>NC_051060.1:23325062-24677562 GCF_904848185.1 Acanthopagrus latus | reverse complement strand
GTGAATGCACGGGGAGGTGGTGGTTGTGAGAAAGTGGGTGATTGAAAGAGGAAGTGTGATGTGGCGAAAAATAGGAAGAGACACAATGAAGAGATTGTGATCAGGTTAACATGTTTGTGTCAGGAAACAAACACCGAACAGACACAAAGTCGCCGCCCACCTGAAGAAGTGGTTGTTGCCCCACAGGATTCTGTCACCGTGATGGATCTGGACCGGGCTGGTGACCGCGGCGCCGTTCACACATGTTCTGCAGGTTCCAACAACACGAGACAATGTTTGAGAGGAGAAAAGATTAAACTGTCGTCATTCTACACACTCTGAACAGAACAAATAAACCAACATGCAGATGTGTCACCGTCAACACAACACAACACATCTGTAGATGGTTTGTTTGGCTCCATTCACACAGGTGAGTGTGACTGAATATCTTGATGTTACAGACCGAATCGTGTATTTATTCATATATTAGATGCATCTGGGTTTGTCCGCTGTGAAGTCCCAACAGTCGATCCATCGGTTCAGGTGGAGTACTCACCGAGCGTTGCGGTGAGGCGTGAGCACCACGCCGCTGCTCTCGGTGATGTCGATGACGCAGTGCTCGGCGTGGATGGCCATCCCGCACAGCTGGATGTCCTGCGAGTTGGCCGAGCCCACACGTGTGTGCTCCTGGACACGGAGGAGAGGCGGTCACACAGATGAACAACACGTGTGTGAGTACAGGTGAACAGCACTGGGCTGTATGTGTGTGTTGTACCTTCAGGTAGTAGACCAGCAGCTCGTTGAGGGCGGGGTCGGCGTTAAGGTTGACCAGGAAACACTTGTCGTTCACCACTCGGATTCCAGAGGACTGCAGAGAAATACCCAGACTCTCCAGCTGCCTCTGACGCTCCTGCAGGAAACAAGTTGAATCATTAACACGCGGAGTGATTTGTTGATTATTTTGAATTTGAGCTGCGCGATGAAAGAAATGCAAAGGTAAAAAAAGGGAACTGAACAGAGAGCTCCCAGTTCTGTTTAAGTATTTGAGAATGAGAACTTTCCCCTCTATGAACCGAAGCACAGTGTGTGTGTGTGTGTGTGTGTGTGTGTGTGTGTGTGTGTGTGTGTGTTACCTGTGCAATAGCCTCAGTCTTCCTGAGTTTATCCTCCCAGGTGACCGTCATCTCTTGGATCAGTTTCTCAGACTCCTCCAGCCGCTCCTTCAGCTCGGGGGCCTTCATAGACTGACAGAGACAGAGGCGGAGTTACACTCTGCACACATCAGCCAGTTATTATTCACCACACCTGAGCAGGAAGGTGTCATCTGCACCTCGGCCTCGGTGAGCTGCTCCCTCAGCTTCTCCACTTCCTCCCGGAGCTCCCGGATGATCCTGGCGTTGGGGTCTTCGTTGACGACGGCGTGGTTGACGATGCTCTTGGCTCTGTCGGCGTAACGCAGGGTGGACAGCGTCTCGTCGTAGTTGTCTGCGGCCGGGCTGATGGTGGCGACCATGGCGGTGCGGCTGTTCCCTCCCAGGCTGTCCTGCAGGTGGAGGCACAGCGACGATCCACAACAAAACATTTTATACTGTGATTTATCCAGAATGTGTGAGGAGTGCATGTTTATTTATCATGCTGTGTTTGAGAGGATCACAGTCTCTGCAAAGCTGCATTTAACACTATTTGCAAATTAAACACTAGTTTAAAAAACCCCAAATTAAAAACTCAAAGCTCAAATCTCCGACGGCGCAGAGCTAATGACAAACAACCAGCAGGGCCCTGAAACTAAACGGACACTCTGCAAAACTAATTGGTCAGACTTTAGATTGAAAACATGCACATTGTTCTGGCAGCCTGTGGAGTAAAGTGGGCGTGCAGAGTGAAAAGAACTGAGGATGCAGAGAAATCACAGCAGAGGAATCTGCATGAACGAGGCCGCGTCTCTTTGTACCTTGAGCAGCCAGGTGAGCACCGAGTCTCTGTAGGGAACAAACTTGTTCTTGTTCTTCCCGGCTCCCTGGTCAGCCAAGGCCGAGATAACTAAACCCAGAGTGCTGAGAGACCTGGAGGGAGGAGCGCAGAGAGGTGGAGGACAGGGAGGAGGGAGGAGGGAAGACAGGGAGGAGGGAGGAGGGAGGAGGGAAGACAGGGAGGTGGGTGGACAGGGAGGACAGGGAGGAGGGAGGACAGGGAGGACAGGGAGGAGGGAGGACAGGGAGGAGGGAGGACAGGGAGGAGGGAGGAGGGAGGACAGGGAGGAGGGAGGACAGGGAGGAGGGAGAAGGGATGACAGGGAGGAGGGAGGACAGGGAGGACAGGGAGGAGGGAGGAGGGAGGACAGGGAGGAGGGAGGACAGGGAGGAGGGAGGAGGGAGGAGGGAAGACAGGGAGGACAGGGAGGAGGGAGGAGGGAGGAGGGAGGAGAGGGAGGAGGGAGGAGGGAGGACAGGGAGGAGGGAGGAGAGGGAGGAGGGAGGACAGGGAGGAGGGAGGAGAGGGACGAGGGAGGACAGGGAGGAGGGAGGAGAGGGAGGAGGGAGGAGGGAGGAGAGGGAGGAGGGAGGACAGGGAGGAGGGAGGAGAGGGAGAGGGAGGGAGGAGGAGGGACAGGGAGGAGGGAGGAGGGAGGACAGGGAGGAGGGAGGAGAGGGAGGAGGGAGGACAGGGAGGAGGGAGGAGAGGGAGGAGGGAGGAGGGAGGAGAGGGAGGAGGGAGGACAGGGAGGAGGGAGGAGAGGGAGGAGGGAGGAGGGAGGACAGGGAGGAGGGAGGACAGGGAGGAGGGAGGAGGGAAGACAGGGAGGAGGGAGGACAGGGAGGAGGGAAGACAGGGAGGACAGGGAGGAGGGAAGACAGGGAGGACAGGGAGGAGGGAGGAGGGAGGACAGGGAGGAGGGAGGACAGGGAGGAGGGAGGAGGGAGGACAGGGAGGAGGGAGGAGGGAAGACAGGGAGGAGGGAGGAGGGAGGAGGGAGGACAGGGAGGAGAGAAGTTACAGCACAGAAATGTAACAGAGCAACCAAAAGACCACAAATCATCAAGACAATCTCGGCTTGAAACAGCTTCCTGCCGAGCAGAGAGAGATCAGCTCACGACACGAGGAAACCAAACAGACCCAAACCACCGACTGTGGTGAGGTCATGGACTCCAGGATCAGCAGCGAGCGAAGACAGAAAACAGTCGAGTCGAGTACAAACTGGATCACTGAGGTCTTAAAAGTCATCAGTGTCATGTAGAGCTGCAGCTTGTTACCAACAATCTCCATAATCAGTTTTTAAGAAAAAACATCAAATATTTGTTGGCTCCAGCTTCTTAAATGTGAAGATTTTCTGCCTTTCTTTGTCGTTTGTGGCAGTAAATGAAGAGTCTTTAGGTTTTAGGACAAAAGAGGAGACGGACTAGTTATCTGGCTGATTCTGGTCTCAGTGTCCAACACAACAGTGTCACCAGTGATAATCGATGAGCAGCGAATCATTTGAAAATGAGGTGGAAATATGGAAATGCAGAAGTTTCTCCACATCACTGGTTATTCTCCACTTTGACAGTAAGATTTGTAGTTTTCCTGTAAGTGTTCATGAGAAGACGTGTCCTTCGGCTCTGGGATGTTGTGTGCTGAGCATTTATCTCTGTTTCTGACTACACGACTGACTGATGCTCTGGTGTCCTGATGCCGTATATTTACTTTCTGTTCACTCACTTGTTGATGTTGCTTCCTTCTTTCAGACGTTCGCCCGCCGCTCCGGTCTTGGCGGCTCGCTCGCTGCCGGCCAGATCCACCAGACTCAGCTTGCTCACCTTCTCGCCGCTCGTCTGGACCGGAACCACAGGACAGAACAGATTCATTAAACGTGATGACGTAAAATCTCCTCCGCACGCTGCTGAGAGAAAAACTTTAGGCCAGTTGCAATTTGAGGAGACTTGCAGAAGATTTGTGGATGGATCTCTGCGTTCGTCGTGTGTTTCTGTTAAATCCCTGTTTTTATGTTTGTTCTACATCTCGCTGTATGTGAAGATGTTTTGAGAAAATGTAAAGAAAAAGCTACAAGCCACAATTTCCAGTTGAACAGAGGAGGCGTAACACAGACAGTAAAACTAAGGTAACACCAGAGGGAACACAATTTAATATCTTTATACATTCAAATGAACAAATCACATAATAATCAAGAGTTACATCGGTTTCATTTAAACAGGAATGTCAATAAATAAACGATTAGACATGGAGAGTGATTTGATCCTGTGTGTGTGTGTGTGTGTGTGTGTGTGTGTGTGTGTGTTACCCCAGACTGTAGGTCCATGAGTGTGTGTGTGAGGATGATGTTGAACACAGCGTGGGATCTGCTGCTCTCTTCGTTCATATTCGTGGCTGCGACTGTACGAGATTTATTTCCCTCTGACATCAGAGACTCGACGTCCTGTCACAGACACAAACAAACACTCAGACTTTATGTAATAACTTGTTTTTCCCTTGGCGGCTCGACGTGACGGAGGGGAAAAGACAAACAGAAGAGAAACGAGACGGCGTTACAGTTACCTTATAGCTGGCCACCGCCAGGCGAGACAGGCCGTCGACGTACGGTCCGAACACATTGTGCTCTCTCACTCGGAGCGCTGCTCGACTTCTACAGAGGGGAAACGTTATTAATCCTCCAGTTCTGTTCTGTTCTGTTCTGTTCTGTTCTGTTCTGTTCTGTTCTGTTCTGTTCAAACCAACTGCCAACATGACACGGCTGTGTTGCTCCCTTCCCAAAAAACCAAATAGATAGAGCCAGTCTTCAGATGGAGATGTTCAGGTCTCCTCTACACTGACTGTACCTGAATCCATCTTAATGTCACCTGGGCTGAACAGTTCCTCACCCTTTGGGGTCGAGCAGGTCTCGGACCTTCTCGTTGTAAATCTCCATGTAGGAGACCTCCACGGTGAAGCTCTCTCCCTCCCGGGCCTCCTGCACAGTCCTGCTGAACAGGGAGCTGCAGAGTCGGGGGATCAGACCGGGCTGCTCCGCCGAGCCCATCATGGTGTACGACTTCCCCGAGCCTGCAGACACACGGTCAGTGTTTCTGAGTAAAAACATCAAGCTGTAAACCAGTCAGGCAATATTAAAGAGGGAATATGTAAGTTCACTTCAAGACTGTAATCAGAGAACATTGATAAAAGCTTCTTTAGCTCACAGACGTCTCATTAACATAAAATAATAAGTTGTGTATCGTGGTGTCTTGTGTATGTACTCCTCTGTCGAGACACGATATAACAGACTAATTCATTCAGTAACTAGTGAACAGATCTGGATAACACTGCTCATCATTCTGCTTCTGCATGTGACTATAAATAAACAGATGTAGCACATCAGCTCCTCGGCTTTCATGCACATTCACTGAGGATAAATCAGCCCTCCAGAGTCAGACGCCAGAATAAAAAGCTGCGAGCGGCTGAGATTCAGACGAGTTCGCAGCGTAAAATCCAGACACCCTCAATTAAAAACAAATCAAACTGCTTGTTGAGATTTTTTTCCAGCTGAAGATTCATGTTGAGATTCACATTTGGGGTCTTTCAGTGAACAGCAGTGCAGCTTGTCGAAGAGGAAAGTTGATCCAAACCCGAGTCAGAAAACACTCGAGTGAGAATATAAAGACACAGATGTTGTCAAAGACGCAGCAGAGACGCTGAGAGAGAGCTTAAAGGACAAGTTCACCCAAAAATCAAGATTAGTCAGGTGAAGTGTCGAAGTCCACAGAAGAGTTCTGGAGCTTCACGGTGAAACAGAGTTGAAGCAGATGAGACTTGATTTAAAACAGAGAAACAACTGAAAAAATTAATAATAATACTAAAATGGCTTCACACAGCTCTGTTCGTCTCCCAGGCAGTGTCATCGTGCATCCACTGTAAAGTTCTGCCATCAGGACCAACTGCAGCTGAACCACAAATATTTTGGACTTGTCATCTGGCTTGTGACGACTCGCCCTGACTGGAAATATCACAACACGCCTCAGTGACCTTTCCATCGCTCCTGACGTATTTAACGTCCTGTTAGTAGCTAATAAGCTTGAAACTGCTTTCTCACAGCATGTTGACACGTCACAGCAGGAGAACTCAGGTGTTAACTGACGGCTGAGACACACACTGAACGCATCGTGACGCAGCAGGTGGAACCACAAGCATCATCTAGTGAAACTAACAAACCAGCTGCTGTTTGTAGTTACGTTACTCAGAATACAGTCATCTCTGCAAAATGCAACCGAGGCTTTTTTTTGTAAATGTACCCGAGTCAAACCTTCATGTAAAAGCATAATTACAATGATAGAGGCACTTCTAAGTTTACCGTGTTTACTCGAACATGGAGAAGCGTCGATCTCAGAATGAGACGTAACCTGGAGGACAGTTAAGGTGCAACGCTCCTGAAGCTCAGTTCCATATAAATGCAGATAATTTGTTGTTTTGTCGTCAGTGAAAAACAATATTGACCTTGAAGTTGAAAAAGGAGCCTCATGTAAGAAACAATACTAAAATCAAAAGCCGGAAAAGTGACGTGAGATCTGGTGTGGACAGTTGTTGGAAGACAGTAGTTCCACCTGAACTGTCCTCCAGGTTACGTCTCATCCTGACATCGACTCTTCTCCACTGGCAGGACGGCGGCGAGCGGAACAAGCTACTGCTAACATGAGCTGTTCAAAAACTCTCTTTTTAGTAAACTGCTGGTGTTGATGTGTAGAGACCCTGGTGATGCTACCAGCAGAGTTTCATGTTGTGTCCAGACTTCTTACTGTTTTAAAAATACAGATTTTGATGCTATTATAAAAGTGCCCATAGCACTCCCACTGAAAATCAGTCTGACCTCATATACATTCACAAAGAAGGCCCAGGTTGCATTTTGGTGAGAGTTTCACTTTAAGCACTCAAGCTAACAATAATATAGAGCTACTTCTAATATTACCAAGGTTTTTAACTCTCACCTGTCTGTCCATAAGCAAAGATGCAGGCGTTGTAGCCCATGAAGGCGTTGTCCAGCAGACTCTTCCCCAGGCTCTGGAACACCACATCCTGACCTGCACACATCAGAAAACACACTTCATCATCTCAAAGTACAGACCGCAACTTCAGCTACACTTCAAGATAACTCTGGAGAGGCAGAACAGTTTTCTGAGCTTCTTCACATTCAGACCTGACTTTGTGTTCTCTCGTTTTCCATCCAAGTCGAGAGTCACAGCCCAGAATAGACGCGGTGGGCATTTAGTTCAGGACCAAAAACATCTAACACAGGCTGCCGAAAGATTTACTGTACACCCCCTTTACACTTCCTTTCTTTGTCTCCATAAATAGTTCAGAATATCAGCAAACAGTCTGTCAGGAGATAAATGAGTCACCGAGTGGTGAAGCTGCACTAAAAACAGAACGCAGCAGATCGAGAGCAGAAACACAGATCCTGTGTTCACTGTGCTAACCTGCAAACTTGTCCTGCTGGGACTCATCCATGGACCAGAAGCAGTAGTCGTAGGCAAACACCTGAAGAGAAAACAGCAGATACAGGTTTCAACAAGAAGATGATCAACACATGGATATTAAACAGAGTATTCAATCATCATGTGCTGCTATGGAAAGATCATATATAAAGAATGAGTGAGAAGAGAAATGTAACTGAACTCTCACCTTCGGCTGACTCCTGGAGGCACAAGACAGAAGAAAAACAAATATCAGTTACCAAATGATTTTCATATTAAACATGTAAACTAAGATAGCTGCCATGCTAATGTTCTGACCCGTAAGTATGCAGTAACCATCACACAAATACTCTGCAGTCATTACTACATCACTACATGAGTATTTGTTCAAGATTAAGAGCAAAATAACATCTGTAGGGAACACAAAGCTGAACCCCGAGGCCTCGTCAATATTTACTCTGAGCAGCAAACCTCTCACGTCACGTTCACACCTGGAAGCTTCCCAGGTAGAAGCTGCTCATCTCACCGAGCGTTTCTTCTATATTTTTTCCCACCAACATTTTCCCAGCCTGCCCGGGAGCATCGACCCTCGCGGTCACATGACTGCTGTTCTAACCTACAGGCCGGTGGTTCCAGCCTCGGGGTCATAAGCTCGTGTCAGTCAGCTGTTAAATGGCTCTCAGATAAAGAAAAATAAAAATACATAATACATATGTGTCAAAATGCACAAACTGCAGATTCAGATTTATGCTGACAGATAGTTATTAGTTTTCTGCCTCTGGGAATCTTCTGGTAATTAATTCAATGAAGCAAACTGAAAGGAGAAAAACCTGTTTGGATCATGAACCAGTTACCAGCTCTCAGCTGTGTGAAGAGATGCGTCCTGCTGTACAGGCAGAGAGCCTCGACCACATACAGCATGTTTTATGATCCTCCATGTCACTGTGTCGCAGATCACATCAGATCTCTACAGAAATATTTTACATTGTTTGGGTTCGTTCATCATTCGTAGTTTTGTCATTTTATATCAACAAAGTTCAATATTGTGATGTTTAGTCATCTGGAAGTGAAATGAACTGTGGTTCCGCCTGCTCAGACGCTCTTCGTCTCTCTGAATAACACGTCATCGCTGCTGTTCCTCCAGACGTGCTCGACATTCACTCGCTGCTCTGTGACAGTTCAGAAAAGTACAGCAAACAACACTGCGGCAGAAAAAAACAGCAGAGCGAGCAAATACTGAGACCCTGACACGACTCTGGGTCAAAGACAGTGGGGGACACAGTGAGAGCCTCAAGGATACCGAGTCAACGGTGTTTTTAATCGTATGGAGCTTAAATATCTGTCAAGGTGACTAATCCTCTTTAGCTCCAAGGGAATGAAGCGGGGAATGTGACCTTCTCTGTATCCCTGATTCACAGGCCCAAAGCTCAGCATTCTCACCAGAGCACTTTAAAGCACAGTCACTGTGTTTTAGGTTCACAACAGTGCAGCTAACAACAGCATCAGTCAGTAAACACATTCCAGCCAGCAAACATCAAATCTAATTATCCGACATATTCTCTTCTCTTCGCTTGCAGCTTCGTGGTGTCGTGATGGAGCGAGTTAACGTCTGTTGTCCCTGCGTTTGTCTTCAGCACACCAACTTCCTGTCTGTCAAATAACAGACTTCAACATCCTGCTGGTGTTTATAAAGCGCCGAATGGTTTCTGATGGTAATATGTGTGATGGTAATCAACCAGGTCTCCAGAGAAGCCCCGCTTCAAAGTGTAAAGTCAAACACACACACACAGTCTTCACTCAGGCAGAAATATCAATTTAGGCTTTAAAGAGAAAAGGCCACACACACGGGTGGGGGTGGGTGGTGTAATGAAACAAGGCCTCCCTATGTGAGACTTGGCATGAAAGAGCAACATTAAGTCCCGTCCTCTCCTGGGCTGGCGAGGACATTCCTGAGATAACTGGCAGAGACTCGCTGCTCCAAGGAGTCAACTAAAGGAGAGGGAGGACGAGCGCTCGGCGAGGCCACGACACGCAGCGCTCAGGTCCACACAGCCGGACTGATCCAGAATCAGTCGGTCTGATAACACTCAGCCCTTCTGGGCGGATGGTCGCAGATTCTGTACGCACCATTTCTCAAAGTCAGATTATAAAACAAGAAAACATTTGCGATGCACAGACAGATAAAAACGCGGGACTCTTATCGGAGCGCAGATATGAAAGGTGGTTTCAGGGGCTGATAAATATCCTGCGACAACTCAAGGTCTGCTTACAGCATGTGCAGTTAAAATGGGATCCAAGGCTCCATTAATCTGCACCATCTTGAGGCCCCTGCTGCATCCCTGCTCGCAGCATTAACACCCCCCGAGGCTCATGAAGCAGTTCAGTTAAACCTGTCGGGCTGCGAGCTGACTCAGCAGAAACTTCTGTGGAATGACTCCACAACAAACAAGGCTTTCCTGTTACAGTGATTAAGCTCATAATACAGTACATTACTATTGGGAAACTAATCAAGAGGGCCTTTATACAGAAACTGATGATTTTCAGAAAGAAATACTTGCTGCTGAAACATTTCACTTCCCTCACTTGTGCTGTTCTGGGATCAGTGATGGAGAGTTGCTTGTCTGTGTTGCACTGAGCCTGTAGAACCTGTTCACACTGAGCCCACAGGGGAAACATACCACCGCTGAAGCGTGTCAGGGCAGAAGAGACATTCACTGATACATCATCACGCAGAAAAATGCATAGGATCACTTGAAATATGAGACGCTCTCTTTCTACAACGAGAGGGATTCATTCTCCAGTGACAGGAGAGAACTGACCTGAGGCATGTTTACTGAACACAGCAACCTGAGAATGGGCCAAAACCTCCAGGGAGCACCTACCTACCTACCTACCTACGGTTCTGACTCACTGCCCGGCTCAGCTGGAGGACGGGAGAGAAGTGGACTGTTCTGACAACAGGAGACATGACACACGTTCACATTCACCCAGTGGACAGACAGCTGGCCTCACTGCACTGAGGGGAACTCTGGCTTCACATTATTAAAAACAAAACAAAGACAAACTTCTGCTCTCAGATGCATCAAGTGTAATTTGCAATCAGATAAAATAATCTGAGTCTTGAATCTTGGTCCATTGTCCTCCGCTTTGTTCCTTCTCCTTTAAATCCTGGTGTGACTACCTGAGCAAGACTGAGCTGGAACAGACACACCCTTTGTAAAGAAAGACACGATGATGCAGGAAGGACGCAGAGGGAGGAGGACGGGAGGAGGATCAGGTGGGGTGAGGTTTAGATTTGGGCTTCTTTCGAGGATCTGGGCGCTAACCTGACGGGCTGGTTAGAGTCTAGATAAACTCTTCTGCAGGTGATCTGAGGGAGGGAAGCTCGTGGAGCTCCTGCACTGTAATAACTGCATGTCTACACACATGAAGGGCGTCAATCATTAACCCGCTACTGCGTAGAAGTGGGATCAGTTCCAGCTGGAGGCTCCTCCAACCTCAGCTGGCTGGATCTGTCGACTGAAATCAGCAATCACAACGTGTAGGAGAACATGAAGAAACCACTAAAGAGAGGAGCTCCTGAATATTAAGCCTGGTGTGGTGTCTTTGTGTTGATTCATACCAACGCTACAGATAAATTCATAACAGTAACAACACTCATATGTCAACAGATCCATCAGACCAACACCGACAAGTGCTGAGTCGAGACCAACAGGTGCAGGTGAAGGAACCATTCAAGACCAAAAGATCCTGTGGCAAGACGCACAAGTCTTCAGTCCTAAACTTTGTGTCTCAACACGGCTTTAACAAGTCGTATAAGTCTCTTTGACTTCAGTGTGAACAGATCTGCCACGATCACCTAAACATGACTCAGGACCAAAGAAAGATTTATCTGGCTGCGACTATTTTGATGGAACATACACACAAAAATCTGTCCGGTGTCGGTAAACATTTTCATCAGTTGCACTGATTCACCTGAAACTTAGGAATTATCATCATGTCTTGTTCTCTGTGATGTGATTTAGAAGAAGAACAGATACGTGCACCTTTATACCTGTAACAGTAATTTGCATCATGCATTAAGAAATGCAATTAAAATGCATCACTGACGGAGAATCTGTGAATAATTGACTGTGTCTCTGGATGGGGTTTTTTTCTGGGAGAGCACTATGAAAACCTGGAGCGGAGCGTGTTTTTGGACTGCAGACTTTACGCATCTATAAAAGCTGGATGGTTTTGCATTAAACAGATGACGATGTGATAAACGAGCGTGTTGAACTGTGTGCAGCTTACCGAGGATCTCCTTTGTTTGTGTTGGTGATGGCTGGATGCAGAACGGTCTGACTCCCCTCCATCTCCACCACACATTTTGTCTTTAGCTCTTTCTCTAGATTGGAAGATAAGTTAATGACGTTAACGAGAAAAGTGACAATAACATACTAACATGAAAAACAGGCATTTCCCTTCAGCACAGGACCAGTGACGGGTGAACTGGGCTTACAAGTAACTGTAATGTTCAGTTCAAGTAGTGAAACAGCACGTACACACTGATCGTCATGATAACTTTCCTCAGTTGTCACTGACACAACTGTCATCACAGGACAACAGGTGGCATACACAGTGTGTGTGTGTGTGTGTGTGTGTGTGTGTGTGTGTGTGTGTGTGTGTGTGTGTGTGTGTGTGTGTGCCAGCTCCTCGTGATCACAACATGGAGAGGCAGGAAGTAGTTTTATTAATGATGATTCATCCAGGACTCGCCTGTGCAAACATTACAACCAGCTCACTGCTCCATAAGCAGAATATGAGGAAAAGCAGGGTCGCGACTTCTCTTCCTCATTCCAGGCTGGAGGAGAAGCTCTCTGAAGGCGGAGACAGTCCTGACACTTCCTACTGGAGCAGCACTCATGACTTCTTCCACACTAAATGTCGAGACTGGAAGGTTTTCTGAAGTTTAAGGCAGCGTGTCAGCTGGCGCTTCAGCCCTGCTCAGCTGTTCAGTGAAAGTGAATCAAACATGTCACAGTACATTCATTATAGTCCCCGTTCTGTCAGGAAGTGATGTCACCGTCCACCATTTCCACTCCCACACCACTTCAGCCAAAACTTTTCCAAAGTGGGGCAAAATAGACCTTTTCAGAGCCTGACGGGGGAAAACAAACCCTGGAAAACACTGGAACGAAGCCACTATTGTTTGCTGAAAACTACAAATTAACCCAGACTTCACACACAGAGAGCGCTGCAGTGCTGATAAGTCCCTTTGGAACTGGGCAGAGTTGTAAAAAATAACAACAACCTTTGTTTGACCAGTGACAAACAGACTAATGAGTCACTGCTTGGTGCAAAACTTGTATCAGTGACTGTCACAAGGCTCGTGTGACGCTGCACTCACCTCTCCTGTTCATTGGTCGCACACGAACGGCGACCTTCACATTGGAGACATTCAGGCTGTTGTCGTCCATGGTGCCACCTGACCTGCACAACACACACAAGTCAAGACAGTTACCCTCTGTATTACAATAATAGAATAATAACAGAGCTTACAAACTGATTTGACAACCGAACAAAAGGCAATAAGACAATATTACAGAATAAGCACTCAACAAACACAAGGAAGTCCAGTCTAAGGTGAGTTAAAACAAGAAGGCAGAACACATAAAAGAAAACATAAAAAATCTAAATGAGTAACTACAAGTAAAGGAGTAAAAGTAATTAAAAATCACAGAAAAGGAAATTAAAAGGCAAGATAAATAAATTAAGTTTAATAAATTCTATGTACTTAAAAATGGCATGGAAGCTATTTAGAAAACTGCTGAATTTAGATTGAAAATATTCATTTAAAATAGAAGAAACAGTAAAATGTAATAAAAGGGGTGTGTCTTATTTGTCGACTTTAGTCATTCAATTCGGCGTTGGTTTGGAGTCACTAGGTCGCATGACATGTAAGCTACTGGAAAAAAGTGCTGAATTTTGATTAAAAATATTTATGTAACATACAAGAGGCAGTAACATGTAATAAAAATACATGTGATTTATTTGTATCATTTAGACATACAATTCGGCACTAGTTTGGAGTTAGTGAGCCACATAATATTTAAGCTATTAAAAAGAATGCCCAATTTTGCTAATAAGTACTCATATTAAATAGAAGAGAAAGTAAAATGTTATAAAAAGGGGTGTGTATTATTTGTCCCATTTAGTTATACAATTCGGCGTTGGTTTGGAGTCACTGGGCCACATGACACGTTAGCTACTGGACAGAAATGCTGCATGTTCATAATAAATATTGGTATAAAATAGAAGAAGCGGTAAAGTCCGATAAAAAGAGGCGTTCAGATCCCGAATTACACCTGAACGCAACCATGGATCTTGACACCGCAGATTCCTGGCGCTGAGAAACAACAAGTGTCCGTAAATGAGCAGTGAGACTCACAACAACACTCACACTTAAAGAAGCGTGTAAAAACAAAATAAATAAAGAAACGAGCTAAAAGCGGCTGAACATGTTGAGAAGAGCAGAGAACAAACCGTGTGAAAGACTGCGCAGTTGTTCCCCCGTCCGACGCACAGAGGCACCTTCAAGGAACACACGGCAGCTAGCCCGGGACGCTAACGAGAGCTGGAGCACAGCGAACACACACACGGGTCAAATGTTTTCATACTGGCCGCTGATCAACGTGACTGACCCCGGTACAGTGCGCCGGGTGACCCCGCCGGTGTGTGAACCCGCAGACACTTACGGCAGCACACGGTTCATTACCTGCGGCTCTGACACCTGTTGCATTTCCTGAAACTTCCCGCAGAGATCGGTCAAGCCATGTCAGCCTCGCAGCTCAAGGGATTTACTGCGAGGTTTAGTGAGTTCTCTCCAAGTTGCGCTCAGCTCGGCTCGGCTCGGCTCTCGCTGGGACGGTTTGCGAAGGGATCCAGCGCCATCGTGAGGATCCGTAGATACTGCATGTCTGTGCTTTTCGCTCAGAACAGTGGAAAAAACCCTAATATCCTCGTGTGAAACTAATAACACTGATATAAAAGCAGTAAAAAACATTCAGAGACTTTGGGAAATGGAAAGTTTAATCCAGGGGAGAAAATGAGCTTTTTACGCCGTTTTACGACAGTTTCGAGCGCCGTGCGGCAGACCGCCGTGTTCCGACGCAACGTGGAGTTGTTTACTATTTCTGACATCCTGTCGAGTGAAAAGAACTGATGTAAATCCCTCAAACCCGCATCCACCTGTTGGAAACTGGACTAGTGTGCCTAAAGAAGAAATGGGGAAGCCAAAGAAGAAGAGTGAGTGTCTGACAAAGTGTTTTAAAATGTCTAAAAATGGCTTTTCTGAACTGCTAATGCGCTTTGTAGCTTGTTGCTAATGCTAACTGCAAGCCTGTCTCCGTCTCATAAAACGATTACAGTGATGCAACTGAGTGTAAGAGCTGAATTATGTGTCTGGTTTGGTCCTATTATGGAAACACTAAAGAAATAACTCATCCCGTAATCGACCGCACTGTTGATAGACGTGTTATCACTAGGTCGCATGACATGAAAGGTACTGGAAAGAAAAACTGTAGAATTTCGATTAAAAGTATTCATGTAACATACAAGATGTCGTAAAAATTTAATAAAAAGATGTGTGTCTTATGGTGCCCGTGTAGAGATACAATTCGGCATTGGTTTGGAGTCACTGGGTCGCATGAAATGGAACTTTCGAAAAGAAATGCTGAATTTTGAGAGAAATATCTATATTAAATAGATGAAGCAGAAAAATGGTCACAAGTGGCGTGTCTTATTTGTCCCATTTATTTATACAGTTCGGCTTTGGTTTGAAATCTCTGGCTCACGTGACACGAAAGCTGTTGAGAAGAAATGCTGAATTTTCTTAATACATGTTCATACATTATAAAATGAACAGTAAAATCAATTAAAAAGATGTGTGTCCTATGTGTCCTGTGTAGTGATACAATTCGGCATTGATTTGGAGTCACTGGGTCACATGACATGGAGGCTTTTTGAAAAACAATGATCTATTCTTTAAAATATTATTTTTATAGTAAATGCATGACACACAGTCAAAACAAGTGTCTACATGAGATCAGTTTACTATTTTTTCTTTTTGATAACTTCACCACAGTGTGAAACTGGATATCTTCATTGCAGTACTCTGGAGACGTTGATGTATTTTTATTGATTATGGCTGTTTGTCAGGTGATCTCAGCCGGGCTGAGCTGATGATGATGACCATTGCTGATGTCATCAAGCAGCTGGTTGAAGCCCACGAAGACGGCAAAGACATCAACCTCAACAAGTACGTCTTCACCTGTAAAGACATTCAGCTCCTGGGAATCTGTTTTAATAATCTTCACACCACAGCCTCTCATTACAGTTACATGCAGTGTTTATGGATGGAAACTGATGTACTGATTGTATACTTGTCATCTCTATGCTTTATAAATGTACAAATGATTCAGAAGATGCTTTCTTATGTTTCGTCTGTGCTGTTTATTCTTCTACCTCTTCTCTGTTTTCAGAGTAAAGACAAAGACTTCAGCTAAATATGGACTTGAGGCTCAGCCTCGATTGGTTGATATCATCGCTGCTGTTCCTCCGCAGTACCGACGAGCTCTGGTGCCCAAACTGAAGGCCAAACCCATCCGCACTGCCAGTGGGGTACGTAGCACTCAAGTTCCCGTCTGACACGATACCAAAGGGTCAGCGGCTTAATGTTCAGCTCTGTCAGGCTGAAGTAATATCAGACTGGAAAATGTCGTAACAAGATGTAACTTTCCTGCAAGACGTGTTGTGTGTTGAGTTTTACAACATTTCATCGGCGTTTCTTGGATGAGTTGATTAAACAGAACAAAGTGTGACAGGATGAAAATGGATGTTGACCTGGTTTCTTACCCTGATTATTAGAAAACGTCACAGGGTGAAAGTTTCATCAGCTTTAGTTTGTATTTGCATTGATCTTAAAAAAAGATCAACTCCAATGTACTGAAGGAGACATGATTCAGTTTAGGGATGTTTGAACATTGGGGCCAGTAAAAGCTACATTATAACTAATTTATCAGTCAAAAAAATAACAAACTATTTAACTCTTCCGTCTCCATCACAGATCGCAGTTGTAGCTGTGATGTGCAAACCGCATCGATGTCCCCACATCAGCTTTACAGGCAACATCTGTGTGTAAGTGTGGCTTTGTTTTTGTTTTTTTGCAGATCATTCATTAAATTTTTTAAGATGAACTTTTTGACATGATCAATTTAAGATATGGCCAGAATATGTTAAATTATGGAATGTAAATACAAGTGAAAGGATGAAAAGCGGTAGAGTTCGATAGAAACCCTCAGGAGGGAATTTAGTTACCACTGAAGGTGTTTTTTATACTTTTTGTGACACAAATAGTTTTTTTCTTTATTTCGTTGGCAGCTACTGTCCTGGTGGACCCGACTCAGACTTTGAGTACTCCACACAGTCTTACACCGGCTATGAGGTAAGTTAGTTTCACTCTGCTGGGGTACTTAAACTGGCCACATTCACCACATGTTGGTTTAGAGGTGTTTTCTGGTGGAGATTGTATCTGAATAAAAAGTGCTTACTTCTCATTAAATCACCCCGACTGACGGTGACGTTACTTCTGAATATTACTCACTGTTACTGTAGCAGCTTTCATCTCAGCCTGTCACAATAACTACTTTTATTGTTGAGTGATTTATTGCCCTAAAAATAATTTCCAAAAACAACATCATCTTCATTTTGAGACCATTTTATGCCACTGATGATTTGATAGTATAACTGCATAATTATACAAGTGCACCCTCTTTCAAAGAGCCATGAACCTTTAACTCAAAAAGGAAAAACTGATTAAATTAAACATAACTAAAGAAATAGATTAAACAGACTCCTGGGCTCTGTGAACACACACTTCATGTGACCACAGCAGCTCAGCTGAATTGATTGAGGTGATGAACATTTATGAATAAGTCTGTAAGCGATATGAACGATAAGTGGATGATGTTACGTTTTGTATTTGTGTAGTTACTTTGTCATCACTTACAGTCAATATCCAGTTTCTCATGTCGTAGTAAAGTCGAGGCAACTTTGTTTTGTTGCTTTTAACTGACTTCCAGGACTTGAGGAGGATAAACTCTCATCATGATGTTTGTTTTCTTTTACACTGGTTTTGAATCACTGTCAACCTTCTTACTGACAGCCGACGTCCATGAGGGCGATCCGAGCACGTTATGACCCGTACCTGCAGACCAGACACCGGGTGGAGCAGGTCAGTGGAGCTCTGCAGTCTACACAGTGCTTTTAATGACTCCTGTACTTTGGTTGGTTTGGTTTAATTTTACCATTTCACAACAATAAATCGATTTGATCTGATGGCTTCACACATGTGTTTATATGGTTTCATGTTGCTGAACCTGCCGGATCCCCAAATCAGCTTCTGTGCCGTTGTAGTCGACTGCTGATAATATATTTAGCATTCAGTAATGAGTGTCATGGCTTTTACTCGCCTGCCAGGCCTTGACCCAAATTACACCATTATTTAGAATGATGGCCACATTAGTCTGACGCAGCGGAGCAAAGCCGTTCATTAATGCAACAGTTGATGTAAAAATCTGAGCTGTCGGATTCTGACTCGTCTTCTTCACTGAGTTTTTGCTATTGGAAGTTAGTTTTTGTGCAATTAAAGTAAAGTAAAATTCCAGTTTGTCCAGCAGAAGATATTACAACCAACTGTCATCACTTTGTCGTTCTTTGATTTACTTTGCTCTTTTTAACTTTTGTTGGAGCTATTCATTGTTTTGTATTATAATTTAAACATTTATTTATTTTGTTAATGTTCAGTTGAGCACAAGTCAGTTAATTAGTCTGATTACAACATTAGTAGCAGAGTTTTTGTGATTTTGAATATTTGATTAAGCTTTTGTTTTGAAGGCACTGGCACAGGTTAATCTATATATATGTGTGTGTATATATATATATATATATATATATATATATATATATATATATATATATATATATATATATATATATATATATATATATATATATATATATATATATATATATATATATATATATATATATATATATATGAGGAGGCAGGTGGTGGGAAGGGTTAGGGGCATTATTATTTAGAACAAATCTGCCACTACGACTTTACTCTCAATAACAGCCAGTAAAGTAGTAAAAGAAAGCCTCGTGTTTGTGTTTGTGTTTGTGTTTGTGTTTGTGTCGTGTGATGTGCAGCTGAAGCAGCTCGGTCACAGTGTGGACAAGGTGGAGTTCATCGTGATGGGCGGGACCTTCATGGCTCTGCCTGAGGAGTACAGAGATTACTTCATCAGGAACCTCCACGACGCTCTGTCAGGACACACGTCCAACAACGTGGCCGAGGCCGTCAGGTACAGAGCAGCTCCAACACCTGCGTCTCAGAACAGCGACGTATCATCCTTCAGACGCTTCTGTGACGTTTCATTTGTTGTGTTGTCTGAACAGAACAACCATGTGTCACTTTGGGCTCTGGGCAGCTGCGTCAGCGCTTCTGGCCGTTTCCAGAACTTTTAAGAAACCTGAAACAAATCAGTGGAGAAAATAATCAGCAGATAAATGAAAATAATGAACAGATATTGAAATAAGATTAGATTTAATTTCCTCTCTTTGACCAAACAAAAACAACCTGGGACAGTACAACAACATCATGGACAGGTGCTGTGACGTCCACAACGTCCAGGTGACAAACACTTTGTGTTCACTGAGCTTTCGCAGCACAACGTCTGAATGTACTGCAGGTTCACATGAGTGTTGGATCTCAACAGTCCATGTAATCTTACACAAAATAGTTCAAAATGAGCTTCAACCAACTACATCAGCAAAATCCAGCTTTTACAGTAATGCTTGAGTCATAATAATCTAATGCTCTCATATATATATAATAATACTACAGTCGCAGAGGGGCAGCGAGTGCTTTTACCTTTAATACTTCACATTTTCTTGTTATTCTTTCATACTGAACTCGTTCTGGTTCATTTTACTAGAGACAGATTATTCCTGCAGGTCAGATGTTGGTTATTTGTCGCTTCATCTCTTCTTGATCCTGGTGTTCTTTCTCTCTCTGATACAGACATGAGACATCATCGATCCTGACATGCTGTGACATTTTATATAGTATCTTTTGTCTTCTTTATAAAAAGTAATCTTATTCCTCCCGTGTTGTAAAATACACCTGCACAGTCATGTATGTTGAACAGTGTCCTCCAGCAGAGGGAGCTGTTCTACCATTTGTTGCATTTCATTACATTCATCTCCTGCAGGATGATTTTACAGTGAGTGACATCATCCAGATTTACTTAAATCATCTGGAAATAAAATATTTTAATAGATGAGGCATAAGGTGTTATTTTGCGAGGCAGTGTGGGCGATTTGAATTCATTTGTTTTTTGGCACAGTTAATCAATGAGTACCTGAGTACAGTTATATATATGTGTAAATATACATTTTTCTGAGAGTTGTATAATAGAGACGTCACCATCTACACGAGCATAAGACAACATTTTATTTGTTTCTTGTTTTGTCCACAAATAGATCATCAACAGAAGTTTGTGATCTTTTCTTGATAAATGACTTAAATGACGTCTGTCTGTCGTTTAATGTTCAGTCTTTTAATAATCCATGTTGAACAGCTTCAGCGTCTGTCTCCTCCTCTGTTCTCCTGCCAGCCTTCTCAGTTCTGAGTGTGTGATTGCACCATGTTGTTCTCAACATTCACACCAAACATCCTGCAGGAAGCTCGCGTGATGATCATCTCCGTATTTTAAAACTCTTGAATGAGCCGATTCACGACTCAGTAGGAACATTAGCCCGGCCGCCCTCTGTAATTCCCCCTCCGTTACTTCCATTGATTTCTCACTTACCGAGTTAGACCAGCTTTGAATGAAATTGGCCGATGCATCTGCTCAGTATGGATGAGTCGCAGCTTCTCAGATGACTTGGAAAAAGGACTGAAAGTCAGAGTAGAAATGGCCATTTGTTGAAGACGACACACAGACAATTTGACCAAATAATGGCTTTTTTCAGAGGGCTGAGGCTGTTTGTTTGTCTGATAAGACCTGAGAGACCCTGTGTGTGTGTGTGTGTGTGTGTGTGTGTGTGTGTGTGTGTGTGTGTGTGTGTGTGTGTGTGTGTGTGTGTGTGTGTGTGGACTGAATTCAGCCTGCTCTGCTATCAGCCTTCTTCGTTAAGATGCTGTGATTGGAGTAATGGTGGCGGCTTCTGCCCCATTTGTGCAGGAGGGGGGCACTTGGTTTGACAGGGGACAGCTCTTATCTCCACTTCCTTGTGTGTGTGTGTGTGTGTGTGTGTGTGTGTGTGTGTGTGTGTGTGTGTGTTTGTCTGCGTCTGAAAGAAGGCGAGCGTGCATGAAGCTCACGTCTGTGTTTCTCTCCGCGCTCGCTCGGCTCGTGATCTGATCACAGCGGCGTGATGCCTCCAGATAATCACCTGAGATAATAGACTTTTTATTGATTCATCTCACACAATCTGATCATCCTCTGTGGAGCATAAACTCCTGTAATTGGTGTAAATCAGCCAGCAGACTGTAAAAGATGGACATTTATTGCCAACAGATACAGAATCTGAGAGAATATGAGCCGGCGTGAGCAGAGCTGATGGTCACCGGAGCAGCTGTGTGGAGCCGATGACAGCCGGCGTCTGCTCGCCTGCTGCCGCTGATCAGTGACTCAAATAAGTTTAGAAGAAGCAAACTCAATACATGATGACGTTCAGTTATGACAGAAGTTCAGAATCTGTCTTGAGATGACATTTAAAGATAATAAAGTCACTGACACATGTTTTGTTTAAAGACTCGCAGCCTCTTCAGTCGACAGAGATGGATCGTAGTTTTCAATGAGCCGTTGACACTCAGCACGCAGGACCAGCTGGTTTATTATGGAGAAATATGTTTATGGAAAGATATTTTGTGCCCAGTGACAAAATGTACATGTACACAGGGTTAGAAACATGATCACAGACGAAACATATAAGCTCTAAATCTGCATTTTATATCTGATAAATATATAAACACATTTGTTTCAGGTTTCCTTTTTAAATATTATCTTGAGAGTCGACATTTCGCCCCTCGTTGCTTCTGATAACAATATCGGGGATTAAAAACTTCTGATATCTATATATCACCAAATATACTTGAAATAGTTTTGTATACATCCCTCAAATCAATGTACAAATGCTAATGCACCTTCTGATCGATCCTCACAAACTGAGTCATTTAAACGTATTTTATCTGTTGTTCTAAACAAACCGTCATCACCAGAGTCAGAGTGTATTAATAACTGAATCATTTAGGTGTTTAACCTGCTTCTGACACAAAGTCAACACTCATTAATGTCTCATTTGATATTTTTTTTCCACACAACAAACGTTTTCATTGTCATCATCTGTGTGCTTTGCTGCGTTACTGTATCCTTAATGTGAGGTTAGTGTTAACAGTCTAGATAATGAGCCGTGCAAACTCCCAGCATGCAAATTGATGTTGCTAAATGATCCCAGTACATAAAGCACTCCAACATCGGTTAGACTGAATAGTTCAATTAAATAAACCTTATTGCATCCGAGCAGGAATGATTTGAAGATATAATGAGTAAAATAAACAGTCGCTGACGGAGACGGTTTCCTCCTGCAGGTACTCTGAGCGCAGCAACACCAAGTGTGTGGGAATCACCATCGAGACGCGACCCGACTACTGCCTGAAGCGACACCTCAGCGACATGCTGGGCTACGGCTGCACCCGGCTGGAGATCGGAGTCCAGAGCGTGTACGAAGACGTGGCCCGGGACACCAACAGGTCAGCGGGTCGGGGTGGAGCGGCGGCGATAAGAAGGCAGACGTGATGTGACGCCGTGTGATGACGGATCGCTCAACCTTCAGGCTTTATAATCTAACTCTGCACATCTGTGTGTTTCCTCCAGAGGCCACACGGTGCGCGCTGTGTGCGAGTCTTTCCACCTGTCGAAGGACGCCGGCTTCAAAGTGGTCGCACACATGATGCCAGACCTGCCCAACGTGGGCATGGAGAGAGACGTGGAGCAGTTCATCGTAAGCATTTCACATTTATACAGAATTAGACTTTGAGCTGGTCGTGACCCACCACACGGCTGTCCAACAGGGTGATTGTAATTAAAAAGGATTTGTTTTTCTACAGTTGGAGTGGCTCGAGGGAAATTTCCTCAAATAAGTGTTATTATAATCAGGATATCTTGATTTGAATCATTTAATCATAATTTTAATTAGAAGCCACCGTTGCGTACCGTCATTGTCCCAGTGGAACAGAGTTGTGCTCCTAAAAAATGTAGTCGTGGTCGGTCGATGACGATATTTTCTTTAGATTTCTGTTTTTGAAAAATACTGAAATACTCCCGTCACCGCCCGCCGTGTCCCATCATCCCCGGAGTCATAGTCGCTGTAGATCTCCTCCATACTGTGTCCTCTGTCTCCACACTGATCTCAGGCAGTCTTGGAGTGGACAGAAGTGATCTATGGTAGCTGCCTGCAGCCAGGGAAGGCCAGCAGGCAGCAGCAGATGTTATACTGGTGATACGCTGCACCGCTTGTTTTAGGAGCTAACTTTGAATTCTGGCCATATTTTACAGACTAAACCTTTAAATCATAGCACAATAATATCAAAGACCAGGAAACATAACTTCAGGACGGCTCTCATTAATTTACCCAGAGTAAAGATGATGACTGTGATGAGATAACACGCAACTTTTATTTAACCAAAAGTAGGACCGAGTGCAGATATCGACAGAATATATGGAAAAATCAGATAATCAATCAGGTGAACATGGTGGAAACTAAACTGAAGACACACGGATGATAAATCAGAATAATGTAAGAAACATCGTTCAGGCTGGATGTAATTTCACAGATCTGATTTAAGGTTTAGCAGTTTGTGAAGTTTATAAACTGATTCTGATGACGGTTTACACGACTGATGATTCAGTCGTTAAGGTGCGATGATGAGAAACTCTGCTGGTGTGGAACAGGAAGCAAAACATAACTTCTTCCGGCTTCTTTTCGTTTTTAAATTCCAGGTAAGAAAATGTTGGAGGAGGATTGAGTAAAAGCTCCAGACGTAGAATAATACCAGTAAAGTTATGAACTGAGTTGATCGTTAAGTTTATTGTTTGTGACATTAGTAATCACGTCTCTTCCTTTGCTTGGCATCAGGACGCGTCATCGCCACTTACCTCACAGTGGTAAAGTAACATGTAGCATCTAAAGATAGAAACGGGAAAGTCGTGACAGTCTCAACTGTGATGTGACTCAAATCCCGTCAGATGTCTCTCAGCAGCAGCAGACTCACGTTACGGCTCTGATTGGAAACACGGCGGTGACACGGGGCTCCTGCCCGTCATGGCTGCCTGGAGGATGGAAATGATCCCTCAGTTTGAGGCTCATTTGGTTTATTTTTATGTCGATCAAACAGAAATCAAGTGATTGAAAACACAACGAAGGAAGAGAGAAGATGTTTCTAATTAGCTCAGGTGAGACTGACGCACCTCCCGTGACTCTTATCAAAATATGTCACTCATCATTTCAAAAGCAGCAACAGTCGTTCCTCCTCCGCCCGCTAACTGTTCTGGTCTTTATTTGTTTTATTGCTGTTTCTGATGACTGGCAGTGTGGAGCTGCACAGGGGTTTAGCATTACCACGGGGGCTGTACGCAGAGGTGAACAAGTCAAAACCTTGATTTTCTCTGTAATGAGCTCCGAATGAAACGAGAACAGACGACAGAAAGAGTCGGAGTGTGAAGTGGAAACAGCTCAGAGGGGCTCGCCGATGAAATTAGTGTATTTGACAGTTTTAAACGACTTTTATCTTTCAGTTATCGTCCTGTGTTCACACGTCAGGTCGGGCACTTTGTGGCAGTAAAGTTAAAAAGATTGTGTGACATTATTTTCTCTTTTGCTTTCTTGCTAGACGAAAGATGATGATAAACACTGTAAAAACTAAAAAAGTGTTGTCGTATACGTCCAATTTCTAGTAAAAAATATCTTAATGTAAGTCACAATCACCTAGAAACAAGTATTTCACTGCAGTAAATGGGACTTTTCACCTGTTCACCTGATTCCCAGTTTGGGGACTTTGGGTTTTTTAACTCTAACCCTTAAGACATGCAGAACGACCACAGAGCCACTGCTGCACTCATTATGAAAGAATATAGTCATATTTTATATCACATTAAACAGCAGAAGCTGGGCTCTAACATGTAACACTAACACTACTCAAATAAACAACTAAACATCAAACTTCGTGAATCACCCTAGAAAACTGGCTTGGGGCTTAATGGTTTATGTATGAAGATGTCACCAGGAGACGTTAGCTTAGCTTAGCATAAAGACTTGAAGTGGGGCAAACAGCTAGCCTAGCTCTGTCCAAACTGAAACACTGGCACAGAATAAAGATGACGTCAGTGGATAATATCTCTGTTATATGAACACATTACAGAGTGAAGCTGTCATTGCTCTCCGGTGGACAGACCACCTGATGTTTTTCCTGATTTACCTGCACCACACCTTTGTGGACTGCAGTGTGTTGTTAGTTGTGGGTGGACGCAGGCTGATGCAGCTACAACACCCGACCGCTGAACGATCTATCGGTGAGGCCAGAATTAAAAAACATTATCTGGTGATCATCGAGGGGCAGGAGCGACAGAATGGAAGTGTAACGAGCCGAGACGCCGCAGAGTGCCGACCACACGTCAGGTGTGATTCACAGTTGTGTTGTTTGCTCATCAAAAGAAGATTTAGCCCTCAAGTCTTATTGGTTATTTTTGTGTGTTGTTGTTGTCGGCGCCGCCTGAGGAGAGACGGGTTGAATTGTGCAGTGATGAAGGTGTTCAGGACGCCGCTGATCTGCTGAACATCAGCAGCTCTGACTGCTTCATTTGCTACAGAAAATAAATGTGTGCTGTGGAGGAAGTGTGTGTGTCCTCCTGCAGATTTGTGATATTACCTCCGTGTGTGTGTGTGTGTGTGTGTGTGTGTGTGATGGTAATGTGGAGGGCAGCAGGTCGGCACAGTGAGAGGAAGCTGGCTAAATGTGCGTTCGGCCCTCAGAGTCACTGTCTTTGCTTTTCCTGTAACGCTTCCTTCCTCCGTCACACCTCCTCCCCTCCCTGCGTTTTATTCCCTTCTTTGTCTCTGCTGTCTTTTCTCTCCCGGCAAACCGTCTCAATAATTTCTCCCTCCTGTCTCCATGTTTGCTTGTCTCGCCTCCTTCATGCTTGAGTCGTGTCTCTATTATCTTTCACTTTATCTTTTTCCCTTCTCTTTCGTCTCCGATCGTAACTTTTCGCTCGCCACTTCTCTTCTGTCAGACGGTCTTTCTTCTTCCAGTCCTTCCTGTCACCGTCTCCCTCTCAGCCTCCCTCCCCCCTCCTTCCTTCCTCTCTTATCTCATGTTCGGATGATACAGCTCGTGCTCCCCCATCGCTCCCCCTCATCATATCTAATCTTCTGTATCATGATTCATGCGGGTGAGTTGGGGGGATATGCAGGTTCTTAAACATCTTCACTCCAGGATCCAAACTAAGCAGCTGTGGATTTTTTTTTTCCTGGGATCCATAAAAAATTCAATGCCACACTTTGAACACAGGGTGCGTCTATAAAGGAAGTCAGGAAGAGGATGCAGTGGGAAATATCAGAGGAGGTTTTTAATTGGACCTCAGAATCTTTAATATTCTGAACAAGTCCAGGAGGTTACAGGTACCTGTGGAGGTCTGATCACCTGTATAGATACAGAGGTGTGACTTAATGAGTGGGTGCTGATTCTGTTAGTATCACAGATGAGATGCAACATGAGTCTGTGCTGGTGATGCACGAAGAAGGTTAGTAATGTGAAGAAGAAGAGGAAGGAGGAGAAATCAATATTACATAGTTGGATTTGCAGATGATCTATAAAGAAGGAAATACACGTAAGATCATCAGACATCAAGGATACAAACGTGTGTTCTGTCGAGGGAAACGAGAATTACAACAATGTTAGTTGTTTTGTTGTCGACAGCGCGCCTCCTTTTTACCTCCATCCTCACTTTAACTTTACTAAACATAAAAAACTGAATGATATTGTAAACTTTACGTGATGACCGACAGTAAGAAGATAATTGGGTAAACTGACCAATCAGAGGCTTCTGCTGTGATAACGTTTGTCTTCTGCACGAGACTGAATTATTTCGATAAGGTAGCAAATGTTTCTGTTTCTTTATTTTTAGTTTGAATAAGGCTCCCACCAGGTAATTAATAATTACACCTGTCCTAATCGATATTGCTGTAATGACGAAGGGTCAAAAGACAAATTGTCAGCTCCTCACTGTCGTCGGCCTCATCAGCATCATTCTCAGCAACAAAAGCCCAGATAGATCCAGCTGAGCTACCCGACGGCACCAGACAGCAGACTGACTCGCTGGTGAACCGGATATTTCCCACAGGAGTTGTTAGAGACCAGAAAGCTAAAAGGAGAGAGAACATCGGACTTTCAATTCATCTGGTGTCCAGAAAAACAAGTTGAAATGGTTGTTTAACGAAAGGCAACACACAGACGTATCAACTCTTAAAGACGATGAAACGTCGGTGTTGTGCTTGTTGCACTGCCGCCCCAAAAAATCAGCCACTGCAGCAAAATAAGATGAGAAGATTTTAACATTTAGGTTTAAGTTTGATGAAGTGTGACGTATAATCAGACTTCTGCAGGTGGAAACATGTTCAAAGTTCCTGTTTACAGCTTTATTAACTGGTAGGTTGAAATATGAATTTGACTTTGGGACACAGAATGAGTGGGAACACATAGTTTGGATTAATACTAATATTAAAGATGATATAATAATAATAAAGATAAAGATCTATATATGGGGGGTTAAAGGGCAATAATTTGTTGGTAGGATGAAAATGTGGGTCTGAATATTTGTTATCTTGAGTCTGAGTTTAATACGCGCTCACGCTGCCCTGTGACCCGTCAACGGATTAAGAAGGAAAAGTGTGAAATGAACGAATGAAGGAAAATTCCAGCACATAGATTGTGTTTGGCTGCAGATCGTGTATAATATACATGATGAAGACGGGAAGCAAATGCTGCAAACATGATGCAAACAGCAGCGCGGCTTCAAACAATGTCCGTGAAAATGAGAAATAACAGTTCCTTCAGGCCGTCTGGGTGCGCGGCTCTTCTGGGAGCAGGAATCTCTTTATTTATTTTTATTTTGTGTCTGTTTGTATTCATCATATTTATTCAATCATGCGTCTCTTTTGATCCGTCATCTGTTTGCTTGCGTTTTCCCGGTCAGCCTTGACGAAAGACGAGTTGAGGAGCGCAGTGCGCTGAGGGCAGCAGGAGAGCGCTGCATCCTCCTCGCGTCTATCGTGGCCGTCCTGATAATGAAATTCGATTACAACTTCCTCCCAGCCGGAGATCCTCTCGCACTTATCTCTCTTGTACAGAGGCGTCCTTAACAGGGCTGCTCTCCACCGGCCAACAGGAGCTCTGATATGGCATCCAAAAATGGTAGAAGGTGCAAATTTGGCATATAGTCTGCTTCTTTTTTTTAAGCAATGTTACGTTGTGGGATCGACTCCCCTCCTCCCTGCCTGCAGGTTTGGTGCCGGGCCGTGTGGGACGTGTCCTCCTGTGATTATGAGCTGTGACGAGAGGCAGATTGTGAGATACTGATAATGTGGCCTATTTTAGAATGTGCCTCCGTTCCACATCTTCACGGTTTTGATCATGATATTCAGCTCAGGGGGGAAGAAGGAGGAGGACGACTGGAAATCCTGCTGATTCCCTTCACTGCACTGAACTAGACACCAGAAAATGTTGCATGGAGCGCTGCTGATATCTGCTGTCTTCAGGTTCAGTCAGTGCTTTTACAAATGGACCTGTTTTATTTGTGGTTCTGACACTGATGCTGTCATCGATGCTGCCCGGGCGTGTGAGGAACGACAGCCGGGCAGCTTGTGACATGACTGAAGTAAACAGGCGTTCACTTTTAAATTACATTCTCTTTTTCCCACTTTTACCGACATTTAAAGAAGTTTAACATCTGTCCTGCTCAGCAGTCACATCACTGTGTGTCAGACTGTAACGGTGTCTGTTCTGTTTTACAGGAACAGTTCAGACACATTTAAAATCATCAGTCATCATCTTGTCGGCTCTGCGGTGAGAGAACGACTCCTGTAGAACACAGATCAGCTGTGGAGCTTCACAGTGAATCAGTGTTGCAGCGTTCTCCTAAACAGCTGCAGCAGACGGGAACTATGGGGGGAAACTGTCGATCTGGAAGCCTTCAGATCCAAAACTGTAACTGAGAAGACATTATTTACACCTTCTATGTGCGGTGAAGTTTGTGCGTTCACCCTGAGTTAACCCTGTTTTTTACATTTTAAAAGTCCTCATCTGCTTCAGTTTGTTCAGGTAATGTGTGAATGCTGTTGTGGACTAAGAACTTCACCCCACTTTCCATAGAAATGGGTGTGAATAGATATCCAGACCAGGCGTGGTTGTCGAAGAAAGAGAAGGCTGATTAATAAGATTCAGAGACGCTGGTTTGTGACGTGGATCTCTGTGTCCTGCAGGAGTTCTTTGAGAATCCGGCGTTCAGGCCGGACGGTTTGAAGCTGTACCCGACGCTGGTGATCCGAGGCACGGGTCTGTACGAACTGTGGAAGACGGGCCGGTACAAGAGCTACACGCCCAGCGCCCTGGTGGACCTGGTGGCCCGAATCCTTGCACTGGTGCCGCCGTGGACCCGAGTGTACCGCGTGCAGAGGTGAGATGATGAATGGATCCTGCTCTCTGCTCTCCAGCTCTGATACAACTGATGCTGAAGCAGCAGCTGCGTTAACCTCTTGATTTAAAAACAACAGCAGTCGCTTCTCTCGCTGGTTGTCTCATCCTGTAGCTGCAGTTTGTAGCTGTCAGTAATTCAACCTGGCACATGGCAGATTTGATTAAATCATCTCACAAATTCAGCTGTTAATTCAGTTTCGGCTCTAAAAGCTGTTAAATTATTCCAGAAGAAGTTGAAACAGTTTCTTCCACGTTTCCTTGAAGTGACCACACATTCACAGTGATTTCTCATGTTGGGACTTTAGAATATAAAAGTTTGAATAAATAAGCAGTAAGTTAGCTGAAAAATCTGTCAGATTATTATTTAGTTTGTTTGGTGTGATGTGAGCTTCCTGTGCAGTGTAGAAAGCCCTCGGCTCGTCTCCGACCGACACCGACAGTTCCTCTCACTCAGTTTCCTCTCGAGAGCTTTTCACAGCTGCTGAGACACTTCGAGTCAGGAACAAACATTCAACTCTTCTTGCATCATTTTGTGTTCTCACACGTCTCTCCCCGCTTCCTGTTTTTGTACCCTCTATCAGGGACATCCCCATGCCCCTGGTGAGCTCCGGAGTGGAGCACGGCAACCTGAGAGAGTTGGCTCTGGCCCGGATGAAGGACATGGGCACTGAGGTGAGACTTCGTATTAGACTGAGAACCACCGTGTCAGCTTATTTCCAGCGAGGAAGCTAATAGACTTTCCCAGCTGGGATGCGATCCAAACGGGCAGCGCAGGACAAATGCTGACTGAAGAATCTGCATACGCTGCTATGATCGAGTCAGATGACAGATTAAAGAACCTGCCACGTACAGTTAAGGACTGTTGGAGTGGAGGATGGAGCGCCCTCCCTCCCTCGCCTCACACATTTATTGAATTTATGGAGAAAGTCGATGGAGTAGAATTCATCCAGCATGAAAACAGCAGGCGGGTGCGTCTGACAGCCTCAGCATTCAGGACATGAGGCAGAAGACCACCTGACAGCTTCCATCACAGCAGCCTCAGGATGAAAAGACCAATCAGGAGACACCTGTGGGGTCGAGAGCCTTCTGACCGTCAGGCTGAAATAACATCAGGGGCAGATTCTGCTCTTCTCCCGCTCGTCTACTCTGTTCTCACTGCAGTTTTATCACATGATTCATTATTGAAGACGGCATCCGGGATCACTTGTGAAGTCTCTTTTACAGACAGAGACTTTGTTTTTGTTCTGAGCCGCCGCAGAGATGTTTTAATCTAATATTCTCCAAACTGCATCCTGTGCAGAGTTCAATGTATTCAACCTCGTTTTCCACCAAGTTTTCAAAACTTTTCCAACCCGCGCAGCGTTCACAAATAGTGTTTATAAGGAGCTGCAGTTCATCAACATAAATGAAAGATTTTAAAGTAATGATCTTTATGATTTCAGCCCTGAGATGAATTATCTCCAGCAGGTGCAGAGTGATATTACAGGCAGACGTCTGAGGGCAGCGAGCGTCTCGATCCTGTTACACTGCAGCTAAACAGTCTGATTTCATTCTGCACACGGTGCAGCTGCGTACAGACACCAGCAGGACTCGGTGGTCTGAGCAGGTGGAGGTGTGACGGCTGTCACCTGCAGCTTTTCATCTGACAGCCCAACATGGCTGCTCCTGAATGTTTCATCACTGCCCGACAGTTTTCATCTCATGTTGTTCTATAGAAGCATTTTAGACCGTCACGTCAGCACTGACGTCAGTGTCTCCTGTGGCTGTTTCACTTTCACTGTGTTTAATGGAGGCAGCTGCAGTTAATCCAGCTGAACAGGTGAATAACTTGCTGTGGTGGCGGACCCTGCCGCTAACAGTGAAAACTACTGTTGAGACATATTTACAGAATTAAAACAGGCTGACTGGCCGGTGACAGTACATGGAAGTAAAATGCGGTTTAGTTTCTTGAAAATCTAAACAAACAGAAGTAATGTTGTAAGTTCGCTGCATGTTTTATACTTTAAACTGACTTTGAATTAACGTAAACATTGGATTCTTCAGGATGAAGATTTCTGAGCTGGTTTGATAAGTTTGTGTGTTTGTCTGTGCAGTGTCGAGACGTGAGGACCAGAGAAGTCGGCATTCAGGAGATCCACCACAAAGTCAGACCGTACCAGGTAACAGACGGCGTCCTGGAGTCGTATCGCTCTGCACTCTGATCGTCCTTAAAGAAGGCTTCTAGTTGTCAAACACTGACGGACGTGTTTGTCCTCAGGTGGAGCTGGTGCGGAGGGACTACACGGCCAACGGCGGCTGGGAGACCTTCCTCTCCTACGAGGACCCTGAGCAGGACATCCTGATCGGCCTGCTGCGTCTGCGTCGCTGCTCTCCTCAGTCCTTCCGGGCGGAGCTGAAAGGAGGCGTGTCCATCGTCCGCGAGCTGCACGTTTACGGAAGCGTCGTCCCCGTCAGCAGCCGAGACCCCAGCAAGTTCCAGCATCAGGTGGTCACACCGTCAGACACATGACGTCTTTATCTGAACACTTAGACACCCGACCAGCTGTGAATCTGATTGTTTTCTCTCCGACTCTGTTAGACATCACTGCCAGCCTGCGTTTTCTCAGAGAACAGAAAAAAAAGGCTGAGATTATCTATAAAATCAGGCAAACGTGCTCTGAGAACTGATTTCTCAAAGTTAAACTCATAATCGCTCCTTTCGCTGCTTCTCATTTAGGGTTTTGGGATGATGCTGATGGAGGAGGCGGAGAGAATCGCCAGAGATGAACACGGCTCACACAAATTGGCTGTTATCTCAGGTGAGGCACGAAACAACATCATTCATCCTCTGCTTACACGTCCAAATCAAATATCTATTTCAGACAGAAATCAGAGGTTTGATGATTGAAGAACACACTCTCAGCCGCTCTCATGACTCTGAAGTGGCAGATTCGGTCACAGTGGGGCACGACGACTTCAGTTTAATAAATCAGGAGAGAAATCCTCCAGGAAGTCATTTAGCTGTGGATGTGAACACACAGCAGCCAGAGGCACACAGTGTTAGCAGAGGTGAATTAGTACGATGATGATGATGATGATGATGGAGGCAGAAAGATAGTTTTTGAAGCTGTGTATATAATTTCCTCATGATGATGCTATTTCAGTCTTAATTCTACTGTATCTGTTGCTGTGAATGGTCACATCATGTCCTGCTGAGTGCCAGCAGCGTCTCAAACATAAAACATAAAACATAAAACAGCACTCCTGCTGAGAGGATTTTTACGAGCTGTGGTAAAAGAACGCTCCACGCAAACCAGCAGAACAAGTTATCATGGACCCGACCGGTGTGTGAAGCTGTGTGTGGTTAGTGTGTAGTTCCACCAGTGCAAACACTCATTGTTTGTGTTGAATTAATGTTAGAATTAGATTTGCTTATTCACAATTTTAAGCATCATTCCGCTCGTGTCGTGTTGCTGCTCCAAGTCTTTACTCAGTGGACCGACCGGTTCTGACCAAAGACCAGAATGTGAAGTTGAAGTTGCACTTGTGTGGTTTTGATTCACGGAACACTTTGTCATCTTCTCTGCTGTGTTTCACAGGTGTAGGAACGAGGAACTACTACAGGAAGATGGGCTACGAGTTGGAAGGACCATACATGGTGAAGGACCTGTATGAACCCAGAAATGACTGAACCTGGTCCGTGTCACATCTGGACAGCAGCTGCATCGGCACACGTTTTTTTATTTATCAAGACACTGTTCTGGGGACAGTTTCTGCAGTTCATTCAGTGGAACGTGTTCTTTGTTTCCAGCGTCGGAGGAGATGATAGTTGGGGTTCTCCTCACAGTTCCTGCTTTTATCTAGTGCTGTCGGGGAAATGCTGTTGTAACTCCTCCCACTTCCTGTAGGTGAGCAGAAGGTGTGAGAGGGCGTACGGAGTGAAGTCACTCGGGAAGAAGCCGGAGAATCTCGTGGACGCAGTTTTGAGTCCAGTTTTAGAAGCAAACATTTTTCTGACGCGTTAAAAGAAAAGTACAGTTTCAGTCCAGTCTGCCCACTAACAATAGCATGTTAGCATTTTTAGCTTCCCACATCTGGGTACCACCGAAGCCTTTCCAGGGAACTCTGTGTACTGATTCAGAAGCGAGAGCGATCCTGCCGAAACGTTTTTATTGTGTTGCATGTCTAGGTGTCTCTAAATAATTTGTAATGTGTTCGTCCGGGATGAGAAACCTGCTCAGCATCACGCTCCCAGTTAATCATGTTTATGCCGCAATTAAATAGAAACCCCATTACGAGCCAAGTATTCATTAATGGTTGGCAGTGGATGAATGAGCAGTGGGGAAGCGTCCTCGCTGGGCAGCCGTTGTGTAATTGCTCAATTTTGATTTATAGGGCAGGAAATTGAATATTAGCGTTACATAAATTGCTTTTTAAAGCCCCACAGTTAATCCTGTTTCTTGTTTTTCTGTCATGCATTCTTAGGCGTCCTGTATTCTGGTTGATTCCAGATGTTGTGCCCATCACTTGACCATTTTTGTCTCAGAATAAAGTCTATTTCAGAGTGTTTGCGTCCTGCTTTGTGAGAGACGTTCTCAATTCTACAGAAAGATATTTCAATGATTAAACCTCTGAATGAGAGAATAGCCAAAAAGGTCAAATCATAAGAGAGGCTGCTGTAATGTACTGCCCAATGTCAAGGGTGTCAGCCCCATCAGCAGACCCCTGATGATTGCCCTATGAGACTGTTTCACTGGCTCATTTGATAAAGCTTTTCCAATTATGTCCTCATCCGTTACCTGTCCTTTCAGCGCTGACTGAATGCCGTGTTCAGCCGCACTGTTCCTGGAAAGACTTTGTCATTTGAGAAATAGCGAGCAATAAAGCGTCAGAGGCTCATGCGACGACCTCATGTCTCATATAGATTTCCAACCGCACGGGAGCGATTGAAGCTGAGCGGCCATGCGTAATTTCCTGGATGCGGCCGCCGTGTCGTGACTCTGCCGAGCTGCGCTGTGTGTTGGTGTTGCAGTCCTGACGCATTGAGGAATAGGCCACAATCAGGCTTTCTCTCCACGCCTGCTCACTCCCGCTATCAGTTGTGAAATCTGAAAGGACTTTTCCCTGCGCTCACACTGGCGGGCTGATTCGTGCTGTAGAGGAAGCAGAGTCGGCTCTAATCTTCACCGCAACACGAGCAGAAGTGTAGTGAGTTCAGTTAAACTCTGCTGGAGTAGAAGGTTACAGGACACGTCGACAACTGTTACCTGAGTGAGAGAGGAGAGAGGATGGAGGCCTGTGATGCTGCACAGGTTCTACTCCTCCATGAGGTTTCTGTTGTTAATAATGGCTCGTCATCAGTCAGAGGCGATTAAAAGATTAGACCGGGTGCTTTATTGTACTTCATTGCACTTGAACACAAGTGCCTCTGCAGCCACTTGCTCTTTTTCTCTGTAGTAAAGTGGGATTCAAACCTGCGTCACAGCTGCAGGCCTCAGGTCATGGAGGTCACACTGCGACTGAGTTACTCCACATTTATAATTACATTTTTAGTTAGTGCCCTCTCTCTGTACAGTCCTCACACGCCCATTTGTAGACACTGAAATTGATCCCTTTCTAATGCAGTTCACATTCTGAGACATGGGCGACTGAATCTGCTGTTCTCAGTTCAGTTCAGCTGAAGGGTGTAAAAGCCTTCTGCAGTACAAGTTAATGCCTCTAACTGCTGCTAGCCCTCCATAAAAAAGGACCACAACTCAAACTGCTCAAGTTAAACACCTTCAACCTGTATAATCTCCCAAATCCCTCATCAGACCAAATACGCCGATCATGAATCTATACAAAGACATTTTTACCCCTGTACTTGTGAGACATTCAGCCAGAAACGTCCGGCCCATAAATTCCTCTAAACTGTCTTCAGAGGTGGTCAGAGGTTGTGAGTGAGGTGTCGGCGGAGCGGCAGAGCAGCGAGGAGTCATCACACCTGTAAAGGTCACAGATCTGTCAGAGACGACCTCACTGAGCCGGAGCAGCGAGGTCAGATGAGCTCACCGTCTCAAATCTCTCCTGCTGTAACTCCACAGACACGACCGAGCTCAGTCGTCTCACTACAACAAGACCAGAGTTACTTTATGCTAACGCTAGACTGTTGTTTTATCATGAAGGCCTTGTTTTACTGCATGGTATGAATTTTACATCAATAACAGTCAAGTTCATGTTATAAAACATCCTTTTTTTTTTTGGGCGTGTGAGTAAAGAAGTAGTTGTCTGAGATACGGACTGTCAATGACTAAGACTGATGAGCAGTAATAAATGCTGCGGACACAGCGTGGATATGATCAGCAACAACCTTAATCCCTGGCTTTAATTTCCTGTTCACGAGGGGACGAATATTAGTGATCGTTAGTCACTGTGAGCGTCAGGCTGCGAGTCCCGTTAGTCTCAGCGCAGATATCAACACAGTAAGCTTCACTTTAAGTCTTTTATGTTACTGACTTAACAGAAAACTGGAGAAACACTCAAAAAACTGGATTTTAAAATAAACACATTTAAAGAAAAAAAAAACATTTTCAACTTTCAAGTCATTTGAATTCAAGTGCAAAGCAAATATGAAATATATCGACATCCCTGAAAAAGTATTAAAGTATTAAAGCAGAAAAAGGAAGAAAAAGATTCACCCAAAAACACAAATTCAAGTCATCATCTACTCAGCTCTGTATCGATGGCAAGTCAGGTGAAGTAATCCACAAAACATCTCTGGAGCTTCACAGTGTTGAATCATTCTCCTGAACAACTGAAGAAGCTGAAGACAACTGAAAGAATACAAAACATGAAATGTCTCTATGCAGCTCATCCAGTGTCACCAAAGAGATCCCAAACTGATGTACAGCTACACAGTCACTGAAAACAGTGACGACTCTGGCTTTCAAAACCAGATAAATATCTTTTCAAATCAGTTTGGGATCTCTGGGCTCCTGGATGAGCTTTCATGTTTTTAGTATCTTAAGAGAATGCTGCTATGCTGTTTTTGCTGTGAAGCTCCAGAAATGTTTTGTTTTTCATGTATTTTAATGCATTTCCTCCTGACACAGCGGGGAGTAAACGGTGACAGCATTCTGGGTGAACTGTTCCTTTAAAGTAGTTAAAGGCTTCTGAGACTGTTGTGTTTGTATAATGGCTCCGACCTGTTGTACATGCGGAGGCTGTGCTCTGTGGGGAATTATACTGACAGGCGTTCATCATATAATGCCACAAACTCAAACCTCAAACATCACCTCAGTGTTGCTGACAGAGTCAATAAGTTACTGCTACATCTGTTCGGTCCACGTGACACTGATGTGGTGAAGATCTGAAGACGTGAGAGATAAAAAGCACAAAACTATTAAATGCTAGCAAGTAAAAACTTCAGTGTCTACAAATCAAGTCAGATGCAACACCTGAAATAAAGCAGAGAAAACAATGACGTGCAGACCAACAGCAGCAGCACTAATCCCTTACATTTCATTTTCAGCCACATACACACACTGAAATTGATTTTCTGTGTCAAGCATTCCAGGTCCAAGCAACAGCGTGGGGCCGACGTCAAGTACAGCCGAGTGAGTCCCACTAGATCTTTATATTGACTTGTTTAAATATCACTGCGTGTCTGGTCAGAGCCTCAGCAGACCTCGACTATTTCACTAACGCTCCCTTTATGTGGTTTTCTCCAGTTTATGAATTGAGCTGCTGTTTCTGTGACAGAAATAGCACCTGCTGCAATCCCACGTAATCATACATATTTCTTATCCCCACTTCCCCCCGCGGCAACAAAGTGGCTATTGCTTACACATGTAGGATACACTGCAGTCGGGGGGCCACAGTCAATATTTCCATGTAGTGGCTATAGCGATTACAGCCATTATGGTCTGTTAAGACCACTTTGTGTCAGCGGGAGTCCTCTTTCAGAGCAGAGCGCACTCTGGCCTCCAGCTGGTTTGCTGGGGGCCGAGAATCCGGGTCTGCGGCGAGCATGTCTAAAAGCAGGGTGCACATGGCTGGACCGGGAGGGGGCGGCAGCGGGGGGGCTCTCTTGAACTTCATAGGGATGCACAGCTGGAGGTCGGCGTTCTCCCACAATGCTTCACCCAGCGGCATCAACCAGCGGCCCTTACACACATAGGCACCTCGAGAGGAGAGACGAGCAAAGACATGGTTAGGTCGTTTAGGACTGACGGCAGCAGCACAGACTGCAGGGAGCCTCCTGATCTCAGTGATTGTGGTTACTGCCGACAGAGACCTTAAAACCGGGCCGGATGAGTGTGTGGAAGAACAGCAGCAACACAAACACAATCAACAGACAAAACACAGTGTGAGCAACACAACACATAGCAGTCAATAGGTGGTGTTATCTGAATCAACAGGACACAAATGTTGACAATATCAGATCTATTTCAGATTTCCCTTTTATAAATAAACTCAACTGTGACATTTTTATTATTTTGCATTAATCATCCTGAATCGGCCTGAACTGTAGTTTTTGTATGTAAATAAAACACGATCAGAGTATTTTTCCAGTTTCTAACCTGAAGTTACTTCAGACACACTGAGGCCTCTTCTCAGTTTAAATCTCGTCCCTTCAGCTTTGACACCAGTTTCTTCAGTTTCTTTCTGTTTAGATGAAGCTTCATCTGTCACCACTGTATTTATTTATGTTGCAGATCTCATAAAAATCACAGCGGATGTATTATATCATAACCGTGCCAATATAATGAAATATATTAAACCTTTGCTTTTAATAATGCGACATCATCTGATCATTCTCGTGATGAGTCCAACCTGTGACCACTGTTGTGTTTAATAACTGCTGTCAGCTTCGAACAGTTGGTGTGACGCTGCAGGTCCTGATGTGACTCACAGCTGCTCTGAATGCTGCTGTGAGTATTAAGTGTGAACTTCAGAGTTGTGCTGCGTGCTGACATGTTTCAGAAGAGGGGCACTTGCCTGATTACCTGATTACAACCAAACATGCACTTAAGTGTCGAGTGTTAAACTGCAGACACCAGAACAGAACCAAACTGAATGTGTCGGTGCGTTACGTAAAAACACACACCTGGTAGAGGAAAAACAGAGAAGACAAAACTACCAGATGTTGTTCCTAAATGTGTTATTTGCTAAGTTGCTGTCTGTCAAGGAACAATTTATGTGACTTTCTGCAGCAGGACGGTTGATTGAGTCTCGTCCTCAGGTTGTCCAGTACTGGTGTGTTACTGCAGGGAGGTGAGTCCGAATCCTTTGAGGTATGTGGACCTTTATCGAAATGTTTTGATAACTTGAAGGATATAAAGGAGTCTCACCTCAGGTCGTGTGCTGTGGCTAACATACTCTTTATCAGCTGAGCTAAACTCAAAGTGATGCAGCAGTCAACCCTCTCTGCACGTCCTGCTGGTTCAGGAACTACCCAGTAGAACCAGCGTTTGGTACCCAGCCCTAAAATACACTTGTTTGTTCCCGAGGCCACACACAGTGACTTCTTCTGGTGGCTTAAGGAGACATTTTCTCAGGAATATGAATAAAATAACAAACAATATTATATACAATCTGGAAATAGATCTGACACATAAGTTGTGTAAAGTTGAAGTACCCAGATGAACTTGCTCTTCGTTCTTTCACACCATTATAAGATTAATACTTTGGGGTTTTGGCTGCTGATCAGAATAATTAAGAAAGATAAAAACTTTAGGCTCTAATGACCTGAAGTGCTCATTTGTCTTTGTTTGACATGTTCTAGACTAAATGATTGATTGAAAAGAATTAGTAGATTAATAAGGAGAAAAGAATCATGAGTTGCATCCCTAAAATGTAGCAACTCAAAGACTCAGAGGATAATCTGGGAAAGTAATTAAAATGCATCAGTTGTTACTTAATCAGCAGGTTGATTATGGTCCTTCGTCTTTAGATTAATTTTAAAGGAGTGGAGTGAGTAACACACATATGATGTGAGTCCGAGCCTTTTTCCTGCGATGATGAAGCCTCACAGAAACACTTCAGTCAAGTGCACGACTGGTCACAGAACAGCTCTGATTTCCAAACCTGACGGAGATAAAAGCAAACACTGCTTCCAGCTCTGCACCTCAACAAGGACAAACACTGGAGGTTGTGTTTTCCTCCTCGACTTCATCCTCTGAGCTTCCCTGCCTCGTCAAATAACTGTGTGGGTGCTGAGAGAGGACAAAGTCAAATAATGGACCGTTTTATCTGTCTGGGAAAAGCCTCCCGCTGCCTCTCCCCCATTTACTCACTGACAAAGAGGATTGTGATCATGGACGCTAAATTCCATTTTCCCGTAGCAGTGACTGGAACCCCTCTCTGCTCCGATCAGAGCGTATTCACTCAGCCTAATGGAGTATGGGTGACTCAGGGAGGTTGTGAGGACCTAAACTTGGGGATGATGGTTCACACCCTCCTGCCTCCAGATCAGCTCTGGCTGGACGCAGTTTTTTGTGAATAAAAAGAGACGTCTGTATTACAGCCATTACATTATTCTCTGACAGTGGAGTGCAGAGCAGAACTGAGCCCTGCGTCCATTAAGACGCTTCCTCATCCTGTGGCCACGAGGGGATTCCAACAGGAAATAGGACATTAAAAGAAGAAAAAGATTAAAATCTAAATGGTGTTCTGCAGAGCTATACTGGCAAAGTGCTTCTTCTTGCGTGTATCGAAGTTTTTGCAGACTTTATGGGTCCAAGTCACTCAGGCGGTCTCTAAGTACTCACATATTTGATCTGGACGTCAGTATTTGTTCAATGTATAGAATAATTTAGCATCGTTTAGCATCACAGTTAGCGCGCAACCAACAGCAGAAGAAAATTAGCAAGCTCATCATGATTAATTGGCATTATATAAGCAATTATAAATGTCTTCATGGACGATAAGAGATCAGGCACAGATACATCAAGAAGTATCTTACAATAGCAGTTTACAGATATTTGCTTTTTAAATATATACAAATACAACACAGAAGAAAGTGTTTTTGATCAAAACACAAGTAATCTGTAATGTAGAAAATATGAAAAGACATTTTACACAAACTGATGTGACTTCAGTATTAGTTGAACTCTGTTGTCAGTTGTTGAACAGCGACAGACAGAAGCTCAGTAATTTAAATCAAGTCATTATTTTGTGTTATTCATCACTCAACTAACTTGGTGTTTGACTTTATCTGTTCTTTTAACTCCTAATGTGGCCGACTGTGATTTCCCATCAGATCACGTCAGTGGTTGAAACAGTTTGCTGAGGGAAAAACATTAAAAACATATTTCATTGATGATGATTCGATAATCGATCGTTAAGGCAGCCGACCATAAATTAAAGAAATGACTTTGAGATGTGCAGCCCAAGCTGCTGTGAAGCTTTGTGGAGAGAGAAATCTTCTGCCTGCTGGTGAGATTTGTTGAGCCAAAGTACAAGCTGAGATATGGATTTTTTTTCAGCCAATACGTTAACGGATAATTACCTGCTCCTCATGGCCGATAAGATAACAGCTAAAAGTTCACATTTCACACAAAAGTTCCTAACCTGGTGTTTACGCACAGCTGAGAGTAAGAAGTAGAGACTTAGTGATTGAAGTTGGATGGTTTCATATTCAACAGCTCTAATAATATCTGTGTTGAAACCGTTTCCTTCCTCTTGTAACCGCTGCAGAACTTGTTTTCTGCGTTCTGCTTTGAGTAGCAGATTGCAAACCAAGTGCACCAGAGTAGATGTTGTGCACGTTAGGTCCATGAAAACAACATGGCTTTATATTATCAGCCACACTGCTCAGCTCTAATTCAACAAGTAGACAGTGTATAACATAAATGTCACAATATCAGTGCACGTCATGCATCTGTATCCAAGGGCTGTGAAGATGTATGAGGTAAGTGTTGTGAAACTGATCTGCAACGTGCCAACAATGTAGCTTACTGACAGTGATGTTTGTTGAAGATGTGTTCCCAAGTCTTTAACAGCATTTTTGCTTGAGTGTTCATTTTCTTCTATTCTAAAATTAGATTTACTGCAGCACTTTGTAAGAATCTAAAGCAAGCACTGCAACATAGAAGCTGCTTTAAATGGCCGTGCAGACAGCTCACTACATCACAATCTGTACAAACACCACCACATCATCGCATTAGCATCAAAATGTAACTGATCTCCAATAAATGTAGAGTGATATTAAACAAATCCCCGGGTCAGATTCAAAATAAGAACGATAATAAAAAGAATAATAATAATACATTAGATTCCAAAGAAACTAGCATCTCCAACGTTGCCATCAACAGAACTTTTGGATCAGCAAAGGTTGAATAACATACTGTCAGCTTGTATTATGAGACACAGCGCCACTTTAATTCATATGAAAATCTACATAGCATAAATCATTAATCTGTCGCCATTTAGATTTATGATTGTACCACCCATGAGTGATGAATGTGTGATGCATTAAATCTGACATTTTTAATATGTGCAAGTTAATTAAGTCAAACTCGATTCTGTGCGATGAGTCATAAACCTGCCCGACCACACACTCAAACCTTTCAGTGAGCAGGATACAACATGACAGGCCTCCGTGATGTGTTACCCAACATGTGACCACTGCCCCATGATACTGACTGACTCTGTGCTCACATATCTGTATATTCATGTGGATTGTAGGGTTGTATCTCCACTGTTCTGATCCAGGTGCTTTGGTTGCTCATCTGTTTTTTGGTTTTTTTTCCAGCAAAGAAGCCATCAGGTGTTCTCGATTTGCAGTCTACTCTACTGACACCAACACTGGACACTTACCCAGCTGTTCCTGCGTGGTCCCTTCTTCCACAAAGGTGATTCTCTCCAGGACAGCCCAGAACATCACACCCAGGGAGAAGATGTCAGCCTGGGCTGTGTAGGTCAGTCCACCCCACACCTCCGGAGCCATGTAGAAGTCAGAGCCACAGGTGGAGGAGAAGTGCTGCCTCGTCAGGTCTCCATCCAACAGACCTTCACTCATCTTGCTCAGACCAAAGTCTGCCACCTAGAGAATGGACAGGAACAATCACTGAAATAGAAATACAGTTTGCTTTGTGTTGACACAGACATGTAGAAACTTGTCTTCTCCTCTAGGCCTGCATGTCTTGATACAGCTGAGCTGAAACAACAGCTCAATTTATCGAAGGTACTTCAACAGAAACTAATCACCAACTATTCTGATCGTCTCCTTCATCAGTGATAAACTTCATCTTAGTTTAGTAAGTAAAAACGATGAATACTTTCTGATTCCGGCTTCACAAATATCTACTGGTTATAATTGCTGGAACCATATAACAATACATTTATATATGTCAAGTTGGACTTTGGACCTACTTCAAAATGTATCTGGCCACACTATGTGACTCATATTTCCAGACTATTCTCAGTAGATACTTTTATTTTTAAAGCACCTGACATGAACCTGATGAATATTATTTTAGTATTTCGTGTTCTAATTGTACATTTCTGCTGTGTAAACAAAACACCTCCTGAGAGAAAAAAACTATTAAATCATGTGATGCTTTCAAATTTGAACAGATTCCCGGATGATGCCACATCATCTGATGTAAACATCATGGCGTCACAACAATCTCCCCACCTTGACAACAGGGCCTTTGGGTGTCACACAGACCAGCACATTGTCAGGCTTCAGGTCTCGGTGGGTGATACCCAGGCAATGCAGGAAGGCCACGGCACTGCAGAGCTGTTGCACCACACTGAGGTTACGCTGGGCATCAGGTGGACTGGAGAGCAGGTACTGATTCAAGTCTCCCCCATCGCAGTACTCCATGACGAGCCACAGGGCCAGGCAGCGCAGGGGCTCCGGCTGCTCTTCCTCCCTCTGGGCCGGTCTCTTCCTGGCTCTGTTCTGCGGCCTCTGTGGGGTTGTAGATGCATTTGATTGCTCCTTGTCCTGGAGCTTGGACCTAGCCGAGACTGTGTTGGTCCTGTCCTGAAGTCTGGAGACAGAGTTAACACTCCTCTGGGTGCTCGATTGTGAGTTGTCCCTCTCTTGACCTTGCTGTGCTCGGACTACACTGCCCTTCAACACACTCTCGACCAGAGGTAGAGGCAGCTTCCCTGATTTTAGGGGCTTCAGGCTCCTCGGCCCCGTCTGCAGGAGGCAACTGTGGAGTGCGATGACATTCACATGGTTCTTGGCTGTGGATCTCATGGCCCACAGCTCCTGCAGGTACAGTTCAATGCACTCCGGGTTGCTGCAGGGAAGCCGCTTGATCGCCACCCTCTGCCCCGTTCTGGCCATATGTCCCTCAAAGACCACGCCATAGCTGCCCCGTCCGACCTCCTTCTCCAGCGTGTAGAGCTCTTCCATCTGTCACCGGAGCTGCAGCCTGCGGTGACAGACAACTGACGTCAGCAAGATCAATCAAACCGGATGTTTAATCAAACACAGCCGGGACGCGACACGCTAACGTCTCACTTCACAACTAGCTAACTTACCGTTAACGACAGGCGCTGCCGTTGCTACCGTTAGCTTTATCTTGTCCAGCCATCTCTATCAAATTCAGCTTAAACACAAATATTTAACACACAAACTGATTAAACTGACGAGTCCAGGTGCAGCTGAATGTAACACGGTGCCGTCAGGAGCCTCAGCGGCTTTAACGTTAAAGGGGAAGCGAAAAACAAAGCTCTGTTTCAGACCGAGCTCTGGACTCACCCGTGAGAATTCATCCACCATCACCAGCGATTAATCCACATGAATCTATAATCTACTCGGTGGTCGAGCCGTCTAACGCCATCTTCGATTAATCTGGCCTTTTTTTGTTGTCGATAAACAACTTCGATAAAGTATCCGTGAACAACTGCGACTTGACTTCCGCGTCTAAATTCGGAGAGTCCCGCTCTGTGTGCGAGCGTGCATCGTGATTGGCTACGGGAATTCCACCGCGCGTTGTGATTGGTTTGCAGCAGAGCGGTAGATTGCAACATGAGTCGATTCGAATTGTCAAAGCCACGCCCACCACACGTTACAACTGCTGTAGCTGGTGTGACGTCACGTATTCAGTTGCCAGGTCCGCTGATTATAAAACACTTTGGGCTTGTTTTTCTGTAATGTCGCTCATAAATATTGGTAGTCGCGGGTTGCGGGTTTTTATGGGCTTGTTGTCAAAGTGTTGTTGCTGAGTTGGGTTTGCTCCCAGCTCCATGAGTTGTCAAGCAGATATATTCGATGTTATTTAAACGCAGGACAGTTTGTTTTCTTGCTGGATTGGGGGGTTAGGGGGCGGAGCCAAGGGAATCCCCAGACACACAGGTCGCCATGGCGACAACAGAGTTTCCCCCAGCATCCTGCCTCTGATTGGCTCTGACCCTGATTGCAACAAACGTTGTCAATCAGAGGCAGAGTGGGTCGGTCTGTTTATTTTCCGGCAACACTTGAGTGACAGACATTTAAATGAAATTCGCGGGACTGAGGATCTGATGATCTTTTTAACAAACAATGGCAGGAACAAAAACTGTGAGAAAGAAGCCGGTATAAAGGAATGGATTCAGCCAGTAGTGGGGGACGATACAAAAGCCTGCAAAGTGTAATAATCTCAAATTTATTATTTTTTTTTTTTACCACAACCAGAGAAGCCGCATGTTTTGGGCTTGTTTTCATAGGTCCGCTTGCTTGTTTCTGTTGTGAGATCTGGCAACACGTACCATCAGATGGGTTAATGTAATTAAAGGTATGGAAACAGTCATGAAGCATGTATCTGAAGGGATAACAACATGTTAATTAAATGCTAAAGTCTTCAAGCGAGCCTACAGGGCTTGTCAGACGTGACGCAGTAGGGTTGCCAAGTTGGGAAAAAAGGGACACTGGACCAGCTTCTGTTTGTGTCCTTTAGCTGCCCCAAACAGAAAGTAGCCTTGACTGAGAGAAACTGTTGGGAATGGCTCCATCAGCAAAGACACACCTCACTTTATCGCCCGTCAGATGATTCTCCTCAAAGCTGCAGGCCTGTAAGGTCACACGGTGGTTGGTTACTATCAGATCCTTATTCAGAAAGCTGCAGCAACAACCTGTTGCTGCCTCATCAGTCTCAGGCCAGAAGCTTCAACCGTGTCACACTTTGTGCATCAGCTGTTTTTTCCCTGTCACTGCTGAGGTGATGACAATAAGATGTGTCAGCTGGTGTCACTGCACAAATTGTTCACTTTTGTGACATTTCTTTACAATTGCGTTTGACTTTATCCTAGATCACAAGACAGCACCCTTGCTCCAACACCTCCATGGCAACATGGACTCATGTGACTCGGTCAGTGGAGCAGGAGGAAGGATGCAGCTCCCAGGACAGTGGAGGAGAGAAAAGCTGACAGACGGAGAACTTTAAAACACCACATTGTGCCCAGGCCGTCTGCCTGGAGGACCATAATGTCAGAGAGGAGACGGTGACTTCACCTGTTCTGTCTTTGGAGCGCTGCCGTTTTTCGACCAGACAAGTCAACAAAACCTTTTTGCCAAGCTCTTTGTGTTAGGAGCTTTGCCTTTCTCTGAAAGTCTTTTGTGTTTTGAATGTTTGTGTGAAGAAAACAACGATGTAGACATTGTTTGTGAAACAAAGCCACATGTAAATGTGCAAAATAAAAAAGAAACAGCACTGAATGGAGGAGGCAGCCATGATTTATCTGAGCAGGTGTGTAAGAACCGTGTTGGATCAAAGTCTCACATCATCACAGAGAGATCTGGTGCAAACAGGAGATAGTGACAGAGAGTGTTGCAAAGAGGAGTCTGGATGCATCAAATGGTTTCCCCCTCGACAACGAGAGCGAGGCTTGTGATTGGTCCAGAGATCTGTTCTGACTCGGTCTGACAGGTTCTGTTGCAGATGGACTTTAATTGTTCCGAAGGGTTTTTTTTCCTGCATGCATTCCACACTGACAGAACAAGTCAGACCTACCTTTGTTTTGTAAAGAGCAGCACTACAACTGTTGCTGTTACTGCTGGCAGCACTGTTGCTGGAACTCCAACTCTGTGCTGAAAGATCTCAGAATAGAGCACATACAGAATATCAAACAGTAAAGATCAGAGAGGCCTCACCTCCCCTCCTTCTGGTATTTGTCCAGCTGCTTCACATTCAGTCTTCATTCACAAACATTTACAGTAGAATAAGTTATTTCCAAAGCAGAGTGACCACAGCAGCAAAAGTGGGACAATTCTTATTTATGTCTCTGGTTTGAAGAATGTGATCTTGATATAAAGAATCTCCTGGACATGTGTCACATTTACAGTTTTTGCTACCAAGCATCAGTCGAAACCTGTCCACTGACTGTCACCCTGGCAACAACGGTCACTGAAACAGGACACATATGTAGGCTTTCATTTGTGCACTGAACAATATTTGGTCCTTGTATGTCTTTATTGACAGGACAGCTTCAGAGATGACAGGTTAGACCAGGACTCAAACCCAGAGCCGCTGCAGCGAGGACAAAGCCTCTGTTCTCCCGACTCGCCCCATTAATCATTTATTTTAGCTTTTTTCAAAACTGTGCTGGTGTTTGAAAATATGCATATACATAATGTTTTGCAGGTGGTGGGGTACGAATCAGAAATGTGGTCATTTAAAGCACTTTGTGTGAAAACTGTTTCACATTATGAGCTACATTAACTTCTGTTTCCACGATGTGACTTCAGTTTTGACCAATGGATGCCAGAAATCAACAACTGTGAATTATAACTCTTTTGCAGCAACTGTCATTTTCTCGTCCCCTGAATGCTCTCCACTGGATCTGCTGTAACACAAGTGTGTATGAGTGGTGCTGCTGCTACATCCAAGGACCAAATTAAAATATCAAATTCTCAACACTTTGATTTAATTTCTGTATTATTAGGGCTTGAGCACTATCAGTGCGAACCACAAGCCACACACACACACACACACACACACACACACACACACACTTTCCTTTGCTGTGATCACATTAGCATTCAGAGGAAAATCTGACAATGCCTGGTGCGTGCTGAGGAGGAGCCTGTAAACCATCCTGACTAAAACGCCTTTCGGATTTAGTACTAGTTAAAACACAGTTTAGAAATCTAAAGGTTTAGATCTAAAAACCTTCAGTCAAATAAAACCTCACTTAGGCAAGTTTATTCAAATCGAATTCAATCCATTCAGAGACATTGAAATTAATCAAAATTAAAACATAAGACATTTAAACAGCATCTGAAAGACAGAATAGAGAAAAGGCTATATATAATCAGCTATAGATAAAAAAATGCATTAAATGAATTTACTTATTTGAAAGCCACAGTGAACAGTGATGTTTTATTCCCTGGTTTAGATGAGCATACAGTTTTACCTTGACTACTTTTTTTTAAAATAAGTAACTGTATCAGATTAAACATTTTAAATAACGCTCCTGATCCCCCGTACAAGTAAACCAAACATTTACTGAGACAAACACACAGAAACCATTCAGTGCAGACTACAATGAGGATGCATAATGAGCATATAAACTATTTTAGCTGCTCAGAATGACTTTTTATCTGTCTGTGTGGTGATAACACAGGCAGCACTTCAGCTATATTTCATATCAGCTGCTGGTAAAACGTTATAGTCTCTCACTGAGCTGCTGTTAGCTTCATTCATGTGATAAGAGATGGAGAGAGGCTGACCTACTCAGACATCATTAAACAACACATGGGCCTGTTCCTAAATCAATCATTCCCAAAAAAGGAATAGATAATGACGGTGATGTAAACCCTGGTCTCCGTTGTAGAAAAAAAAGTATATATCAAATATGGTTAAAGCTTTTACAATGTCACCAAGAGGAGACACTGGACTCCATCTAAAGACTCAACACGTTCTTTAAAAATCAGGGCTGAGCAGGATTAAATACAGAGTGTAATTCAAAAAAAGGGCTGATTGTGTAATTAGCCAGTAAAGACAACAGTGCTCACTGTCTGAGCAGGTGAAACCGAAATCAGCAAACAACTGCAAAACCTGAAGGAGTTTCATCAGAAGACAGAGATTCAGATGCTCAGATTTCCTGCTTCAGGCTGCTGTTGTGGCTCGTCTTGGTCCTGACTGCTCGTCCGTCACCTGCAGGAAGAGAAAGAGGAGCAGTGGTAGTTTGATGTCTCTTTGTGGTGGTTTTGTGTGTTTTTATGTTTGTTTTTGGAGGTTTTGAGTGTTTGAAGAGGTTTTGTGTCTTTTTATGTTTGTTTATTTGTTTTTGGAGGTTTTGTTTGTTTTTAGAGGTTTTGTGTGTTTTTAAAGGTTTTGCTTGTTTTTAGAGGTTTTGTGTGTTTTTAAAGGTTTTGTTTGTTTTTAGAGGTTTTGTTTGTTTTTAGAGGTTTTGTTTGTTTTTAGAGGTTTTGTGTGTTTTTAAAGGTTTTGTTTGTTTTTAGAGGTTTTGTGGTTTTCAGAGGTTTTTGTTTGAAGAGGTTTTGTGTGTTTGTGGAGGTTTTTATTGTTTTTCGTGTGTCTGTTTGTTTGTTGAGGTGTTGTTTTTGTGGTTTGTCCTCCACAAAGAGACGTGGGTCTATTTTTGATGAGTTTTGAGTCTCCTTGTGGAGGTTTCAGTCCCTACCTCAGTTGTATTTAACCTGAAATAGAAGAAATGAAATGAAGTAGTGTATTTAACTTCAATTTTGAAGTACATGTACTGTTGTTGAGTATTTCTATTTTCACAACTTTGAACTGATTTACAATTAATATTTTCACTGCACATTATTTAACAGCTTACATTTTATGACGTTATCTATTTAACATGTGTACACACTGAGAGCCAAAACATTAGAACCAGTGACAGGTGAATAAACATGGATCATTGTGTTCCAACGCCATGTTCGGTTGTGAAGCCATGAGTCCTGGCATTCATGTGGACGTCTCCTTGACAAACATCAGTCACCCAAACACAGCTGCAGACCAAGTACACCCCCTCATGGCAGCAGCACTCCTTGGTGGCAGTGCCCCCCCAGCAGGACAACGCGCCTGCAATACTGCAAAAACTGCTCAGGAACGACCCGAGGAACGTGGGAAAGAGCTCAAGGTGTCAACCTGGCCTCCAGATTCCCCAGATCTCAATCCAACTGAGCTTCCACTGGATGCAGTCAGAGCCAACAACGATCCACGGGGGCCCCAACGTGGATGGGAGTTGGTACTGATGCATCCAACAGATGCTCAGCTGGATTGGGATCTGGAGAATGAGGAGACCAGTTTGACACCTTGGGTTCTTTGCCATGAGGGGGTGCAGTTGGTCTGAACGGTGTTTGAGTGGCTGGTGTTTGTCAAAGAGGCTCCACAGAAATGACAGAACTCAAAGTTTCCCAGCAGAACATTTGATTGTAACAAGATGATCAATGCTCACTTCACTAGTCAGCTGTTTTAATGCTGTGACTGAACAGTGTAGATATACATGTTAAATACTTTTCATATTTTCCATAAATTGAGTTTTTAACTATATTATTCATACTTTCACTGCACTTTGTCTAACAGCTTTAGTTACTAGTTACTTTACAGATTCTTATAATCAATATTAGATATTTGCTGATCAAACACAATGTAGTATTATAGATCAAGTTATCCAGCATTAAAAGCAGAAAGTTGAGAGCCAGTGTGCTGAATTATGGAGGAAAATTATTAATCAAGGTCATCAAATAGCGAGAAGACTTCTATTTTCATATACATTTTATTTCTAGATATATTTTTAATCATGTTTCTTTAGTGTTTATTCAGTAGCTGTACAAACACTCCTTGAATCCTGTGGGTTTTGAGGTGAGGTCTAAGTCTGCTGTGATTGGTCGTTTCACACAAGTCTGATAACCAGGTTTGCCTGGCAGACAAACTAACAACTGGGTCGCTGTTACTGAACTTCCGTGTCTAGAACTCTACTGTGGTTAACTGGTTGTCGTAGCTTACTGCACTCAACATTGTTTAGCTAACACTGTTAGCCTGAAAGGCTTTGCACAACGATGTCTCTCCAGCAAAACAGCTTCCAAGGCTTCATAAAGCTTATCATGCACTCTCTGAACGCACATTTGCACCTCGAGTGGAGACGTACCTGATCTGAAAACAACCCCTCAATACAACCTGAAGGATGCAGACAAACTAACAACCGCTCAAGCTGTTTGTAGCTATCAGTTCACTGCACTTCTACCATGAACACGACCACAACAACTGCTTCCAAACAAAACAACGTTACTGCAGCACAATGGGATCGTTATTAGTGGCCTGCTGGACAGTGAGGCCGAGGGCCCTGTAACAGCTTTGTAATGATCTCTGCATGGTGTTATCATGCAGGATGCTGTTACACACACTTGCAGAGAAAATGAATTCCTGCAATTGTTTTTTAATTTGTTTTCTTACAGAGGTTCAACATTATCTTCAAGCAAAGGCATCGCGTCCATACACACTGAACTCGCGAGGGGAATCGTCATGGACAGATGAGGGCAGAGATCCAAGCCGCTTTAGTGGCGTCAGGCTAGCTTCTACCGTGGCCCTGAGCATGTCCCTAGCCAGGCCGAGGCCCAAGCTAAACACGCACACTTTGTGCACGCTTCTACCAACCATAGGTGTCTGAACATGAGGGACCTGTAAGTTGGCGGGATCGCACGAGGGCTCGTAAGATACGCTATTACCAATACCAGCAACTGATCAAAGGCCTGACTACTGCCATTCATGGAAACCACTGCTTACAGCTCCGATGGACTGCACTCGGGCATTTGCCATTGAAGATAGCTGAAGTCTGCTCAAATTAACCTGTAACTAACAATCACAACACCAGGTTTGCCTGGCAGACCACTAACAACTGGACTGCTATTACTGAACTTTTGTCCCTACAAAGCTCTACACCACCAGGCCTCCAAAACAACATGTCTCCACTCAGTCCTGCTGATGTTGTAGCTCTCAATCCGCTGCACTTCTACCATGAATAACAACGTCAATGTTAACACCAGGCTCTGTTCAACATAGTTTATACACTCAAAGGGACGTAGACAAACTAACAACCGCTCAAGAGAAACTTTACACAAGCCACCAGAAATTAACATGTCTCCAGTCATTCTGCTGGAATTTGTAGCTCAGTTTGCTGCACCTCTACCATGAATGAGACCACGAGAACTGCTGCACGTCAAAAACTGAATACGATCCTTATTAGTGGCCTGCTGGGCTAATAGGCCGAGGCCATTTCAAAATGCACAAGTTCCAGCTCAAAACAGCTTTATATTATATATAAATGAGATCAAATAAATAGAGTATTAATGAACAGCAACTGACAATTCTCACACTTTCTGCCTTTAACTTTTGCACCTCTATTGCACTGACCTTGTTGGACCAGGTGTGTCTCCTCTCTGGGTCTGATCACCATACAGGTCAGAGCTGTTCCACCTGAAGCTGAAGACAAGTCTGCTCTGTGGATGGATGGATCACCCGCTGCAGAGCCTTCCTGTCCTGGGCCGAGCACCAACCACACAGGTAATCAGGATTCAGTTCAGGAAACCATCGTCCAGCTGGTCCTCAGCAGCCTGTTCCTCTGCCCACTTTCGGCTCCTGGCTGCTCTCGTCCTGGAGAAACCAACAGTGACCATCAGCACTCTGCAGATCTATCAGCCATGTTTGATCTTCCTCGTAAAGTCCAGGTGAAAGATACTCACACTTTCCCTTTGGGCTCCTGTGGCGGCTCGTCTCCATCGTTTGTCTCGTCTTGTTCGTCTCGGTGATTCGTCCTTTCAACCGTCCATCACCTGCAAGATGAGAAAGAAGAGCAGTGGTAGTTTTACGTCTATTTGTGCAGGTTTTATGTGTATTTGAGGAGGTTTTTAGTGAAATTGTGGAGGTTTTTGTGTATTTGTGGAGGTTTTGTGTGTCATTGTGGAGGTTTTGTGTATGTTTATGGAATTTTTTTGGTGTATTTGTGAAGTTTTTGAGTGTTTTTGTGAAGGTTTTAAGTGAATTTGTGGAGGTTTTGTGTATTTGTGGAGGTTTTTTGTGAATTTGTGAAGGTTTTAAGTGAATTTGTGGAGGTTTTGTGTATTTGTGGAGGTTTTTAGTGAAATTGTGGAGGTTTTTTGTGAATTTGTGGAGGTTTTTGTGTATTTGTGGAGGTTTTGAGTGTTTTTGTGAAGGTTTTAAGTGAATTTATGGAGGTTTTAAGTGAATTTGTGGAGGTTTTGTGTGTCATTGTGGAAGTTTTAAGTGTATCTGTGGTTATTTTGTGCATCACTGTGAGGATTTTTAGTCTTTTTTGTGGAGGTTTTGAGTGTTTCTGTAAAAGTATTTAACATGTGTACACACTGAGAGCCACAACATTAGAACCAGTGACAGGTGAATAAACATGGATCATTGTGTTCCAACGCCATGTTCGGTTGTGAAGCCATGAGTCCTGGCATTCATGTGGACGTCTCCTTGACAAACATCAGTCACCCAAACACAGCTGCAGACCAAGTACACCCCCTCATGGCAGCAGCACTCCTTGGTGGCAGTGCCCCCCCAGCAGGACAACGCGCATGCATTGCTGCAAAAACTGCTCAGGAACGACCCGAGGAACGTGGGAAAGAGCTCAAGGTGTCAACCTGACCTCCAGATTCCCCAGATCTCAATCCAACTGAGCTTCCACTGGATGCAGTCAGAGCCAACAACGATCCACGGGGGCCCCAACATGGATGATAGTTGGTTCTGATGCATCCAACAGATGCTCAGCTGGATTGGGATCTGGAGAATGAGGAGACCAGTTTGACACCTTGGGTTCTTTGCCATGAGGGGGTGCAGTTGGTCTGAACGGTGTTTGGGTGGCTGGTGTTTGTCAAAGAGGCTCCACAGAAATGACAGAACTCAAAGTTTCCCAGCAGAACATTTGATTGTAACAAGATGATCAATGCTCACTTCACTAGTCAGCTGTTTTAATGGTGTGACTGAACAGTGTAGATATACATGTTAAATACTTTTCATATTTTCCATAAATTGAGTTTTTAACTATATTATTCATACTTTCACTGCACTTTGTCTAACAGCTTTAGTTACTCGTTACTTTGCAGATTCTTATAATCAATATTAAATATTTGCTGATCAAACACAATGTAGTATTATAGATCAAGTTATCCAGCATTAAAAGCAGAAAGTTGAGAGCCAGTGTGCTGAATTATGGAGGAAAATTATTAATCAAGGTCGTCAAATAGCGAGAAGACTTCTATTTTCATATACATTTTATTTCTAGATATATTTTTAATCATTTTTCTTTAGTGTTTATTCAGTAGCTGTACAAACACTCCTTGAATCCTGTGGGTTTTGAGGTGAGGTCTAAGTCTGCTGTGATTGGTCGTTTCACACAAGCCTGATAACCAGGTTTGCCTGGCAGACAAACTAACAACTGGGTCGCTGTTACTGAACTTCCGTGTCTAGAACTCTACTGTGGTTAACTGGTTGTCGTAGCTTACTGCACTCAACATTGTTTAGCTAACACTGTTAGCCTGAAAGGCTTTGCACAACGATGTCTCTCCAGCAAAACAGCTTCCAAGGCTTCATCAAGCTTATCATGCACTCTCTGAACGCACATTTGCACCTCGAGTGGAGACGTACCTGATCTGAAAACAACCCCTCAATACAACCTGAAGGATGCAGACAAACTAACAACCGCTCAAGCTGTTTGTAGCTATCAGTTCACTGCACTTCTACCATGAACACGACCACAACAACTGCTTCCAAACAAAACAACGTCACTGCAGCACAATGGGATCGTTATTAGTGGCCTGCTGGACAGTGAGGCCGAGGGCCCTGTAACAGCTTTGTAATGATCTCTGCATGGTGTTATCATGCAGGATGCTGTTACACACACTTGCAGAGAAAATGAATTCCTGCAATTGTTTTTTAATTTGTTTTCTTACAGAGGTTCAACATTATCTTCAAGCAAAGGCATCGCGTCCATACACACTGAACTCGCGAGGGGAATCGTCATGGACAGATGAGGGCAGAGATCCAAGCTGCTTTAGTGGCGTCAGGCTAGCTTCTACCGTGGCCCTGAGCATGTCCCTAGCCAGGCCGAGGCCCAAGCTAAACACGCACACTTTGTGCACGCTTCTACCAACCATAGGTGTCTGAACATGAGGGACCTGTAAGTTGGCGGGATCGCACGAGGGCTCGTAAGATACGCTATTACCAATACCAGCAACTGATCAAAGGCCTGACTACTGCCATTCATGGAAACCACTGCTTACAGCTCCGATGGACAGCACTCGGGCATTTGCCATTGAAGATAGCTGAAGTCTGCTCAAATTAACCTATAACTAACAATCACAACACCAGGTTTGCCTGGCAGACCTCTAACAACTGGACTGCTATTACTGAACTTTTGTCCCTACAAAGCTCTACACCACCAGGCCTCCAAAACAACATGTCTCCACTCAGTCCTGCTGATGTTGTAGCTCTCAATCCGCTGCACTTCTACCATGAATAACAACGTCAATGTTAACACCAGGCTCTGCTCAACATAGTTTATACACTCAAAGGGACGTAGACAAACTAACAACCACTCAAGAGAAACTTTACACAAGCCACCAGAAATTAACATGTCTCCAGTCATTCTGCTGGAATTTGTAGCTCAGTTTGCTGCACCTCTACCATGAATGAGACCACGAGAACTGCTGCACGTCAAAAACTGAATACGATCCTTATTAGTGGCCTGCTGGGCTAATAGGCCGAGGCCATTTCAAAATGCACAAGTTCCAGCTCAAAACAGCTTTATATTATATATAAATGAGATCAAATAAATAGAGTATTAATGAACAGCAACTGACAAATCTCACACTTTCTGCCTTTAACTTTTGCACCTCTATTGCACTGACCTTGTTGGACCAGGTGTGTCTCCTCTCTGGGTCTGATCACCATACAGGTCAGAGCTGTTCCACCTGAAGCTGAAGACAAGTCTGCTCTGTGGATGGATGGATCACCCGCTGCAGAGCCTTCCTGTCCTGGGCCGAGCACCAACCACACAGGTAATCAGGATTCAGTTGAGGAAACCATCGTCCAGCTGGTCCTCAGCAGCCTGTTCCTCTGCCCACACTTTTGGCTCCTGGCTGCTCTCGTCCTGGAGAAACCAACAGTGACCATCAGCACTCTGCAGATCTATCAGCCATGTTTGATCTTCCTCGTAAAGTCCAGGTGAAAGATACTCACACTTTCCCTTCGGGCTCCTGTGGCGGCTCGTCTCCATCGTTTGTCTCGTCTTGTTCGTCTCGGTGATTCGTCCTTTCAACCGTCCATCACCTGCAAGATGATAAAGAAGAGCAGTGGTAGTTTTACGTCTATTTGTGCAGGTTTTATGTGTATTTGAGGAGGTTTTTAGTGAAATTGTGGAGGTTTTTGTGTATTTGTGGAGGTTTTGTGTGTCATTGTGGAGGTTTTGTGTATGTTTATGGAATTTTTTTGGTGTATTTGTGAAGTTTTTGAGTGTTTTTGTGAAGGTTTTAAGTGAATTTGTGGAGGTTTTGTGTATTTGTGGAGGTTTTTTGTGAATTTGTGAAGGTTTTAAGTGAATTTGTGGAGGTTTTGTGTATTTGTGGAGGTTTTTAGTGAAATTGTGGAGGTTTTTTGTGAATTTGTGGAGGTTTTTGTGTATTTGTGGAGGTTTTGAGTGTTTTTGTGAAGGTTTTAAGTGAATTTATGGAGGTTTTAAGTGAATTTGTGGAGGTTTTGTGTGTCATTGTGGAAGTTTTAAGTGTATCTGTGGTTATTTTGTGCATCACTGTGAGGATTTTTAGTCTTTTTTGTGGAGGTTTTGAGTGTTTCTGTAAAAGTATTTAACATGTGTACACACTGAGAGCCACAACATTAGAACCAGTGACAGGTGAATAAACATGGATCATTGTGTTCCAACGCCATGTTCGGTTGTGAAGCCATGAGTCCTGGCATTCATGTGGACGTCTCCTTGACAAACATCAGTCACCCAAACACAGCTGCAGACCAAGTACACCCCCTCATGGCAGCAGCACTCCTTGGTGGCAGTGCCCCCCCAGCAGGACAACGCGCATGCATTGCTGCAAAAACTGCTCAGGAACGACCCGAGGAATGTGGGAAAGAGCTCAAGGTGTCAACCTGACCTCCAGATTCCCCAGATCTCAATCCAACTGAGCTTCCACTGGATGCAGTCAGAGCCAACAACGATCCACGGGGGCCCCAACATGGATGATAGTTGGTTCTGATGCATCCAACAGATGCTCAGCTGGATTGGGATCTGGAGAATGAGGAGACCAGTTTGACACCTTGGGTTCTTTGCCATGAGGGGGTGCAGTTGGTCTGAACGGTGTTTGGGTGGCTGGTGTTTGTCAAAGAGGCTCCACAGAAATGACAGAACTCAAAGTTTCCCAGCAGAACATTTGATTGTAACAAGATGATCAATGCTCACTTCACTAGTCAGCTGTTTTAATGGTGTGACTGAACAGTGTAGATATACATGTTAAATACTTTTCATATTTTCCATAAATTGAGTTTTTAACTATATTATTCATACTTTCACTGCACTTTGTCTAACAGCTTTAGTTACTCGTTACTTTGCAGATTCTTATAATCAATATTAAATATTTGCTGATCAAACACAATGTAGTATTATAGATCAAGTTATCCAGCATTAAAAGCAGAAAGTTGAGAGCCAGTGTGCTGAATTATGGAGGAAAATTATTAATCAAGGTCGTCAAATAGCGAGAAGACTTCTATTTTCATATACATTTTATTTCTAGATATATTTTTAATCATTTTTCTTTAGTGTTTATTCAGTAGCTGTACAAACACTCCTTGAATCCTGTGGGTTTTGAGGTGAGGTCTAAGTCTGCTGTGATTGGTCGTTTCACACAAGCCTGATAACCAGGTTTGCCTGGCAGACAAACTAACAACTGGGTCGCTGTTACTGAACTTCCGTGTCTAGAACTCTACTGTGGTTAACTGGTTGTCGTAGCTTACTGCACTCAACATTGTTTAGCTAACACTGTTAGCCTGAAAGGCTTTGCACAACGATGTCTCTCCAGCAAAACAGCTTCCAAGGCTTCATCAAGCTTATCATGCACTCTCTGAACGCACATTTGCACCTCGAGTGGAGACGTACCTGATCTGAAAACAACCCCTCAATACAACCTGAAGGATGCAGACAAACTAACAACCGCTCAAGCTGTTTGTAGCTATCAGTTCACTGCACTTCTACCATGAACACGACCACAACAACTGCTTCCAAACAAAACAACGTCACTACAGCACAATGGGATCGTTATTAGTGGCCTGCTGGACAGTGAGGCCGAGGGCCCTGTAACAGCTTTGTAATGATCTCTGCATGGTGTTATCATGCAGGATGCTGTTACACACACTTGCAGAGAAAATGAATTCCTGCAATTGTTTTTTAATTTGTTTTCTTACAGAGGTTCAACATTATCTTCAAGCAAAGGCATCGCGTCCATACACACTGAACTCGCGAGGGGAATCGTCATGGACAGATGAGGGCAGAGATCCAAGCCGCTTTAGTGGCGTCAGGCTAGCTTCTACCGTGGCCCTGAGCATGTCCCTAGCCAGGCCGAGGCCCAAGCTAAACACGCACACTTTGTGCACGCTTCTACCAACCATAGGTGTCTGAACATGAGGGACCTGTAAGTTGGCGGGATCGCACGAGGGCTCGTAAGATACGCTATTACCAATACCAGCAACTGATCAAAGGCCTGACTACTGCCATTCATGGAAACCACTGCTTACAGCTCCGATGGACAGCACTCGGGCATTTGCCATTGAAGATAGTTGAAGTCCGCTCAAGTTAACCTATAACTAACAATCACAACACCAGGTTTGCCTGGCAGACCACTAACAACTGGACTGCTATTACTGAACTTCTGTCCCTACAAAGCTCTACACCACCAGGCCTCCAAAACAACATGTCTCCACTCAGTCCTGCTGATGTTGTAGCTCTCAATCCGCTGCACTTCTACCATGAATAACAACGTCAATGTTAACACCAGGCTCTGCTCAACATAGTTTATACACTCAAAGGGACGTAGACAAACTAACAACCACTCAAGAGAAACTTTACACAAGCCACCAGAATTTAACATGTCTCCAGTCATTCTGCTGGAATTTGTAGCTCAGTTTGCTGCACCTCTACCATGAATGAGACCACGAGAACTGCTGCACGTCAAAAACTGAATACGATCCTTATTACTGGACTGCTGGGCTAATAGGCCGAGGCCATTTCAAAATGCACAAGTTCCAGCTCAAAACCCACAGGGTTCAAAGGAAGTAGAAGTATTTTAAACAGGTTTTGTTTTACTGAGAGGAAATATAAACAGGTCTGGTTACAATGCCTAAATGCATTTATTTGATCTAATTCATAAAGTATTTAACATGTGTACACACTGAGAGCCACAACATTAGAACCAGTGACAGGTGAATAAACATGGATCATTGTGTTCCAATGTCATGTTCGGTTGTGAAGCCAGGAGTCCTAGCATTCCTGTGGACGTCTCCTTGACAAACATCAGTCACCCAAACACAGCTGCAGACCAAGTACACCCCCTCATGGCAGCAGCACTCCTTGGTGGCAGTGCCCCCCCAGCAGGACAACGCGCCTGCAATACTGCAAAAACTGCTCAGGAACGACCCGAGGAATGTGGGAAAGAGCTCAAGGTGTCAACCTGGCCTCCAGATTCCCCAGATCTCAATCCAACTGAGCTTCCACTGGATGCAGTCAGAGCCAACAACGATCCACGGGGGCCCCAACGTGGATGGGAGTTGGTACTGATGCATCCAACAGATGCTCAGCTGGATTGGGATCTGGAGAATGAGGAGACCAGTTTGACACCTTGGGTTCTTTGCCATGAGGGGGTGCAGTTGGTCTGAACGGTGTTTGAGTGGCTGGTGTTTGTCAAAGAGGCTCCACAGAAATGACAGAACTCAAAGTTTCCCAGCAGAACATTTGATTGTAACAAGATGATCAATGCTCACTTCACTAGTCAGCTGTTTTAATGCTGTGGCTGAACAGTGTAGATATACATGTTAAATAAAATATAATTATCTCATTTATATTATACATAAATGCGATCAAATAAATAGAGTATTAATGAACAGCAACTGACAAATCTCACACTTTCTGCCTTTAAGTTTTGCAACTTTGCACTGACCTTGTTGGACCAGGTGTGTCTCCTCTCTGGGTCTGATCACCATACAGGTCAGAGCTGTTCCACCTGAAGCTGAAGACAAGTGCCACTGTTCACCTGGAGAGAGGAGGAAGTACTTCAGTACAACATGATGACTACGTGTGTGTGTGTGTGTGTGTGTGTGTGTGTGTGTGTGTGTGTGTATATATATATATGTATGTATGTATGTATGTATTCATATTGTTACAGGGAAAAAAAGATGTAACCAGAGTACAGACACATCCAGCAAAAAAGGATTTCTTAAAGGATTATAATTTTATAATATAGAATGTTATAGCAGTCTGTAACCATGTGCATGGTTACACCTGTAATAGGATATTAAAGTCTATGTTTTGACACACAGGGAGTCAGTGTAGTGATCTAAATAACAAATGAAACCAGAACTGAGACAAACACCTAATACATTCAGTGCAGCTACAATGAGGCTGCATTTTGTGTGTATAAACTACTTTATCTGCTCAGAATGACCTTCTAGATGCTGACATACTAACATACTGAAACAGTATCAAACACAACACATGGAGCCTGTTAGCTAACTGTGCTGTGCTCTGATATGCGCGATGCTAGTATTAACGCGTTAACATTACACAGCACGATAATGGCGTCATGCTAACACTCTCCAACAGACACACGTTAACTAACATGCAAACCTGTCTGTAAAAACACGACGATGAAATAACTCAGACGTCTTTATAAGCTCCTTACAGTGTCAGTACCTGGTTCCTCTGTCTTTACCAGTTAATAAATGCAGCTGAGCCGCTGCTAACATGTTTCCCAAACACTACAGTGCATCTCCAGCAACCTTAAAGTCAGCTAGCTAACATAGCATAACATAACCACTCACCTAAACTGACCAGCAAACCTAAGCTAACCAGAGTTCATGGCGTTCTAAAGAATGAATACATTTTTTATGCCGATTTTACCAAAACTGCCGACTTGTTTTGAGATAGTGACCCGCGTTTAATTAGCTGTGCATTACTCATGCAATAAACACGGCAGAGTTAAAACGGACAAAATCACAATGGAGTTTGGTGCATGAAGCCAAACATAACGTCCATCATGGATTTAATTGGATGTAATTGGCGGATTATGTTCAAGCCAAATTTAGCTCAACATTTAACAGTTAAATGAGACGTCTTCAGCTTCATGTTCAGAGTTATTTCAGAAACATATGAGGCAAAAACAAACCTCACCAACATGATCGGGAGGTTCTACATATGTGCGGGTTAAAAGGTATTTAACCCGCACATATGTAGAACTTATGGGCTCAGACAACGCACGAAGTTAGTTACTGTGTGGAGCAAGCTAATACATGAAGGAACATCACCTGGGCTTATTACCTGAGATCACATAAAGCAGATTCATACAGAACAGTTTACTCACCGTGTTCGTGTCCCCAGAGAAGAGCAGCAGGGACCCGAGTGACGATTCATCAGGGGTTAATAAAGCCATCTACGGTTTTGGAGGGAAATACGCTAACTTCGCGCGGGAAACGAGCGAGACCGCCCCTTTTGACGCGCACCACCTGCATTCGGCAGAAAATCTGTGGGCGGGACTTATTTTGCCTGGTTTATGTGAGTCCACCCAGAGAGCAATGAGCCCTTCAAATGCAGTTTGACTCAGTTAGTAGAGCAGGCATCTTGTAAATAGATATATTTCATTTGCCCAGGTTTGAGTCCCAGTCAGGTGTCCTTTACTGCATCCTGTTTTCTCAGTCTGTCTTGACAAAAGGTTAAAACAAATAAAACTAACACAGATAAGCAATTTTTAATGGGATTTAACAAAGGTCACTTTTTATTGATATTTTACTTCCCTGGTCTTTCTTTGTTATTATTCCAGTACTAGCAGAATGTCATCAAGTTACATTACATTAATATTGCAGTCGGGTGAATTCAGGTAATTTGGACACCTCAGCTCAAGTGTTATTGATTTTTGTTCTGTACTTTTACCATAAAATTAATTAAATTTAATGTGAATGATAGACTTAGACTTTCTAAGTCTCTCTCTCTCTCACTGGCTCAGAACAGTGCAGGATGAAAAAAACAACAGCATGTATTTGCATGAAAAATGTATAATTAAAAAGTGCAGACATAAATCCTATATGAAATGTTTTGTTTTGTGTTATTATTTGTGAAAAGGTTTCTAATATTTTAGCACATTATGTTTGTGCTGGGACGGCACATGGTTCTGACATGAGAGCGGCCCAACGTGCGCTAACAAAGGAAAGGGCATAGACTCTAATGTCCAGTAGGTGGCGCCAGCTTAACACGGTCCACCCAGGTTTGACAGCTCCTATCTCCCATTGTCTCAGAGCGCACCTGAATGCATCGTCACTTCCGCAATGACCGGATGAGCGGAGAAAGTACAGCTGCCTGCCCGTTACTATGGTTACACCCCCAGCCCGTGCTGCTGGAAGCTTCAACAACCGCCGAGTAAGTTCAGCGGAATATGAATCTTGGACTACTTATGGAAAATACGTGTTTCATTCCACGTCAGAGTTGGGCGAAAGTAATTATTCTTGTGATCTGGTAAGTATTTTGACAAAGTATTTCTCGCAAAGTACGCAGTAAAAGTACTTCTGGGAGAAACGTGACAGTTGGAAACTGTAGCCCGTAGCGCCGTTACGTTAGCTCGTCCGCCATATTGGATGTAGCAGGTCTGCCATGTAAACAAATACAAGTAAATGTGTTTTCTGAATTAAACCCGTTAACGTTTACGTTTAACTTTTACAATTGAACTGATTGTGATGAGTCTTTGTGATACCTAACGATTTACATTAATTTAAGCACTAATTATAACAAGACAGAAACAAAAATTAACACCGTCTGCAAATCAAAAGAAAACACTGTAACTGGCAGTAAAGTAATTTACTCCATGACAGAGAATTAATACTTATTTTATTGTTTACAGCAATATTTCATTATACAAACTAAGCTACTATCATAAATATGCACCATATATTACACAAGTCAATTGTCCATATTTAAAGTTAACTTAAATGAAACAAACTGACTCAAATGATAATGATGAAACAAAATGTAGACAACTGACTGGCATAATATATGGCACATATTTATAACAGTAGTAATCCAGAACCAGTTGACCTGAGGGTTCTGGAGGGTTCCCACTGGGTCAGGAGATCTGATAGGTGTTTTCTGATAAGCATTTATTGATTTCTAAGTTAGCCAGCATATTTTGAAGTTGATTCTGTGAATTTCTGGCAGCCATAGTAGTGATCTGAGAACTGGAGTAATGTGCAGAGCTTTTTTTGGGTTCTGGTTATCACCCTGGCAGCAGCATTATGGATCAGCAGAGGCGGTCTGACTGCTGATTTAGACACACCTGTAAACAGTCTGTTGCAGTAGTCCAGCCTGAGAGAGATAAATGCATGTACACATTTCTCAGACATCCAATCTCTGATCCTTGCAATATTTTTTTAGGCTGCAGAGGGCTGATTGTGTTCTGGATTTAATGTGACTGCTGAAATGAAGGTCTGTTTCCAAGATAACACCAAGATTTCTGGCTTGATTTTTACAGTTCATGGATGGATACTAAGCACAGACTTTAAGTTGTTCGTCATCACCCCCCAGAAACAATGACTTCAGTTTAATCCTCATTCAGCTGGAGAAGATTCTGGGTAGATTTGTTCAATGCACTGTCCCATATTAGCCGATATTAGCTTTTGTGTCTTATCACAACAATCGGGGCGACATTTAATAATCTGCACTGTAATTACGAGCAGAATGTTGCCTAAATTATTTGGATTTAAAACATGGTATATGCACAAAAAACAGAAACATTATAATTTAGAAATATTTTGAAGAGCTCTCAGGTACTCTTGGCTTAAAGCTGCTCAAAGAGAGAAAGAGTAAGTAAAGTCTGTGTGTCCGGAAATGTTTCGGCCTACTTTGGTAGATGTTATGCTTCAGTGGGTGCTCAGTTTTCATTACAGGCATTCATTTTGTAAAAACACATCGGTTCTATAGAAATGCTGAGAATGCCCAACGTAAGTGACAAAGTGATAAATCTGAATCAGTGGTCTTTTATAAGCTGTGACAGTTTTGGCATCGAGCCATTTCCTTTGACTTGAAAGCACTGAAAATGCACAAACACGCAGAAAAAAAAGCCCCAAAACTTCCTTCATTGCTGCAGTTCCATTTAAGCACAAAGGACCTGAACAAAACACACACCTTTACACACACACACACACAATGAGTGGGTGCTGCATCAGTATCGACTGGAGCGGCAACAGTGGTGATGACAGATAACAGCGCTGGTGTGCGTGTGTGTTTGTTCTGGGAGAATATAATAGGAAACATGGTGATTCACTGCACTGAAGCACTCTGAGGTGTGTGTGTGTGTGTGTGTGTGTGTGTGTGTGTGTGTGTGTGTGTGTGTGTGTGCGCGTATGTGTGTGCGTCTATGTGATCCATAGCTTTTATCAGTGATGCCAATCATGAATACTCATTACTACATTACGTGAGGAAGATGGAGTCAGTCACACTTGACTTATTTTTATCTTGAAGCAAATGCCCCTCTATTCTTATTCTATTATCATATCTCACTCGCGGTGACAGATATCTGGATGCAGACGTTGGGCGTAATGTAGAGCGCATCCTGGCTGGAGAATTTATTAGGAAGTACTATTTTGAGTAAGAGAACCACACAAAGGAGCCAGAATTGAATCCCGCGACAAATTCAATAAAGCTTTCCAGGCAAACCCAAAAACATGTAAATGAGTCCAATAAGAATTATAGTTTTAATCACCTCTGTTTTCAGACTAATTGTGTTTCAGTGGGGGCTTTGCCTGCTAATTATGGAGTCCACCAACAGAAGGGGCAACAGTAATTATTTCCTTGATTGAGGTCAGCACCTCTTGCATTTAATCCTGCGCTCCTCACACACAAAGAGTAAACATCAGTAAACAACTTCTCAGCATCCCTTACTCAATTTCACGGCAGTCACTCTTTTACAGATAATGATTTTCTTCCTCAGTAAGCTGGCTGCCTTATTGAAAACTCTGCCACAGTATCTGCTGTCGAACTCATGTTTCTATTGTGTTGATCTAATTTCTTCCACAGTGCTCCTCTGGTCTGAGATGCCTCTCGGTATCTGCATCTGACACTGAAAAGAAAATATCTGAAGGGGATATTTGCAATATGATGGATGCAGACAAACACATGAGATACTGCCGCGTGTCTCGCTGAATGCTTACGCTCTGAAAGTTTTTTGGGCCGGTTGACGCAGCAGATTTTTCCGAGCAGAGGTGTAATTCTTCTTCCATGCAAAATTAAGGCGGCTTTTTCTGGGATGGAAATGTAATCCGTCATTTTTTAGCCGCCCGCTGTTAACAACAGACACTTGTGTCTTGGCAGGTGAAAGCCCCGAGCTGCCATAAACCTTGCAGAGATCCCCCCCACCACCACCACCACCCGCACCACCTTCTTTGGTTCCACATCATTGGGTTTAATTGTGGAGGAGGACGGTAAAACACCTCAGCTGGATGAGATGGAGAGGGGACGAGGAGTTCAAGTGGAAGTGAGCAGTGGACACGAGCCAAGTGCAGGTCAGTTTTGGTTTCAGCTGTTGGTGAGTTTCTACAAACTCTTTTGGCAGAGAGCCGACCCGGTAACAGTCAGCATTTTGTGTCTTAAGAACCACTTTGGGCCTTTAAATCTAGTTGTTATTGTAGGAGGAAGAAGTAAAAGTGGTGTCACAGCTATAAAACCAATATAGTGGGACGTACTGTAGATGCAAATACCACCAAGTGCTTGTGTCTTTATACTGGAAAATAGAGTTAGTTCATTATAGGGAAGTGTCTTGGGAGAGATAATACGTTTAAACTGAGTGTATAATACCTTTTGCTTTTATGTCAACTATCATTCTCTCCACATCTCTTAAAATGGTGTTCATGAAACACCTCACAATGCCTGTTAAAGGTGTTACAGCATCTCATTTATCATTATCTCATTCACAGTAAAGGGACGTTGATTGTGACAGTTTCAGTGCTGATAAGACTAATTATTATTTATCATGTTTCCATTGCTGCAAATCAATCGATTTGTATTACATTACAGCAGAATAAATGAACCCTCTGCAGCTTTTAATATTGTTGTATGGCTGTTTGGAAACCAATTACACATTTCTATACGGGGTTATTTGCGTTTCTAATCCTTGTGGAAAATTACTGAATGATGAAAGCTTCAGCCTTTGACAAACAGGATAGGCTCCGCTCCAAGACACAAATAAGTATTTTTTAATTTTTTGTTTCAAAGATTATTTGTAGAATAAATAATATTCAACCTTGAACTGACACTTGAGTTCAGTTTTCAGATTGTGTGACTCACACAAACTTCAAAAGCAGCGACAAACAACGACACTATGACAGAGTCTTATGTTGTACGTCAGAAAACAATGTTCTCGTCAGCATCTGATGAAACACTCACATCCCCAGTCTTTAACTTAAATTGGGAAAAATCTATATTTTCAAATTATCTGCCTGAAAAATTTGAGACAACATACAGGTAACCTGGTTTGAAATCTACAAGAATATGTGTAAATGATCCAAAACCAACACGAGACTCACACACAAGGTTTAGATGTGATGTGAGCGTGAGCGTGACCCTCTCTGTCATCGAGGGAATCGAAGCCTCTCGGCCTCCACAGGAAGCGTTTGTGGACGGCGGTGGATAACAGTGATATCAATGACAGACAGGCCTCGCGACAGCCGCTTGTTCTTCTGGGCTCCTTATCTCAGCCGCACTGAGGGTTCTGTCTATGTACCCAATTCATCCATCACTATCAGGCCGCACACAGGTTCAGGGCCAGCATTCACACTTTAACAGGGAGCTAAAGCTAATGTCAGCTCACGACAGCCAGGGAGGTGAATTTAAAGTAGAACCTCGAGACTAAAGCAAGAGGGTTCTGCTGTTGCTTTGGTTTTTATCACAGACACGATTATTGTTGTTCCCCTCAGATGTAGAAGCCGTTAGCCGTGTTAGCATCTTGACTTATGGATGGTCATGTTGGTAATTTGGTCAAACAGTCAGTTGGTTTAAAACTTTTGGGTCAGACTGTAATATCTCAACAATTATCAAATGTATTGCCGTAACATTTTGATCAGAGTTATTCCTAATCTTCATCGTGCTTCTCGTCAGCCTCACTTTCCCTCCACTTGTTTCTTTCTCTTCCCTGTTTGCTTCACCTCAGGTGTTTCTTATTCTAGTATTATCACCTTAACTTAACTCTGTATGTATTTTAGACCACAGGCCGCTGAGAAAGCTCTCAGGACCTCGGACCAGGTACTTGTTTCCATGCCTCCTGTCTGTGGACGTGGGCCGGCTGCCTGCACCACATTGTTCATTCTGTCATTCACAAGAAGAACAAAGTCTTCTTTTCAACAAAAAAAGGCTTGTTGTTGTTTTTCTGTTCCAGCACAAACAGCCTCATCGATCTGTGATCGTCTCCATGGCACAGCCCATATTTAACTTGTATTTCTGGACCGAACATCCGATCTGAAGCTGCTTTGTCTCCCTGACCTTGGCAGCAGGTTGCCGTTGAGGTTGTGGGTTTTACGGACACCTCAGACACAGGAATTCTGCATCAATCTCATGGTGCATGATGCGTATTTTTAGAGCCCCATTAGTTGGCTCAATGAAGACGAAACCGGTGGCGTAGGCGATGTTTCCTACGTCAGAGCGGGCCACGGCTCGTGTGTCTGTCCGGGGTTTGTGCGTAACAGAATGGGGGAATCCACCCCTCTCTCTAGCCCTCCTCTATGGTGATGTACAGGGGAAGGGAGGGAGGGAGAGAACTGGAGGGTTGAGCCAGGAGGGAAGGGGTGTGCCGTTATAAGGAGCCTCAGAGGAGGCATGCACTCAGTTGTTGAAACCCTTAGCCTAAGGATACGAGCTGAGCCACCAAACTCTCCTGCACCCACAGAAGGAGGACTCTGAGATACTATCTTTACGTCACAGAAACAGGTAAGGGAGTGCTCGAGTGTGACTTTGTTTCATTTGAGTGTGTGCCTACCTGTGTGTAGAGATCGTGCAGTTAAATGATGAGGACACTTGTTTGGAGATTAGAATCAGTTAATTAGGACAAAGCCCTGGATGATAGATCCTGAGGGAATCCTGTTGTTTGAGGACAACCACTGTAGGATTCCTGGTCAAACTTTCCCTTTTTCTCTTAGACATCAAGACGGTTTTCATTTGTTTCTGGCTCTGTGATTTTGTATTTTGACCTCAGAGGTGATTCTGTAAATAACCCTCCGCACCTGGTGTAACCTTTTTTTTTTTTCTTTCCATTACTCTGTTTGTCTCCCTGCGGCTCTAAAGGCACCACAGTCACCGTCAGCAGTATCCACATCGCACCTGATTAACTGCTTAATTAACAAGAGAGAAAGTCTCAGGTCCAGCTGAGAAAGCAGTTAGTTAGTCAGCTGCAGTTTGGGCTGAGATGTACCTGACTGTAATCTAACACAAGTGGAATATTTGAAAAATATAAAGAATATAAATGGAAATAAATGGAGATTTAGACAAATGACTGATGAATAAACGTGCCACTAGTCGTTAGTCTTCACTAATATTGAAGCTGAATTGAAACTGCAGTCGTGGAAGTCAGTGAAAGCCACTCTGAAAGCAGCTTATTTATGGTTTGCTGTTGTGATTGATCGTGGAGTATTGCATGTCAGATTAAATACATCCCACTGAAGCTTCAAAGAAACACTGACCAAAGCTGCTTCATTCTTCTGGTGTCAACACCCAACAAGAAGGGGGAGAAGAAAAAAGAAACAGAGACGGGAATCACTTGAACGCTGTTATTATGCTAAGCGCATGATAATGATGATTTTAATGATAATGGTAATGAATGTGCATAATCTTTTCCCATTATCAGTAAAGACGATACTGGTGCAGACAGGGGAGAAAATGGGTGCTTAATGTGCCATTCAGAGATAAATGACTCCACACTGGGGAAGTGTTTGATGAAGAGTGAAGCGTGTTTACAGGACAGAGTCAAAAACACGTTCTTCGAGGTAAATCAGACAAGTTAAATGTTCACAGCCTCCAGATTTCTGTTGACTTTGGCTCGCATATAAAAGGAAAGACCTCGTTTCTTAGAAAGTAAATGTTTTAATGCACAATTATTCCTCTATAATAGACTTTTTCTACTGATAATCGTCCAAAATATATATATTTATATATTCAAGATCTTTTTTAAATGATTAATAATAGACAGAGATGCACGATATTGAATTATCGCCGATATCTTCAAAGCCAATATTTCCCAACTCATTCTGGCTGATTGTCAATACCGATAAAGATATTTGCACGTATTTCTGTCCACTTGTCATGCAGTGATTTTCAAAGTGAAGACATCCTCTGGGCAAAATATGAAAACTTCACGTTCACGTCTTGACATGTCAGAATTAAAGCGTCATCATCTCGTCTACTTTCGAGCCGGTGCTGATATTTCGTTTTTAAAGGCGATATTATGTGTGATATTATTGTGCGGTCCTCGTGCAGATCATGCAAGGCACTCATAAAAATACATCTTATTTTTATAAATCCATTCTCACATTTAAATTGGTTTAATCTAGTTACATCTCACGGTTCATGTCACAATTTCCGATTTAAAACAGTGATGCTCTGCCAGTACATCATGAGCTTTTTAATCAGCTAAAGAAAATAAAGCTTTTAGGATTTCTGCTGCCTACACTTAGATTGATCTGATTAAACTGTGCACAGGATATTCATTAGGACTCCTTGTAGTGTTTTATATGTACGGCTCCTCCTCGTGATGACGGAGCGACTCGCTGAGCGGTAAGAGAGCAGAATTGCCAGGTATTGCCGTATCTGTTGCCCAAGTATTTTACAGCTCATCACTTTTTTTTCAAACCTCGCTGTCCTCACCTTGATAAAAGTTGGGAGCTCGTCTGGCCGTGCTAGATTGCTTCCCCTTGGCTCCATGTCCAATGGATTAGTGCAGGTGTCAACGCAGCTTAACAGCAACCAGATCAGTGATGACACCATGTCAGCTGCCTTACACTCTGCAGGATACAGTCTGGGGACACTGCAGTACCGAGTGCATTATTAAGGACGTGATGTCCCCGTTGTGTTGGATCGAGCTCTGACAATTGACATCTTTGACACGGCCCTGCAAAGACGTAGCCATGGAGTCAGTATTGGGGGGGTCAGTATCTACTTTGGGGTCTGACAGGACTTCAGCATGACATCGTGAGACGAAGACGAACGGCACACACAGAACTGCAGAGCACCGTAATAGAACCAGTGGTTATAATAACAGTAATTTTTTATGTTTAGTTTTGATTATCACAATTAATCAGTGATTAGTCATCACATTAGTCATTTTCAGTTACATTAGTTGAAGGGCTCGTTGTGCGTCCTGTCAGTGGCTGGCACTGCGTGTCACGTCACTTGTAACTGAGGTAGTTTTTATTTTGTGTTTTTCTGTCTGTTCATGTCCGGCGTGAAACCAGAAAGGAACATCGATGTATTATTTAAAACAAATCCATGATCTTCATCTAAACTGCCTGAGCCTAACCAAGTCTAACACTAACCGAGTAGTTTTGGTTGTTACCTAAATCCAACCAAGTAGTTTTCTAGCCTAAACCAAGTACTTTTGTAGTCTAAACCGAACCAAACTGTGACCAAAGCCACAAAAGTAAAAATCAAAGATGTCTAAACACAAAGGAAACGCAAACTCAGTGGCCCACATATTAGACATATTCATCATGCTTCCTCTGAAAACAGGTTTTGTCCATCTTTTACCCAAATCATCTGATTTCCTGAAGGCTTTCTGACGTGTATAACCAACCGGATGGTCATACAGATGCAATCACTGTCCATGTACGTAGATATGAGGACAAATCAAAGATTATTGGAAAACAGCATGCACTGGGCTGAGACGGTCACTTTGGTGAGTGACGACGTTGGAAAAAATGTCACATGAATTCACCTCTCTGTATTCAGTGTCCGCCCTTTTTTCTCAGAGCGAAACCATCTCCCTCAGACGCCCACACACACCATCCCTCATCTGTTTCAGGCCGTGCGACAGTTTATCAGCGGCTGATCTGTCTGCGCTGCACTCTGCTCTCTCAGTGTGCGATCATCCAAGTTGAACTGCAATGGAAGGATATTATTCTGAGGCTATTAACGCAGCTTCATGGTGACTAAATTAGATGATTGTTGATGCGATTTCTCTCTATGAAGGGCACATCTCCTGCTGGGGATGATTGCAGATGAGATGTCACACCCTGTTCAGCGTTCGCCCCCAGGTGCAAATGTGTTCGCAATTAAAGAAACCCTGCAAGTATATCTGATGGAAACAATATTGATAATATGCTCAGTTGATCTTATATGATGGCGCCATGGAAGGAAGCAGATATGGATATTAAGAATGTTATATCTCCACTTAAAATTTGTACTAATGTGAGACTGTTATAGCCTGTTATGTGGGGATGTGAGGAGAGAGAAAAAAGAGGCATTTTTATCACATTTTCATTCAATTTGTGCGCTCGACAGTCTACATGAGATAAGATCTCCTAAAGGCACAGCGTTATCCAGGAAGCAGGAGTTGTTCCAGCAGATATGATCACAGTAAGACAAAGAGAATTGGGGAGATAAAGCGTCTGTAATGCACGTCATTTCCCATTAACTTTTTTATATGCTTGAATTTAGCTGCATGAACCACATCAGAATGACCTCAGTGCTCTTTTCTCTCAACCACTTTTCCCTTTAAGAGCATCATAATCTGTCAGTTCTGCTTCTGTGCGACAGTAACTGGACTTGAGTTCTGCGTTGAGGCGGGCGAAAGGTGCGATCATGAAACCTGATGCAGCTGTGGCGGACACGTCCAAATGGGATTAGGGCGCATTCTCTCAGATTAGTCATTTCAGGAGGCTTCCTGCAAAGGAAGGGCACAAGTGCAAACACACCGTCTGGTGCTCCTGAACTGTCCGCTGAGTCACACACTGTCGGATTGTGGCTTCACAGACTGGATTGATGCTGCTGTGTGAGAGATGATGCTGTGAATCCTCCTCAGACTGAAGAATAGTTTGTCATCCGTGTGTTAAGAGGGAAACAGGCGTCATGTTAGCACGTTTCTTGTGGCTTCTCGTGGGTGCTTTTGTGTGAGTTCTGAGTTTGGCGACGATGGTGGAATGTCAAAGAACAGAAGGGAACATCAGTTCTGATAAATGATTAATTGCTTCAGTAATTTATCAGGCAAAACGTGAAATATTTGCTTGTTTTGGGGGGATTTTCTGGAAGTAGTCCGTGACTCCTCCAGTCCTGAGGAGTGGGAGTTATTCCTCTTAGGTTTCATGTAATCTCCACAGCCCTCACCAGTAACAACGGTCAGCCTGTAAACAGCCTGAGAGACGAAGCCGCTCGCTGCTCCAGTCGCTGCTGTTGGGTTTTAGTTTAAAGCTCTGAGTGATAACTGAAGACGACTGAGAAGAGTGTGTCACCATTTCTGTCAGCTCAGAGTTTCTCACATTTGGATGTTGGCCGTTGAAGAACAACATTCAGAATTGTTTATTTTTTTGTATTTAAAGAGGGGGAGGACCTAAATAGGATTGTGAAAGTGAGGAGGACGTTTTATTCCTCCAGTGGAAATTACACCTTGATTACAAACTGTTCTTTAATAGCAGAACAACTAAAACCAATCTGAAAATAATCTAAACGAGTTTATTGAGTGCCGTCTAATCGCAGGCAATCAGTGACCTATGAGAGAAACAGTATCTGGTGTCAAGATGCTGGTCTGATGAGTCACCACACTGATATGTTGCAGCGAGCCTGCTTTAAGATCTGGTTAACTTCTGCTTTTAAAGGTTAACATCTATTTGCAAAGTTTAATTTTATATTTCCACGTGCAGTCGTACTACAGACCACTGGCAAGGGGCTCGGGGTGGAATACTCGATAGAGATTACAGAGGAGACCTGGAGTAAAGAAGGAGGGCAGTTGTGAGCTGGGTGCAGAGGAGGAGGATGAAATCAGTGTCCATGACGAGCAGAAGTGTTTCAGTGACCTGGTTCAAAGTCTTTCCAGGAGATCCTGTTATTAGCTTTCTTTGTTCCGCGGCGTTCAGCAACACGTTGCAGTCTTCACCAGCAGATGTGCTGTAGTTTGTTCAAGAGAATCAAATTGATTTCTCTCACAAACAAACGTCGGCCTCGAGTGGAGGAGACAGCTTGACCCTTGTTTTAAAGGATTACACCAGTCAAGACTGTAGAAAATATATTTCCTTTGTTTTATTTTGTCAGGTTCTGATATTTCTGACTCCACCTTGATAAAATGGAGGTGAATGAATGTTGATACCAGAACATTCTCCTCATTCAGTCACATGAACCACAGAGCAGTTTTTACAGATCTCTACTTGGCTGGAAAACACAATTGTTGTCATTTAGAGACATGTTTCAAGCACAGGAAGTGTTTTATTTTGAAACTTTATGCAGGTTAGTGTGATGTGGCTGAGGATTTACAAAGTTCAGGAAGAGAAATCTCAGACACTGACTGTTACTGAGAACTAAACTGAACACCACTAAAGTAACACGTTGTTGTTTTGTAATCTGAGAAAACCAGCTCTTAAAAAGACTTTTATTTTATTGATGTGATAGTCTCCTCTCAGGCGTCCAGGGAAATGTGTCAGCACCAGAGTGGAGAAACTGAGTTTTGAGTCAGTATTACGAGGCTTGTCTTTGTGTTTCACGAGTTGCAATTCACACACTGAACGTCTCTTAATTGGCCCGTTATACCTGATCAATGTGTTTTCAACAAGCGATTAGAGAGCATGAGGTAATAAAACGCTGATGAATCTTCTCAGGTTATGAAGAATTAATCAGGTACCATCAATGGCTCAGGAGATGTAATAGATAGAAGAGGAATTTGAATCATTTCCCCTTTCTACAAATCAACCGCATCTTCACACCATCCATCTTTGGAGGCTCCTGATTCCAGCCTGGTGACGTAGTGAAGGGGGAGTCAGGATCTGCAGACCAGCGGGAGAGACTGGAAACATCTCTAATCTGTCATGGAAGATAAAAGACCTCAGACATATTTCACAGATGTGGAAGTGAAGAAGGATGAAGCAACACTGGGACACGAGTGGGGAGGGAAAAGGGGAGTGTTGATGCAGAAACGAAGCGAGAAGTACCACAAAGTGGATGTGAAGAAGGAGACAGACGGATAGAGACCCCTCGGTTATCTGTGCATTAGCAGACTCCTTTGTTTTTCTCAGCATCATTCAGACGACTAATGGACGAGATGGAGTGAGTCAGAGCTTTGTCAGAGACGAGCGCTGAGCCTTTCTTCTCTCCCGCTCACGTTCATGACACCTTTGGCCTCCTCTCCACCCTTCATTACAGCTGCTAATGCTAATTCATTCAGCCGTTAGCATTATTAATACACTTAATTTTGCATCTTTGCACTCAGATCCACTTACTTATTGGCAAAATGGTTTTTAATCGGGGGAAATGTACAGAAAGTACGGAGGCTGGAAGGGGCCACAATCTAAGCAAGAACGTCTTTTGAGTTTCTTATACGTTGTTTTTTTCCTTTAATATCTCAAGTTTATTATTATTATTATTATTATTGTTATTATTATTGTTATTATTATTATTATTATGGCAAACATGCTAGATACACCTGTCCAGGAGAGGGCAGGCTGTTTGCCTCACCTGTTCAGCACACAGGGTCCTGTTTGCTCGGGTGGTGCGTTCATGCGACACTCACCCAGGTGACCAGAGTCCTGCTTAAAGCCAGTAATTAACTCAACAGCTTTAAGACGGCAAACATTTTTAGTTGAAACCAAGATTTTTCGACTAAACCTAACAAAGTAGTTCTGGTGCCTTTTTATTTTGGAAGTCTGTGGGTGTTTGTTATCAGGAGTGAGAGTGAGGACCGATTCTGCCGTGATGACACACAGACGAGCTAAAAACCGCCAGTCATAATGAATAACTCCCACTTTTCTGCCCCTCGCTCACCTTGATATTTTTGCACACGGCCCTTTAAAGGACAGTAAACCAGTGGAACATTACTGCAGATTTTCCAGCTCTTACGTTTTTTAGCTGCGGACAAAAGAATGTACTCGGACAACAAAACCAAATGCATGAGACCAGCGTTCCTTTCATGAATGCTCAGATTGAAAAGAAAGCACGTAACATTTTCAGGGTCTTAGTTAAATCTAATGGAAGCACAAAACAGAGGATTTGTTTTGGAAAGAAGCGGGGTAAAAGCATTCATTTGCACAGGATGGAGAGACTCATCTCAAAGTAGAAGGACATCAGGCACTTTGCACTAATCCATTTTCTTTTTGCTTTCAGGCCAGCATTCATTTAGAAGGCCAAGGTTGTATATATGTGCGAATGATGCGGATCTATTTTGAAATGAAATGTCATGTGATGAGTTCTCAGGCTCTCTGGAGGATTATGCAGTCTCGGTGCCGCGGGAGGAGAGGCCGGAGCGTCGGGTCCTCCCTCTCCCAGCCATCACCACTTCATCCTTGTACAGTACATCATATATCAGCTCCCCTCTGCACCGAGTCAGCTGCCTGCTCTGTCAGATAGATTATGCAAATGATATGAAACGTTAAAGGCGGCTGAAATGGCATGCAAATTTATAGGCAAGGGTGGCTAAAATGGACCCAGCACCAATATCACCACCAGGAATGATATCATTACTGAAATAGGGCAGAGAGAGGAGTGTGTAGGTTCATGGATCAAAGTGTCACCGGTGTGAAGATTCAATCTGAAGTTATTGAGATATGGAGAAGCTCCTGGTTGTGTCTGAGGCTGCTGGGAACTGAGATAAAGTCATGAAGGTAAACTGTAAGAAATACCAACCGTGGCACACGACGCACTGATGACGCTGTAATTACTGTAATTAAATACTCAAAATATCTGAGACCAACAGACAACAGACTTATGTTATTTCCTCTTCATCACAAATTATAATATCATTCAAACAATTAGAATGAAAAAAAAAGTTGAATCATTAAAAAACATCTTTGCATCCCGTACGTCCACATTTTGCTGTTAAGGCAGTTTGCACTGGAGCTGTATGGACTCCACAAGTTTGTGTGAAACCTGATGAGTGTAGTTCCAGCTCCAGTGCACGTATCAACCTTTCTCTGCAGTTGTTAAGCTGATATTATCATTTGTAATTTCAAAATATATATATAAACAAACGTAAAGAGAAGTAACTTGACCACTGCACCAGTGATGAATGCAGGACTTCTTCACCATCTACGGCCTGAAACAAATGTTCTCTCTCTCAGTGGTTTCAGTCAGGATTTAACAGTCATTTATTTATGTATTTATAAGACTAAGAAACAGAACATGATGATCAGTTTGCACAGAGCAGATTGAGCCAGACAGGAAGTCAGACAGCTTAGTTACATCTGGTCAAGTTTCAAAATAAAACACCTGGCACCAGCTCTGCAGCAACACTAGTGAAACGATTACATCTGTTGGTTCGACTCCAGCAGTGGCAGCACTGACACGTCTCAAGGCTGCTACTCATTTAAAATGGCTTTAATGTAGATATAATCAAAAAACCGAGCTCACATTCATCTAAACTTGTAACTTTTCCATGTGGCTGCCCTGAAGCTGCTCGCTGAAATATCTCCTGATTGTATCTCAAAATGGAGACACAAAGATTGAAACCTGTCATATGCACAGTTTGATAAACAGCTCTGACGTCAGCTCGAACTCCAGAATCCTGCTCGTAAACATCCTGACAGACACGCTGCTCTGTATAAAGCATGTCCAGCGTAGCAGAGCAGGACGGACTGTGTTGTTGGGGAGTAAAGGTTTAAGTGTCTCGCGCTTCGTGAGGACAAGCGGTGTCCAATAAAAAATGATCATGCCAGTGCGGCGACGTTAACCCGTCCTGTCGAGCAGCTCGCTGAAACAGCCGCTATAAACATCTCAGGGCCGCAGATTGATGACAGCGCAGCCCCATTAACACTTAATATGCTTGTCAATTGTTTTCTGGAGAACAATAATGGATTACACTCAGGTGACGGTGTGGTATCTCACTCCTCCAGCCTGCAGGAAGATACAAATCCATCAATCCAAAGCCAGATCATAAATCTTTAATCAACAAGTTACAACTTAATTACATCGAATGAATAAATGTAACACAACTCATACTGGAGCTAAAGATCATGAACACGTTTCATATGAGTTGATAGAAATGTAAGTGATTGTGTTAAATCGATCTCCTATCGATCGCAGGCTCCTGTATCGAATCCAATCAAATCGTATCGTGGCAGAATTTGTCATATCAGCAAATATTGTGTTGTTGTCCAAAGCATCAAGTTAATGTGGTGTATTGTGATGGAACTTGGATTTACACCTCGAGTACTTGTCAGAGTATTTTTCCAAGTGTGTAATTTTACTCTTACTGCAGTAAACATTACACCATGCCATCTGCTCACTCACCTTTAAATCAGAATTTAGTGCTGAATTAAAATCTGAACCTTTCATCTGCACGATTTGTTGAGAAGGTAACTAATACTCTGAGTAGTGTGTGAGAGGAAACTTTGTACTAAATATTACTTTATCACCAATAGTTTTAATGTAACTTCAGTATCACCATCTAATACCGTCAGTGCCATAAATCAACTCATCCTGAAAAAACAAATATTTCTGTCGTACTTTAAGAAAGATATAAAGGTTCTGAAGTCTTACGTGGATATTTTCCGTTCAGTTCTCTGTCAACATTCCCGAGTTGTTCAGCTCACACAGACACAAACAAGCCAACATCCATCGTCTGATAGTGAATCTTGTGCCGGAGAGCACCACATGTTTTTATTAATGATAATGATGTTGACAGAAAGCTCTCAGTGGCCCCAAACGCCTGTTTATGTTAATACACTCGTATAATATGATTAATGTGTGAGAGCCATGTCTTTGTGGTGCTGGAGCGTATCCGGGCCGGACCATCGCTCCGATGTTTGGCTTACTTAGTCGGCGCCACTTAAGGGACGACATCACAATGTGAAACGGGCTGAGTCAGCACGCCTGCAAATGATCAGCGCACAAAACATCTCGGCGAGGCAAACAAACACGGTCCCTCTAATGATTTCCCATGAAGCCATTAATATTTTTTGTAAATGGGCCGCAGTCACACACGACCCGGTTCATACACGATCGACTGCGAGTGGTAATGTGGTGGAGTGGAAGTGGTCACGCTGTGTTAGCTTTTACTTATTCATTTATTTTTCTTTTTTTACTTCAGTGCACACGTCAATACAAAGACCCTCTGTGTGTTTTATAAAGACACTCAGGCGCTGTGGGACCTCAAACCTGTAAAAATCATTTCTCATCCTTAATGTTTCATTATGTTTCATACAGAAATGCCCTTTTTTTGTCCAACTTTATTTTAGTGTCATTACATTAATTTCTTATTTATTATAATAAAGAAATGAACCATTTCAAAGCCCAAAAGCAGACTTATTGTTTTAGGACATTTTGAATTAGAAAGCACCAAGTATAACTGTTACTGATGAAATGTAAAGTGGTTGTATTGGTGTTCATATTCTAAATATTCCTCTTACATATGTTGAAATCATGACCAACGTGTTCACAGTCACAAAGGATTCAGATATTTCACCTCTGTTAGACACAAAGTTAACAGTATTAACTTCTTATACTTTAGTCTACATATAATATTTATACGCTGCCCACACACTGAATGTGCCAAAAAAATCTAACACTTTTATGGGTCCTGCACTTTTCTGAAAAAGTCCTGATGAAGTTATCCGAGTTGAACTGATTGATTGTGTGAACTACAGCGACATTTACTCTGGAAAGCGCTGCTCAAATTCAAATCCGAGAAACTATGGATTGGAAACTGTTGAGTCGTGGAGAGCGGCGCTGAGTCGAGGCCCGGAAGGTCGCGCATAAAGTCACATCCTCTGGACTGTTGCTGATAATCTGACCCGGGTCCTTCACGGAGAGAAATCCACGATCCAGCAGCATCAAACAACTTCAACTCATCGTCCACAGGCTTGTAAAGTCGACCAGCAGCGACGGGGAAGTCTCACTTTATATACACTCACATATGGCCAGTAATAAATTCATTAATACATTAAATTGCTACAAATTGTTCCATAGAGCCCCTTTAATTATATAAACAATGTACAACGTTGAACACTTAATTAGGTTTCCTCTCAGAAATCAGCTGTGCGCTGCCCGAGGGATTCTTGAGGTTACACTGATTATGACTTGGAATTAATTATTTGATGTGTACGAGCTGAAGACTGTCGCCATCTTCCCTGTAATTAGCATCAGATGATGATTTAACAGTAATATGAAGTGTTACTGACCTCCAGGGGACTGAGAATAGATGTAAAACAAGTCATTTACAGCAGCAAGAGCAGAAAAGAGCTCCTGAAGAAAAGTGACACGTGCTGCTAGTGAAATAATAGATTTGACTTCTTTTCAAGTTCAACTGTAACATTCTTGAACGCTCAAATGTCAATAATTTTATATTAACGATAGATCAGATGACTATAAGTCTGTGACAGTTTGATGCATTGAGAACTATCATCATCATCATCATCTGAATCTACAGCTCCCCTCAGCTATATGGAGCATTTTCCTCATCTTTCTACTATTTGTTTTAGTGTTTCTACCAGCAAAAAAATCCAACTGTACATGGCAGTAAAGGTTGTGAACGTTAATGTGTAATGTTAATTAGCATTAAGCAGCTGAAGAGACAGACACATTTGTCGGGAGCTGGTAGCCTGTAAAACAACACTAACAGAGTAAATATTGGCTTTGTATTCTCCAGGTGGACATGAACACAACTCCAAATGAATGCTAATGTTGCTCTGTATCGTCTAGATGTGTTAATTAGCAACTGTTTGCTCATACGTTTGTAGTTAAACTTCTATAGAGGATTGTTTTTGACCAACTTTTTAAACAGCTTTATTAAAAGGTGGTTAACGACTTAAGAATTCCTTCTGGTTTAATGAATGTGGCAGTTCTGTTTCTGTTGGACTTGCTGGGTCTCTCTGGCACCTGACGGGTTAATTCATACATTCTTTTATAAGCATCAGTGAAAAGTGTCTGAATCGTCTCGATGTTGATCATGGTGTTCCTCAGGGAAGCATTCTAGGACCTCCTCTGTTTTCCGCTGTTCTGCTGATGATACAAAACGTTATATATCTGTTTCGTCTGACAGCCTCAGTTCTCTGCATCACCCGTCTGACATTAATAACATTTTTAAAGAGAAATGAACAGAAAACATAAATCCTGCTTGTGAGACCAGATAAAGAAACACAAGAGACGTGTGACGGCATTTGCCAGCTTGTCCAAACAAATTAAGACAAATCATTTTTGACCCAGAGTGATGGTGAAATGCTAATAGATGCTTTGATTACAAGTTGTTTAGATTACTGTAACGTTCCAGTTGATCACTGAATACTGTCACACAGTTTGTAGGTCTGTATATCGCACAACACACACAAGTCTATCAGTTCATCCTCGGCATGCTCGTGGTTTATAAACCTTCAGAGGTCAGAGCAAATGTTTCTGGTGGGGAGAAGCAATCTGAAGTTCTGAACGGTTGTTTTTGTCTTTGTTATCTCTGTTATTGGATGATATAGTGGTGAGTGATGGTGCAGATGGAGGTCAGGGAGTGGAGGTCAAGCAACAAACACCTGGTTCACAGATCTGTAGCTGCCGTCAGAGAACACCATCCTCTGGAGTTTAATCAGCTCTCCAGTTATCGTCCACACACACCGACTCTGACGTCTTATTACAACGTCAGATTCTTCATCTGAGCTGTTTTATTCCAGCTCGGTCGCTGAAGCTTTCCCTACTTACAGCTGCCATTCCACCACATAAACTGTGCTGCTGCTTTATTGCTCTGCGCTCTCTGACCCGTCCTGACCCGTCCTGACCCGTCCTGACCCGGGTCAGATCCACTCACACAAACCTCCAGCTGTAGCTTTAGCCTGTTGTGATTTCCAGCCTGCGGTCGCAGCATCCTGCTCCACTGGAAAATACCCATTTTCTCACTTATTGCCTCAGGTTGTGCTCTCTCTCCATCCCACCCACATCTCCTGCTGTTGGCTGAACACTCTCCCACCACTGACGCTTTGACCGACCGCCCAAATCCAGCTAATGATCCCTGGAAATTGAGTATGACGCAATGTTCATGTCACTCTGTCTGCTCTCTCCCTGCAGGCTGGACCCGGATTCCCGAAGGCTTTACCTTCTCCCAGTTTCTCCAGCTGTTGACCCTTGTTTCAGACTCCTCTCTTCTACCTGCTGGGCTCCACGTTGTCCCTGCCTGCCTGCCTGGCTGTGCTGAGCGATGAAGATCCCTGTGTGGTACCTGGTAGTGCTGCTGGCGTGTCTCTTCACCCCTGGACGCAGCGACTGCCAGGGGGAGTGTGTGGCCTGCGGACTGCTCCTGCAGCAGCAGCAGCTGCAGCAAGCCTTCAACACCATGGTGAGTGTGTGTGTGTGTGTGTGTGTGTGTGTGAGACTGTCAGTCGTCGTCGTGAGTCACTGTTGATAAGAGCGTTCGCTAAATGCCTTGTCAACAGTGTCGTGTGTTCGTCAGTGTGGGTACAGCTGCTCCGAGCCTCCAGCAGCCTGATGGAGGTGTGTTTGTGTTTGTGATTGTCTGACTAAGTTATTTTCAATCATGATAACAGCTCCTGCGTAATGGGTTGTGTACAGTTTGATAGTGCTGTGTGCACTTTGTTTGCCCGTCTATATGGGAGTCAATATGGAGAAGGAGTGCAGCAGCGTTACTGTGTGTTTCTGATGCAATGACATTTTAGTTTTCAAGGCAGTAAAATGAATTTACTCTCAGGCAGTTCAAAGGAAACGCTGACCACAAAATAAAAATGTAGTCGTTACCCGTTCAGCCCCTGTGATGATGAGTTAAGTTTGTGGTCAAACAAACATTTCTGGAGCTTCACAGTACATCTCTTCAAATCAATATAAGCTCTTTGTGCTTCTGGAGACTTGGATTATTTCTGTGGAGCCATTTTAAAACAAGTCCCCATTTACTCCAGAAATGTTTTGTGGACTGTGAAACTTTCCATCAGCTCTGGGGTGAGTTAATAATGACTGGATGTTCATGTTGGGGTGAGTTTATCCTACGTGTCATTATGTTAATGTTAAACCATAAACTTCAGTTTCTTCATGTTATTCCGTCTGCCTCTGGACATGAACTCTGCCAGTACAATCAGGGCTGACTGGCTCTTGACGCAAACATCAGCGACTGTATGAATCCGCCGTCCCACTTGCTACCTTCCTTTTGTTATGGGCTGATGTTCAAACCCCTCTGGACTGACTGCAGTGGACTCAGATCACCTGTGGCAGGTGGTGGAGAGACTGACTCCTGATGGAGGAGTGGAGGCAGATATTTCCCTCCCGGCCAATCATGGTGTGATGACGCCCTTGATGTGAAGGCTTGAAAGAGGTCGGGGAACGAAAACCAGGTGGTTCTGATTCAAAGTCCCTGTCTCAACGAGAGCCTCGTCTCAGTAGATTGTGTTTTCTTTGCTTCTCCACTTCATTCTAGTGAAGAAACTGGGTTTATTCTTATTCCCCTTAAAACCTGAAGCCCCTCCACACCTCTTCAGTTTGACATTATATTTCCCCGGGTCTTGTAGGAGCACGTTTCAGTTTGATTATCTCTGAAGAGGCATTTTGTTTACTCGTTTCTTGTCCAGTGCTGTAGCTGACATTGGGCATCTCCTCTAGATTTATATTTGTGAGGATTGTATTTGTACGTAGGCTGGACTGTCAGCATTTTACTGCCAGAATCGCCACGTCTGAACATGTTGAATGTCCTAAATTGCACCAAATTAGACGCTGCGCTTCTCAGTCCCTCAGCAACAAACCTGCCAGTCGGATGATGACAGAGATAAAGACAAACACACACTAAATAAAACAGACAACAGATAAACATAAAGCTGCTTCTTCTGATTTGCCATTTTAGAGATGTACGGTTTCAGCTGCACCACACTGGTGTTGCTTCTGTCTCATGGTGGAGGGGGATTTGCATGTGTGAGTATCTACAGCACTTGTGCAATGCTTCGTGACCAACATGAAGATAGCAGCCTCTGCACGGAGACACTCACTCTCCGAAAATCAAACCAAAACTCGAGTGCAGCACACAATCTCATTTCCAAACAGCGCGGGCCACGTCAGCCGGTAAAAATAGTCAGTGGGCGTCCGTGAATAGCTGCAGGACGGCTAATTTAGCTGATAATGATGCAGAGAAAGACAGCTGGGACCTTTTTGGGGAGTTGCAATAGAACTCTGTAATTGACTGCTGCTCAGTATCATCAACCCGGGCTTACGTTGGTGACTGACACATTTTATCAGCTCCTCATTGTGTTAGCTGCTCTTCTCATCGAGCCGCAGATGGAATCCACCGGGCAATTCCATTGTTTCCCACGCCAGACTGAAAGAGTGTGTGTGTGTGTGTGTGTGTGTGTGTGTGTGTGTGTGTGTGTGTGTGTGTGAGACGCTGCCGTAGTTTGTTATAATGTCAGGACACATTGATTTATTCGTGCAGAGACCTACACACCCAGACGAACACACACACACACACACCAAGCGTTTCACGGTATCGTTCTCCCCTCTGACTGCATTCATTGTGTAACGCCAGCTTCTGTTTACATATCTGCTAATTATCTGAGCTACAGCCGTTATTCACAGCATTCCGAGCAGGTTGCATAGCATCGTTATTTATATGTGTTATAAAAATGAATCCTTTCTGTAGAGGCCGTCGGGCACTGCACGGTTCTGTCTGGTACGGCGACTTACCTGACAGACTACAGAGCAACCAGATGTCGTCAGTGTGATCAGACGGTTCATCAAAGGTTCCCAGATAGTTTCGTTCATTCTGCTACAAACTGATAAGATGACACGAGACAACATGGATGGAGTTCTGACTGCAGCAGTGACGTCACAGCTCTGATCTGACGTCTGGACCTGGGAACAGTTTAAATTACTGAAAATCCAAAATCTAAATGATGTTTCTTTACTTTATTATCATCTGATGTTTCTAGTCTTTTACCTCCAAACTGCAGTCAGCTCACTTCAGTACATTTATAATTCTCTGATCAAAAACCTCTCAGTCTGAGCTGTTAGCTCTGTTAGCAGTAAACTGCTAGCTCCGCAGCTGTTAGCACCTGAAGCTGAACACTGGCAGCTAACAGCCAGAAAATCAACACGGATCTGTTGTTCACAATGTCACATTTACAGGGAGCAACACAGGGTGCGTGTCCTGTTCATAGCAAGTTTACTGTGTGCGTCTGGATTTCAACAGCTCATATTTATTGTAGGTCTCATGAGTTGCCAGCCAGAGATAGTTCACCTGTATTAAGAGAATGAGAGTCACACTTTGTTGTAGTCGACACTCAGTTCAAGTTATTTTAAAATATTTTGTCCCCAGTCAAGTTAGCTGGGCGCTGTTGTTGAATTTCGGCTCACTTGAGCGTTCAGGAGCGATGAAGAAGCCTCAGAGACACTGAAGACTTACATTAAGATAGTTTATAGATCAAGATCATGGAGGAGCAACACAACATCACGTCTGTCTGCACAGAGTGTCCAAATCATATCGTACAGCTTCAGGAGGAAGTGCTTCCCTACATGGTTATCTGTACATGGGTTTACACAAACAGGTAGCTTAGCCTCGGCTCGGTTCACTAGACGTCTGTTCTGTAGACGTACCGACAGTAGATGTGAGTATCCAGGTTGCAGAGACCAAGAGAAGACATTCAAATCTGTACAAGACACAAATGACCTCCTATAGTTTGGAGACATCATGTCAGAAGTTAGCGTCTAGCGTGCACGCTCTGTGGGCCAAACAACACGGAAGATTCAGGTGTTTTTATATACGAAGTCGAGCTTTTTCTGGCTTCACATGCTTCTGAGCAGCTTTCACAGGTTTTATGTAACATCCTCGATCCACCCTGTAGATCCGCCCCTGTTAGGGAGGTGTTAGTTTACCTCAACCTAACGACGACCGCGTCATAATCCATTTAATATTTGAATACCTCATCTGACAAACCGGAGGCTGATTAACACCCTGAACCAGACCAGATGAATCCTTTGCAGCATCGTCACCACGGAGGATTCTCTCAAGCTCTTCATCTTCTGGCCCCCGCAAGTACATAAAGACAAGAACACACACACACACACACACACACTCATAAACTCCTTTAGATTGCTCCATTGATCTGACGTGGAGAATCCCCTGGTGTGCTCTTTTCATTTACGACGGATAATTAATTTCCGTTGATAGATTCACAGCGGAAACTCCCTCTTCACTCACCCCTCTGATGTGAGCAGGTTTTCTGATAACAATGCAGTTTATCTCATTTGAGCGAGATTTGACGAGTAAATGGGATTCGCTTCTCACCTCGAGCTGAAATTTAAACTCGGAGCAGCTCGGAGTTTGAGGAACGAGGAGAAAGGAAGAGACATGCGCGCATAAAATCGGTATGGCGTGGAAGCTGGAGCCTATTTTCTGATATATTTACTGAGGAGGAAGAATGAATGCACTGAGGTTTTCTACAGTTGAAGGTGTGAATGAGGGACTCAGACTCATTTTGAGGTTAAACATCAGGGAGGATTTATTTTCAGGTAGCCTGAAAAAGTGTTTTCACCAAGGAGAACGGAAAAACAGGAACAGACTTGATTGATTGTATTAATATTAATATGAAAAATGCTCTTGAAACGTTCTTCATGCGTCTGTCCTCCATACTGGTGTTCAGGTATCACGCCAAACTGTGAGGTGTGGTGGTAACAGGACAGGCAGGTCATTAAACCTGCCCAGAGTCGGTGACTCAGCACTCACAACGTTCACTCATTATCAAAAGTGCAGTTGTCAAACACTGTGTATCATTTCAAGAGAGAAAAACATCTCTGATTGAACCCATCCAGAAGAAAATAGACATCATTTACCTGCTGTCCTTCAACCTGATTTCTAATTTCCTCCAATTTGGTGCTGTCAGTCATTCTGCAGGAGTCGGTCTCATTTATAAAATGATGGACGTCTCACATTAGCACATAACTTTCCATATACGCTGAACACAGCAGGAAAAAGGTCCACTTAACTCCCCCGACACATCAGCCGTCCGGGTCGAGAGACGGCTCGGTCGAGTGGTGACGCGACAGAAGTGAGATGCCGACCGAGGACAGTGAAGTTTTAACAGGCACTAAAGTAGGTTTTAATAATATGATCAGTCAGTTTTGAGGCTGTAGCCTTCGTTAGCGGAGCATTTAGCAGCTAAAGTGGCAGGAATGTTTCAGAGCTGCAGATGAAATGTTAATGTTGCTTCTTGTGTCTGCTGGAAACTAACATCAACTTTACACATATTCAGTTTTTTATCATCACAGACGAGATTCCCTTGATCTGCAAACACACAAATACAAAAACAAACAGAACAAAAATGTTTCCTGAACGTTGAACATACAAACAATAAGTCAACAAAACAATCTCTGACATGCTGAATCACACACGTCTCTACATCTACGACCTGAGGGGAGAGTCGGGTTGATCTGGACCGGTTCTGGAGAACCTGCTGGTCAGAGACACCTGTCAGAGGGTCTGTGGGACACCTGTCACCTTCACAATGAGGGTCTGAGATGATCCCCTAAAATCAACGACCATCTCTTTGCTCTGTGTGGTACATACATATTGATACCTACCTTGTTGTTGAGTTAAACCCTCAGGTGACCATAAAACAGCTTCTAACTGATCCCAGAACAGTAACGTTGCTGCTGACTGCATCAGTATCATGGCAGTAAAAGCTGCAGCGATCAGATATGATGGGCTGCGCTGCTGCAGTGCATCAACCACAATCTTCATTTTCTATTAAGTATAAAACCATTTAATTAAGATGCCAGTGGGGATATTTTCAGTTTCCAGTCAGAAGCAGCGTGTGAACGTATGTTTCCTTTAAAGCCTCGCTGTCGGGAGCTTTCCAGTGTGAAACCTCCTCTCTGCCTCGTGTCCAGTCTCCTGAGTGTTTTTTAGAAAGCTGTCATGGATTTCTGCTGCTAAGAAATAAAAAATGAACTCGGCAAGGAAACATTCACTCACTTAGCATACGTGACATCGCCACCAAGTGTCGTTAAACTGCACATTTCTAAGTATTGCATCAGGAAAGGTTGACGGAAATGGCATCATTTGAAATATCTTCCTCAATTTCGCCCCCCCACAAAAGTTTGTACACACGCTCGAGGTGGTTTTTGACGACACCAGTGTTCATTATCAAGTATCCAGTAAGTTCTGGTGTAGTGAGCGTTGAACTCTTATAACTGATCAGCTGTTTCTGCTACAGGAAACAAAGAAAGAAGAAGAAGATTCATATTCACAGATCAGTTCTCACATTCAAACATGGCCGACACGTTCTTTGTTTCCTGTTTGCGAAATCTGAAGAGCAAAACCAGGATTCTCAGACTGAACAAACTGAACTGTGACTGTGTGTGTGTGTGTGTGTGTGTGTGTGTGTGTGTGTGTGTGTGTGTGTGTGTCCTCGCCACGGCGGCCCAGAGTCTCTATCTCATCTGGCTAAGAAAGCCCAAAGACGGCACTGAAGTTAAACTTTGTTTATCTCCTGTGGATTAATCTGCCAACCCTCTCTCCCTCTGCAGGTGTGTCTGCTGGAGTGTGAGGGTCACGTCTCCCCGTCGCTCACGTGGGAGGTGTGTAAACGTGCCGTGAAGCTGTCGCACCACCCGGCGACGCTGTCGGAAGGAGGCGCTCTGCTCAAGAGAACGGGAGAGGAGCTGGCGCTGACCTCTCTCGACCTGAGCTCAGACAATGAACTGCTGCAGTCTGCAGCCGCAGAGCGCTTCCAGGAAGGGAATCAGGATGAGACACCCTTTGAGCAGCGCAGCGTCCAGTATGACTCATCACTGCTGGAATCCTCTGAGGAGGAGGAGGAGGAGGAGGGGGGCCTGCAGGGTCTGGATCTCGGTCTGGTGGACGAAGACAGGAAGCAGAGGGGGGAGAGGAACGTGGAGCGTGACAGCCAGCTCGAAGAGGACGAGGATGACACCTCGGAGGCCGTCACCTTGTCCAAACGCTTTGGTGGCTTTCAGAGGGGGCGCCACGGATACAGGAAGCTGATTGGCTCCCCGGCGAGGCCCTTACAAAAGCGCTACGGTGGGTTCATAGGCGTCCGGAAATCTGCCCGCAAGTGGAACAATCAGAAACGTGTGAACCAGCTGCTCAGGCAGTACCTGGGCATGAGGAGCAGCCGCAGCGGCAAGTTCAACAGCATCCCTGTAACTCGGGTGTGGAGGCAAAACAAACTGTAGCGTGCGTCTGCTGCCCCCAGTTACCTCAGCCAATCACGTTCTCAACAGCTCGCTCACAGTTTGACGTCATCAGAAGAACAGACTCCGCCATCTTGCTGCACCTTTTCTGTGTCTCTAAGTAACAACGAATGTTTTTGACCGTGATGTCCTTCTTATTAAGCATATTTTCGTGCCATTCTGTGAAATAAAAAGAATTAGAGAAGTGCAATTGAATATATTTTTGTGTGTTGGTATAATAAACGGGGCCAAATGAGGTCGGAGGTTTGACCTGAGGGTGTGACTTTCATGCATGTGTGGATGTCTTCAGCTGTTGTTCTGCACTCTGTGGTTTGTGTCTGAGAACTGAGACTCACATCCAGCGCTCATGAAAAAGGACTTGTGTGTTTTTACGTAGGATTCCCGTTAAAATGTTACTTTCACATCCAAATGTTTGCTTTCATCTGGACACGAATCTCCCCACACGTCTGAGCAGAAACAAGTCGAGTTGTGGATTCTGTTCGATCAGATGTAAATATGTTGGGACGGCAGGAGCACTGAAGCACAAACTGTTAATTACTGCTGCCACAATCTAATTTTCTGCTTAAATTAATGAATTAATTAAACACAGTTTGTATAAAATTGGTGTTCTGAACTTTCAAACTCACCAAAAACTCCTCGACTAAAAACTAAAAATGTGGCTTCGTTGTGAGTCCTGAGTTTCCCTCCAGTGAAACAATATTGCCCTCTAGTGTGAGGAAGAAACATGTCGCCCCTGGAAACTGACTTGGGATCAGTTCTGCCGTGTCCTCGGTTATTCTCTGGATTGAGTCCATTTTTCTGACATAACAATTAGAAATGTGTGTAATTAATGGCTGAAACCAGATCAGAAAATAAAATTTAAAAACAGAAAAACAACTGAATATCACTCTCACGTCACTCTGAGTCGTGTTTGAATGGCAGCTCAGGATTCATTAGATTAACAACCGTCTGACCGACTGTGTGAAAACTATTGGTGGGCTGAAGCTTTTGTTTCCCTTCTGAGGAGAGCAAACCGGTCTATTAAAGGTATAATATGTAGGATTATCATTAAAAAATATTCTTGTATACTCTTTTTGTTGTATTTGGGACATTTCTGGGAAATTCAGAAGAAAGATGTTCACGTACTGCACCTTTAAACAGTGTAGTGAGTAATAACATGTGTAGTAAATACTGGAGCCACGACTGCACCCATCCTTCAAACATCTGCTGTGTTTTACTGTTTCATCGTGTTTCAGCTGTGTTGTGTTTAGTGACTGCTGCTGAAAACACAGCGTTTCCTGTGATGCTGCCCCAAAATAAATCTTTATCAGGGGGCTTTAATTGTGAAGGAAATGAAATGTGTTAGCGGTGATTCTCTGGTAGTTCAGCAGAACTCGGGTAGTTTGTAAAACAAAAAAAAAAGCGAGTCGACTTTTTTCCCCACAGCTGGATTAAAAATATTTAAAAAATGACATGAAGAATAAAATATCTGCTGTGAAAACAAAATAATTCTCAACCTTTAATTCCCCTCTGATGCTTTTCATACAGTCCCCAACTCACCGTGCAGTTCTGAGATCAGGAGCAGTAAACTGATCCCCGGTCAGTTCTCAAGCATTCCTCCACTCTGGGCTGTTTGTGAGAGGAGAAGTGAGCTGTTTCTGCTCAGACGACATAAAAACAAATAAATGTTCATGTTCTCTTCATATTTTCCTCCTGGAGCAGGTCGCATCTTCTTCTGCATCTTAACAGTGTTTTAATAACGAGATGTGAGGATGTATGCGTGTGTGTGTGTGTGTGTGTGTGTGTGTGTTCCCTGTCAGTTTGTGAACACGGTGTTCAGTTCAGAGCACGTTTCTATCATTCCTCCATTGTTCTGAGTGTCATACAAAACGTGTATAGAGAAAAAACAACGACAATAAACTAGTTTGCTATTTGTTCTGTGGACTGTGGTGAAGAGGACGGACAGAAACAGACCAAGCTTCAAATTCTCAGTGCTTTTTAATTTGTGTTTGACAATATATTTCCTCTTTTTTTTGTTTATTTTATTGCTATTACAAACTCATTCCCCTAATGCTTTAATCCCGCCGCCACGACTCCACAGCTTCACGGATAATAAAACCATTAACACTGGTTCGTACGCCAACACGTGGGCAGGAAGGAGAACAGGAACTTGGTTGAGTCGAACCAAATGTAGCTTATTCATGTGAGTTTATATTCCAACAAAGTGCCAAAAAACATTAAATCTGCCCAAATACGCGGGCTGAACGAGACGATTTTTAAAAAAAAAAGAAGAAAAAAAAAGGTATAAAATACTCGTATGTAACTCAAAGCACACAATATCCTGTACATCATAAACCACGGTGGAACCACTGGAGGAGAGAGCCAGCAGCCGTCTAACACAGCTGGAGCTACAGGGGCAGTAACATGAGCTTTGGATAACGTAGGAGAGTATTGGAGGCTTAGCACATCACATGGTCGACGTCAGGCCGACTTCAGTTTGTAAGGATCAAGTTACAAAGATACAGAAAAAACTTCATTTGCATTTCTTTAGGAAAGAAACAAAAAAAACAGGTTGAATGTAAAAAAAAACAAAACAAACAAACATGTAAGAGAAGAGTTGCTTCTCGTGACGGCGCTCGGCCCTGATTTATATCCTCGTCCTGATAAAAGTCTCTTTTATCGCTCATTCATCCATCCGCCTCTCTGTGTCTCACACTCTCTCCATCGCGCAGCTGTTTTGTTTTGTTTTTAGTCGGGGAAGCGTTGGCAGGCTTTTTTCCAGCGGCAGGCGGTGCACCACTGATCCTTGCGCTCCACTCCGTAAACCTTGCGGCACTTCTTGGCCTCGCCGCGACCCTTCCTGCAGACGAGGAGACACAACAGAGCGTGGATGAGAAGCGATGCAAGATGGCAGAGAGCCACACACACACACACACACACACACACACACACACACACACACACACACACACACTTGATGTGATCAGTCGCTATAAGAAATGAGGCTGAGGGGAAATGTAGTGATAGCAAACGAAGGCGTGATTGAATCAGTTTTATCTTCCCTGGCTGAGCGCTGGAAAATGTGATATTACAGACGGCAGCAGAGCGGATCATAAACCTGACAACCTGCAGGAGGAAGATGGTGGAGCAGTAGAAGAATGATCAGTTCTGCAGCACCTCTCTGATATTGATCTGCATTTACACATCACAACAGCCTCGCTTCACCATTAAACCTCAAACCCAGGAACAGACAACGATAACCGATTAATCCTCGACAAACTTTCCCTCGCTGCAGCTTATTAATTGGGACGATTTGCTGTTTTTCCTCTTTAGATTTTTGAAAGTTAGTCAGACGAGACAGTGAGGTTGATGACATCACCATGAGATGAGCACAAACATGATATTCTGACGTTTTATAGACGAGGTGAACGAGTAATTGTACATTTTAGTTAATAGTGACCGTATTTATTATGACACATGGATTTAAATTGGGAGTTGGATCAAAATTCTCATTTATAAAAACACATGAGACAGTTTGTAATGTTGCTATAACTCAGCTGAACGTGACTGCTGGCTAACACGTCAGACACGTCAGCTGGTCGATGGCTCACCTGAAGGAACAGTGAGTGCGGGAGGGCGACGCGCTCATGGGCTGTAGCCGGTTCTGTTGGAGCCACTGTTCACCCACACTGACGGACCGGCAGCGAGGTTTCACCATCTGAGGAGACGGGCAGGGTTAGAACAGACGTCAGGAAACAGTACAGCACATACAGACTGTGTTTACTGACGTGTCTGTAGGAACACAAGCATCACATGCAGCAAAGGTCTTAATGAATCCTCCGAGCCAAAAAAACATGAGAGACCTGAAGCACATCAAGCCTCTCAGATCCATGATGCCACTGTGAGACTTACGTCGGTGTCAGAGTCGCACTGACGCTCCTGCAGGTTTATAATGTCAGATGTGAAATAAAGAAACTGAAGGATCATTTGTTATGCTGGAAAACAAAGAGACACGGACAGCAGACCCACCGGAGTGTTAGAGATGGAGGTGGAGGGGGTCCAAGCCGCCTGGCAGCCGGCGCTCCTGGAGGCCACAGATACCTGGACGGGGCTACAGGCCTGGAAACAGCCGGAGGGAAGAGACAGAACACGAGTCAGTACATCTGCACGGCCACAACCTGATTCATATGACAAGTTATCCTGGTTTATTTGCTCGTCTTCACTGGTTTTCTCTCCACTCGAGTGGAGCAGAAATAAGATTATCAATGAGTAGATGAAAAGTAGTAGTAAAAAGGTGTCATTTGTAAAATATGGCCAGAATTTTGAAGGCTGCTACCTTATCATTAGCTTTGGCTAGCTACCGTTAGCCATTTAGCTCAACATGTCTTCATGTACATTCTGGTGTTCCTCATCTAAGTCTCTCTCTCCGCTCCGCTAACAGAGAGCATCAGCAGCAAACACAGGAAAACACGGCGCTCGTTGAATCGTGTACGTTTGAATCTGAAATGATCACACCGGCTCTGCCGCTCCGTCTGTAACGAGCACCGAGATGTAAGAACACATTATTCCCATGCTGACCCGTTTGGATCGGCTCCCTGTTCCAGAACACACATTCTGAACTTGAAACATGGATTCAGTCCTTCTTGCCTCAGATGATTTGCCAAATTGTTCTGACTAATCCATTTATGTCCAGTCGCTGCCACACTTTAAATCATCTCCTCCCGCCAACTTGTTCCCGCTGCCTCCGTCCTGTTTCTGCTCCCTGTGCAGCCCTGAGCTCTGCACACAGACAGAAACTGGTCGAAAGCACATTAATGTCCACAAAGCAGAACATGACGAGGGAGAGCCTTCACTGTGTTAACCCTGGAGCTACACGGGCCGGAAAGAAACGTGCTAATGTGAGTTCAACGCTGCAGTCGGGCTTTTCAAGCCACAAGCCGCCAGCAGCCATGACACACACGGCTGACCCTGAACGCACCAGCAGCCCCGACCCACAGTCCAGCACACAGTCCAGCACACAGTCCAACACACAGTCCAACACACAGTCCAGTACACAGTCCAGTACACAGTCCAACACACAGTCCAACACACAGTCCAACACACAGTCCAACACACAGTCCAACACACAGTCCAGCACACAGTCCAACACACAGTCCAACACGCAGTCCAACACGCAGTCCAACACACAGTCCAGCACACAGTCCAACACACAGTCCAACACGCAGTCCAACACGCAGTCCAACACACAGTCCAGCACACAGTCCAACACACAGTCCAACACACAGTCCAACACACAGTCCAGTACACAGTCCAGCACACAGTCCAGCACACAGTCCAACACACAGTCCAACACACAGTCCAGCACACAGTCCAACACACAGTCCAACACACAGTCCAACACACAGTCCAGCACACAGTCCAGCACACAGTCCAGTACACAGTCCAACACACAGTCCCGCTCAGGCAGGATGCTGTTCTGCAGCCACCAGGAGGAGTCGGACACATTCTCCAACATCTGCATCATCAGAAAAATGCTTATTCTTTATGGCATTCTCCAGAAAACACGTATCATGACAGAGTCCCACAGACAGCCGAGGATGCTTTTTTGTTTTCCTGCCCTTTGTAGGCCGGTGAGAGTCTCGTCTCCTTCGGGGGAACGGGGCGAGCGCTCTCTCTCACTGTCACAAAGCATCCATTTACAGGCTCAGTGGTTGGGGGTAAATGCAGGTCACCAGTGAAATGTGCTGCTTTGTGATGCATAAACAAAGTTGTAGCTCATTGGCTCGTTAGAGGGTTTTCAGTGAGGGGGCGCCGGGCGAGGACGACCTGACAACGCTGCAGACGTGTGCAGCACAAACACTCCGGTTACATGAAGAGACGAGTAGAAGTCAGATCACAGCCTGATTTCATGCTGAAATGATCGAATTTGGGGAAAAACTGGGATGTTTGGAAGGTGAATTCCTGCGTTCACACACTAAAATCTACGACATTTAATAATTCATGCCAACAAGCGCTGCGCTGTCTCCTTTCATCGCTCTCAGACATTTTCAGCCCCCCAAAAAAAACTGCCTGCTCTCAGACGGGAACTCAAATGCTCCCAAGTCAACAGTTATTTAAAGAAAAATGAGGATCTTCTCCGCCGAGAGGACACAAGTCCAGTGTGAGTCCCAGCAGAGCATCACTACAACACCACGTATCATCTGTTCTGCTTCATCTTCATCTTAACGTCTAAAACAGATGAATTGTTTCTTTGTCAGCAAGAAGTTCAGTGCTAGTCGATGCTATAATCATATTTAATATGATATAAATATAACAGATGCTTCCTGGCAGGCGGAGCCACTCTGCAGGTGTCAAAAAAGCTGAATTCTACTTTATTGATCTTCTTTTGTGAAGCTGCACGCGCACCACATTTAATCAGTTTATTTATCAGTGGGATGAAATAAATACTGTCAGAGAGCATCACCGCTGCACGCACCTGATAGAGGTGCTCTGTATGGATCTGCCAGAAGCTGCTGGGTGCCGACTGGCTGAGCGGACTGGGCCTGCTCAGGACGGGCCCGGAGCTGGAGTTGGACCTGGGCCTGTGAGCCGGAGGGATCTGGGGCTCCGAGGCCGGAGGAGAACTGCAGGAGGCCCAGCTGAGATGAGAGGACGAGGCCTGGCCCAGAGCCTGCTGGGAGGGAGCTGGAGCGGAGCTGCAGTCCACCGTCTCACAGGAGATCTTGGTGTAGTAGAAGTCCTCTTCTCTCTGGGACTGATCCGACCCGCTGCTGTGTGTGTGTGTGTGTGTGTGAAGTGTTAGTTGTTTGTTTCCACTGTGGCCCAGATATAAAATCCCCCAAAATGTTTCATCACATCCTGTAACTCAGTCAGAGCTCTTCCACAACCTGAAAATTTTATTCCCTCCTGTTTTTTTAATGTTGTTTTTCAGCTCAGAAAATGTTCGACGGGACTAAACCGTCTGCGTTTCCCTCCACAGACAACAACAGAGGTCTGATGGGAGGCTGGAAACAAAATGTCAAATCCCTGATAGACTCAATTATTCCTTTATATTCTAGTTTATGAGTTACGTCTGATATAACTGACTGAAAACACACTCATTCTGATATCTGCACCTAACCTCCAACACACCTGATTGTTCGTGTTAAATCAAAAGTGTTCCAGCTCACCCCAGATGCAGCACACGGATGTGTCTTTTCATTCCAACGGAGGACGTCAGCACCTTGCCACAGCTGGGCCAGAGACACCTGTACACACCTCTGAACGAGCTCTGAGAGAGAGAGCAGCACAGGTGAGGGGCAGGAGAGAGGCTGGGCCAGGTGACAGAGGGAAAGATGGAGAAAAAACACAAACCTTTGGCTTTTTGGCATTAAGCTCGTCTCCCTGCTCCAGTTCCATGTGCAGGCCTTCATCAGGACTGCTGTCCAGCTCAGTGACGGACGGCGAGGGGGCGGGGCTCACGTTGCCGTGGTCCCAGCTCCAGTAGCCGCTGCTGCCGCTGTCGGACAGCTCGCCGCCGCCACACTCCATGTCGGCCGGTGACGACGAGCCGGCTGGGGAACAAACGAGACCTTTTTTTACCTGAACACAGGAACTGTTTTCTCTCTATACCGTCAAATTCCATCACGGTTATTGTGTCACAGCTGTCAGTGCAGGATGTGTCTTCTTCTCTGGTATCTTATTTACTACTCAGCCAAAATGTTTTAACAGCAAGTCGTCTATATTTCACTCAGGTAAATACGCTTACTACGTATAATGTTAGACAGGGAAAGTGCTGCTGCTGCTGAGAGTTTCCTCAGTCAGACACATTAACAATCAATAAAATGTCAAAAGTTCACAAAAAATCAAAAAGCTCAAAATGTGAATCTGGTGTCTTTATAACAGACCAGTTAATAAAACCAGCAGGTGAGACCGTGTGTTGCTGAGCAGAGACAGACCTGGTCCAGGATCAGTTTGTGGAGGACTCTGGACCACGGGGCTGCAGGACAGGCTGGTCAGAACCATGGCTGCCATGATCTCATCCATCTCCACCGACTCTGGGCTGCGGAAGCTGGAGACACACAGGAAGTTCTCAGCTCGGCCTCCATCACCATGACGACCGCCACACTCTCACACACACACACACACACACACACACACTGCTCTGCAGCCCTCACCTGTACGGTGCCTCTCTGGTAGCAGATGCGTTGCCGAGGTGCATTGTGGGTCCCACAGTTTGGACCCCTTGCGGCAGGTGAACTGACGTCTTGTTCTTGTGATGCCCGCTCTCCATGAATGCTGCGTGAGCCCGGACACAGCTCCCTGCATACACCTGCAGACACAGGTAACAGTGAACGTATAAACGATGTGCGTCAGGACGAGTTGTGTCCGTGAGTCTTTGTCACACTGAGACCGAGTCTCTGTGCCGCCGTGATGAAAGCGGTCAGGAAAGTATTTCCTGTCCATCTGTGGCGTCCCGCCTGCAGACGGCCCGACCTGCCAGGACGACTGCATGGTGCCAGCCGCCGATACGGAAGGTTTGTGAGGCCCGAACTAAAATGTTAAATGTGTATTATGAAGTATTTTCCATTTGTATACAAGCTCAGTGTAAGTGATCACAGTGTAGCGTGTTTTCTATCACATTGACTTAGTATGAACACATTAAATCACCTCCAGAATGATCTGCCTGTCTGTCTGTCTGTCTGTCTGCCTGACTGTCTGTCTGCCTGACTGTCTGTCTGTCTGTCTGTCTGACTGTCTGTCTGTCTGACTGTCTGTCTGTCTGTCTGTCTGTCTGCCTGCCTGCCTGCCTGCCTGCCTGCCGGTCGGTCGGTCGGTCGGTCGGTCGGTCGGTCGGTTTGTCGGCAGAATGAGACAGAAAGTGTTGAGCGGATTTCCACAAAACTTGACCTCGTTAACGTTTGGTGTTTTCTTCTCATTTTCTTTAGCATTGTGAAAGAGGACGTGTTCAACATTTTTCTTTAATTTCCCCGTAATAACGTACAGAGAACAATATTCAGGTGGCTGGAATCTATGATCGAGAATAATCTGTTGTGGATCCAAATAAAAATCTGGATCTAGCAGGTTTAAATATGTTTTATTTGCCCTGACTGGCGGAGGTATGCACTCTACTGTGTGGTATTCTAGTTGCATATGAAGATTGAGGGGAACTTCTACACAAACCTCATGTGTTTGTTCAAATGTTAGTGAGTATTCAGCTGGTATGATATTTACATAATGTTCATCATATCATCAGTATGTTCCCATAATGCCATGCAGGACTGAATTCTGATGTGTGGACAGAGAAATCTGACATGTGACTAATAATATTTCAGTAATATATTACATTACATCTTGATGGTAACTTGCCCTCAGTCTCTGCATCTACTCACCACAGTCTGCTGCCGCCCGTCTGGCCCGTTGTGCGTCGTCGTAGAGACGCAGGCCCGCGGTCCCGACAGGCAGACAGCCGTCCCGCCCGGCTCTGATCCAGCTCTGTCCTCAGGTCCCATAGCTGCCATGGTGCTGCTGCACACAGTGAGGGGGACTCAGCACGGTGTCACACCTCCCTGCAGACGAGACACCGCGGGACCGACATGAGCTCTGAACCCACCAGAATATCTCACTGCATCTGCCAATAACAGAGCAACGCTCTTAAACCTGCTCATTAAAAAGAGCAAAACAGCAGATTAGTGTTTCTCCTCCAGGACTCACGAGAGACGAATCAGAAGAGAGAATGATGATAATCACAGGAGCAGAGGTCAAGGTTTCCTCAGTTTACAAACCAAGCTTCAAAAACACTGGATGCTACATTTCCCATCATGCACCGTCAACAGTATCTTTCACTCCACCCCCATCCTAAATGACATCATCAGGTTCTCCTGCTGACAGGCAGGCTGAACTTGTGCCCCTTTAAACGATGTGTTCGAGTCCCGTTTATGCAGCATAATAATCTCTTTAATAACTTCTTCAGGAACATCCAGACGGCTTCTCCTTCAGAAGTGTTGATCAATGAAAGAACGATCCAACGAGGACGACTGTTCACACAGAATAAATATTGTGTCTCTGATGAACAGATACGTTCACATATGTTGGCAAACACTCCCGCACTCTCTCCCATCATGCATCTCTCTGCCTGACAGAGCAGAGAGAAACACACCACAGAGGATTTGAGAGTGACGCGGGACTCTGAAGTGGACTCAGACTCGGGTGGATTTATCTCGTGGGCTCAACCAAAATCTTGCAGTAGATTTTGTCGTCTGCTCCAGAGTACGTGACCGAGAACGCGTTCCCGGAGACGTAATCTGACGTCTGGGCGCCTTCACTGTGGCCTGTGGCCCATGGTGGTAAAATGGGGGCATCGCTGCATTCAGGGCACGTGGGAATAATGAGATGAAACTTTAAGACTCATAACCAGCTGATAAAATATTGCGGTTTCACCGACTTGTACAAGTAATGACCCCTAAAGAAATGAAAACAACAAAGTTTTAACTAAATATTACATCTTACAAACATGAAACTTGATATAAATAACACTTTTATGGTAGAATTTAATACATATTTAATCATTAATTTATTTTTACAATGCAAATCATTCATGTTTGCTAAGTTTCGAACATTGTAGACATTTTACGGCCGTGAAACTGGATAACTGGAGTTTTTCTGACATGTGTTTGAGCTCAGACTACAACAAATAAATGAATAAATAAAAACAACACTACAGATTTTACCTATTCCAATAATCAATTAATAGTTAATAGACATTAAATATCAAATTACTTTCAGACTCTTTCTCTGGTAACGACTATTCTCAGAAGGCTCATTTACTTTTACCAACAAAACATTTTAACAAAATTATCTCTCGGGTCTCTCGGTGCAAAACAACATAACAGAACCATAAAATACAGACAAAAATATAAACAAAGAATAAACAGTCAAACCATATGTAGACGTGGAAATGTAAAATGTTTGACATGGATTGTGTGTTAATATTATCATCATTACACTAATTATTAGTGGTGTTATTAAAGGTAAATGACAGCACATTAACTTCCACATCTTACATTGTGTTCAACTGTATAAATTGTGGCTTCATCAGAAAGTGATTAGTTCCTTTTAAATTAATATCTATGACGTGTTTTGTAACATAATTACTGATCTCCACACAGAAGTGCAGGTCAATGCAGTTTTCCATCGACAAAAATCAACTCTCCCATTTTTTTCTGCTGCACCTGAACGCAGCATAAAGCCCGATTTTCCCCCACCTTTCGTCCAATCAGCGTCCAGCGTCGGTAGTAAACAAGCGGCGCAGTGTAGGCAGGCAGCGGCCGCTGATTGGCTGAGCCCTGGTTTCGCAGACACACACCCCCTTTCTGACAACGTGTTCAGACACGAGTTTCGCCGGGAGGGACCGAGCCGGACCGGGGGCAGGCGGGCCTGCTGCAGCCGGACCGAACCTCCTCCTGAGCACCGCGCGCGGACAAAACACACTTTAACGGTCCAAACGCGTCACGTGACCGCAGGTGTGCGCGGCGGGCCGCAGGTGTGATGTGTGAACCGAGCCGCAGCGACAAACACACAACAATCACGTCATCGCTCAGCAGCGCCGCGGAGGCGCGAGCGGCTCCGTCTGACGCGAGGCGGTGAAATCCCCGAGTCCGTGTTGCACACGGTGATCCAGAGTCCAGGTCCAGAACCAGCACCGTCCCCCAACTGATACCACATTAACGCCCTTTGTTCCGATGGTTCGGACGTGTTGGAGCGTGCAGAAGTGATAGTTTAGCATCCGGATCTCCACCCAGCAGAACCAGGCTCGTCCCTCCCCCCCTCAGCTCACACCGCCACAGAAACCTTTCAGTCCGCCATGCAACAAAACAACAACAACAACACAACAAATCCGCACCGGGCTCACCTCGGTCCGGTCCGTCCCGTCGGAGCCGCTGCAGCAGCGGGTCTGCTCGGCTCTTCTCTGCCTGGCTGTCCCGCCGCTCGCCGGCTCTTCAGTCTGGCCGGTGGAGGAGGAGGAGGAGGAGGAGGAGGTGCAGGGGGGATACGCGCCTACGTGCGTCCGCCTGGTGAACTGATGCAGGCGGCGACAGCTGGACGGAGCGCAGAGACGTCGACCTGCAGCCCGCTGCACGAGAGGATGATGTAGGTGAGAGGTTACCGGAGCAGCATCCTGTCTGTCCGCCTGTCTGTCCGCCTGTCTGTCTGTCCGCCTGTCTGTCCGCCTGTCTGTCTGTCTGCATGTCTGTCTGAAGCACAAACAACCATTATCTCATTATCTGTTTCTGAGTCTCATGAGCTTTTGTATTTGGATAAATAAATAACATTGAGCATTTTTATTTTCTTTTTAAAAAGAAATCTTTAGACTGTTTATAGTATAATAATAATAAATAGTAAATATAGTATAATAACACAACTCCAACAGACATCTGCACTCATATGTGTTCATAAAACACCACAAGATAATAAAACACAGTGAAGAATAGAGGGAGAGGTCACTTTTATATATAATATATAATGATGAAAATACACAACAGAGTTTAAACGTAAAAACACAAAAGAATTGAATTAAATTACAAGTAAAAGGAATAAAAGATGATTAATTTAAGAAAATAGACATACATAAAAAAATAAAAGAATAAAGGAGGATTACAATCCAAGGAAATAAGAACAGATAAAAAGATGAGGGGTTAAATGAATAAAAGATGTAAATATAAAGTAAACAATATGTATTTTATTGCTTATTGTGACAAATCTTATTTTCAAGAGTAAAAAGTGTCTCATTGACTTCACACGTCTGAGTGTGTTGTGATACGGTGGCCCTGAAGTGCCAAGATTCCAGACTGGAACTGAAAGACAGACGGACTGAGGCCTGACGACTGTTTTTAAAACTGGATTTACAACATTTCTAACATTCTATCTGTATTAAAAAGCCCAACTGAGTCGCTCTGCTCCTGAACGCCTCACCAGTAGTCCCGCCTTTAATTCCGTAACTTTGTGACATCACACTGCGTCACCGTATCACGCGCTTCCATAACTCTATCCCAGCAGCTAGTTTGTCTGGTGAGAATTGATTTAGCACAGCTGCTCTGTTGCTCAGGCGTGTGTGAACTGGCCAATCAGAGAAGAGTGGGTATTTGGGAGCGGGGCGGGGCCTTAAAGAGACAGGAGGTAAAACAGAGCGTTTCAGACGGAGGGGGAATACGGAGCTGCAGAACTGGACATTCTGAGAAAAGTGATGTGTTTTATGAACATTAGATTGTGTGAACATGTTCTGGTAGTAACCCAGAATAAAACAATGAGCCTGAATATGAACACAAGATGTTTCCTTTAACAAAAACCCTGCAGCAAATACAAAAACACAACTCTATTTGTGTTGTTTTCCTGTTTGTGGCTGGGCTTTTTGATTTGGCACTACAGGGCCACCACACATGTGACACAGTTATCAATGAAAATACGATTTGACTCATCCTGTCACGATACATCATCATAGTGATATTTAATTACAGGATAATGAGAACGTTACAGCGCTAAAAATAAAGATCAATGATCAGTTTTAATCAATAACTCCAAACCTGCTGATACCATCACACACAGCATATCAACCCCCAACATCACGTGATAAATTCCCTGGATTGAGATCAAACACTGTGTGTGTGTGTGTGTGTGTGTGTGTGTGGCCGGATTAGTGTCGGCTGTCTGCACCCTCTCCACCAGACATCCAGTCAGCAGGGATTTTAGAGTCTGAGCAGCGACACACAGAGAGACAGAAACACAATCCTAGTCCCAATCTGACTCCTAAACCAGACAGACCTCCTTCTCCTGCAGCTTCTCTCAGTAACGACGCCATGTTGACTCCACCGGCCTCGTGGCGACGGCTTTGTCGACATGATATTTACATCATGAGAAGACAAGGAATTTACAAAGATTTTAACAGACATTAATGTTGTTGTACAGCAGGTGTTGATGATTTTAAGAGTGGTGTGGTCGAGGTCTGGACGGGTGGTGTGTGCCCACGTTGTGGGTGGATCATTATTGGCTGCAGTCCAATCTGAGGTCATTACCAAATGAAATATGTCAGAAATGAAGAGCAGAACTCTAACATGCTAATGTGTAGCAGGTTAAATGTTTACCATCACAGATTAGCACAGAAGCAAAGTGCAGCCGAGGCTGATGGGAAAATCATCGGTGTTGAGTGTTTTTAGTCGTAAACCAAAGTATTGTTGCTGTGAAGTCGGAGGATTGCTGAAGGGAACATGAAACACAGGCTGACTAAATCTGTCAGACAGCTGTTGAAGCAGTTTACCACAAAACAACTTGTGTCAGCCTCATGGTGGCGCCAGAGGAAACATCAGGGCAGCAGTGAGTCCGAGCGGTGCTCAGTAATCCATCCAGTGGTTGGTGAGATATTTCCGTCTGGACTGACTGGTGTGGACATCATTTCAGTCACAGGACCAGTTAAAGGTAACATCTGCCTACCTGTCTCCTCTACTGAGGAGAGTATTCACAGGTTTCATCCAAATCTACAAGAGAACAATTGAAACTTCATTGCTTTTCATTTGATAGACTTGAAAAGCATAAAAACTAATTTTCAGATCTTCAGATCTCTATCAGCTCCATCAGGACTGTGTGGGTGTGGTACTGTACTGTACTGTGGGACATCCCCGCTGCCTCGCCCACGCAAATACAGACACAGAAATCTCTCTCATCTCTATGACCTGATATCTCTAACAGAATCAGCTGCTCACATCGAAACTATCTACATGGATGAACAGGACGACAGGCAGGAGGGAAACATTGTGACTGCGTGGTGAACTGTCCCTTTAAGAAGACGTCAGACCGCATTGCTCATAAGAAAGAAACGGAAGCGAGTTGTCAAGGCCTTTAATGTGGAGCGGCAAGAGAGAGGCAGCACGGCTGACATCGGCATTGTCGCACTTGGGTGGGTTTTATTTGGACAGTTCAGTGGATCAACGTGGAGACAACAGGCTCGACGACCGGCATTACAGGAATGACGACTCCACCCTGCGTCATGACCTTTGGTTTACTTTGAATTCTCAGCGAGGCCGGGCTGCCACTCCCATCCCGTCACATGCAGCCGGGATGGGATGACAAGGTTGGCTCTTCAAAACTGTCTCTGAGTCCAGGACACAACAGAACCAACGAGTATCGTGAATGTCAGACGTGCTTTCTGCACAGCAGACTGAGAAACACTGAAACACATGGAAAAATACAAAATACAGACATAAAGTTGATCCCTTAATTGATACTGAAGAGTAAAAGTGCACCGAAACTACAAAACAATCCGTGTCTATCAACACAGAACAGAAAGTCGCTCCCTCTATTGTCCCGTCAGACACAAACAGATGAATATGATTTTAAACGTTATCTCAGATCTTTGGAAACCACCGTGCTAACCCTGCTGCAGATCTTAAGGTTTCACTGATTTTTATACAGCGTTTAAATCAGTTTAGTTTAGCTTAGCTTAGCTTAGCTTAGAATGGAAATAGGGAAACAGCTAGAAGTCCAAAAGCCGACTTTAAAGCTGACACTACTAAGTTACATGTCATTTCTTTAATTCGTACCAAGTAAAAATCTTGTTAGTTCGTTTTGTTTTCTTGGCTGGCTGCAGCGACTTCCTTGTCACGGTGATGACAGGACTGCAGGAAGTCACCGGGCCGGCCAAGAAATACTTACACCGTGTAACTCGCCTGTAAAATGAATTACCATTAATTCACAATCTGTACTGAACGAGCTAGAAGCTTCACTGGAAACTGTTGTCCTCCACTTTACACTACAGTGGAAGGTTGGAGAGAGCAGCCGCCCGATCAACTTACATGGACGACAAAGTCACCAGTGTTAAACATGCAACATGATCAAACACACGTCAGAGGTAAGTTAACACCTGAACAGTTTAGTGGCAACACTCAAAAAAATGGAAAAAATATGCGGAAAATCAAAATGGACAGAGAATAATGTGAACTACATGCAGATGGTTGAGTTGAGCTGGTTGATAGAAAGTCTTTGTGTGAAGGTCTCTGCTCAGATGAATTCAGATTCCATTAATGAGACCGGACCGTATCCAGAGAGGTGGAGGAGTGGATGGAGGCTCAGACTGGAGGAGGAAAGGAGAAACTTTTCCTCCTGCCTCCTCCTTTTCCATTCATCTGTACATTTGAAACAAGGTCAAGTTTAGGAAACTGGGGTTCTGGAGTTCTGATTGGTCCTCTGTCCTGCTTCTGGGTTGAGACGGGGGGCTGTGGGGTGAGTGTTCAGAACCGGCACCGGCTGGTTAGTTGGTCACTGCACGATTTCGGTCGAATGTGCTGGCGGGCATGTTGTTGTGGCTCCGCCAACTGATGGAGGTGTCTGGAAGTTTAGAGTTGAAAATGTGAGTAACATGCAAACATGTTTAACTGAGAAGATGTTTCTGGTTTCAGAGAGCTCACCGATGTCTGCTGTCTTTGTGCCAGTGACCCCGTTGGCTCCTCCTGCACCTCCTGCTCCTCCTGCTCCTCCTGCTCCTCCTGCTCCGTCAGTCTGTCGTAGAGAGAGACAGATGGACAGTGAGGACATCATGTAAACACAGTATTCACCTTATTATCAACCAAAATAGAGACTGGTGCAGTCTGTAGTCCTGAAACACAGGAAGCAGTTTGCAATTTAGCACAAAGTCTGTGAGTTTGTTGAATTGATTGTTGGTTATATGACTGAAATAAGGTCTTCTAAGTTTTGTTCTTTGATATAAAATACATCATTAAATGTCCCGCAGTTTAATTCTGAAGCTCTTCATGTGCTAACAACAGTTAGCGGTTGCTAACAAGTGTCTGAATGAGACTACAGAGGTTGTCGGGGACATTAAACGTCCTCACAGCGAACACGGAGACTCATCTACTCGCTAGTCCGTCTTTAATTTAGTTCCACACTGTTCTAACTCTGACTTTACAACTTGGACATTGATCAGTTTATAGAAAACCTGGATAGTAATTGTGCAGTAAGACTCTTAGTGGTGGTGAGCTTAGCTTAGCACAAAGACTGGAAACAGAGTAAACAGCTAACCATCATCTCAGCTTTTGACAGAACCAGTTTCCAGTCTTTGTGCTAAGCTAAGCTAACAGGCTCTTTGTCTCTTTGTTCCTTATATACGTGCTGTGTGTATGTTTTGTGATTAAGATGTCCGTCACACAAACACTTGTTGATATTTGCAGTGAAAGATGTTGGATGTTTTATTTCACAAATATGCAAATGATGACAGAAGCTTCTACAGAACTGACATTTTTGCATGTTACTCCTGTCAGCTGACTGACTGTGGCAGCAGCCTCCTCTTTCCGTGAGATCACGGTGTTTACAACTTCAGCTCGCTTCTAACTCACTAATGTTACATCGTTATTGCAGATTCTTGCACTAATCCCACATTTTTACATATTCATGGTGAGAATCATAAATTGAACCTTTTTCATTTGAACCTTTTTCATTTTTCCCCCCTGATATATTTCCTCACTTGCTGCTTGCCGTACTTCAGGCCTTATTCTGCCTCTGATTGGCTCACCCACATATTAACCCGATCCAATCATCTGTCCACATGCCTAATTCTAACCAACCCAACGAAAGACACAACGGGTGCCAACCAATCAGAGGCAGAGAGGGGCGGGTCATGCCAGCAAGGGGTTTGTTTGGAAATGCAGAGTGGCTTTTATCCGTAAAGTGAATATTAGTGCTCTAATAATAACCTGACAGAATTCTTCTTTGTGCTACTTTAAAAATGAAAAGACATTTTCATTGCTGGCCGGATCTGTTTTAATTTGTCTGATGGGTTCACACAGTTTGACTCTAATGAAACTGATCGCAGCGACAGGATCAGAACATTTACTGTCCCGCTGAGCGCCGATAATCAGCCACTTATTGCTCATAATTGGCAGCTGATGAACTCTTAATAGATGCTAAAGGCTACGTTAAGATATTCAAGGTGATGTCATGTGAATGAAGTGAGGAAAGTGGAAGGTGAAGATGAAAAGAGGAAGGAGGAGGAAAACAGGCGGTTCATACCTTTGAGCCGCTCACGTCGTACGCGTTGTTCGTGTTCCTGAGGAAGACAACAAAGACAGTTAGACTGAATCAGTGCTGAGATGGTAAAACAGTCACTTTATCAAGACTTGAGACTTGATTTCAGAAGACTTGAGACTAGAGCTGAGACTTGATCTGATGACACAAGTGACTTCATTTGGAAATGCTTGAATTTGCTTTATCAAGACATGACTTGATCAGTTGGACTTGAGAGTTGACTTGAGACTTGAGAGTTGACTTGAAACTTGAGAGTTGACTTGAAACTTGAGAGTTGACTTGAAACTTGAGAGTTGGCTTCAGAAGATCTGTGACTTGAACTTGTCTTTTCAAGACTCGAGACAAAGCCTGAGAATTGCTTTGACCGGATTTCAGACTTGTCTTGAACTGAACTTGCTTTAAAAGACACGTGACCTGACTTGAACTCGTGCTTCAGGACGTGAGACCTGACTTGTTGCTTTGACGAGACTCTAGACTTGAGCCGGACTTGATTTACTCAGAAGACTTCTGGTGCATTTGCCCCACAAATTAGTTTTTAAAACTTGTCGGTTGAATCTGAGGGATCACGTCTCCCAGGTATTAGTCTGATCCTTCCTTGAGATATTCTTTGTCTTAACTGGATCAACATACCACGGCACTAGGCGTGTTCCCCTGCCTTTTATAAACAGACTCTCTGAGTTGTGAGTAATGATTGCTATCTATCACGACGGTGCCGTTCAGGTTTCATTCCTCTGTGTGAGTACCGAGCCCAGGAATGTGCAGAGACAGACATGTGGGAGATAAGACTATTGTCTCACGGTACCTCTGTGTCGCTGTCACAGGTATGTTTCATGTGACAGTAAACATTAATGGGTGCATATTTGTGCGTTAATCCACCTGCATACACATGCACACAAAGATCTCATTACAGCTGCCCAGCCCAACTACGGTGGCCTTGAAGCATTAATGTTAGATGATCATATGTCTCTGCCTCCTCTTCAAACAGGAAACACCCTGCACCGAAAACCACCCATCGAGTCGAACGAGTCGGTGTTGTGTGCTGCTGAAAAAGATGATTAATAGCAAAACAGGAAAAATGAATCCACCTGCCAACGTATTGTGAAGCAGCGACTCTGAACAGGAGAAGACTTGTCCTGTTCTGAAGGGCAGTGCCGATCACGATTACTCACACATGAGGCGACACTGTGCTCAATACCTTTAAGTCCCTCGAAATGACCTGAGGCAGCTGATGTTTTATAGTGTACTGATGGAAAACACAAGATACTGAGAATAACATCACTTGATGTTTCCCTCACCTGTGACACCTGGCACAAAGGGCCACGAGAGTGATGCTCAGGACGAGGAAGACGACGAGGGAGATGATGCCCACCTCAGGGGAGGAAATCCAGCCCATCATGCCGACCATGCCCACAGGAGCCATTGTTGCGCTGCTCTGTGAAGAAAGACAGAACCGCCGGCAGACGTGTCAACGATGTGGGCGCACGCAGCCGAAGTGGGTCGTGGTAAAAAAAAAGGCTGTTAAATCACTTTCTCTGTTAGATAGAAATCTGATGACGTTCAGTAAACAAACAGCATCTCACAGACTGAGATTCAAATGAACACAAACTTCAACATGAGCCATGATGATACACAGTGTAGAAGAACAGAACAGAACCGAACCGAACAGAACGCAGGGTTCAGAACTCACCTTGTCTGCTGCTCGACTCGACTGACGCTCTGTCACAAACTGCTGCCTGTCATTCAGCTGCCAGCACTTTATGTGTCTCACAGCAGGCAGACGACTTTGGGAGGGACTCGCTTCAGTCGTGTCCTGTCTGTCTGTCAGTGGTGGAGGAGGTGTTGACACCAGCCCATAAACAGCTCACAGTGTGTGTCACCATTACTGAATTACATCCGCACCTGAACGCCTCCTCACCTGATCCGCCCTCGGCTTCCCAGGAATGTTTGAATGAATGTTTTTCTGCCAAAATTACTGAAAAACTTTTTAAAGAGGGTGATTAAAACAAACAACACACTGGAGTTGTGTGTGTGTGTGTGTGTGTGTGGACAACACCTCCCTCTAGCAGCAGCTCACGTGGCTGCAGATGATTGGCAGCTGTTTACAGGCCAGCGGCGTTTTCACACTCTGATATGTGGACATTTTAAATATGCAGACGTTGTGTTGTGTGTTTGTGAGTGATGACATATCACAACACACTTTTTATATAGTGTTTACTGATAATAAGGAGGCTGTACAGTAATGGGACACCATGGAGTCACTTACGTTACATTTATACTTTTAATTCCACTTTGGATATATTTTAAATTTGAGTGAAAACACACTGCAGCAGAAACGCTCCGTCTCTCCTGCTGGTCTCTGTACTAAGCGCTGATTCTGTTGAAATCACGCTCACAAGGCAGGTATTACAGAAAAAAGGGATCATTGTTCTGACGCGCTGCAGACTCGGTCCAGTGGAAATGGATTACTGTGCTTTCGAGGAGCAGCCTGAGGTCTGCACGGTGGAAGTGAGAACATTCTGGGTGAAAGAGGCCGAGTGGCCAGTCGTGACAAAGAAATGTAGAAACCTTAAAAACCCAAAACAGAAGGAAACACCAGCCCGTCAGGATACACTTCCTCTCCAGGTGAACGAGGGTGTGTGTGTTAATGTTTCCAGACACACCTGCACGTTAACGCTATCAGCCTTTTTTTGACTGTTTGATCAGTAAACGATCTCCTTCAGTGTCGGCGCAGTAAACTGCTGTAATGCTTCAGTCGTGCTGTTTTAAACACATTTCATAAACTTTCCACAAAGAAACAGGTTTGAACAGGAGCTGTTGTCACTCAGAACTTTGTCTTCCAAACACTTTAAAATAGTCATTAAACCAGGAGTCAACCCCTACATTAAAAACTCAGGTGTTATCTACTCTAATCAGAGCTGATGGAAAGAAATGTGAAGCAGATCAGTGATGCAGCTTTTGAAATGTAAGAATACAACAGAACAAACAGAAAATGGATCCATGCAGCTCGTCTGCTGTAATCGAGTCTCCAGAGGCCCAGAAATCAAACAGTGACTGAACTGAAAATACTTTATTTGTTATGTGATGAGACTGAATGACACTGGACAGTCCACTGTCTTCTAACTTGGACCTTTAAGACATTTGAGGAGAGATGTTTTGAATCTTTCTTGCTGAAAGTTGGATGAAAAGATTACAAATACAAAACGTCCGTCTGTCGAACATGAAGCTCGCTAATGCCAGGAGACTGTTAGCTTAGCCACAGCCGCGCTAACTCAGTCCAAAACACAGAACACCAGAACCTTTAACACCCACTAATGATAACAGTTAAAACTAAATAATTGTGTATTTAGTTTGTTTAATCCTTCTAATAATTTTTTCAAACCTTTGGACACAGCAAGGCACGTTACGCTACGCTATGCTACGCTACGCTATGCTACGCTACGCTATGCTACGCTAACCATCTCCTGGCTCCAGCCTCTGATAAACAGAGGGATTGAAATCAATTAGTGGTGTAATCCAGATCGATATCGGTTCTGTGATAACGATCCAGTAGCATTGATGCAGAGTGAAAACGTGTCGCAGCCATCATTAACATGCTCCTTTATTTTGAAAATCCTTCGTCTGTGTCACTGTTTCCTCCCATCTCAGCTCCTTTCTGATTGGACGATTGGGTTGTTGTCCAAAGAATCAATCTTTTCATCTGGCTGTGTTTCACATGATGTAGCTATTCCTTTAATGACATAATTTGCTGATATATAATGTTTTGTAGTTGCAAAAACAAGAAGGTGGAGAACGAATTACACACACACACACACACACACACACACACCTCTTTGACACACACACACACACCTATTACTTGTTTAACAGCTCCATTCGTTCATAATCATCTCCTGAAGCGCTGCAGAACGGCCATTCTGTAACTCTCAGCAGCCTTCATTTGTTCCCTGTGTGGGATCTGTATGAGATCTGCTCAGAGGCACAAAGCAAAATCAATATCCACACCGTCACAGCGGGCGGAGGAGGAGGAGGACGAAGAGGAGGAGGAAGAGGAAGAGGAAGAGGAAGAGGAGGCCTGCAGGAATCAGGATAACCAGGCCGCCTGGAACTGGTCCCGAGGGAATTTACTCCATAGAGACAAAAGGTGTGTTCACCTGCTTAATGACTGAAACAGCATGGAGAGAACAGGCAGAACCACAGGGACACGACGACGATGACTCGTCTGCGTGTGAACAAACAATAAACAAGATTTGTATGTGTGTTAACATCAGCGTCCAAACATCTGGACTGATTTCACTGGTTCCTGTTACCTGATGCTTCCATCAAAATAGTTTAATTCAGGAACAACAACACGTTCTTGTCTTTTCCACACAGTCGCTGCCGTGGTGCCGTCTGACTGTCACATCTAACCCACCCAGTCGTCCACAGTAACCGGATCTGTCGGCCCACGTCTGTGAAACCGAGAGATCCAGATGTGCCGTCTCAGTCTTGTCTCGTCTCTTTCGATGTTGCAGCTGCTGCTCAGCTCAGAGAAGCTTTAATGGCAAACAGGATTGTCTAATGTAACACTGGAGAGGCAGGTTTGGAGTAGAGTCATAGATCTTAGTATCAAACGAGGTAATTAGTGTATTTCATCAAGTTAAAGAACAGATATAAACAAAGGTTTCATACTGACAGACTGACTCATGAGCAGCAGGTAAAAGGGAGGATGCTCACAAATAGTTAAATCATTAGTTAAACTCTTCAGACACGTGTCAAGAAATTCTTTCACATTATTTTATTGTTCAAATACTCTCAGAGGAAAACACATTCATTCATTTATTTATTTACCAAACAAAAACATTTAAAGATGGCTGGATTTCATCATTAATTATGAGATCATTTAAACTGTCACACACACACACACACACACACACACACACTCGTCACTCTTCTCTCTCTTTATCCTGCAGGAACTTCTTCATGCGCGTCATCGTGAAGAGCGCCGTCAGCAGGCAGCACAGGAACAGGACGGGGAAGGACACACAAGCCCACCACAGCTGCCTTTCTCCAAACACCTCCACCACAGTGTCCCTCCGCCCGGCGTAGTCCCTGAACAGAGCCTCCAGCTGGAACATGGTGCACAGAGACAAGAACACGTGGAAGATCTGGTGACCTTGACCCACAAAGTCACAGCGGCCCGGGAAGAAGCGCTCGGGGATGGGACAGGAGAAGAAGAGCGCCGACAGCAGGAAAGAGACGATCTGGAGGGCGTGGAAGGGCAGCGAGGGCTCCTGTGTCCAGGGGACGGTGAGCAGGCGGTGGGCAACGGGGCTGATGTCCAGCACGTACGCCAGCGTGGTGGGGATCAGCTGGCAGATCTTACGCTGCAGTGGGTAAGGCCGCCGATACCTGAACTTAGCAAAACAGCAGCCGGCGCAGGAGAGCCACCCAAAGAAGGCAGCCCCGGGTAGAAACATCTGCCCGATGCAGCTGTCTCTCCACGCCGGCTCTGACGTGTAGAAGTAGTGTCCGAGCGAGCAACCATACTGATACACGGCCACGCCCACGTAGTCCATGAAGAAGACGGAGTAGTGTGCATGTTCAGAGCGAGACTGCAGGAGGTGAGCCGCCACGCTGAAGAACAGATAGGTGAGGGCCGACACCAGGAACACAGTCAGAGGTAGAGAGGCTGCGTCCAAGGTGTACCCCAGGGCGCCGACGTTGGCCCACCAGCGGAGCAGCAGCACAGGGCCCGCCAACAGGTGAGTCCACACGTTCAGGGATTCATTGTGTCTCTGGAAGAGGCTGAGGAGGTAGCAGTGCCAGGCCTGCTGGACGGGGCGGTAGCCCGACAGGATGTAGGGCTCTCGGAACAGGCTGGGGACCTGGGAGACGGCGACGGTTGGGCTGGGGGATGGAATGGAGGAAGAAGGGATGAGGTCTGTGAGGCGCGGCAGGTGGACCAGGTGCTTGATGCTCAGCGTCAAAGGGCTGAGACGCTGCAGAATGTCGCCCGACATGGCTGGACGACGAACGGAGGAGAGGAAGAGGAGGCGGAGTGAAGAACAGCCTGAGGATGACAAAATGTCAAAGAGACAGTAAACAACAGGAAGCACAGACAGACAACAGCAGCTGTCGCTGGCAGCAGTTAGCAGTTAGCAGTTAGCAGTTAGCAGCAGTTAGCAGTTACTCAGTTCTTACACATTTCACCTCTAAGTATATTTCATATCAGACACTTTTATTTGTATTGTTTTAATACAATAACTTAACTAACCCTACTTTTACTCAGCTATGACTTTTTACACCACTGGTAACAAACAAGCAGTATCATGTCTGGAGACTACGATATGTAGGCTGAGTCATGTCCTTCATTTATTTAATTTAATAAAATTTAATTTGATTTAATTTGATGTATTCATATGTACAAGATTAAACACAAATATTGCCAATTAATGCACTGTACCAGAGTTAGCTTAGAGTTAATTTACATCTTGACAGTTGATAATTAAAACTTCACATATTATAGAATATTACATATAATACATCACTGAAAAACAACTAATAAAGAAAATTATAATGAACAGAAGACATGCACACACAGAATATATTAAACAAGTTAATAAATAATACAAATATCAGATATATAATGGAGTGTTTTGGCAATATTTTGATTAATTGTGCTTAAAGGATGTGATATAATAACGTGAAGAGAAAAGAAAGTAACATCTGAACTTTATCTGACAGGAGGTTTTCGTCTGACAGATTTCACATGTTTTTCTCATTTTCTGGGTAATAATCAGAAAAACAAACAAATACATGACAACATGCATGACAGACATTCCTCTCTGTGTGAGTCATGTGCATGAAAAGCAGGTATGAAGTTAAACCTGCAACAACCAGCTACAAACACACAGGGAAAAATGTCGACAGCTGCTGTCTCCAAGGTGAACAGGCACCTACTGAGGCAACCACACAAACAGCCACCCGTCTGAGAAAGACTGCTGCTGAACACCTCCACGACCATTCACCCTCAGAAACTCTGACAAACTGACCTGAAATATCTGCACAATTTTAAATCTAACAAGTAGAAATAAAGGTTTTCTTGATACATCAACAAAGTGACGTCTCCACCTGCTGCAGGTGTGTTTGAGTCCATGAAGAAATACCACATAAAGTTCTCTTTTCCTTTAATTCAGCTCAATGTTGCCACATGGAAACTTCACTTTATCCTTTACGTGTCAACACAGAAGAAGAAAAATAAAAACAGCTCACACAGTCACAAAGTAGAAGTGATTTACATGGTGAACATGGAGCGTGTCCAAACAAACACTCTGTCACACACAAGTGTGGCTGTGTTGCCGGGATCAGAGAAGAAGAAACATCAGCTCACCTGCCCGTGTGGATGCAGCACACCGGTTGCTCCTCTGCTGCAGTCTCTGAAGAATAACCAGGCTGACTGTGTCTCCTCCTGCACACTACAGCATGCTGAGGTAGAGAGGTGTTGCAGAGGCTGCAGGGAGGTGAGGGCTGAAAACACACAGTGGAGAGAGGGGGCGGGGCTTCAATGACCGGAAACGCCCCCCCCCCCAACAAATTACAGTGTTACAGTATATTCTTACACAACACATGGAAAGGTGTTTATACCTTGAGTTTGAGTTTGTTTTATTTAATTATTTTTAAGGAGAAAATTGTTTTTAATAAGCAAAATACTTTGTTAGTTAGTTTGATACATTATGACAAAATGTTCAGTAAGTAGGATACATTTGAAAAATATAAAATAAAAACGATATTGTATGTTTAATGTTGTATGTGTGTCTCCATCTTCTGTCTGCTATGATACAGTGCGTCTGCAGGTATTCAGGATACACACATATATAGAAAGACATTAATTACACTTTAAAATTATTTAAATAATGTATTTGTTGTTCAAATAATTTGTAAGTTATAAACAAGTGAATCCCAGATGAACATGTTAATATCAGCTTGAGTTTAAAAGACGTTATCAAAAGTTAATCTGATGTTTCTGTCGCCATCTGCTGGACAGTTTGTTTACGTCAGCTGCACTCCCTCCTTCCTCACAGCCCCGCCCCTTCCTGCTCCGTTTTTCGCGCGAATTCTTCGAGGGGCGGGATCACGTGGTGTCGACCCCGGGTTCTTATTGGACAGCCCGCACGTTCGCCCGCCGACTATGCAGACGAGCGCGTGCCGAGTTGACCAATCGGGTGTCGCGCTCGGCTTGTGCCGGGAACGCAGTGGCGCGAAAACCTCTCAGTCTCTGTTCTGTCGGCAGCGGAGCGACACGTCCCACCAGACTCCAGCCAGGATTTTAAAGATTTAACGTCTAAAAACTAAAAAACTAACAATGGCAACCGACGTGGTGGATGACCGGGAGATGAGGGAGGCGCAGAGGGACTACCTGGACTTCCTGGACGACGACGTAAGTCCTGATCTGTTTCTTCTTTTATGAGATGAAAATTAGAAACCATGCGGTCACAACAAAAGACAGAAGCTCAAGTCTAAAAATATCTCTTTAAAACATCAGTTCACTAAAGCAACACGGTTTTATTCACCCTGTTGTCAGAGTTTAGTCTGTTTGGAAGCTTATTTTAATGTGTTTGTTTTCAAGTTGATGCCTCTTTGTGCTGAAGACGAGAGAAACTGTTATCACGTGTATTTAGGATGAAAATGATTAAAACAACGTTCATGTTCTGCAGCAAGACCAGGGAGTTTACCAGAGCAAAGTCCGGGACATGATCAGCGAGAACAAAGCTCGACTCATCGTCAACATCAACGACCTGAGGAGGAAGAACGAGGCCCGGGCTGCCAAGTGAGTGTGTGTGTGTGTGCGTGTGTGTGTGTGTGTGTGTGTGAGAGACATGAATATCAAACATTATACAAATATTATTCTTTTAACCCTCAGATCCATAAGTGGGTCAAACATGTATATCTACAAGATGAAAAGTTGTCATCATTTATATTCCATGTTTTTGTTGAACTGACATTTAAAGTTTGAGCTCATCTTTTAATATGTTTAAAGAAATTGTAGTTTTGTGGCTGTCATGAATGTTTATTGTGCATCAAACACTTTACATGTCCATCGTTACTGCAGAAGATTCAAATTTTTCTGAGCAATATTGTGATTTAAATTGAATTTAAAGTTGTTCCAGCTCAATATTCACTGCGTAATTGATTTTAAAACGTGATGGAGAGTAACCACATCGATTTACAGGTTTTAGAGTATTCATAGTTGTTCTGTTGTACGTGTCCTTGAAGCTGAACTGCCGCCTTTCTCTGTTAATAAATCCTTAAAAAGGCTGCTGTTCGGTCATAGGACGCCATTTATCAGCACCACAGATGTGAAGCTGTACCTGGGATTCACGTGTTGTTGTTGGCATATGTTTACACAGCTGATCGGCGAGCACTATTGTCACATGACACGTGTGAAAGATAGTGTGTTATTATAGTTACAGTCGTTTCATCCAGCACCCAAACCTTCTCCCGTCTCCGTCAGACTGATGAGCAATGCCTTTGAGGAGCTGCTGGCGTTCCAGCGCGCTCTGAAGGACCTGGTGGCCTCGGTGGACGCCACCTACGCCAAGCAGTACGAGGAGTTCTACGTGGGCCTGGAGGGCAGCTTCGGCACCAAGCACGTCACCCCTCGCACCCTGACCTCCCGCCTGCTGGGCAGCATGGTGTGTGTGGAGGGCATCATCACCAAATGTGAGTAGGATTGTTGGCGATCACTTGTTTCAGAACGTTAAGAGCTTGGACATCATCATCTTCTCGTTCTTCTTCAGGTTCTCTGGTGCGTCCTAAAGTGGTGCGCAGCGTCCACTACTGTCCCGCCACCAAGAAGACGATGGAGAGGAAATACACCGACATGACCTCACTGGATGCTTTTCCCTCCAGCGCCATCTACCCCACCAAGGTACCTGCAGCAGCCGGGATATTTGGTTTTTACTTTCCAGATAGTTGAAGGCATTCTGTTGTAGATGTGACGGCCTTAACTTTTCTTACTCCTCCTCTCTGGACAGGACGAGGAGAACAACCCTCTGGAGACAGAGTTTGGGCTCTCCGTCTACAAGGACCACCAGACCATTACAGTGCAGGAGATGCCAGAGAAAGCCCCGGCTGGACAGCTGCCTCGCTCTGTGGACATCATCCTGGACAACGACCTGGTGGACGTGGTCAAACCCGGAGACAGAATCCAGGTCATCGGAACGTACCGCTGCCTGCCCGGAAAGAAGGGAGGGTTCACCTCCGGCACGTTCAGGTGAGCTGGAATACAACGTGTTCTGGAGCTGCTGAGTTCATCCTGCTTCTGTTACTGATCCGTCTCCTTCTGTCTTCACAGAACCATCATGATCGCCTGCCACGTGAAACAGATGAGCAAGGAAGTGTCTCCGTACTTCTCAGCAGATGACGTCGCCAAAATCAGGAACTTCAGCAAGACTCGCTCCATGGTGAGGCTCTTTGTTAGTGTTGTCACTTCAACTTAAAGGTGCAGTGTGTAAGATTTTGTCAAACAAATGGGAGGCAACATGTATCACCAGGGTAGCGGCTAACTGCTGCTATCTGTAGCTGCCCTTTTCCAGTTAGCTCAGTCAGCTGTGCAGCTAGTGGTTGGGACTATTGTCTGGGCGCACACAACCTTCAGTAAATGTCTCTGCGACACCACAAGTAGCCATCATAATGTCAAAATTTGCTATTTATTTACATTCTGTTGTTAATTTGAGTATCTTTTTAACGTTTTCAAGTGAAATTCTTCCATAAAGCCGTTTCTCTTTTGAATGTTTCTCCTCAGGATGTGTTCGACCAGCTGTCTCGCTCACTGGCTCCCAGTATCCACGGCCACGAGTACATCAAGAAGGCCATCCTCTGCATGTTGCTGGGCGGCGTGGAGAAGGTTCTGGAGAACGGATCACGTATCAGAGGAGACATCAACATCCTGCTGATCGGTACCAGAGGTTTTCTGCTAACGTACTCATGGAGCCAGGACACGTGTCGGGGACGTTGTGGTTAATGAGATCTCTCTCCTTGTATTCATCACCAGGCGATCCATCGGTAGCAAAGTCCCAGCTGCTGCGTTACGTGCTCCACACGGCGCCCAGGGCGATCCCCACCACCGGGCGAGGCTCGTCTGGAGTGGGTCTGACTGCTGCCGTCACCACCGACCAGGAGACCGGTATGACACACTCCTATCTGTACCAGCACTGCAGCGCTAAACTGATCAGCCATCGTCATGAATTGGCGACTCGGTTGTCTAAATTTCTGATTCCATCTTCATAAATGTGAAGATATTTGATCATCTCAGGCTTTGAGAAACAGTGATTGTCACTTTTTGCTCATTTCTGACGTGTTATAAATCAAACAGCTGATCGACTGGTTGGAAATAAATATGAGAATAATAGTTTACTGTGTCTGACACGTCAGTTTGGAGTGGATCCTGCTGACTCTCCAGCCACTGATGTGTTTTTATTTCTCTCCCCTGAAGGCGAGCGTCGTCTGGAGGCAGGCGCCATGGTTCTGGCTGACCGCGGCGTGGTGTGCATCGACGAGTTTGACAAAATGTCCGACATGGACCGCACGGCCATCCACGAGGTGATGGAGCAGGGCCGCGTTACCATCGCCAAGGCCGGCATCCACGCCCGCCTCAACGCCCGCTGCTCCGTGCTGGCGGCTGCCAACCCGGTCTACGGCAGGGTGAGACGTCCACCAGCGTGTTTGAGCTTTCAGACACAAACATGTCGCTCAACTCTGATCTTTATTTAAAAATCGGCTCTGTCTCTGCAGTACGACCAGTATAAAACCCCCATGGAGAACATCGGCCTCCAGGACTCCCTGCTGTCCCGTTTTGACCTCCTGTTTATCGTGCTGGATCAGATGGATCCCGAGCAGGACCGCGAGATCTCGGATCACGTGCTGAGGATGCACCGCTACCGTGACCCCCGTGAGCAGGAGGGAGCAGGTACTGATCCTCAGGACTGTCTAACACTCTGTTCTCCATCATTAACCCGTGTTTGTTTAAATAAGAGTCTAACTGTGTTCTGGTGGTTCTGCAGCCATGGCTCTGGGTGGGACAGTCGACATCCTGGCCACAGACGACCCAGACGCTGTTGCAGAAGAGCACGAGGAGCTGCAGATCTACGAGAAACACAACAACCTGCTGCATGGAAGCAAGAGAAAGAAGTACGACCACGCACAACATGCAGCTTCAAAAAAAACCAGCAACTTACGTTCTTATTGTTCTCAAACAGATAAAATAGTTTGGTAGATAAACTAAACAGTGAGATGGCTGTATTTATCTAAAGCCTGGAGTGTTTCCTGTTTCAGGGATAAGATTGTGAGTAAGGAGTTCATGCGGAAGTACATCCACATCGCCAAAGCTGTGACACCCGTGCTGACAGAGGAGGCAGCCAATCACATCGCAGAAGAGTACTCGAGACTGAGGAGCCAGGAGCAGATGGGTGCTGACATCGCCAGGGTGAGCAGGAACGCACACACACACACACACACACACACACACACACACACACACACACACACACACACACACACACCTTTTTACATGACAGCAGTGTGTAAACTAGTTCCTATAACAGGCCAAACAAACGATCTGTTGCTCTTGGAGAAACTCTGCAGATGTAGAGCTGTTACTTCCTGATGTGTTGGGATGATGTGACCTCCTTCCTCCTCCTCCTCCTCCTCCTCCTCCTCCTCCTCCTCCTCAGACCTCTCCTGTGACAGCCCGAACGCTGGAGACTCTGATCCGTCTGTCCACGGCACATGCCAAGGCCCGAATGAGCAAAGCCATCGAGCTGGAGGACTCAGAAGTGGCCGTGGAGCTCGTCCAGTTTGCCTACTTTAAAAAGGTTTGTGCTGCTGGAGGATGTCTGCTGAAGAGCAGAGCGATGATGTGTCTACAGGGGGAAGTCATGTGGAGGAAGCTCATGTCTGAGGCTTGTTTTGTTCTGCAGGTTCTGGAGAAAGAGAAGAAACGCTCACGAAAAGAGAGGGACTCTGGCTCAGAGGGCGAGGAGGAAGAGTCGGCCACTGAGCCTTCACAGAAGTCTGCGAGGAAGAGGTAGATCAGCCAGTACGCGCTGATGGAAGGCTGCCGCTCTGTTGTCAGTTCAGTAACAGTACTGTGTGTGTCCTGCAGGGGGCGGCGTGGCTCTCAGGGCAGCGAGCCCTACAGCCCGTATGACTTCAGCGAGGAGCAGAACGTCCCCGAGCGTAAGTAGAGCTGATGTGAAGTACTTTGAAATGTAGAGAAGTGGTAGAAAATGAAAATACTAGTAAGAGTGATGTGTTAATGTTTTGCTCTGCTTCCATCTGAAATCTGTCCTCACATGTCAGTTTCACAGTGCAACAGTTTACATTAAACACTCAGATTCCTGCAGCCAGGACCAGATATACTGTAATATATAACAGTATAACAACTCAGGGTCCATTCAGCTTCACAACACATGAGCTTTCTGTTGTTACTTCATGTTAAAGATGCTGATGATACTTTGAAGTGTGAAGGCAGGCAGAGTCTGAATACGTCTTCCACCTGCACGTGTCGGGCCTCAGCAGAACATCTGAACTTATTATTTAATTTTTGGGATTTGAAACAGTTTCTGGGGCTTTTTAAATGGCCAACATCTGTCTTTACCTTCTTGTTCTTCAGTCAGCATGTTTAATAACTCCACACTGAAATCATAACAGCCTGTTCATTTCTTCCATCTGCAGATTTTAATTTTTTGGGTTCCTTGTAAAATTTACAGGATTAATTCTCTCAGAACTTGAACAAAGTTTGTCTTGTATCTATAAGTTAATAACCCATCAGAATCTTGTGGATTGGAATTGGTTTCTGTTATCAGTTTCAGTTCTCATGCTGGTGGTTTTGTCGTTTTCAGTTCAGGCTGGCATCCCGAAACCATCCAAGCCACGTCAGGAGGAGGAGGAGGAGGAGGAGGCGATGGATGCCACGTCACAGGCTGAAGCCTCCGACCTCTCTGCAGAGAGGTGGGTGACCCATTCAATCAGCTCAGTAACAGTTACAAGTGTAAACTATTAATAAATGATAACACGGATCATGAAATATGATGAATGAAATGAATGGGCATGTTAACTTTTAGCCGATGACTGTGTGAGACATGGAACTGTGACGTGTTTGATGACGTGTAATCAGTCGTCTGCTCGTTTCCTCCTCCAGGCTGAAGGAGTTCAAGTCGTCGCTGTTCGCCGTCTTCCAGTCGGCTCACGCTCAGTCGGTGAAGATGAACACTCTGATGGACGACATCAACAAGGAGCGTGAGAAGCGATTCTCAGAGCCGGAGGTCCGGTCCGCTCTGAGGCGCATGCAGGACGACAACCAGGTCATGGTGGCCGACGACATCATCTTCCTCATCTGAGGGAGGCGAGGAAGACGACTGTTTGATGTCACGGACTCTGAAAGAAGCGCTGGTTTATTCTCACATGTACAGACTGGACGCCTCATCTGGATTCAGTTGTTGATGGATTTGGATCCATTATTATGTTTATTGTTCATCAGCAGCAGAGAAACGGTCCAGTTTAAATCTGTTCTGCTGCGGTCGTGTTGCTTCTGATGTCCTTATAACTGTATGAGAGCAGATCTGTTGGTGTAACTCAACTGTTCTGTTCAGCAGTGAAACTTTAAGGACGTTACTAAGTAGCTCCACCAACACTTTGTGTATATAGATAAAGATGTTTTGAAATGTAAGTGTAGTTGTGTATTAAAAAATAAAATGTAATGCTGGGAGCAGCTCTGTGTGCACAGCGTCTACATACTCTAATGTTTATATTTCACAGAACAAAGTTATAATTCTGTTATGACTTCATGATTTCCCAGAACAGCTGTTGTCAAATGATGAAACCTCCTCCTGCTCCCTGAGCGGTGTGTTTACAAGAAGCATGGTCTCTGACAGCCCCCGATCGAGTCCAGACCCGGTTCTGTGTGGGAGGCCGGCCCTGCAGATGTTGTACCACGCACCCACAGAGAAGGTGTTCCGCTTCCCCCCTGTTAACAGTGGATCGGGGTCACCATGACGCAGGTGATGGTTGAGGCGGTGGGGCTGCAGAGCGTCGCTGCACCCACTCTGCAGGTCCTGTAACGTTACTGAACTGTTGTAGCTCGCAGCTCGGCGGGACTCGAGGCGACGACCTCTGTGCACCACCCACGGCTGACTCATATCACAACCTGCATCAGAAGCTGCAGCCCGCACCTTCTCACGTCTTTCCCCTCAGATAAGTTTTCAGTTTCAGATTCTTTTATAGCTGGTCGTCAGACTCGCAGTGAGCTTCCAGCGGCTGCTCCTTCTCTTTTCTCTTTAGTTTAGATCAACATGTTTATTTGCTTTCTTGCGTGGATGAGATGATGCCGTCACCGTGATAAGTCTGGTAAACAGACCTACAAGCAGCTCCTAGGTTAGCTTAGCACAAAGAATGAAACGAGTAAATTATCATGTCTCGTTTGAGAGATATACAGTAAAAACAAGTTGTGGTTTCTTGAAGGTTTTGCGGCCTTCAGGCAGAGCGAGGCCGATTGTTTTCCCCTGGTTCCACTCTGTATGCTATGCTAAGCTAACTGGCTGCTGGCCTTAGCTTCCTGTCTGAGGGTCACAGAAATAACAAAAAGATATAACTGCAAAAGTTTCCTTCATTCCCTGGAAGTTTTCTGCACTTCACATCAACAGTTCTCTCTCATTTCAGAACAGAACTGGACGGTCCTTTCAGCAGGTCCAGACTAAATGGGCTTCTTCAGCAGATCAAGAAAACTGCAGCTGCATCAGAAGCGGATCAGAACCGACGGTATCAGCACAGTCAGGCGCTCAGTGAGGTTCACACAGTGATCAGGGGGATTTTACAGTGAGGAAGTTGTTGATACTCATCATTCTTTCATGGTGAAGAAATGCATCAGATGAATCTGGACTGACTGCTGCTGTGACCATGTGTTTGTTTCTGTCTTCATCAGAGCTGCACCGGGTCCAGTCGGCCCGGCCATCAGAACCATGGGACACTAGACTGGTTTAGTTTATTTCTCCTGGTCATCCCAGATCATCTCATTTCTCTTTGTGGATATAAAATCACAGCTCTGCATTAATATTCTGTGTCCTGAACTTTTCTCTCCTCTCCCTTTCATTCGTTGCAGCTCGGCTCGCCATGTTAAAGTCTTCAAACCCCTCCCGTGTGTAGAAACTAAAAGCCACCAATGATCAGATTTTGTTTGCTCATGCTTCTGATATAAACACAGAACATGTCATGAGAACGTTCTGACCTGCAGCAGAGAACCTCGTCTGTCTGCAGCCGGCTCAGATCTGCAGGACGTCGCAGCGTCTTTCAGCACTCTGTTTCTGTTTTACGCTCCTCTACTGTCCTCCTCAGATCCAGACTCTCTGTCTACAGAAGCCGCTGCTGTAAGAGATTTGATGAACACACTGTGACATGTTCAGCACACAGACTGAGTTAGCGACCGAGCGGCTGGTAAATACTGTGAAGCGTTTAGCCGCTACAGAGGGAGTTTTGTTTCCCTGGAGCCTCGATTATACTCCAGAACATACGTGCACGCAGTTAGTTCAGGTCAGTACATCAGTATTTATGTGTATCAAATCAAAAACACATCCTTGCTGGAAATAAAAATGGTGTTTTATATGTTTTTCTTTCAAACAATCACAAAAAACAAACTAGTGACGACGTCACTGCCTTTCTTCAAACTCATCTTCCATCTTGGTTTTCCATCACACAGCGACGCAGGTGCTCGCTGTTATTAGACGTACGTGGAGGTTCAGTCACGTTCACACAAAAACTTTTTTCACTCAACTTAAAAACAGCAAAATTCTGAAGTTGGTAGAATAAAGTCCAACAGACAGAACAAATGTGTCATGTGGCCAAGAAATGTTTTATCCACATGATTCTGGAACAGTTAGTTAATACGGAGGAACATGAATGTTGTAGTGACTTCATTTATTTTATTTTGATGATGACACATCATAGATGTGTCACATGACCCTTGTTTGATCCTCAGGTGATGGAATGAACCTTTGATCCGTTCTGACACCATTTCTCTTCACATCCAGCCGAGCCGTGCTGCAGTCAGTGGCCTCCTTCAGTCATACGAGACTCGGAGAGAGCAGATGTTATCACGCCGCTCGTCGTTCTGCTGATTTATTCCCAGAACCAGAAGACTTTCAGGCGTTTACCTGACCTACATCGCTTGGCGTGGGATGGCAGGGAGGAGTTACTAGTAACGTGTCTTTATGTGAGTCAGATTGAAGTTAAAGTTCACACTGATGAGTCTGTGTTGTTCTCTTAAAGGGACGTAACAAAGTGTTGGTTCCCTCTGAGACCCCTGATAAAACATGATAACTTTACCTCCCAGTGAAACGTCTCTGACAGTCTCCTGTGAGTTTTGTGACAGAGGTGCAGCAGCTCTGATCACATGATAGAAGATGTAAATCTCAGTCTGTGTTTTTATGACATTCTCAGTATAAATCACGACTTTCTGAATGTTGAACACAGCTGGTTCCTCTTGCAGGATTATTTTAAACAACATCACAAACAGTTGTTTGACTGTTTTAACTTTTGGTTTAGAGTGAAGAAATCCCCTGTGGTTCAGTGAAAAATGTTTCAGCTGGAGTGGCAGATTTTCTTTTTTGCCAGATAAGCAGGATGCAGTGTTCTTCACAGACACGTGAGAAAGGTTTTCACACCTTCTGATCTCATCTCGCTCATCAAAGGTGGAAATTCTGACAGGAATATGGACTAAAAGTACAAAAGATCAGCACATTTGTATTCAAATGCAAGACTGCCTTATCAACCTTTCTTCTCTCTGTGTTTTAAATCAATCAAAGACGATGAAACGTGAATTCACAGGTGGATCTAAAACAGGCACCACAAAGACAAAAAACTGCTGACCAAAGAAAAGTTATCTGGTTGACAGATCGAGAGGTGTATCTCCAGCATCAGAGACAGTCATAGCGGAAACGTCTTGCCGACACACAAACTCAGAGCTGCATATAAACACAGAGAGCGTGCAGTCGTCAGCAGACAGCAGGCGGCTCGGTCATGGCGCTGGTGAGTTCTGGTCTTTCATTCATCGCCATCATTTGCCTTTTGACTAAGTATCCTCTTATGGACCTCGACTCTCTAGCTGCTGTTCGTTTCTTCCTCTGTGTTCTGGTGTTCAGGTTTTCAGAGCTTTGCTGGTGCTCGGCCTCGCCACGCTGCTGCACGCTGGCAGGAGAGGCCAGACGATCTCGGTGAAACTGGGCCGGGGAACCGGACTGAGGGGCAGGACGGTGAGACTGCACCTGGACCCGTCGGTGCAAACTCAGATCAGCAGCACGACCAACTCAGACATCGCCGACATGTCTCTGACGCCGTGGACGTACAGGTGAAGCTTTTTATTCCACTTCTTCTCACAGTTTGTGTCAAATAACTGGAATCATAACTGTGTTTTTCCGTCCCTCTGTAGAGAATCCTGTGAGCCAGCTCGCCTGCCGCAGCAGATCTCTCACGCTCAGTGTTTGACCTCCGGCTGTCTGAGCCTGCAGGGTGGAGCAGAGGATGCAGCTCTGGAGGCTCAACCCATCTACTACCAGGCCCTGGTCCTCCACAGGTGAGTTACCCTGGTCTTTATGATGCAGTCTTTGCCAGTAACGGTGCTACAAATATGCTCCTGTGAGTTCAGCAAGTGAGGACAGGCCAACCCAGATATCAATGTGAACTGTAATTAGAGGAGCATAAACTCATCTTTATCTGCTGTATTTCCTGTTTAAAGAGGCTGCAGAGTGAGAAGTAACAGTCAGAGTCAGAGGTGTAAACTGAGTGTTGTGTGAGAGTTCAGAGTCAAAGATCAGTTTGATTCTTCACCAGATAGTTTTCATGTTTAGCTCCCAGCAGGCTGACAGCAGATCAGTGTTTCCCAGGAGGTAAACAGTGTGTAAGTGTATGTCATGAGACACATGGCTGATAAATCACGAGAATGTGAAAACTGAAAGTGATCTGATGTCTGTTATCTTCTGTACTGAGGTTAAACTCTGCTCAGCCACAACACGTATCACAGTAAATGTTGGCGGACACGATGCACGAGAAACAAAACTACCTCTTTAAATATTAACATAAAGACTGTGGTGCCAGTTTTCTTTCTATTCTGCACTTTTCTACGAGGTCTGTAAATGTTTGTCTACATAAAAAGGTTCCATATGAGTTTCTCATAATGTGTCTTTGTCTCTTCAGAGCATATTGATCGATCACATCTGTATTTGTGTGTATTGATTTCCCTTCTGCTGCAGAGTCCAGAGGCTCAGTGAGAGAGGAGGGAGGAAGCTCAGGAGGAGCTACAGCTTCCGGCTGAAGACGGAGAGGATCCCAGTGGGCTGCACCTGTGTGAGGCCCAGCGTCGTCCTGCAGCAGTGACACACCTGACACACACCTGACACACACCTGACACACACCTGACACACCTGACACACACCTGACACACACCTGACACACCTGACACACACCTGACACACACCTCTGACACACCTGACACACACCTGACACACACCTGACACACACCTGACACACACCTGACACACCTGACACACACCTGACACACCTGACACACACCTGACACACACCTCTGACACACCTGACACACACCTGACACACACCTGACACACACCTCAAACACACCTGACACACCTGACACACACCTGACACACACCTCTGACACACCTGACACACACCTGACACACACCTGACACACCTGACACACACCTCTGACACACCTGACACACACCTGACACACACCTGACACACACCTCAAACACACCTCAAACACACCTGACACACCTCAAACACACCTGACACACACCTCACACACCTGACACACACCTGACACACACCTGACACACCTGACACACACCAGACACACACCAGACACACACCAGACACACACCTGACACACACCTGACACACACCAGGCACACACCTGACACACCTGACACACACCTGACACACACCTGACACACACCTCACACACACCTGACACACCTCACACACACCTGACACACACCTGACACACACCTCACACACACCTCACACACCTGACACACACCTGACACACACCTGACACACACCAGACACACACCTGACACACACCTGACACACACCTGACACACCTCTGACACACCTGACACACCTGACACACACCTGACACACACCTCAAACACACCTGACACACCTGCCACACACCTGACACACACCTCAAACACACCTCAAACACACCTGACACACACCTCAAACACACCTGACACACACCTGACACACACCTCAAACACACCTGACACACCTCAAACACACCTCACACACCTGACACACACCTGACACACACCTGACACACCTGACACACCTGACACACACCTGACACACCTGACACACACCTGACACACACGACACACACCTGACACACACCTGACACACACCTGACACACACCTGACACACACCTGACACACCTGACACACACCAGACACACACCAGACACACACCTGACACACACCTGACACACACCTGACACACCTCACACACACCTGACACACACCTGACACACACCTCACACACACCTGACACACCTCACACACACCTGACACACACCTGACACACACCTCACACACACCTCACACACCTGACACACACCTGACACACACCTGACACACACCAGACACACACCTGACACACACCTGACACACACCTGACACACCTCTGACACACCTGACACACCTGACACACACCTGACACACACCTCAAACACACCTGACACACCTGCCACACACCTGACACACACCTCAAACACACCTGACACACACCTGACACACACCTCAAACACACCTGACACACACCTGACACACACCTCAAACACACCTGACACACCTCAAACACACCTCACACACCTGACACACACCTGACACACACCTGACACACACCTGACACACCTGACACACACCTGACACACCTGACACACACCTGACACACACGACACACACCTGACACACACCTGACACACACCTGACACACACCTGACACACACCTGATACACACCTCAAACACACCTGACACACACCTGACACACCTGACACACACCTCTGACACACCTGACACACCTGACACACACCTGACACACACCTCAAACACACCTCAAACACACCTCAAACACACCTGACACACCTCAAACACACCTGACACACACCTCACACACCTGACACACACCTGACACACACCTGACACACACCAGACACACACCAGACACACACCAGACACACACCAGACACACACCAGGCACACACCTGACACACACCAGGCACACACCTGACACACCTCACACACACCTGACACACACCTGACACACACCAGACACACACCTCACACACACCTGACACACCTGACACACACCTCACACACACCTGACACACACCTGACACACACCTGACACACCTCACACACACCTGACACACCTGACACACACCTGACACACCTGACACACCTGGCACACACCTGACACACACCTGACACACATCTGACACACTCCTCACACACACCTCAAACACACCTGACACACACCTGACACACACCAGACACACACCTCACACACACCTCACACACACCTGACACACCTCACACACACCTGACACACCTCACACACACCTGACACACCTGACACACACCTGACACACACCTGACACACACCTGACACACACCTGACACACGCCTGACACACACCTGACACACCTGACACACACCTGACACACCTCACACACCTGACACACCCCACACACACCTCACACACACCTGACACACACCTGACACACCTCACACACCAGACACACCTCACACACACCTGACACACACCTGACACACCTCACACACCTGACACACACCTGAGTCCTGCAACAGCTTCAGGGCCTGCAGTTGATTGTGGTGCCCTCGTGTGGACGAGAGACGACAGAGCAGCTTCTCGTCCTCAGCAGCCAAACAGGAGAGTTTTCATTTTGTGACTTATTAACAACCTCATTAACAATCATCAAGACACGCAGATGAATGGAATCATAATGTTGATTCCCTGATTTTACTGTTATTATCTTTATTATGATATATTCTGCTCTGTGTTGTTTTTGTATTATTTTCAGTCGTCTTGATTTTATTCGTTTCATTGTCTATTAAATGTTTCAGTCATTGTTTAACCATTTTTTTTAAAAACTGATGAATGAAGCTGTGTAATATATTATTATTATTATGATTATTATTGTTATTATTATTGTTATTATTAGTATTAATCACATTTTCAATTTCAAAATATGTTCTCAGTGTGTTTTCTGACTCATGATCGGAGCGTTGTTGGAAACAAACATCAGATTTGTATTTGATATTAAAATGTTATTTTAAAATGTGTTTATGATTTAATGTTGTGTCTTATTTTTTAGTACTTTCACTTCACATGTCATCATCACTCTGTTATTTCACTGTGAACAGTATCAGAAGGTTTATTAAAGTTTTTTTTATCCAAACTTTAAAGTGTAGTTGTGAAAAGTGAATAAGACTGAAAAGCTTCTTTTTGTTTCTGTTTGGAGCTTCAGATGTGATGACTGATATAATACTTCACTGTGTCCGTCAACAGGTCACACTATATGTTCATATTTTTACTAGTGTAGCCTTGTGAAGCTGGGGGGAACAGCTAGCATGTTTCTCTCTGTGAGGTTCAGCAGAAGCAGAGTCAAGGTTTCTGGCTGAGCTTCCTCCAGTGATTCTTCAGAGGGTCCTTCAGAGGAGGCAGACCCAGCCGGCCTTTGCAGTCCTCGAAGGTGAGACCTTCCAAGGCTGCATCAACCTGACCTTCAGAGTATTTCCTGGTTGTGTCACCAGATGTTTTACCCTTACCAATGTGTACCAATTTCCTTTCTTTCTTTCAACTCTTTCGGGCGTGCAAAGAATCTTGGGACATGTGAGGCCACGAAGGATTGTAGCCTCCAAAAACAGAGAGAAGAAGGAGCATCTGGAGGAGCCTTCAGACTGGGACAGACTTCATGTGGCATTGTGACGTAGTTGGCCTTCAGATGCTCCTCTGAAGGATGCAGAGCTGAACTGAGACTCAGAGTGTGATGAGCACAACAGAGTCTACATGTGTATCAGAGACGAGGTGCTGTCAGTCGACAGATGATCAATGATGACAACAGAGTGTTTTCAGTCAAGCTGTTTTTACTGACCATGCCAAATAGATACAATCAATCAATCAATCAATCAGTCAATCAATCCCGCCTCGAGGATACACAGCGACACACAGTTACAGCAAGTACAAACCCCACGACTCCCCGGCACAGTGCAAATGTTTTAGACATTCCAATCAAGTCAGTATGACTCAACAACTCTTTCTGTTCGACTCTTTTTTAGGGTTTTAATCCTCAAACAAATCATGAGCACAGCGACACATGCCAACGCAACGGGAGAGCGTCTACCGCTCAGAACCAAATGAGTCCAAATTCTGGAGTCGCTACTGTAATTTACTTCCTGTTGTGATGTCTGTTTATTCTGTCTAAGCTCACTGCCCTGCATGTTTGCATATGTGCTTTCGAGTTGTGCTTAATGAACTAAGAGTGCGACCAGTGATCTAAATCTAAAGAGACTCAAATGCATGTCACTGTTCTACGACTACACTACAGTTAAAGTTTCACGAAGAGCCTGAAAGTGGCAGAAAACAGCCGAGCGTGTCTCGTTCCTCCCGGAGAGCCTCGTCTTTATATTCATGACCCAGCGTAGAGCTCAGGCAGGCGTCCCCAGGTGAACCAACAACCCCCCCACAAAGAAACACGGTGCAGTGAAAGATTAGCATGAGAGCGGCGGACCCAGGGAATCATTTCTTATTTTTAATCCACCAGCAGCTCGTGTGCTGTGTTCTGGTTCTGACGGGGAAATATCCTGTAAATCAAAGACTGGAGACGACCGGGACGCTTGGTCCTAAACTACATCTGTGTCCATCGCACGTATTTATTCATTTAAATTATTTTTTACAAGGTAAGAGTTCAGATCACAGCTCTCTGCTCTACAGTCACAGTCTGGCTGGAGGGAAACAGTATAATTTAGTTGTTCTGTTGCCAGAATTGGACACAATCAGTCACAACTTCTGCAAACAGCAGAGCTCAGGTGACATCAGGCAGGGAATCATCTCCTGCTGCTCTGACTGAAGAAACCAGAGAGCTGCGATCTAAACGTTCACCTCCTTCATCCTGACAAACAGCCGCTGTCACGCTCTCTTTTAACATTTGTAATAGTTTGTTTTGTTGCCCTCCCTCCCGCTTTCCTTTAGAAAAAAACATTTCTTTTTGAATTTCAACATCAAGAGTCGTCTAATCTTTGTACAGCTTCTTCAGAATCGCTACAGCGTAACATCAAATATGAAAACTCATCTTTTCTCCTTTTTTGTTCGAGTTGCTTTCGAGTTCTTTTTTTTTCCTGCACTGTTTTCATTTTCTTTCTTTCTTTCTTTTTTTTTTTTAATGTTACCGACTCAGAAAACTCCCAGTCTCCCTCCTTTTCTCTCTCTCTTCTCCTCTCCTCTACCGGCAGGCTTCCTCCTTCAGCTCCTTGTTCTTCCTCACTTCCTCTGCATGTTTGTCCTGCAGGACACACACACACACACACACACACACACACACACACACACACACACACACACACACACACACACACACACACACACACACACCACAGTCATTAGCATTCATGAATACATCAGCATTAACGAGGGCGGGGAGACGCTGGCAGAACAGCTCAGGAGGATGTGAGCGGGGGAATGATGGAGCACTAACAACACTTTTCCTCCTCATATATTATTCATGATCACTGATCAAGAGTTAAAATAGAAGCCAGGTTTATTATGAAGCTTTCCTCACATGCACTCAGGAAAAACAACATTAGGTCTCAAACACGCTGCTGAAAGGAAATGTAGAAATCTGAAAAACAACGAGCTGTTTAAACCTGGCACGCCTGAACAGACAAAAAGACAAAGTATTAATCTGTGAACTTGGAGATGAGGGCAGCTGGGCTCTTTATGCTTCCTGCCAGCGTACGAACATGATGAACCACTGGTGACGACTCTTACAAACTCTCTCTGAGGGGCAAAGGTGGACCGTACCTTCTCCTGCAGCCTCTCCAGCATGGCGGCCAGCAGGGCCTCCCGGTTCTCCTTGTTGGCCTCCATCTTCTGCTCCAGCTTCTCCTTGGCGTGCTTGATGAAGTTGTTGTTCTCCTCGAAGGCCTTCTGGATCACCTCGCGCTCGTGCTCCCTCTTCTCTGCCAGGTGCTTCAGCAGCTCGGCCTCCTGGCACTGGAAGGAGACCGGATCAGAATCAGAATCAGAATCAGGACTCATTTATTTGTGCCGCAATGACGGTCAATCAACAGGGGATTTTCACATGAGGTCTTTTAGGGACGGCAAGAGGCAGAATATGCAGACAGGAACCAGTAACAGACGGGCTGCAGACAGAACCGTCTCCAGTACGACCAGGATAAAGATTAAAACAGGTGTGTCCTCTGACACCGGCTGTGTAGAGTTGTGTTTCTGTTTACTCGTCTCTCAGAGTGTCTGTAGCATGAAAATGTCAAGAGGCCAGAAGAAGAAAAGGACGCAAAAGACGCTTGTGTCAGATGCTGCTGAATCCTGATTGGTGCACGTCATCTCTTCTATCAAACTAAGCCCCGCCCACTTCAAACCAACAACAGTAAGAAAAAGAAGGAAACTAACCTTAAAAAAAGGTTTGACTTCAGCAGGACGTGATGTTTCCATGTTAGAACCACGTCACGTGTAGTAAGAATGTCTGCTGAGCGTCCTGTGGCAGGACACATTTCTCCTCTCACCTTTCCCCTCCTCCTTCCTCCCCCCTTCCTCCTCTTCCTCTCTGCTTGATGAATATGAGCCATTGTGAGTGTGTCCTTGTACTTTCATGTCCCCTCTCTTCATCCTCCCCCCCTCCCTCTGCTGTGTTTCCTCCCCTCCTCTCCATCAACTCTTTCCTTTCATCCATTTCCACCCTTTTTCTCCCCCCGAGTTGATAAATCAGGCTGCTCTCAAAGAGTGCTGTCACAAAGCTCGACGGAGCTACAAATAGCTCGGGTTAGGGTTTATGGGTTAGGGTTTATGGGTTAGGGATCAGGGTCTGTCCAGTTGGGTTTCTCACCTTCCGCCTCTCCTCTGCGGCCTCCAGCTTCTTCTGGATCTCCTCCAGAGATGGGTCACGGCGCTGCGGCATGGAGGTGTTCAGGTCTGGCACGCCGTCAAAGGACGGAGGCTTGAGGATGACCTCGAAGGCCTGGCCGGACGCCCGCTTGTTCAGCTCGATCACCTCCACGTCTTTGATGACGCACCAGCCGAGGTCCACCGCATCTGTGGAGAGGGATCGAACTCATCACCACCAGTACAGGAGTTCTGGTGCACCGCGTGGTTTGTGGTTCACTTACGGAACCTCAACATGCCTCAGCTGGGTTTTATTAATGTTCTTTACCCAGAATGACTCAGGCCTCATGGCTATAACACTGTATACATACACACACACATATATATATATATATATATATATATATATATATATATATATATATATATATATATTCTCCCTGTGTGAGTGTGTGAGACTCTAGTTTATTTTTACCTTCTGCCTTGTACGTAGGTTTATCTGCAGTCTGTGGGTTCAGGCAGGCGCAGAACAGAGACACCAGGGGGAGCTCTTTGACCTTCTCTTTGTAGGCTGAGGACACACACACACACACACACACACACACACACACACACACACACACACACACGCTTGTTCTCTTGTGCTTGACATTGTGTTGACTCAAAAGAAATGATGAATAGGCATTCAAAGCCTGCTGATGTAACTCTGCTCTCCCAGCAGCAGTGACTAACAGCTCTCATTATGTTACTATAACCTTCATAACGTCCATGCTCAGATGTGTGTGTGTGTGTGTGTGTGTACAGTAGAGGGAGGAGGTGTCTGACTTTGTGCTGAGGCTGCAGTTACCTGCCAGAGTCATGTTGTCACCGTGTGCGTAACTCTTCAGGGATGCTGAAGATCCTTCTCAGTCTGTTGGGGAGAGAGAGACGGAGAGGAAGGAGTGAATGAAGCAGCTTTTAAAGGTCACATAACGACTGTGACGAGCAGGAACGAACAACACTGCAGAGCTCTCCTGCAAGCTCCTCCCACTGGGGGTTTAATTCAGCCAATGAGAGAACAGCGCCGCATGAAAGAATAAAAATCAGTTTCACTCCCTGGAAATCAAACCAGAGGCCTGAACGTCACACTGTGACCCGAGGTCGTCATCAGACGCCGTCGTCTGGTTCTCATGTGGACGATAACGTCCTGCGGACACATGAGTGCTCTAAAGCTGCTGCAGTGGACAAATGTGCACTTTAATACTGACATATATCACTGATCTGTGATGCCATGTCCACTCCTGCGTCAGGGTTTCCTCGTGTTTCCCACAATGCCACTGAAAATGTTTACTTGTCTTCAAACTTTAACTTCCAAATTCAGCATCAATTTCAACCCTTTTCCCACAAAACTGTCAACAGAAAATGTGAATTATTGTGCGTTTTCATCCAGCGCTGCTGTGATGAGGCTGCTGGGTGTTGGCTGCAGTCTGGGGCCATTAAATCATCGCAGAAGAAGAAGAAAGAGCAACAAGATGATGTCATTAAAAGAGTGCTACTTGAGCTCGAAGTCGAAGTCTCGCCACCAGGGGCGCCCCAGGAATGTTGTATATGGGGGGCCGGGGGGGGTCAGAAATCATTACTGTTGCTCGTCGTTGGAGAAGCTTCAGCGGACGTTCAGGTCACAGTCATGATTTATTTGTTTTTGTATTTGTCCGTTTCTTGAATGATTTCTTGTGATATTAAATGTTCTTCGGTGATGTACAGATTAAAAATGTGGGGGACTGAACCATAAATACTAACATGTCTGTAGTTTCCACATCACAGCTGAGCAAAATGCATCCTGGACCGTCTATGATGTCACATCCGGTTCACATGGATCCAACCTAACCTCAGATTCGAGGCGTCAAACTGTGCACACTGAGCCTCAAACACTGAAGTGAAGTAATAATAAATCCGTCCTGCTCTGAGCGGAGGGAGGCTGTAAGACGTGGCTGTTGCTCTCTCCTTCCTCTCTGTGTTACGGTGAATCACAGCCGGTGGAGGAGGCAGCTGCGACTCTGTCAGGAGATCCAACAGAGGAAACGAAGGTAAAAATACCAGATCCTGTTTTACCACCTGCTGAAGACGAATCCTTTAAACAGCGCAGCAGATAATGTCTCTGTGGTGCCGACTGCAGTCTGACTGTCACACCAAAGACTGCTCTCTGATGCAGCACACGGCCGAGCAGGGAGCGTGATCAATCAGTATTAATCACTGAAATCCTGAATGAACTCAAACTGACCGATTCAACGAGAGACGCAGCAAAGACGCAAACCACCTGCTGTCACTGTCTCTGACAGTGAACTGAACTGTCGACACTGCTGCTCATAATTACATCCAAACAAAGACTCAAACATCCGGAGCGCTTGAACACGTGAGTTTTAGAAAATTGTAGATGTTATCATGTGAGACTGCAGCAGAGCTCAGTGACCTCATCACACACACTCATCAAGATTTTGGTTTTTAATTGTTGGGATCAGAAACGCTTCACCAGCACCAACCGGCTGGTGAGGAAACCAGTAATCAGTGATAATATCAGAGAGAAAATGACGGACTGAACTTCATGAAACAGATTTCTACTACAGACACTCTGCTGCCTCCTTTCATCACTGATCTGTGATCTGTGACGCTCCACCTGCTCTCATCTACCTTCCTTTCATCTGCTAAAGAAGGTTTCTACATCTGAGCCGCTCACACAGCGTCCACACAGGAATATACGCTGTTCAATAATGAATGTTGATCATATGATTTCAAAGGCAGAATGAGCTGCATGCAAAGAATAAACACTTTGGTCTTTATCATTCCACATTCACAGAGGCAGTATTCTTATTCTTTTAAGGTTTAAACAGTAAATGCATTTAAAAGTGTATGTTTTGATTTGGGACCCCAACATCTCTGGAGCCTAATTAGCTTGTGTTAGCAGTATTAGCAGTGTTTGAACCCTGTAGCTTGCTCGCTGTTTCCTGTTTCCCTGCTCTCTGCTGAGCTAATCATCTCCTGACTCTCGTCCAAAAGCACAACCCTGCAGAACACACAGCTCAGGACTTGAAGCGTTCGTTACTGTATGATCAGTAGTTGAATTTAGGCTACCTGAAAGCTGTGTAGCTGCTTTAGTTTTAGCTTTGGCTTAGAATTTCTTCACTTCTCCATGCTTGTTGGAGGAAGCTGAGCCAGAAACCTCGACTCTGCTTCTGCTGAACCTCACAGAGAGAAACATGCTAGCTGTTCCTCCCAGCTTTATGGCTAAGCTAGGGGCTTTATGCTAAGCTAGGCCAAACATCTAGTCAAGGGATAGAATATAATATCTTAAAGAGGCCATATTCCTTTATTGTGTTATGAGTGTTGTTGTGCACGTAACATTTCTGCAACGTGAAAAATTTGAGCCTTTCTATAACTTATTTGCATCACTATATAACAGGTGTTCTATAAAAATATGTGTTTATATATTTATCATTAAATATATACAGCTGCGTTATTTTAGATCACACTACCTTGCCCGGCATTAACCCGCCCTCCTCTGCCTCTGATTGGCTACATCCTGCCTGTAAAGTAACACTCATGCACAACTCTCACCAAAGATCGAACAGAGGCGAGATGTCTCACTCTGTAGCTAAAATGGAGTGTTCAAGAAATCTTGCTGTGTCTCAGTTCAGGGTCTGCCTCCTCTGAAGGACCCTTCCTTCGTGGTCTTTGAAGGCGAGTCCTTCAGAGACCTTGTTAACCTCGTCAGCCGTTGTTAAATGTGTCGGTCTAGCCTTTGGAGCAGTTCCTGGTTGTGTCACCAGATGTTTTACCCTTATGTCACGATTTCTGCTGCCCAGGCCTGTGAAAATGACGATCTACGCTACGCGATGTCGCCATTTTCTCTCGTTCTATCTTCTTTTATGGGCATGCAAAGAATCTTGGGATGTGTGAGGCCACGAAAGATCGTAGCAGTGCATCCACCAGAAACAGGGAGAAGAAGGAGCCTCTGGAGGAGCCTTCAGACTGGGACAGACTTCACACGGTGGTTGTGATGTAATTGGCCTTTAAATGCTCCTCTGAAGGATGCAGACCTGAACTGAGACGCAGCAGGTGAGAAGATGCTGCAGCGGTGAAGGTCTACCTTCCATCACACTTGCTAGCTAGCTAACTACACGGGATACTTAACGGTAGGCTACTGTGTCAATCCATCCACCCTGAAGACTAACGAGCTCCAGGGGAGAAAGACAAGAGTACTAATGAGACGCCGTCCAACTCAGACAAGGAGAGACGCCTCGTTACGGTGCAGATCACACACTCACCTGACAGGTTTCCTCACGGGACGTCAACACACAAGGTCACATACACACACATGCAACACACATGTAGAGATAGCTTGAAATACACAGTGGTGTGCACACACACCAGTCAGGCAGTACATGTGCTTTGCTGCACTGTTGGACTGCACACACACACACACACACACACTGATGGAACCACCCAGGTTGCAGATCAATGGCGGCTTCCTGCAGGAGTGAGAGCTCTCCATTTGCTGCGTGTCATTACAGAGAGCGGGGGAGGGGGGTAGCTGGTACCGGTCCTGGTACACAGGGGGAACATTCGGGTCATGCTGATGGGAAATTTGCTGACAGTCTAATCATAGTGCTGCTTTTTATTATACTATTTTATGATATTCATGGAAATTTGGTCCCGTGAGATCACCGTCCTCTTCGTCTGCTGAAGGTAATATTTCCTCTTTATGGTCTCTGATAAAATTGGGCTAATACAAAACGTTATCAAAGTTTATGATGGGTTAAAGAACAGGAAGTAATAGCTTGATTTTGCATATTAGAATAATAAAAAGCAGAGCAAATGATTTGTCTTATGCAGCTCTTCAACATGAATTAGTGGGTCTATGTGGTTCATGGGTCTCTTGAACACGTTCCCACTTCCTGCAGGCTGTCTGTGATTTTTATCTGAAGCGTTTCGTCGTACGTCACCGACGTCACATTTCACGCCTCGAATGCACCAAAAACAGCTGTAACAGAAGAGGAAACTACGGTAGAGGTGGATACATTCTTTTGAGCGTAACAACCTCCAAGACTTGACTGACTGTTCCACTGTCAGAATTTGAGCTATTTGGTCCAATAACATTTGGAAAGTCTAGAAAAGCGGCAGGAATTAAATGAATGGAGTCAGGTTAGCTGAGCGCTAAACCAGAAGTTAGCCGGCTCGGTCAGTGATCCAAGTACTTTCACAGCCAGGAAGTCGAGCTTCTTTAGCTTTAAAACATCACTCAGCAGTTTTCATAGGACTGAACGTCGCTCCACCTCCAACACTGTGAACATCGATAACAGACCGCATCCCATTTCATTATTTACACGCCACCACCGGATGTTGGTAACGTATCATCCCTTTGCTTGGTGGAATACAGCCTGTTCACCACGTTCAGATCCAAGCCGAGGTGATAAAGACCCAGACTGCTGCAGAGTCGACCGACCCGGGTGTGGATGCAGAGTGTGCACGTTCCCACTGCACACAAAATTGTGCATACTCATGTCTTTTCACAACATTGAATCTTAAAGGAAAAGTTCAACATTTTGTGAAATACTCTCATTCACGATTGAAACCACTCGTGTGTCTTTATGCTAAATATTTAGCTTTATCCAGCAGCTAGCTTAGCTTAGCATCCAGAGCTAGTCTGGCTCTGTTCGGAGGAAACAGAATCTGCAGTTATGTAGCTCAATAATTAACATGTTTGACCAGCACATAACCTGTGAAACATCTAAACTAACTTGTGTTTTGTTCACTCCCAGGGCTTAAAAGACGCTCACACTTGAGTGTTTGCTGAAACAGATAAGTTTTCTGAAATCAGATGTCTCATTTTTAAATGTTTCATGCCTGGTACACCACACTGAGCTGGTCGGAGCTGCCAGGACGTCGAGATGGAAAACTAAATATGAAATATTAATTTCCCTGTTACCATTAGCTCAGTGATTGATGTTCTACTTTAATACACGTTCATATTCTTGCATGAATAATAAACAGAACATTATGAATATTACATTCAACCTGAATACAATCCTGAGATATCTGACCACTTCTGGTTATTTCTTATTAAATTCTGGAGGAGCAGCTGTAAAACACAACTTCACAAACTGCTTCTCATCGTCAACATTTGTCACATTCAGCCCACAACACTCGTCGTCATCTGACATTTCTACGAGCCATTCAGACTCAGTGGGTTGGTTTTACAGATTCTCACAGAGCTTGTTGTTTTCTCGTGCTTTCTTATCGACTCTCAGCACTTAAAAATGCCTCATCAGCACACGACAATAAAGCTGAAACACAACAAGCAGCTGAAGGTGAAATTAACACAGAAGATGAGACGCAACCAGCTGAAAAAAACCCAAAACAGCTGGATGGGAACTTTTCTAAACTATCAGTCACATTTAAAGAATAAATCATGTGTTATACGTCCTCCACACCCTAACACACTCACACACACACACGCACACCTTCTCCCCACATAAACACATTCAAACCCCCTTATTTTCCTCCTGCACCTCCGCTCCTCCTCGCTCTCCTTCCAACCAGCAGACACAAAGCTGCATGGTCACATATGGAGGATGAATAATAAATGACAGGTTACACCACATACAGTTTGCGGGGACACCGAGTTCTCTCCCCTCTCCTGTCAGCAGGAACCACTGCGTCGTCACCAACCTCACCCTCGCCCCGTTACACCCCACCGGTACATCCTCCCCTCACCAGACAGACACTCAGGCAGCTTCACCTGTGACTCAGGTGCAGTGCAGATGTGTGCAGATGTGTGTTTGTTGGAGCAGACTCACCCCCCTCTGTCCCTGTCTTCTCTGCTGCTGCTGATGGTGGACCGGTGACTACAGTTACCCCCGTCTGGCTGCACGGATACAGGCGCCGGGCAACAGCATCAGCAACAGCATCAACGCTGCCTCTATGACATCACCTTGGAGACGTCTCATTGGTCCGAGACACTGCCAGCATCCAGGCCTCCCAGCCAATGAGAGGGGAGAGGCAGGACGGGGGGGGAGGGCTGTCAGCTCTTTGTGTCGTACCGCAGGGTGGGTGGTAAAAATCTCTGCTGTATTGTGTGTTGGTGCAGGAGAGTGTGTGTGTGTGTGTGTGTGTGCGTGCGTGCGTGCGTGCGTGTGTGTGTGTGTGTGTGTGTGTGTGAGAGAGAGAGCGAGAGAGAGTTTGTATGTGTATTAACCGTGGGGGAGATTTGAGTGAAGCAGAGTGAGAAATTAGTTTGGATAGGTTGGTTGTGTGTGTGTGTGTGTGTGTGTGTGTGTGTGTGTGTGTGTGTGTGTGTGTCTCAGCAGGGGATCCAGCTCGGCAGCACGCAACACCCTAAATAATTTAGATCTTAAGTGTAAATATGAGAAGGAGTGGAAGCGTGCAGCACATGCAGCTCATCGTATGGCACGTTTGTCACGACTGTGAGGACAACTTGTACTTTCACGGCTCTCAGCTGTTCATCAAGCAGCAATAATCAATATGTGTTGATCAACAATGGATCACAGAACTACTTCACCGGGCTCTGCAGGTCCACTGAGCTCTGCAGACGGTTCTGCTTCATTATTTTTGAGACTAGCTGGTGTAAAAAGTGAAATTCTCAGCTGTTAAAGAGACGCGTGTTCCCCTCAGAGGAGAGAGAATAATGGACTTAATAATGCAATATTAGCATGAATGTTTAATCTGATTCTGAGAGGTGAGCCTGTGAGCATCACTGCTGACATTACAAACAGTTTGGATGCCAAACCTGGTCCAATATTCAGCCTACACAAGTGTGATGTGGAAACTTGAGCTCGCCAACACTGAGAATGGACTTCACAGTGAAGTAGGAGACATCTTGTGTCATTTTAAGGATTTTAATGTGTTTAATGTTCATTTTTAACTGAGATGTTCTTTATTCTGCAGCCGGATGGTCCCACATGTGATCCAACAGGCCTTTGTTATTTCATTTCTCCTGGAGAGTCTTTGCACCGTCCTGCTGCTGCTCACAAAGTTTCTGCAGAAGTTGACGTGAGCACCGTGTTCAGACTCTCTGTAAGACCTCTCAGTGCTGTACCGGCTGCCGTTTAACAACCTTTTGTCCTCAGTAAATTACATTAAAATAATTCTGAAATGGCAGGTAAAGAAATAAGACGGGCTGGAGGACGGAGAACAAACGTGAGGAGACGGTGACAGACGTGTTGTCGCCGCCCTCTGATCTCGTATTCAACTCACACAACAAACATGATGTCACCACGCTGCTCACAACACCGGAGGAGACGCATGAGGTCACTTTAGGGTGTGTCCTCTCTCCTCCTCCCCTCTCCTCTCCTCTCCTCTCCTCTCCTCTCCTCTCCTCTCCTCTCCTCTCCTCTCCTCTCTCCTCCTCCCCTCTCCTCTCCTCTCCACTCCTCTGCTATCCTCTCCTCTCCTCTCCTCTCCTCCCCTCTCCTCTCCTCTCCTCTCTCCTCCTCCCCTCTCCTCTCCTCTCTCCTCCTCTCCTCTCCTCCCCTCTCCTCTCCTCTCTCCTCCTCCCCTCTCCTCCTCTCCTCTCCTCCCCTCTCCTCTCCTCTCTCCTCCTCCCCTCTCCTCCCCTCTCCTCTCCTCCCCTCTCCTCCCCTCTCCTCTCCTCTCCTCTCCTCTCCTCTCCTCTCACCAGCCACCACTGACGGTAAGCGCCTGGGTGACATTAGACATCACACACATCCTGGAAATGAGATCACGAGGGAGAGAAGGAGAGAAAGAATTGAGGAGGAGAAGGAGGAGGAGGATGAAAATAAGGAGGAGGAAATAAGATCAAACAGACTATTTCAGTGATGCTGGGAGTCAGTAGATAAGAGGGAGGACCAGAGCAGAGGAAACAGAGGGATCTCACTGGGAGCACCCTTGGGAGCAGCTTGGATGAGTAAAAAAAAAGAAGAAAAAAAGCGATGCTCTGGAGACGGAGGACGAGGAATCACACATTTTACAGAACATGAAAGTATCTGAGTGTTGGGACGAGGGAGAGAGAGACAGACGGGTCTCTCCATCTGGAGGGGAAGCATCTCAAATCTCTGCAGAGCCACAACGCCGAGACAAGAAACAGACTTCCATACATAAAGATGAATAAATGGAAGGAAACAGATGCAGATTATCTGATGGCCCAGTTAGATTATCTTCCTCTTATAGCTGAATCACTCACATCCTCAATTAAAAGTCCTTAAAGCAGTGAAGTGTCAGGATTCTGTTGTTTCTTCTGTGGTTTCCTGTTTTATTTTGAAAGGTTTTACCCTCATGTGTCATGTGTTGTTTTCAGTTCCTCCCTTTCTGTGACTGTCTGTCTGAGTCCACCTGTGTCTCGTCTGTATCTGTAAGGTGTTTGCTCACGTCCTCGTCTGTGACCTCATTCTCTCCCATCATCATCCCTCGTGTTTTTACTGAGTCGTACTTTGATATTTTGCCATTTTGCACTTCTTGTTTGTTTGGGATTTTGGAGAATTTCAGTTTTTGTTGATAAAGCTCTTGTTTTTGTTTTTGTTTCCTGATCCTGCCTCCTCTTCTTTTTACCACACAATGTAACATGAAGTACACACACACACACACACACACACACACACACACACACACACACACACACACACACACACACACACTCTCTCTCTCTCCTGCACTGCGAGCCCTCGTGGCCTGTTAGAACATAAACACTTACAGTAGCTCAGCGTCCGGATCTTGAGCCTGACATCATCTCTCAGAGTCTCAGGATGAGATCATTCCTTCTCACTGGGCTTACTCACTCTTCTCAAAGTGTGTGTGTGTGTGTGTGTGTGTGTGTGTGTGTGTGTGTGTGTGTGTGTGTGTGTGTGTGTGTGTGCAGGTGTCACTGCAGAACAATTAGATTAGAGGTAAAATACTCCACAGAGTGATCTAATGGAAGTTGAAGGGCTTTTACCAGCATTGATATTGACAGCGAGGCTTCGCGCTGGTATCGAGGGGGAAACAAAGCAGGAACACACATCCTGCACCATGTAGCCTGAGTATGATGATGTATGCATTAATGCATTAATGTGGTCAAAAAGCCCACGTAGAGTTTAAACAGTTTGATCCAAACCCACAAGAACAAAACACAGCAGCTCCTATAAAATAAATAATTGAAATAATGTAAAGTTGTCTTGACCTCATTTTCACCATGCAGACTTCATCTTCTTCTTCTTCTTCTTCTTCATGTTACTCAAAGGACAGCCTGTCTGCAACAGTCTGTTACCATGGGAACGAGGAACTGAAAAGTACAGCGAGAGAGAAATTGGCGGAAAGACGGTAAAAGTGTGTGTTCACATCACATCAGTGTGTGTGTGACGAGTCTGAAGCTTTTTGTATGATGTATTTTCATTCACTGCAGTCTGTCTGAGGTCCATGCAGGAATATTATTTAACTGTGTATTCAGAGAGGAGGCTGGTACCGTTCTATCCAGATAATCAGATGCATGCAGCCATTTTGTAGCTGACCGAACATGTGACAAAACATGATCATTTCTGGCTACAAAACAATATTAACGTTGCTGTGACGCCAGACGTTAGGCTGCAGCAGTGGGTGATCTCATCGTGGGTTTACAGCTGGTTCAGATCACTGGTGGTGTCCACATGTTGGAAAACACAGTGACAGAGCTCTCTTGATGTCTCTCTGGTAGATTAAACATGATAAAGTGCTCCGAACATCAGTTATAACTTGATTTATTACAAATAGAGTCTAAAATTTTGAAGTGAATGTGTCACACAGGCAAAAAAAGACAAGACCCAAACTCAGACGCAGGAGCCGGAAGAGGCCAACAAACGAAGGGAAAAGATACAGGAACACAAGAGCTGGTGGAGAAACACCAGGAACAGGGAAGGAGCTGGAGGGAGGGAACGGCTAATGAGGAAGATGCAGCCTGAGGAAGAACTCAGGTAAGAGGGCGGGGCTAATTAATCAACAGGTGTGGAGAGAGAAACCAGGCTGATGAGGAGCCATGAAGACAGGAGGGAGGACTCTGGAGAAGTGCTGGACCGTGACAGGACAAGGTTCTCCTTAAAGGTACCAACACGATCCTGCAGCACAAAACACACAGCCTATAAACCTTTTTATTGGTCTACTGTAAAAAGCGAGTCAGTCTCACTTTCAAGCTTTTAAGACTTTTTTCCAAAAAAAAAAGCGCCTCAGAATGGAGAAACATAAATCAGCTTTTATTCCTGTTTCTGCTCCGAGCCAAACATCCTCTTACTGAAGTCGAGCATCTCTAATTTGTGTCTGATAACTTTGTCCACTCGTCACTCTCCAAAATCCCTGTAGGTGCTGGAGGCTGTGGAGGTCAGCAGTGAGCCGCTCCAGGTATATTTTCCCGAGACACGGGGGTCAGAGGTGTAAGTCGAGAGCTTCCCTGTGACGGGTCGGTACGACAGTTACGACTCTCCTGTGAGATGGACGTGATGTTCAGGTCAAGGAGGACGACGCATTCCTCAAAGTTGATTTAATGGTCTTTCCGTAAACGTGACCGTCACTCTCACTGGAGGCCGATGTGCTTGTTGTGAAGTGAAGTGTTTTTTTTATGTCTACCTGCAGCTCTCAGTGAACTCAGCCAAATGATGATCCATCACATGGAGAGGAAGAGTCGGTGCTGATCTCACAGTGATCATCGGGCTGATCGTTTGTTAAGCGATATTAAATGTTTTTCTCTTTACAGAGTCAACGTTCAGGTAAATTGTTTGAATATTAACTAAAAACATTTTCTTTCCCTCCTGACTTCATGATGAAATGCTGCTTAACATCACAGCTGCTGCTGTCTGAGCTGGTTCTGCTTCCTCCAGTGTTCCTGAACAGAACTGAAGCATTATGGGTCCAGTGTAACGGCTGCGGCGCTCTGTCACCCTCTGGTGCCTGTAAACATGGATGACTCCATCTTCCACTCGCCACAGCTGAGTGATCTGAACTGCACAGCATCGACTGCAGGAACATGTTTCCTGCTGTGATGATGATCACACACACCCGGATCATTGATGATGACGCTGGACGTTTAAATAAGGAACATAACGTCCGGTGATGCAGAGATGTGTTGCGGTTTCAAGAGTTTTATAGCTATCAACAAAAGAAAATGTCCCACATGATGACTGAGAACATCTGTGTGTAGGTTTATGGTGTTTAATGTTTAATGCTGATGCTTCTTATTTCCACTTTAGATGCAGCTGAAGGTGGAAACGAAATCACGATGAGGAGCCTCGAACACGCTGTGTTCAAAACATTATGACTTCCTGTCGTCGGCACTTTAGTTTGAGCTGTTTATCTGGATGTTTCTGGTTCCAACGTATAAAAGTACATCTGGTTACTGAAGCATTTCATTTGTTGTCTTAACGGGTCAGTTCTGATGCATTACACCCGGTCTTTTAATCGTGACCTCGTGTTCATCCCTGGATGGTGCTACATGTGGTATTTCTTCTGCTCAGCTCAGCGTCTGTCTTGCAGCTTTCTATTTCTATTTCTATTTTAATTTCCATCGTCCACGTCCTCTTCAGTCTCTTCACCTCTGTCACGATGTCCGTAGAGTCGGTTTCTCACCGACCCAGCTCTGGTTCTGGACTGAAAGTCTCCCTTTGTGTCTTTTAGAGGTGAACTACAGACGGTCGGCTAGATGGACGTCTAACTGAGCTAACGAGCCTCTGGCAGCTTCAGCTGTCAATCAGGAAACTTGAGGCAGAGCAGCCAGAGGGCATCAGAAATATTTTCTCTCCAACACTCGAACAGTTGGCGCTGTGTGGTTTGGTTCTAGACCCACCAGTGCACCTAACTTACACTGAGCAGGAACCGTTCGTCTGATTACAAGTCAGACAACCGTGAAGATATTCTAAAGCTGTTATTATAAAGCAACAATAACTACAGCATGTTTCTTTAAATGCAGGAGCCAGTTCTGTCTGATAAATGCTCTCCACGTGGAGTTCGTTACGGAACACAAATCAAATTAAACTACACGTTCAGCCTCCGCTGGGCGCTTTGGATGAATCTGAAAGGAAATGTAAAACTAATTGAGGCATCGACGTGCCAATCAAATCCAAACCTGACTGAAATTAAATCAAACTGAGTGCTTTCCACTCCGCTGTGCCCACAAGTTGTCTCTGCATGAGGAACATGGCGGGGCCTCCTCTCCGCTCCGGAGACGTGTTTTCAATTTACAGCAGTCGTGGAGAGCCGACACACTTACCTTGCATTGCACCATCATCGCATCCACATGGATACCACATGGACTCTCTGAAGCATTCACACATACATCAAATATCATGCTCTCTTTACTGCCACGAGAGAAAACCTGTGCACATCTATTTATACCCCCGACCACATGATGTATTCTCCTCAGAGGATTAAAGCCCTGCAGGCCAAACACAACAGCAGAGAAACACATGTCTCATCTCTGCATTGGCTTAAATCCAGACAAGCAAAGCATATATATAAAATTCAAAGTCACGCAACAAAGTTAAAGGTCTAGTCTGCAGGAGTGAGAGGGATCGAGCGGTGAAGTGTCAGATTGTGACCAACTAAACACCCCTCTTGTATCGCACGTGAAAGGTTCTGAATCCTGCAGGCTGGACCTTTGTTAAGATAAACTCTGCAGCCACATGAAGTCTCCAGCTGCCACTGAGGAGCCGGTCTGTCCCCCCTGCACAGGTTCAAGAGCCATCGCTGGGACTCGACCCCTCACCGGCGGCCCACCTGTCATCACCGCCAGCTGTGTCCCAAGAAAACACAAAGCTGTGACCTCAGACACAAGACAGACACACATAATGACCAATGAAGTATAGTGACCATCCCATCACTAACTGTTGGGTTTCTGTTTGTTTTAAGATAACTACATAATGTACTGAAGGCTAATCAATGAGGTTAATCAGTCAGGAGGTGAACAAACCTCCCTCAGTGAGTCAGAGGATGAAGTGAAGTGTTTCTAAAAGATGCAAAGTGAGCAGAGTGCTGGAAGGCTCTCAGACAAACACCTCCCCACCGAGGCCGCGACGCTCATCTTTGTTCTCTGCATCTTCAAACCAAAAGACAACTCAACAGGAAGAGTGACCTCCGAGCAGCAGGGGGGAGAGACAGGAAGACAAAAAGACCGAGGGGAAGACAAAAAAGACGGAGGATGAAAAGCTCAATGGCTCAGAGGCAGAGAGAGAAGAAAACACTCAGAGTCGGAGAGAGAAACGGGAGGTGATATAGGTGATATTAAATCCTCCACACACACACACTCACACACACACACACACACACTCACACACACACACACACACACACTGGCCTGTCAACTTGTTTCCCCCCCACCTGTTTAATAAACGACTCCCACTTCCCCCGACTGTAACAAAGGCATATTTCAAGTCGGCGTCCACAATTAGAAACAGATCCAGGTGCTGACCCGCTGAACAAACAAAGAGTCGGGGTCACGCAGGCTCGACCTTTGACCCCTCTGGCAAATAGGTTTAACATTTCCTCCAGGGGGATTCATCGGGTCTTTTTCTTCTCGGGGGTCGTGCATGTGTTTCGTCGAGGCTCATTGAACAAAATTTAGCCTCCGATCACAGCTACTGTTCACCTCTCGCCTCGCGGCTGTGAGGGGCTGAACCTCAGCTGTGACCTCGGAGGAGCTACAACATCAGCGGTGAACTGCGGCGACGCTCGGGGGTTTGAGCTCGCTATAAAAAAGTCAGCGAGTATGTCTTGTGTGACGACTCACTGCTACAGCTGCATGGATCCATGTTCTGTATATCCGATAACGACGTGTGTGCGAGGTGTGACGTGCAGCGGTGAACGTTCACCTGCTCGACGGAGGGTTTAAGGATCTTTCTGCTCGATGATTCAGTTTCTGCCATCTTCAGTATTATTTCTAACAGCAGCAACAGAAACCAGAGGCAGACAACGTTAGCGGCTAACGTACCGTAACGAGTCCAGCACAAGTTAAAAGGGAAGTGTAGCTAAGCAACATGTTTACTAATGAGGCATTTTCCCTGTAGTTTACATTTATTATAAATCACTTCTGTTATTCAAATTACTCAAAATGTGTGAGAGACACTGGGATGTTTTTGAGTGTTAGCTTGAAGTGAACAGCGATGAATTAAATACTTTGCTGTTCAGAGTTGGAAGTTAAAAACTAAATGTGTGTATTAATGTGAAAACAGCACGAACAGAGAGAAAGAACAAGAGAAACCAAACCGTGTCTGTTTCTCTTCTTTACATTCATCATGTCTGCTCTGAAAAATATTGTTCTCCGGCGGTCCAGAAGTGAATGCTGGGAATTTTTGGATCTACAATAACGGTATAAACATTTCCAGCGTCTGGGCTCCTTTTCAACGATCTGCCAGCCGAGTAAACTTCAACCTCCGTCATTCCTCCGCTCCGTCAGTCAGAGGTCTGGATCTTATTCTCGCATATAATTACATTTCCATCAATTAACCAATTCTGTGATAAATCTATACCTCATTTCGTCTGCCAAAGTCCACCCGCGCTGCTTTCTCTTGCATGTCGTGAAGTATTTAATTTCAGATTTGACATGTGGTTTGAATTCATCACACTTCTGTAGCTTCTGGCTAAAAAAGGGAACATGTCAAACTGTAACATGGAGGTACGGAAACATACGTGCATCAAGACTTTTGTTTCATGATGTTGAAATCCATCCAGCCTGACGACACACACGCAGCGCCGACACTAAAGACTTTAACCCGTCTGCTTTATGGCTTCATGTGTGACCGACCCTGCAGACCTACAGTTGTTAGCATCTTTTGAAAGATAAAAGTTTCTTCTGGACAGTAATGATATTTTATAGAGGGAACAATCGCCGTGTCACTGATAACAGAAGCGTGCTGAGGATCATAAGCGGTTACTTCACAGAGGAACCAGGCATCTGAACAGGCAGTTCTGCATTAGTTCTGCTCGTTCACGGGGGCCCAACACAGATGTGAGCTTGTGGAAAAGTGAATCCCCTCCTCTGATCCCGGAGGCCCGTCAGCTGACCACCACACGCTCGTAAACCAGGGCCAGACCTCTGCCACGCCTTTGATCACCTTACACCTTGAAGAAGTGCTTCACATTTATCACCGCTGTAAAGGGGCACAGAGATCTGATGATCCGCTGCATTCCTCACGTGTTGCATCAGTGTTTTCTTAGAAGAAGTTCATATTTCTTAGTTTTTTTCTGCCAACACAAAAACTCTGTGCTACAAACAAAGTGTTGACTTTGGAAGGTTCTCTGAAAATGACAAAACCAGGACGAGATGCAGAATAAACCCAGTCGCTCAAATACTTTGTTTTCTTTCTGCTGCCTGTAGGTGCTAAACGCAGCAGCAGCCTGTGACGGAATGACAGTGTTGTGGTTGTGTTGTAGATGTATTGTGTTGCAGGGATACTGATGTTAGCATGCTAACCAGCGCTAGCAGTGTAAACACCAACGCTCTCCTGCTGCTCCGAGCTTCTGGTTCTGACCGCTAGCTGACTGTCTTACCGAGCTAACTAGCTAACAGCAGCTTCAGTTAGCAGAACATATAGTCAATACATTCATGTGCAGCTAACAAAGAGGTTAAACTTTGTTTTTGGTTTGAAGTACTCTGACACGTTCTCTCGTCTTTTCTCAGCAGGTAACGTCACCCAACGCTGACTACACTGTCGTCTTCTTCAGTTGTTTCATGGCGCAGACTTATAATTAATTAGCACCACGAGCTGTTTATCACACTGAACCAACTCCTAATATTGACAGAACAGCAGTGGTGGGAAGCAAATTAATTAACATTTCTGATGATTTGCTGGAAATGTGGTTTGTGCTGAATATGGATTAAATCCACATAAATTATTGTGTCCTCAGATTTAACACATTTACTTCCAGTCAGTCATGTTTATTTGAAGATTTACCACCACAAAGTGAACAACATTCAACATGAAACCCTTCAGAAGTTTGACCCCACTTTGGCTTTTCTCAGTAAACCTCCCGATGTGTCAGATCGTACCTTTACAGGTCCCGGCTGGTGTTTCCCCAGCGGTACCGTTTGGCAGCAGGAAGTGATGGAGGCCTTCCTCCGTCCTGGGCCGTCTGGTCTAAATCACAGCGGCCGGACCTGCAGGGGGCAGAGGGGAACATAAAACACTGGGAGCTGAGACAGGAGTGATACAGATGAAGGGACAGATGGAGGACGGACGGATTGATACCCTGAACTAATGTCCACCTCCTCTGACTCGGGCACTTGCAGGAGGCCTGTTTACTGACGGAGCCTCAGCTGCATCTCTGAAGTTACAGTATAGGAGCTCCTCTATATGAGCACACAGCAAGAATCAGAAATGTATGCAACATCATTGAAAACGTATGTGATAATTGATCTGATACGATCTATAATTGCTCTGATAAGTCTCCCCATCTGTTTCTCTGTGGAGCACCAGAGAAAAACAGGAGGCATGTTACTGTCGAGCTGCGTTTGACCCACGTCTGGTTTGAATCACCCTCAGAAACTCAGCTTCCCCTCCTGAGCTTCTCCGAGGCGTTCTCCTATCTGCCTCGCCGCTCTTTGTTTTTAAAGGCTGATAATTTAATTTCCAAATTGCTGCTTCCTTTCAGCAGCTGGTTAAATGCGTCAGAACGGAGATGGACAGGAGCAGCACTTCAGACACGTGTGAATGAGGCATTACAGCAAACTTCAGATAAGCAATACTGACATTTTAACAGCACTGACTGTTTTATGTGGATTCAGTCCAACGTTGAGGCAACAACAGCTCAGATAAGTTGAACGAAAAGACCTGAAGCTGCACTCAGACGATATGAGACACGAGTTTAAAGATGATGTTGCAGTCAGCTGAAGGTGTCCCTCAGTTTACTGCTGCCATGGGAGCTCGGAGGAGAAAACAAGGCCAACGTCTCACAGTTCCTGCCGTCCCATGATGCCTCTGGATGCAGGACTATAAATCCAGTGCCAGGACGTCAAACGGTGCATGCACACGTCAGATCACACTCTCATTTTGAGCGTGCCAGCGTGCCGATGTTAGCATTTAGTTCAAAGCGCTGCTGTTTCCATAAACACTCTCCCGGAGCCGCTGCAGCATGCAGACTCTCTCTCTGCAGTGACATTACAGTCACAGTCACTGTGATCACATTGTGCTGTTAAGATCAGCTCCCTGCAAACGCTCAGTCAGAGAGGCTTTGAAGCAGGAAGTCAGCGGGGGCATGTCGTGCAGCTTCAGAGGAGCATGAATTATCAATCAGATCGCTTCAGATGCTTGAACAAGTCACAGCGTCTCATGTTCAGACGGAGGTCTCACATCATGGAAGAACGATTCATATTAGACTTTCTGAAACTGTCAAGGGCCTTTTTTATTAGTCCTCCGTCTTCCGTCCCTGTCCGAGTGTTTCTCCACCTCCACCTCCTCTAACCTGCATTTAAATCCAGAGTTTGTCGAGTCACCTGTTGTGTTTCCCTGATGTTTCTTCGTGTGTCATGATCCTGAATGATCTCCATCGTGTCGGTTCTCATCGTGACAGAATCAGAGTGCAGCTGCTTGGATATTAAAGACTGAACCAGGTTGTGAACCAAGACGATTCCTCAGGTACATTTATAAAGATGGGAAAACCCAGCACACTGTTCGCCTTAGCTACAGGGAACAAATGAATTCTATCATTTGATTTTTAACATTTAACAAGTTCAATCCAGCATAACGGTCACACTCGGATTGTTGTGTTTTGGATCCCTGATTCTCCGGCCTGGTCTGATGTGGTCTGACTCCAGCCTGGAAGACAACGCTACCATTCTCAGACCCTAAACAAGTGACTGATTGAAGACTTGGTCGAGGTTTTCCTCTCACAGCAGCTATCAGGTGACCACTGCCCCAAAATAAAACAGGAATATGGCTGTTTTTCCAACCGTCACCATGGCAGCGCAGAGGGAGTGTGAAGTGATTAGTGTGGGCTTTAAGCAGTGGGGTGTTTTACTGGGGAGAGGCTCCGCGAGGACGGTGTGAAATGTGTGGGCGTGTGTGTGTGTGTGTGTGTGTGTGTGTGTGTGTTATCAGATCTGTTACCTCAGCTCGGAGGAAGCCATGCAACCACTGTTGTGTGTGTGCGCGTGGTGAATTAACTTCTGTCTCCTTCCATTTAGTCTCAGGGATAAACCTACATGTCGGCCCCTCACTGCTGCTGCTGACCTCTGCGGTCTGCAGCCTCCAGCTTCTGATCCCAGACCAGCAGGACTCCTCTGCTGAGCGCTGCAGGGAGGAGCAGCCACACACTGGAACGGCCGGACAGAAGAGCTTCTGTTTGGATATCAGAACATTTCAGTACGTTTTAAAATAACAATCTTAACTTGCATTGTTTCAAACCGTTTTCAAACTAACATCAGAATTACCTGAAAGAATATAAGCATCGTGTTCACTTGTGTGCAGGAAGTAAAACCTCTGAGGATTATTTCAGTGGTGGCGTTCTCTTTACTTATTTAATCCTGGCTCTCTGACACCGGCTGATCTTATCTCTGACAGCAGCTGTCCTCCTCCACCTCCTCCCGGCTGTGATCCTGACAGCAGTCGGTGGGACTCTTCACAGCAGCACACAGACCTGGATGAGAACCAAGCTGGACTCCATGAACCAGCTCCTGCGAGCAGCCCCCGTGACGACGACGTGATAACAAACAGTCTGGCAGTATTAGCACCAAACTGATGTGAACCGGCACGGTCAGATTATAAAATTAGCCCCAACAGACGTGTGATAAACTGAGACGCTGACGATAATCACCCACAGCTGGAGCATCAGAGGCTTGCAGACGAGATGTAGACATAACACAGCGACAGCGTGAGGTGTCCTCAGTGACGGCTGAGTTTCTGCGGTCCAGTCTGGTATGTGGACTTCAAACAGAAGTGGACACTTCAGGTTTGCAGACACAAGTTACTCACTGGTGGTGATATTTACATGGACATCCTGCAGATACAGAAACACAGAGAACAGCTAACACGTGATCAGGACTGAAGGTTCACAGTAACATGAAGTATTTAAAAAACAGAAGAGTACTTAAAGCTGCAATCCTTCATATATTCACCTCCGTTCACAGCCTGACACAGTTAGCAGCTAGCTGGTGAATAGTGGAGCACTTAGCAGCTAAAGAAATATTGAAGTTAGAGTAAGAGGACTATTTACAGAACATGTTATTCTATAAACTGAGGATTCATCAGGAGTTCGCAGGTTGTTATCGAGCTGTCACACCTCGGTCTTCATCAGTGAACGGAGGTGGCTGCTGTTGTTGTTTCCCAGCAGTCGTCCACTGACTGAACCACTTCTCGTGATCCAGAATAAGTCTGAGAAACAGCGATGGTGGCAGAAGTTAATAACTCTCTCTCACAGATTAGATTCCCCCATAAACAGTCTCACTGTAGTTCACCAGCAACTGATGGCAAGTCAGGGTCAAGTCAACACGTCAGGCCGGATTCCTTCAGCTCCCCAAACAGTCGCTCGTCGGCCACCTGCTGCTGATCCGCTCGGCTACCGGGCCTCTGGAACCAAAACAGCTTCTGTCACTGATACTATACGAGCAACAACACACTGAATTCACTCTCAGAGTCCCGACAACTGTGTGGCCTCGTTTTATATTATGTGCTGCCTTATTGCTAATATATTAGCTACACAAAGATGTTTGGACACGAAGACCATCACACACACACACACACACACACACACACACACACACACACACACACACACACTCTTGGCACACGCTCATCTGCTGGCCTCTGTGCTGCTGATGGTGAAAAGGGAGATTCCCACAGCGCAGTGTGAAATTAGAAAGAGAAATAAGGTAATGTCACAGGAATGTTTCATGAGGCCCGGGAGAGGAGGTGCTGACTCAGTGTGTATGATCCCCAGAAGTCCAGTGAAGCTCAAAGATACTGGAGTCGCTCCACGACCAGAACAAATGAAGGCATGAAAGTTAAAACTGGAAGCTGTATTAATAAATCATCAGGAGTAAGAGTTACAAGGTGTTGAACCGTTGTGATTCCACTTGAACCCCGTCAGATAGAATCCGTTTGAAAAGCGTCGGATGTTTGGTGATTCGCCGGCGCTGAAGTCATGGCGGGTCCATGAGAACCGGCCTTGATTACTTGGGACTGTCTTCCTGCCAGTTCTCAGAGATAAAAGGAAATCTCGTCCACAGATCTGTGAGCACCGCCCGTCTCTGGCTCGCCGCTGAGGTCGAGGTGACGGGCCGACCCACGCAGCTGGCACACGCTCAGCTCTGCACCGGACACGGTTCCTGGCAGAACCATTAAAGGAAACATTCTGGTACTTTTCCAGTCTGGGTGGTCGAGGTCCGGTCCAATCACCGAAACCGTCATCCCGTCACTAAACCAGAACCACGGTCGATAATCCCCATTCTTAAAGTAATTACCATCAATACTTCATCTTTACTAAAGCTCAGCCCACTGAGCTAACACTTGTTCTAACAGCTGATTATAACCTGACAGGAAACAAAACTCTGAGGGAGAGTAAATCATCTGTGCGCTCGTCGGACCGGCCGGTATCAGCAGCAGCTCAGCAGATGAAGCTACACGCAGACTCGTCCTGTGAGTAGACCGAAGAGCTGAGCTGAGACGTGTCCTGTCGACAGCCGACTCTTTATTTCGGGGAAAATGTGGGAATGTTTTGCTTCAGTACCTCGAGTGGCCACAGGGGGCAGCAAGGCTCTGCGGCGCCACCGTATCCACATCTAAACAGTAAATTCACTCCAAATAAATTGAATTCCAGGTCGGCTCTAAACAAGACTTCTTCACACTGACCACAGCAACACAACCACATCCTGCCCCGCCTCCTCTTCACGTCGTCACCTCCTCACCTGTGCTCACTGAGGGGAGACTCACCATCGTCCTTGAGATAGTTCACTGCATCCCCAGCTGCAGGACACTTTCTCTTCCTTTTCCTGTTATCGCCCCAGAACAGTCAGGTTGGTGTTTCACCTCCCGGCACTGGAACATCCTGAAACTGTCAAAATGTAGAAAGAGGGGATTTTTTGTGTGTGTTGAATCAGCAGCCATGTGCACGAACACTTAGACACTCTCGATTAAACCTATTTTAAGACAAATTATATCACTGTTACCAGCAATGTCATGTTAAACAAACAATTCTTATTTCCCAGAATCTCCCAGTCAGTCTGGGAAACCCTGGACAGTAACTGTTGACCCTGCTGGAGGTCCTGAAGTCCAGGATGAACAGCAAAGGAGGAAGGATGGAGAGGAGGTCCTGGATGGATGCTCAGGTCAAAAAGGCATCAGACTTTCATCCTGTTTGTTTGTGTCAAGAGTGAAAGTGAAAGTCTACGTTGAGTTATTTGAACTTACTGAAGCAGTTATGTGATGTCACATAACTGAAGATACGTACGTGATGTACAGGGACGATCGTAACCGAGTTACGCGAGTTAAGCTAACCAAACCTCGAGCGTACGATGAAGGTCCAGTTTGCTTGTCGGTGTAACAGTCATGTTGTTTTGTGAATTATGTTTTATGTCCTTTTGGGAGTGACAATGAACCTGCTCAGTCGCTGGTTGCAAATTCCTGTTTTGGTGTCTGTCTGAGCAGAAAGAGGCTCGCTGGGCTCTGATATAAGTGCTTGTTTCTTTATTTATATGAAACTCTGGTTCTACCTGTAAAGCTGCTGGACTTGAGTCAAAGAGCTGAAGCAGAGCCTGAAGAGGTCATTGTGTGAAAGTGGACAGAGCATAACAGACGAGACTCTGGAAAGTTCTTCCTTTCTCCTCCTCTGAGCTCTGAGGGGTCGAGCAGGTCTCACACTGTTCTCTACAGTGTAAACAGCACTTCCCCTCCTGAGATCTACTGTAGTAGCAGCCACAGCGTGAGTCTGAAACACTGGTGTGTTGTACTCAAACACTGGCCCTTCAGAAGTCAATGCTGAAACCCGCCGGTGTGTTCAGGGCTCCATTCATTCAGTGCTGTTCGTGTTTTTCCTTTCCATGAAATATCGGCTGCAGGCTCCTCTCTCCTTCTGTTGGCCGCTGCTCTCTGTATGCTGTCAGAACAGTGGGCGTCGAGCACGGCTGGGTGGATGTATGAATGCTGGGCTTTGTATGCAGGCATGTGTGGGCTGCGATCACCTCTAGTCTTACCGTTTAGGTGGAGGCGTGAGAGGGGAAAGAAACACGGGGTTCGCCTTACTCGTGGTGCATAAAAACCTCAGTTTTATTGTGGAATTTGGACATTTGCTCAAAACTGAGGAGGGTTTTGTTGAGCTCAGTCACATCAAAGAGCCGGGAGGAGCTGGGAAAGTTGTAGCTGAAATTAAAAAGTATGTTGTTGCAATTGGAGGTGGAGGCAGAGTTAGAGGAAAGTTACATTTCACCGGGCGAAGCCTTGAGACTCTGTTTTCTGGGGAAATTTACAGGAAGGGAGGCGGAGGAGGACACGTGGGGAGTGGAGAAAGGTCTTGTGTCAGGTCTGTGAGGGCCAATACTCAACTTTGCTAGTAATCGGCGGCGTGCATATTCAGGTGGCTGGATCTGTTTCAGCTAAACGGCTCTCCTGGGCCAGTTTTTTAAGTGAGGGTGGACTCCCACGTGCCTCGCCAGATCAATACAGGCCAGCGGGGACAAAGAGCGCCTTTTAGGAAACAGAAATTCCAAGTAGCGGGAATCCAAAGTGAAACAGAGGTAACGCTGTGTTTGCTTTGGATGAGGTTTCACTGTTACACAGGCGACGGGTGGAGAAGGTGGAGGTTTATAAGATGGTCGACTCCCACAAATACACACATGTACACACACACACACACACACACACACACACACTGCATGGCTCTCCTCATCTCTGCTGTTCTGACTCTTATTCTGCAGTCAGGCATCCGTTTGGCCCCAGAAGACCCTAAATCCTCAAGGCTGGATGTGGGAGTTTAGAGACGAGGGTTAATGATCACCTCAGTATTTCATGTCATTATCTTGTGTATCTCTTATATTTTGTTTTCTTTCTCACCTCGCCACAATAACTATCAATACTTTGCCATATTCTTCTAATTATCCAACAGGGGCCACTGTTGTTTCTGCTGGAGACATAAAACATACGACTTCCTGTGGGGAATTCTTCCTGACGTCCATGTTTTCATGAGCTGGATGGAGGTGGAAACAGCTGCTGCGTAAAATGAGGTTAGCGAAAGAGAGTAAAATATTGACAGGTCGCAGGTTATTGATTATTGCTTAATAATTAGAATTAACACTCAGTAGATCATCTCTCTCTGCCAAGTCACGCCACAAAACGGGACCAGCCACCCCAAAAAAACCCAACTACTAATGTGAAAAATTCCTCGATCTTCCTCTTCATCTGGATCTGCACCAAAATGGGATCCATTCTTGGCTGTGACCCATCATCCATCCAGGTTTTGTTGAAATCTGTTCAGTAGTTTATGAGTCCCACTGACAAACTAACCAGCCGACCGACCAAGAAACCAACCAGAAAACCAAGAACACGACCAAGAAACCAGCCACCAAACAACCAGTGGTGCAAACTTTTCCTCCCTGCAGATGTAATAATTATAATTCTTCACGTCTTCAGCTCGGGGACACATCTGCTGGACAGATTATCTGACTGAAGAACAAAACAAGTCGTCTCTGCCACCCACTGATGAAGAGTAAAAGCAAAACTGAGCGACGTGATAAAAAGTCTTATCTCCTTTTTTCTTGTTCAATAACCAAACTTCTGACCTTCCATTTCCATTTATCAGTGCAGCCAACAGAGCACAAATGATCCTTTGGTGAGTGGAAGATGGTGTAAATGTCAGAACCGGCTGTAGCTGCAGTTCTCAGTTCTGAGCTCAGACCTCGGAGTGAAAGTTCAAACACCGGGCTGCTGCACTGAAAATGCACCTTAATGGACAAAATAGCTGAGCACAGATAACAAAGGCTACAAGAGTAAAAGCTTATGGGTTGTTTTTTTTGTTCCCGTGGGAGAGCAGCGCCGCGATGAAGCAGCTGCGGCGAGATGCGTGCAGTCGCTGCAGACACATGGTAAACATTACGCAGCCAGGCGAACGCTCATAAATGGAGAAATTGTGCAAAATCTGTTGTTTTTAATTCACGTATTCACGCACTGTATGAGTTGCAGCGCCGGACTGGTGGTTTTTTTAAAATGCAGGCTTAAAATGTTGCAGATGGGCGCTGGATTGATGGACTCTCTGACAGATTTAGTTTCTGTTGGTCTCGTGCAGGCCTCTCCTGCAGACTCTGTGAGAAAATGAGTTTTATAGCTCAGTAAGCGAGCACAGCAAATTAAACAAAACTTGTTAAGGTTATTTTACTGAATATAAAAAGTGGTGCTGCTCGAGTTAAGCAGCGGTTTCTGCTTTTACTGGACTCTGAGTGCATCTGTAGGATACACGGTGCTGCAGAAGCGTTGCATCACATCTGTATACACATGTGAATGAACGTGAATGTATAAGTGTGTGTGGCAGCGGCCGCGGTGCTCGAACCCCCTGCGGTTCCTAATTCATCCTACCTAACATCCCCGTAAACATCCTGCTGCAGCTCCCTCGTGGTTTGTTTATGAGCTCAGCCTCTTCAAACAAAAGCCCACACAGGAGGTCGGCCGCGCCTCGCATGAAGACGGCATCATTCACACAGCGGGCCGTCACTGGCAGCCATTAAGCAGCGCACAAAGTGCAGCAAAATAAAAGGAACAAAAGAGCGTCGTAAAATACAGCGAACAAAAAAACAAAAAACGCCAAAGTGAAAGGAACAAACGCATCAGCAGTGAGTAGAAATAAACCTATTCTGTTTAGAATATGCATGATTATCACTTATATGGAAGGATGTGGCAGTTGGAGTTAATTGGCAGCTTAAATCCTGCTTCTCTTTTTTATTTGCACTGCATGACTTCCCTCATTATCACCTTCCTGCTCCACAAGGACGATTTGATAAGATTTGCAGCGGCCTTAAGAATCAACAATGACGTAAATATATAGTTTAGCCGACAAATCAGTTCAGTCTTCATCCTCCCGAGAGATAATACCATCATCGCCCTCGCGATGACTCCACAAATGCAGCTTTTCTTAGACAAACATCCGCGGTGATAAGAATGAGGGGTAATGACTTCAATGATAGGGAAATTGTTTCCTTTTGGACCCGCCCAGCATCGCTGGGACACCAGATTCAACCGTGCAGAACAGATGGAAAGGGCCAGGACCCAGGTCCGGGTATTTATTTCCACATGTGATGGTGATGAGACGTTATCTCTGGAAAATAAACGGAGGCCGGCCTGTGTTAGTGTTCGAGGATACCAGATTTGACAAGCTTTTAAAGTGAGCGTAGGATAATAAATCTTTACTTGACTTAGTTTTTTGGTTTCAAAGGCTGGAACAATAATTCACAACCTGGTTAAAAGCAACACTTTGATAGTGTTAAACATTCAGATGAGTGTGTGTGTTGTCACAGGGGCAGCTCATGGTGAAAAACACACAGCTGGGGTTCATTTAGCAGGTTTAGCTGTCGGTGTTAACTCCAAAACACAACCCAGCAAGACCAGTATATGTTGTGTTTTGGTGCTGGTCTATGCTGGTTTTTTTATGCTGGAATATTGAGGGACAGTCAAGAGAAACTGTGAACTAAGTTAAGCCTCATTTTAAACCAACTAAATACCTACTAGCAGACTGAACGTCAGTATCTGTTTTTTTCACGTTTTCAATGCAGCACTAGCTCAGTTAGCATTAGCTTAGCTGTCGCTTTGTAAGTTTGATTATTATCCAGAAAGATCGTTACCCAGCTGTAACGTCAGTGACCTGCTGATCGTAGTCTTTCTGTAACACGCAGTGAGCCGTGTAGAAGTTTATGGTGTATAAAAAGTACTTGTGGTGATATTCAGAGTAAAAATATACGCTAACTGGCAGCTAACAACCCCAGCAGAGCAGACCGGCTCAGCTAAGTGTGAAAAATAATGTTTTTTTGGGGCATTAAATCATATAAATCTTATCCAAACCCTTGAATAAGAATATGAACTTGAACATGAGTGTGATGTTTTAACAGCCGTCACGTCTCCTGTTGGGTGAAAATAATTTCCTATGTATCTACAAACACAAAGCAAAACAATTGATCCAGTCGACTTGGCGATAGATGTTTGTATCTAGTTGCGGCTGTTTAAATGACGTGACTATGAGACGATCGGTGAGGTTTGGAATAATGCACGACCACTCCAGAGTCAGACGACTGAGAGGTTTTCCTCCTCTTGTGTCAGCAGCTTAAGAGCCTCGTGTTCCTCTGAGGAGCTGATGGAAACTCAAACAGAGCTAAAAATAAAACAGAAACGATCCCTAATTAATGCGTCAGTGTTGCTCTGAATCTGGCCTGTGTTTGAGTGCGATGGTCAACTGTTTGCTGGCAGGTTTGTCGGGCTCTCAGCTTTATGAGGTGATAATATGTCAGAGTTGCGTTTGTCTTTATTTTAAAACGTCTCCGTGAGTGTTATCAGACGAGAGAGAAGTCGTAGTTGATTTAGTCGAGAGTTGTTTTATTGCTCAGGATTACCAGAAAATGTTGGACCACCAACTGCAGCTGAGTCAAGATAAAAGAAAGGAAACGCAGCATTCATCATCCTGATGGTGTGGTAACACCTTGATCCCGGTCCAAGAGCACAGCGCAGGATGTGGATCGTTACTGTGGGTAGAAGTCGAGCTGCCGACCCGACAACACGCAGGAGAACAGGTCCAGGTTCTGACAGCAGAGGTTAATGAACTCTGCGTCGCCGTCGGATTGAATGTATTTACGTTACCTTTGCTGGAATGTGAACGAGCCTGTCTTAATTCCTCCCTATGAAACTTCAGCCAGACTGCAGTGAACTCGTCATGGTGAACTCTGATTATTGGCATTTAAAAGCTGCTCCCTGCAGCCGCGTCTCACTTTAATATTTGCTTATCTTTGCCTGAGGACGCTTTAAAGTGAGGTCACTTTTTCTTGGAGGTCTATAAAAGAGTTGGAGATACGTTTCAGGAACAGAGTCTGGAGAGCCTCGACGGTACGATGTGTGTGTGCTGAGGACTACTGGACCCGTGAATGTGGGCTGTCCAGGCATCAGAAGAATTAAATCAGTCAGTGAGTCCACAGATACTCGACTGTATTCTGACAGAGCTGCACCTCCCCCGAGGCTGCAGGCTCCTCTGTGCAGCCGAGCATGCTGAGGCATTTTAAAGGTTCCTCCAAAGTGCGAAATAACAACTGGGGGTCTCCCATAATAGTTAAAGCAAACAAAACACCCTGACCTGCACAAATGTGAAATGCAGGCCAAGCCTCAAAGAATGTCAACATGGCAGCCGCAAGGCATCAGAAACATGCGCCGGTCAAACACCACACACACTGAAGATGTAGATAACAGGGTGCAGAGGAAGCAGTGGGAGCAGATAGAGGAGGAACGGGGTACAATGGGGACAATAGAAGGGAAAAGAATTCAAGGTTTTCAATGCAGACGCCACTCAGATGTATAGACCGACTGCTGCCCTCGTCCACGCATCACGTATGTTGCTACAGCAGAAAGTCTTGTTGTTTGTTTGGCTCTATGTCCTAATCCAGCCTATTTATAACAGAGAAACAGTTACAACCCCCCCGCCCCCCCGCAGGAATGTTAATCTTCCCGAGGACTTTGGTCAAGAGTCCAGCGGCCCCACCATCCAACGCCACAGAGCCCTGCGGGGTCGATCCCAGTACACCCCGAGCATCCGACACGCAAGTCGTCTCTTTAAGGAAGATGCGATTCATCTAAAGCCGCAGCAGAGGAAAAGAAAACGCTGTCCAGTTGAATTCTTTCACTCTCAGAAAGCAAAACCACATAAACCGGCGAGGGAGCCAGAGATTCCAGTGAATTGAGGCAAACTGTGGTGAGGCGAGAGCAGAAGAAAGTCATCAGCGAGTTTCTTCACCCTGCAGCATCTGCAAGAGAAAACAACAGTTAACAGCACGTAAAGTGAAAGAAATGGCCTGTCACAGTGAAACCCCCCGGACACCAGCTCCCGCGTGTCTTCAGCCTGGAGGTTATCACGGCTCGGGGACCAGAGGAGCTGAGTGGACCGTTAAAGACGACGTGGAGACCTCAAGTAACAACATGCAGCGCTTTCAGAATAAAAGCAACGATCAGATGAACTGTAACGCACTTTTCAGTGAAGTGTGACTGAACAGTGAGAACTCGATCCAACAACTTTTCGCCTCCATCAGGTCAGATTTCACATCGGCCCAACATGTCAGAGTGAAATCAGTCCCTGACAGTCAGTCTCACCTGTAGTTACCTTAAAGGAAGTCTCCTAATCAACTGCAGTAGCTGGGGGACACCCTCAGGTCTAACTTTGTTCTGGGTGTACATGCTACATGTTAGCTTAGCATCTGCAGTGAAGATTTCTCCAGCTCAACGTTTTGTCTGTTTGTGAAAGGTGATTTCCACGACTTCTTTCCTGACGGTCTTATTATAGCCGCTGTCGTGTTCCTCTTTCATTTTAAGAGGGAACTGAATATCAGTAAGTAGAGAATATTATTTTAAAAAGTCAGAAGTGAAATGAACTTGAGTTTGATTGACAGATGCAGAAGATAAGCTCACCTGTTTCTAAATGTCACTCAGGCTCATCGCCACGGAGCCGTCAAATAACAAGTGGTATTAATTTCCACATCAGATTCTAGAAACTCATTTATTTTGGCAACCTTTGGCTTCAGAGGAGGAAGTCATTTCAGAGAGGAATTTGGCTGAAGTGTAACAGGGTGTGACCGTCTGTCCAGATGAAGATTTATACGGAACGACGGGGGAATTTGAGAAATAATTGGAGTGTTTTTACGAGATCGTGCCGTCCGTCTTCACAGCCTTCAAGCCTTTTCTTTCAACTGGCGCCCCCCATTAGAGCTCTCTCTTTGTATCTGGTTTGTGTCTCGGGTCACGTGGGTTTTGCGAGGCCTCTCGTCTTGTTCCCGGTCTTATCGCTCACGCTGCAGCCCGGGCAGCTCCTCCTCGCAGCAGCAGCCGCAGCTCATTTGAAAGTTGAGGCCTGAAGCTGCAGCTAATGAGCCGTGAGCTTTCTTTTTTTGGACAGAGTACAGTAGGGGCCTCCCATCACCAACCAGAGGTCACCACTTCCCAAACTGCTTAATACGCTCCGACCTTTGTTTGGCAAGTATTTTAATACTCTGTTTTTGCACAGGCCCAAAAAGCCCAGAGGTTCTTTGTGCTGGGAATCTGTTTTACAGGGATCATAGTAACTTTACGTGTCAGCTATAATGACGTCCAGTGATGGTCAACAGATAAAGTGCATTAAAACCACCAACTGAACAAACGTGCAGTTTATTTGATGCATGTCTTGCTGCCACATTAGCAGGTATCTGCTTTACATCAGATTGTAAGTAGTGTGTGTATGTGAAGGTCTCGTCCTCCTCTGAGCGCCTGGCTCGCCTCTCAGCAGGGAGTCGCAGAGTCTGTGACGAGCAGCCGGGAGAGCTGACGACGGGAGGATTGCTGAGCTCGTCCATCAGGGGAGATACACGGCGCTCACTGGGTACAAAAATAATGTATTAATGAACTGGAAGGTCCAGACAAAGTCCAGGAAAATAAAATAACTCCCACTGAGGTTTCACAAGAACTGGTCATGAGCGACTCCACAGATCTACTCTCTCCTCTCTGTGGCAGATGGTTTGAAGATGCAGTCTGTAATTTCTGCTGTGCTCGATTAAAAACAAAACAAAAGACACAAAGTGACGCGGGATCATGGCTGAAGAAACTCTATCTGCGTGACTCAGGAGTGTGAAGCTGCTGTATCTGATGAGCTCTCATTTTAATACAGACATGCTTCATAATATATATCTGATATAAAACACAGCACTGTCCTGTAAATCAACTTTGATTTCTGTATCTTTGGACGGAGAAGTGCTGAGATTGCATCAGTCTATTTTGGACTTGCTGGCGTGTGTGCTAAATGTGGACACAGATTATGAGAGGAAAGAAGTGGAAGGGGAAGTGAAGTGCAAAGTTAATCGTGGCGAGGAGTCAAACCGTCTCTTGGCTGCAGGAGCGCAGCGGCAGCATCAATCACACCTCGACGACAGCCTCCTTATCCGCCGGACAAGAAGCTGCTACTACGTGCAGCGTGTCCTCCGAGACGAGCTCTGAGACGTCACCACGACCGGAATCTGTCACGCCGATCACAAGGAAACAGGCCAGACGGGCTGATAGCGTTCACGCTGGCTGTGATTACTGTGATTAACAAGCTGCTGCTCATTCAGGCACTTAAAGAGAAACTAGTTTTCTCTCTGCTGAATCATTAACAGACGACAAACTCTGACAACAGTCAGGAAACAAATTACTGAATAAATACAAAGAAACAGTTAAATAAAGGAAGTTTCTGTGATTGTAGAGGAAAATATCACCGATATGAAATACAGAGACTGAAAGTTGAAGATCTTCGTTTTACTTTTGAAGAGATGTTTTAGCTCCTGTTTGCTAACGTAAGCTAACGTTGGATAGATATCACTCTGGAGCTGATGTAGTATGAAGTCCTTCTTTACACCTGATGCTGTCTCACAACAGGTGAGTCCTCATCGCCATGCTTACATTTACACGCATCAGAGCACGCCATCATCCTATTGGTCAACGTCAAGCAACACGTCAGAGGAGAAAAACAAGGACCGCTGGACTTTTCCTCTGGATCGTCCCAGTTGGGTTACACTACATGGTCACTGACTGAAAAGCCCTGTGATCAATCGCTGCTAAATAAAAAAAACAAAACTGTTGTGAAGGTGTTTGTTTTGTCCGCTCTGGGCAACTGTAGAAACATGGTGACGATGCACCCGTCATGATTCTGGCTGTGCGTCTGTCGTTTCCTGTTTTATTTTGAAGTTTTACCCTCATGTGTCGCTTTCTATTTCTTCCCACTGTTTGATGTCACCTGTGTCTTATCTGTGATCAGGTGTGTGTGTGTGTGTGTGTGTGTGTGTGTTTGTCTTGTGTTCCACCTGAGCCTGTCTCCTCTTGTGTCTCCTGGTGTTTTGTTCCTGGTGTTTTCATTGATTCGTACAGTTCTTGGTTTTTGGATTCTTTGTGTCTTTGGGTTTTCAGCCTCCGGATATTAAATCTCACTCTTGGTTCTTTTGTCCCGTCTCAGCTTTTGGGTCCAGCTGCTCAACAACCTCCTCCTACATGTCAACAGCACGTAAAATGGAAATTCAAACAAAACATTTCCAATTCTGAGATAACTGGGTGAACTCCATCCTGATCCTGACCAAGAGGATCAAGCTGCAAAACAGCCATCGACTGAAAACAAACTTTTATTGTAGTCGCGCTAAAAAACAGGCAAATATTGTCATCAGTCATCTTCAGAGGAAACAGGAAGAGCTGGAGACTGCGATGGATTTTGTTTCGACTCTCTTGTCACAACTTTCCTCACTGTCCTGTGATGAGCGCCACCTTGAGGAGCCATGAAGGAGTGCCGCAGGAGTCAGATTGGTGAGGAATCTGTTTTATATTGATATTCATATCATCAGAGGAGATAAATTCAGTCCCTGCTCTGGTGTCAGATACAGCAGGACGGGTCACATGACACCTACAAGCTCCCCACAAATAAAAAAACAAAAAAAACATTATAATGTTTTCTGAAAACTGTCATTATGAGAAAGTGCTGCAGAGGAAACACATGCAAGTCAGTGGACAGCTGGGGAAAAGAGACATATCTGCCTCAAATATGAAAATATGTGGACTGATCCGGTACCGAACACAGAACCGGATCAGTGTCAGTCCCACCTGCTGTTGAACTTTAATATTTGGGGGTTTTAAAGCTTTTCTGGAGTTTCTTTTGGACCGACTGCTTCTGTTATTCTGCTCTTAAAGTCACTTTGGGAAGGTCGAGATGAGCTCACGGTGCCAGGGAGGCAGGCAGAGCTGAGGAGGAGGAGGAGGAGGAGGAGGAGGAGGCGGCTGAGCGGGCAGGAGGCTGCTGGAGCTCTGACAGGAAACTTTCCTCTCCGCTCGGTCCTCAGCACTCAGACTTCACTTTACCATCTGAAATGCACTTGACTGGACCGCGGAGGTTCTGACCCAGTGTCCCGGTCATGGCTCTCCATCTTCACCCGCCGACAGCTCGTCACTGAAGACAACAGCACCTTCTTTCTTTTTTACAGGATAAACTTTGGAATAAATGACATTTTTCTGCCTTTAACGCACCGGACGTGAGGATGGACGCGCTGTTTTACCTGCTCGCCTTCATGCTGGCCCGGCTCAGTTCGGGTCTCGGGTACTCGGAGTCCAGTATCCAGGCGGGCCAGAGAGCAGCCAGCAGACACAGGTACGTGTTCTTCATGTGGTCACCTGCGGGTCGGTCCGTGTTACGGAACCAGAGCAGAGCTGCAGTTCAAAACCTGCTTTGGAAAACTGTGGATTTAAGATGCACGATACCTGCCGCTGTCGTGTGGTTCTCAAACGGAGGTCCGCGGACCCCCAGAGGTCCCTGAGAGGGTTCTGGAGGTCCCATCAAATAAAAGAGGGAATATGTAATTTTTTTACTGAAACGCCATTAATGAGTCACGTGATGAATTAATGATTGTTGATGAACAGTAATGAAATGAGGGTCCAGGGTCTAAATTTGTTTCAGTTTATGGATCTTTAATTGGAAAAGGTTTGGAAACCTCAACTTTAGAGACTTTAGTTGATCATTCCTGATGATTCTGGGTCGAGTTCTTATGATTCAGATATGAAATGCAGCCGACACTGATGAAATGCAGGCGTCATATCGGCCAGTATGTTAGTTTGTGCATTAGAAACGATCCCTGCTACTGATTTTAGAAGAAGAAGAAGAAGAAGAAGAAGAAGTTGCTCTCTGGTGGAGCTAACAGAGCTAACTGAGAAGTAGCATTGTCCTGTTTCTAAATTAAAAATCAGCGACGTGTTCTGCTGTAACTTAGAGAGGCGGCATTTGAAGAAGCATCACAGGAAAGAGTGCGATGAAACTGCTGGTATCCAACACTCAGTAAACAGAACTGTGACGTGTATATCTTCAGACGCTGGTGGTCTAAATAATTACTTAATTATCCACTTTTATTACTTCATCCTGGCCCTCGTGTCTTTGGCTGTGGTTTAAATAACCACAACAACGAAAAAATCCTTTAATTTGGGTCAAAATCTGATGAAATCCTGCCAGTAATATCATAATTTCCTCAGTGAACTTGAAGTATCAGCGTTCCAGGAGGAAAGTTGCAGTGAATTCTTATTTCTAGTGGAAACATCTTCTTGGTTGTTTGCGTCTCAGCACCGGCCCTCCCTGACCGGGGGTGATGTGTACGTGGGAAGAGTTGTGATGAATCAGGGGGCCCAGAGCCGGAGAGAGCTTACTGGGATTACAGATATTTACTGTTTCAGGGCCCCACGTGAAACGTTTGTCAGGGGGCCCCAGAATCCCAGAATTCATCATTCTGGCGAACAGCATCTTCCAGTCGAGTAAAGACAAACGGGCTCTATGGGGGAGTGACAAGCTGCAGGGATACTGAACCTGAACCGGACGGAGAACGATAATGTAAAGAAACGATGTGTAATCTAGATTTAGGACCGCCAAACTGCCATCTTGGCCTCTTTTTATGGGCCGGTGAGGAAATCATTTAGATCTTAGTGAGCGTTGATTAACAGCCGCTCGTAAATCAGCGATGGCCGTCGCTTGTAAAGCTGTTAGTGCTGCCAGTGAGCCAACACATGTCTGTTTTTATTGTGCTGTTGCAGCCCCATAGTGTGTTATTAGCATGTAATTGAGCTTCTGCCTGAGGTGTGTGTGTGTGTGTGTGCGTGTGTGTGTGTGTATGTGTGACTTGTTTGTGTGCTTTTCGATATATGAATGAGGATGTTTTGACAAACTGACCGAGTCGTAATGTGTGTGTGAATAAACGCAGTCACAACAGGACGACTGAGAGAATGAATGATGGAGGCTGTCACGTGTGTGTGTGTGTGTGTGCATGCACGTGCGTGTGTGTGTGTGTGTGTGTGTGTTTGCCTACATGTGTTTGTACTTAGCGTGTGTGCGAGGCAGGCCGGGCTTCTGGGAGTTTTGAGCTCCTGCAATAGTAGCTTCTATCAGGTTTCTGTCCGCATCAGAGTCCAGTGTGCTGCTGCTAACTGCTGCTAACTGCTGCTAACTGCTGCTAACTGCTGCTAACTGCTGCTGCTGCTAACTGCTGCTGCTGCCTGAGTCAGGAGATGCGTCAGTATGATGAAGCTGAGCTGTCATCTGGAGGAAGTGAGTGAGTGGAAGTGAGGTCGAGGATAGGTAGAGAGTAGAAGAGAGTGAGAGGAGGACAAGAAGAAGAACAAAGATTTGGAAAACTGGCAAGACGGTGAAAGGAAAAGCTCCGGAGCGAAGAGAGAGAACCCGAGCAGGCGCGACGGTCGAGGATGAAAGAGCAGGAAAGAGGCGAGGAGGAGCAGCTCGACGAGAGAGAAGACAGCAGACCTGGATCCTTTAATGCAATCCCCCTGCCGAAACCAGGAGGCTGTGGAGGAGTCAGCATGGCTGCCCTGTGACACACACACACACACACACACACACACACACACACACACACACACACACACACACAGTGACGCATCGGGGAGAAGAATGCGTTGGCCCGTGGCGATGCGGTTTGCCCCTCTGACATCTGTTTGAACTCAATCGATCTGTTTTGACAGATGTGTGAAGTTGTGTGTAAGTGGTTCAGGCTGCTGAACGAACCCACGGCATCCAGCAGGCGTCTTAGCGAGCGGCTCAGGAGGACCCGGAGCCGCCCGACACATCTCCCGCCAACATGTCCGGAGACGCACGTCAGCTCCAGACGGTGACGGAGGAGGAAGGAAGAAGCTGATGTGTGAAAGACACGAGCAGGGAGTCCATCGCTGACCGGCTCTCTCATCAATCACTTCCTCCTGCTGCCTCTCTTTTCTGTACATTAGCAAGTGGATGCATGAAGGCCATGAAGATAAGCTCACTCTCTACTCTCACTGAGTCACTGGCAGGGATGGACCAGAACTGGTACCTGGTACCTCCAGCACTGCTGCCTAATGCTACCTTTTTTTTAAAGCACTCAAAACTTTGATATCAGTTGTAAAACCAGGCACGAGAAGTAACCCCAGTCTGAAGGCTCCTCCAGATGCTCCCCTGTTTCTGTTTCTGGAGGATGCACCACTATGATCCTTCATGGCCTCACATATCCCAAGATTCTTTGCACACCCGAAAAATAAGAAAGAAAGAGAGAAAATGGCGACATTGCCTGGTGTAGGTCGTCATTTGTGTGGGCCTGGGCGGCAGAAATCATGACGTAAGGGTAAAACATCTCCAAATGCTTCCAAGGCGAGACCGTCCCATTTAACAACGGCTGACGAGGTTAACAAGGTCTGTGAAGGTCTCGCCTTCAAAGACCACAGAGGCCGAGTCCTTCAGAGGATCCAGACCCTGAACTGAGACACAGCAACTGTCTGCCTGTCAAACCAACCAAACTGTGACTGAAAACTGGAAATATTGTCTCAAATAAAAACAGTACATTCACTAAGACCAGCTCTGATCGCCCACGTTAAAAGTGTTGCTCTCATTCCAAGCTAGTAAACGTGCTGACGTAACCGAACTAACTGAAGTTTTCTTTAACAGCAGTGAGATAAAGATGTTGACGCCTCGTCGCTCGGCTCTCTGTGAACACGTGCAGCTAACGTTAGCTCGGCTGCTGCAGGAGATTTGGATCTTTGAGTGTTTTCCTGTCTCACAGTAACTTGTTGCAGCGGTGACGTCTCACTTTCTCTCTTTCTCCCTCCAGCATGTGCTCTCAGGTGCTGACATGTCTTTATTTCTGTCAGTAGCTGATTTTATAGCTTTTTGGTTAGTGGATGGAAAAACAGAGGAGCTAAAGAGTTGATTCTGATCAAACACATGATCTGAGCCCTCAGAATCATTGTGTCACGATCTGGGCGCAGGCTCGGTACCATGACTAATGCTGCAGCATGTATATAATATAATATTGTCCTTCCAGCATTAAGGAAGCAGTTTGGGGAAGGCCTTTTCCTGCTTCACTGTGACAATGCAGCCGTGAACAAAGCCGTGCAGATAAGAAAGACTTTTTCCCAGTTTGGTGCGGAAGAAGTTGACAGAACCGCACAGAGCCGTGACCTCAGCCTCACCCAGAACCTCCGACCCGCCACAGTCCAGCGCCAGACTAACCTTGATGTGTGCTGTGTATCACTTTCTCCTGGAATTAAACATTTTAGATTCAGCCTCCAGATTTTTACTGGGCCTGATAGTAGAAACTCTTTCAAGCTCAGGCGGCTGTAAAGTAACTATAAACATCTTTTTCCATTAAAGACGACACGAGTGATGTGAAACCAAAGATGGCACCGGACTCTTTACTCGCTCACCAAGTTCAACTAAGCTAGCCGACCTCTCTTTGACTCTTTTACTGACTCTGACAGATATTTCTCTCTCTGCCTTCATCCAGTTGAACCTGTCAGAAATTCATGTCCTGTGATGGTGATGGAGCGTCGGAGGAGTTCCCCTCGTTAGGATCAGACAGTCTTTGCACAGAGGAAAGAATAATCGTCTGTGATTCAGCTTCTGTTAGTAACTGCCCCGCAGCAGGCTAATTGACCCGGTGGCTCCAGGGCAGCAGACTGTTGTGGTAACACAGAGTTTAAGCTTCAGTGCATGCAGAAGCCTGATGGGGTCAGTTAGCAGGCAGATGAACGATGGACGTGCTCCTCGTCCATCACTGGGAAACAGTCGCATCAGATCAAGACTCAGAGGAGACGAGTTATTATTCATACATGTTAACAGTTGATTCAGGCCTGCTGGTTCAGAAGTATAAGTTAGAATAACAGCTGAGGAAAAGTTCATGAAACTGATCCTGTCACAGGTCAAGATAAACTCTGGCTAGATGGAAGATCTGTCTGTACTTCAGGGCTCTGATTCAACCACCCGAAACAATACGGAGCAGTAAGACTTTCTCATGACGTTAATCTGGATACTCCTGTTGGTTGTTTTAGTGCCGATTTAAGAGTTTTTAAGCGAGTTTTGAAGATTACTTAGTTGATATTGTGAATTGTGATCATTTTGATAAGGATTTTCTTATCGTGGCTTCTTAATGAATTCCAGCTGCACTTTGTGTTTAGTGCTTACTGGCTATGCTAACATGCTAAGCTAAGATGTTGAACATGATTAAAAGTTGTAGTTGTGCATGAAGGAACTACAGGTTGCAGGCATGTTAGCATGCTAGCATGCTAGGTCTGACCGTGGTTAGCAGTGCTGGAGGCTCTTCAGTCTTGTTTTTTAGACTTCTGCAAGACACAAGAGGATGCAGAAGCCTCGTTGCTGCAGTTGTGATAATGTCCCATCATGCACCAGCGACTGTAGGAGGACTGACCAGATCCTGGCACACATCCAGACTCACTTCATCTGTTGGATGTTCTGCTTCTCAGCTAATTAGGGCACCAAACAAATCTCATTATATATGGTAATGAAGATGATGGAAAGGGAAACCTCTCAAGTCACAGCCATTGTTACCTAATTGCCACAGTTCCCAGCATGCATTTCATTGGAGAGAGCTTTTTTTTTAACCTTGTTTAGATCAACTTGAAGAACGCTGTTAGAGATTCAGATCTGTTCCCACCACACATGAACATTAAATCTCCTCTGAACATGAAGTGTGTGTGTGTGTGTGTGTGTGTGTGTGTGTGTGTGTGTGTGTGTGTGTGTGTGTTCAGGGCGGCTCATGAAGCCTCACCTGTACTATTACTGGGTGACTGCAATTGTCAGGCTTTAAGGAGACTTATGTTTCAAGTGCAATGCCTCCATAAATGGTTAAAAACTCAAGTGAGCCACGAATAAAAAATCCCCTGCAGACCTGCAAACGCTGACGTATCGGTGCAATAATGTTAAAGCAAATGTCGCTATCACGGACGCCGTCTGTATATCTCGGTGACCGCCAGGCTAAACAATCAGAGAGAAGTTTACACAGTCGCACTGTCGCTTCATGTTGGAATGAGGCCAGAGGGAAAATGTGAGTAAAACTTTTAAGACGGCGCTGATAGCCGGCAAGAATGTGTGTGTCTGCCTTTGTGTGTGTGTTTGTCGGTCGTCGTGCGATCGCTCAGGCATGACTGAGTGCACTCGAGTGTGTGTGTTGTCGTCTGTGACAGCCTGTGTGCTTTTCGGTGTGTGTTCAGGGGTATACCTTTACAAGGACGTCGGAGGGGTGCTTGACCTCCGGGTCAGGATTCAAACAGTGGGACACGCCCCCCCGTCCATCCACCCATTCAGGCCGCTGTCGAAGCTTTTCCCCTCGAAACCAAATGAAAGATCCCTCGACAAAAGGCGCCGCCAAGTGATTTCTTTGTTTGAGTATTTAACCTCAGCTCCTTCCTTCTTCCTCCCACTTACTCTCCACGTCGCTTTTGTCAGAGGCTATTCTGCTTTTACCCACAATTCTTCTTTGTAGGGGCTCACGCAGAGACGCCGTTGAGTGAAATGAAAGCTGGTATGTGCAGGTTGAGATGTCAGAACCGCAACTTCCTGCCTGCACGTGAAGCGTCTGTCTGCCGGTTTTATAAGGAGGTGAGATTTATTGGGGAATAAAGCGATGCTGAGGCAGGTGGAGGAGCTGCGTTCACACCGAGTTATGGCTCAATAAATAAAAATAAAGAGACGCACAATGGAAGTTTCACTGCTCGCTGTCTGGAACAGAAGTCGTGAAAACACTTTGTGTTCATTAACAGGCATGTAAGTGTGTTTAGGCTTGTGTCCTGCGCTTGTTGGTTTGTGTGTCTGTAAAATGTGGGAAACCAAACAGCTCCTGATATTTTAATCCAGTCAGTCAGTCAGTCAGTCAGTGCATTCATGTCAACAATGGGTGACACGACTATAAAAGTGAGAAAGTGCTCCCTTGTTTCTGCCATTTCCCTTCGTGATAAAGAGTTTTATAGTGTCTTTCAGCTCATTGTTTCGGTTTTTATGGCCTGCAACTTTCCTGTTGTGTTTTCAGAGAGCAGACGTCAGCGTTCAGACAGATGAAGGATCATGTTGCTCTGTTTCTGCTACATGAAATAATTATGTAAATATTGTGTTATATGAGTATATATGAGTTTTTCTGGCCTTACAGAAATAAAATACAGAATATGAAGAGGAATCAGTTTGTCAGCAACGTTTATATTTTGTGCTGCAGAGACGTCTCAGTTAGCATAGTGTAAGTTAGCTCAGCAGCTAGCTCTGGTGTTCCATGGCTCCTGAGCTGATGATGTAAACACTCTGTTTGCATTAGCTACAAGACTGTTAGCTACACAGCTAACTGAGCAAATTAGTTAATAGCAGCTACAGTTAGCAGCAGCTGGCCTGTTCTTACATATTGCACCTTTACTGGCTGAACTGACTTGCACATCACTGAATAGACATCAGCACAGACTGAGCTGCAGTTTGTCACATTTGGAAACATCACAAGACAGATCAGTTAGACCCAAACCTTGAAGTCTTTCAACTTAAACCTGTAGCGTGGAGCATGAAGGCTTGTTGAGCTGTTGGTCCTCATAGCGAAGCGCAGCTGCTTTCTAATCCAGCACAGGTCTGTAATAACGGGTCCTCCACGTCCGAACGCTTAAACAACTTGAAAGTTCAAATTGAAAAGAAACAATTGTACATTGTATAGTTTAACATTTCTTTCTTTATCTGATGAACATTCTCACATGTTGATGTGATGATGTGTGCAGCAGGAACTGGACTGTTTATGTGCTGCTGGAGGAAACAGAGAGATTAGCTGCTGAAGGAGAGCGAGCACACAGATCTGCACTCACAGGTTGTAAACTGTAATCCTCATGTTTAACCTGCGACAGTTCATCAAGGTGAACAGATTCATGTTGTGGTGAAGTGCTGTTAGACTCAGGCTCTTATTATTCTTGTGTCTGGCAGTGCACACATGGCCGTCTGTTAAATATCGAGCGCTCGTTTGTAATTCATATTTTGCACGTGTTGGAAAGATGCCAAGTCGAGTTGGTGGACTTTCATATGAGCGTTTTTGGATTAATGGGACTTTATTGGATTACTGTTTGGAATGTTTAACTTCACGCTGCTCAGAGGAGGAAAAAAAGGCCGGAGGAGGTTCAGAGCTGAGAAGTCGTCGAACAGGAAACGACACACGCACCCTGTTTCAGCTCAAAACTAACACTTCGTCATCCTCCTGCACATATAAAGCCTCCTCTTGTGCGAGTCCTCGGAGTGAGACGACCGCGATGGAAAGATGGAAAATGCTGCAGCGGGGAGGAAGACGCGTACAGTAGTAGTGTGTTTGCAGATGTGTGTGAAAGTGTGCGTGTGTCTGTCGACATCTGCGTCGGATCAGCAGTGAAAAAAGAGCGATGGTTGAGTTTATTTATACGAGCCGGTGTCTGCTCTCCATCAGAGAAGATATGGTGCGAACGCTGCCAAATCGCTGCTTTATCTGCTGCGGCTCTGACCCTGAGTCAGCCCGTCAGGCAGGCAGGGTAATGGATCGGCGGCGCTGGCCCACTGAATCACACTGACACAGAAATAACACAGTGGCACTTCAGCAGGACGACGCAGAGCTGATTCATCACCGCTGCTGTATTTTACATGAGTCCTCGTCCCGTCGGTGTCGGTCCAACTCCTGATGGAGATGTTAGATTCAGCGTTCAGTCCAACATACACAGCGCAGCAGAACAGGATAACCCACCGAGCCCTCAGGCAGAATAACTCAGTGAAGCTCTGGAGTCTGGAACCACATGAGGGAGAACCAGCTGTGTTTGGACCCACTGGTGCTGGCTGACTGCAGACGTTTGGTGGCAGCACTGACAGAAACATTAAAACCACTTTAACAAACCACAGAGCAGCAAAGCAACACGTACGATCCGTCGATGCGCCGCCCGACGGAGGCCACGGGATTATTCGCAGATCTCTGGATGCAGTGATTCTGTGTTGGCTCCAAAAATGAGTTCAAATCACCTCGAAGCGACACGATACACTGTGAATACACAACGAGAGCAGAAACGTCTGCACAAGATATTTAATAGAAAATAAATCTTCTTGTCTGTCGCGACTCAAAAAGGTGAAAAACTGTCTTAAAAGAAGTTCTGCAAGTTCTGCATCTCAGTGAAATGTTGCTCTCCTGGTTCTTGTGTCGTGTTTTACGTGTAATGAGAGTTTTTAACTTGAAATTAGACAAATGTACTTTGAGACTATAAGAGTGTAACAATCATGAAGCAGGAAGTAAAACATGAACTGTATGTCTCTGAACTTTCATCTGCTGTTTCAGAACAAGAGGAAGAGAAACATTTTAACAACTGACTTTTCAAGTGTGCGATCAAGTTGAAGCCACAGTTCAGTCAGTTGTTTGGGTCAGTTGACCAGTCAGTGGTACAGAACCGACACCAGCAGTCAGCCTAGGTCGAAAATGACAACAGAAATGAAAACAAACAAAATGTTTCCCGAGTGTGACATTTTACAAGAAAAAGCTCAGTTCTTTTTGTTATTTTCAAAGCATCTTCACATATTTTTGGTCGACTTACACACTCTGATATCAGCCATGAGAAAACATCGACCCGTCTGCTGATCACTGTAGTTCTCGGACCGAGTCGTGCAGATAGTTTAGGCTGGCTGGTTAATGTTTTACCTCTGAGAGTTCTGCCTCCTCCACAGGACCGTCGAGGATGGAAGATGACATTAATTTCACTCACTTCACTCCGTTCACCTCCACTGTGTTGAGCAAATTCCTTAAAACCTAAACTCTCTCGTATGGCTGAATACCAGGAGACGTTCGGGTCAGAGAGCTCTTTAATGTATCTCATGATCCTCGAGAAAAGCCTTTACAGTCAAATCCGACAGTTAATTAGTCGTGTTCACTTTCCCACGCACGGCGGTGACAGGAACAGGAGGTTCACGAGGGGCCAGGGGAGGATCGAAACATGACGAACTCCTTCTGTCAGTCAGACGAGCTCTGGAATGAAAGGAGGAGGAGGAGCAGAGGGGAGGTGAAGTCACACCGAGAGGACGAGAAGAAGGAGAAGAAGACGGAGATGATGAGACGTACGAGGAAAGACAGGTGGAGAGAGACAGACTGAAACAGACAGACAGATATGAGGACAGACAGAGAGACGAGAGCTGCTGATTGACTTTCCAGCATGAAGGAACTCCTTGTACACTCCCAACTTCTTTTTTTATCTGCAGACCCTTCAGAGTTCGGCTCAGACGCATCCGAGAGCGACACTAATTGGCCATAATGACCGCCAGGGGAAATAGCAGTGGATGGGGGATTCTGGGTAATATGAAAATGATGATAGAAAAGCGACTGAAGGGCCGTCTGTGTCTGAAGTCTCTCTGCAGGCGCTACTGAGGGGGAGATACCTGAGGTCAGGGGAGGTGAGAGGGACGAGGACACACTGAGCTGTGTGTAGACAGACCGAGTGTGTAGGAGTGTGTGTTAGTGTGTAGGAGTGTGTGTTAGTGTGTAGGAGTGTGTGTTAGTGTGTAGGAGTGTGTGTGAGTGTGTAGGAGTGTGTGTTAGTGTGTAGGAGTGTGTGTTAGTGTGTAGGAGTGTGTGTTAGTGTGTAGGAGTGTGTGTGAGTGTGTAGGAGTGTGTGTTAGTGTGTGTGTGTCTGTGAGTTGCAAGACATGTTTATGAGGAATCATTTTTGAAGGTCTCTATTTTAGGATCGGATCTGAGTGAAGATTAAGAACAGGATCAAGTGGAAACCTTTACTCTGGTATATTAAAAATAGAATTTAATGTGAAATGTTGTTTGTTGTCGTGACGTCACCGTTTCTTCGGTCGGTGCCAGCGGGAGACGGATGAAGTTAGACGAGCTGGTGAACATAGTGGAAACATCTCAGCAGCTGTGAATGAGATTCATCCACACGGAGTAAAAAAAAAGTACTTTACCAGGAGAGAATATTCCACTTAGATCTGCCAAGTAGCCAGAAACACGACTCCTTATAACTGTAACGCTGCTCCGCGTCTGCTGGAGGAGCAGGAGCTGTTATATCATCCCTAAAAATCAATGGATCCAACGAATATTCTGCTTGAAACTTGGTGAGCCGAGCCACGTATTAGGAACTCTAACCCTCCATCATATCAGCTGCTCCCTCTGCAGCCGGCCTCCACCTCAGCTCCACCTTCACGCTGCGTCTGACCCGTCACTGTACTGGATGTCTGCTCTGTTCTGTACCCGCCACACCGCCAAATATATTTTATTACTGCAGTGGAAATAAAGTTGGTTTGACTCTAAGTGGTCCTGACGGCAGTAAAAACATTCCGATTCAGACATGTTGGCTTCTGTACCTGCAGCCTGAGCCTGTGCTGAGGCCTGGAGCAGCACAGGTGCTTTCATTGTGTCGGGAACATTAGTGACACTGACACAGTTCTGTTTCCATCGATATGACTGAGGGAAACAAGGATCGGTGGTTGTGTCCTCTCCTGGTTTTTACACCCATGATCTCTGAGCTGCTTCTGAAGGATTAGCGGGTGGAGGCTAGTCTTCTAAGCTAGCTGTTGTCTCCAGTCTGCGTGCTAAGCTAGGCTAAACAAGTCATCCTGTCTCCACTCTTCTCACCGTCGCAGTGGTTGCTGTTGTCACTGCTGTCGCTTCACTTTTCAGGGAAAACACGACGACTCTGATCTCATGTTAGCTTTAGCGTTAGCTGAACCCTATGATGGGCGAGTAAAGCCTGCAGACTTTTTGCTTGAAGAGGGAATATCTTCACTTGGAAACACACAAATCCAAGCTTCAAAACACTGACTTGAAACCGATCTTAATCTTCTGACCTCGCTCTTTTTAAAGCAAAGCAACTCGGCTTATTTCCCAAAAGTATTGAGAACATATAACGTATTCCTTCATCCCAGAGGTCGAGTCCAAAAACTCTCCTCTATCTCATTTCCTGTTAGATATCCCAACTGCTCAACGTGCATGTGTGTGTGTGTTTGTGCGTGTGTGTGTGTGTGTGTGTCTTTGTGTGGGTTGGTTGGTGTGGAGGCGGTGGAGGCGCACAATGGCAGCCATTGTTGCAATCACGCAGTTATCTTGAACCAATCTGACATTTGTACCAGCAGACAATTTCTCTTGAATGTCGTACAGAAACAATAATCAGTCGGGGGTTTGAGATGTTTATCTGGAAGCTCGCGGCGGAGCCAAAAAGTTATTATTATTCCAAATCTTTCCTCTTTTTCAGCCTCGACACAAAGACACTGAAGGCTGAGTGTGTAACCACGCTGCCTGACTGTGACTTCCAGTAAACCTCCAGTCATCACTCTGTTATTCATTTGTCATTTCCCTCTGCTTGTGTGTGCAACTTCTCAGGAACTGGTGTGCGTATGTGGTGACACGCACCGTGAGCTGCGTGATGGAGGACGGGGTGGAGACGTACATCAAACCAGACTACCAGCGCTGTACGTGGGGCCAGTGTCCGAGAGTGGCGTGAGTATCCGTCGCTGTCTTCTTCTGTCGTCCACGCCTCCAACTTCCTGTTCCACAGACGTCTGGATCATCCGTCCGTCCTGTTTCCGTCTGTGGACTCTGAATCACTCAGCTCTTTCTCATCTTTCCTTTTTTTTTAATCTCACAGGAAAGTCTAGTCGAGGAGGTGTCCGGTTCTGTCTGGGCTCTTTTGTAACCAGAACATCACTGGGAACATAATTACAGCTCAGAATTTGGCTGATAAATCCCTAAAAATGACGCACACGTCTGCTGCAGACCTGAGGGAAGCTAACGCTACAAACACTGGAGCAAATTTACCAAAGATGTGATTTATCAAATTGTTTTCCTAATGTGGATGTTGAGACAGCATTAATCCAGCGCTCCTGATGTTTTCACCATGTTGTTCGACCCGGCCCGGCTGCTTGATCCGTTTGCCTGCCAGGGGCCCGGGCCTAAACCTGGGCTATGCTAAGAATGAAGCCAGGCACCGCAGTCTGGTCTCCTGCCCTGTAAAAACAATCTCTTCTTCTTACTCCTTCTCTTTTATGACTCTCCTCCTTTCATACTCCCTCTCTTAACTCCTCCTCCTCCGCGACATCTCTCCAAGCCCTGTTTTTGTTTTTCCTCTGAGAGTACGTCAAATCCCTTTTTCTCACGCTCTCCCAGCCGCGAGCTGGAAGATGAACTCTTTTCTATGGCACAGAAAAGCCTCTGCGATACCTACAGTAATGTTTGTGGGTTGGCACTCAGGACGGCAGCGTGCAGCAGAACCTTCTCAGTCGGAGCTCGTTAATGTTTCTGTGTCGCTGCCACGAAACTCCCGAGACTTCTTGGCCAATTCTGCTTCACTTATTGCATCGGTACAGTAACGAGCCTCTCTTCAGCTGCGCAGCTACGAGACACATTAATGGTACAAACTACAGAAGAGTCGTCCAAATAAAACATTGGTGTTTTTTTCAGACTCGAGCCGGAGAGTTAGATTCAGTGCTGGCTCACTGCCGCAGATTTCTTTTGGAAAATGGGACAAAAATAACATTTAAAGTTTACAAAGCACTTTTAATCCCATCCGTCATCAGAAGATAGTTTGCAGCTATTTCCAGACATTAATGACTCAGTGCACATTAATATCAACAGTGCACCGCTGTGGTATTCAGAGTGCCCTCTGGGTCCTTGTCAGATTTTAAATGTCAGCATTGTGATTATAAGTCATATTTACTTACATCCAAAGTGAGTCTGCTAACGTTTTGTCCCAGGGCTGCACACTTCAGTTAAAGAATCGCCTAATGGATTAATTTTTACAGATATTTTCAGTGAAAACATTTCCTTCCATCTGTGGAACAGTATTTACAGTCCAGGACGTTTCTGCAGCTCTACTTCATGATGATGCTGTCACACACTTTATCAAAGAACTTCTACAGTTTAGATGTTACTATTGTCTTGGTGTCTATGATACTTTGGTCAGTTGTGCAGCTTCACTTTGAGCTAAATGTGTTTGTAATATCAGCATGCTGACGTAATCATAATGGTGCTCAGCTCACATGTTCACCATGTTTACATCCTTAGCTTAGATGCTAGCCTGCTAACATTTATTAAATAGCAGTACAGCTAAGGATGATGGGAAATGATTCTGTTGAGCTGCCCTCCCTGCAGGAAACGATCAATACTAATAAAAACCTGTGTAGACGCGCAAATTCTGGTGGAAAAGCAGCATAACAGTGACGACTGTTGGAGTAAACGGCTGTTTATCACTTATTCTTCTGTATTTCTGTCTCATCCTCAGATACCGGACCTACAGGAGGCCGAGGTACAAGGTGGCTTACAAGATGGTGACAGAGATGGAGTGGAAGTGTTGCCACGGTTACTCTGGAGAAGACTGCCATGATGGGCCGAGGGTCACCACCGACACCCAGGTGAACGGAGGGCGACCCCGCGTCACGCAGACGGGCCACAACACAGGCGGCGGCCAGAGAGGAGAGAGCAGAGATGGTGAGACACCAACACTCATCTGTACTTCAGAGGATATAGCATCGCTCACTGCACGGCTAACTAAGCTAACTAGCAAATGGAAGCTACAGATGTATGAGTTTGACATGTAGTAATTCTAAAACCTCCACATCTGTACATTTAAATCTTCCACACTTCCCGTTACTGCTTCTGTATTGTCTGTTAATCGTTTCTTCATCTCCAGGCGACACCGAGAAGATCCGCCAGCTGGAGGAAACCATCCGCGGTCTGACCAAAGACCTCCACAGCATGCAGACCACCATCCACGGCATAAACCAGAGGCTGTACGTGACTGTTGCGTTCAGATCGTCCTCCACGTGATCGAGTGCATTCACCTTCACACCAGAAATCCTGTGTACATTCAGGAAACGTCCATGTGCTGGCCTCACTGTCGAATGTATATTACACTGTGATTCATTTCATGTTTATCGTAGCAAGTCATTGAGACACATTTGTTTATTAGCATGTATACACAGGTCTGTGTGGGGCAGGACGTAGAAATAGCTCAAACGCAACAAGAGCATCATGGGATGCTGTGAAAATACACTGACGGTGACTTCTGGCTGTGCTCCAGCAGAATCAGATGAATTCAGACTAAATCTTCCTTTCCTGCATGTATATATTTATTCTCAGATTCAGCAGCGTGGTTAGCAAACCTTTCCTTATCTTCTGTGCAGGCCGGGTCTGAACGGAGCGGTCGTCCCTGCTGATTCAGCTCAGCCACACATGAAGGAAACCATCAACAGCATCCAGACGAAGCTGGACCATCTGTACAACAGGACGCAGGTCCGCAGCGTCTTGTTTCTCTGTTTCCCGTCGTTATTAAGAGTGTAGAGCATTTACTTAACATGGACATTTTTCTTTTCTCAGGTCCATGACCAGACGCTGCTCACCATCAACAACCACCTGGTGAACGGAGGAGGCAACGAGCTGGACGGAGTGGCCAGAGGAGGAGGAGCCGGAGGAAACCAGCTGAACAGTCTGAAGGAGGAGATACTGACGGAGCTGGAGAGACGGGTGACTCTGTCCTGCTCCGCCTGCCAGGTGAGGCTCAGCGTATGATAACCTCCAGGCCTCAGGCACAAACGTTACTCGAACGTTGTCACAGCGCTGTTTGAACGTCTCCCTGTGTAATTTCTGCAGCTGTTAAATGTTCGTGTTTGATTTTGTTCTGTGAGCTTCTGTAAGTGGTTCCTGCTGCTGAGAGCAGTGATGAAAATATTTGCCACACGCAGGCGATAACTCAAGAACGCGGAGCCCTCAAAGAAACCGCTGCACTAACAAAACATAAAACAGCGCTGCAAAAAAATTAAAGACAGAAAAATTGGCAAGAAGGCCGAACACCATCTGCCATCCGACTGACTGGAGGAACCGGAGGGTCGTGGAGTTTCTGTTTAAATGGAGGTTTTAATTATGTTGGAGCACAATCATGGGCTCCAGGGCTCAGACACATAAAAGACTTCTTTCTGCTGCCGACCACAAACCGCCCGAGCCTCTGTGGTTCTGAGTCTGATATCAATCCTGTGGCTGTTGCTGGTTAAACACTCTTTATAGGATGCACACAGTACATGAAGGAGACGAGGAGAAGCAAACCTTCCTTCCAGATCAGATCCACAAATAGTATAACAAACTGTTTAATCATATTTAACACATTTATTCTTCTTTCTTCTCAGATTTTCTGCAGGTTTACTGTCGCCTCAGAGTTCAGATTAAAATGTTCTTGTTGTGTTCTATTGTTGCGTTCTATTGGTGATAATCACAGGAGACAGACAGAAGTATTCAGATCCTGTACTCAAGTAAAAGTACTCATACCACTCTGAAAGTCTGTGTGTATTATCAACAAATCAACAAAATGTACTTAAAATGTTTTTGCTATTATATCTAATGTTTTGTTTGGTAGTTGAGTCGTTAAATCTACAAAGATTTTATCAGATAATCTCTTAAAAGTAAAAAAAATCCTGTTCTCAGTTTGTGTCAGTTATTCTTCTGGCTAATCCAAAAAGATTTTATTCAGTTTATGGGGACTAAAGCAACACTTCCTTCTTCCTTCCTACAAGAACCCAAACTTCATAAAACACTAGACAAACAAGATAACTTCTTCTAATCTGTGTTTTTCTGTAGGCGGGTGTGGAGGACCTGAGGCGGCAGCAGCAGGAGGACCGTGAGCGGATCCAGGCCCTGGAGAAGCTGCTCAGCTCCATGGACCAGCACCTGAGGCAGAGCCTGGACATCTCCCGCAGTGAGACCCAGCGCTCCCAGGCCTGCTGCAACACCGTCACCGAGCTGGAGAGGAGACTGTCCGATGTAGAAGTCAGCGTCACCTCCACAGCAAGCAAGTGCGACGCCATTAAAGGGCGGCTGGACAAGGAGCTGGCCGGGGCAGGTGGAGGGAAGGGGAGGGTGACGGAGGACCGGTTGAATGGCAGACTGAGGGAGATGGAGAAGAGGGTGAATAACACGGTGAGAAAGGTGGAGCAGAGGTGTACGAACACCGGGAACAACGTGAAGGACAGCGTCCAGAGAGACGTCACGCAGCTGCGCAACAACGTGCTCAGTCGGCTGGACGATCACAGCTTCAAGATCGGCAAGATCGAGCTGGACGTGTCTGTTCTCGGAGATACAGTCAGGGACCACAGCCGGCGACTGAGTCAGGTGGAGAACATCACGACCTTCCTGGACCGAAGACTGACGTCTCTCACACAGATGTGCAACGAGACCTGCGGGCCTAATGGAAACGGCCGCAAGACTGATGACACTGTGAAAACCTTGGAGTGGAGAGTCGTCGCCAACGAAGAGGAGATCCAGAAGTTTGACACCAGGTTGAAAGATTTATCCGTATCAGGAGACTCGCTGTTTGACAAAGTGTTCAACTTAATGGACGACGTCAAAAAGATAAAAGAAGTGACCGGGGACAACGGAGAGCGCTTCAACCGGATCGTCACAGAGGTTGAGACGCTGGGCCGTGACCTCGAGGACTGTTCTGTCTGCAGCAGTGTGGAGGACGACTTGCGCTCGCTCACCAACTCCACCATGACCGGCCTCAGCAAGTGCCAGGCTGAGCTGACGGATCTGCGGAGGAAGGTGGACTCGGGAGAATCTGCCTGCTCTCAGGTGTGCTCCAACCTTCAGGAGGAGGTGGGCCGACTCAGAGAGGAAGTGGGGGAGTGTACTGGGCAGTGCAAAGTCAACATCAACGACCTGAAGAAGCGGCTGAACGATCACAGCGTCCACAACGGAAGGTTAGGAGGGGATCTGAAGTCCATCCAGGGAGAGCTGGCCGGGGTCATGGTCACGTTTAACTCCATCAACAGCACTCTGAAGGGGCTGGGAAGGACGGTGCAGACGCATGGGAACAGGCTGACGGACCTGAGCAGCAGCAAGGACAACATCCTCTCTGAGGTGAGACAGCGTGGTGATGATGAAGATAATACGACGGGTACTGACGGCTGAGGAGAGGTCCAGTCATGACCATCTTCAGGAGAGACATGTGGCCGTCCTCAGACTCAGAAATTCATTCATTTTTTATAGTTAGCATAGTGTTTAATCATATGTTCTCAAAGTCCTTCAGCGGAGGCGGTAACAACTGAACACAACTGATTAAACCCCTGATAACAATCTGCACTAGATGTCAACACGCATACGCATAAAACAGCGCTGGTTGACTAGCCGAGGAAGCTAAGCTAAGAAAACTCTATAGAAAGAGCAGGAAGAGAAACTCTGCTGCCACAACTGAGCCGGTTTAATAAGAGAATAATAAACTGGACATGGAGACAAAATGTTAGTTCACTGAGCAGCAACATACTTCTTTTAATCTCCTCTCCTCAAATATCACAAACAGCAGGGATTAGTAGTCCATGGTACCGTTCATCGGACCGACCATCAACTGAGTTTTCAGGTCTTAGCCAGAACGAACCCACGTAATACAGAAGTGAATCTTTTGATTATAGATGTGAAGTCACCAAAATCAGTGGCTGAAGAAGCACATCTGAAAAAGTCATTAATACTTGTGATATGATTTGTAATCGCACTTGACCCGCAGAACTAAACAGAACCGATCAAGCTCCTGTTGTTATGATGATGATGGTTATTGAGCTGATGCTCTACGTGTTTTATTAAACTGTATATACTGAAGAATAACTTTTCTTTATGGACTTTGAAAAGCAGCAAGTTAATCAGACATGCCTGGTGGTTATCTTGGCATCAGTGTTTTCACATAATATTATTATAGTTAGAAAAATATTTGAGCGTCTTACAAACATGTGAAGACTTCTCGACGGACACGGCTCGGATGATATGCTTACATATTTTTGTGTGTTTGAGATACTGAAGGAAAATAAATTTGAGCAAAGATTGAAAAAAAGTTGATTTATACTGGAACCAAAAACACACATTAACGTGAATCTACGTTCTCTACAAGGTGGACGACCTGCAGAAGGAGCTGACGGACCACATCGACGACTCGAAGACTCGATTCGGCGGTGTGAACAAGGAGATCCAGATAATAAGGAGCAACGTCATGATGGAGATCGGCGAGTGCCGGCGGTCGAGCGACGGCCTGGACCGACGACTCTCCAAGCTGGAGGGACTGTGCGGACGCTTCGACTCCGTCTCAGACAGCCTGGAGAGGATCAAGGAGGGCCTGAACCGACATGTGTCTGGGCTGTGGAGCTGCGTTAATGGCCTCAATGTCACAGTGACGTCTCAAGGAGATCTTATCCACGATATCCAGACCGTCCAGCTGGAGAACGTCCACTCCGACATACGCAGCCTGAACTCCTCCGTCTTGGACTTGGCCAAAGAGTTCTACAGCTTCCTAGATCAGGACTTCATGGGTGAGTCGCTTGGGAACGAGAGCAGGGGATTTGACTTTTGGACAAGAGATAGCCCTCTCTAAAGGAGACAAGGTCAGGGTGAGGGGAAAAAATAGACCAAAGAAAGAATTCAGGCTGTCATGCTGAGAAGAGTTCACTTAAAGAGCCTGTTAAAGTCTGCGATCCGTCTGAAAGAGGAGGTTTTGTAAACACGAGGGTAAAAAAGCACATCCAGGTTAAATGTCTGAGCGTTCTTGGCTTAGTGTGAATGTTTTTAGAAGTCTTTTAAGCTTTTACTGGTAAAGAGGACGAGCAGGGTGTTTCCCAGCTGTCATTAAATATCCTCCTCCTGCAGGTCCGCCTGGTCTACCGGGCCCCCGCGGAGAGAGAGGCGAGCGTGGATCTCAGGGTCCTGTTGGACCCCCGGGACGGGTGGGACTCCCAGGCAGGGAGGGCAGGCAGGGACCAGCTGGACCTCCAGGTGAAGACATCACACTCTTTACATCCACTGTCAATATATCGTGATAAGACATGAAAGACACGGTTTGATGATTAACTCCCTTTTTTATCTTTCATCTCTCTGCTCAGGTCTCAGAGGCGAACAGGGTATGTGTTGTTCTTACTAAACACCAGTTCAAAGCTCTCCGGACTCTTTGATCCTGGTCTCAGACTGACTCCTGCTGTCCGTCTCTCTCCTCCGTCAGGTCCTGCAGGCTCCGACGCCCACGTGCCGCGCCTCTCTTTCTCGGCGGCGCTCACTCGCCCGATGAGAAGCGCAGGAACCATCAAGTTCAACGAGCTCTTTGTCAATGAAAACAATGTGTATAATCCTCAGACAGGTGAGGCTCAGATCCACTCCAGTTTGAAATAAAGGGGCCCGCTGTAAAAAATATCTTTAATTTAAAGAGTCGGTTTGCTCAGATTACAAAAAGCCACCAGATAAGGTTTTATCTGGCCTTCGGCTCGTGTTGTGAGTTATCCCTCAGTCAGTGATGAAAGGAATGTGGTTTGTGGTCCTCATGACATTGACCCAACTGACCCACAACCCGACCGTCCTGGTTCTTCAGGAGAGTCCGTTACCAGCCCTCCCTGTGAGCAGCTTCTATTTAAAATACTGTCTTCCATGGTAACACCAGAGTCAAAGACGTTTCTCAGCATTTATTCAGTATTACTTCATTCATTATGACAGCTGATTTCTTATTTTTGAGGAGGCGGGGCTTATTTTTGTTTTGTTTCAAACTAACCAATCAGTGATGAGTCATCTGGCCTGTAAACAGTATTTTCAGTCGATGCAACACACGGATGGAAGGAGGGAAGTTCGGACATCAGCATCCGAGGCAGAACCACGTCCAAGTCTGTTGAAACTGGTGCACAAAATAAAAATACGGTTGACTTCCTGGGTATAAAATCACGCAGATCTTCTGCATAATCAGATGACTTCTGGTTTAGGATATGTTGATTTAAGCGTTGATATTTCTGTAAGTAGACGTGTACATTAAGCTAGGTAACGAGCTAACAATGTGGTGAGTCTCAGTTGTTAGTTACACCTCCGATTGACATGTTTGTTATGAGCGAGGCTCCTTCAGTGATCTCAGCACCAGTAAAAACAATAAGTATATTTGTTAAGATGACTTTAAATTAGTCTTGTTTCCATGCATTGACTTTCAAAGGTTTATTTAAATGACCTCATAGTTCATGAATGTTTCCATCGTGGAATAATAAAGTCTGAGCTCTTCATGACACAGAAAGTAAAACAACATTAAGTCTTCTTTGTTTCCTGTTTCCATCCTCCAGGTTACTTCACAGCTCCAGTCAGTGGGAAGTACTTCTTCAGCGGCATCCTCACGGGCCACAAGAACATAAAGATTGAGGCCGTGTTGTCCAAGTCCAACACAGGTGTGGCCCGGGTGGATTCAGCCGGGTATCAGCCTGAAGGCCTGGAGAAGCCCATGGCGGAGGCCAAACACATCCCCGGAGCTCTGGCTGTCTTCAACATCATTTTGCCGATGGAGAAGGGCGACACGGTCTGCATCGACCTCGTCACCGGCAAGCTGGCCTACTCGTCTGAACCCTTGACCATCTTCAGCGGGATGCTGCTGTATGAAACCATCTGACTCAGTGAGCAGCAGTCTCGTCACACTCGAGTCTCTGTGGACCAAACTTTCAGCGTGAGAGCGTCTGATCTGTCTGCTGGACTGTAAGAGACAGAACCACAGGCTGGAGCGTCAGAGGCACCGAAACAACCGGACTGGATTCATTCAGCGAGGAGAAAAAGTACTTTATATTTTACTCTACGTCCGAAGGGAAGGAAGCCATTCTTTTCTCTTTAACCACAATTATTTTTTTTTGTGTGTGTGTTTCACAGCTTTAAGGAAAAAAAAACTATTCAAGCAAAGAGCCATTGTGTTTTTACTCTCAGATACAGAGTTTTCTTATAATCTCATATTTCACACCCGTGTTATAAACTTGAATTCTTTTATTGATTGAACTGAGGAGAACCTTCAGGCCTCGCTCGTGTTAATGAAAGGAAAATCTGTGAGGCGGAAGAATTTGAAGGATGTGAGGTTTTATGTTGTCAGTGTGTGTGTGTGTGTGTGTGTGTGTGTGTGTGTGTGTGTGTGTGTAATCCACCCATAGCAAATCAAATGTCTGAGTTCATGATGTCGCTCTCATTCCCGTCATGCTCGCAGTTTCAATTTGACCACAAAAACAAAATTCCCAGAAACACAAAAAACCCCTGAACGGCGATTGTTCTGGAGCAGAGTGATGCAGAAACCACGGCTCTTTAGAAGGAAGCGCTCAAATGAAGTCACTGACAGTTCAGTCGGAAAAAGCCGCAGGATTTTTATATAAATCACACAACAGTAACACAATACGACCATTTTAGGACATCAGCTGTGCCCAGACACACAGAGAAGGGGAGGTGGAGGACGACCTCCGGGAAGAATGTGGATTTGTTTTTTTCTCCCTCTGTCCTAATAAGGAACATCTAAACTGAGCGCAGGATGAAGTATTTAAAGTTAAGACGCTGTTACTATCTTTACTTTCATGTAAAGCTAACAATAACAAATGTTAAAGCTTATCTCTGCGCCTCCTTCACCAACACACACACACGTCCTGCCTGTTCCAAGTGTAATTAAAACATGCTGCATGATATGAAGTTTGTAGATATTCTTGAATGGATTTAAAGGAACATTGCACATTTTCTGCAGAGGCAGTACAACAGATTGGGCCACATGTTGCTTCACATATAGTGTTCAGTGTGAGAATGTAATGTTATACGTTTCTATGCATTATATATATATGTATGTATAACCTTGAAAGAATGTAAATATTCCTCAGCAGTTTTGCCCTGTTTGTATGAGTTACCACTTCACGTTGCCTGGTACTGTGTATTTGTTGTATCTCTGTCTCTGCCACGTGTGCCTGAAATACAGTTTTACACAGCCGATGTCAACAATCTCACTTTTATCTGGATTGTGTTCTTTTTATTAAATGAGCGAGTGTGTGCCAGGTATTTTTTTTCTTTTACACACTCTTTAGGCTGCTTTGGGAGTTCACTTATTTAATCTGGCACTTCTTTGGCTTTCACAAATACACACAGCTGGACTGACTTTTGTTTCTGGCTCCTTTACTCACAACTGTCTCTCATCTCTGTTCTCTGGACTTCTGTTGGGTTAATAATAGCTGGAACACTTGGAGGAGGTGCAGCAGTTGGAAAGCCGCCTCATGTGTTGCACTTCAGTGACACCCTGTGGTCGGTTTCATTACCTTCTGATGTTTCTTTCCTTCATTCATTCACATTCATTACCCCTCAGTGGAAATTATACGTCTCTTTATCAGCGTCTCTGCACTCTGTAGCCGTCTCTCCACTGTCACTCACACAAACAACAACAGTGTAAGATGATCTGTGCTCTGCTGGTCGAGGCTGAGGAGCCGGTAACACTACCTGAGCTACTGAAGGATGTAAGGATGCAGGATAAGACGGGACTCGTGCCAGGAAGACGAGGGATCACTGTGGGAGAGAATGATGGAATAAATAATAAAGAAATCAATTCTAGGAAATTCAGACTCTGAACTGGATTATAGTGGAGCGTCTCTGAGTTATATATTCGCAAAGTAAATATCCAATCATAAAGTAAACAGACAGGTAAACAACTGGTATTTCTCAAATGAGGATCTGAAAGAAAGGAAATTAACATAAATAAATAAATAGATAAATGAATAGGATAGAATAAACTAAAATAAACTAATGGGAAAATAAGGGGTAGTGCATGTATGCATGTTCATGTATTTTACAATTACTTCATGATAAAAAGATGTTATCATTTCACATTCCACCACAGATGTGCTTTTGATGTCATGACATTTACATTTTTATCTTTTGTCATATACATTTTAAGACATGTGAGTTATTGAATGCATTCATTTCCTGTGGAATCTCATAAGAACCTTTGATTCTCATCAGCTGTTGCTGTCAGGAATATGTTTATTATGGACCACAAACGTGAATGATCACAACTGAAAAAGAAATATACAGAAGTAAAGAGAGACAAAAACAACATACCTTTAATTAATTCCTTAAACAACCTGGGATCAAACTTTTTAATTAAATAACATGTTTTTGCACTGAAGCACTGAACTGTCATCAGTTAAACATGTTATTATACTTATTCATCTATACAAAGTTTTGTCTTTTGGAGATCTTCACATAAATAACTGGTAATCCATTTAAAAACAAGTAGAACTGAACTGGTTGTCATGGGGAAAACAAAGGAAATAGTTTGTCACATGACCATGAAGGGCTTCCTTACTTTTGTGTCCGTCCTTACTCGCTGCAGTGGTAAAGTTCACATTTCCGAGCCCTGCAGCAGCGCCTGAACGCAGCAGCAGACCGTGCTCCGTTGCCATGGAGCCGTTTGTTTTCCTCCGCCGGCTCGGACAAAGTGAGAGGTCGAGCTTTATCTGGAGAAGGAGCGTGTGGAGGCTCAGAGTCGCTGTCCTCGCGGGCCTCACACCTGGCAGGTATCCGAGGAACAGAGCACGAGGACGTTCAGGGACTCTTTAAGGACTTTTTCTTCTCCGGCGGTTTGAGAAGAAGCGCGTGCCAAACCAGGAAACACCGCGTGTCTCCCTCCAGCCTCAGAGAGCAGGTGAGCCTCACCTGCGGTCAGTCAGCAGCGAGCTGTGGGAACACACACCGACACACTCTGGACGAAACACACACGGAATTAAAGGATGATATAAAAGTTAAATAACGAGTAAAACAAATCAATTAGACAGATGTCCGTGTTGTATTGATCTGGGGACATCAAGCTCCAACCAGCTGTTGTCTTATGAAATCTGTTGTCAGGGAATTTTATTGTGAAAATATTACACCTCGTTCCACAGGTGGATTAACTACGTCATGAGGTGGCCTGTTCTGTCGTTTCTTAGATGATTTAATAGAAGTGTGTTTCTTTAATCACTTCCCCCCCAGACTAATTCTTCATCATGGTCACTTCAAGTTACAGTTTGTCTGAATCAGCTTCTTCACAACCAGGATTTTTATCTATTTTTATGATTTTTGTGAATTTGATGTCCTTTTAGTTGAAGGACAGGCTCCCAAAGACGTTCCGACATGCAGACTATGATTAATATGTGAACTTCTTCTGTTATGGTGGTTTTTAAGAAATAAAAAATGGTGGCGTTGTTGGTCCAGGTGTGTCCTGATTGGTCCACACGAGTCTACACTGACCTGATGAAGGTCTGAGTACTGAAGCGTTGTACTGCAGGATGAAGTGGACAGTGTGAGGGAGAATTGTTTCCTGATCTTGTTTGAAATAAACTTTATTGTTTTAGGTGAAAAAATGTAAAAATTTGTTCGTATGTATGTAAAAGGATGATTGGATATTATTAAGAGATTTTAGCTGCAACACTCAGAGAGGCCCTCTGTAGCTTTGGAGAAGGAATTCAACCTCATTTTAATATTTACAATATTAATTAGGTAATAATACAAACTCAGAATATGTATTTTTTCCAGAAGTGAATAAACTAATCTCAGGATTCTCATGTATCTTGGAAAACACACACAAAAAGTTTTATTATTGAAATGATCCCCAAAACTACACACAGTTGGTTTTAGGCAGAAAAATTGAGGATCTGTCTGCTCGTTAAGAGTTCTTACACCAAACTACACCGAGGTCGTTTAAATACACCAATATTTGTATTCTGTCTTTTCAGAAAGCTACTTCCGCCCTCTGTTGTAAGCATGCGCCCCGGCTCATTCGTCTGGACATCATCTCTCACTTTATCTGTGTTTTCCCAGCAGCCTCTGTCGGGCCCCGTCATGAGTGGCGGGGTAGCAGAGGGCCGCCTGCAGGTCCTGCAGATCTACCGCCTGCTGCAGTGTGTCCATCAAGCGGACAAGCTGCAGATCGAGAAGATGGTGAAGCTCGGGGTGGAGAACCTCATCAATCTGACGGAGCCACAGGACGGCACGGGGGCGCTGCACGTGGCGGTGTCGGCCAAAAACCAGGGTGAGGGACGGATGTTTGTTAGACATCTGAAGGCTTTTACACAATCAGTACAACCTCCTTAATACAAGGCTTTATTAGTCTCTGTGTGAGGTTCTGTGTCAGAGCGACTTCACCCTGCTGATTGTCTCCTCGTCCTTGACTCCATCCAGACCTGGTCAGCTTCCTCATCTCCATGGGGGCGCACCCTGACATCCAGGACAAGAAGGGCCGCACCCCGGTCATGCTGGCCGCCGAGCAGGGCCACGATGCCATAGTGACGCTGCTGGCTCAGAGCTGTGCTGACTTCACACTCCAGGACTCGGAGGGCAGAGGTGAGCAGTGTAGTTTATGTGTTTGATAGATTGCATTGTACTGACTCACCTTAAAAAGGCGTGTTTCATGATCCAGATGTAAAAGAGAGAATCAAAAACACATGATGCAAACTGATTATCATTTTATCATTTACATCTTCCGTTAATATCAGACAGAAAACATTTTGAATCCACAAGTTCAACTCTTAAAATGCTCAGGAGGACTCAGTCGAGCCTGAAGTGTCGATTTCTCAATCGGAGGCGTTCTTCCATTTCAACTTGGACCTGGCGGGATCGTCTCTGAACGCCTTTCCTTCTCTTACAACTCATGAAAATGCATAGTGTTTCCTGTTAAGTTATTGATGAGGAGGCGGTATCCCGGACGACTCCAATCAGCGAGTGTTGAGCTCCTCTTCAGGACCGATTGTGATAATGACCCCAATTACAGAGTGTCCAGGCATCAATTACACCAAATGGGACTCTTTTGAGAGTGAGAGAATGAGGAGAGAGGGTGTGTGTGTGTGTGTGCGCAGCCTTTTGTATAATGCATGTACAGTATATTGTGTGTGTGTCAGGCCATGTGGGAACATCTAATTACAGATCAGGCACTAATGGTGATCCTCTCCAGTGAAGCACGCTGGGTAACCTGATGCGATCCTGCGGCCCAGTCTCAACACTCACAGCGCCGCCTCCTCGTCAGCAGGCCGAACGCCTCCAGTCACACATTCATCCTGTATTATCCTCAGAATCATGTGTCCGGCGGATCAGTCTGTGGTCTTTCTGGGAGGGTTTCACTTGTGTAGAAAGTACGAGAAAGGGAAAGAAAGTGCTGCCAGTGGAGCTTCTATGGATATACAAGAGCTACAACAGGACATCAGTGTGTGGATGTGGGTGTTTACCCTGCATGGACAGTTGGAGACGTGTTGGCCCAAACACACAGAGGCTTATTGACAGAGTTTAAACCGTGGTGTGTTTCAGATACGATAAGCCTCTGTTGATCCACACAGCGGTAATTCATTCAGGACAAAGCGGGTCGGTCGGAGTGATTGGCATCCAGAAGTTGCTGTCAGAAGTGGGATTTAAACCCTCCAGGACGACCTCAACCCTCGTCGTTTATCCTCCAAGTTTATTATTCAAGTAGGGTGACGTCTCGCAACTTCAGCCAAACTGTAACATTCATCCGTCTGCATCTAAAACTGATACTGAACTCACGTCTGTGCAGGAAACCTGAGAGAGGTTTATGTCAGTGTGTTCAGCTCTCAGGACTTCTGTTTCTTCTGACTGGATCTCTTCAGTTTCTTTCAAACATCTGCTGAGTTTTACAGTTTCATCATGTTCACTTTCAGCTGGTTCATGTTTACTTACTGCTGCTGCTGAAAACACAACGTTTCCTGTGATGCTGCTTCATAATAAAAGCTTTAACAGGGTGCTTTTATTGTGAAGACGTTATAGGAAATGACACAGCTGAATCAGTTGAGCCATTTTGTTAGCATGATAGCACTGCAGGGATCGAGATGAGAGTCGTTGGTTTAAAACTCACCTTCAAGCAGGAGGACCAACCTGCCTGCACAGAGTCAAACCGAGCAGAACCGGGCCGGCAGATGTGATGGAAAAACAGCATTAGACCGCTTGTCCATCCTGACATGGCACTCAGTAGAGTGTACACCTCCGCCAATCCCATAACTCCCATCTGCTTATCTTTCTTTCGCTTCAGGTGTGCTGTTCTACTGTATTCGCCCCACCAAGCGTCACAGCCGCTGCCTGCAGGTGGCGCTGCGGTGCCAGGCGGACGTTAACAACGTGTCTGCACAGGGGACGCACGTCTTCCAGCTGATGTGTGAGAAAGCTGAGGAGTGCACCCCCATGTGTCTCATCATGCTGGACGAAGGGGCCGACCCCAACGCAACAGATCAGGTGACAGACTGAGGCATGATGGGAGCTGAGGTGTGGTGCTACAGAACATGGTGTGAGGCTGAGTTTTTTATTTAACTCCTCCCTCCTCAGACAACCGGCGTCACAGCGTTGATGGAGGCAGCGAAGGCCGGCTCCCTGCAGCTGGTTAAAACCATTCTCCGGGCGGGAGGGAACCCCAACGCCCTGGACAACAAACGCCTCACAGCAGTGCACTTCGCCGCCATGGGGGGCTTTTTTGAGGTGTTGTATCTGGTCACATGATGACCTAACTCAGATTACAGTATTTACTATCTGCCCCTCTGGGATGTCGGGTGTAGGATTGTATAATGTGTTTCTCTGTGGTGTTTTCTTGTTGTGCAGGTGATTCAGACTCTGTCTGCACACTCAGCAGACATGGGAGTGATCAACATGGAGGACTGCACGCCGCTACACTACGCCGCTGCTACCGGGGATGCTAACTGCTGCAAGTTCCTGGCACAGAGAGGTGCAGTGAGAGGGTCCAACAATAGCAGCGAATTTAATCCTTTCTTTGGTTTTTCAAAGATAACTTCTCCTGGTGTTGAAGGATTTGCCGTCACAAAGCCGAGACGAGTCTTTGTTCTCTGTTCATCTCTTTTGGAGCCAGGATATTATTAGTGCTGCCAAAGTGAAATGAAGTGATTCCACCTTGTGTTTGTGTTTTTCCTGAAGCTGTGCTCTGTGTTCAGGTTGTAACCCCAAACTGAAGAACCTGGACGGCTTGCTCCCGCGTCAGATTGCCAAAGACGCCGGTCACAAAGCTGCAGCCAAGGAGCTGAAGAAGGCGGAGAAGCAGCAGGGAAAAGGCAGCAGCTCCGGCGGCCCCGGCCCTTCATCGGATCTTTGGGCCCTGAACCTCCACGACTGGTCCAATGAGTATGAGGCTGAACTACGGCGAGCCTTTGGGGAAAAGTCTGACACAGTTCCCTCTGACATGTTTGTTTCAGTGTTAAAAGAACTCAAAGCTCCCATAGAACTGGACCGGCTCCTCACGTTCATCTCAGCCCACGGCAAGGGAAGCGATGAGTCTATCAACATTAATGAGTTCATCAAAGGTGTCAAGTACGTCAAGAAACCGTTCCTCCTGTCTGCTTACATGCCCAAAAAGAAGAAGGGAGACAGGGGAGGGAAAGGAAAAGGGAAGAAGAAGGGTAAGTTTGTCATCCCCATGCCCATCTGCACCCTCCCGCCGGATCAGATGCCCCGGAGGCCAGACGGAGGCCCGCCCCACTACATGATCGAGACGTACTACGACAGCTCGGACACGCTGCGATTTGACCGCAATCACCCACCAGAACACCCCATAATGAACGACTCGGGATGGTACCTGGAAAAAACGGACAAGGTCTACATCGATATCAACCACTGTGTGAAGCGTGGAGACCTGGAGTCGCTGGACCTCGCGTTCAGTCAGGGCGTTCCCGTGGACGTTCAGCATCCGTTCTACAAGACCCCGCTGACGGCGGCGTGCTCCAGTGGAAACTACGAGGTGGCTCAGTACCTCCTCAGTCACGGGTAAGAGAGACCACATGTTCTGTCAGTGTGTAACAAACCCAGTTCTGCTGCCCGGGCCTCTGTAAACGCACCGTGACGTCACGTCTCCCCGACAGGGCCGACGTGAATGTGTGCGACCAGTTCTTCTGGACGCCGCTGCATCACGCGGCTCACGCTGGCCATGTAGAACTTCTGGAGCTTCTGGTGGAGGCCGGAGCCACCGTGGACGCCCAGGCCCTCAGCGGAGCCACGCCGCTCATGAGGGCCATCCAGAGCTCTCACCCCTCCTGTGTGGACTTCCTCATCAAGGCGGGCGCCAGTGTGAACGCAGAGAACAAGAAAGGTTCCACTGCACATCTGACGTCGGACATTTGGAAATATAACTGAACTGAATTATGGGAAATCGAAGTTATTAGATTTGATTCAAAGCATTTTTACATTCCCTTCTGCGGTGATTTGACGGATCATATTTTATTTTCCGACAGAACAAAACTGCCTCGACATCGCCAGAGATTTTGGAGACTGCAGGGTGATCGACCTGGTCAGAGACAAGATGGATTCTCTGCCTAAACAGAAGGAGACGGCCAAGGCAAAGGGAGACAAAGCAAAACAGCCGAAATCTGCTAAAGGAAAGGTACCAAAGTGAAGTCCATTACAAACATATTAAAGTCTGGTGGCTTCAAACTTCTCTCTTCTCTGTTTGTTAGTGAACGTAGGCAAAAGAAAATGTCTACAAAACACATTCAGGCTCATTCAGAAAGAGCAAGTGGTGACGAAGTAAAAGTTAACCAACATTTGATTGGAGGTTATTATATCAGCCAGGTTTTCTCCAGCGTCTTCTCTCAGCGTCAGAACCTTCAGCTGGTAAATAGTTCTGGTAGTGTGAAGGCAGCGCAGTCCGGATGTGTTACGCTACAACGAGAACAAACTGGAGCTTCACTTTGCATTTCTTATAATCAGGCTACAACCTGGAGAAACGTATTGATTTTGTCACCAGGCCTGTCAGAGCAGCAGGTGGTGATGTAGCTCGTGTTCAGCTGGAGTTTTCATCATTCATCGCTCAGTGCAGCTGAGAGAAAAGTCCAGTAAACAGAAAGAGCTGCACACAGGTGCGATGTGGAGCTCAGTGATATAAACATGAGCCATATCTCATACTGTAAGTCGACGTTTGCGGCTCCTGATCTGGTTGTATGAAATTAAAAACAAGGAAATGGTGTCGTTAATGTGAAACACCTGAAACAGGCCCAGATTATATCAAGTGGACCTTCAGAACCAGTGCAGCCGACACCACCGACAGGCAGGAGAGTCTCACCAGCAGCAGCAGGATAGAAATGCAGATGTAGACGTCTGAATTTGCGCCACCTACAGGCAAGGAAAGTAATAACTACTGTGTGTGTGTGTGTGTGTGTGTGTGTGTGTGTGTGTGTGTGTGTGTGTGTGTGGTTGTTAATATAGGGAAATGAAGGAGAGAGGTCCAACTAGATTTTCAGAATCAGAATCAGAAATCCTTTGATGTCCCGCAAAATGGGGAAATTTGTTTGTCCCGCAGCCAAACAACAAAATATTACAAAGGACAAAACTAATGGCAAAAATAGACAGAAAAAGGTAAAAAACAGAATACATGTATTTACATATAAACATGATATAGTGCAAAATTAACAGCAAATCCTACTAATAAATATGGTTGTTTATTGAATTACTAAAAGCAGAAATGAGTTTTGTACGTTTTGTTTGTCCACAGTAAAAATCTCAGTTGTGTCTCTTTTTTATTCGCTGAGCTGTTAAATAAGTAAAATATCTGTTAGTGTACATTGATGAATATATAAATAACTGTTCATACAGACAGTGAGCACTGAAGTCCACATGTCAAAAATTGAGAGTTGTTTCAGTTTTATTTTGAAATCACAGGACCCTCTCTGTCCCCGCTACACTATCAGGAAATGTTAAAGATCATTATTATGATCCAGACTCTGCTGGCTCTGTTCTGTAACCTCACCTCTGACTGACCTTTCATTTGTAGTAAGTGCCTCGATATAATGCGACGGATGTGAAACGCTCGTGTCTCTAACAGGCGGCTGCTGTGAACGCAGAGACGTCGGCTGTGACGGCGGGGAAGACTTCGCCTCAGAAGGACTCAAAGAGCGTCCTGCTGGAGAACGCCAGGATCACGACGGGGCAGACCAACACTGTCGACATCACCTTCGTGCCAAAAACGGTGCGGCTGATCAACATTTACTGCAGTTATCACTTCCTGTCTGTAGCATGTCAAAGGAAATATTCCATAAACTACCTTTGAAATGCATTTTAAGTTGATTGATTTTAAGTTGCAAGTTGTTGATGAGATTATAGTGAGCAGTAAGTCAGGTTTAACTGAATATTTAAAGAAGTCACATTCTGCTAAGTCTCTTTATAATAATAAGCCAACATTAAATATTAGGTTACAGTCCAGTTCACCCTCAGCGCTCCACCATGACAGACACTTCTGAATCTCTGTGACTTGTCTGTCTGTCTCAGGTTTGGGGGAAGCCGCCCACCACCAGCCAGCTCATGTCCAAGATAGAGAGACGGAAAGAGCCGTTATCCCTGGAGGTGGACTTCGACGACTTCATGATGCCGTTCAGCTAGAGCATGGAAGTGCTTTAACTAACACAGTTGGACATCATGTTACTGAACCTCTGATTTTCTAGTGTTTTCCTGTAGTATCAGGGCCTGCAGAGTCAGCACACAGTCAGAAATCACCAGCCAACAGTAGAATCTGATTTTATACATGATGAAATCCTTCTTAGATTTCTCTGTACAGATATTTCTTGTATCCTCAGCCGTCAGCACTGTGACTCAGCAGGGACAGAACTGTCAGAACATGTCAGTTCACTGAACAAGAACTTTATATAAACATTTTACACAAAAATTATTTTGTCCATCGATTTATCTCTCGTCGTCTGCTTATCTTGGATCAGTAGGTCATTTCAGATGTCACAACCTGATCCAGAGGCGTCTCCAGGCCAGCTGAGATCTGTTCTTTCTTTCTTTCTTTCTTTCTTTCTTTCTTTCTTTCATTCTTTCTTTCTTTCATTCTGTCTGTCTTTCTTTCTTTCTCTTTTCCATGCATCCTCTCATCTTTCTTTCCATTCCTCTGTGAATCCTCTTTTCCTTCCTTCCCTGCCTTCTCTCTGTCCTTCCTTCCTTCTTTCCTTCCTTCCTTCTCTCTGTCCTTCCTTCCTTCCTTCCTTCCTTCCTCCCTGTCCATCCTCTCTGGTTCTGGCTGCTACAGGAGCTGATGGCAGTAAACATCTCTTCTCTCTCGCTGTTCAGCTCAGTTGCAGTTCCTCAGTGACGCCAGCGTTCGGCGCTGTTTGGCCAAATTTAGCAATGCAGGTTTTTGTTGTTTATCTGCTGTGAGGGGAGAAAACTTGGAGGGAGCTCAGTGTTTCAGCCACTGAACGACATCAAAATGGCAGCCGTGTGTGTGTTTACTGTTCTCCGACTGTGATCTGCATTTCACACAGAGTATTGATAACAAGAGGATGTTAATATTATTAGAAGATGGTTATGAAATTCAGCTCCACCCTCCAGGTTGTTGATGAGCTGATCACATGAACGGCTGCAGTCACAGCAGTGTGTGGGTCATATCTTACAGCTGATGATGTTCTTATCAGGATTCATCTGAGCACAATAGACATCCTTTATCTGTGTTAAATGTCGCATTGATGCACACGCCCATCACCACCACCACCACCAGATAAAATTAGATTGCAGTGTCCTCAAGGTCCACGGGGACGCAGTTATATAATTAGATATACGGGCAGCGGGGGGCAGGGGGGGTATTTGCTTTAAGGTTGACAATACAAGGCCTGGATTGTTTGAATATATATATCCATGTTACCAGTGATGACAGGGATGTGAGAGGAGAGGATGATGGAGAGAGGGATGGAAGCAGGAAGAGGAGGCAGCAGCAGCAGCCACGTATGTGATGAAACACAGAGAGAGAAAACAGAGAAACTCCAGCACAGCCATTCACAACGAGGAGAGAGGAGAGGAGAGGAGAGGAGAGGAGAGGAGAGGAGAGGAGAGGAGAGGAGAGGAGAGGAGAGGAGAGGAGAGGAGAGGAGAGGAGAGGAGAGGAGAGGAGAGGAGAGGAGAGGAGAGGAGAGGGGGTGGAGAAGGAGCAGCGGAGGGTGACTCAGAGGATGGGGAGGGTGGAGGAGGAGGAGGAGTGGGTGAGAGAAGAAGATGAGGGCTTTTCTAGCACAATAAGTGGCACACAGGTTAGAGGGAGTAAACAAGCCCGCTGCCTCTGATCGCCGGCCGTGACGCAGTGTGTCTGTCAGGGCGTGGGCTCGGACTTATATGGTCCTGCAGCATGTGTGTGTGTGCATGTGTATGCGTGTGTGTGGGTGTGTGTGTGGGTGTGTGTGTGTTGATGTATTCTGTTGTACCAGCAGTGGCACACTGGTAAATATTTGGCTATATTTACACATAGGAATGCTAATTTTATTCATGATGTGTCATTTAAGACTCAGATATTATACTGCGTTTATGTGTGTGTGTGTGTGTGTGTGTGTGTGTGTGTGTAGGCTCTGCTGCACATCAGCAGCACTGTGTGTTGTATGTGTGTGTGAGCTGGTATGCTTGTGTGTTTTATAGTGTACGTTCAAGGGTACATTATTCAAGTTTACATCCTCCTCTCCTCTCTCTCCCTCTGCTGAGTATCAGTCTGAGCTCAGATCAGTGTGTGTGTGTGTGTGTGTGTGTGTGTGTGTGTGTGTGTGTGTGTGTGTGTGTGTGTGTGTGTGTGTGTGTGTGTGTGTGTGTGTGTGTGTGTGTGTTGCTGCCAGCAGCACTGCAGTCTCCCAGCTCTGGTCCTGCACCGCTTACTCAGCACTCCAGCTCTTCACTTCTCAAAACAACCCACTGGGACACACACACACACACACACACACACACACACACACACACACACACACAGTACATTGTCTTTGTTTACCATGTTATCATTATGATCTATTACAGGATGTATGCGTGCACAGATGTGCTCACACATGCATATAATCAGTAATTACATACTTAATGCAGACGAGCACGCAGATACAAACCGTCTGTCTCTCCCTGAATACTTCAGCACAACAGCACCACCACTTATTCAACCTTCGAGAGATGTCACTTCAGATATATGTTTATTATCACCGTGGTGTTGTACCGGACTGCGTTATATTTGAAATGTTCCTCTAACATCCCTCAGACAAGCAGTCTTTCAGGTAGATTCAGCTCAATCGTTGTCAGAGACTCAGAGTCCAGACAGACGACAGGACTCTCCAAAGAATGAGTTAGATATAAAAGCACAGTAAGAGAGTAAACACTGCAGTCCAGTTCAACACCACAACAGTCATAAACATAGATTAAATACTGGAGACAATGTTCATCAGCTGACAGAGTTCAGTTCAACCAGGATTCATTCCTAGATTTATTGCTGAGCTGTTGTGTTGGACCAGATCTGAGAAACTATAGCAAGTAAAAACTGAATGTTGCCAATTATTTTCCCAGAGATCAGTTGAAGCCAGTGTGTGGGGATTTAGTGGCATTAGGCAGTGAGATGGCAAAAACAGACTCAGTGTTTGGTTTGTCCACTCTGGGCTGCCGTAGAAACAGGTGACACGTACGTCACACGTGTCCTGGAAAACCTGGAAAACAGTCGACAAGTTTTCCATCCATTGAAAATGAAAGATGAAGCAGATTAGTATATTCATTGTTGCTCTTGATGAAAGCAAAGCGTCCAGCAGCTCTTTGTTACTGGTGTTCATCTTGTCACTGTAGCTCACAAGAGAAAAGGCCACCGGAGTTATTAATTGGTTAATTAAAGAACATTATTTAGTGTATGTGTGTGCTCCCTGTCTGTCACAGCAGCTACTGTCCCTGGAAAATGATCTCTAGACGAGAGATGAACTCTGATTAATCCTGTTCTTAGTTTCAGGTGTTTTTACTTAAAGGTCCCATATTATACTGTTTCTCATCAGTTTCACACAGCTGTCAGAGGTCCAACAGCTCTGTATTTGATATGCTTTGCCCCAAACCCATCTGTGGTCCTGAATTTCAGCTGTCTAAAAGTCGCTCTACAGCGCTCTGTTCACAGCAGTCTGTTTCTGTGCCTGCACCTTTAAATGCTAATGAGCTCCGTCTGTCCACGCCCACTTGGAGAGCTCTTCCTGCTATGTCACTCTCAGGAGGGGAAGCCCCTTGCGTTAGCAGTTAGCATGCTAATGTTTACGGTGGATGTATATATGTATCGCTGTGGCTCGCGGAGATTTTTTCCTTCAACCGAACCAGTTTGACCCAGAACCGGACCCAGAAGGAGAAGCTGCTGAAGAAGTCCAGACTCTGTGGCTGCAGCAGGACGTTTCAGAATGGTTAGTGTGTCTGTATAATGTTAGTTTGTTCGTATGTGTTGTTACAGTTACTAGCATGAAGCTAACGGCTAACAGCTAGCGAAAGCTGTGTTTGTCTCCAAACTCGTGGCCACTGTTCGCATCGTCTCTGTCTCCAGTCTGCTCATGTTTCCAGACGTTTTACTGTGACAACAAAGCTCCATCGTAATATTATTAACATTAAACTCGCTTCTAACGCCACTGCATAGCGGACCGAAGCGGAGCTAACTAGTTAGCCAGTTTCCAGCTGACTTCACCAGACTCGTAGCAACTATAAATACTATCAAACCGTGGCGACACTTCTCGGTGGCTCGGGTGCAGTTGCTGGGTCCGGTATGGTTGGTACTGATCCTTTTACGAGGGTCAGTGTCGAGGCAAAGCAGCTTTGTACTGACCCTCGTTACTGAAGCAGTGAGATGTAAAGTGGTTAGCACACACACACACAAGCTAACAGAACCACAGCCGGCACGTTGTCTTAAAATATGAAACACAACCACTGTCTCCTGTTGTTCTGTAGCTGGGACAGAATATAGACACTGATGTTGGTTTATACGACCAACAACAGAGCTGTTTGCGTGTCTAGCTTTGAAACTCTGCTGTCTCACTGCTGGACACACCGAACTTCACCTCGGGGATGAAGCTTCCCTCTCAGATATCTCCTGTCTCCGCTCAGAGGAGGCGGGACTATGATAATGACTCCTTTAGTTTTGTAACGACAGGAGCAGAATCTGACCAGCCTGTAGGAGCTCCGTGGTACCAGTGGGGCTGCAGAGATGCAGGAATCACTGGTTTTCATTATTCTGGGAGTTGACAGGCTCAGGGAGGACCAGCTTATATATGTAGAGACCAGAGAAAACATGTTTTTTAAAAATTTTTTATTAAACAAATGCTTTATTATATACTCACAAAATGTATTCTTCGATAAGCTAATACAAATACAAATATTGTACAAATATACAAGTACAAATATTCACTGTATGATAATCATTCCGGTGTAACATCACATCGGTGATCCAATATCATCGATGCAAAGTGCAAACATTGATTCACATCACCGCCATCGTTAAGACATGCCTTAATTTGGAAATTCCCCCAACACATCTGTGTCAGTTTCATCAGCTGCTTTCTAACAGAACTTTGTTTTCATTAAAGAAAACAGATTGTTTTTCCATTTAAATGCCTGAAACCGTTGATGAAATGATATTTCCACTGAAGAGTTCAGTAATAAAACTGTCAGATCATATTTTAGTTGATATAAATGTAACTGATCGTGTTAAATGGACATATGACATCATCTCATATCGATCGCAGGCTTCCTGTATCCAGTCCAATCAAATCGTATCGTAGCAGATTGGCAAATATCGTATCGTTGTCCAAAGAATCAACATGATATCGTATTGTGATGAAACATCACCGTGCAGCTCTGCACACATCGCACTAAACATAACTAATTCCTAAATTACTTTAAATGAACTTATTTCTCAGAACTTCAGGTGTAAAACTAATTTGGCTGTTTTGTTTTTGATCCAGTCTCTCTAATATAATCACACACGGTGCAGGTCCTTAACTTCAGGAGTTTGCTGACAGAACACATTCACAGTTTCAGGTCCAGATAAAATCCATTGTGTGTAATTTCATGGTGAGGTGGACTCGCTGCTCGCGGTGTCTGTTTCCACAACAGCCGACTGCTGTAAACACAGCAGCAGCTATAGAGACGCTGCGCACGGGGAAACAAAGGCGACGCTGTAGAGATCCTGGTTCACCATCTATTATTGATGAGGGGGTTCATGTTTCACACCAGACTGACTGACTGTGTGTGTGTGTGTGTGTGTGTGTGTGTGTGTGTGTGGACAACTGGACATGTGTCAGCATTTATTTGTGGGTTTGTTACCTGTGCAGGAGTGTATTTGCAATGCAATGTGCAATATATTTGTGTGTGTGTGTGTGTGTGTGCGTGTGTGTGTGTCGCAGTGATTCATCACTGGTTAGCGCAGCTTTGGCGGTGCATAGATCTCTTCAGCTTTCAAGGCTATGGATTCCAATCTGCTTCGGGCCTGGGGACTTTTATTATGAGGATATTGATTTGAATTTCATAGTGAGACCAATAACGCTGGGTGGCAAACAGAGGAATGAGGTCCCGGCTCAGAGAAACTGAGTCCTAATTCCGAGGAAAGAGAACAGAAGCAGATCCAGTAAATATCTCGGGGGATAGACGACGGCCGCAGTATTTTACTGACTCCACTTCCTCTGTAAATTAAATTAAATGGCATTAATTGTTAAAGATCAGAAAAGTTCATCAGCACAGAGTTTCTGAAGAAATGTTGTGTAACTGCTCGGAGCTGATTGTGAAACAGATTCCAGGTCAGCGTCATGAAGTACTTTAGACTCTGAACCCTCTGAAGTCGTCATTTGTTATGCTGCTTAAGGAAGAAATGCATCTGCATTACTGGGGTTTTCTCTGCCTGCCTTTCTTTAAATCACACCGACAGAAGTTTCCTCTAAAAAACACAGCTCGTTAGCGTTAGCTGGCAGCCATGATGGAAACCAGTGGGGTGCCATTAGTCTGAAACTACAGTTGTATCTGCCTCGGTTCACTTTAGTCTTCAGTGTGAATATTGAAATCGTTTCAGTCTGTGATTGAAAACTGCAATTAAAACAAACCTGAAGGGAAACTGCTCCTAAACACACGGGCAAGAATCAGGAGAGAGTAATATTTGGGGAGGTGATGAAACTGCCTGATGGAGTCTAGACACTGGTGGTGGTGGTGGTGGAGGAGGAGGAGGAGGAGGAGGAGGAGGAGTCGCACGAATGCCTGAAAAAGACGGCTGACGTGATCGTGAGAATCTGGTTGGTTAGATGAAGAGCGAGCACATGGAGAACGTCCATGACAGTGTTATCTATGAAGTATTTGTGTCTCCACTGTTCAGACTTATGGCCTGTTAACCTCAAGCAAACATATACACATTATTATTATTATTATTATTATTATTATTATTATTATTATTATTATTATTATTATTATTATTATTATTTTACTTCAGTCGCTCGTTAGTCTCTAATCTCAGTTCCAGGAGCGACAGCAGCAGACGTTTAATTCTCAGATATCTTTAATGATGTCCTTCATCTTTTCTTCTCTTGCCTTCGACCACAAGTGTTTGCTTTTGTAATTACTTTCTGTGTCTTGATTAAAGCTGCACTAATTAATTTTTCTGATATTAACAGTGGTAACAATGGATAAACTCTGTCAGGTGTAACACACAGCACATCATCTCCCGTCGCTGCAGGCAGACTGGAAACTGTCTTTCAACTCTTTGGTTTTTTTGGCTCTCTCTCTAGTTTCATGTCTTCAGGTGTGAAAACTCTAAAAACAACAACTCTGCTTCCTGTTGAGCACCAAATGACAGACAGACAAAGTTAGTAACTAGCAGCGAAGCGTCGAGCAGCTAAAGAGACGAAACCGTGAGTGACAGGAGGAAGAAAACTGGACCTTCATACATGTGACTCGTTCTGTATTATAGACTTATTATTAATAACAGCGCACATTGTACTACATGTATATTCTTATTATGTAACTACACACACACACATTGTTATTTAATGTCCTAGATGGACTTCGTATTGTGCAACACAGGATATTGAGGCCTGGCACCAGATGTTCCTCGTGTTCGCTCCAGAGATGCTTTATACTGGATGTTTAATCAACTTTATATGATGGCAGGTCGTTCTCATTAGGTTTGCAACACGGTGTGATGCTAATTAGCCACAAATATGTTAAACTAAATCATGCATCACGGTCATTTTAAGTGCTAGATCAGAGGCAACTGGACGTGTGTCAGTTTCTTGAGGACAGTTCATCAGTTGTGAACTGAAGAGGCGTCTTGGATGAGAAGTAAAACGTCTGTTTCCCTTTTTATGAACATGTCATTTAATAGATATAGAAATGTAGAAATACAACACTGACTGTAACTGGTGACAGGGAATTATTACCAAAATATAAAGGCAGACTTTCTTTAAGATAATCTTTTTGCCTCCCACATGTCACAGTGTTTCTCCAGGTTCATTTTTCAGTATTTTGTCGTGTTGCTGCTGTGCTTATGAGACAATATGCATGATGGACAATCAGTGTTGATGGTGATGGTGGAAACACTGGTCAGACAGACGATCTGTGGTCAGAATTCAGTCTGGACTCGTGCTGTGTGCTCTTGGCAGTGCAGGTTAATACGTTTAAGTCCCAAATTTCATAATTAGTATTAACTGGCAGTGTAATTAGATGTTCCCACAGGCTGCAGCACGCTCGCTGTGGAGGGAAAAAAAAGTTTAACAGCTGTTACAGTACGGCTGAGCGTTTGGCTCTGTTCTGTACCGCAGTATCATCTGCACCCTCCTAAACCCTCTGCCTCAGTCTGTAGAGGGAGATGGGTGCTCTCTCTCTCTCACACACACACACACACACACACACACACACACACACACACACACACACACACACACACACTCCCTGTTGATTAAGGCCTCCTCGGTGGTTAATCGCTCAGCAGTAGCTGGATTTCCTGAGCAAGAAGGACGTTTTAATCAAACCTCAACCAGGAAACACAGTCATGAAATATGAATATTGTGTGAGGAATTGTCAGCAGGTCCTTCTGATCAGCATATCAATAAATAATGTAATGTTATGTAAAAGGGGAAAGAACAGCTTTAAGAAGTCCTCCTGCTGCTCATGCATCAACACATGATGGTCTCGAGACGTTTATTTTCACACCAGCATGCATTTTACTTATGGAAGATTAGATTAGATTACCGATGAATTATTATCAGAGTCTTCTTGTCCTTCTGCGATGCATTCATCTTGTAAAACATCACGAGGCCTAACGAGGACTCTGAGGAGTTTTTTGTCACTTGTGATTAAGTTTCTCATTAGTATTATTTCCCTTAAAGCTCTGCACATCACATTCATCTCTCTCGCTGCATGGTAATGACGCTGCAGCTCGCCACGGTGAAAACAATTAACCAAACACCAAACACGACTGAATATTCATAAGCTGCCGATGTTATCGCGCGTGTGCAATGTGAGGATAGAAATGTGCTGCAGGGTGAGGAGGGGAGTCAGGGCGGGTGAACCTGCAGAGGACGGTGAAGAGTTAAAGTTAGCAACAGTGGAGGAGAAGCAGAGCGAGGTGAGGGTCACTGCAGGTCAGGAGAGAGCAGCTGATTCTCAGGTCAGACACAATACATGCTGAGGTGTGTGTGTGTGTGTGTGTGTGTGTGTGTGTGTGTGTGTGTGTGTGTGTGGTACAGGGATAGACCAGTGGATAAAACAAAGGAGAAGCGGTGCATTGTGTGAAATATCAGCCTGTCATCGCTGCGCAGTTGAGACGGGAGTGAAATGCATGATGGGAGAAAACAAGCAGGTGCTGTTGGGTTTGGGTCGGGGACGCAGCAGTGGAAGGTACAAAATGAATACAAAAAAATAAAGAGGGGTGGTTTCCTAAAGTTGGGCAGCCACTGCAGAGCCTGGAAGTGAGGAGGGCTTTTTTATTTTTTGCCAGAGATTTGTTATGCTGCTGCTGCTGCACCACCGAATCGATGAGGGGAGAGGAGGGGAGGAGGGGAGGAGAGGCGGAGAGGAGGAGGGGAGGAGGGGAGGAGGGGAGGAGAGGAGGAGGGGAGGAGGGGAGGAGAGGAGGAGGGGAGGAGGGTCAGCCTGGTCGGGGTAGTTTCACTGCAGTGGAGCCTTTTTGTCCTCCCCCTCCTGCTTCACACTGATACACTCTCTCTCTCTCTCTCTCTCTCTCTCTCTCTCTCTCTCTCTCTCTCTCTCTCTCTCTCTCTCTCTCTGTCTCTCTCTCTCTGTCTCTCTCTCTCTCTCTCTCTCTCTCTCTCTCTCTCTCTCTCTCTCTCTCTCTCTCTGTCTCTCTCTGTCTCTCTCTCTCTCTCTGTCTCTCTCTCTCTCTCTCTCTCTCTCTCTCTCTGTCTCTCTCTCTCTGTCTCTCTCTCTCTCTCTCTGTCTCTCTCTCTCTCTCTCTTTCTCTGCTGTCATTCTCACCGGAGTCTCGTCGGTCCGCCTGTCTGTCTTTGCTCTTGACTCAGTGTCTCTTTCTGTCCTCATTTCCCTCCAGACGGTGGATGATACCTGGCGCCCCGCTGTCCAAAAAAACCCCCCCAACTAATCTGGCAACCTCTGATGAGGAGTGCAGGCACTGCACAGCTAGCCAAGAACCTACACTCTGCCTTATTAGCTGCATCAGCGTCTGCCAAATAGTAACTTAGAACAAAAAACTTCTCTTCTTCTAGAGTTTGTCTGGGAGGAAATTTTAATTTATGAAGGGAATCAGCAGCATCAGTTGTTCCAGTAAGTTCCCCCGAAGACGACGTTTGTTTGTGTTCTAAAGGAAAAAGTGTAAAGGAGGCAGTGAAGTGATAATGATCCGGTGGATGGATGGGTCAACAAAACATCAGATGTGATCTCTGGACAGCTGTTTGCTTCCTGTTTCCAACTGCAAGTCAGCGTCAATTTTATTTTTAATCAACGTAATCATGACCGAGCTGCCCTCTCCTTAACGAAGCAGTACAGTCAACAGTGCGTTTTTCATTCCCTTTACAGAACCAGCATACTTTGACACATACTGAAAAATGAGATTGAATGTATTAAAATACATTTGATTTATATTTTGAGAGCTTTTGGTAATACATTGTTCAAACCCAGAGAAATTCCCCTTCACTTCCTCTGTAATTGGGTGTAAAAGTACCTGTGAACATTTGTTGAGTCACATCAGACGGACAGACATCAGTGGTGGTTGTTTAGCGGCTTGTACATCGACAGTGAAGTGAGTTCGACTGAGTGGACATTTGTGTTTGTTTGCAGCGTTTATCTGCCACAAACAGCCCGTTTACTTTCCTGCAGGCCAGCAGCGAGCTAACATTAGCCAGCAACGGCTCACACAGAGGACAATCTCTGTGATGATGTCGAAGCCTTTCTCTCTTCTCCTTCACCTCTCCTCTCTCTAACGTTACATTCCCCTCCAGCTCCAGTCAGAAGTCGACATTACAGAACAGAAACGCCTGAAAACTGAGATCAGCTCTGCAGATCACTGCTGCAGTCAGGTTAATAAACAGGTCTGAGGATAAATCCACTTTCTAAATCCCCAAACTTTAAATGTAATCTGTGTTTTGTGTGGTGAAACCTTCTCCTAACACTCACATTTGGGGAGCTGTTTCCTTCACCACTTCCTCCACGTGTTTCAAAATTAATGCATTTTAACATGTGAGCACCGGCCTGTAGCACAAACCCAGATTCAGTTTGCTAGTTTTTTTTCCACAATTTTTTAAATAATGAATTTGTTCATTTACACAGGGACTCGTGCACCGGACGGTTTGTTGGACTGTTTCAACAGTGTGTTGTGTAACACCTCACACAACTGCAGCACACACACTGTCCGTGTGTGTCGCTGTTCACTGTTGATGTCAGCCACACCGGTTCCTGCTGCCGATTCATAAAGAACGGCACATTTGTTTTGAACCACAAGTAATCGAAGCCTCGCTGGGATCATCAAGTATAAGTGTGATTTTATTCTGTTACATTGTGGCGTGTGTTGTGTTGTGGTTGCTGAATGAGCTGTGGTTTGGTGCGTAGCTCGTGCTAACACTCCTTTAACAGGTCTGCAGTTTGTGTCCAGTACTTTATATATATGTGTGTGTGTGTGTGTGTGTGTGTGTGTGTGTGTGTGTGTGTGGTGTGTGTGTGTGTGTTTCTGTTTCAGCAAGCGTGGTTTGGACTACAGAGAGAGGTAGAGAGACACAGACAATAAATCAGGACGAGAGAGAGAGAGAGAGAGCAGGAAACCAGACCAAACATGGGCACAGGTGACGCACAGAGGATACCCAGTTTCCATAGCAACAGGCAGGTGCAAGACACTGGGAGCTAATCTGGCTTTTCGATCTGCTGAGGTGAAACATTTGCATGCACATCACAGTGTGAGTAGCCTAATGTACACACACACACACACACACACACTGAGATAATCACGCGCCACGACACACACATATACAGTGTGAACACGGTACCAGGAGGAGAGGAACTGTGATTGGCCGGCCCGGATCCCGACCCTCCTGACCCAACACACACACACACTGGGGAACGCCTGACACATTGAAGACTCAGAGGGACTGGAGGAGGATGAGAAGGAGCTGACAGGACGGGAGGAGAGGAGGGAGGGAGGAGGGAGGAGGGAGGAGGCAGGAGAGTGAGATTAAAGGAGAAGTGGAGATGGGGGGAGGAAAGAGTGTTGATCCGTACCCTGGGGGTGAAATGCATGATGAAGAGGAGGGAGGAGGAGGAGGAGGAGGGGGGCAGGTGGAGGAGGGGGGTTACCGAGCGGTGAGGAAAGGAGTTGAAGGGGGGAGGAAGAGGAAGAGGAGGGGCTGAAGAAGGAGGAAAAGTTGAGGGAAGTGAGAGAAAGCTATAAACCGCTCAACAAAACAAAGAAGCACAGGCTGGAACAGGAACCATCACCGACCGGGTCGCCAGGTGAAGCTGGTGATGAAGAGTAACTGATGCTAACGTCATCATGTTATCACGTGCAGACTAATGAACCGATCGCTGTGATTCAAGTGTGTTCTGCTCGCTGTGTCATGATTCTGACTTGTATGCGGTCTTTTTTGGTGCTTCCTGCTTTTTGTTTCGCTCGTGTGTTGTCAGAGGTGCTCTGTGGAGGCGTGGCCTGCCTACCTGAGCCTCTCACACACACCTGCAGCTCATCTGATCCTCAGCAGCAGCTCAAAGTCTCTGCTCTTCTCTCCACTCGCTGCCAGACTGTCTCATCTCTTCCATGTGGGTCATGTTGACGCTGCTCGTGCTGTTCTCAGTGATAATTTCTCTTGTGTCTCTGTTTGAGCCAACTTCTCCATCCTTCACTCCACATGTCTCCTTCACCAAAACCTCAACCAGCGCCACTGTGAGGCCGAGCTACCCTCCTATCCCGAGAGTGTTTCAAATTCATTCCTCTAACTTTCTTCCTGCCTTGGTAGTCGCTTTTGGGTCCAGTAACGATGCCTCATTCATTTATCCTCTCCGCACCCCCCTTGTTATGTCTCCACCTCCCACTTTGCCTTAGAGTAAGCCCTCTACATCAGAGGGAGTGGGATCTCCCCAGGTGTCCACCATGTTGCACCACCGTGTTTCTACAGCAGAGAAACCAAACGTGGGCTCCAGAGCGAGTGTTTACTTTTTCAAAGCTGCTGTCAGGGAGGATGAGATGAGCGCTGTCAGCACCAGACTGACTGAAAGAGCTTTGAAATTCTTCAGCGCAGCCACGACACATTTGAGCTTCAGCTCTTTTTGTCCCCTTTGTTTGTAATTCTGTGCATTCAAGGAGAAAACACATTTAGAATGTAAACACTGATTTATTTTCAACATGTGCAGAAATCTCTGTGTCTCTCTCTTCATGTCTTCCCGTCCTCGTCTTGATACGCAGCTCATTGCATTTTTCTCTGCTCACTGGGCATTTCAAGCCTGGTGATGCAGCAGGGCAATCTCAGCTGTTCAGTCTCACACACACACACACACACACACACACTTATATGGAGCTTTGCATACGCACATATGGGAGATGGAGAGAACACACACTTTGAGTTCAGTTGGCAGTAATGTGCCACTTCCTGTGAGTTAGCCAGGAGGGACGTTAGATTCTGGGCCAGTGCACCCTCGCAACTTCTGTCCTGTTTGTTTCCTTTTCGCTCCTTCAGCTCTGTTAACTTGCTGCGTTACCTTGTGAGACAATATGTTACCTTAGCTTATGTTGTGTCACTGTGTGTAACGCTGCCCGGGGTTTGTGCTCGTTTCGTTGTATTTGACGAGGATCACTGGGTGACTTATGTAACCTCATGTTGCATCATGTGCCGCTCTGCTTCGGCCTGTTCTGGTCTGTTCGTCCCTGCACGGTTGTGCTCAGCTGTTTGCACAAAAGGCTTCTAATTTTGGCCAGCGCTCCTCTTTTTTTTGTTGTGGATTTCACATTTGCACCTTATTAAGCGAAGTCTATTATATGTGCTGCCCTAGCAGGACAAGACAGAAGGAGGAGAAGAGAGGTGAGTGTGGCAGAAGGTAAACAGAAGAGAGAAAATAGAAAAGCCAAGGATAGAAAAGACGAGAGGCCGGTGAAGTGTCGAGCTGCAGGTCGATGTGGATCGATTCTCCCTCTGACAACCATCCTCACCATCGGGTACGAGACCTTCAGTCCCACACTTATCAATGTCGCCACTCACTCGCAATTTATCAATACCTCAATTATCTGACTGAATATCGCTCTCACCGCGGGGGCTGGATGAGGCCGAAAGCTCTTCTGTTGATTCGCTCACAGTTCAGCGCCTCTGCAGACACAAGACAACACGACGGCCTGCAGCCATGTTGTGTGTTCAGCCCGGTCGCTTCACGTCTCTGCAAAACATCCAGATCGTTACGAGCCGTATTGACATTAATACAACACGCGTCCTTCCACATTCACATCACATTTATATCAGCAGACTTGAGAATGAAGGGCAAGATGGCTGCCGCACCAGAGATCATTATCTGAGCCTGACCGAGTGTTTCTTTGTGCCTCAACCCAAGAATGGTTTCAGTGATTTACTCTGGTGATTTGGTTGCTTCATTTTAGTGTTTAAATACATAAACACACACCAAAATCACTGAGGCACAAACTGACTTCTGGTACTTCCTGGTTTTTTAATATTACGCCACATAAAGCTCCAGCAGGAAACACTGTGACGTCTTTATTGTTCTGCGTTTTGTCAAATTTAACTGCCTTGTTGGCTGAAGAACTTCTGCATCATATCGTCTTGATAATCCTGTTTTTGCCACGATATGACTGTAATTTAATTTTATATCGGTTTTGTTTTAAATGCATGAATCATTCAGTGTATGATGTGACAAAACACAACATGGCTCCACAGCACCACCAGTGGTCGAACTCTCCTCTGTGCCCCTTTAAGATTCTTCTCACAGTTCATACTACAGGTCTGATTGTTGTGTTGTGGTGAACGTGGTCAGTGGAGGAGCTTCAGCAGTCAGATTGTACAGCTGAAGACGCAGCACACACGTGGAATCAACCACGGCAACACCTGAACGCTGCAGCCATGTGAAGCGCGCCGTCGTGACACGCTGATGAGACGGAGCGGTGATGGTGTGTTCTGGTACGATGACTCAGGACTGATATTTGAGGGAGAGCGGAGAGAGAGAGGCAGATTTTAGTGCTGAGTCACAGCGAGGCTGCTGCTGCTGCTGCACCACCCTCCCCCACGCCGAACCACACCGCCTGGCTCCATCCCTCCTCCTGCCCTCCTTCTCTTCAAAGACACTCTCTCTCTCTCTGTACATCCCATGGAGAGCGCTCCGTCTCTGCCTCCCCTCGTCTTTAATGTCATACTTCTGTCTCCGTGGGTTTCTTCTTTTCCGGATCTTTCACACCTCTCTCTTAGCTTGTGTCTATTGTTTGTTTTTTTTTGTTTTTTCGCCTTGTCACTCTTTAACAGCTCACCCCCCTCCGTCCTCTCTTCCTCCTCCTCCTGCCATCCTCCCACCTTTCACTGTGAACTTTAATTAAGAATGAAATCAGTCGGAGAGGGAGAGAGAGATCAGAGTGTCTGCTGCAGGGTTGATAAAGCTGCTGCTAATCTTCTCCTCCGCTCGCTGTGTTTTGCTCCTTGACCGTGAGACGAAGCACCGCCGAACCCGAGCTCGCCATCCCATGAGTTCCCCAGACACACACACACACACACACACACACACACACACACACACACACACACACACACACACACACACACACTCTGACTTCAAAGGCCTCTTCTGAAAAGTTAGTCATTCTCTTTAATCTCTGAGAAAAAGCAAGAAATCAGCGATCGTTAATGGACGAGCGGAGAAGTGAAGAGATGTTCTGACTTCGTTCTCTCTCACTGCGTCCTCTTTATCTGTACACGAGCACATTAGCGTCCTCACGTATCATATTATGCCCAAATGCTAAAAGACAGTGACCAAAAATTAACCCCTAAAGTCCGACAAGCCGGAACACTAAGAACCTGCAGTGTGAAGCTTCATCGACACGTTGAATCTGCAGCGGCTCTGTGGAGGATAAAGAGTGAGGGATAAGGAGGATGTTTCAGGCGGTGAGCCGACAATGACGGGTTCAGACTGCTGATAACCCCGTTAGACAAAAGATAATATTCATTTAAAGTTCTGCGGCACTGAGCGTGGGATTAACCCGAATCAAGTCTGAGGAATATTCTCAGACAAGGTAGATCTTTGGGATGAATCTGCTGAGTCACCGGGAGATAAATTCATTATAGGAAAATAATCAGGAAGGTGATTTAAATTAATGTCCAAACTGAGATTTGTTCATGAACAGGTTTGTTCCTGCTGAGAGGAGTTCTGTCCAGAGGTTCTGACCTGATTCAACATGAACACAGACTTTACTGCTCATTTCACATCTTTATTTACGGTGTTCTCAGTCAGTTCTTTATTTAATGAACTCCAGAGTTTCTTCACAGACTGTAAAATAATTTAATTACTCTGTGTTACTGAGAGGAGTTTCCCTTAACGACCTTAAAGCTTCAAACCACATTCGACCCATTAATAGAACTTTATAAGAATCACTGGCTGCTTGTATGACATGTTTGAAAACATAATATCAGTCGGTCAACCAGACTGAGAAACGTCATCACTGATTTGATGGATTGCCCCGAAAATCTGGTAGAAATATTTCCCCGAGGATAAAATCTGAATGAGCCGGTGACCTTTTCCACCAGAGCTGCCACGAGGTCGCCGTCTGTGGTTCCGGGTCAAATATCTCAGCAAATATCGAATCGATCAGCATGAAATCCGTCCTCAGGATAAAATTATAATAATTTACTGGTGACCCTGTAACCAGATCGCGCCTCACATCAGGTCAGAGTGATTCCAGTACTTGTGGTTTGTGAGTTGTGGTGACGTTCCCCTCGGCTGTATGTTGATGCACTCAGTGTTCACTGCTGAGTGGTTGTTGGATGGAGAGCATGTTCGACATCGTACCTCGATTCATCTCGTTAGTTGTTTGATTCCCTAAACGTGTCGTAAAGACGCTCGCTGTGATTATTGTTGCTGCTCCTGTTGGCGACATTTTCCCTGATCGAGCATGTGAAAATACACATTTTCTACTAATGTAACACACATTGTTCCTCTTTCCGACATGCAGTAAATCAATCTAGACAGTTTTGTGTGTGAGTTGCAGGTTGTCCACCTTCTCTCGACTTGTGTTGCTTTAAAGCGCCAATAAATACATTAGAAAAACTAACCAGCGACGTCTTTCTCCTGAAATCATCACCCGTTCACTCAGCATGATCTGCAGACGACATCTAGCTAACGGAGCTAACTTAGCCTAGCTAGCATTATGTGTCAGCCAAGGAGGGCGCCATCAATGTTTACATCCCACTCTGTCCTCAGTGACCCTTTAGAGGCCCGCAGACCTCAGACTGAAAAACCCCCGTTACTCTAACGTGCTCCTGCACAAAGACCCACAATCCTTCACTTCCACCCGTCGCTAATGTGGTTGGTTCTACCTGTGTAATACTGTTTCACCTGCAGATTCATTCTCCTCACTCTCTACACACACACACACACACACACACACACACACACACACACACACACACACACACACACACACACTCTCCCTCCTCCCTCGCTCCTTTTCCTCTGGCTCTCCTCTGCGAAATGGATTTTTCATGCAGAGTTATCATTATCATTAATTTAGCAGACAGGTTCGCTTCAGAGCAATTGAAGACACATTTGTTACAGTGCCAGGCAGCGGCTGGAGGAGCCGGGCCGGGCCGGGCCGGGCCGGGCCGGGGGGAGGGGAGGGGAGGACGTTCCCACGCTGCTGAGCCACTGACGATTCAGAGTGGATGTGTTGACATCCGTCTCATTAAGATTGTCTCACTAATTTGAAACGTTCTGTGACCTGCAGTAGATGATAAAGTACTGAGGTTTTAAACAACAAGCTTCTTTCCACCTGTGGAACTCAGATCCTGGAGGTATAAAGCAACAGAAGCACCTCAGTGACTGACGTCCTGTGTGTGTTCAGGCTGAAACAGAGCTGCTGTGATCACCGTCCGTCACGCTGGGCGTCCTGCTTCTTTATCACACTGAACATGTAGTTTGTTTTGAGCTGGTCCCTCAGAAACCTTCCTGCTCTGTTACACCACATGTGGAGTAATCCACAGCTGGAAATATTCCCCCGATAGATCCACTGTTCACTCCAGTTTGACTAAAGACTACAACAGGCAACTGCTTGAGACAATTAGCTTGAAGTGGCGACTAACAGACGGATGCTTTCAGTCTCTTCTTTGGGTTTGTTGACAGTCACAAACACCTGATATCCTTGAAGGCTTGCTGCTGGTGTTCAGACTGTCTCTGTGGGGTTTTATATCAGTTCCTGCACATCAGCTTTGGTGTCACTCATCACATCTCCTCTGTTATTCAGGAGAACGGGGCAGCCTGACCTCGCCTGTTTGTCACCCTGCTTCAAATACAGTTTCACCCACGTTCTCCACGGCAGCGGCCCGACCGGCGCTGACATTTAAAGATAAAGGTCAGTATACTGTCGCAGCACTGCTGAACCTGTCACATAATGTAATCTACAGGATTCACTTCAGGTTGGACGTTAATACACAGCTCATGATTTAAAGAGGAATTCATACTTGATCAGAGTTTTGGATCGTTTGAGTGATTTAATCCTTCAACTCAACTCAAAGTTATGTCGACAACACTGCCTGGTTTTGTCGCTGGCTCAGATGATTCCAACAGAGACAGAAGTTTTTAATTTTAACCAGAAGCACAAATCTCGGTCTCAGTCTGAAATCTTATGAGTTGTGAGTCGTTGCAGGAAGACGGTGGAGGGTTAAACTCCGAGACTTTCCCTCTGTAATGCACATCACTAAGTAACAGGCTTTATAGAAATATTTACACTTTCTACATCCTGCCTGTTAAGCAGTGCAACCAAAGATTGAACGGAGGCGAGATGTCTCACTCTGTCGCTGAAACGGAGCGTTCAAGACACAGTGAGTGAAGAGATGCTGCAGCGATGCACCATGTGAGAAAAATAATGTGTTTTGTATGTAAACTTTTTCTAGCAGGGCCCCCAAATGAAAGTCTGACCCTGATTATTAGCAGAACATGTCCTCTTTAATGTTTTGTCTCACTGATGATGACGTCCGTTCTGCAGAAGACTCAGTGATGATGCAGCAGAGCGGCACACAGCTGGAGCCTGAACAATGTCCTCAGTGTCAGCAGGACTTGGATGCAATCGCTGCAAAATATGCAAGCTGTCTAAATGTCTTCAAGTTCTGATCTCAGCTGAGGAAGCAGGAGTCACCTAGCTTCATGGTTAGCTCATGTCACCCTCAGTGCAGTGTGTAGCTCTGATGTTGGACCATTAAACACCACAGAGGTTTTACAGTAGAGAACTGCACCATATAAGTGACATCAACTCAAACAACGAAGGCCTTGAAACTAGATTTTGACAGGGATCCTCTTCCAGACCAGGATCAGGTTTTAAAACAGCTTCATCACATCAGTGTTTCTAAATGTTTTACAGGTGCTCGTCCTCGTAATCCCCAAACCAAACCAGCACAACGAATCCAGTGACGGGGGGACGTAACCACAGATGCCAGCCGGTGAGAGATATGATTAGTCATGCCGGCTGTAAACAGAGTCAGAGTGCTGCGAGTTAAAAAGTAAAATCACAGTTCTGCTTGATGTGAGCGGCCGTGTGAGCGTGACAGTGCAGAGCTGCTTTCACTGGAACCAAAGAATGAATTAACACTTTTTTTTTTTTTTTTCAGTTGCAGAAGCTCCAACATGAGTCCAGTGAGCGTGCCGGTGAGAATCAGAACCAGAACAATCCATATCAAACGTATCAGACGTAATGAAAGTGATGCACCGTGAGGCTGCTGGATCTGTCAGATGTGCTGAGATGTTTTCAAACTATCCACGCTGCTGCTCACAACAGCCTGTGTGAAGTCTCTCTCCCTCTCTGACAGATATCTATTAAAAGCTGCTGCTGACGTCAAAAGTGTCCGCCATCTTTGACTAGAGCTGCACTGCTTTACTCCCCCCCCTCCCTCCTCCCCTCCCCCTCCCCCCCCTCCCTTCTCCCCCCTCCCTCCCATTGAAGAAGCAGCGAGGAGGACTCAGCCGACGCGCAGTGCCTTTGCAGCATCCCAGTCATATACAGAGAGAGAGAGGCTGGTATCGCTTAGCTGTGGGTATACGCAGACATTTCCTCCCATACTGACTGCGGGGCACCGACAACAGGCTCAGGTAAGACCGGAGACTCTCTTCTCACCGTGTATTCTCCTCGAACAGACGGAATTTGGTGCGTTTTGACACGTTTTTTTTTTCTCTCTCTCTCATTTCTTATTCTTGCTGGGATGATTTCTGCGCGCTTCTTGATTCTGTGCTTTGTGTTTTTTTGGGGTGGTGGTTTGACTGTAGAGCAGGATTTACAGCATTGATGGCGGGATGGATAGAAATAGAGGGTGTGAAGAAGGAGAAGGAGAAGGAGGAGAAGAAGGAAGGCGATGCGTGACCTCCCGGGTGATAAATCTCGAGCACGCAGCGGATGGATGCGGTGCGCTATTATGCGTATGTTCAGGGTGGGCGTTTTTTCTTCTTCTCGTGGTGTTTCGGTACCTCGGACAGCGACACGGGAGGATTAAACCTCCTGAGGAGAGGCTGGACTGGATGTCTCAGCGGGTCCATGTCGTGTGTCTGTCGGAGAGACGCGGGGCTGGTTCATTGTTTCCACATCAGAGCAGGTAGACTGCTGATGTCGCAGCAAGATGGTGAATCATGAATCAATGTGTCGCACTCGTGTCAGACAGACAGACAGAGAGAGAGAGAGAGAGAGAGAGAGAACACACCAGCATCAGCTCCCCCGCTGCTGAGCAGAGAGGAGTCGGGGTGACTGCGGGTGGAGGGTGGCATGTGTAGTAAACTGCGCCATGGTGGAGGCGCTGGGAGGAGGAGGAGGGAGGAGGAGGTCCAGCTCCATTTTATTTGTGTCTCTATACGCAGTCTTTGCCTCACGAGCGGGTAAAATACATAAATACATACATACATACATATATATATCGGTGCTATATTTGCGTGACTGATGCGTGAAGAGAGCTCGAAGATACCTCGGTGCTGCTGGGGGAGGGGGAGGTGGAGGAGGAGGGGGAGGAGGGGAGAGGAGCGCCGGGGAGGACCGTGGTGAAACCCGCACTATGACACCCAGCCCCCCCCTCACCCACTCACCCATCCTCCGTCTCCGAGGCGACGCACATCACTTGTCAATGAGCCCCGCACACGCTGTCTGCCCGTCACGCGTGGCGCGCGGTGGATCGGTACCGCGCGCTCCAGGCTGCGGACACACGACGCGTGAAGCGGCGCAGCCTCGTTATCTGCGGTACATGTGATGAAGTGTTGAGCTGTCTGGATGTTGCGGTGCACCGACGCCCCTGTGCGGCGCGTCACGCACGGATCCGGAGCCTCGTGATGCACACACACACGCACGAGGCTCGGCCGTCCTGAGGTTCGACGCTGCGGCAGATCAGATAGTGAAGTCCTGTTGATCTCTGGCGCACCTGGTGTTATGCTGTAGCGCCGCACGGGGCGGGCGGGCGGGCTGGGGGAGATGCGGTCACATGCGGGGCTGACTGAGTGTCGGTCACACCACGCAGCACATCAGATTCCTGTAGATGATTTTAATGACCTTTAGAATCACTGACAGGAAGCAAACAGATGTGAGATCAGCCTGCAGGGTTTGAACACTGACATGGCAGATGAGAGCCCAGCAGGCCGAGGAGGCTCCAGTTACCATGACCGCTATATCATATCCTTAAGTTCAGACTGCAGGGAGGGAGGAAGACAGGAGCAGGGAGGGGGTCCCCTGGTGGTGCTGCTGGTGGTGCTGGTGCTGGTGCTGCTGGTGCTGGTGGTGCTGCTGCTGGTGCTGGTGGTGCTGCTGGAGCTGCTGCTGGTGGTGGGAGGGGGTTTCAGGCCTGTACTGTTCACACTGATGGAGGCTGCTGCTGCTCTCTGGATGAACGGTGACTCACAACACCATCACTATCCGCTGATTGTTCGTTCATTTCACGCCCTGCCTGTGTTGCACTCCTGAAGCCTCTGTGATCGATGCTGGTGATACTGAGCCGGCCCGGCCTGGCTGGATGGCTGCGCAATGCGTGTTTTGGTGCAGGTACACCTCACATTTCATCCTATCCAGCAGCCCCCCCCCTTCGTTTTTTAGGATTCAAGTGTTAATCAAGTTTGGTTATGCAAGAAGCTGACGGGATGAAGAGCAGCAGCATTGTTTCCTGCAGTTTCTGTGATTTGAAAGGTTCTGAACAGGCCCAAACAGAACCACACAGCCGCATGAATCGTCTGACACATGTGAGGGACGATGTGAGAGCAGACTGAGGGGTTTCTGTCCTCGAGCTGCTGGTCAACACAGGAAGACAGACCAGCAGACTCCGTCAGCATCGTTTCATTAGGAAGAAAAGGTTTTATTTCATGTCTTTGGAGTTAATTCACAAGAAGCCTGAATCTGAGACGAGGCACTGCAGAGGAAGCAGACATCATTCTTTGCTCAAGGGCATTTTTTGAGTGCCCTTGAGCAAAGAACTGGACCACTGCCTCGCTCCCTCTTCTATAAACTAGTCTGGATTGTGAACTGCGGTGAAGTTCCTCTCCGTCGGAGCAGCTCAGGGTTTTAGCTGCATGACAAACAGAATCAGCCTCATGGATTCAGCAGCGCTCGTTCTGCTGCTGTCGCATTAGCAACTCCCAGAATAAAATCGCTATCGGTTGTCAAGAACGCTGTTTACTTCTCGTCTTCAGGCCCGTCTTTGGTTCAGAGTCCAGGGCCCGAGGAGACGTGGCGGTTCTGTCTGAGTGTGGACTGTCTGCTTCCTGAAGACATCATTTATTTTATTTCTGTCTGTGCAAAGTCACTTTGCCCAAAGATTTCTCTTTAGTTTTTTAGTGGTGAGCGCTGGGGCTCGAACTGGAGATATGATTAAGTGCAACATCCAGATCTCAGGACTGCAGTTATTATCTGAAGTTAAATTGTGTCACAGTGTTGTGGTGACGTGTTGCAGTGCTGCAGAGATGTTTGACCTACAAAGCTTCTCCAGATGTGATCAAACATTTCGTTCTTTTCGTTCGTTTGACGCCACACCATCACGATTTTACTGTTTTACATCACAATGAAAACTGTGATTTAGTCATAATAATAATCTTGAATTATATCGCAATGGAAATATCACTTTATGACCATAACATGCAGCACAGCACAGCGTCTCTTTACATGACAGCTTCTCCCACGTGGCTTTTGCTTAAAAAGATCTTTTTCAGCTTCAAATATTTTCTCTCCAGCAACGTTATACGATTATTTAACTGCAAGATAAATGACAGACTCGTACAGGGATGATTCTCACTGACTGATGAAGGGAAACAAACACAACCTCGTATCACAGCAGGGGGCCAGGCTAGCTGTTTCCCCCTGTTTCCAGTCATTAAGCTAAGCTAAGCTAAATGGCTGCTGTTGTTTAGCTTCAGACATGAGAGTGATGTCAGTCTTCTTGTCTCAGCAAGAAGGTGAAGAATCACATTTCCCCCCCCAAAAAGACAAAAAGGCAAAGAGTGTTTATTTCGTCCCAGATGACTGTGAGACGGATGAGAGGAAGACAGAGTCGAGCCTCTTTTTGTGCCCAGTCAGCCCTCGCGGGTCAAACTCTCACTTTCTCACAGACACAAAACAAAACAGAGAAACAAAATGGCTGCCCGTCGAGGCCGCGAAGCTGTGGCGACGATCGCTCATCCAACCACGTCGTTAAAAACTACGGTTTTTAATCTTCATCTCTCTCTGTGACTCGGAAAACAGACACAGCTCGATATGCTGCATGTCGACTTCTAAGAGTTGTCACGTGTGTTTGTGTGGTTGCATCATGTCGGGCAGGTGAACGAGTGTTAATGGAGACGTGTTGTGGATAAAAAGCCTCTCGCACAAAAGCAGAACTTCTCTAAATTTAGCTTTATTCATCTTACCTCTCACAGACGCGATGTGACAACTGTTCTCTCCGACTTCTGAAGCTTTTCCTGGAGCTAAAAATAAAATAAAAATAATAAAAACCCTCCAATGTTTTTTCTGTATCTGTGCGGCCGATCTTCAGCTCAGTCAGACGCTGTCATCCTTCTGCCATCTGTCCTCTCTCTCTCTCTCTCTCTGCTCTCTCAGGGTTAGAATATTATTCTTTTGATTAACGAAAAGGAATCTAGGCAGAGATAATGAAAGTGATTAGAACAGAGAAGAGAGAGCGAGATGGAGAGTCAGAAAATGGAAGCATGGAGAGAATAAAATACGGGCGAAAGAAACCGCCAAAGTGAGCGACTGCCAGGTTAAATCACACCGAGCAACGGTGTGAATAATCTCTGTGAGAGGGACATTTAACCAGAAATGTCCCAAATACAAGCAGTTAAAAATAACTGGAATATGTATATGTTTGTTTTGAAGGTGAATTAGAAATGATAACATCAATCAGTCGACAGTTACTGATGTTTTCCACGTTACAAGCTTCAGGTCTCAGGTGTCACTACGTGTGGCGGATACGATGCAGACGGATCGATCTGCAGCCGTATCACACGTATCACTTTCATCGCAGCATTAAGAGTTATTCTACTGTACATCATCCCAACACAACCTCCTCTGGCAGAATAAAAGCATGTATAGACTTCTTATCCGCGCGCCAGTGAAGCATGAAACCACCAATTAATCTGCTCGGGTCAACATGAATACGTCCTCCGCCCTCTGCATTACATGGCATTGTGTGCTCAGGTGCAGGGACAATACATACCACTGTATCAGTCCTCTGCAAACATGTGCAGCGAGGAGACGCTTGTGTGTGTGTGTGGTTCCATGTGTGTGTGGTTCCGTTGCTGTTGTGTGATTTACGATGCTGCAGTGCAGCTGACGGAGGTCGGCGGTGCAGGTCGGCCTCTGCAACCACCCTTAAACATCAGGACGTGAGTAGGATGGAGGAACGCAGGATGAAGACTGCGTGCGTTACAGCCGCAGACTGACTTATAACACAGCAGCATTAACGTCCACATGCAGTCTGACAGTATCAGTGTCATTGATCCTGTGAAACTGGCCTCCACACTGGAGGTCAACATCACCTGCTGCAGCTTTCACACCTGACTGCATGCTCTCCACGCTCCGACCTTCTCTTCTACTGTTTGAGTCGTTTTCTGAGTAAAAAGAATGACAAGATGTCAGAATCTCTTCCTCCATGATAGTGAACGTTAAAGGTTGTTGATGTTTGGACCTGATTCAGAAGAAAAGGTCCTGTTGGACTCAGACGGACCAAAAGCAAATCAGCCCCCCAGACAGATCAGCCCTGAGTTTTACATTTAAGATGTTAAAGAAACATTTATTCATCCACAGAAGGTTTTTCTTTATATTTCAGTTCTTCGGCGGCTCGATCAGATTAAGAAATAAGATATTTTTCAGAGTTTCCTCTCAGAAGGTTTTTCTCGTCCTCTGAGACGACTAATCGCTTTTTAATGTCTTTGTTTTAATGACTTCTCAAATATTTATCAGGCTTTTTAGCGTCCTGACTACTAAAACCTGGGACTCATTGTAAAGCATGGGCCCGGTCCTGTTGGACTGTAAATGGACCTCTGTGGATCCCTGACTCACTTCTTCAGCTCTCGTCATGTGTCGTTATCCCCGACTGTACAAATCCGCTCCAGGCCAACAGGCTGTGACCAGAGGACTGATGAAAGGCAACAGTATTGATTAGGTCGTCACAGTTTGATGTTCTTCTCCCTGCGGCGACGCTACAACATCAGGAATTCTTCCTCCTGCGGCGGGCCTGAGCGCTTCCTGCCTGGAATTCCATCTAACGTGCAGATATAAAAAGGACATCTGCCGTATTTTTCACCCTGAGAGCCTTCGCATCTTTCCGTCCTGACGTTTATTGCGTCGTAAAACATGAGAGCTTGTGCGTTTAATTCAAAACAGGCTGCAGAGGCCTGTGCAGAAATTGCCTGGTTGATTGTCGGTCATATGTTCGTCCACGCCGCCAAACCCAATCGCACTTTTTATCCTTTCAGTTTTCCTGCCCAGCAGCACGCCTCCCTGTCATGTTGTCTCCACGGCCTCCAGCAGCCTAAACGTCATCTGTAATAAAACGTGGCTCTGGGTGCTTCTGTGGTCGGGCAGATGATGCAGCCCGGACCTGCTTTCACCCAGCGAGCGGGGCTGAAGGGCGTCGGTGGTCTGCTGTGCATACTGATGAGTTATCTTCTATCTCATCCTGGTACGATATGAGCCGCCTGCTCTTGATTTAAAATAAACACCTCAGTCGTTCTCGTCTTGTCTCCTCGTCTGTTGTTCCTTCTGCTGGCTGATGCAGAGCCGTGCTCCAGTAATAACCAGAGGAACGAGACAGTCGGTGCCAAATCACCGGCCTCGCCCTCGTCTTCTCCGCCCCACAGTCTGATGCAACAGCGACGCCACCTTGAAGAGACAATAAATGGGACGATGACATTGCTTTGTACGATAATGGATGAACTGTGGAGCAGCTCTTACATTAACACACACACAGGTCAGCAGTTGTTCCTGGAGCTGTCACTGTGGAGGAGCAGCAGTTATTAGAGGAGGCGTGACTGGAATACCGAGCGAGTTTCGAGCCATCAGCGACGTTCTCTCTCTCTCTTTTGTCTCCGATGTTTCCAGGAGGCTGTAAACTGCAGAGCCGCACATCCCAGAACCAACATCGCTTTCCATCACCATGACAAAACTGATTAAACTATGAACCGATCTGACCCGGACGTGTTCATCCGCTCTCCACTCTCACTGCCTCCTGCTGCTTTACCTCGTCCCTCGACTTGGCCTGGTTAGCTGCCCGAGGCGTGGACAGGATACGTCTCGTACCATTCCCTCACGTGTCGCATGACGTGCCTCGTAGGATACTGTGGTCAGATCATATGGTATAACCTCAGCTGCCCAGTGGTCACTGTGCTCATCAGTCAGATGGGAGTTAATCCAGAAACGCCTCCACGTGTATTTTTCTTCCCGTCTGCACCAGAATCTGTGAGAACAGCTCAACAAAACATCACTTATTAAACATGATGTTCTTCTTCTTCTGTACCCAGACTGTCAGAGCATCGTGACGTCATCACGCCACGGGCAAGGACTGATGATAATTGCTCATCCTGTGTGAGCAATAATCATCAGTCTAATACTGTGTGTATGGCATATTTCAAGAATTCAGCCGAGATTTTTCTATTTACAATAACTCAAATACGCAGATGGGTTCAAGGCTTTTTATGCAGATTTGTTCTGACGTGTCTTCAGTTGTGAATGTCTCTTTTTTGTTGTTGACAGGGTTCAAAGCAAAGGGACTGATGATTATTTTCATCATCAGTGCTAATGTTAGCTTGCTAACATTATCCGAGTTGCATTATGCTGCATATCATTAACCCTGGACGTTGGAGGAGGAAGTGACATCACGCTCAGATCGACCTCTTTCTGGCACATTCAGTCAGAAAACCAGGATAGAAGCAGTCGAGAACACCTTTGTGGTGCCTGCTACCAGCTGATAACCATGTGTTATGCTGAGTTATGCACATACAGACAGAGACAGATGTACTCGTAAATAGTATATTTTATCTAATTTGTCTATACATGCATCTCCACAACCTTGACAATCATGAGACTTCCTGCGGGTTCCCAGGAAACTTGTGACTAGATTTGACCAGAGCAGCCATCTTGGACTTTCCAGAGTCAGAAATATGACTTCTTGCCTCCATTTAAAATTTCTAGCTGAGAATGTGGGAACACACCATGAGCAGGTGTAACATTTACCATGTTCAGTATTTTCAGTGTAGCATGTTAGCATGCTGAGCAGCAGGGCGGTGCAGTGGTTAGCACGGTTGTTTTCTCCAGCTTCCTCCCTCAGCTCAGAGACGTGCAGGTTTTGTCAGTCAGTCACTCTTACTTGCCTGTAGGTGTGAAGGTACATGGCTGGTTGTTAGTCCTGACACAGTACGACAGCTCTGTGATGAACTGGTTCCCCACAGTTCGCCCAGTTTGCGCTGGGATCAGCTCCAGCTTCGGTTCGTGTGCTTCACCCTCGTGTCTCTGAGCGGCTCTGACGTGTGATCCTGTGTCTGAGGCAGGAAGCCTCCACTGTTGTGATCCTTCCCCTCCTGCTCTTTAGCCACGTGTCTGAGATGTGTATGTTACAGCGGGCCGGATGAATAAGTGATGGTGTCCTGGACTTCTCGGGTCAATAATGCATGGCCTCCTCTGTGGAGCGGGCCGCTGGGATGTCACTGCAGCACTTACCGGCAGCTCCTCTGTGCAGAGAGCGCTCCAGCTGTAGTGACACTCGGACTCGTTGTGTAATGTTACATCACTGCTGTTATTGTTCAGGCGCGCCGTGGTTCCTGGAACGGTAACGTTATCTTTACCGTCACGGCTGTAACGCGTTCAAAGAGGGAGAGAGGAAGTGTTTCAGGCCACAGAGCGATTGTTCCTCCGAGCCTTTTCAACTGCATACATATCGTTTCACGTTACATTTAGTGTCTCATCTGGAGCCAAATGACAATTCAGCTGTGTTAATTTAAAAAAAAGGAACGCCCACTCGATCCGTTTCACTTCACTGCCTTTGTCACTGCGGTCTTCTGTCAGGAGTGATAACAGCCCTGCAGAACGAGGAGCTGTAGTAACCGTCACAATTAAGACTTTAAGATTTATTTTCACAACAGGAATCAATCTCTGGTCTGACACCGCGTCACAGATAAACGCCAAACTACCAGGCCGGACGTCAACCTTCAGATCCAGCTGTTGGGGGCATGAAAGCAGAATTAAAGCATCGTCTGAATCTGAGCGCATCATCTCGTCGTGAGCTTCTGCAGCAGAGCAGAAAACGAGCCGCTGTTCCGTCTCCGTCGGCTCAATGGAGGCTTTTTAAAAATGTGTGGCAAACTTTTATTAATCACACTGGAGTGAGTATTTCACCTGATGTGAGACATTCATCTGAAGATGGTTCATCTGTGAGAGATGAAGAGAGAGGTGTGTGATGCAGAGACAGAGAGGCAGCTTCTGAACGGGAAACTGGAAAGCAAACAAAATGGCAGCCGGCACGCACGCACATCAAGCCGGAGCAGAAAGAGACGCACACATGTATTGTCTGACTTACCTTCATGTTACGTTTCTGTCACGGGGTGATTACAACCGCCAAATATTTACACAGATAGGCCATAAAAGGGCTATTACGTAGCAATGATGGCACAACATTTACACAAGCAGGCTCGATTGTGTGAGGGGGAATATTTTCATCATTATATAATATATTGTTACAGCCTCAACACGCCGTCTGCTACAGGACGGGACCTGGAGATCTGACTGTGAGATTCAGACAAATACGTACTGATGCACAGTGTGTGTGAAGTGTGTGTGATGTGAGTGTGATGCAGGTGAAGAGGAAGGAGGAAGGAATAAATAAAGGGCAGAGGAGAGCAGTAATATTAAAGAAGAGAAAGGAGGGAGCGTCGAGGAGGAGCAGTCAGCAGGGAGCTTGTAATCTTCCCCAGGTGGGATGTGATTGGACAGGCGATGAAATATGCCGTCGTCCGGGCTGGAATGTGCGAGGAATGGAAATGAGGGCATCTCCATATCTGCTGGTTATTGTTCCCGTGGTGATTACAGCGAGCTGCCAGCACACGTGAAGGATGGATGGATGGAGGTATATCATCCTGCACAGTTCTGCACATAAATGCAGGCTTTTAGCTCTTTTATTGCTCATTCAGTGATTCAGAACGCAGCTGATGAACGTTGTGTTTCTGCAGTAACTTCCCTGAAACCTGTGAAACGCGCCGCGCTCGTCATACATCACGTCTTACTGCATCTGCACCGGCGCCAACAACTGAATCATGCTGCTAATCAGCAAACCAGCAGCACGGACGTGATCAAGCGTGCGTGTAAATACAGTCTGAGATGAGTTTATGTCTTTAGTGCTCCGAGCTGCAGCCTCGCTGTGTAAATGTAATAACTGACGGGGGTTTTCAGTCCTGGTCCTGTTCTTTATGGCTCTGGTTCTGACTCGGGGTGAGAAGGTCGCAGTAGTAACTGTTTCCTGTCATAAATGTCGGCAGCAGGGTGGCAGGTGACGACAAGGTAGTAGAAACACCAGAGTGTGTGTGTGTGTGTGTGTGTGTGTGTGTGTGTGTGTGAACACAAAGTGACACACACACACACACACACACAGATGGCTCTGATCAAAATGATATGATGGTTGTTGATTCTACTGCATGTTTACCCACAATCCTGTGCGTCACCACATGGAGAGAGGACATCCTGAGTCACCTGTGTGGAAGAAAGGATCTCAGTTGACTGAGCAGTATTTCTTAATTACCACAGTATCATTAGCACACGTCATAATATCGACTTTAATTCAGGGGTTCATTTTCCCTGGAGGGCCAAAACTAAAACTTAATATTGGAAAGGAAACACATCCCACGTTCACTAAGTTGATTCATTTCCTGGACAAAGTTTCTCTCTGTCTGCTGTGCTCGGATAAAAAATATATAAATATTTATAAACAGAGATCCTGAAACAAAATATATCAGTTACATATTTTTATTATATTCAGCAGAAACACCTGGTGGGTCCAATCAAACCTCAGTGCTGCCCACAGGCGACAAGTTCCTAATCTGCAGACAAATAAAAGAGAAGTTTACATATGTTGAATTCATGTTTTTATGTAGGAACAGTTAGTCAGATGATTAATAGTGAGTGATTAATAATCACTAATTAACAGCCAGATTCAGTGTCTCTGGTTTGTCTTGTCCTCCACTTTATCACCCAAACTTCTGTCACTCTCTCAGTAATTAGTCAAACATTAAGAGTCCGGCAGCATTAATGAGACGGGAGGCTGCAGGTGACTGAGAGGGTTAAACACTCTGTAACTCATCAGTGTGACCTCTGTGTTATCTTCTCTCACAGACGTTTCACTGCATGTGTGAGTACAGCGTTGCTCATACTGCTGGACTGGATCACAGATAAACAACATGGCCGCTCGTTTCTTACCTTCTGGGTGTCGACCAGCCTGAAGTGACGAGCTCAGCTGCCATGTTGAACCTGCTCACAGAGAACAAACCTTCAACCAGACAGCATCATTTTACAATCTTATATCCATTTAGGACGATGCTATCAGTGTCTGGAGTTGGCAGAATAGATTTATAGAATTATAAGTGTCAAAAACAGATGCATTAGTCATAAAATCTGCATATTTGAAGAAGGACAGATGGATTTACAAGATCACATCATCACATGAACCAGCTGCCTTCGGAGGCGGTACGAGGCCTTCATGTTTTCCTCGACCATGTTCCCTGGTCTTCTTATAGCTTCAGCAGCATCACAGCATCCCTGACGATGAAGTTTAAAACAACCAAACGAGCAGATTTCACACCCGTTCTGCACGTTTGTTCAGTGAACATCTAGTCTATGATCATTTTGCTGCTCCACCGGTGTTTTACATCTGTTCATGATGACCTCGCTCCTGTGGTGACGCTGCACTGCTGACGGCAGCGAAGATGCAAAATGTGAAGCTCACAATTGAGACGTCAAGTAAAAGGTCAGCGCGGCCTGTTAAAACTTAATTGCCTGAAATCTGGTTGCTCTCTCTCTTCACTCAGCGAGTCGTCCTGGAGATCCGACTCCGTTCAGACATTAGTGGCTGCGCAGCCCGGTCCGGTTGGAGGTTTATATAACCCAACATGGCCGCCGCTGTTGTGAAGCGATGCAGGACGGTGAGGGGACGGGGGAGAGGGAGGCAAATCACAGACATCAGAGCGAGGGATGTTTGAATATAACTGGATCTGATTCAACATGCACATTTTTTATCTGCAAGCACGCCGGCAGCTCTCTCTCCCCCTCAGTTATGTAAACGGGCCTGTGAATTAATGCCTTAATAAACAGGAGACTGTTCACAGCGTCAGGACCGGATCATCACCACGCAGCCGTCGATCTCAGGACGTGTTCACCACTGAGTCCACCTGTGGAGATGAATGCACATGAATCTATAAATCGCCCCGGGAGGTTTTAATGATTCATACTGAGACGTGCTGTGATATTTTCCCCTGGCAGTGAAATAAAAACATGGCTTCGTATCTGGTGTCGGTGCACAGCAGGAGGCAGATCCAACCTGACTGCTCAGGACGTCCAGGTGTTCAGGATGACGAGCAGAGTCACACCTGACGCAGCATCTCGATACGTGTGATGTTGCAATGAGAGAGATTTTTCTACGTTAGTGCCATTTCAGTGTTTCCTGCTGTAAGGATTAGAAGTCTGATTATACTTAATCGCTTCAAAACATTGATTTGTTGATGTAAATCTGCTGGATTTGATCTGTGCGTCTTATTAAATGTCTTTTAGACGGACGGCGTCGGTATTTCAAGGGTTGTGAATGGCCAGAATGGTTTTATAGGCGTGTTATTATATTAATTCCTGTATTTCTTTCTCTCATTTAACCTTCTAGCAATAAGCCCAGTCAGAACACACAGAAGTAGTTTGAGTAGATTTGCGTGCACAGGTACAGTTAGATCCCCTGGTTGGTCGGTGCAGGTTGTCTAATGTCGACTCGTGTTTGTGATGTGATTCTGTGACTGTGGAGCTGCAGAATGCATGTATAAACTGATTTATCGTCAGAGTTTGATAAGGTAGCCTGAAGGCTTCTCACAGCTTTCTCATTAAAACTGTAAACTGTGTTAATTAAAGTGGTGCAGGAGGAACCGAAACTGTAAAGATGCGAAAACACTGAGAGGAACTTTATGCTCACATGATGATTTCAGAGAGTTTCTCAGTGCAGGTGAGACTTTTCACAAATGTGTAGTGTTGAATTATAAATATTGATCATAGCTTCTTTAAACAGAGCGAATGTTGAGCCCAGTAATAACAGAAAGGAGATATTTTAGTTTTTTTCTTCATTCAAAACAAGTCGAGTAAAGATTCGAGCCCGACTGATGTATCGATCAGCTGTTCCCGGCCTGTCACAGATGTATCAACGATGTCGTCCAACGTGACTTCCGACTCTTCAAGAGCAGAGATAAACAGTCCTAAATGCTTTGTGGAGCTGCAGCTTTGTGCAGATTCTCTTCGTGTTCAAATCAAAAACATCACTACACAAATCTTCTTCTGTTCACACGAAGCCTTTTTGTTTCCCTGAGGATGTTTTTAAGTATTTCAGCCCCACAGCCGATGATTCATCATCGTTTCCGTGCCTGCAGCAGGATCCCCACTCAGCCACACAACTGTGGAGATGAATTATATTGGATTCTTATTGGTTTAGACTATTTAAATGCTAATTTGTGAGAAATGTCTTGCAGCCACTTTCGTTGAAAACCATTAACTCATCGGACACATTACAGGTTGTTATGTGACCATCTTTAGAATTAGCTTCGGCACGTGGAGACGGCCGACCGTCTGACTCGGGATGTGTTGCGTCTCGCGGCCTGCAGACGAGGAGGGAAGCATCGCAGCTAACAGGGCTAACAGGCTGTTTATGTCTGTCTGTGGCTAATCCTCCAAAATCCCAGTCAACCCTGTCTGAGACTGGCATTCCTCTGCAAACATCAGCTCCCTGCTCCTCATTCACTCCCCAGCAAACAAACACCGCGGCTTCTTAATCCTCAATTACACAGCCAGCAAACAGAGGCTGTGGAGACAGACGCGGCTACATATCGCTTTTATCTCTACTTATTTTACACAGTTTCAAATCGGAAATGTGTTGCATGCCGTGCTGTCTCCTCAGCCCTGTGGAGTATATTTAGCATGTAGCACCTCTGGCTTTTAGCTGCTGATGTTATCCAGAGCGACTTGACGCCGGCGGCAGGGAGGAGGAGGGTATCACCTTGCTCAAGGGCATCTTGACGTGGCACAAGTGTGATGATGGATGTATTAACTAACTGATGGATAAACACGATTTACAGGACAAATTACCGTTAACTTGTCTTCAATAAGTCATGAGACGATCTGCACATGTAAGCATGCGTTTCTCTAAACGTGCATAATCTATTTGACTTTGGTAATTAAAGTTTTCAGTGAACATTTTCTGCAAACATCGTGTGCTCGCTGCTGCTGCTATTTCAATAATCAGATCATCCAACGTGTCCACCATTTGTTCTGCAGCGTTCTTCATTCTGTTTCCTTGTGTTTCCTTCTCTCTTCCAGCCCTCCCCGAAATCCCACTAGGATCTTCTCTTCCCTGTTGGAGACCCTCTCCACCCCCCACATCCAGCAGCCATGGCAGATGACGCGGACATGCGCAATGAGCTGTCAGACATGCAGCAGCGCGCCGACCAGCTGGCCGATGAGGTGAGGACGACACGCTCGCTCGAGAGCCACGATGGCACACACACGTGTTCGTGCATACTGACATCCTCACAGAGACAGGAGACGCACAGACATCCTGAAACTCTTTAACATGACAGATAAACACTGAGAATTTACAGGATAAATATTCAGTGTTGGATCAAACAGAGGAGAACGTTCCATAACTTCACAGTGTTTCAATGCAAAGGAAGACAAATATCATCCAGCACTGCGTTAGTATCTGCCTCGGGCCGTGTGTGTGTGTGTGTGTGTGTGTGTGTGTGTGTGTGTGTGTGTGTGTGTGTGTGTGTGTGTGTGTGTGTGTGTGTGTGTGTGTGTGTGTGTGTGCAGGTGATGGGAGAGTATACCTGCAGCTGAGTTTACATAACACTGCATGTTAACATCCTGAACGTGTGTGCCTGTGTGTTGGGAAACACATGTACACAAACATGAGCGAGGACATACAAAACTATTTGTGTGTGTGCGTGCGTGTGTGTGTGTGTGTGTGCGTGTGTGTGTGTCGTCAGAGTGAGAGAGAAGGTCTCAGCCCGGCCCGGAGCAGATAAGCCCCTCACCCCTCCAGCTTCACATATGACTCACACTGGCACAGCTGAGCAGAATAATAAACACACAAAGACACACACACACACACACACACATGCGTGAACATAGGGCATGCACAAAATGGCGGCGTTGGAATAACTGTTCTAGCCTCTGTGGCACCGACTTACACGAGCTCTCAGACTCACAGAGAGGACGGCGGATCAGAGAGCAGAAGCGCCACATATATCTGAAGTGATGTTTTTGGGGTCCGATGAAAAAAAAAAAGATGAGATAAATTAAAATGGGGAAAAAGGGAAAGATGAAAGAATGAGAAAAGAGGAGAATGAAGACTGGCTGCATCAGAAATGGCAGCTCAAACCGAAGCCGCTCCCCCGTTCGATTTCTTACCCAACCCCCCTCCTTCAGAGCCTTCAGAGCTCCGGGGGGATCAGCGGCGCTCGCAGCGAGCACAGCGAGGCGAAGCTGTGTCATTGTAAGAAGAACGAGGTATCACAGAGCGCCGTCCCCGCCGAGCGGCTCCGGCTGGCAAGCTGTGCTCTGAGGCCAGGCGCGTCTCAGGGAGCAGCTACGTATCTGCAGCACACAGGCTAATGACTGACACCCGACAGTCTGGGGGAACGAGGAGCGAGAGGAGTTTATTACAACAGTGAGGTTATTTTTATTAGCAGAGTGACTGTAATCTGGAGGAAACACGCTCGAAAAGCAGACATCTCAGGATTCAGTCGCAGTTCTCGTCATAAGGTCGTTCATATCGATACTCACAGTGCAGACGGTCTATCGCCGTGCGTTCATGTGGAGTTCAAGTCGATTACCGTCGACATTGATCCCTGTTGTGTCCCGCTGATTGTTCAAATTGACTCCCGTTTGTTGCGACACGCGCTCGCTTACGCTCAGCTCGATCAACACTCACCACAGACACATGCTGGTGTTATTGTTGTGTGTAAAGACTTTATTTTATACATTTGCTGTCTCATGTGTCGCGTCATCTCAAACAGAAACTAACTCGTGTGTTTCTTCCTCCACAGTCACTGGAGAGCACTCGTCGTATGCTGCAGCTGGTGGAAGAGGTAAGAACAATATGTGAAATGTTGAATTCATGCACAAAGTTGGAGACAAAATATGGCGCAGCAAGGATGGGAAGTAAATGTAATCTGCCGTGTCGCAGATACACTGAAGATCTTCATGCAGGCGGATATACGTTCCATCAGAAAACATTATTTACTGTCTGAGTCTTAGAGAAAAAACAAGATGCCATTTAATTTACTTCCTGTATTTGCTTCCAAATAACATCTGTGCACACTTGACATTATGAATCCTTCACTGAGAATCGATCTCACTTTGATAAAAAGCTTCATAATGATTCTGTCGTCATGCGTTAGTTGTGAATCTGAGGGAGTTTGTACACAACGTCCTCATTATTCTCACTTCACGACGAACAAGAGCTCGCTGTTCAAACCCTCCAGCAGCCGAGAGCCAAGCCGAGCTCGTCACTGTAGCAACACACACGAAGACAGTCGGAACCAGACGGTACCGAAGGAACCGCAGTGAGAGGCTCCTTGTTCTCTATGGATGAAGTAAATATGTAAGAACCGTGTGAGGTTCAGGACCGCTGACAACACGTGAGGCGATGAAGCACAACAGACACAGAAACATTCAGCAGACAGATGATTGTTTCCGTCTGATAAAGTTCAGGAGAGACGGACTCTGTGTTCACACTGAGAGAGGGTTTTAATATTTTAGGAAATGTGTGTATTTAATGTTGCTGCAGAGATTCTGAAACAGAATCCAGTCTCATGTCTGTGCAGCCTGCAGACCGTTAAATTAACATGGAGACTGGAAGCTGCAGGGAAGTTAAACCAGCGAGATCAGTAATTAACATGTTGTACCCCGTTCCGTTTTATCCATTTAAAACCAAGCTAAGCTAAGAGTCTCCAGGCTCTTTGTTTAATGGACAGATGTGACGGAGGTGTCGGTCTTCTTCTTCTTCTTCTTCTATCTTCTGCTTCTATCTGACTTCTTTCTCGCCCACATCTGCAGATGACTGAAGTCCAGTTCAACATTTAGTTTCAACATACGCAGTTTGTTCTAAGTGCTTGAATCCATTGTTCTTGTCAGGGAGGACAGTCAGCCGAGTGTTGGCATAGCATCAGAGATGGGGGGGGGGGGGGTACAAACACACACACACACACACACACACACACACACACACACACACACACACACAAACACACACACACACACACACAAACACACACACACACACACACACACACACAGATGAACAGACTGTAGGTCTGTATTTGCTCGTACAGAGAGAGGAGGAAGCGTTAGAAAGCTGTGGGCGGTGGCGTCTGACGGGCTCTCGCTGCAGATCTCAAGGTCATATTTATAATCGCTCCACATATGTCGCCGTGCAGCTCCACCCCACCGCTGTACCGCAGGCGGAGAGAGGATGGAGGCGAGGCAGACGGAGGTGAAGGCAAAGGAAAAGTTTACTGCTCCTTCCTACGGTTTAATAGATGGAGGAGGGTTGAAAACCAGACGTGGAGCTGCATCCAAACACGACTGAGATAATACAGAGAAGTGGAACAGATCAGATTGTTCCTGAGGTTTAGATGTTTACATGACTGTTTTATGACATCACTCAGGAGTTCTGATATCCAATCAGATCTTCCAATCAATCTTCTCATAAAAACAACAATAAACGCTGGATTTTATTTTGAAGGAGACTCATTTTCTGCATTAAAGTTTGTTTCTTATTGCAGATTTGCAGCACACAGTCTGTGGAAATGCACCTGACTGCAGCTCAAGTCAAGTTATCTTTAGTGGTGCAGCTTAAAATCACTCATTTCAAAGAAGAAGGTTTCTTTTTTGCAAGAGCAGAAATCATTTATGTGGCAGCGCGCCGACTATAATCTCTAATCCGTCACTGGACGTACATGAAAGTCTTGCAAATTCTTCCAACTCATCCGGCAAAATGTATGAATCTTTTCACCGATCCGCAGCTCCGGTCCTGTCCGGGATCACGGTTGATTATTCCTTTGCGTGTCCCCGGGGACACATTTAGACTTCTTTGGGACGGAGGCTCGCTGATCTACAGAATAATTTATACACCACAGGTTCCTCATCGCTCCCCGCTCGCCTCTGAAGCATCACTGTGGCTCTCCGCCCAAACAGCTGAGGAGGCGGCGGGGGGGAGGGGAGGGATGTGTGTGTAATAATCTGTATATGTGTGCATTCAAGTGTGTGTGTGTGTGTGTGTGTGTGTGCTCGCTGTGACACACCATAATCTTATTGAGGCCTATCAGGCTGCAGCAGGTGCCTCGTCGCGGTGCTGTATTTCGGACGTGAGTGAGTATCTGTGTCCTCCTCACACGCAGCGTCAGAAACCTGCAGCCGACACGCCTCTCGCTGACCGACAGACGGGTCACAGACACAGGAAGGAATTAAAGTGAGAACCTGCAGCGCTGACAGACTCCTCCTAGTTTTTAAATTAGGAGGAGGTAGGAGAGGATTCCTCATACTGGAGGTTACAGGCAATAATAAATCCTGGTCCAGAGGTCCAGCAGCTGCTGGCTCGGAGACAGAGGAGGTGTTTAAGATCCTGGGTTATTAATTGGGTCATTTGTGCACAGAAGTCCGATGACAGGCTTTTCTTTTTAATGAGAACTCTGCTTCTCTGTCAGCGTTATTATTGTTAATCTCCTGAGGGCTGATTCCACGTTTTCTGGCTGAAAGTGTGAACGGTGGAATCGATACCGGCCTGGATGCTGACGCTGCGGGTGCAAAATATAAATCTAATCCAGAGAAGAAACATCGACAAAATGATGCCAGCGCTTTGTGATATTAAGTTAATTCAGCTGTCTGGAATTCATGAGAGACTTTGTGCGACTCGGAGGGATTTATGAGGCAGTTACAGTTATGAAACAGGTGTTGTACCTCTGCTCTGATTTTAAGATTCGGGAGCCATTTTCTTTTTTGCAGATCACATCCCTGCTGGAAAAACCAGCACCAAAACACAACATATGCTGGTCTTGCTGGTGTGTTTCGGTGCTGGTTTTTCCAGCAGGGATTCTCGCGGCTCTGTGCTAAATATGAAGATTAAAGACTAAAAGCAGGAGGTCATCACATGTCAAAACTGCTGTTTCTTCACATTTTTTATTTTTAATTAACTTTCAACTTACATTTCTACATATTTCCCCTTAAAACTCAACTATTGGAACACGTGTGGAGTGGTTTTATTTAACTGTAGCTTCAGATTTAGCACACAGACCTGAGAGCGGTTCCAATGTCGAACTACTCCTTTAATATTCCTCGTCTCTTTAAGGCGTTCAGATCGAGCCGTAGCTTTTCCTCCCTTGTTCGAGTTTTACTGTCGTCAGTTGTTTGTTGTTTTCAAATATTATACAATGTAAAAAAGAAAATGAACAGTTTTCCCAAACTCTGCATGAAAAGGAGGATGTGAAGGGAAACTGCTGATGGCAGCTCATCGTCACTGACCTCTGTGTTATTTTATTTTCCCTCCATCACCCGTCTGTCCGTCCGACCCGGCTGTCCGTCCGACCCGTCTGTCCGTCCGACCCGGCTGTCCGTCCGACCCGGCTGTCCGTCCGACCCGGCTGTCTTCGGGGGGAATAGAGCAAAGATGCCGGCATCAGGACTTTGGTCATGCTGGACGAGCAGGGAGGTGAGTGGCCGAGAGTTTAGTTCACAACATACGAGTATTAATAACCAAACTATCCAACACAGCTGCTTGATTTAATCTGTATTCTGTTAAAAAGTAATAAATTATGAATCTACTCACATAGCAGCAGCACGAGGGGCGTTAGCATTAATATACAGTAATGTTTGTGTTAGATTTATGGTTTCAGAACATTTGTGAATGGATGAATTGTTTCATATGCAGTTGCTTGTTTTCATTTTAAATGCATTTTCCAGACTAATTCATTTTTCCCCTGATTTCTTCAGAGTAATATTTCCTGATTTGGGTTTTGATTTTAACGCATGTTTTATCTGATCTGCCAGTTTTAACTGTGGGGGATTATTTTTCTGTTCATCTTCCTTTAACCTTTTCTTTCCTTTGGCTAATATTTGTTTTCTTTTTAATTTCTTTTGGTTTGTCTAACTGCTTTTGATTTGCCAGAAGCTTTTCTTCTTGTTTTCATGAGCTCTCAGAGACAAAGAAAGATTCTCGAACGTGCCATAGAACAATAACAGATGGATTATTTACTGCCAGCCACCGCAGTGCCAAAAACCCAACAGCTCAACACTGAGATAGTTTACTCATCATCCAGAATCACTGCCGGGTTAAAACATGCAGAAACCCAGTGGTGGGTTGACTTCTGGGCTGTTCCAGGTTCTGTTTGTGCCATAATCTCCTCAGTAACCTGCGTTTGGATGTTAGAATCATTATAAAGCAGTCATGTTGTTGAACCAGAGTTGACTTTTTTAGCAATTCCCAAAAAATACGGCCTGGTTCTGGTCAAAAGTCAAAAGTCACTTCTTAAGCCAGTAAAATTGTCTTTGTAAATACTCTCAGAGGCCAAAATGCCCAAACAGGTCTGAGATCAGTCCAGAGGTGGAAAAGACAAACGATCGATTTAGCTGGTACTGACAAAATATTCAACCCCTTCTCTTTCAATCCATTTACTGCTTTGTACAATCCCTGGTGAGATGCCGTTTACTAATGACGATGCACGTTAAACAACACAGAGTTAATATGAAGGTGGTGTGGTGTACCTGCTGCTGCTCTTCATCTCCTCCGACCATCAGCTGATCCCGTCACCCCATGTGGAGAATCAGCACTCCAAAAACCAATTGCATTGACTTCCTGGATGCTGTGAGCCTGAGTTGACCTCTGACCTTCTGTTATTGACTGTGTGCAGGCCTGAAGCGTTCAGTGCTCGATGCTGGAGGTGGTTCTTAAAGGGGGTGGAGGTTTGCTTTGGTGAAATGTAATATAACTCTCTGTAATGACACAACGCATGTCGAACCGGGGATTTTACAAATCGGAAACAAGTCAATGAACTGCTTCTTGAGTCCGCTCCATATTTAACTGTGCCCTTTCACCCTCTCACACTCTGCCTGCACCGTATTTTTTTATTTAATCACGATCAGGATTGGAAAATTTCTTTGTGCTGTGGAAACTTCACCAACGCACCATCCACCACATCAGCATGATGAAAAGGCCCCGACACTCGTAAAACCAGGATCCAAATTGTACCTGAACGCATCCAAAAGCCAGAGAGACACAGTTTCATTCGCTGTATTGTGCCAGTAAACAGGAAGTAGTGTACTAAGTTTACACAGTAGCTGCTCAAATGAATCTTTTATTACTTTTTAAATAATACCAGTAAGTGTTGTGATCCCAGTCGAGGCTGCTGAGATATAAAGACGCTCATATATCGTCCCAGTATTATCTAACGAGGACACGTTATTTAACCCGTCTGAAAGGAGAGAGGAGCAGCTTTGTCTCTGCGTCCTGCAGAAAAACTGTGAACAAAGTAAGAAATAAAATCCGTCAGAGTCGGCAGCTCGTTAATCAGCTGCCAGGTGAGATGTCTCTGAAACGTCTGCTCTGAACGCAGCTGTCGCAAGCTCATCATACATTATTCTTCGACTTTGACACAAAACATGCGTCAAAAGAATCATCTAGATAAACGTTTGGGAGATATGTGTGTTGGTAAGCTACCGTGAAGCTAAGGTTAGCTTAGTTTAGCCTGGTGGGGAGAACGGCTAGCCTCGCTCCGTCCAAAGGTTTAAAAATATCATCCTACATCCACAGTTCACTTATTAACACAATATATTTGGTTTGTTTAATCTGTACAAACACATGAATGTAACAACAACAAGCTGTAGTTCGAAACATCTCATCAATAAATGCAGCCACACACTCGCTGGCTAACTTTACTTCTCTGTTCTGTTTTGTTGTGGGTAGCCGCCGGCGTTCAGGTGCGTACCTGTCACCTGTTATGACGGGAGTGGTTTAAGAGGCGCTAGATTATTAACACGGTTATCAATATTCATTATTTGATTGTGACACCCTCATTCTGCAAGCTAACCGTGGCTGGAGGGCTGGATTTTATTACCTTTGGACGGAGACAAGCTAGCTGCTTCCTACTCTTTCCAGTCTTTATGCTAAGCTAAGCTAAACAGCAGCAGGCTATAGCTTCATATCCAGCATGAAGACATGAGATGGTGTCAGTCCTCCAGTTTAACTCTCGGGGTTCCTTTGACATCAGCGTTGAACAATTTCAACTTGCAGCTGATACGATGAGAAATAGTTTCACTGCCATTATTTGATTTTTGATTTTTATGTGCTTTTTTCTTTTAATACCAACAGCACACATAATTGTTTGCATCCCACCGAATCACAAAGCACTCAGCTGAAACTTAGTTCTTAATACAACACACACACACACACACACACACACACACACACACACGACTGATTTACTGCTCATCATAACTCATATTTCTGTCAATCAGTCAATGAAATTCATTCCACTGCTGTCATCCCTTTGTCCTGACCAGAGCAACTCGATCGTGTTGAAGATGGCATGAACCATATCAACCAAGACATGAAGGAAGCCGAGAAAAATTTAAAAGATTTAGGGAAATGCTGTGGGCTTTTCATATGTCCATGTAACAAGTAGGTACTGACCACGTGCCCCAAAGGTTCTCTACATATGTGGTGGCGTCCAGTTTTTCCTCTTTTTATTTTCTTTTTTGTTTTTACTTTTCTTTCGTCACAGTGAGTGTCTGAAGTTGTTGTCTTCTCTCCTTTGTCCTCTCTTCCTCTCCTCTTCCTCTTCCTCTTCCTCTCTCTCTCTCTTCTCGTGCTTCGTTCTGTGGGGGATAAATGACTTGTGTTTAATCAGAGCAACTGGAGCGCATCGAGGAGGGAATGGACCAAATCAATAAGGACATGAAGGATGCAGAAAAGAATTTGAACGATCTAGGGAAATTCTGTGGTCTTTGCTCCTGTCCATGTAACAAGTAGGTGCTGCTTGCCTGCCTGCCTGCCTGCTATTCAGAAACTAAAGAATAATAAATATATCTAAGAAATCAAAGTACAGTCGAGGTAGAAGTGACATCACGGTGGCCAACAGCCAATAGTCCGCTCTGCTCCAGCTCCAAATAAATAAAAAACAAACTCTGACTCCGCCCCCTTTTCACATCCATACGAGGTGGACACAGGAGACACACACACACACACACACACACACACACACACACACACACACACAGTCCAATTAAAGTTGAACTGAAATTAGAATTGATCAAAAATTGATTGATACGATTTTCCAAATTTTCAAAACCTCCACATGTTGATTACAGTCAACAAGACATCTTTCCAAGTTTGTAGCTAGAAAGCTAGGCTAACTATTGTTTTATCCCAAATGGAGGCTAGTTAGCCTAGCGTGCTAATGTTAGCACTACTTCTGAGTAGACCTGACTTCTCGTCCACCTGCTGACACCTCAGGAGATCGAACACTCCGGCTAACGTTAGCTGCCTCTTTTTTATGGGCCCAGATTTTGGTGTTTTGGTTTTTACACTTCAAGAAGAAACACCAATAATATTACACTGATTTCTGAGCAAAACTGAATTTTAATCTCAGTTCGACTTTGGTGGACGTTGGTTCTGATTGGGCCACCTCCCCAGGATTGGCCTCCAAGAACTCATTCCTCCATGACGGTTACAAAGTCTGAGCTAACGATACGTGGTTGGCTTCTGAGAAGTAGCACAGATCCTACGTAGGCCACCATTTATCCATCCCAGCACACTGATCTCTTTGCTGCTGCTTCTGCACAGTCGACAAGACTGGCGAGACTCAAATCCTATAAAACCAACCTCAAAAAGTCCAGTCCTCCACGTAAGCTCTTCTCCACTCATCCAAGGCCGTCATTCATCAATAAGTGCCTCTTAACACCCTCCTACCAAGTGCCCTTCTCACGACGCCCTAATCTCTTCGCCTCCACTTCTCCAAACACCTTTTACAGCTGGAGTCATCTAACATGCAGGTGTAACCACTGCACAAGTCCAACTTTTGACATTAACGCCCCAGATGAGGAATATTTCCTGTAGTTTCAATGCAAAGTGAAGTGAAATGGGGACTTTTACAATGATCTGATTGTAGCTGCTGCCCCTCTCCCATCTATAAAAACACTTCGACCCGACATAAAGAGCAGGGCTGGGGCTCCCGAAGCATCTTGGCACTCAGATCATGTTGTGTGTCGACTCTCGCTGGACATTTCAGTGATCTTGGTCCCAAAATGCCTTCGGTCAGCCTGGTTCCAGGACTGTTTGACACTTCTCCTCATCTGCATGATCTCTACCACCACCCACACCGCTCTAACATCCAGCAGATCATCACCTCTTTGCAGGCAACGAGATCTCTTTGTTTCCCCCCACTGAGCACCCGCCCATCCCCCCCTCCCACACCGCCATCTATGAGCCACAAAAACGCCAATGACATGGAATGACTGGCGAGCATGACCCTCTGAATGCTCATGCATGCATGACAATGCAACTCATAACAGCAATGAATGCACCCATGATGATGCTGATATTAACAATGACGGTGATGTTGATGATGTTGATGGTGATGATGAACAACTCTTTTCTGTTTTATGTACCGTGAGTGGTACGACAGGGTAAAACAGGGAATAAACAGCAGAGAGTCGCAGGAATCTGTCTTACTCTGAAATGTCAGAACCTCTGGGACAAAAATCATGAGAGAAGAAACATTTAAAAAAAAGGCTAAAATAAATGCAGACCTTGTTTTTTTTTTGTACTCTGAGAAAAATAGTCGTATCAGCTGCTTTCAGGATGATTATAGACTGGACCGGATTCATAATTGCAGAAAAAAAAAGGGACAAAATATGTTTATTGACGTCTTTGCATGAAAGAAAAGAATAAAAAAATAGTGAGAGATGCAGGAGATGAGAGGAACGCTGCATGTGAGGAGACAGAAATGACAGCGTGACACATTCAGAGTCAGAGAAGAAGAACAGCAGCGATCTGTGGAGCTGAAACTGGGTTAAGCCACATGCGCACTGAGACGTTTTCACGGATGTCGTCACGTTTCCTCTGTAACATGGTACATGGTGCCGCTGTGCATGTCCTGCCTGGTACCCTCGTCTTCTGCCTTGTTTCTGCCCCTCTGGCTCTGCTGCAGTGGCTCTGCAGTGCCACCTCTCCTGCAGAGCGCTGTGCTAAATTAGCTTTTATGTGGCGCTGGCGGTTCAACATTACTGTGTGCTAAGCTCCCTCTCTCCCGCGGGGGAACTCGCTCACATGTAGGTCAGCCATATCAGATAGTGGCATGATAGCCTGCTGGGAAGTTGACTGGAAGTGAGCGCGTGCGTAGACGGATGCTAGAAAGACAAAAGAGATGTATTTTTCTCAGACAGCGAGACTTAATTCCATCATACATGCCAGGATATCTTTTTTTTTTAATCCCTGCAACATGCTGGCTGTCTGTCAGAATTAGCTGACTCCTGGTTTTCTAGGTGCTTAATGCACTTGGATTCTGGCCGTCTGCACGCCACAGTTGGTGGGTTTTGATTGGTGTACGGCTCGACTCTCAGGCCGCTCGGGGAATGAATTAGATAGAACGAGTTTGGTTTTTGAACAGGATCTGCAGCAATCGAATCAGATCATCTCAAATTGAACGAGCGAGGCTGATCAGAGAAGTGCATCATTTCTATTTCTGGGTTAGATCAGATGAAAGCAGAGGAGAGGAAGGTGAAGGGAACGTATCGCAGTGTTAGAGAACAAAATGGAACAAAAGGAAAGGACTCAGTCAGACGAGGGAGGCGTGTGTGTTTACCACGCTGGTGTGTGTCAGCAGGGACGGGCAGCTGAGCGGAGCCTCGCCTCAGTCCATTTCTATTAATAAAAGCCGTGTAGGAGGCTGAGCCATCGCTGATACAGCCAGAACACATGCACACAGCACTCCAAGGTTATACAGCACCGCTACGACTCGAGCAGAGACACAGCCCAGAGTTGGTGAACGGATGCATGAAAAGAAAATGTGTATAAAATATCTTACAGCTGCCTGAGAGGTTCAAAGCATTCATCAAAAAGTGCCTTAAAACTGGAGCTAAAGACGATAAAGATGAAGCTCCTCCGCCTCCCCCTCCACTCTTTGTGTGCCAAATCAGACGCTGAGGCTGACGGTGTGAAGTCTGACAGGCGGAGTGAGGCGACATTTACAAAGCGGCGCTTTGGCTGAGCTGCGATCGCTCGTGATGTTAGCACAGCTGTATTTGTCAAACGCTGACTTTCAGAGACAGACGCAGGTAGAGATGAATCTCTGTCTCGCTCTCCGACATCGCAGCTCGTCCACAACTCTGAACCCTGGAAGTGAAAGCGACGACATTAAAAACCAAAAACCCAGACAAACACAGATGGAGGGTGGGGGTAGAGGTGGGGTAGAGCTAACCATGGTTATTCTCTGATGACTATCTCCACCTTCTTGTTTTGTTTTGTTTTCCTTTTGTCGTTTGGCAGTTTGTTCTCCACGTTACTCGTCGTCCCTCCTAACGATGTGACAGTCTCGTACGCTCTGTGTTGTGTGTCTGCCAAAAAAAAGCTTGTCTCTTCTCTGTTTTCTGTCACACTGGGACATCTAACTGTGGGAGTGGGGAGGAGGTTTCATCAGTGCAACAGCATAGAAAGTGCCAGGACGAGGGTTTAACGACAAAAAAACAAAAAAAGAAAGAGAGGGAAGGGTTTGTCACACACTGAGTCATCTCACATGTTGAAGCTACTAAAAACTGCATGCCTAGATAAAACCAAACACACAGATGTGACTTGTGCCTGATTCTGAGCAGTATGTTATATACGCAGAAGATATAACATCACACACATTAATACTGTGTCACAGAATGAGCCTGCACCCACCAAACCCAGTCTACCAACCAGTCCAGTCCATGCCTGCTATGCTTTGCTTGACTTAGTCTAGTCCCTACCATATATTTATGTGCTGGATGCATGAAACCAAGTAACACCTTTGTGTCAGCTGATCTCACTACATACTGATATATCTGCTGCTACAGTTCCTCCAGCCCGAGGCTCTCTCTGTAGATTTTGACTAATAGGAACACAGCCTGGTTTGAGGTAAATGATGAATCGTCCGGTCAAAGTTTTTTGGAGTAATTGTCCCTCCTCGTCCTCCCTCCTCTTCGCTGTCGGCGGCCAGGATGAAGAGCGGAGCCAGCAAGGCCTGGGGGAACAACCAGGATGGCGTGGTGGCCAGCCAGCCCGCCCGTGTGGTGGACGAGCGCGAACAGATGGCCATCAGTGGAGGCTTCATCCGCAGGTAAGAGGTTTAAGGTTATAAACGGACTGATTTGGTAAAAGGGAAGACGGAGATGATGCTGCAGGAGAACGATGAAGGGACACACAGAGGAGAAGACGTGGACGCGGTCAGCGTAGCTTCGGATAAAGACTGTAAACGATCTGTACTCCAGTTTCTCTAAAGATCACTAATCACCATGTTGGATCTTGTTTGTTTAATATGCACAAGAAGTACAGAAGAAGTGTGAAAAGTGACAGTCAGCGCTCCGCCTGCCTGCAAACCCCACAACTCTTTATAAAGTGGGAACGAGGAGAGGCGTAGAAAATTAATTAATTCTTCACTTAAGTCGCTGTCACAACACATCAGAGTTCTTCCTCACAGTACAGGAGGTGGACAGGCTGGCCCGGTCCGAACACTCTCTGTGAAGTGAATCGGACTTTTGGACTTCCACCCCAGAATGTGTTGCGGTGTTGAAATAAAACAAATGAATTAATTAAAACTGAAATGATTCAGAAAACAAGCTGCTGAGCACCAGATCCTCCTCGTGTCCAGATGCCCAGTGTGAGGTGACACACCGGGCCTCAGAGACGAGAGGCGGGTCGGAGGTGAAATATGGACGAGAGCGTCTTAACGACCTTCACTGAACCCGGTCGACACACCAATATGTGGAGTGTGTGTGTTTACGCAGACGCCACAGTATTTAAATCTGCCTCTGCGTGTTTGTGTGTTCAGGGTAACAGACGATGCCCGAGAAAATGAGATGGACGAGAACCTGGAGCAGGTGGGCGGCATCATCGGTAACCTGCGCCACATGGCCCTGGACATGGGCAACGAGATCGACACCCAGAACCGCCAGATCGACAGGATCATGGAGAAGGTAGGACGCAGGCCAGCACCCAGAATTCACTGCAGTTTATCGTGCTTACTTTAAGACAAACTTCACATCAGATAGAAGTCGTACACCTCATGATCCAGACGTAGTTATTCAAGCAGATTTCTGAGGGACACTTTCACACATTCATACAATAATAAGCATTTCAATACACGATCGACCCAATCTGATGGAAGCTACTGAAGAGCGAGTGCACATCAGTCATTGATCGCCACCTGATCGACAGTCACAAGCCAGCTGAAGGCTTGCTAGCTTATCCCTCTGGGCTGATTGCAGTGGATTCAGATCACCTGTGTGCAGGTGAGTAGAAGCAGCTTGACTCATTCCCCTCTCAGCCAATCAGGGTGTTGATGACCTTTTGTGAAGGCTTAAGAGAGGCGGGGAACAGACACCTGGGTCTGACTGACTCTCATCCTGATGGATTACCAGCCAGAAACTCTGGTTTCTATCAGGCCCCTGTTAAGATTTCTTTGTTGCCCTAATTCAGAAATTATGTTCATTCTCATCCAAGTTGAGTCAACGAGGCTCCTGCATCCTTATTCGTGTTGCTTGTTGCCTTACGAACAGCCGGACGCCTGCAGGTTTTCTTTTTTCTTTGTTATTCTGTAGTTTATCTTAACTGAACCATTTCACAATGACAGGATGAAATCCTCAAACTGCTTCTTTTGTCCAAACAGTAGTTCAAAATCCAGAAACTCATCATGTCTCATCATAAATGACAAAAGGAAAACAGCGAGTCTTCACTTTAAAGAAGCTGAAACGGCAAACATTTCATATTTTTACTTAGCTTAAAGGATCAGTCATCAGAATAGTTCACAGAATAATTTCTCCATCCGTTTAATAAATCACTGCAGTTTTTCCTGATGGAGAAGAAAGATTTCCGAAACATGTAAAACCAGGTGTTCAGTCATGTTCAGTCATGTTAAGCAGCGTTCAGCTGCTGCATCCACACACTCTGATTTATATTCTTTAATACTGAAACTGACAAAAGTATTTTATCCTCAAAGTTTGTCTGGAAATGTTTAAATAACGAACATGTCTGTCAGGTGAAACAGAAAGACTTCATGCTCACAACAATATCCCCTGTTCTCGTATATGACCAGGCATTTTATATTGTTATAGTCACTCACTGCTGACATCACATTCACAACTTTACCACCTCCTGAGTGAACGTCCTGCGTGTCTGAACCAAACACGCCTTCGTCAGACTTGACTTCCTCCTTTGCTGCCTTTTTATAATACTAGTTACGAGAGTTTCCTGCCTGACATGAAATATAAACGTGTTGTAATAATAAGCTGCGTATTCGGCCAAGACAAGTAAACTGATTCCCGTCTTTCCTCCCCGTTTCCTTTCCGACCAGGCTGATTCCAACAAGACCAGGATTGACGAGGCCAACCAGCGCGCCACAAAGATGCTGGGCAGTGGCTAAACGCCGTGGCGGCAGAGCGTGGGCGTCCCGCGCCGCACGTCGTCGACAGGCGCTGACATGCTTTCATCATGGTATTGACCTTCTAGGTTTGCACACATGCACATATCACCTCCCCTCCCCATTGTAAATGTTGTTCTGTGTGTCGTCTGTCGAGCTTTTTCAAGATGATTGTCCTCGTAAAAAGATGATTTCTTATACTCCGTATATCATTCTTTCCAAAGGTTGTATATAGTGCTGACTTGATGGCTCTCTAGCTCACCTGTGAAGTTTTTATTCTCTTTGTCAAAATATATATATATCATATATTATTCTATATCATATATAATATATATATATATATTAAAGTACACTGCTCTGGATGACAAGTATATAATAGGAATGCTATACAAGCTGTTTGTTTTTATTCCTTTTCCTTTTCAGTATCTCAGTATTGTCTTAGTAAAACTGTGTCATTCCATTTAGGCTACTGTCATGCTCCTTATTTTGGTGTTGTCGCGACAAAAAAAGGGGAGATGACGGATGGAAAAACATGAGTAAAGGTTGACTGAGCGGTGGCACAGATGACTGGCATTGCAAAGAGCACTTACAATCAAAAAAAGGCAGTTGGTACATTTTTCCTTCATCGCAATCATACTGAGTTACTGTTTAGACAATGTGCAACTAGACTCTCTGTAGCTGTATTAGACATTGCATTCCAAGTGATGTGAATTGTGCGTTCTCTGCATGACAAATGGTAGATTTTAGTCTTATAAATAAAACCTGTCTGAAAAATATATATAAAAAAAAAACGATAACATGGCAGTAGCAAAATTGACAAAGCGCATGCTCAGTATTAGGACACAGTTGATCGTTCCATACTCCTGCAAGTTTGCAATAGTGCCACTTCTTTTTGTCTCGATATATTTACCGACTGTGACCATCTCGTTGTAAAATAATGCAAAAAGGGATCAAAAAAGTGAGATAAAGATGAAAATAATATGAGGACTTGGGGGTTGTATTGCAAAAAAAAAAAAATGACCTGTTTTCTAAATGATTATGCAGTTCACTGATGAAGATGTTGATTATGTGCTGAGAGATGAGGACTGGTTGTGTACTGTAACATAGGTTTTGGATGCTCTGAAAAAAAATAAAAAATAAAAATAAACGTTTGCAATGTAAAGCAAAGACGCATATTTCTGAGAGACCTTACTTTTATAAGAAGACTGTATCTGTAAGTTTATTCTCCCTGTGTGGTTTGTTATTGGTAAAAAATAATTATAGTATTGAATAACAATAACTATACTCTGAAACAAAAAATACATACAAAAGGGTTTTTTGTTGCTTCTGTACTTTAGAGCTATGCACACCAAATCGCCAAAATGTCGAGTAGTTAGCGTAAGGTGATGAAATACCTGAAAACCTGAATGACACAATAGGTTCAACCGTGAGATTGATGTCCTCAACGCATGTAATATTAAAGACTCCCTCTCTGTATCCTGTCAGTGTGTGAAGTGGTGGACATTTTGTAGCTAGCTGAATTGATTAAAAGTAATAAACCCTAGTCAACACCCGTGTCTGTCTTTATTGCTCCGGTGAGTCGAGAGGATTTTTATTTTTACGTCTCTCTCGTTTTTAAGATCCAGGGTGAGTTTACAGAGAAACACAGACAGTCCACCTGATGTGAAGACACGAAGGCATCTCACTAAAAACAGGATTTATAAAGGCTGTATGCAGCTGGAGTTTAATTTTGAAAGACATTTTAAAAAACAAGAGGCCATTTTGACTCTTTCATGTGTGAATCAGTAAATCAAAGTTGTTGTTTTCCCTTCAGAATAATGCAAACATCCTTTTTATGTCTTCAATCTATTTTATTTTGAAGGATTAATATAAATTATTCATGATGGTAAACTGTTAGGTCTTTTTTTATCTTTGGCAAACCAAAAAAATATATTTTTCATCTGAAGATATTAAAAATACTTTTATACAGATTTCAATATTAATATTATATATTAATAAAATGTTTTGTGTGTGGGTGGAAACACGTCCGTCCACTCCAGTGATCGTTATAGTATATCATAGTTTTAAATAAAACATGAGCAGAGTTTATACTCAGACACACATCTGGAGTCAAAGATATAATTAAATAAGTAGTTAACCCGTCTGGTTTTCTGAGAGTGAAATGATTTGACAGTTACTCCAGAGATACTCAGCGCGTCTCCTGTTCCCGTCTCCATTTTGAATTTGAGACAGAAGGACGTCAGTCACTAAATAGTATTTTCATTTTGGCGCTCCTCTGCTGTATGACGATAAATGTTCAGGACTATATTAGAAACAATCTAGCATTCAAAAACCATTTAACCAGGGTTTGATTAACATGGGAGCTGTGAAAGTAGTAAACCCAAACATCACTGCGGGTCAGTAACATCACCAACAACGAAAACTGACCATGTTACATCTGATCAATGTTATTTATACAGCCAAGAGTGACGATCACATCGCCTCAGTGGGCTTTACAGTCTGACCACAGGCGCTCGATGCAAGAAAAAAACATTTTAACGGGGGAACACAAAGACGGAAGAAACGTCAGGAGGATCCTTCTCCCAGGACGGACAGACATGCAGCAGATATCACATGTACAGAAGAAAATAATACAATTACAGAATATAAATTACACTGACAGAATATCTGATACAAATTATAACGTGTGGATCCAGGAGACGACTGAGCAGGACGAGGCTTCACTAAGTGGAGCCCAAACCACACGACCAAAATATGTTTATTTTTGTAAGAAATACAGCCATGTGTTTTATTTGGTATCATTTATCATACAGTGAACTTTATCTAAGTCTCTCCTGCTGAATCCCAATCACTAAAGGTACACATCACTCATCACACTGTACATAATACTGACTCTAAAGTGTTTTATCAGTATATTACTGTAATTTAAAAGGTGCTAAATGTCATAATTTAGATGAGAAACATTAAAAATTACCAACAGAATATAAATAAATCCCAGTTTGGACATAATAATGTCTGTGTATTGTGTTCTAGAGATATCTACTGGAGTTAGCATGCTAACCAGCTAGCAGGCCCGTCCTGGTGCAATGTGAACACCAGCACTCCCCTGGTCCACTGGGCTCCCAGTCAGAACCGCTAGCTGCACGGCTAACTGAGCTGTGTGGCTAACAGCAGCTACAGCAGGCGGTTACTCTGATGTGTGTGGACCACTGCTTGTTTTGGTTTGAATTTTAACTTAAGCAGATTTCTCATGTTGACAAAAAGAATTTTCCATCCTTGACAATGTTTTCATCACCATGACATCAATTTAATTCTGACACATGTTGCAGAGCTAGTTAGACGTCAGAGTACTGACACTTCAGAATCACCAGAATTTGTCCTCCTGGTGGTCTTAGGGGGGGAAAAAGTATTTTTTTGAGATAATAAACAACAAGAAAACACAGATGGACATGGACGGTTGGATGGACAGATGGACTGAAGAGCAGAAGGATGGACGGAGGAAAGCTGAAGGTACAAAAAGTTTCTTTCAAAATAAAAGAAAGTATAAAAACTACAAATCAGCAACTTCTCCAGTTACTTTGTTTCTAAAAGATGAATGCATGCAAACAAATAAATCAGAGTTAAAAAGATGTCTCAACACTGAGACCCTCAAATATAACATGGAGGCTTTTAGGACCCCCGGGAGCAGGTGGAGATCAGTGCAGTCTCTTTCTTTCACTTTCTTTTTTCAGCACAGACTAACGAAGGTCAGCACATGTGAGGACAGATGCGCATTGTTTGAGGTGTGTATTAAGTTAAACATCACTTTAATATCATGGCGTGTTGCTCAAAGAGGAAGTAACAGGTCGTGAATAATTCACAGCATGACAGAGAGCAGCGAGCTAAACGACACTCTAAACTCAAATGAGAAAACCTTCAATACACGATCAATTGTTGAGAACGTGATGTCATGATTTGACCATCAGTATCTGCTCATTTGTGTCACTCTCCTCCTGCCAGCTGCTCTCTGTGTCTTCACTCTGAATATATATAATGAGAAATATTATCAGTTAATTAGTGACTGGAAAGACGTTCGTACACTCTGCAGTGAGATCAGACTGTTGTGATGCAACTTAAAATCCAGATTCCTGCAATTTTACATGTTGGTCATGATGTTTCATTTATAAATGATACAAACAGATGTTAAAGTTCATCCTCAGACTCTGGTGCAGGTGTGTTCGAGTCAACGTGAGTGCAAATGATTTCTGTTTTTTTTTTAATTCCAGCTCACAATGTTTTTTGAATATTTTGCGGTCCGTCGTGCCAAAGTTTGCTTTCTTTCTGATTGGCGTTGTGTCGATTTCATTGGGTCGGTTGGGTTTAGGCATGAGGACTGATGATTGGTTCGGGTTTATATCTGGGTAAGCCAATCAGAGGCAGAATTAAGGCCCGAAGTACAGCAAGCAGCAAGTGCGGAAGATTTTTCTCTTCAGCCTCACAATGGGACACATAAAGGTCTGTGATGTGGTCGGCCATTGTTTGTCCTTCTTGTCAACAGTTACCAACAATGGCCGACCACATCACAGACCTTTATGTGTCCCATTGTGAGGCTGAAGAGAAAAATCTCCAGTCACGAGGCTTCCAGAAAGTCAACGTTGATCTGAACAAAGGGGTCGGAGGAAACTTCATCTATATTTGGTACAGAAAACAATCCGGCCAAGCACCAATCAGCAAGATTCAGCTAACATTCAACAATGAGATGGCTCGTGGCTTGGACAGGGCCGGTTACACCAAGATCGATAAAGACCTCAGTGTTGGAGCGGGAGGTGATTACATCTACCTTTGGTACTACAGAGGGTCCGGAGAGTTCAACACTCCTATAGTCGACATTTACGTCACTACAGTTGCAGAAAGTCTGCATGCTTCGTAATGTTTGAAAGAGACTGACCTGTGATCTGAACCGCAAGTCCGGAGGGAAGTGGATCCACGTCTGGGTGAAGAGAGAACATCAAACATTCGTCTGTGATGTCGCTGCCACTGATTCCTTCTCATCAGACGAGCAGATGTTGAGGGCTGGTTACATCCGAATGGATGAAGACACCAACAGAGGTGCAGATGGAAATTATGTCTTCATCTGGTACCGTCAGACCATCGACCCGCAGCGTGCACTCACTGATCTGCAGGTTTCCACCAACAGCAGCGAGCGTCAGGTCCTCGCACAGCGAAATGACCAGAAAGTGAATATTAACCTCAACGAGGGGACCGACGGCAGCGCAGTGTACCTGTGGTACAAGACAGGTGAGAGCAACAACCCCATCAAGGTCACCATCCTGCTTCTCAACCCAGAGGCTGTCACAGAGTATGAGAGTCAGGGTGTCAATGTTATCAGAAGAAATCTCAACGCAGGCAACAAAGGCTGGACTGAGTACCTGTGTTATCTTCAGTGAGAGCCTGAGAAAGCTTCTTTAAGGCAGCAGAGCCGAAGTATCACAGTCCAGCAGCTGGTGAAATCATTTTGGTGATGGCCTCTCACTTTTCTTCTTCTTCTCTTCAGTATATAAAACAGTGTGATTCATTGTGACTGTGATGCTCCTGCCAATATCAGAAAGTACCAATGGAATATGTTTCCTTCTGTCAAATTCACGTCAGTTCAGATCAATCAAACGTATTCAAGCGGCTGTTTGCCTACAATGATGTTAATGATTGATTGAATATGAAGCTTCTGTATCACTTTAATCTGCTGATAATTTCCTGATTATCAATAAAAACACGTTTGCATGAAAAGTGTGTTAGTTTCAGACTCCTCACAAACTTAACATTAACATAAGAATGTCTTGAGGTGAAGAGGTGATCTTTAAAGGAGCTCAGGTCTCTCCGGTTGGTTTAGAGAGTTGATCCTGACTAAGACCTGCTTGTTTCTCAGCCCAAATCCTTTTCGTATCAGAACAAACGGGCGTCTTGTTTGAGTGGAAGCTAAGATTTAAAACTCCTGAGCAAAGAAGCAGCATCAGTGAAAACAAGCACTGCACTACTGATCAACTGATCTCTCTTCTCTCTGTGGTTCATCCATTATTCAGCAGGATAACAGAAATACCCTTCAAAGAGCCCAGCGGACAGCGCAGCAACATTCGTTTTGGTGTTTTGGAGCGACTATCACATTCTACCTCATCGTCTCTCTTTTTCTTTGGTTCATTGTTTCTTTTTCTCATCAGTAAAGTTTGTAGAGTTCAGCTGTGTTACAAAAGCAAGGCGCTACAGTAATATATTTCATTTAGCAGTAACAGTAGCAATCAGTGTTCCCGACCGAAGCGAAGCGTTTATTGTTGTGTTTTTTAGAATCCGTCCACACCAACATGAACATATTAATATAGACTCTGTTTGTTTAATACAGCCGAGCCTGGAAGTTCTGTGTTCAGTCTGTGTGACTGAAATAAGCTACTCTAGTGTTGTTATTTTTTATTGTATGATCTTTACTGTCATGTTTTATAATCGTGGACAGATAACTTAAATTCGTACTTAAACCTTAAAACAGTCGTCCACCAAGATTTGCTTCTGGTGTTACAGTAGAAGCTGATCTGTGTTTGCACGGAGGCTCCATGTATCTTACACGGTGTATACAACAGTTTTCAGTCCTGCAGGTGACTTCTGATCATTAATATGTTGCAGCGGGAGGCGTGTGTACAAGCTCATGCCGTATCTTTCTACAGACGAACACACTGAGCTCCTGCACCTCCTGCTCTGAGTTGTGTCTGCAGCCTCTCTCTGTCTCTCGGTCGCTGACACAGTCTGGTACTCGGTTTTGTTGGAGTCAGCAAACAGAGCCTGCAGAAACCTCAACCTCCCTCCAAACGAACTCACACAACTTCAGAGACGCTGAACAGAAACCACAGACCTGACGCAGGCATTTACACAAGGGACTGTACAAAAATGATGAGCGTGCTGATGGGCCTGAGCCTAGTTCACCTGACATCATCAGGTAAGATAACCCTGATGACATCATCAGGGTTATTTTCTAAGACTACAAAGTGCCTCAATACACACAGAAGACATACAGCTGTTGTTTTTTTGCACAGGTTAAAGAGTGCTAACCATTAGCATTAAAATTGAGCTGGATGTGTAAAATCGGTGACTTAGCCCTTTAAGGGCAACACTGGGAAATTGGGGTCAGGTGTCTACAGTGGTGAGGGTTAAAGGTCAGGGACTGCAAGCAAACCAATCTAGGGAGGAAGAGGAGGAAGAGGAGGAGGAGGAGGAGGAGGAAGAGGAGGAAGAGGAGGAGGAGGAGGAGGAGGAAGAGGAGGAGGAAGAGGAGGAGGAGGAGGGTCTTATGAAATGCTACAGTACGTTGTTATGTGAACGTGAAGGGGGAGAGAGGGGGAACGATCACCACATTACACTGGAGAGAGGAAGAAGAAAGAGGCCAAACAGAAACGACGTGAGACGCAGAACTGAACAGAAACACAATGGAAGATTCAGAGAGCGACAAAGACAGACTGCCGGTTACTGTACCGACGGGAGGCAGCCACAGAGCAACACTTCCTGCCACGCTGCAGCCGGCACAGAGACACAAGAAGCTTTGTACCAACATAAAACTCACTCGCTGTCAGTTCTGACACAGACGCACACAAAAACTCAATATTCACTGAGGGGGAAAAGCTGAGAGCTGTTTGTCATCAACAGCTTGTTTATCTTTGACAGTGTACTGCTGCTGTATCACTCAGGTGTGTACTGTTATATATTAAGTAGTGGAAATTGTGCTGTAATGTCCAAAATAGGGATTCATCAGCTGCAAATATTCTGGGACGATACCAATATTTAAAATAGCGATTTGGCTGATAGCCGAAGCCGAAACCCACTGTGTGTTTTGTTGTGGTTTGTTTTATTTACTCCCTCTTTTGTGCCAGAAAAACTACGATTAAAGAATGTACCGAAACCGTTCTGACGTCAGTGTCATCAGTGTGAAAGTCCGGCTCCTTTTCCCTGTTTTCAGATCTTTCTCCTACAAGACGTGTTGAGCAGGACTTCTCTACATCTACACAGCTGTGGAGCCTCTGTTGTTTGCAAACGTGGTGTAAATCCAATCAAACACTCTCAAATGATCACACGTTATGGTGGCGTCATTAAAGCTAGAATTGAATTGGCGAATGCAGGCAGATCATTAGTTTGACAGATGGATCCGGAGGGACAGGAGGTGAGGGCCATGACACGAATATCTGCACGGACTGGAGACGTGCAGGGGGAGAGGGTGGGGCTGCAGCCTGCTACGCAAAGGGAAACCACTGCAATCTCTCCCCCCTCCTCCCTCCCATTCTCATTCTTGTACACTGACAGAAATGCCACCCCACCCATCCCTCCTACAGCTGCTCATCACACTGCACTTAGGAGCCATTTAACACACAAACCACCCCACTGACACGTCCCGTCAGCAGACTCTGCCTCTGCTGTTCACCCACAGCTAAAAGCAGCTTTCTGTGTGTGTATTTATGTTTTCATTGGAGTGGCGGTGACAGCCGGGGGATGGGGAGGAGGGCAGACGAGACACAGAGCAGACTCACAGTTGACTCACAACGAGGACAAAGAGCGAAAACAAACAAAGACGTCTCTGCCAGCTCTTTTTAAAACTTGACATCCTATTCGCAGATGGCAGATATCTGAAATTCGCAGTAGCCCTGTTGTGATCGTGCTCCTGGTTCTCCAGGTTTTTAACGGTGCACATGCAGCTTTTTTTTGTTAAGGACACACACCGTCTCTGCATCCTCAAAGGCACCAAATGACCTCTGCTGTCATCCTGGGCTGCACCGGGTAAATATATGTCAGGGATGATGAGCAGAGGGAACACTGACACCTGGTGGCAGAGAAGGGTTCTGTTTCATGTGGGAGGAAGACTGCAGCACACAGGTTCAGACGTGGATGCTGGTTATGTGGGTTGTGTGCACTTGCATGCTCGTATGTGTATGTGTGGGTTTTGTTTTGTGTTCTCCCTTCCCTCGGGTGCTGCCCTCCTCCCCGCTCCTCCTGGCCTGCACTCCTGATCCTTCTTCCCACTGGTGCTTCTTAGCTTCTTCCATCAGCGTCCTCTCCAGTCTCCTCTGCTCTGTCATGGTGCCTGTAGATGCTGCTGAGCCCGGTTCTGCTGCCTACTCGCCCAGTTCTGAGCGCCTTCTCCTCCCTGCAGTCCAAATCAGTGTGTCAACAGAGCTAATTTATGGCACACAGCTGATAGTTGGTGCCATGACTGTGATCTCACCTGTTCAAGCGATAGGGTCGACACCACTGACCCTGTTACAAGTCACTATAACATTAGAATCATTTTAAAATGTTATTTTAAGGCAAAATAGTTTCAAAAAGTTGCAGTGAGTCAGTTACGATTCACATGAGTGTTTATTCCTGTCAGTTCTGCAGTTCGCAAATATGTGAGCAAAAATACAGTTTGATTCTCTGTGAAACTGTAGAAACATTTCAAAGTATGAAACGTGTTTGAAGCCACAGTGTAGAAGATACACAGAAGCTAAAAAACAGCTGCATCCTGTATCATCCAGCACTTTAGTACATTGTTTATTGGAAACTAGATTTTAAATATACAACAGCAGTTTCCATTCAGTCATAATTCTGTAGTTTCTGTTAGTGTTTTAAATATCAAGTTTCAGGAGTTTTCTTACATTTCAAGTATAAATTTGCCGGCGGACTGATTCGTAAAATCAAAATAAGATAAAATCCACCACACTTATCAACACAAATGCTTAATCAGCAAAGTAATGCACAAGTTGTGTCTCACTAGAAGCAGAGATCCATCAGTGATGCAGGATCAGTCCTCAGAGATTCAAGAGGAAACTTTCTACTGAAGATGAAACACATTTCCATTCGATGGAAACAGATAAATAATTAGCAAAGGCACAGCTGGCATTAATGATCTGTAGTGTCCACGAGCAAAACAGTGAACCTCTACCTGCTTTAGAGTGATATCAGCAAACCAGTAAACAGACAACAGATGAAGGGTTCGGGGATTTTTACAGTTCTCACTGTATAAAGTGTCGACTGTATGAAGGGCACCATCAGTATAAATGCAAGATCCTGGAACTGGGAGGAGCCGTGACCTCACAGCGGTTACTGCTAAAGGGCTACTCGCAGCGTTTGACTGAGAACTTGACACTGTGGTTCTGGAGGCGATCGATCAGACTGGTTTTATGGAAGGCAGCTCCTGGAGTGTACACTCCTCCCCTGTCAGCAACAGAGAGAGAAGGTGTGTGATAACGCTGTGAGAGAGGAGGCAGGCAGACACAGAACAGACAGAAGAACTTCACAATGACAGTCTGCAACAAACTCAACAAAAAGGAAAAAGAAACTGACCTCCTGGGGAGAGAGTGCAGTTCATCCAGCAAGGTCACGGCTGCTTGTACCAGAGTGGAAACTGTCACTACGTAACCAGGTTCTGTGAACAGGAACAAAAACACACACGTGGAGTTAAAAAGTCACAGAAATGATCCCAAAGACTGTTTACAGCATTAAACATACCAGAAGCTTGAGGCTGTATTTACAGCATGAGAGTGACGGATATGTCTGGTGAGATTCTAGACTTTTCTTACTGTCAACAAATCCCATGAAAAGACCGAAAAACAGCAATAAACTGATCCGACTAACCAGCTGCTGGTCTTGTGTGTTTGTGCCCAAAGCCTGACACCATGAACACACACAACTGTTTATCAAGACTCAATCACACATGCTGCTGCTGTAAATACGCCCAGCTGTATACTGAGGTATATACTCTACAGGCAGATTTACCTGCTCCTATGACCTGAGTGCAGATCTTGGCGTTGGGTCGGCCCTGTGAGGGATCTGTGCTCTCTGAGTAGCCCTCCCCGAAGAATGTCAGGCTGAAACAGGTGTCTTCTATCTGAGAGAGGAGAGTGAGTGATGTAAGAGGAACTGAATGAATAAACAATGTAAAATGTTGTACAATAAAACAAAACTCCAGGAAGACAAATACTGTTGTACACATTTGAGGACACCAGATCTGTAGCTGTTGTAAGTGCCGACAATGAGAACAAAAATATAAACCCGACGTGTAATATCGCCTGAAATCCAGGCCGAGACCCATCCTCCACCTAAATTCGGTAGAAATCCGTTCTGTGGTTTCTGTGTAATCCAGCTCAAGTTTTTCTCTGACATTAAACATCCATGACTTAAAAAAAAAAACTCTTAAAGTTAAAGTGTTTAAATTAGGAGTTGCAGTATAAAATTAGGATTTGAACACTAAAAATCTTCCTGTCTTTTTATCTAATCCTCTTGTTTAGGATGCACGATATCCACCGGACCAATCAATATCGGCCCAACAATGGTACATTTATATTATCTTTCATTTATCTGTATTATTTTTTTATTATTGGTGAAAATATGACACCAATTTTCTTCCACTGACGTAACAAGAGCAGCATTTCCACACTCGCATCACACTTTGGATCTTAGAAGTTGGTTTGCAGCCCAGCAAAACTGAAAATATAAAATAACTGCTTTATGTTAAAATGAATCAGTATTGTGCCTCCCTGCAACATGTTAAATAATCACAACTGTTTTATCTTTGGCGCTTTGTTTTCTGTTCATCATCTTCTATGTGCTGATGATTAAGAAAACAGGTTTTCAGAGGGTTCGACAACATCTAACTCACTTAGACTCATGTATTTCCTTTCACTTGGTTTCAGAGCTCCTGACTGACATTTCACAAGCTTCCCAAAGAAACTTTCAATTAATCTCAGGGTACAAAGAATGACTGATACAATGAACTCATTCAGCGTTTGTGTCACCTGCTTCGTAGTTGGACCAGACTTGGTGAACATGCCAAAGGAGAAGAAGGATGGAAACTTTGGGAAAGACAGAAACAAAACAATCAATCCATCATACATGCATGTTGTTATCGCAGAAGTGTACTTACAGCAGAATTGTATAGAAAACAGTTTTTAAGGAACTGTGAGAGAAATATCTATTTACTCTGCAGAACTCTGGATGCAGATTTGAAACATGTTTCAACTTGCAGGCTGTAAGTTGTGTCACTGTTGCTGCAACACTTTGCTGCTTCGGCTAAACCTTCCAGCTAAATATCCACACTGTGACATCCTGCCACATTTCAATGCCTGGAATAACAGTTTTAAGCCTTACAGTGTTTAAACTTCTTCTAATTCACTTCTCAGAAACTTGGATTATCTGAATTGGGGAGCAAACACCAAAAAGAAGATTGTTTTTTGTAGTCTTCCTACCATGGTGAGGAGTTTCCTGCCCAGGCTGAATTTGACCATGAACCAGAACAGGAGGCCGCCGCAGAAGAGCTTAACTACTGAGAAGAGGCCGCCGACCCCGACATAAGCGCTGTACTGGACCTGTAGGTGGAGGGAAGAGAGAGCACCGGAGGCAGAATGTAAAAGATAATGAGGGAAATTAAAGGTGACAGGAGAGGAGGGGGAGAAAGATAAGGGGATGCAGATAACGGGTGCAGGTGAGGTGGAAAATGAGAGATGAAGGGAAACGTAAGTTGAAAGAGAAGAGGGAGGAGGGGATGGACACAGACGAAAGGAATCAAAAGATGAAAGTGAGGTGATAAATCAAAAAGGAGGCAGGTGGCAGAAGTGAGGGAGAGGAGACGAGGTGAGGAGGAGGAGGATGTAGATCCAGAGGTAAAGAACAGGATGGGAGTCAGAGGGTGAGGAGAAATTCAGCATCCGATCGAGGGGAGAAGGAGGACGTATAGCCGAGCGAGATGAGATGTCAGAGGGAGTAATGAGCAGCGGGGAGGAAAGTGATGAATCACCTTAGATGACTCATCATATTTCCACTTCACTAGTAGATGGCGGTCTAAACAACATAATGAGATAGTTTGATTAGGCCTTCCTCTGGCTGTGATCAGCACAGTGACAGCTGCTGGAATGGCTGACCTAGTTACAGGTACAGCAGGGAGAAAAGGTTCGGCTTCTCACAGCCAGGATGCAGCGTCAAAAAAAAAAAAGGAGTGTGTGTTCTTAATACTAAATATTAAACCTCTCTGTGTCATTTAAGGCAGCGTATCACACTTTATTCCTGTGGGTTATGCATGGTATTGAAATATTAATCTCTCCGGTCCTGAGGCTCACTGAGGCAGAGCAAAATGTTTTAATGCATGCCGAGTCATCACGGATACAGCGCGGAAAATGATTGATTGCAAGGAAATCCACATTTACATTTATTCATTTGGCCGCGACTTTTTTCCCCCTGAGTACAAACGGGCCACAGTAAATCAAGGAGTGGAGCGTTGCTTTATCATCCCTCAGGGTTAGAAAACACATTGACCTGTTAGATGAGTGAAGGGATACTGTAACCTACTTAAAATGATTGCACATATAAATTGTGGATTGTGGAGTTGCTTTGCTCAGGTCAACGAGTTTCTCACCTTTAGAGGGAGTTTTTTGACGAGTACAGCTGAGTTCATGCCTGCATAGTTTGATGCAAATCTGATATGTGGGATAACATTGTTCAATATGCAACGACAATATGGCTCGCGAGAATAAATTGTTGTGCTGTTACGTACATTGTTGGACCTGCTGTACAAGAATATTGTGGATCTCGTTATTATCTATTTGACATGACTTTCGGTTTCCCTCTACATTCAACAACTATATAAAACAAACTTCACCGAGCAAATTATCTCCGTACACACGAGAACCCAGAACCAGCTCCAGTACGATGGGTGGTGATAAAGTTTACATCGCCGATACATCAAAAACCTCAGAAGTAGTAGCTAATTATTAATTGACTTACAGTTATTTGACGCACATGAATCTGTTATCTAAACACCTTCAACGGCAAAAGGTGATGAATTTGTTTGGACAAACTGAGGTGAGATAAGAAGCCAAAACATACAGGAAAATGTTTGTTTTCCAAAATACGTCAATCGATATTAATGTAGACACGGTGTTAATGGAACACTAATCATCATCACAGATGTGTTGATATGTGTTCAATGTTGTTGTACTTTTTTTCATACTAGCAACGCACGACAGCTAAAGGTATCTTTACCTGCTGTCACTGCAATAAACAACATGGAAGTGTCGCTTCTCGTGTTGGTATTATCTTACTGGTGACTGCTGCTGCTCCTCGTAAAGGAAACGCTGGGTTCTCTTGACTACTGACGGGTCTGAGCCCATAAATGGGATGGCATACTGCGCGATCTCCTTGCTGAAAAACATAAAACCCCTGCACACACACAGACACACACACAGACACAAACATACACACCAAATTACACAGACAGAAAGCAAAGTGGTCAACATTCACCACATCTATCTCTGCCTGCAGCAACAGCTCAGCAGTATTTGAGCTCATTTCATCCATTGATAGTCTTTTAAATCTGTCTCTCCGCCCCTGCCAGGCTCCACGTTCCAATAAAATCTCTTTGCACTGAATGTAAATCAGTCTAGTAATCTTCAAATCCCAGCTATTTGCAGAAACTTTATACAGTGACTTAAAATTGACCCTTGTGTCTTACCTGTAGAGTTACGTGACCCTGACGTTAAATCTAACTAGTCAAAATGAAGGTATTCATCCAAAAACATCAACATAAAAACACATCTGCAACACATGTTCTTTACATTACATTTATTTAGAAAATGATTGAAGTTTATGAAATGGCAATATAACTATAATTTTATTACGAATATTATTCCATCGTTCACTTTGCAAACACACCATTAAAATCATGTGTAGGTCAAGTGTAAAATAAAAGATGCATCAGTTTCGGTGGGAAAATCCCTTTTTCTGGCATGCACTGAAAAAAAAACACCTTCCCCACTCTCCTGACTAATGGCTGCCAGGCCCCCACTCCAATAAAAATGTTATTTCTCAAAGTAAAGTGTTTGAGCCAGACAGTAATGACTCACTTATAGCTTTACCTCTTTTTGACTTTGGCTCCCACCACAGGCAGCGGCTTGTGGCCAAACTTCTTCCTCAGCTGGCGGAGGGATCCACTGTCTGCGAAACCGTAGACGGCAGACTGCCAAGTGGCATCGTGGCCGCTGAACCCCTGCGAGGGTGGAGATAACTTTCAATTCTGTCACTGTGCAGAACAACTACCCCAAAGTCCTCTCAATACACACCAAAGGTTTCATGTGAATAACTAAAAAAATGACACATGTATATGACAAAGATGACGATTCTCAAACTGCAGTCTAATCGTCTAATTATAGGCTCCACTCTCTGAAACTGCTCTCTCTATACATATTTCCACAATTTCCCTCGAGCTTCTGCTATACAACCTTTCTGTGTCACAGGAATACTGATGTTGTGCTTCATAATAGCGTTTTCCTGGAGTTATTTTTGGGAATACTGTATTCTCAGTAGAAGTGAAGTTTAATGCCACATTTTTCATCACCATCTAAACATCTAAGATCTTATATAAACTTACACCACAACAGCTGTCACTTTACTCTTAAAAAGGCTGCACATAGATTATTAGGCTCCAGTATTAGACTACATATCCCATCATGCAGTGCAGCAGCTGTAGTAGTTCAGGCTACCTCAGGCCCACTGCTAATTTTCAGGAAGCTCTCCACAGCCGTTAGCGTTCCTGAAATCAGACCACAGAACACAAATAAGACCAAGCTCCAGTTTGCATTAATCAAATCATAAGTTCAACTAAACTTGACATTTTTACAATATATTTGAGGAAATGTAAACACAAGTGAACTAACAAGACAAACCAGCAGTGCTGTGTTTGTCTAGTGTTCACACCTTGACATACTGAGGGCTCAGTCAACCTATGAGAAAGTTTGACTTCATAGCTTCTTTATTGTGTAAAACAATAACAGATATTTTGATTCACATTTGAGTTTCAGCAAATGTGAATTAGTTTCCTACCTTTGAACTGCCTCTGTGTGTAGAGAACACCCAGGTCTGCTGGTACAGAGTCGAAGCCACAGCTGCCGATCACGTACACTCCTATGTCCAAGGCCTTAACGTGGTACTCAAGCTGCATACGCTCCAGAAACTGTGGACGATTAAGACCCACACTTACAAATACACACACAAAAGAAATATGCACCTGTGTTGTAAAGAGTTAGAAGTTAAGTTACGTTTTGAGAGAATTCAGCGCCATGTTCTCTCATGAATAACAGCGACTTCGACCACGTTAGTCTCTCCCTCTGTGGTGTGTGCGGTAATACCTTTTTTCTAATTTAAATTAAATAACTGTTGTTGTGTTCAACTGTACACAACTAATGCAGGAAAGGAGCTGCTGTGTGTGAGTGAACTTCATGGGCATGGACCAAGTAATGAAGTGAAGTCACCAGTCATAGCTTGCTTGTTGTTGCATCATTAGGAAAAAAGTGGAAAAAGTCACCAGACTCCCTTAAGAAAACACTTAATTTTGAGACTGTTAATTCTGCAAATGTTATACATGATGATATTTCTTGGTGTAAAAATATTTGGTCAAGTGGTTTATTAATGGTCAAGGATGACAGGGAATGGGATGAGACATGGGAAGGTGACATGCAGCTAAGAGCTACAGGTCAGATTTGAATCCTTTGACGCAGTGGTGAAGACAACCCTCAGTCTAATCAGTCTACTTTAGTGGCAGTAGCAACCAAGCTAAAAAGCATTTAAAAAACATAGAGATGGATATTTAGTTATTTTCCAACCTGAGGTTCGCCACTGATGTCCAAGTAGTGAGCTCCGTTTTCAACACAAGCTTTGACCACTGGTTCACCATAAAATCTGTACTGAAAGGACAAAGAGACCAAGAGACAGAATTATCCAACACAACACAAGCCACAAGATTACAGTGTTGTGGGTTCGAATCCAATTTAAAACCTGCGTCAGATGTAATCTCGCCACATATTTTGTTTCACGCCCTGACAGAGTCTGGAGACATACTCACAGGCCCCACACAGTTGAGAATCACCACGCCTTGTTGGCACATGATGGCCAGCGATTCCTCGATAGACACGTCGGCAACAATGATTTCAATGTCAGTCCTCAGCTCTGGCATAGCTGACAGAAGAGAGAAAGAGAGAATAACTTTCAGTAACTGTACAGTGGATAGACCTGATTCACGGCTTCAAAGAGGTCATATTCTGCTTTTTGGGTTCCTGCCGTTTACTTTATGTTATGAACCGCCTGCAACGCCTGGTTTGGAGTCGAGTGTAGCTCAGGAGGTAAAGCGGGTTGTCCAATAATCTAACGGTTGCTGGTTTGAATCCCTGGCTTCTCTGTTTGCATGTTGAAGTTGACACTGAACCTCAAATCGCTCCTGATGAGTAGTTGGCACTTTGCATGTCAGCATCTGTCATCAGTGTGAATGTGACAAGTGTTGTAGACATGCAGCTCCATTTACTATCCCCATAAATGTTCTATATATTCATAATAAACCTATTAACTCAATAAACATGTATATATTTATAATAACATATATATTAATTTATAATAACATATTTACAATCCAGTCAGTCAGCAGAGAAACAGTTTCTACTGTTATTTTCGATCACACTACCTGGCTCTGCATGACCCGCCCTCCTCCGCCTCTGATTGGCTACATCCTGCTGTAGCAATACTTTGATGTTCATCTCTCATCAGAGATTGATCAGAGGTGAGATGTCTCACTCTGTAGCTAAAAACTGAGCATTTAAGACAGAGAGTGTAAAGCACTGCTGCAGCGATTCACCATGTGAGAGAAAATAATGCCTATTTTGAAAATTAAAGTATGTAAACTTGTTTTACAGGAACCCCCAAATAAAAGTAAGAGCCTGTAAAATTTCCATCATATGACCTCATTAATACTTATAGCGACAGATCAGTTATGTGTCGGTGCTGTGGTATTAAAGATGAAGGCGTGTAACGTGTCTTCAAACACTCTGAACCACTTTATCTTCAGAGTGAATAAGACTGTAACATGACACATTAGTCCAGCTATGTGAGCCACACTGCCCGTTCCTGAAGCTAGCTGACAGCAATGAACTGACAAGGACTGAAAACTGTTTACGTGCAGCTACACAACAACAACAACAACAACAGCAACAACAACAGCAACAACAACAACCAGTGTGCTGCCTCTGTCAGTCAGGTAGAGTCAGGTATCCTTCTGTTAGCTCCACTACACCCGGTCCGGTACCTACACAGCCTCCCCGCGGCTCGACTCAACACGTCCTCCAGCCGCTGTCTGCTCCTCCCGGCCACGGCCCACTTCAGGGGGGAACCGCCGGGACTCTCTGCGGCGGTCCGAGCGACCTCCTCCACCACGAACTGCCCCGTGAACCCCGTGGCACCGAAAATGATGACATGGTAGGGTCTGCTGGAGGTGACAGCCGCCATTGTTTTGGTGTTTCACGTCAAGGTCCCGCCTTACCCCGCTGATTGGCTGAGCGGAGAACATCCTGACGTCATAACTGTGGTGGGCGCCGTCCATTAAAATAAACAATAATATTTGTTTTAAAAAAAAAAGAAAAATGTATAGTTTATTAAACTTTGACACTTATTTCACTCTTAACAAGCAATGACACGCTTTATAAAGTGTTAATGAGCTCTGTACCCGCACTGTCATGATCCGCTCTGTGGGTAACATGGTGGCTGATTCTGTGGTGTACAGGGACACCTGGTGCCAAGGTGTGGATGTTACACCTGGAGAAACAGGTACATCTGAGAAGGATCAACTCATCACCCACTGACTTTATCTGCCTGATCTCTCCTCCACTTCAGTGCTACACTGTTGGGTTCTGAATGGTCAGAGATGGAAAAAGTTCTAAATTCTTGTACTCAACTAAAAGTAGCAATACTTTGATGAAATATTACTCAATACAAGTGAAATTACCTGTCTCAAAATCTACGCAAGTAAAAGTAAAAAAATAGTTCATTTAAAATCTTCTTCAAGTAAAAATTACATGGTTACATTTTAAAAAATGATAAAACCAGGGCATTTAGTGAAAACAGGACAAGGAGTCATAAATGCAATGACAACATAAAACATGTCAAGTTGTCAACACATTTAAAACCCTTGGAAAGGTATAATGTGCAACTTTTAGTTCAGACCATCCCATAAAACATTTTCACACAATACATCAGTTCAAAGTGCCTTAAGTTGAGATTTCTGAGTGCTATCCTTCTTTTTCTCTTCAAACACATCAACACCATTAACACAAAACAATTACCCAAATAAGACTAAAATCTATTTGTCAGGGACATATTCTGATGGTAGGCTGCGCGCTTAATATTTAAAGATAAAACATGTTTAAATAAAGTCCTAACTTGTTGTGAACTCAATGGCAGCTTCTAGAAACTTAAAAACTTAAAATGACCCTGTCCCACTGTATGTCTGCATGCAAGATATTTGCTTAAGAGCATTAGTCTACAAACATGGTGTTGGGTTGGAGCAGCAGTGTGTTTCAAAGTTAGTTGCGCTCATCCTTGCTGGCTCTGCAGTGAACAGTAATCCAGCCGCTCACCAGCAGCTGAGGCAGGCCGGCCATATCTTGTACTGCACGACTGTGCCGTTTACTATGGGGTGCGGATTGTAAAGTGGTGCTTGCTGAAATAAACAGGAACTTTTTCGCCACAGCAAAAAGTCATGTATAAAAAACACGTGAATTTTTTTAATGTTACTTTTGACCAGGTTCACAGCAATATTTGTGAACTTTGTGATATTTACTTCTCTTGTAAAAAATTGAATTTCAATGTTTAATCTGAATAAAAAAATCTAAATGCTAAATCTAAACATAAGTGTTAAATTTAATCTAAATGTTAAATCTAAATCTAAATGTTGAATGTTAAATATAAATGTTAAATATAAATGTTAAATCTAAATATAAATGTTGAATGATAAATATAAATGTTAAATCTAAACATGAGTGTTAAATATAAATCTAAATATTGAATGTTAAATATAAATGTTAAATCTAAATCTAAATGTAAAATATAAATCTAAATGTTAAATCTAAATGTTGAATATTAAATATAAATGTTAAATCTAAATGTTGAATGTTAAATCTAAATGTTAAATCTAAACATGAGTGTTAAATATAAATATAAATGTTAAATATAAATCTAAATGTTAAATATAAATGTTAAATCTAAATATAAGTGTTAAATATAAATATAAATGTTAAATCTAAATATAAATGTTAAATCTAAATATAAATGTTAAATCTAAATCTAAATATTGAATGTTAAATATAAATGTTAAATCTAAATCTAAATGTTAAATCTAAATGTTGAATGTTAAATCTAACCACAAGTGTTAAATCTAAATATAAATGTTAAATATAAATGTTAAATCTAAATATAAGTGTTAAATATAAATCTAAATGTTAAATCAAAATCTGGTTAAAAGGAACATTAAAAAATTCATGTCTTTTTATACATGAGTTTTTGCTACATGTGGTAAAAGGTTGCCGTTTATTTTAACATGTGCAACTTTACAGTCGGCGCCCCATAGTTGGCTTCTTGTATTGTTGTGTAAAACACTCTTTTAATTGTGACCGAAGGTTTTCATTGTTCATGAGTTCAGCAGAATTCGATGTTTTAGGTACAGCTTACATTTCTAGCTCCACTGTGTAACAATTTTATAACCTAAAATTCTTCCTTAAAGTCGTGCCAGTTAAACTGTTTCTTATCAAGTGTCACTTCCACAGAACTGAACAGAGCGCTTCATGAGAACACCACACATTGTACATTTCACAGGTCAGTTTTAGTGCAAGAATGAGGAGTCACACCCAAACTGCTTTCTGCCAATTAAACTGTTTCTTATCAAGTGTCACTTCCAAGGAGCTGAACAGAGCGCTTCATGAGAACACCACACATCGTTAATATTACTTATCAGTTTTATGTGCAATCATCATGGTTACTTCAAAGATGCCGTATCAACAGCAGGACAAGACAAAGCAGACAGATGAAAGTAATGTTAAATGAAAGATGTGTTGAATATATATACAACCACAGAACTGGACTAACATTTAACCAACGACACACAAACACATCAAATATTGAGAATGCTTCGTTATGCTTTAAGTTTCCAAAGGATGTGACTTAACGACTGTTGTCTAGTTCCTCGTCCTTCTGATTTACTAACAGAGAGCAGCAGTAGTCAGGGCCAGAGCCAGGATTTTAGAGATACTGAGGCCCTCCACCTCCACCTCCACCTCCATCTCCACCTCCACCTCTACCTCCACCTCCATCTCCACCTCCATCTCCATCTCCACCTCCACCTCCATCTCCACCTTCACCTCCATCTCCAGCCATCCATCCTGCACATATTTATGACTGCAGTATAAATCTGTGCATTTCTCTGAATTATGACAGGAACGAGAATCGCTTAGCAAATAATAGCAGTGCCATAATTATGGACTAAAGTTTAATTAACTGTACTTTTCCTATTTTTTGGGGTTCATTTCTAATTGTAATTCATTTCAAATTAATCTAATTTATTGTAATGAGCATGGAGTGTTACCAAATATATGAAGATATCAAGGACTCAATAGAAATACAGAGGACATGAATCACAATCAGCACCATAACACTCGGTGTCCTCAGCAGCAGCTACGGCCCTGACAGCAGCTAACGTTAGTTCACAGATGGAGTCAGCTAACATGAACTAATGATCGACTTCCAGCACAACACACAGAGTTCCACAGAGTCCATTTCATTGATCTGAACAGAGCACAGCGTCTGAAATCATCACAGTACAGGTGTAGTTTACCCAAAGAATTCATACAGAACACTAAACCTTTCTATATGACGACATCTCCACATGTAAGGGACGACAGTATGTGTGCACATGAGGCAGCTTCATTCATTCATTGTGTTCAAATGTGTGCTGACAAATAAACATGTGAACATTATTCTGTGTACAGTTTAAACATTTTACACATAAAAACTCATCAGTTTAAATAATGATGCCTGTTTTTTGTTTTAAATCAAGTGTCACTGAACAGAACTGAACTTCATGGAAACATCACAAATGTTTGCTTCATGTGTGAGTTTTTGTACAAAATGAAATGAAGGTATAATCTGTTTACCGCAGCTCATAGGTGGATTGTGTAACAATTAAAGTCCTGCCTACTAACCTCTTTCTTATCAAGGGTCACTTCCACAGAACTGAACAGAGCACTTCATGAGAAAACCACACATTATAGATTTTACTTATCAGTTTTATTGCAAGGGTCACAGTTAGTTGAAAGAAGTCTGTATCAACAGCAGGACAAGAGAAAGCACCACAGATGAAAGTAATGTTAAATGAAAGATGTGTTGAATCACAGAAGCTGGTGGAACAGAAGTTAGTGAGGAAGTGAATTTGAACATTTGGACAGAGCCGTTTGTTGGTGAGGTTAAATTAGTGTCCACTGGCACGACTACACAGACGAATCCTGATGACTCCAATCACAACTTCTCTCTAAATACAACAATGCACATACATAATCCATAGTTCATCTATCAGTTTATTAACATTGGTAACATTTGGGTAGTTCAGCAACCAGCTGGGTAAGAATCATGAACAGAACATCAAGATTAGAAGTTAACCATCAACCATTTACAAAGTATTATGAACATCAGTTGCGACTTTCCAATGAACCACTGCTCACAGATACTTCATGAAGCAGTTCATCCCTTGTTAACAGTGAAATAATTAACTAAAGTTTGATTAACTATGCATTTGTCATTCTTTATCAAATGTAATTGTTTATTTTCATGATTATAAAGTGTTACCAAATATATATGTTGTCAAAAACCAGAAAAAAATATTGATGACGTCAGTGTCCTCAATTGGAGCTACGTGACCGCTAACATGAGCTAATGAGCAAACATTCTAGAGAATACTATCACAAGTTTGCACGATAAGCCACACCTCTTTTCTCTATATAATGACAGCTGACTGATGGGTAGTACAGCAGACTTCAGCAGATCAGTTGACTTCTTACTGCCAGATATTCACTGTCAGCAGAAACGTGAGTGTTGTTTTACTATTTCAGATCTTAATGAATGATTTTCAGTGTAAATTGTGTAAATGGCTGCAGTTTGTGAGCACATTTACAATATGATTTATTTTCAATGTCTTGATGGTGATCAATGTTTGACACTGTAATTATATTGGAGCTCAGCTGAAAAGGCTGCTGTTAACTTTTTGTCTTATTCTGTTTACTTTAATGCAGCTACCAACAATGGCCCAATACATCACAGACCTCGATGTGTCCATCGATGCAGGTGACGAGGAGCGTCTCCAAAAAGCAGATTACAACAAAATCAATGTTAATCTGAACAAAGGGGCAGGAGGAAATAACATCTATCTGTGGTACAAACAAGGCAGCCAAAACCCAATCACCAAGGTTCAGGCTACATTCAATGATAAAATGGCTGGTGGATTGACCAGTGCAGGGTACACAAAGATCAATAGAGACCTCAATGCTGGAGCCAAAGGTGATCGCATCTACCTTTGGTACTACAAAGGGTCCGGAGTATTCGACACTCCTATAGTGGAGGTTGATGTCACTGCAGATGCAGAAAGTGATGCTCACAAGCTTTCCCTGGGTTGGGAGAGATTGACCTGTGATCTGAACCGCAGGGCTGCAGGGAACTGGATCCATGTGGTGGTGAAGAGAGAAAATCAAACATACATCTGTGATGTTGCTGCCACTGATTCCTATGCATCAAACGAGAAGATGTTGAAGGATGGTTACATCCGAATGGATGAAGACACCAACAGGGATGCAGGAGGATCCGATGTCTTTATCTGGTACCGTCAAACCACCAACCGCCAGCGTGCACTCACTGATCTGCAGGTTTCCACTGATGATACTGAGTCTCAGTCCCTTAAGCAGCACAACTACGACCAAGTGAGTGTTAACCTCAACACAGGCACCGGAGGTAACAAGGTGTACCTGTGGCACAAGAAAGAAGGAGGCAAACAACCCATTAAGGCCATGGTCCTGCTCCTGCAACCTGAGAAAGCTGACGTGTATCAGAGTCAGGGTGTCACTGTTATCAAAAGAAATCTCAACACTGGCACCGATGGCTGGATTGAGTACCTGTGTTATCTTCAGTGAGAGCCTGAGAAAGCTTCTTTAAGGCAGCAGAGCTGAAGTATCACAGTCCAGCAGCTGGTGAAATCATTTTGGTGATGGCCTCTCACTTTTCTTCTTCTTCTCTTCAGTATATAAAACAGTGTGATTCATTGTGACTGTGATGCTCCTGCCAATATCAGAAAGTACCAATGGAATATGTTTCCTTCTGTCAAATTCACGTCAGTTCAAATCAATCAAACGTATTCAAGCGGCTGTTTGTCTACAATGATGTTAATGATTGATTGAATATGAAGCTTCTGTATCACTTTAATCTGCACATTTCCTGATTATCAATAAAAACACGTTTGCATGAAAAGTGTGTTTGTTTCAGACTCTGTATGATAGAAACTTCACTTTGTGGATTTTCATGTTTTCAAGAGTAACATTTTGAAATTCATGGAATAAATACAAGTCAAAGTCCCTCGTTAGTTGTGATTTTAGATTAATTTAACTATGTAAAAAGAGTTCAGGAGAAGGTCTCACAACATGTTAAAGTAGATCCTAGATGACTTAACACAGCTGAGCACACACCTTCTCCACAATGTTTTCTGAGGGTCATTTTAACTTGATTAATAGAGAAATCTAGGTCTGTGTGCCTGTAGCGCTTCATGTAATATAAACAGATAGTTTTGGGTTACATTCAGGTATCACTAATAATGAATGATTATCAGGGATCATTATTAATTATGATAAATAATGAGATCCAGTTGGCATTAGATCACCTCGGGGCACCGCCCTTAAAGAAGGGAACAGAAAACTAAGTCAGTCTCATAAAAAGGTTCTAAACTGTCAGTTTGTATCTCTGATTAATAATTAACTTAATAACTAAAACCAAAAGTACCATAACAGCTGTGATGGTCAATGGTTGCACAATATTAAATAGAAAGCATTAAAAAAGATGAAAACACACATTATAAGTGAGAGAAGATGGTTGGCTGACCCTGAGTCTGTGTGAAGGACGGGGTGAAAGCCTGGACAGGGCAGGTTTTTAGGACTGGAGGCAACATTTCTGGCTCTGGATTAATCGCTCACCTCCTGCAGAGCTGCTGAAGCTTCACCTGTCCACGTCTGAACAGAGTTTACTGATGTTTGACCCTTTAGATCAGCTGGAAGTAAACAGGCACAACTAACAGGGAAATATCAGTCAGTACGTACAAGAGAGGACTTTGTAGCTGCCAGAAACATGATCAAGGATATTACTTATAACAGGTCTGAGGTCTGTTTCAGTAAAATCACCAGCTGCAACAATAATTCCATCTGTTTGTTTAGTCTGATGACGTCATAAAATTCCTGTCCTGTACATTTACAGTAACGGTTAAATTTTGGACTTCTTGTAAAAAATGAAGTAAAAGAACTTTTATTACCCACAAATGTAGATTAACTGTGGAGCCAGAAGAAAGTGACTCTGTACCCACACTGTCATGACTGCAGCAGGATAACATGGTGGCTGATTCTGTGATGTACAGTGACACCTGGTGGCAAGGTGTGGATGTTACACCTGGAGAAATGGTGGCCATGGTGTCACAATCACATCTTTCATTCAGAGATGAGAAACTATTTTCAGACACCAAGAAACAGTTCAAATCAGGAGCCTTGACAAAAAAAAACACAATGGCAAATTATTGTTATCAACATTTTTTATATTCCCTCGTGGACACAAATGAACATAAATATTAAAAACATTAAAATGTTGATTGATGAACAATATGGAAAATTATAATTTGTCAGACTCAGTAAAACATCGATACAAGGCAGTGGTAGTAAAAAGGAACATGCTGATCTCATTTGGTTTTCTCTGTTTCAGTAAAATGGATTGTTAACAGGCATTTATTTATTTCATGTAGTGTCACTTGTTCCAGACAGTAAACACAACTGTTAGGACCAGAAGGCTCTTCTGCTTTTGGACAACACGATACAGAGACAGACAGCATGTACGCTGGGTATCAGACTGCTGATGCTTATAAAAAGAAATGTCTGGATTGTGCATTTAACCCACTGGGTCAGTGAGAGCTGGTGTGAATCAACATGTGAACATTCACCAGAGATATAAACCATCCAGACGAGTCTTCTCTCTGTAACAGGTTCATGCTGTCATGATGTCGCCGTGTCCTCCGCTGCAGGAGGAGACCGGACACGATCGTTAATCCACATGTAGAACGGGACTTTTAGGGTCGCACACCTCAGGGTGAACGTGAACACATGGAGCACCGGCAGTATAAATACAGAGGAAGTGCCTGAGTTTGTGGCGCGGCTGTTAAAGTGCTGTATCACATACTGATGACCGTGATGACCACGCTGACAGGTACTGTGTTACCAGCTGGTCGGCTCGTCCTGCATCATTCATGCAGACTGTTTCATGGTGTTGTGCTTTGTTTTTAATCATACATTTACTGGTATCACACACAGTTCAATGCTTCTTCATATTAAGATGGTGAGAGGAATGTTAAAAGTAACCGAGGTAAAACATCAGGCTCATGTATACACAGTCAGGGTTCTTCAAAATAATATAAATCTTTGTTTGTTCTTATCTTATATACAGTAGGTGTACAGAGAGGTCAACAGGAAAAGAAGATTATGTTCAAATTCATTTAAAAGGGGGAACAGAATAAATCATTTTGCCCACTGATGATCAAAAACACACACATACGTACAATCTCAACGACTATCGACAGCTTCTCTCTAAAGAAAAAGGTCACACAGGAGGAATGTATAGGCGGCTACGACTGCTACAAACATGAGAGAAACACATGAAACACGTCTTCTGTTAAGTTATTCATATTGGTCTGCTGTCTGTGAGCTTCAACTTGAGATGAAACGTCCACACAAAGAGAGGTCTGATCCCACAACATGCACGCTGACAGCTCTGACTGTTTGTTGTGCTGCCAGCACCTTTTACTTTTATATAAATCTTGGATTGGCAGTGATCCGAATGACTCGGTGCACCAGTCACGTTGACTCGTTCTGCTCAGGAACTACTCGCTGTTTTACAGAACACGGTCCGTTACAGCGCCGACGTCTGGAGCGCCAGACGACTCAGACTAAGTCCGGAGGGGCAGCCAGCGTCCCAGCCCTTCCAAGAACCTCCGTACGTTTGTGACGTAGAAGTCGACGTTGTGAGTGAAGTCGGTGCAAATGTTGGAGTAAGTGTCCACCAGGGTGCAGTACAAGGCGGTCCCACCGATGCTGATCACCACGGTAACCACACACAGCAGGAGCAGGATCAGGCAGGAGTCTCCACCCACCTCGTCTGCAACAGAGAAGAGGACGAACGTGGTATTTATTCATTCATTCAGTAGAGTAAGCCTTCATTTTCTGAGGATGCTGAGAAATGAACACAGATAAGAAGCTGTGTGACAGTCTGATGGTGTCAAACATGCACTTTGAAGGTTCTGGATGAGTTAAAGTGCACCTTGCTCGATGCCGTCCTCCGGCTCGCTGAAGCGAACTTTGCGTTTGGAGTTCTGTTTGGTCACGTCGTTGCTCGGAGGAGGCAAACCGTCCAGCGACGCTCTCCTCCTCTTCAGGATGGAGACCAGACCGTCTGGGGAGGAACTCTGAAGGAGACACAGAAACATTAATGTTTCCTCTTCTCTCTGTTCAACCAGGCTGTTGGATCTGTAAAATGTTGTGGTAATATTCTATCAGTAAAGGTTTGTTTAAAACCTGCGTTGTTATGTACATGATGCTAAAGGTCGTAACAAACCACAGTTTCACTGCAAGAAATCAAACTACAAGCTTTTGACTCAGCCATTATCATCATCCTCAGTCTCCATCTGCACCATCTTAAAATTAACATCCAACATGTGACATGATGCCAAAAGTGCCATAAAACAGACAAATCAACAGTGTTAAATGTTACTGAGGCAAAGCTTCCAACTGACTGAGGTCACACAGGCCACACTGGATCTCTGGGAAGCAGTGAGGCCCAAAAGTACACCTGCAGTCACCTTGTTTTAAATCAGGGGAATAAAACCACAGAATAAAACGAGCTACATCCTGTAAGATGATCAGCGGTGAGGAGTGAGCAGGCTGCAGACTGACTCACACTGTGTTGTTGGTATCAGACGACAGACGACCAACCGGAGAGGAGCCACAGAAAGCTTGGCTGAGGACGCACAGGTGCAACAACACAACACAACTATTTATTCTGTTATATTGGAGAGACACAGCAGGCCAACTGGTGTGTCTCAGCTGTGCATCGTCATGGAGGCGAGTTCAGAGCTGCAGTTACACAACACGGTCAGCAGAGGTCAGCAGTGAGAGCAACTCCCCCTGCAGAGCTTTACAACAACACCCACCCTGATGAAAACCTTTTGACCTGATCATAATCTGCACACAAACCACAGGGCAGAAACAGTAACACGCAGCTCGGTCGTATGTCGAGCTGCCGGCATCATCTGCTGCCATCACAGGTCAATCATCCATCGAGGTCAGTGGGTCAACAGCATGACGAGTCACGCACCGGTCGCCTCCTTCAGTCACATCTGCACAGAGGCACCGTCAGAACCCCTGGAGGTCGTGACAGCCTGGTTCTGGTCCAGGTCCTGTTGTTTTGGTTTCATTGTGTGTGAGTGTTTTATGTTTCCTGGTTCTGTGCTGTCTTTCTCCCTCCTTCCTGTCTTCTGGTGCTCCTCAGCAGCCTGGTTTTTCCCTCCACACCTGTGCTCAGTCTGATTCAGTAGCCCCGCCCTGTCACCTGAGTTCCTCCTCCTCCTTCACACCTGCACCTCATCTCCCTCATCAGGTCAGTTTGTTCTGAAGTCTGTGTTGTTCCCTCACTCTTTGTTCCTCCGTCTGTTCAGCTCTCATCCTCACGTAACTCCTGTTATCCTGCGTTCCTTCGTCCTTTCGTTTGCCAGATTTTTTGTTACTCGTCTGTTTGCTTCCTGGATTCTGTGGACTAATGATCAGTTTTCATTAAATCTCGCTCTTTTCTGTTGAATCCACCGGCCTTTTGTCTGCATTCGGTTCCTGTTTCTGCCTGCGTGACAGTTCCAGAAAACTCTTGAGGCAGACTGTGAAATGACAGCGAGAGCAAATAATTCAGATTTCTAAATCTAAAGCCAATGACGATCGGACGATATTCTCTCTGAGCGATACAGCTGCTGGAGTCCTTTAATATATGCTGAGTGTTACTTCAGTAATGCCATGAAACAAAGTTGTGTTATTATGTGTGTTTTTGTCACAATAATTCAGTCGACAGTGCAGGAAATCATTCCTGTTTGCTTCAGGTACTATTTTAAATTCACATAGTAAATCATCCACATTAACAGTGTTTTTATGCTCGGCTCTGATTTGATGATGATGTTAAAATATTTGATATCAAGTTTAGTTTAAGAGCTCTACAGTGAGCAGCTGTCAAGTTAGAAATAAAGACTTTTCCTTCAGACGTTTCTCGTTCAGGCAAACGGTCTTAAATGTCTTAAAGGTCACAGTCTGCTAACAGAAGCTGCTTTCTCCCACAGAGAACTCTGGTCCTGAAACACCTCGTCAGTGTAGTCACGACTTTGTGACATCACAGTGTGTCCTGAGAGTACAAATGGAGGACAAACTTTTGAATGTCATCATTATTTCAGTTGATGCTTTTTTTCCTGTTTCCAGCAGTTTGTCTGAGCCGCGGTGACGTCTCGCTGCAGCCAACCGGTGACAAGCTCCTGTCTCACTTCCTGTAATGCTGCTTCATAATAAAACCTTTGAAATGACTAAATAACAGGGCGCTTTTATTGTGAAGAAGTTATAGTAAATGAAAAACCCCAAAATAACGTCTTTTAAAATCAGTTTTGATCTCAGAGCTTCTGGAGACTCAGATTTTAAAATCAAGTCTCCATCTACTTTAGTTGTTATAATGCGGCGACACCATTTTACTCTGAAGCTCCAGAAATGTTTCCTGGACAACAAAACCTCAGATGATGACTGAACTTTCACATTTTGATGAACATTAAGCCATAAAGTTTTTCCAGAACTGAGCGTCGCTGCTACGTATGTTTTGAATTACATATCAAGCCACACAGATTGTGTTTCTGCAGCAGTGACTGAAAAAGAGAAGTAGAAAATAAAAAAAACCCTCATGAAATGAGACTCAGTGTTTTCATTGCATGTTAAATTGGTCCCGCCTGTTTAAACCTCCACTGGATTATATAACAGCCATGATCTTGAAGCCTTCAGCCTGTTCTGATTGTTTTTGGTATAACTCTGATTTCATCTCCACCTCCAGGATGAAGCCCGACCCCTCCAGCTCAGGACACGAGCCTCTGGCAGGGGCTCGGTCATCTGGCCTGGTGGACATCCCAAGTGTCAGAACACACCAGCGGACATGGGTGGAGGTTTTTGGAAAACAGAGGAGTAGGCGATGATCTCACCGAGGAGACCGCAGAGATCATTTGTGGGCGTGTCAGAGTACGACCTCGACACACACAGTCGTTCTTTCTGCAGGCGGGAAGTGCAACAGGCGGTAAACACAGAGGAGATCAGGGAGAGGACGGACAAGATATTCATACCCGTCCTGTAACTCTGTCTGTTTGTGATTGTATTTGTATCGTGTGTTCTTACCCCCTCTGTGTTGGACAGCTTGGCCAGGTCCTTGTCTGAAGCCTGGGGGACTCCTGTCGGCCACTCCACCTTCACCTCCTCCTCCTCGGGCGTCTCCTCACACGGCTCCTCCTCCTCCTCCTCTTCTACCTCCTGTCCTTCCTCATACGTCTGTTCCTCACCTCCCTCCTCGTCCTCCTCACCCCTCTCCTGATGTCTTGTCCGTAGTACAGGAGGCTCCTGTTCGTCGCCCTGGTGCGCTGCATCAGGCTTGTCAGCTGGAATGCAGGTGAAACGGGACACAGAGTTATTGATTATGGATTATCACTTCGTGTATGTGAACTGTGTACTGATAGAAGCTCTGTGCAGCCTCATGTGTCTGAGGATTAGTGGGTCACGGCACTGACGGTACCACGGTTAAAGATTTGGAAGTTTACTCATATAAGTGATGAAAAAAATCAGACATCGGCCTTCAGTTACTGATCAACAGGCAGAATAGATGATGGAGGAATAGAAAAAGAAAACCTGACCATCCATCACATTTCAAGCGATTAAGTGCTGTTTAATATATGAACGTATTGTATCAAGAACAGTTAGATCAGCCTGCAGCTTCACGGTCGAAGGCCTCTGTGCACCAGAGAATATGATGATGTCACAGTGACGTTGACCTCTGACCTTTTTTATATCAACGTCACCACTTTGTCATATTCTGCTGTAAGTCAGATGTGTTTTACCTTCATCACGACAGGACTGCAGCGTCTCGCTCTTGCTCCGGATGTTTGTCAGCGTTGCGTTCGGCGTGCTCTGTCGAATCAAGCACAGGATACGCAGGATAAATGATCACGGATGGAGCAAAGGTCAAAATAGAGAGGGAAGGTTTAGATGTCTTACCTGTTCGACGCCGACAGTCGGTCTGAGAGATGAGATAAAGGACAGATCGAGACAAAGGAAAGTGAAGACGGCAGGAGGAGGAAGAGGAAAGAGGGAGAGGAAGAGACAGTTGTGACTTAATTTCCTTAATCATGTTGTTTTCTACTGGTGTTGGTTTCCATGTGTTATGAATGTTTTTTGCCCGCTCTTGTAAATGAAACAATATTCTGCAGACATCTGCTCTCACAAATCAAATCCACCTGCGCCGAATGTCCGCGGGCTGCAATAACATACCAAGACAGTCCCAGGAAAGGTGGGACACAACAGCGTCTGGCCCGCAGACATGCAGTATTTGTCTGAGTCTGCGAGGAAATCGCTCTCCTGCAGAAATGCCCTGTCAGAAATATAGATTTGCTTAGATCTTTTTTCCAGTCAGTCCCGCGCGTGTCTGTATCCTCGGTGAATCTTCATGCATTACGTGACTCCTCAGTGTGTCCACATGGGAGACAGAGATGGAGGTCGATCACAGTGAAGGAAAATGGGCGCTAAAAGGTTTCTGTCTGACAGCGATGAGGCGATGGGAGGAAACAGCACGAGATGAGAAGCTGAGCCGCTTCACAGTGGATGAACTGACGTGTGGGAAACATTAATAAATATATGTTTGATGGCAAAATCTGAGTTTAAGCTTTCTCAAAGGAAGAGAGAATTCAGGACTTGTGTATGAGTTCAGGCTCTCTCCTGTTTATCTCCGGCCGTGCAGAGCACTTTGAGTTCATGTGATGATCCCGTGGTGCTGTGTCAGGTGTACCTGAGGTGCGTGCTGCAGATCTGGCTCAGGATCTCGATGTGTTTCTGACTGACGCCGTCCGTCTCAGCAGGCACACTGCTCCCGGCGTTCTTCCTCTCTCTCCACTGGCTCTCTGGAAACACGCACATTTCACAGAGTTACACTCAGAGTTTGAGCGCTGATAAAACTGTACAGAGGGAAGAAACAGAGGCGCTGCAGTACCCCAGTTGTCCTGTAGGGCGGCGAGGTTGGACAGCAGCCGTTCGTGGTAGAGCTTCTCCAGCTGTAGGAACTGGATGGCCCACTGGTCTGATGAGCATCAGCAGTTAAAGACACCAACCACAAATCAGGTCGGCTGCAGTCGAGACGATCCTGAGTCTGGCGCATCATTCAAAAAGAAACCAACGAAATATAGAATCAAAGTCGAGGATTAGAATTAAAATGTTACATCCACTTTTTCCTTCTGCCCTTTACAAACAGTCGGAGTTATTATAGTTTTGTGTTTTCATCTCGGTTTAGTCTGTTTACTTGGTTTAAATGTCAGCAGCGACATTTAAGAAGTTCAGAATAGGTGTTACGATACAAACACAGGACGTAGTGAAGGCTACAAATCCTCAGAGGCGTGGCCTGTGTGGGCGGGGCCTACCTGTGCCTCTAGCACACACCTGCAGCTCATCAGCTCTGGTTTTCTCTCAACCTGCTGCCAGATGTTCTAAGATCCAGTTTCCGCCCGTCCTGGCGGTACATGGCCACGCTGCTCTTGTGTGTTCTTGTGCTCTGCACCATCAACCCTTCAACCTCTCCCCTGTCTTGGTTTCCTCTTTTGGCTCCGACTTACAAACCACCTACAAACACGTCTCTCTGCGCTGCTTTAGTCTCTGTACATCTTTTTTTTTTTATTGCCCTCCTTCACAAATCCTCCTTCCCGTCACATTAAGCCCTCTCACATTCTCCTTTGGACGTAAACACACAACACACACAGTCGTCCGTGCTGCAACACAGGAAGACAGCTGTTACCGGGCAGAAACGAGCCTTCAGGGCTCTCAGCCAAAGTATGGGGAACACCCAGCGACAGAGAGGCTGATGCACGAGTAGAAACAACAAGGACAGATAGCAGGAAAGACCTCCAGACAACCACTGAGTAACTTGTTGCCTTTCTCATATAGCTGAATATTATGACTTGGCCTTCATCAGACCAGCACAGGCCTCTGATGCCAGGCTGCAGATCTTTCTTCATCATCACATGTGTGAGTCCGGTCATGGCTGGCAAATATCACAGGACATAAAGACAGAAGAGATCGGGTCACTTGAAAGGATACAGTCCTCTTTGAGCGAGTAGGCCTCTGCGATCTGAAACACAAAGATAACTGAGTCAACAGGAGGTAGAACGATGATTTGATCCACAGAACTGTACAACAGAACTGTAACTCAGTGACTCAGAAGTGTGTTTGAGTCGCTGCTGTGTTAATTAGGCTTTTCGAGCAAACGTAGATGTTTTATTTTTTTGGTTAAATTCAACAAATTCCTTTCAAGATGAAGATCACATGACGGCGCGGAGCCACGCAGACGCCCTGTCAGACACGAAGTCACATGCAACCACTCACGGTCTGGATTAACGTGTCTCTTGTTTCAGCTTGTTAAGAGTCCAGAAAGTTTCGCCTCCTCAGACATTCTTCTGTAATAATGTGCAACTAATGGATTAATCTGCAGACTGTTTTCTAGATCGTCAACACGCCTACAACACACTGTAGAGAAATGCTCATTGTAACTTCTCAGAGCTGAGCGGGACTTTGTTCTATCACGTAGAATGATTAATTTGTCAATATAACACTTGAAGTTGTGCCATTAATGATGGAAAAGCTCACCCTCATATGTGACATCATGCATCTGTTACCAACAAGATAAAACAGATGATCAAACTGCATTCATGTTGAGAGGAAGGTCACTTCTATTATCTCAGTTTCCCTGGAAATACACAGAGTCTGATGTCAGGAAACTGCAGCGTAACGGAACCTGGTTTAGGCTGCCGACGGTCAAGATTTCCCGTCCCCGATGAGTCTGAGATATTCGCTTAAGAAGACAAGTGTTCAGCTGCTGAGTCCACAAACGTAACGTGCATTTTTAAGCTAGTAAGCGCTGTGTCACAGAAACAGCAGAGTAATACTTGAAGTGATCAGCAGTGGTGTTTCAGTACGATACGATATTTGTCAATATCACAAAGTCTGCCACGATTTTCGATTGGACTGGTTACAGGAGCCTGCGATCGATATGAGATGATGTCATATCTCCATTTAACACAATCAGTTACATTTATATCAACTCACAAAAAGCAACTAAAACATGATTTGACAGTTGGAGATATTATTTTATCAACGGTCTGTCTGTTGTCTTTAATAAAAACAAATCTCTGTTGGAAAACAGCTGAGCACGGACGCAAAACGAATTTCAAAATAAAGGCGTGTCTCATCTCTGCTCAGGTCTGACCACATCTGTATCCACTGCATGTACATACGTATGAACCCTGTATGTTTGAAGGAACTGACATCTGTGGACTGAACTGATCACTTGTGTTATTAAGTCGGCTGATATATGATCAGACAGTATAAATATCCTCCATCATTCTGCTCACTCTGCATCTTTTTCAAATCAGCTCCGACTCTTAAGTGCCAGTGTTGGTTGAAAACTTCACTTGGACTTTAAAATGAAGCCGTGTAAACATAGTTAGAAATCATGTTTGACCAGGAGCAGGCGTGCAAACCTCCGGACAGTAATTACATGTTAAAGCTACACAGACACTCTTCTGCTGCTTTGGTTCATGTTCTTGACTTTTTCTTTTGGGTATGTTTGGTATTTAACAAATGGATTCAGGCTGTGAAATGTATCCAGTTCAAATATGACCAAACATGGACCCTCGAGTGAAACTCTGACCCTGTCTCTTCTCAGCGAGCCGACGGCTGCAGCACTCACAGATTCCTAATAAATGGACCGTATTTATTACAGCGATTCCTCTGATCACCAGAACCGTGACGCAGCTGCTGTTGTCGAATGAATATTTGCACTCTCCTTTCCTTTTTCAGTATTTGAAGCCGTTGTTGCATGAGTAAGTGTGAGGAGCAAAGGGTTGTCAGTTCAAATCCCCACAGCGGCCGAGTAGATCAGCTGAACACATTTCCTCCTTGAGTGAATTCTGCTGGCTGCATTCAGACCAAATCCATCGATCAGACACCATGTTGTGAACTGGAGTGTGTTCAGTGTGGTGGGCGACTTACTTTTAAAAAGTAAGTTACAAGTTACTTCCCCCAAAATGTAACTGAGTTAGTAAATGAATTACTCCACCATAAAAGTAACTAGTTACCAGGGAAAGTTACTATTACTTGTCTAAGAATTTGGGTGTTTTTTGAGTGTTTGAGTTTCTTAAATTATAACCCGAGCTGTGTCGGTGCATTTTCATGCCCTAACAAGCTTTTCTGACACGACTGGGAAACACCAGCTCAGAGATTTGTTATATTTGTCTCAGCTCAGGGAGAAAACACACTCAGGGATCAGATCACACAGGAGTACTGCCAAACACACACACACACACACACACACACACACACAGTGGATGTAAGCATAAAGAAACTCAAAAACAAACGTAGATGCAGACACACCCACACACGAAGCCTTTCTGTCGGACTAAATAAAGACTCATATTCCCTCTGGATATGAGAGAAGAAGAACACACACACACACACACACACACACACACACACACACACACACACACACACACACACACACACACACACCTGGTGCAGCGAGTGTGGCAGCAGTGTGTAGTCGCTGTTCTCTCTGAGCGACTGCAGGGAGGCCAGCAGCTCTGGGCTCGGGCCCGGCAGTCCATCTCCAGAGACACTTCCTGGGAAACACACAACGCAAACAAACACCAAGAATGAAACACACCTAATGTTTGGGACAGTTTGTACGTTCTGATCCCAGTTTCTTTACTGCTGTGATCCTGCTCAGCATTTCAGTTCATGTGATCAGTCGGTGAGAACCTGATGTCATTCTGATTTGTAGGATCTCGTATTTGTTGGTATTCTTCTTCGATCTGTGTTTTACAGATGAAAGAGGTGCCACATTAAATCCCTGCGGTTCTCCTCTGTATGTTAGAGGAGGGAAATCATGGGGACAGTTACATCTGTCTTAAAGCTAACAGCTTAGCATAGTTTAGCTTAGCTTAGCATGGAGACTGGAAACAGGAGCTAACCTGACTCTTCCCACAGGGCATCCAAGCATCCTTGGTCTCTCTCCTGGTTACCACAAACAAACAAACTCATCTTGACAACCGGACTCATGAACCCCACAAGAACCAGACACGTTCATTTTTATTCTTTGGTTTTAGTGCAAATCAAACAAATGAGACGCCACATATTAATGAATCGTTGTGAATAATAATTAGAGCTGCTGTGAGGCTCAGCCAGGACAGCTGTTTCCCTGTTACCAGTCCTTATGGCAGGCTTGGCATTTTATCTGTCTACTGCATCTTGCACAGTTGTAACAGTATCACACTGACGATCGGTCCTCAGACACACAGGGTGAACACATTACCAGCTGCAGTAGAGTGGACGGGAGTGACTGGGAGTGTGACACAGTGATCTACAACCTAATACAAGTGAGACGGGAGCGTAAACAACCTCAGATGCTCCTTCGACTCCTTAGTGACCCTGTCCTCCACAGCTGTGATGCTAATGGCTAACACGTCTACAGACAGAGAGAGAAACACCTGGCCAATCATTAAAGACTGCTTCAGTGTCAGTTCAGATCTTCCTGCAGGGAGTTCCCGAGCTGAGGACAGGCTGAGTTCCTGACAGCGAGAGCCTGACTGCTGTCAGTCTCCAGCCAGGACTCAGGAACAGCCTGAGGATCAGAGGCTCTGGCTGACAGAGGAGCCAAACCATGAGAGCGTTTTAAATCAAATCACAATCACTCCGAAATCAGCTGAAAAACCTTCTGGTGGCCAGTGAACAGAGGCTACAGCTGGGCTGATAAAGGCCACACACACTTGGTAGATGCTAAAGCTAACTGACGGCCAAGCTGCCTGCAGCCGACACTGTGACAACTGAGTCACTGTTAGCTGAAGCCGTCCGCTGCAAATCTTGCATAACCTCCAGCTGCAGATGTAGCCTATAGCGCTCTGCACGCATCCAACAGTCCCGGCTCCGGCTTCCTCACAGCTTAAAATCATCCTGATCATCTCAAGCTTTCTTCCCGGCGTACTCGTCAGTTTGTGGTCCACAGATGGACGATCAGCTGTGAGTTATTGGCAGAATCATGTGTGTTATCTTTCCACTGTGTCTCTGCTTATTGTGATGAGATCAGTGAAGTCAGTCTAGGGTTGTTTTAGGGAAGATAAACCACCTTTGAGAGACACACTGAGGTGCAGAAACATGGAAAGCACAAAGCGGTCGTATATAAGTTAGAAAATAAAGTGTAGAGAAGTGTTTCACCTGTCACACTGTCGATGCACACGCCATCCTGCTCATGTGTCGTCTCAGCGTCGGGACCTTTCAGCGGGACGGCGTTCTTGTTACCCATCACCTCGGCCACCGCAGCGGTCGCCTCCTTCCCCAAAAGTTTGTCTGAGACCCTCCAATGGGCCGTGGCTGGAGCTCCCGTTGTTTTTGTCAGACCCTCACTGAAAACACATGAATTGTTTCTGTTTTATCAGAGCGCTTCCTTCGACTGAGATAAGCAAACTACTTTCTGGGCTCCCAGAAAGGATTCAAGGGCGTCCTGAGCGCTGGAGGTCTCTGCAGGTTTGGTTTGTGATCACTCTTGACGGAGCATGTGATTTAATCCGCCATGGCCTCTCCTGGGTGGTCAAGAAAAAAAAGGAGATCTGAAGTGTCTCCAACATAGTCTGTGAAGGCCCGGCTGTGGAGGAGGATGTTCTAAGATCCTGACAAACGTCCGCTGTCCTCTAAAGAATCACTGCAGCCTGTTTGTCCTCGTCCTCGGGAAGCTGTCAGGAGAAAAAACAGGGACATATTAAGAAATGTTGAGCAGAGCAGAGGCCAGTCTGAATGCAAAGAGGAGATGATGTAAATGGGCGTTATGTCACTGAGTGAAAGGGTCGTCTTTGTGTCTGAACCATGACTGCCCATCGAGGCATGGTGGAGTGCTCCAGTCTGAACAAACCCCAGTCTGAAAATAACATGGCAGCATCAGTGTGGATGTTCCACTGCAGACAGACTGCGCTGCTTCTGTATCCTGTAACAGTGTTCAGCCACGTCAGCAGCTCGGTGAGGCTGGATACTGTTGTACAAACATCTTTATATCTCCTAAATCTCAGCAGCTAAAAACTTTCAGCCCTTCAGATATCTCATCATATATTATGTATTGCATGAAGAAGAGTCTTGAGCATCTCTGTCGGCCTGCAGCTGATGTTTTTTATCCAGACGAACGGGGTTCAGGATTGAGTTTCTCACCGCAGGTTCATGAGGGGAGTACCTGCAGCTGTGGACAAAAGGCTGCTCTGATCCTGACCTACACACAGCACTGTGTCCTCAGAGACTCTCTCCACCTGCATCCATCTGTCCTGTTGTAGTGGTGCATTTTTTAAAACACAATCTTATTAAAACATGGCTTCCTCTCTCAGTAGAGGACGGACAGCAGCGGCTGACACGCTGAACATAAATCTATATTTCCACCTCATGAAACCTACATTTTCAGCCTGAGTGGTCCCATGTGATGCGAGACGTTCACACGGCATGTTAGAAGTCACATGAACGCTGCGAATTCAGCAACATGGAATGTGACATTAAGTACAAACGCTGGGAGCTGCGAGTGACTCACAGGATGTGTAGCATAAAACGAAGGATGAAGCAGGAGGACGAGAGGCTGCGTGGGTTTGATCTAAAACACTCTGACAGTTCTGGGTCAGTTTTTACATGGTGAGGTTCCTCCTGTGAACCACTACATGCTGTGGACACTTCTACATCAGTACTTTATAAACACTTTGAGTCTTTCCTCTGCTTTGCATGTACGATATGTTACTGCTGCGTATTTTTCAGAGATGTGATTAAGGTTTTTTAGTTATTTTTATGATGCTTTCAGGGAGTCGTTCCTTTATGACAGGCAGGTAGCAGAGCGGAGCAGGTTTAGCTGGACTAATAGAAGATACTGAGACAGTCAGCTTAGCTCTGCCTTTCTTGCAGGACCTGCCCGACTCAGCCTGACTGGCATCTATCACTTTCCTAACGAAAAGGCCTCTGTGGCTCTGTGGTGCAGAGAAGTTCAACTGGTCGGCTCCTTCTTCTTCTTCTTCCCATCAGAAAAAACAAAACAAGTGAAAGCAGTTTTAGCATCCTCCAGGCTCAGTGAGTCCAAACTGTCTCGTCCATGTTCAGTTCTGCTGCTGTGGTCAGAGTCCAGAGAGGACAGAGGACGATGACAGGACGGGAGAAAGTGTCCTGCTGAGAAAAATAATGTGATTACTGTAAATTAAAGCATGTAAACCTTTTTCTGCCAGGACCCCCTGATGAGAGTGTGAACCTGAGAGTCATCACCATGTGATCTCTTTATAAAAGAGAAGAAGAAGAAACATGGCACACAACTGGGTGAGCGTGCGTGCGTGCGTGTGCGCGCGTCCAGGTTACGCAAAGTGCACATGTGCATCACCAGCGAGCTGCTGACGCGTCCATCCACTGTGGGACCGTTTACATGATCAATGAAGTGTTTCCAGTGAGTGCTGAGAGTCGAGCAGAGCAGCTCGGGCTGCAGCTGACAGTCTCTGGAACATTCACCACCAACTGTGTTTTATTTTCCTGCGCATCCATCTTAAATCCGCTGTGAGGGTGTTCCAGTTCCCTCCGGTGATGCGGACAGACACGCAAACCTCTCGGTACCAAACTGCATGAGAGGTAAATGTCACATCATCCCTCAGAGCACACACACACACACACACACACACACACGCGCACGCACGCCACAGGACGGAGGATGGAGACGCGCACTCACCGCTGGATGATGTCGTGTGATGGTGTTTGTCCTCCTCCGCGTCATGAAGCTTCAGTCTGTCATCTGTCCGTCTGCTCTCTCTCTCTCTCTCATGCTTCTTGTTTACGGTCCGATCCGGGGATTTTTCTGCTTCACCTCCTCCTCCTCAGTGCAAAATATATATATCCATCCCTCCATGTCGGGCTGGTGTGTGGCGGATGCTGCCATCTGCTGGCAGCTGTGTCGCACTGGCTGCTCAGGTTATGTAACAGGAGCGAGCTGGTCATATGATGCTGGGGGGTGTTAAGCTGATGAACCGTACACCGGATTACAAGGGAAAGAGTGAGAATAAACACGGTCTGTGCGTTGTTATTGTTGGTGTTACATAAGTGTTATAGAAGAGAAAAAGCGTTAGAGTGATCAGATCCATGTGAGGCACCACAGGCGGTCCTGACAGCAGAGCTGGATGCTCCTCAGGATCCACTGTCAGCACCACCTTCTCTGAAACAAGCCTCATCAAGCTAATCATCAGCTTCACACAGGAATCTGTGTAGAAACTGAGAGACTGTGACTCACTGAGACCGAGAAACTGAAGAGAAAGCAGAAGTTGGGACAAGATGTCCTGCAGGAGCCATTTTATGTTGAGGAAATATCATTTATGCATCAGTGCAACGCTCGGACACAGAGACTGTGTGTTAGAGAGATTTCCACTCCGGTGCTGGTGACAGAGTGAGATTCAAAAATCTCCTGATTAGATTCAGCAACTGTTTATAAATCACATCAAGATTAATATGAGACGAGACTGTAAAACAGAAACTGTGGTTGTAGTTCATAAAACAAAAACTAGACCTTTACAACCTGGCGAATAACTGATGCAGTCACAAAGATAAACTTTGGTTTTGATCTGATTAATCACAACTGATCCCGAGCATCTGAAGATAAGTTAGTGATAAGATAAGTTTCCACCCGGCACATCACCACAGCTGGGAGTTGATGTTTAACACACAAAAGTCTCAGGTGGAGTTTGGAGGACGATGCTGCAGCAGATGCTTCCGTATCTTCTGCCTCGACACCTCGCTCGCTCTCGTTTACCTGATCAGACTGTTGGTCTCGTGACGCTGATGGTGGAGTAGCAGCTTTCTGTCTGTGCTCCTGCAGCTCGGCGTCTTTCCTTGCTTGTATTTGTGGGGTTCGTGTTGCTTATGTGAGCCGTTATCTTCGGGCGGTCTATGAACAAGCCTGGCACTCAGAAAACACTCGTCTCGTCACGAAATCTGGCAGACTTGGAGAGAATCCGTCGTCTTCTGGCAGCTCCACCAGCACAGCCGATGACAGTTTGGTGGAAAGAATCTGTGTGGAAGGTGTGGAACCCTCTTTAGATAGAAAGACTGAAACAGTGTTGAAACGGCTTGAAGTCGCGTTGAACGTTGAACACGAGTTACTGAAGCTGTTACTGAAGAGGACGCTGCAGATCTAAGCTATCTGACGCTGAGAGTTTGCCGACCTGGAGAACAGAATCCAGCGGTGTAATATCCGGCTCGTTGGGCTCCCGGAAGGCTGTGAGGGTGCCAACCCTGTCACTGTCTTCAAAACCTGGTTACCAGAGCTTCTAAACATCAGCCTTATAGGTGGGTCGGTGAAACTTGACCCTCCAGACATGATCTGTTGTGTTCGTCCCACTGAAACTGTACAAAATGGACAAATCCACTGAAATCACAGCTTGTTACAAGATACAAGGATTTAAAAATGAAACGACATCTGAGTCCTTTGAGTTTTGCTGCTATACATAATTTATATTAAAGTAATGAATATGATAAATACTGTAATAAATGAGATGTAGTCTGACATCAAACTCTACCTGCGCTGAATGAAGCACAGCAGAAATAAACAACACAGCTCTTCTTTCTGATATCTTTCTCTCCAGACAAATACTCATTTAAATAGTTTCCTCATGTGAACCTAAAATTTAATCCCACACCTTCATCCCAAAATAGATGTTTTGTGTGTGTGTGTGTGTGTGTGTGTGTGTGTGTGTGTGTGTGTGTGTGTGTGTGTGTGTGTGTGTGTGTGTGTGTGTGTGTGTGTGTGTGTGTGTGTTGCTACCCATTCCCTCATGAATGGAAGACTGTGGTTTTCACATCTGCCTTCAAGTTTGTGGAACTTGAAAATGAGGCTGAACAATGAGGAAGTGGAGCAGAAAGAGAAGATAAACGTGTGTGTGTGTGTGTGTGTGTGTGTGTGTGTGTGTGTGTGTGTGTGTGTGTGTGTGTGTGTGTTGCCAGTTTATCTCTCTTCCCTGCAACTGACTCTATAATTGGGTTGCTTTAGGGCTCGACTCTGCTCGCTCTCTTTACCTTTTCACTCGCTGCCGACTGCATGAGAACTCATTCTGCTCTTATTGTTGTAATACATCACAACACACACACACACACACACATACACACACACGCTTGCATGAACATGCATACATACACAATAACAATGCACACTCTGACCACAACATATGAGCAGCAGCTGCATGATCACTTTATTTTTTTTGTAAATCAAAGATTCACAGTTTTGCAAATGTTTTACAAACACAGATCACTGAGAGTCGCGGTGGTTTATTAACAGTGACGTACAACATGCTGATTAATAGGATTCACAAAACAGACATCCAGTGTGTGTGTGTGTGTGTGTGTGTGTGTGTGTGTGTGTGTGTGTGTTCCGTATGTTAAAATGCATCGATCCAGGTAGAAATCCTGGCATTGTCCATTGATTACCGTCCGTCAGTCCGTCCTCTCTCATTGGCCCAGCGAGCTCCTCAGACACGATGACGTTATTCCTTTAACTGAATTACTGCTCCATTACACCGAGAGCAGAATCCACATTATTTTATTCTGCGACCAATCATTTCCTAATGTGTTTCAGCAGCAAGGCTATTGATCAGCGGCCTCTGAAGTACAAACACTCAGTGGAGTTTCTGTTGGCAGTGACATCTGATATCTGTCTGATTGTAGGAGCCATTTTTACTACAGCCAGCCTGTGTTCTCTCACAGATATTTGATGTATTGTTTTAGCGTCTATGTCGTCTGATGTGCAGGCGATGATGCTCGGTGATCACTACGCTTGAAGTTTACGCTCTCGGTGCAGTGATGCTGTCGTCTGACAAAAGGTACATCAGCATCATCGACGACTGAGCAGCTTCAGGCTGAAACTCGTCCTCAGCGCTCCACCACGAAAACTCTTGTAACTTGATTATTTATTCACTAGTCTGTGTTTTTGGTTCTTGTGATTCTCACATGAGGAGCTGCGACTGGAGTTCTGATCCAGTCCTGTGTCGTATGATGACAGTTAATCCTGTGTCATCATATGAAGTTTACTGTTAAACTATAAAGCGTCACGCCTCCACTACACGTGTTTGATAACCACACGTGAGCTGATTCATCGATAACGGAAGTTTTTACTCCCTGATATTGTTTATCGGCATTCGCCCCAAACATACAGTAAAGATCGGCCTCTAATCTTTATATTCGGTTAAAAACATCTGAAATACGCACGTGTGTTTTCATCTATTAATAGTAATTAGCACCAAAATCTATATACAAAATGGCATATTCCCTTTTTAACAGTCATTGAAGAGTAACAGCTGTAACGCAGACTAATCAGTTCCCGCGTCGAACGCTGACACTAAATTTAATCACCAAATGAAAACAGAAACTTCAACATATACAAAAACAAAGCTGACCACAGTTAAGTGTGCTGACGTCTGTAATAATGTTAAGAGTTGTCTGTGAGAAAAAGATGCATTTTAAAAAGACACTGAGGTAAACGTCATATCTACCAGGAGCTGATTTAAAGGACTAATCCGACCATAAAGACAAAAGGTGATCAGTGAGGAAACCTGCACACATGTTAGAGAAGTTATAACCAGAATCACATGAACTGTCTATGTTAAGTCTGATGGAAGACTGGAGGAGTGACAGGTTACAACATCTGTCCAGTGGTGACACTACAAGGTTTAGTTAGCTACCAGGAGATGATACACAGAGTCGTACTGGTTTCTGAGGTTGTTTAAATACAGATATATAGATGACAGATAACAGAAAAGGAGTCGATTTTAAGCTGACAACAGTTTTGCACGTCGCAGCGTCTCTGCAGGTGTCTGAAGAGCTCCTGCCAGCTTCAGGTGTGCAGCTGTGAAACTCCCAATGAAGGCAGAGAAGATGTTAAAGACTGTTAGCACCTTGTTGACTCAGAGGAGGCGATGTGGTAGTCGAGACCTTAAAGTGTGCGTGGCGTATTTTGAAATCATCATCCAGAGAAATGTCAGTGACAGGTGGGTCAGGTGTATCAGATGAAATATAAGAGTTACCCTCATTTAACCGTGTGTTTTAAATTCTCACTATTACTCAGCTCAGATTCCCTTCAGGGCTCTCAGCTCTGGTGCTTTTCGTCGGCGCTTCTTATGTCGCCTCCTGGCGGTGGCGTCGAAGCAGGTGACCATCATGACGTTGGCCTTGCAGAGACTGAGCCTGTCCTCCAGTCGAGCCATCACCACCTCAAGGGCCTCCAGATGCTCCAGGGAGTCCACCTCGAAGGTCTGCCACAGGTCGACTGGGGAGGGACAGCGAGCGGACAGTGGGTTAAAAAACATACGTAACGTAACAGACATAATGTGTTATAGTGTAGCTCTTTATCTGCTTTATCCCTGAAGACAGAGCTGAAACAACAGGCTAATAACTGACGAATCAGTCAACAATAAAATAACTATTTTGATCGTTTCAGTCATTTTTCAAGCAACAAAGCGTCTCCTGCTGCTTTTATTCATCATAAATGTTGCTCATTTAAAGAGGTCATATTCTCAGGTTCATACTTTTATTTGGGCGTCACAGTAGAAACAGTTTACATTAAAAAAAACACATGATTTTCTCTCATATCTCACATGGCTGCAGAATCTCTTTTCACACTGTGTCAGAGTGAGACATCTCGCCTCGATGTAGCCAATCAGAGGCAGAGGAGGGCGAGGTAGTGTGATCTAAAATAACGCCGCTGCAGCAGCAACTGTTTGTCTGCTGACAGACTGGAGTGTAAATATGTTATAATGAATAAATAAATATATATGTTTATATAATGCCTGTTATAAAGTGACACACATAAGTTAAAGAACACACATTCATAACACAATAAAGAAAAAGCAAAAACCCAAAAAGCAGAATACGACCTCTTTAATTAATACTAACGAGTCATCAGGCTCTTTGTGATATATTCAGCTGAGACATCTATACTGAACACAGTGATGATGATGATGATGATGATGATGATGAAGATGAATCATGGGCTGACTGACACTCTTGGTTCCACTTGGCGGGCTCCAGCATGAGGTTCTGTTTGACCCGCTCCAGTTCTCTCCTCAGGTTGGTGTATTTTGCTCGGACCTCTGAGATCCTCTGCTGCCGGTGCTCCAAAAACTTCAGCTTGGCGCTGAAACATGCCTGAACACACAAAACACACAAAACACAGACACACACACACATTTCACAACATTCATTTATATTTATACAGCACAAAGCAGTTTATATTAACTACTATTATCCTCATTAAAAATATTAATAACCATCTTTTGAACGTTAAGGTCTTATATTAAGGTTATTAGTAAACAGGTTGTAAGGTCCAAATAATATAAGATGCTTATTAACATTAATAAGATTATACGTTTTTATTAATATGAACATGAACATGTCTAGTTTTAGATTACAAGAAATTATTAATAAGCATTTATAAAATACTGGTTAACAGTTTATTGACTGCTTAAGAACACATTTATTAAGTTTAACTTCTTTTTATGTTAAGGTTTTTTTTCACCTTACAGATATAAAGTATATATCTTCATATATGTTATATATAAATAAATACTTTATTATGATTTATTAGCGGTTAATGATGCTTTCTGAAGCCACCAGATCTAAAGTGAGAACAGCATGAACTGTATAGCATGAACAAACAAGCGCTGCTGGAAGTTTAACTTTAATGAGATCAACCGTAAATATATGAAATAAAAAATATTCACTAGTTTCCTTTAAATAATAATGTGCACTACTAATCCTGTGTACTACGACACTACACTGCTGTACTATATTGTGCAGCTTTGGATCTTTTAAACAATGTTTCAGGACAACACGAGATTTTCCAGGAACATTCTGCTTTTTCTCTCATGACTGTAAAACTGTTTCAACTGTTTTCCAGGTTTTTTACCCACTGAAGCTGGAGATTGTAAAACTGTGGAAACATGCAAGTGCAAGGTGCATTTTCAAAGTGTTCAACTGAAAAACATACGGAGCCTCACTGCAGAACCGCCCGAGGAACCCGAACATGCACCGAAGGCGATTTTATGTTCTTGTGCTAATGAACGAGACGCCAGCTCGCTTATAGCTTTTGCAAAACATCCGACAAATCTGTCCACAAAGGTGGAGAGACGGGCAGCCGGTCCAAATCTCTTCAAACGGGCCGGACGAGGTGATCGGACGGGCTTTTTTTAGAGACTTGCATCAGCCACAGATTGTGTTCGCTTCTATTCGAGCATTTGAATTATTGATTTCTGTTGAGACGTTAAGAGATTTTCTACAAATGTAACTTCTGGAATATTTCACCACCAACCACCAGCTTCAACTGCAGACCCACACACACACATCACAAACACACACACACACACACACACATCACAAACACACACACACACACACACACACATCACAAACACACACACACACACATCACAAACACACACACACACACACACATCACACACACACACACACACACACACAAACACACACACACACACACACACACACACACACACACACACACACACACACACACACACACACACACATCACAAACACACACACACACACACACACACACACACACATCACAAACACCATGTCGGGGCAGAGAGGACTGACTCCTCTGGGGATTTCTCCAGGCTACTAAACATCATTACTGTCTGATCACACTAACTGTATTAGTAACTGACAGTTTAAACATCATTTAAAGGGAAACTATCAGCATGAAACAGTTAAATTTCTCCTAATATTCATTTGGAAATATCTCCCATAATCTTCATTTTCTATTTGTTTTACTTCTGGTGTTCTTCTTTGTCCTCTGTGGCAGCACTGACCCAATTTCCCCCCATGTGGTCATTAAAGTTGTATGGCGGCTGAGACCGGTGGAGGCGGGGGACGGTCTCAGGAGGCCGGGCCGCCTGTCAGGGGGACATTAAGTGTCCATATGCATCACATTGTGTTTTTCAAGCACATTTCAACTCCAAATGCACGACTGGAATCTTTTATTTAACCTCTACTAACCCAGCGTCAATTCACTGAGCACGCTATTCTTTTTAACGCTGCTTGGAGCTGTTGTCTCTGACAGGAAACCATGTGGCCGCTGCAGAAGTCGTGACTCTCTGAAGGGCAGCGACACCCTGATTTTTCATGAGTGACCGAACCAGACAAACACTTGATCTTTTAGCTTTAGGCCACAGCAGAAGGGGGATTTCATTTAAAGCGACACATTACAGCATCTGTAACACCATGTTGGTCATCATGGACATTTTAAACACGTGTGAGATTAGTTTTTTATTTACAATGGCCACAGCAACAATTTCTATGTTGTGTTCACTGACTTGCTATCTTAATTAATGTTCTCAGTCTCTTGTTACAACCTGAATATAAGATGAGAAGCAGAACAATTGAAAGTTATCTGATGCGCTGATATAAATATTCTTCCCCCTCAAGCCACAATCAAGAAGAGCAGGAATGAGTCCTAAAACCAGGAAGTGAGTTTGCATTTTCTTGCATTTCCCGTTTCATCGTCTGGAAGTCACGTCAACGTGATGGTCGGAAAACGGCATCGGTGTGCGGTTTGTTTATAGGTGACTGGTGATGATTTCTGAAGATTATCTGACTAAACAAAAGTTTAATTGTCATTAACTTTTGTATTTTACAGAGCTTCATTCTGCAATGATCCAAAATACGATGGAAAAATCTTGTAGGCTTTTTGTCGAGGGAACCAGGCCGATCCACACTGTGCAGTGAGCTACCATAGCTAATTTAATTTGTTTCAGACTCAGAGTCCAGCATTTGAAATGATTCATATGGTTATTTGGAAAGCTGTAGGAGATTATGAAAATCATGTGACTAAGACTCCGGCGGAAAAATACCTGAATATATCTTTTTTTTTTTAATACCTGCCAAGTTTTATCGTAGTAAACAATTAGCTGAAGCTAACATGATCTGCTGTCCAGGACGTTTATGAAGCGTTCAGTTACGTAGCGGCTGGAAATGAGACGCTGGCTAAGTTACAAGTTTCTATGTTAAGACTTTGCGAATACAAAAGTGCAGACAAAAGAGATTTGACAGCATGCAGAGCTCAGTGAATCCAGGGAATTTGCTCACAGAGTCCAAAATGGAACCAGCTGTCGAGACAAGTTTCCTGCAAATTGCACTTCGGGCTCTTCATCAAATCTGATGTGAGTATGATGACGTCGAGACACGTTCTACCAACGCTGCTAATCCCACCGGACGCCAGTAGAGGTTGATAAAGGTCATATTTTACATATTGCCTTTAAAACCTCTTTTAAAACAAACAAAAATCAAAATAAACCCAGCACCTGTTTGCCAGCACCTGCTCTTTTCTGCATCCTCTGCACATTGTCGATCTCATAGACCTTGATCTCGTAGGCCTCTGGGATTCCCCGATCCACCCAGCGAGACCGCAGACCACTAGCTGAACGTCTCAGGGACACAGGTGTATCATGGGAAAGACGACGCTGGTGAGAACCTACAGCGGGGCGAGGGCAGAAAGTGCAGTGAGATGCCGAATCTCCACCTGTTTCCTCGCTGCTCTCCCATGTCTCACATGACAGCAGATCTATCGGAGGATCGTTTCTCAGATTTGAGGTTCTCGTGTTTGGTTTGACACAAAGAGGAGCCACCGCTTGCTGCCACTTAATCAAAGAAAAAAAGTTTATTTATATTAACACCAATGAACGCTTGCAATAGATTACAATACATGATATTAAACTGTTGTCTGCAGATTATGATGTCCTGTTCTGAGATAATATACTCGTTGTGCTCATGAATCTTCGGTGCTGCTAACGATGTAAATGCCGAATCCTTGAGTCAAAGAGTAAAAGCTCCTCATTGTAAGAACATTTGAATATTAAATGAAGGCTCATGTCCCTAAGTGGCCTTCGATGTCCAGGCCATGTGCTCTGGAGTGGAGAAAACAGTTTGCCTGGGGGGCAAATGCATCTTTCCAGGGTTACCACATTATTCATAAGAGTCAAGACAGCAGGCTGAATGTCTCTGACGCTTCCTGGATTGACTCAGTCTGCCAGAAAAGGGACAGATAATGTATTTTTCTTTATGTGCCTGGAATCCTAAAACACACTGAGAATGTGTTTTAACTCTCTTTCATTAGAGTGCAGATGAGTTGATTACCTGACGGGACATTTGGGAATAAATCGAGACGCAGACAGAATTTAATCACCCAGTTAACTGTCGATTTAAGTTTGAGGTCTTAAAAGTCAATCAGGCAAAAGCTTCGTCTCCTGGTTTTAATTGCTACATTAGCAGTTTTCATCGTGTCCACCATATTCTGAGAAAACGCTTTGAGGAGCTCCTCGGTGTTTATCCATTATAATCCGAGTATTAATCCTCTGTTTCTGCCCGACACGCTTACATTTCTTCGAGTGCCGTCACTGGGTTCATATATTAATGATGTGAACTTAATGCCACTGACTGAAACTAGGTCTCACTGCGTTCTCCAGACATGTGACATCTCCACTCAGCGTCACATTAATATGTTATGTGGTCAAATTACAAACCGAGAAAAAATACAATGGTGGAATTTTCGGGTGGTGATATTTATGATTGGGAAATCGTCTAAATGTCCTGAGAAGAAACAAAATGTCAGCTTTAGCTCTAAAAAATGATCTTTGGAAACTGAAATGTCCATATGAGTGAACAGTTTTTCCTTTTTGATGACATATAATTCAAATAATCCGATAATTTGACTTCGGTTTCTCACAGTCTTCGCCTTTAACTGCATTACCATGTAACAATAATAAAAGAAGATACTGATACTGATGCTGTCCTGAAACAAGTGGTCGCTTTAAAAGAAGGAACATTAAGATGCTAACAGCATTTTTTGAGGACTACACATGCAAGACTGACACCTAACACCAACAACACTTCACTTGACACTCAGGTAGGTTCTCATTGTTTTTTCCAGAGGAGAAAGTCATCCGGTTCAGTTCATAAACGGGATGTTACTCCAGGTGTGTTTACCTGTGTTGCCTCTCCTGCGAGATGAGCGGCTGCTGCGAGCCACACTGAGCAGAGAGCCGCTCCTGTCGCTGACTGAGTCTCTGTTCGAGGTGCTGCTGCCGGTGGCCTCGCTGTCTCGCACCATGCTGTCGTATCCGCTGCTCACCATACTGTTCCTGTTTGAGAAGTACAGGGACGTCTTCCCCATCGCTGGGGGCAAATCTCCACTCAGCACACTGGTGGTGTCACTCGCGTGCCCACTCATGTGATCAGGCATGCGGGGAGCAGTCACCCGGGTGTATGGCGAGGGCAGAGCGGTCATGTGGTCCGGTCCTCCTGTAGTCGGGCTGGGAGCCCCCCTGTCCTTGAGGAGGTCTGAGAACCGGCAGTTGACAAACCCCTGGATGACAGATTTGGTGGATGAGCTTGTGGAGCTCTGGCTCGGAGTCCGGCTGATGGAGTGATGAGACCGAGGAGGGGAAGAGGAAAGGAAGGAGGACGTCCGCTCAAAGCTGACAGTTTTGCTGTCTGGGGAAAGACTGGCGCTGCGGTTGATGGAATGCCGCAGGCTTCTGTGGGGCAGACTGAGGTTCTTGATGCTGGGGGCCGACAGTCGACGGACTTTGGGGCTGGCCATCTTCAGCTTCCCCACAGCGGACAGCTTGGAATGGGAATGCCTTGCAGACTGAGTAACAGGTTCTTCCGGGGGGAAGAAGTGATGTAGGTGGCTCTGGTCAGACCGAGGATTCTTCCTCGGACTCCTGCTGGCCCTCGGTAAGGTGCAGTCTCCCTCATGACGTAATTTATAACCTCCCTTACAAGCCCCTTCATTGCTTCCCTTGGAGCTTCCCTTAGAGCTCACAGAGGTGTTGCTGCTGTCTCTATCCAGGGCCGAGACGTCCCTCGAGCTTCCTCCGAGGGAATTAGTCCTGGTAGCCAGCTGCTCCAGTTTGGCACTGAAAAGCCTGCTGCTGTTCTCAGTGGGTGACTTCAGCCTCATGTTATTCATTCTTTGATTTGGGGTCTCGAAGAAAGATTCAGCACCATTTCTGGGAACGGTACTAGCATGCTGTTTGTACTCTGCTCCATATTTCCGAGGCGAGGAGACGTGGAGGCTGTGGTTTGCTGTGTGCTGTCTGCCCTGCCTGCGCTCCAGAGTTACCCCTGGGCTACACGGGGTGGATGATGTCACCCCCCTCGGGTCCCTGTATCCGTCTGGCATGTAACCGCCGTGGTAGCTGTCGTGGTGGTTGGCATTTTGCCATGCCCTGGGCAAACTACCTGTTTTAAAAGAAGCAGCGGCGGTTTCTTGGCAACCAGGTGCAACACCAGATCTCTTGGGGGTATTCCCAACACGTCTGGAGGAGACTTCTCCCCCCTCGGAGCCCTTTGGACTGTTGGCGAGATAAACATGCTCCTTGTCTCTTGGGTTGCTATTGTCTGTGTTTCTGGGTCTCTTTCCACACACCTTGTTTTCTGCAGTTTCACCACAGAAAGTTGAATCTTCCAAAACCATTGCGTCATGACACGTTTTACTAAAAAGTGAGTCAGAAGTTTTGTCAGTCTTTTTGCCGTGTGCCTCGCTCCTTCTCTCCAGGGCCTTCTTATCGTCTGGACTTTTGACTTTACTCCCTCTGAGCTCAGAACGCGACTCGCATCCTTTACAAGCGTCGAGAGGAGTTTCTTTTTCAGCCTCACAATCCATGTCTGTATTAATCAGCATGGGGTTTATAAAGGAAGGTAAGAATTTCTTCTCCCTCTTGAACTGACGCTGGGGCTTCTCAGCGTCAGTCTCTGGTGCTTCAGACTGAACGACTGAGCTTTTGTTTGCATTACAAGAAGCTCCACCTGAGGATTCGTCGCTGACATTGCTGATTATCCTGATTGGTTGAGAGCTGGCAGAGCCCTGAACATGTGATTGGGCAGCGTCTCTGATACAGATGATGTTTCCGCCCGTCCTCCCTTTGTTCATTGCTCCGCTGATGGTCACCTCCTCCACCATAGAGAAGACGAGTTCATCTTGACCTTTGAGGTCCAGCGGCTGTTGAACGGTCACTGTGATGGTGGCCTTCATTTCTTTAATGTCCTCTTCAGGGGGGCGATTAGGTAATGCGTCTCCGATTATAACACTGGTAGCCAGTGAGTGTGAAGAGGAGCAGGAGGAGGAGGAGGGAGATATGGGGGAGCTCTTGCCGACTGGTGATGTCCTTTTGTCTGGTTTAAACCAATCAGCAGCTTCGGGACTCTCCTTTTTACTCGGAGGCTGATGTGCAGGGGAGCTTTTGACGGGCATCCCCTGAGCATCGGCATCAAAGTCCTGAGAGGAGAGCTTTTCATCCGACTTAAGAGTTCCATCTTTAGGCGGCTCCGAGCGACAGGTCTTATTACGACTCAGAGTTTGATTCAGCAGCTCCTCACTGGAACTGGTTGCACTGCACTCCTCGCAGTCATACAGACCTGAATCCTCTCTCTGAAAGCTGTCTCCAGGGAAGGCACCATCTGTCTGCTTCTCTCCAGCAGAGGTCTGACTGCAACCTAATCCCTGATTCAACAACATCTGTGGTGTTTCTGATGAGGCAGTGTCCGTCTGCTTCCCTGTTTCTTTCTGGGGTTGTGATTTGGGCTTGACATTGTTAACAGACGGCCCTTTCGAGAAAGACTTGAGCAAATCCATTGTTGTCTCGCTACCGTCGATACATCCCAAGCGCTCCTGAAGTTCAGCAAATGTGTCACATTTCAGACAGTCCCTCGCCGGCTGCCTCGGGTCAGCTTTCAGCACTTCGTTACTCCCTTGAACGGTCCCGTCGTTCTTCTTCTCTGCCTGCAGCTGAGGGATTCGTAGGAGCTGTTGGAGCAGAGCTGTAAACTCCGGGTCATCCATGTCAGCCTTGTTAGGATGCAGAGAGGGAATGATGGGCACAAATTCAGGTTGTGTCAGTCTGGAGATTGTTTTGGACTGGACCAAGCCGTCCGAGTCCAGTTGGATGACCGTGTCGCAGGACTGGTCGCTGCTGGAGCGCTCGTCCAGATCACCGCGCAGACGGAAATGAGGGACGTCAACGTCTACTTCATCGGTGGAGTGGAACGCCCGCAGGGACAGAGACGGTCCTCGATCATAGTCTTTAGTCAAACTCCTCCCAGTCGGAGAACAAGAGGTGGACTGCTGTAGGAGGAAGATGAAATGTGGAGTCAGTACGTACAGTAAATAAAACTCTGATGATCTCACTTCCTTTACAAGCCTTTAAAACGGTTTTGGTAGAAAGACATTTAAGGGACATTTCACCAAAATATCAAAAAACAGATTTTTCCTCTTTGATGTGATGTTATTTATCCATCTGAATTGTTCTGGGGTGAGCTGCCAGGCTTTGGAGATAAAGATGTCTCTTAACAGAAATCCTGACCCAGTTACTCAAGATAATCCACAGACCTGAACAGTGCAGATGGATAAACAGCTCAACACGTAAACAGATTTTGGGGAGAACTGTCCCTTTTTTAAAGGGCATGTTTTGTACCTTCGTCCTCTTCTGTGTCCTGCGGATGCGAGAAGCCATCTGGATGGTGGATAAGGTCTCTTGAAGGCGTGCCAGCGAGTCATCTACCTGAGCGATCACCGTGGTGTGGCAGTTTACGTGGCCCAAAGCCTCTCGAAGGAGCAGAGTCAGCTTACTACCCCTGAACGAGACGGCGAGAATGTCCGTTAACTCGAGGGGTCTTTATGTTTTAAGCTAGTATTAAATGTTAAAATCTTGATACAGTTAACTCTACAGCAATGCATGCAGACACTTTTCCACCAATCATATTCTGGAGTTACATTCTTACTTGCTGGGCGTTGTTTTCTGTCCACTTAGCAGAGACACGACAACAGGGCCCAGTTCAGAATAGGGAGGCTTGTTTCTGCTCATACCCCTGATACCGCTGCACACATCGATCATGGTCAACTTAGTGGGTCCACGTGAACCTACAGAGGGCAAAACATCAGCGAGCAGAGGAGAGTGTAAGTGCAAAACAAAAAAACCTCACAAGACAAGAACTGAATCGCAGTGAATTTTGGGTCAACTGTGTAAAATAACTCAGGGGGAAATTCAACGTGGGGGCTTTGAGCCGCCCTGGTGTTTGAATAATTCATTACAACCTTTGCCGATGGTGCTGCTCTCCGTACGAGGGGGCTGGACGTGGAGGGTGAAGAACATTACGGAGCTGTGGGACAGATACGTCACAAAGTCGTTGTGCCGACGCGTCGCGATGGCCGCGTCCAGGAGGGAAGCAGCTCGCTCAGCGGTGGGCGCCTTCACCCGGTTGTGGTTACGGAGCTGAAGGAAGGGAAGAAGAAAAGTCACAAAATATCACGTAAAGAGAGAAAACCTCTCCTGAACTACTGTAAATGTTGAATGTGTTTCCCTTTATTATACATCACTGTGTGTTTTAGTGTCAGACCACGATACTGGATTACTAAAATATCTAATTTTAATAACTGCTTCACCTTCTCTTTTGATTTTCTAGCCTTTACTGTCATGTTATTCACTCCATCAACAGAAGGTTTTGGAACAACGGCTCCGTTGGTGCTCTAGGTTTCATTTTCCCAGCGAGCTGCTCAGGGAGGTGCTGCAGCGCGGCGGCAGAGCGAGGGTGGAGATAATGCAATCAGATGTAAAATTTTATGGAATCTAATTGGTTTCACTCACGACCAGTATCATCTTCTCACATCCAGTGTCGGCCATTATCCAAACTGACTGTCTAAATGCACATTAACATTAGTAATCCAACAATAATGATGCAAAGCCTCAAATATAACTTCCCCCAAACATGAAATCTAAAACACTGAACGCTCCTACTGGAAAATGGGCTATTAATTTGCTTTTCAGACAATGAAGAAGGAGTGTTTTAGGATTATTGATTTGGTTCTCAGCTGTTAAAATAACTGTAAAACAACACGTACACGTACTGTTGATGAATTGCCAGAGAAGCAGAGCCAAGAACTTGTCATCCGTCAGCAAACTCTTAATACAACCTTGGCTCCCTTTTCTAGGACTTGGAACAGTCTTGTAAATGTTTCTGTGACTAATAAGCCTAATCAAATCGATTATTAAAGACGTGTTATTTTGTTTTATGTTCATCAAACAAATACAGCAACAACTGCTGTGCCCCTTTTTCCCCATAAAAAAACATTTTAGATCTACCTGAATCCCGTAGACGGGGTCCTCCTGAAGTCTGACGTGGGCCTTTGGGCTGTCCTGGACGCTGCCTGCCGAGGGGACGACCTCCCCCAGCAGGTCCCTCAGTGTGTCCTCCTCTCCACAGCACAGCTCGATGGCCGACACCGACACCGTCAGATCCGTCCAGGTCTTCTCCCTCCGCCGCTCGATGGCACTGTACAGCCAGGAGATGGCACAGGGAATCAGGCCGAGCTTCTGGAGGCTCTCACCGCTCCCCACCATGCTGGACCAGGAGCCTGAGGCAGAGCACACAGGTGTGAACTGTACACAGACACATATGTATATACAACCATATTACAGAAATGTAGGGATGCTGTGTGAAGGGTAAATAATAACAATGTATAAATCCTAAATTCGATGGCAGCAGCATGTTGGTGACAGCTGAAATGATTGTATTGTTGTATTTTTGTTTCATACAGCCAATGAATCTAAACACAAAAGCTACCTTACTACTGAAATATGAACTTAATGCATTAAAAGTCTTTAGTTTTTATAAATGCACAACATGCATCGCAGACACACACCCACTAAAACAGTTTGTGACGGACCGGTGCCGCTCTCTACCTCCGAGTGCACTTGTGCCCTGCATTATTTTTGTGTTATGGGTCTGTTTTTACCCTTTCTTGCCTTATCCAAACTGTAATCGAATGAGCAGAGGAGAATTGGTTTACTCCAATTAAAGGGGCCGAGCTGCCTGCCGTTATTCAGAGAGAATAGTATTCTGTGGAGGAGATTGATATCCCCTGGCTGCGGGCCACACGTAGTTTCTATTGGCCAACTAATTCAATCAGATTTACGGAGAGTGGCGTCATGTGAAAAAGCAGCTCCAAGGAGACCCTGTCCTTACCCCTGTTCCCGTGTGTGTGTGTGTGTGTGTGTGTGTGTGTGTGTGTGTGTGTGTGTGTGCGCCACAAACCTATTAAACCTTCACCGACGCTAAGTGCACGGGTCCATCTCTCTAATAGCAACATATTACAGTCCATTTTGGTTACAGTCCCCTCAGAGCTCTACGCCTCAGCAAAACACATTTATTTATATATATATGTGTGTGTGTGTTTTGTTTTGTGCACCATGCTGATGTGTTTATCAGGCAATGGGAAGCTTTTTAAAAAAACATACGTGTTGTATAATTGATGAGGAGGCTTTCATTTATAAAGGTGAGAGATGAATGACGAACACTTTTCTGTCACTGTACTGTGGGAAGAAAAAGGACAACAGAGAAAGAGCAGAAGAAGAAGAAGAAGAAGGAGGAGGAGGAGGACAAAAAGAGAAAATAGAGATGGGGAGGAAGAATGAACGATGGCAGGAGTGGGACAGACAGCAGGAGGAGGAGGAGGAGGAGGAGGAGGGGTGGATGGATGGATGGCCACAGATAAAAGCATCCCACTCCCATCTTGAGATTTTAACCCGTGGCCCTCTCACAGTGACCCATTACTCACCCACATCAGCGCATCCCAAACCCAGGACGCATCCATCGCTGCCGCTGAGCACGCAGCGGATGACATCAGCCAGGACGCCTGCACACACCTCGGCCTGGTCGGAGAGGACAAAGGACAGCGAGCGTCTTGTGATTCATCTTAAAAAGTACATCTGATGAAACGAAGGGAGCTGAAGCAGCGAGGGGGGGGGGCGATTCTGTAGATTCCCCTGGGCTCAGATACTGTACACAGAGCTCAGAGAAGGATGAATATAATTGATGCACTGTGTAATTGTGGTGGCTATCTGGGCCCTATCAGCTTTCAGGTCATCAGACAGAGAGAGCAAACCGACTGTGGTGTGTTGTGAAGAGAGGGGGAAAATATGTACTGAATGTGCCAGAAAGACGACACGCTATTAAAGGATCTGTCGATGTGAAACAACCACAGCGAGATGGTTAAACAGTAAGATACAGACACAAACACTGTGGAGCAGAAATCAGGATGAACCTGAGCCCTCACCTGGCTCGACTCCTGAGGATACGCAGCATCAAAATTGACGGTCTTCAGAAGGTTTTTGCCGTTCCTGTCGAGCGTCATCGTGGCGTGCGGCACGCTTCTGCTGCTCGGCTCCATTACGGTGACTCTTTTCTTGGACGGGTCAATCCGGAGAACAGGTGGTTGGCCTTGGCCCTCTGACAGCGATGGGCTCACCCTCAGCACGACTTTGACCTGAACACCACAGGAGATGGAAGCGTGCTGAACGTTACAGCGAATTATGACACGGCTGAATGGATGTCGGTGGACATTTATCTTCTCATCTAGTGTATTTGTTCAATTCTTTTGTTTATGCAAAAGTTAGCACACGTTCTGAAGTAACTCTACTGCTACCAGGAGGAACTGACTCATCTTTGGCTCCAGTATCCAGTTCTAAATAATAAATCCATTCCATCTACAGGCTGAGCCCTTTTTACACGGGTTGCTTTGGGAAAAGTAAACAGTATTTCACTCGTCCGTGTGTACACACCGTAAACATGTACTGTATAAACTACTCTGGGACACCTTGAAAAGAAAACTCCCATCATTTATTAAATACAGGGAGGCTCTGCTTCTCACAGAGCAACACGTGTGTGAGTGATTTCAGAAGAAGCCTTCGCGTTCGCTTCAACTTGTGAGACTAAATACCAGCAGCAAACAGAAACTTATGAAAAAGGAATGAGTTTCAAAACACAGCGGTTCAAAAATACCTTCATATCAAATTCAGCCAGTTCAAGACGTCTTTGAATCCTGTGGGTAAAGCTTCCTGTGAGTTCATATATGTGCTTGTATTAATACATCACTTTTTGAAGAGTGGCTCGAGACTCGATGTTTACCATACAGCGGTCTTAACTCAGAGGTCTGACATCTAATGCAGTTGTGAGAGGAGCAACAGTGAGATTTCAGCTCTGAGCTCCTGCTGCTCAGCCGTCGGAGGCTAAGATGCTGTTTCATGACATGTGAGTTGAGAAGGGAAATCGTGGCAGAGCAAAGTAGTAAATGTCAAAAAGGATTAGGTGTGAGCGATGATGATGATGAGCTGAAGAAGGCGTGCTGTGCTGTTGTAAATGTTTCTAACTGAGACGACTTCAGTGAGGCAGCTCGGTGCCATTTAACACATCTGGCAGTCGCTGATTTAAACATACATGCAAACATTAATGTTTTAAACCACAATTCTTACGTACTGCTCCTTTAAACTGGGCTACAAACAGAGACATGCTGTCTTGAGGCTGCAGCAGTCGATCCAGTAAAAGCAGAAAGCATGCGTGCACTTACGGCTGCGTGGCGATGCACTCCGCCTGCTATATTTCTACATGTCATGACATTAATTCCTTAATGCAGTTCTCTACAGGAAGCCTCGGGATTTTAGAGGCTTTACGGTCTTAAATTAAGTTAGGACCCGACTCAGACGGCATTTAACAAGGCTCGCAGGTCTTAGTCTGCAGGGAGACAAGACAGCATTCACCCCACAGAAGACAACGAGGTCTATTAAGGTTTATAAACCAATTATGAAATTATTCTTCATCAGGATTCAGGTCTGCAAGGTTGTAAGAAGCCCCGTGCGCTGCGATGATGAGTCGAATGAGGTTTTCCTGAAATGATCCAGGGCTGCATTACACCACGATGACATCATCGACAATTCAAGAACCTGAAGCCATGTTCCATCTGCCGCACGAGACGGCGAGTTCCCTCCGACGGTGGAGGCGTCTTCTCATCTCGCCTCCTCATAATTTTCGTCCCTTATGCAAGAAGCAGCTCCTCTACCGAACGTGTGTCAAACTCTGTTCATGAGGGTTAAATTATTCAACACGCCCACTTACGAGCGGAGGAAATCATCACACATACACAATCTGGCACACAGAGCTGAGTGCTCGGGCAGGTGTGGCCGACAGCGAAGTCTATCGGAGCCTTTATCTGTAACTCTAGACTGAACCCAAGAGTCCATCTATGTGAGACAAGGCGAGGGCCGGCAGCCATATTGATCAGCACAGTTTCTCCCAGAGGAGAGGAGAGGAGGGGAGGAACAAGATGGAGACATTAGCACCACATTACAGTGTATCATACAGAAGGAGGGTGATACAAGATCTCCTCCAAATTGACTGAGATCTCTTTACTCAGCGGTAAAAACACTTCCAAGGTGGTGGTCGAGGGGAAGAACAGCGGCACATACTTTCAAAGAGTATAAATGTATTTACACATCGCAGTTTGAGGCGCAAAGTGGCCGAGGAGATACCAGTCGTCTCACAGACGCCTGAACTGAGAATATTTCCTATTTGAGTTCATATTCGGGTGCTGAATGGTGCATTTGTCTGTCCTGCGCTGATGTGTGGTTAACTTCCTGTTTAGCGCCGAGCTAACTTGAATGAGGATAAAGTAATTTAATCTTCAGGCTCTTCTAGACTTTCCAAATGTTATCGGACCGGATGGCTGAAATTCTGACATTGAAATGAAACATTTTGCTGCCGTTGAGACGTTTAAAAGAATTTATCCACCGTTTCACAGACGCTTCTTTCACAGTGTTGTTGTTTTCTCTTCTGTTACAACTGTTTGTGTTTCTCATTTGTGACGTGAAACTCGACGTCAGCGATGTACAACGTGACGCTTCAGATAAAAATCACAGCAATTTTTAGCAGGTGTAGCTGCATTTAAAAGAAAGCTACATCTGAAATTGTTTCAGAAACCTGTGATCGTCATGTGTAGTCATGACAGTGGTGTTATGTTATAAAGTAATGTAAATAATGCTGTAATTCTCCAAATAAACACATTAAATTATATTTTTTTATGCTACGCAACACTAACTGCTACTGGCTACGGCTTCATACATACACATCAGCAGGGAATCATCATCTTCTCATCTGAATTCAATAAAAAGTGTTTTTCCCTAAATGTCAAACTATACCTTTAAGTATTTGATATTATAAATAAGAAGCCATCTTCCCTCAGGCCCCCTCAGTGGTGAGCAAAGAAGCATGTGTAATATCATACATACGTATAATGTGGCCTCAGCTTCATCAGTTTAATTTAATGACTGCTTAAATTGGTTCTTGAATTAATCATTTTTAAGATTTACTGTAATTATTACCAGATCAAAAACTGTGGTTCACTGAACGACTGACAGATCTGTGCCTGCTGTAAATCTAGTGGAATCTTGTCTACCTTGCCAACATTGGGTGAGTCTTTGGTTCTGGTGGCAGCTTGGAGCAGGCAGGAGGGGACGGGCGGTGGGTTTTTCTGGATCAGCTCCCTGAAGCAGGTGGAGAGATGAGCGGGAGCTGGATCGGAAGCCTGGCCTTTTTTCCTCGACGTCAGGTTGAGCTTCTCGGCCGCTCTACGGGGGGAAGAAGAAGGAGAAGAAGAGGCGGCATGTCACAGCACTGAAACTCACACTGCAAACAGATCACAGACATGCTGCTCGTAGAAACTCAATTTCACACACTAGAATTGCTGTTTTTAATATAAATATATATGTACCTGGCTAAAAGGGACATGGCGGCGGTGTTGGCGATGGTCACCACTCTGGAGATGTGAGGGATCTTGGAGCTTGTCTGAACGATCCCGGCATCACCGCAGCCCGGCGCAGCATCATCTGCAGCCTGCCCGGAGAGAAAAGCTCATTATAACAAAATCCAAATCTATAATTGCCCTCCTGCACCCAACGACCAAAAGGGGCTATTATCAGGGGAATTACTCTGGGGATGAGTGTGGGGTGCGTCTGGCTAAGTAGGGCATGATGCTGAGAGCACAGTGGGTTAAACACTCGCCATCAGCGTAAGTTCTCCAACAGCTCTGAGCTCTCCGAGGAGGAGGAGGAGGAGGAGGAGGAGGAGGAGGAGTGTGAGGGATAGTTTGTGATTGCAGCCTGAGTTTTAAAAACATGACTCAGATCTGAAGAGCTGCAGCAAACACACGGTCACTGCCTCTGACACACTCAAGCATCTTCATGTAAAGTAACTCCAACACTTGCACACAGCTGTAGCTCCGAGGTGTGTGTGTGTGTTTTCTATTTTCACATTCATTCATTCATAACTGGGCCGCGTGGAGCAGAACATGACCTATTCAGCATTCGGATGCTTACGACTCAACGCGGAGTCACCGAGCGCTGCCGCAGGACACAAAGCCAACATCTCCCTCTATTACTGTCCTCTGATGCTGCTCTCCAGCTCCACGTCTTGTCCACGTCTCAGCCTCAAGATAATGACATCAGCTCAGTAGTGTTTGACCGTAAACCGCCAATTAGTGCCGCAGGAGGACTGCAGTGGTTGATAGTTTGGAAGGAGACTCGCGGGAGGACAGAGACGGGGGGCTCAGTTAATATACGTATCCAACGGTAATATGGATGATGTACAGTTACTGCATCCCTCCTCCTCCTCCTGTCCTCTCCTTGACTCATGCGTTCTGTCATAACCTTTTTGTATCTTCTTGTTCTCGTTCTCTCCACTCGGATTTCTGTCTCTGCTTAATTTTCTCCTCCACTCCGTCGCTTTAAACCGTCATTTCTTCTCCAGTTTCATCTCATCTTAAACATTTCTATCTCTCTTCCTCTGCTGTCCATTTTTTCCTTAACCCTCCCTCCTTTCCGTCTCCTCACTCTCGTATCGCTTCACGTCAGCCACATAAACCCGTATCGATCGGCTCTCGTACTGGACCCACTTGGCTAATTTCTCATACGGTCTCACAAAGCCCAGGACAGTTTCATCTGAGTAAGATGTCTCATTGTTATGGTTAAATATGATGGGAGGTATCTATTAAGAATAATAGGTTAATTACAATGCAGCTCTCAGGACTATTTCAGTCACCAGCCCCCTTCTGTTGTTGTTGCTCTCGCACGTCACTCAAAGTCAATAACTGTGTCATCGTTTGAAATTTGAAGTAATTTAGTAGAATAGATCCTCAATCTCAGACAGAAGTAGACGAAAGCAGACCTCTTTTTTCATTTTCTGGCTGACAAACATCGATTCTGTCTCCTTTGCTCCAGCAGATATATATCAGCTTGCTAATTAAGCTAATGCTAGCTCCATGACTAGAATGACAATGTGTTCGGATGAGTCAATGTTTAGAGGTTCGAGCTGAAAACACAATTTGATCATTTCTTGCTAAACACGGCTTGCATATATAACAAAGCATCGTGACAACTGAAGCACCAGCGACACTTTTAAGGCAAGAGCAGAGCTCACTAACAACAGAGCTCACTAACAGTAGAGCTCACTAACAGCAGAGCTCACTAACAGTAGAGCTCACTAACAGTAGAGCTCACTAACAGCAGAGCTCACTAACAGCAGAGCTCACTAACAGCAGAGCAGAGCTCACTAACAGCAGAGCTCACTAACAGCAGAGCAGAGCTCACTAACAGTAGAGCTCACTAACAGCGGCGCTCACTAACAACAGAGCTCACTAACAGCAGAGCTCACTAACAGCGGCGCTCACTAACAACAGAGCTCACTAACAGCAGAGCTCACTAACAGCAGAGCTCACTAACAGCAGAGCTCACTAACAGCAGAGCTCACTAACAGCAGAGCTCACTAACAGTAGAGCTCACTAACAGCAGAGCAGAGCTCACTAACAGCAGAGCTCACTAACAGCAGAGCTCACTAACAGCAGAGCTCACTAACAACAGAGCTCACTAACAGTAGAGCTCACTAACAACAGAGCTCACTAACAGTAGAGCTCACTAACAACAGAGCTCACTAACAGTAGAGCTCACTAACAGCAGAGCAGAGCTCACTAACAGCAGAGCTCACTAACAGTAGAGCTCACTAACAGCAGAGCTCACTAACAGTAGAGCTCACTAACAACAGAGCTCACTAACAACAGAGCTCACTAACAGTAGAGCTCACTAACAGTAGAGCAGAGCTCACTAACAGTAGAGCTCACTAACAACAGAGCTCACTAACAGCAGAGCTCACTAACAGTAGAGCAGAGCTCACTAACAGCAGAGCTCACTAACAGCAGAGCTCACTAACAACAGAGCTCACTAACAGTAGAGCTCACTAACAGTAGAGCTCACTAACAGCAGAGCAGAGCTCACTAACAGCAGAGCTCACTAACAGCAGAGCTCACTAACAACAGAGCTCACTAACAGCAGAGCTCACTAACAGCAGAGCTCACTAACAACAGAGTTCACTAACAGCAGAGCTCACTAACAGCAGAGCTCACTAACAGTAGAGCTCACTAACAGCAGAGCAGAGCTCACTAACAGCAGAGCTCACTAACAGCAGAGCTCACTAACAGCAGAGCTCACTAACAGTAGAGCTCACTAACAGTAGAGCTCACTAACAGCAGAGCAGAGCTCACTAACAGCAGAGCTCACTAACAGCAGAGCTCACTAACAGCAGAGCTCACTAACAACAGAGCTCACTAACAGTAGAGCTCACTAACAACAGAGCTCACTAACAGTAGAGCTCACTAACAACAGAGCTCACTAACAGTAGAGCTCACTAACAGCAGAGCAGAGCTCACTAACAGCAGAGCTCACTAACAGTAGAGCTCACTAACAGCAGAGCTCACTAACAGTAGAGCTCACTAACAACAGAGCTCACTAACAACAGAGCTCACTAACAGTAGAGCTCACTAACAGTAGAGCAGAGCTCACTAACAGTAGAGCTCACTAACAACAGAGCTCACTAACAGCAGAGCTCACTAACAGTAGAGCAGAGCTCACTAACAGCAGAGCTCACTAACAGCAGAGCTCACTAACAACAGAGCTCACTAACAGTAGAGCTCACTAACAGTAGAGCTCACTAACAGCAGAGCAGAGCTCACTAACAGCAGAGCTCACTAACAACAGAGCTCACTAACAGCAGAGCTCACTAACAGCAGAGCTCACTAACAACAGAGTTCACTAACAGCAGAGCTCACTAACAACACAGCTCACTAACAGCAGAGCTCACTAACAGCAGAGCTCACTAACAACAGAGCTCACTAACAGCAGAGCTCACTAACAACAGAGCTCACTAACAGCAGAGCTCACTAACAGTAGAGCTCACTAACAACAGAGCTCACTAACAGTAGAGCTCACTAACAGCAGAGCTCACTAACAGTAGAGCAGAGCTCACTAACAGTAGAGCTCACTAACAGTAGAGCTCACTAACAGTAGAGCTCACTAACAGTAGAGCAGAGCTCACTAACAGCAGAGCTCACTAACAGTAGAGCTCACTAACAGCAGAGCTCACTAACAGCAGAGCTCACTAACAACAGAGCTCACTAACAGCAGAGCTCACTAACAGTAGAGCTCACTAACAACAGAGCTCACTAACAGCAGAGCTCACTAACAACAGAGCTCACTAACAGCAGAGCTCACTAACAGTAGAGCTCACTAACAACAGAGCTCACTAACAGTAGAGCTCACTAACAGCAGAGCTCACTAACAGTAGAGCAGAGCTCACTAACAACAGAGCTCACTAACAGTAGAGCTCACTAACAGCAGAGCTCACTAACAGTAGAGCAGAGCTCACTAACAGCAGAGCTCACTAACAGTAGAGCTCACTAACAGCAGAGCTCACTAACAGTAGAGCTCACTAACAACAGAGCTCACTAACAGTAGAGCTCACTAACAGCAGAGCATCCTGAATGAATAAAACACAGAACAAGGATCAGCTGTTATCATGGAAACTGCTGGTTTGGATTAAGTGAATGGATGCGAAGGAAGTCGCGCCAAAGGAAATCTATCATGGGTGTTTAGAATATAGGTGAATATACTGTGTTATATTAATTATGATTAGGAAAAATGTTGTACTGTACTTGGACAAAAAGAAAGACTTGGTCAGCCTTGTCCTTGTTTTCTTCTGTTACAAGAGGAAAAATTCGAACATGATGAGTTTGGCCGGAGATGTGGATGTGCTAGCAAGAACCGGGCTTTGTGTAAAATCACCAGATGTTACGTTAGCTAAGTACGTTTCTGCAAAACCTCAGATCAAACTTAACGTTTCATTATGTCCCAACTTGACGTTTGTTTAGGTTCACTTTCCCTTTGCTGTCCTGTCACAGCGCTGTGCTGATGGTCTGCTGAGGTTTAGGCCCAAAAAACAAAAACACAGCTGCAGATGGTCCGACTTTGTGCTCAAAATAACCGACTCATCTGGAAAATCTCCCCACGGACTCGAACTGCTGTCGCACATTTCCACCACCTTCCTCTCCACCTCCTGATGTGAAAGTCGGCTAATAAGCAGACGTTTCTGTGGTTTAACCGCGAACATTATATTCTGGTGACCGGGCTGCTGTAAAATAACGCTGGGGGTTAAAACACTGAGTGCACAGTAAGTTAGGGAGCTGGAGGTGATAAACACCCTCTTTAATCAATCCTCAGCACTTTTGCTGGTGTGATTTGGAAATCCCAGGAAGCCCACAGTTGCTAAGCTATAAGAGGGGTTAAGTGAGTGGCTAATTATTATAAATTCTCTGTCAACCAGGTCACATGATATCTAAGTGTTGGCTGTATGTGGATGTGAAGTGATCCCACCCAGGCTGAATGAACAGCATCATATAAAACACTCACCTCTCGCAGGTTTATAACCTTTTTCATTTGGGGCTTCGGGGGGAGGGAAGGTGGTGCTCAATCCTGCCCAGCTTCCATCACAGTAATGCATATTTCACCGTCCGCCCTGTTAAATATGACCAACCCCCTCTCCTATTGATCACAAGTGCTTTTTGACTGGCTGGCTTTTATGACAGAGGTAAATCATGACCCAATTCCATTCCATTAGTAAAGTACTTTTAAAACAAACGTCCCCGGCCGTGGGATCTAAGTAGGCTCTGATTAGGCACAGTGAGTTATTGCTCTGCTGACACAGGCGCCCGTAAAGATGGACGTCACCCACAGAGCTCATTAAACACAAAATGCTCACTAGGGGATGTGCTATGTGTGATTTAGTGGTAGGAGGAGGCTTTTAGGGGTACCTGACGATGACCGTGGATGGTGACACCGTCAGTGCTGGACGCAGATTTAGACGCAACCAGCTGCTGCTGCTCCTCCACCCAGCGGTCCATGTCGGGGTTGCCGGGCTTGGGTCCCCTCCGTCTGAGGGTTTGAGGGGTCCTCTGCGGCGTCCTCGGGCTTCTTGGGCTGTGAGGACTGTGTGTGCGACTGCGGGACTGATGCACAGCCGTGATGGCAGCTTCCCTCGAAGATCGGTCTCCATGCTTTGTCTCACTTTGTCCCAGCAGCGTGCCGGTGCTAAAGCTGTGTTCAAAGGGGGGCTTAGCTAATGACTGACCCCTGCTCAGAGCCAAGTGGACCGCCTCGTGTTTGAGCTGGTTCAGGTTTACACCGCAGGCGCCGCACTCACCCTGCTCCCTCTCCCTGTCCCGGGACTCAGTGGCTGAGCGACTATGGACTCGAAGGTTGTCATGAAGAAATGCAGACAGATCGCTGGAGTCCTGCAAGATTACAAAACAAAAGTAGCAGAAATGATTTCACTTTTACTGCTGCAAACAAAAGAGAGCCGATCAGAGCAGACCTTCCCGTGAAGAAGATACAATAACAAAACCGATCTGCTTTGTTTGATATCTGATTTACATGAATGATCACTGAACAAATGGAACTGAGTCGTGGGAAGCCACCGAAAGCAAATCTTAGCACTTAGCGAAGTAATCATGGAGTCAGTAGTATTGATTAAAACTGCCCGTCATCTTTAAATGTGCAGTAAGCAAAGAACAAAACACTTTAGAATAAAATAATAGTGTCATAAATCTCTGTTGTTCACCGCCTACAACATGTTACCACACAGCGAAGGTTGCAGGAGCATTTTTTATTGTTCAAGTTGTGTTTTCTTTCTGTCACGTCAGGATAATTTAACCAGACAGTTGTTGTCAGTGGAGGCTAATAATCAAGTTCAGTTTAGACAATTCTGACAACATGACATTTGGAAAGGTGTAAATCCCACCACCACTTCAAAAGCTTCTTTTTTTTTGACATCCGTGTTCCCGACACGCTGTCAAATCTAACAAACATGAACATCAAACAAATCAAACTCTTCATGCTGACAGAGATTCTCTCCTGACACACTCTTCAGTCTGAACAGCTACCAACATCCAACTCCTCCTTCACCTCCATCCATCCATCCTCCATCCATCCATCCTTCATCCATCCATCCATCATCCATCCATCACCTCCATCCATCCATCCTTCATCCATCCATCCATCCTTCATCCATCATCCATCATCCATCCTTCACCTCCATCCATCCATCCTTCATCATCCATCCATCATCCATCCTTCACCTCCATCCATCCATCCTTCATCCATCCATCCTTCATCCATCCATCCATCCATCCATCATCAATCCATCCTTCATCCATCCATCCATCCATCCATCCATCCATGTATCCATCCATGTATCCATCCATCCATCCATCCATCATCCATCCTTCACCTCCATCCATCCATCCTTCATCCATCCATCCATCCATCCATCCATCCATCCATCCATCATCCATCCTTCATCCATCCATCCATCATCAATCCATCCATCCATCCTTCATCCATCCATCCTTCATCCATCATCCATCCATCCTTCATCCATCATCCATCCATCACCTCCATCCATCCATCCTTCATCCATCCATCCATCCATCCATCCATCCACCATCCATGTATCCATCCATCCATCCATCCATCATCCATCCTTCACCTCCATCCATCCATCCTTCATCCATCCATCCATCCTTCATCCATCCATCCATCCATCCATCATCCATCCTTCATCCATCCATCCATCCATCCATGTATCCATCCATCCATCCATCATCCATCCATCCTTCATCCATGTATCCATCCATCCATCCATCATCCATCCATCCATCATCCATCCATCCATCCATGTATCCATCCATCCATCCTTCCAGCTCCCAGCACATTGACAGTGACTCATCGTCCTCTGGCGGAGCTCCAAATAACAATTATGTAAAACAAAGTCATTAAAACTTAAAATCCCTCCTGAGCTACTTTCTAACTGCACATCTCACTTCACAGTTTTTGGATGTTTTGCATTTTAAGATCTGCAGACAGTTGAGTGGCCGGACTTTCCATCTCCAGCGAGCCCGTCTCAACAAGATGACGTTACAGAAGCCTCGATGCTTTTGAGAAATTGTGTTCGGATCAATAAACCTGCAAAAGGAGCGAGCCGGCTTATCAGATTTCTCCTGCCTGCCGTGTCTGTGGCCACAAGACAGCATCTCTCCTGCTGCTCCGGCCTGTGGTAGCTGTGCCCCATCCCACTTAAGAGGACAAAAATAAAATAGTCTTCCCTCGATGGGGAGCGCTGTGGAGATGACACGCGGATGTCGGAGATGAAATATTCATGCCCATTTGAAAACCACTCGCACACGAATGGCACTGGTTTTAACTTTGTCGATCGGAGTGTGTTTGATGGATGTTAGCGGTGACAAATGTACAGATGGAGGCCGACCGGTGAGCCCACATGCACTTTACAACACATCGACACACAGCGCTCACACATACTGCAAGAAAATGTGTTCAAAAGGGAACAAATTCTACATGTTTGTGATCATATCGGTGCTGCAACTCATGAGGAGTTCTTTCTGTGAAGCTCCTTTGGTCTGAAAAATGTCCTTCACAGTTTCCTGCAGACGCAGCTGACGTCTTCACATCGCTTGTTTTATCAGACCGACACTCCAAACTAGGGCTGCGACTATTAATCGAGTCTCCGTTTCTTAAACGTAAAGATTCACGGCAGTAAATGAAAAGTCTGCTGAGGTTTTGGAGCGTTGGTCGAACAAAAGGAGCAATTCAGAAACTGTGATGAGCATTTTACACCAACAATAAACCAAAAACCAACCATGTTAATGATCAATCATTAATCGATGAATCACGGTTATGAATTTAACTGATAAGAAATTAATTAATAGACAATCAGAGACGGGCACAAACGTATCAAAAGGTATCTTATAATCACAGATTACAGCGATTGTTTCTCAAACATATCCAAATAAAATATAAAATACTGGAATGAAAAAATGTCCTTAATTAAAATATAAGTAGCTCTTGATTTAAAAGCTACAAAAAGACAAACTGATGTTATTACATTAAAGAGATTTATTAGCCTCAGGCAGTAAAAGTTCATTATTTTGTGTTATTTACTTTATTAATCAACATAACGCTCATCTGATCATCTAATGTAGCATCTCCAACAAAAACAGATCAAGTCAGTGGTTTAAGATGATAATCGATTAAAGAAATTACTTTAAATGAACGGCTCTGCTCCTGACCGCTAGATGCACCCACAGCTGAGCTAACAAGCTAACAGTTAGCAGCAGTTAGCAGTGACTCTGCTGAAATGCTGCCTCTCTCTCTCTTTTTTTTCTTTTTTCTTTTTTTTTTTTTGCCTGAAGCAAATTCTTACATATTGCACCTTTAAGATTAGCACATTTTGGTCATTTAGCTTCAATTAGCACTTTAATGATAAGAATCACTGCTGATGAATGTTCTGTATTGTTTATTTATTATACTTATACTCTATAATATATAATAAACAGTGTGTTTTTATTGATCTACCAACTACTCCCCTGTACCACCACCTGCTGAGACACGCGTTCACTCCCATCAGCTCCACTTTCACAGTATTTTCTCCTCTTCCAGATTATAATTTCACATGTTTAATCCTGAGAGCATCCTCGCTACATGCTGCTGCTCACTGACCTTGCAGGAGAAGTGATGGTGCACCGCCAGACTCAGAGCTTGTTTCTTCAGAGCCACCAGGGTCGCTGAACACTTTTCACAGCGCGCAACTTTCCTCTCGCAGCCTCGACTGTATCCTCGACTTACGGTCCCGCTTCCGAACGACATGGTGCTCCTGATGCGGTCCCCTCCGGCTCCAGGGAGGGACGCGTACGACGGGACAGCGGCCGCTCTCTGGCACATGCTCCGCTGCGGGTCTCCTCTGGTCCCCCCTGCGCCCTCAGGAGCCGGACGCTCCCTGGACTGGCGGTCGCTCCCGGTGCCACTCGCAGAAAAGCCGACTTGTTCGCAGTGATGCTGCACTTCTGAGCTCTGGCAGATAAATCATCATAAATAAGGATGTATGTGGGCTTCGGGCTGTGGGAAATTAGATATGAATCGACGTGGGAACTGTAACCACACCCATGTGTTTCTCCAGCAGGGCAACTACATCACTGTGATGTATTAAAAACTCTAATAAACACCAACAGGTTTTTTAGTTTTAACAAGTTTGAACACATTCTCGTTGATGGTGAATAAATGTGACTCACCCAGTGTGAGGCAGGCAGTCTCCCTCCTCTTCCAGTCAGAGATGACATGACAACTTGTTAATATTTAAAAAGATATCCGAACAAAGGCAGGATGCACTTTTATGTATTCTTGACAAAGCTCCATGGAGGTACAGCAGAAGTGTTTCATTCATTGTAGGCTTGAATTTAGACAATCAAACAAACAACAAAAACAGAAATGAAAGTGAGAGGCTGCAGAGAGAGAGAGACAGTCTGAGAGCTGCAGCAGGACTGAGGCTGGAGGAGCAGTGAGCGCACCGGAGACACTTCATGGTTTCACTTGGTTATTTATTATAACCGCCTCAAGGAGGCAGTGAGGAGCAGAGAAGAGGAGGAGAGAGGAGGAGGAGAGAGGAGGAGAGAAGAGGAGGAGAGAGGAGGAGAGAAGAGGAGGAGAGAGGAGGAGGAGAGAGGAGGAGAGAAGAGGAGGAGAGAGGAGGAGAGAGGAGGAGAGAGGAGGAGAGAAGAGGAGGAGAGAGGATGAGGAGAGAGGAGGAGAAGGAGGCGAGAAGAGGAGGAGAGAGGATGAGGAGAGAGGAGGAGAAGGAGGCTGTTATAATGTTTGCTAACTTCTCCTACATGACATCAGTCTGCTCACAGCAGAGGAGTCACACAAAGCTGCTGACATGAGCGTGCAAACATGCAGTCAGTGTTATAATGCTGTAAAAACATCACTGTAGGAAGAGTTTGAATTTAATATTATTATATCAGTGTTTACCAGGGACGTGCACATGATTATAGAGAGGCAGGGGCTCAAAGTCAGAGAAGGACAGTCATTGTTTTCAGGCCTCAATAACAATATGTAGATTAATTAATGCAAAATTAATAAACAAAGTACTTATAGAAAGCGAACTACGTAGCTGTATATCCTGTGTAGCTGTGAGCGATACGTGATTACCATTTATTTTGTGTCAACAAATTACTGTCATCATGAGTTTATTCACATTATCATGATACTGAGGTTTGGCAGACATGAAATTCAACTGCAGTTCTTAAAAAGCAATGAAACACTGGGTTATTAATAGGCTATTTATTGCAGGGCAAACGCCTAAAAATGTGACAAAACCAAGAAATGAGTACTGTGAGTGTCAGTAGGAACAGCAGTGTTATGTGTGGTGGAGTTCTCCACGAGGCAGCTTCTCTCTCAACACTGTGTAACAAGGAAATGATTTTGCATAACAGGAAATCATTTATTCATTAAAAAAGACACAAAAGGGGCATTTTTTAATATGAGGCAAAAAGAGCAGGGGCTCAAACACCCCTTGGGTCTTATGTTTGCACGTGCCTTATGTTTTGCACGTGTTTATAATCAATTTTGAACCATATTTATATGTATAAACGTGTCTATTCTATTTCTTACCTTTTTAATGATATTGTTGATTTTTAACCATTGTTATTGGGGTTATTTTGTAATGTTAGGGTTCTGTCCTTTGGCTGCTGCGGCAAACAAATTTCCCTATTTGTGGAACAATAAAGAAATACTGGCAGTTGTCCAAAGAATTGATATGATATCTTATCTTAACTTGTGATTTAACCCTTGTATATGTGTTTGTATATATGTTTGTATGTATGTTTATATGTTTGTTTGTCAATATATTTATATATTTTATATATTTCCAGATTGTCGACTTTATTATGTTATTTTATTGTCTACTTTAATATTTTATTTATATCTTTATCTTCATCTCTTGTTTCCATTCATGTTGCATTTCTGTTTCTACTTTCCACTGAGCACATGTAACAAAAACATGAATAAATTATTCTGGTTCTGGTTCTGACTCTGAAACAGCCCCTGGTGTCCTATAATAAACCTTTATTCTCACATTTATAATCAAAGACATTGATTATGCGGATAAATACGCGCTGAGCTCCATCCTGGCCCTCCTCTCCTGCACACGTCGCTCCGCTGTTATAAAGCCGGTGACAGATGGTCGGCGCTGCTGCGGTGCTCTCTGGGTAATTACGGCCGGTGACGTCAGCCTCCTCCCCCACACGGCCGCTCAGTGCAGCTCCTTCGCCGGTGAGAGATTGGTCGGACAGCGCGGCTGCCATTTGGCGCAGATTTCAGCTACCATCCGTTAAAACAAAAGTGCGTCCAGTTATTTATTTATCGTCCTGTTCTGTGAATCTTTCCTTACATTTTTTTGTTCCCGTCACGATGAGCTCAATTAACGTCAAGAAGCTGAAAGTGAACGAGCTGAAAGACGAGCTGAAGAAGCGGAATCTTTCGGATAAGGGGCTGAAGGCCGAGCTGATGGACCGCCTGCAGGCCGCCTTGGACGACGAGGCCCTGGTCTCTCCGCTGGACCAGCAAGCCGCGGGGAGCGAGCAGGCCGCCGACCAGGAGGGCATGGGCGAGGAAGAAGAGGGCGATGATGGCCCGATAGAAGAAAGCATGGAAGCCAACGAAGACGAGGAGGAAGAAGAAGAAGAGGAGGAGGAGGAAGAGGAGCCGGAAAATGGAGGCGACGGTGATGGCGTTGCCGAGGACGAGGAGATGGGTGAGGGGGAAGAGGACGCGGACGGGGAAGAGGACGACGAGATGGATCCCATGCTCAAGGGAGATGTGGACGACATGGAGAAAATCGAGGCGGAGGATGGTGAGCCCGGGGACCAGGCTACAGAGGGTGAGTCGGCTCCGTTTGCTCTGGAATAATGTGACTGGCTGGATGGTCTGTGGCTGGGTGTCGGTTTTTGCTATATAACGTTAGCGCTAATGCTACCGCGGGAGGGAGCCGGCTGGGAGAGACTCAATTTGAATGCGTAACCGCACAGCAGCGTCCATGTTGAGCTAGATACCGTGACCTCACTTGACTAGCGAGCGTTAGCCACAAACTGAAACAGTTAGCCGGGTAGCTAACTTAGCGCTAGCATCGGTCACCACCTTGGTTAGCTAATCATTTTTCCACCGATAGTCCAGTCCTTAAAGGTTAACGTTATCATTTCATTATCTAATGTTGTTAGATCTAGTCAACGTTAAGAAGTGATAACTACGCTCCTATTTAGGCGAAGTCCGGCGTTTCTATTTGCTTGGTTAGCGTGTTAGCTTGCCAGCTAACCTCATTTTCTTTGTCTGTGGTGCAGTGCTAACTAGCCGACCAACCGGTTAGCTAGTTCAGTGGTTCCCATATTGACGTTTAGCCACGACTGGGGGTGCAGGGCTAGCTGTTAGCTCGGTTAACTATGATACAACCTGCTTTAAAATGGTATAACGTGATAGTTACGTGTTTAAAAATGTTCAGAAGTTCAGACTAACGAAGATAATTGCAGCATTTATAGGGTGTTTCCTCCCGCTCCTGTCATGTTCGCGTTAATTACTCTTACTGGCGTTTTCCAGAATTACACGTTCATTTTGAATTTCTTAGGTAACGACTGTGTGCAAGTCCAAATGAAATTTGAATTCGTTAGGATGCTGGGAACTCCTGAACTAGCTAACCTCCAAAAGTCGTGCTGAAGCTGGGTGAGAGACTGAACTGAGCTGGTCTAACACGTGGGTAGTTTTGTGGTTTTTGAATAGAAAGTTTCGTCTTGTTGGAATGAATATGGGAATAAATGGGATTACAAATAAATGAATAGCTGCCAAGGTGATGTGGGGTGAGGTATGGGGGAGGGGAGGGGGGTCAGCTGAGGTCTAAGTAGGTTCCCCATCTCCTTGCATGATACATTTGTCCCTGAATACAACAGATTTGTATCTAAACCCTATTAAATAGAATATTCTCAGCCCTTTATTGCAGGGTTAATGTCCCTTTATGTTGCAGAGACTTGTTTTTTCCAGCCCCAGCACACACACTGTTAACTATGTTCATTTGGACCAGCTTATATTGTAATTTTATTATCTGGTCATTTAGGGTTGTTTCAATTCATGAAGTATATGATTGTGTTGTTAAAGTGTTAACATGAGGTGTTACCTCTTAGCTACCTTTTTTTTTTTTTTTAAATTAACATTGATGATTATGGTCGACAGAATGTAACTAATGAACGGGCTTTGTGGGCCAGAACCCCACTGCCAGTCCGACCTCTCTCTCACATCAAAAGGAGCACCTCATTCTATATCTTTGTTCTATTTTCAAAGGGGATGCGGACAAAGACACGAATGCTGATCAGAAGAATAAGAAGGGTGTTAAGAGACGCCGGGAGGAACATGGAAGGGGCTACTTTGAATTTATTGAAGAGAACAAATACAGCTGGTAAGGATGGGACAGAGCAAAAATGGCCTTCAGCATCCCTGAAGCGCCATCCATAGCTTTGTTGAACTGTATTGGCTTTAAGTGCCAATGCACTTACTACTAGCAAGAGGAAAACCCTCATTTTCAAGTACTATACTATTTATTAATGACCTTACTTTCACACACATGTTTTGAGGGTCATCCCTGACTACTTAAAGAGCCTTACCATTTACCTCTTTACAGTGCCCACTCACAGTTGTGTCTTTTTAAATGGACTGCATTCTGTAGCAGAAGTGCAACTATCAAGTCTCTATGAATCTTCACATCTGTTCCTCATGCCACTTATTGTTTTTGGAAAGCCCATTGTGTCCTTCAAGGTGAAACAGGCTGCTAAAAGAGAACAAACCCACAGGAAAGTAGCAGATGTGCACTTCTGAATGGAGGGAGGGTGGGGGAGACTAGCAGAGAGGCGTGGGAGGAGGGGTCCACTGCTGCAGGGTAGCAGAATTCCCAAAGTGTTTGGAACGTCCACGGAGGAGCTCGCTATTGACCGTCCATCGTTTTGCCTCGCAATGGTCTTTTTTTAATTTTTCTTTTCTTTTCTTTTCCTTTTTTTGTTTTGTTTGGTTGTATGATGTCCAGATGCTATTTCTGTCTCATGTATCATGTCTCGTGTGTGTTTGTTAATCATGATGCGAGTGTGGGAGCGTGTGCGTTTGCAGGTGACATCATGCATGGTGTGTTTGGAGGGTTGTGAGTGTGTGTGCATACCTGTACCTACTTCTTGGTCAGTGTTTTGTTTTCATTGCGCTGTTGACACTGTAAGGATCGACTGGCAGGAAATAGAATCTTTTTTAAAGAAAATTCAGATTTTAAAAAAACAACATATTGGGGAAAGTCTGGGGCACATCATAAAAGTTCAAGGTGCCAGAATTGATGTTACATTTTTCCTCCTATAAGTCGACAATCAGGTGTTTTGGGTTTTTTTGCAAGTGGCCATTTCAAACTGAAAATCGAGTTGTTTTTTTCCCCCCACTACCACTATATTTGCCCAAATACAATATCTGGATCATTAATTGACCCAAAGTGAAACCAGTGGCCCGTAGCAACACATTCATACAGGGCTCGAGGCTGTTTGAGGACAAATGCGATGACGGCTGATATTTGACATGTGTAGACTACTGCAGAGGAGGAGAATGGGACAGTGAACCCCAAATCTGTTTCTTCCTACTAATGAATTACTCCACTGGATCATTACTTCAGCCTGAACAATGCTTAAGCATCACTGAAATGTTAATCTTCACAACATCCTGTAGTTTCTTAAGCTTCCCACTAAGACATTAAGGTATCTGATCTCAAGCTACAGAGTTGGTAAGTTGCTGTAGCTCTCAGTACACTTCTGATTTGCTCATTTCAAGCAGCTACGCATGGTGATAACTTGTACTGCATAGTTACACAGAACAGTGCGCGAGTCTTGACCTTTCCATTTAGAGTTCCACACATGAGAAGTTAAAAATATAACTGCACCCGCCATTGCTTTGACTGACCCCCACAGCAGTCCTGGAGATCATAAACACTGATCTCCCAGGGGTGTGGTCTGCTTTGATTTGATCACTCTCACCAGTGGATAGCCTTGCATGTTAAGGCTAGCGGAGGAGCTTTCTTTCTGTGTATCTCTCACATTTTTTAGATTTCACTGGACACTGCAAGGTAAGTGATGTCTGCCCAGGCTCACAATAACACCCTTAAAAAACAAACAAACAAAAAAAACGTTTGGAGACTCGTTTTGCCCAACTTACTGTCTGTTTTGTACCGGTGCCCCTAGTCTGTCTTTCCACTTCTCTCCCCAAATATTTTTCAGAAAGTGTGGTACCCAAGACATCTGTATGTTCCATTCAGCTGCAATGACGTGAATATTCAAAATGACCGGTTGGTGTCTCTTTGCAGGGCCTCATTTAAGTCTCCTGTGCCCCCCCTGGAGGAAGAAGATGAGGAGTTTGATGACACAAAGGTCTGCCTGGATGCCTGTAAGTGCAAACTACTTCATTAAAAACAGCAAAGAAGACAGTGTGGCCGTTATCTAGAACATCAACCATACTGTGTTTATCAGAGACCTTAAGATGGATACACAAATTGATGGTTGTGCTTTTCCCTCCCTCTTGCTCCAGATAACTGCGACCTGCACTTTAAAGTGTCACGGGACCGATACAGCGCCTCGTCTCTCACTATGGAGAGCTTTGCTTACCTGTGGTCTGGAGGCAAGGGCACTTATGGTGTGAACAAGGGCAAAGCCTGCTTTGAGATGAAGGTACAGAACCATCTTTAGTGTTTTGTAGCCTTATGAATGGCTGTAAACAGCATCTGTAACCCAGGTGCAACTTGTCTCCTAGTAACATCATTCATGTGTTTTGCTTCTTGTCAACAGATCACAGAGAAAATTCCTGTGAAGCACATTTCCAGCAAGAACATGGAGATCCACGACGTGCAGGTCGGCTGGTCCCTGTCGACTGGCACGCTGCTCCTCGGTCAGTATCTTTATAAACACTTGAGCTGTACAGTCGTCAGTGTTTTGTACTGTTGACTGGGTCATTCAGTATAATTGGAATCAAGTCTAAGGGCAGCTGTAACTTTCCATTCACACTTGGCAGCGCTTCTTTAACATGTTGCCAAAATAGTTTCCACTTGGTCACAGTACACATGTGGCGTGCAGAAACAGAATTTCAGTTTATTTGCTGTCTATAAAGACTTAAACATGATATCATTCATATTGTGATACACAAAATGGTGACCTGGCCAGTGCAGCCATTTGCTATGATTCATCATGCAGAATATGTGTCGGGCTCAAAATACTGCAGTGTTTTTAAAGATATACTTAACAGTGCATTACACTAATTGGAAATTATATGTTAGAAATCTGTCCTTGTGTGAAATCTTTGGGTGAAGGTCTGCCAAATAACAGGACACTAAAACCTGAAGCTGCTGTGAATCCTCTGTCAGAGGCAGTCTGTCTCAAGAGCTCCCTCTAGTGGTTCAGGAGCAGCATGACACGTTGGTGCAAAATGGCTCCGGCTGCATCATAGTAATGGTGGCTGGCTTGATGCCAATAGATGATTCACACACCGTGACAACAAACTTTGACTAAGATGTGATGTGTTCATTCAGCAATATTCTGTATTCTGCCATCAATGTTCAGGCGAGGAGGAGCATTCGTACGGATACTCTGGGAAAGGCAAGAAGACCACCAACTGTGTGACCGAGGACTTCGGAGAGACGTACGAGGAGAATGATGTCATCTGCTGCCTCATTGTAAGACATGATGGGTGCTCATATTTGTTCAGCTAAATCAGATCATCAGTCAAAGTAGATGGAAGCCAAGTAATAAGAATTAAAGATGTGTACACCATGATTCTCTGTAGAATAATGTGACTACATATAAGTTGTTAGATTGACTGACTGGTAAATATTTCATGACACGATAAAACAACTTTTCATCTTGCTCTCTTTGTGTAGGACTTTGAGGGTGACGAGGTGGTGTTGTCCTTCGCCAAGAACGGCGGAGAGCCGGCCGTCGCCTTCCAGTTCAGCAAGGACAGCCTGAATGGCCAGGCCCTCTTCCCCCACATCATCTGCCACAACTGTGCTGTGGAGTTCAACTTTGGCCAGATGGAGACGCCGTACTTCCCTCAGCCCCAGGGATACACCTTCCTGCAGCAGATCCCCGTGGACGACCGAGTCCGGGGGCTCAAGGGGCCACAGACCAAGGCTGACTGCGAGGTGAGCAAATTCTTTTAAAGTTCTTTATTGATGTTCATAACTATAAAAATCAATGTTCAAATGTTTAAAGTCTGTATTGGGGGACCTTAATTCATTCTTTACCTGTCTTGTTGTGTAGATCATCGTGATGGTCGGCCTGCCAGGCTCAGGGAAGACCACGTGGGTGAAGAACCACGTCCAGGAGAACCCTGGAAAATACTACATCCTAGGCAGTGACACCATTGTAGACAAGATGATGGTCAGTACTGATAAACACAGCTACTGCTAATTGTGTCAGTCTGTTTCCTGCTGTTTTAGGTTTTGTTAATTAAATGATCGTTTTGTTTCTACCATTAAATGCAGATCAACAGCCTGAAGCGCCAGTCAAAGGACATTACAAAACTCACTGCCATTTCCCAGCGAGCACCGCTTTTCTTGGGAAAGTTTATCGAGATTGCTGCTCGCAAGAAGAGGAACTACATCCTGGATCATGTAAGTGTCTGGCCCTGAAACCAAGCACATCCATTATTTCAATATACGTATGTAGACAAGCTGGAGCGGATAACTGATAAACAGCAACCAAAAGGCTCAATGATGCCACCAACTACAACATTTTTAGTCACTGAACCATTTTTGATGCGCTCCATCTTGATTTAGCATTGATCTGGATGAGGTGGTGCCTAAAATGATCTGTGCCCAAGCCTTAAAATGTTTGACCTTAAAATCATTTTAAACCACAGGATAATTTAACCTTCTTCTCTTCTCCTCCAGACTAACCTGTCTGCACCAGGCCAGAAGAGGAAGATGTGCTTGTTCGCAGGCTTCCAGCGTAAGGCCGTTGTGGTCTGCCCCTCTGACGAGGACTACAAGCAGAGAGTCCAGCAGAAGGTTGAGAGTGACGGCAAAGAAGTGCCTGAGCACGCAGTCCTCAAAATGAAAGGTACGAAAGAAGGTTGGGGCCATGAAGTTCACTTAGTGGTTAAAACCTTTACTGGGTCGCTCTTTTTCTGTCGACGTCAGTGTTTTTTGAATCAAGTACATTTTTTTTCCCTTCCTTCCATTACAGGCTTCTACTCTCTGCCTGAGGAGGGAGAGAGCTTCAATGAGGTCATCTATGCTGAGATGCAGAAGGAGGAGGCTGCCAAGCTGCTGGAACAGTACAAAGAGGAGAGCAAGACCGCACTGCCTGCTGAGAAGAAACCCAACCAGGGAAGCACTACGCCAAAAAGAGGCGGCGGCCTGCGTGGTGGTGGCCGGGGTGGCAAGAACCAGTTTGGCCGTGGTGGTGGACCAGGACAGAGAGGTGGCGGCCGCGGAGGCTTCCAGAACAGAGGCAACTTCAGAGGAGGTAAGATTGACACTGTGAGATGTCATGAGACAAATATTCTGCTGTAGTAAACCTATAGGTGTTTCAGTCACATTCATCCTAACTGACACGGTTTCTGATCTTTCTGCAGCTCCTGGTCCTCGCGGTGGTTTCAACCGCCCACCTCGTGGCTTCCTGCCTCCCCCACCCTTCAGAGGAGCCTTCCACAGCCGTGGAAACTATAACCGCGGTGGCGGTCCTATTCCCAGCCTGGGCGGATCCCCCAGGGGCGGCCCGATGAGGGGTAACATGGGACCCAGGGGTGGACACATGAACAGAGGCGGCCCGATGCACAGAGGGAACATGAACAGAGGAGGTGGAGGCAACATGAACCGCGGTGGAAACAGGGGCCATCCTGGTGGACAGGTGGGTTTGATCCTGACACCTGTACGTCCTCATACCTGGTGATATTAACCACCGTGAATGATGCATCATCAACATTTTGTCTTTTTTTCTGTCTCCAGTATCATCAGAGAGGCGGTAACCGTGGCAACTTCGGCAACAAGAACGGAAACTTTGGTAACAACAGGAACAGCGGCAGCTATGGTGGCAACAGGAACGGCATGGACAAGGCTCAGGCCTTCAACCAGAGTTGGCAGCAAGGGGTCAGTATTCCTGCACAGACACACTGTCACACATGAAGTTTCAGGCCCAGATTTGACCAACGACACAGAACCACTCAATGTTCTCCACAACAAAGCAGTGTTTGATGTAGAACTACTTTTTGCCCACCTTACTATTGTAGAGTTTATTTTAATTTTCCAAAATGTAAAACTTGTGAATGAAAAACTTTCATAACATCTCACTTTTTATTTTAACCACATCAGTTCAAAAGCTTTGACTTGTATTTTCTTATTAGTTTTGTCTTCACTTTCAAATATCTAATGAGGAACAGTCTAAATGCATGTATACATTTTGGAAGACATTCCAGTGGAAGCACAAAGTAAACGTTGTGTCTCTTGTGTGTTCTGTTCAGTTCTGGAACCAGAAGCCGTGGAGCCAGCAGTACCAGCCTGGATATTACTAAGACACTTGTTCTAACGGACTGGTGGCCGACACGGAGACCCACCGCAAGCCACGGAACATCCCTCCGCCCCGCTTTTTGATTTCTTTTCCTAGAGCCCACTTTTAATAATCTAAAAAAAGAAAACCCACCAACTGACGACTAGAGCGATATGGAGCGAAACATTCCACGTCAGCGAGGAGACCAGCCCTGAGTGTAATTGAAGCTTTATATCTATATACATGTACAACGTGGGTTCAGTCTCATTCAATCATCTGCTTATTTCTTTTGTTGTATATTTCATTCTTTTTTTCTTTTTTACCACTTTTTAAATGACGTGCTTTTAAAAAGAAGAAAAATCTAAAATGTTTGTAAAATCAGGAACCAGAAACATTTTGCCGGCCCGGCAGATGTTAGGAAAGATTTTTTTTTTTTTCCTTCTTTTTTTTTCAGGGTTGTGTATTTTATCTGTGCTGTGATTTTTGTTCTGCTTTTTTATTACAAATTGTAAATATTTTTTTTTTTGCGTAGTTTGTATGCAAAGTTTAAGAAAACAGTAAATGATTTGAGAGGAACCTTGGCTCATTAGCTCAAGCATGGTAGGTGATTATATTGTTAGACTGTACGTGTCGATATAGTCCACTGTCAAACAGTTAAACTGAAGCTACGAATGAACTCCAGCCAGTTTCTGTCTTCTGTTCCCAGTATCAAATCTGTAACCTAAACTCCATAGACCTACAATAAACAACTTGTTGGCTTTTTTACATTCTTCCTGGCTTATGACTTTTGATTCAGTTCAAAGGTGTGTAAAAGACCTTTGATTGGGCCAAGTCCTAGTTTGCTACTTCAAACACGGAGGACGTCGGCCCTCTACGAGCCCAGTTTACACCTCGTTACTGAAGGATTCCCTTCAAGTGTCCTGTCTGATTCGTGGTTCCAAACCCTTTAGTTATTCTAATGTACATTTGCTTGAGAAAGTATTATAGTCAAGCCATTTTGAGGATATGAGTAAGCCATTTTTAGTACAGTATGCCTATTTTTTTTTTTTTCCTCAAGTCTTTTAATTTATTTTTTAAAATTAGGGCACTGACGACTACGCTTGATTCTCAGGAGGAAGTGTGGTTCCTAGATTGTCTTTTTAAACGGTTCCTTTTTAGTGCAGAAGACTTCTGAAAAACAAAACAGCACTGGTCAGTCTAATTTTACAAAAAAAAAAAAACCCTATCTATAATAGAATCCTTTATTTTTATTTTATATTGACGCCATTATTTTCAATTTTTAGCAACAAATTTGTGGTGATGCTAGTTGAGCACAAACGTGACTGAAAGCAGGCAGGCAGGGTTTTACTCATTCTCACCAGCAGACCTAAAAGGGCTACACAGGATCACAACACAACTTCTAGTACCGCCGCCGACAGTTGAAGACCTCAGCCTGATGGCTGTGTGTTGGGGGGAGGAGGGAGAGTTGCTCACGATGGTGACTGTGTGGCCCGGCAATAACGGCAGCTCCTCATCCAAACTGCTCATGATGCGTCCCACCAACACTGCGCTGGTTTGAGGACGCCCAGCTTGTTATCGACAGTAGAACATCAACCGAACTGGAAACTTTTTAAAAAAAAAAAAACATTTCAGTAGATCAGACAACATGTGGTCGTGTGTGTGTCCATCACATTTCTTTTATTTCCTTTTTTTTGTTTTTTACCTGCCCATGTTGATATTTAATAAACGTGTAAATACTTCGCCACTATTTCAACCATGCACGAATGTTCATGAATTAATTGACTTGGAGTAATAACTGTATTGTGATTAAGAAAGTGTTAGTTTGCCCGAGTACTGCTGTGTGATGACTTGTCGACTATATTTAAATGTCCGGAGAGTTTGTGCCCTCCTGTTTTATTGTACTGGATACATAAATCTAGCAGAATGCAAAGCTTTGAGTTTACAGTATAACCTATAAGAACAACAGACACTCTATTTTTATCGCTTTATGTTGCAGGTTGTATATCAGGTCTTTTATGATTAAACCAACAATGCAAAAGCTTTGAGACTTTTTGAGATTTGTTGTCTTTTCTATCTGACAGTTTTTTGATATTTGTGTTTAAGAAAAAAAAATATTTGGGACTGTAATTTTCTTTTTTAATTTGTCTCAGCTCTATTAAAGTTCAAGAAGCTGGTACACAGTGACTCTGTGGTCTGTATGAAGAAGTTTCCCTCGCAGGTTTTCAGGGTTTTATTGTCTTTGGGATCTAAATTGTTTACATGTAGCTAGAAAATACTTGGTTGCAGGTATTCGATAGATGCACCTGTATCCTCACAGACAGGGCCGGTGGTAAGGGGGGTCCCAGCTGCACGGAGGGCCACGGAAGCACGTGATAATCATTCATTGTGTTTTCTTTTTCTTTGCAATGTCAAAACATCAAGAGTCATGACAGCAAACGACCACATGACCTGATCTAAACTACGAGTTGATGCTATGACGGACTTCTTCACATAAATCATAATGTCAAGGGAAGAAAGAGAGCTGGCAGACGTGAATCACAATCTGAAGAAACTCTCGCTGGTGTCGGCCAGGCTGAAGAGGAAGATGACAGACGGGAGGATGAACGGATTCACCAAGAGGCAGCGAGCTTTTCTGAACTGCTCGATCATTAACAGTGCTGCTGTCACACACACTCGTTCAACCAAGAACCTTTGAATAACAGACTCAATATATACAGATCAGTTTGTACCACAGATACAGTTGAATTTATACTACAGGCAGTGGAAACTACAGGAGGGATTTCCATCTAACTGATCACGTGACATCTGGAGCCAGTCGGCTGCACATTAAAGATCCATGTGTCTCTTTTTAAAGGAGTGAAAATGCAAACACAGTTTTGTATCCACTGTTTGATTTATATCACTTTGTAAATGATTATAAGGCACATTACGTTCTAAAACAATGAAATATAAGAACTTTAAAGGGTGCCAAATGCTTTTTTACACTTGTTTAATGCACCACCTTTGTTTTCTTCTACCCACGGTGCCTCCTGGTGTCGCTGGAGGTGCATGTTGGGAATCCACTTCCCTCCCAGACAGACAGACGGCCGCTTGTCTTCGGCAGGGCACCATGTGTACCTCCATCAGCAGCATATTAGTGAATGACAAGACCCCCCACTCAGACGGCAAACAGTGCGTTAGGTATTGGCCCTGATTAGCAACGTTTGGCCCGGTCTAAGTCTGATGTAAACACACCAAGGGCCCAATCTGGTTTAATGTGAATGGAGCTCATGTTTTCTCTGTATGTGGCCGTGTAGCTCCTTCCCACTGTAAATAAAGCATTACAAGTAAGTTTGACCGTCATTGTCGACGCCAGGCTCGCCTCAGCGTGACAAATGTTACAAGTCATTAGGCAAATTATTTGCTCTGCTCCACAATTTCCTATCAGTGTAAACGAGGAGGTGCAGGAGGAGGCAGCTGTATGCGACTGCATGTGAATGTGCTCATGAATGTGAATGGAGCCAGACAGCCTCGCTCGACAGCAGGGGAGAGGAAGAGCCCCGAGACGTTACGTGAAACAAAATATTTTATTTTTCCAAACATAAACTCATTCATATTATGTACAGCTTGAGAATTTATCACGTCAGACAGAATTCGGACGATCGCTGCGGGTCGACGCAGCTCACACAAATTCAAGAATAAAAAAAAAAAACCAATATCAAAATTTACAAAATATATAAAAGTGCTTGTAGAGGGAGTTTAACGGCAGCAGGTTCCGCCTGTTGTGTGTGAAACTCTCAATAAATGTCCGTTTAAATAGAAAGTACTACACATGTTGTTTTAAAACCATTAAATACATCAACACCCTGCTGAAGAACACTGTCATACTCCTATAATCAGCCTGTGGTTATAGGCGTACTGCAGCTGTCCTCCATCGCTTCATATTATGGAGACATTGTCCATCGTGCAGGCGCATCTCTCTACAATCATGTTGGGGAATTCGGCCACTTCGATCTCAGTGTAGTCGCCCTTCTTCACCAGGTACATGATGGGTAGCGGGGCGCTCTCCGACACCGTGCACCGCCTCTCCCCGTAGCCGTAGTTGCGCTTGGGCTGTTTGCAGCCTCCGGTGCACCTGAAGGCCTGGTAGCCGGCGGGCTCGATGATCCAGTACTGCGTCCAAGTCAGAGCGCGGAAGTTGATGAAGTACTGCTCCCTGCAGCAGGTGTCTTTGTTCTGGTGGAGGTCGCAGTCGCCACGAGAACTGAGGAGGGGAAAAGAAAAGAGGAGGAAAGTCAGATAACGGCTGTGACAGAGGGGCCCACAGAGGGCCCGGGATCTGTTAGCTGCACCCCTGCTCGTCATATTCTCTTAGTGGGTGAATCTGGGCTGCAGAGATTATTACTTGTAGAAGTAATAACAGTAAAAATCAAGATCAGAACTATTAAACTGAGTCAAGTTGTTAGTTTGCAGCCAAGCTTCTCCAAACATGAGACTGAGTCTCCGCTGCTGTCACACTGCTGCTCGTCCACTAATGAAGAGGATATGGGCTAATTGTCACACTGATACAATATCCTGTATATAAAACGCAGGCGCCCTTACCCGTATTCTTCGAGGTTGAGTGTGTAGAGGACGAGCTCGGGCTTCCCCAAGGTGTTGTCCGTCTGCTCCTGGGTGGTAAAGCGCACACTCTTGGCCATCTCTGCCGCGTAGCTGCCAGGTCTCTCGCCCTCGATCCACACCTCCAGGTGCATAGGTGTCTTCTGCTGGGTCTTGGACCAATAGTGCACCGCCTGGGTCACATCAAAGCTCTTCCAGCCGGTCTCGTGAATTGGGATCAACCTGTTAACATGAGAAATAAGAGCGATTAATTAAAAGGAGGCACATTTAAAAAAAAAGCGGATATGTCCTGGAGAAGAAGCCGTGATGATGTCGCCTCTTAATTGATCTCCAGTTAATTTTCCACACGTCACTGTGAGAAAAGTGATGCCTCACCGTGAATCTACCAGCGATGTCCGGTTGGATCCGTTTGGCAGCACCTCCACCCAGTAGATGCTGACGCGGGCGTTGTTGACGGGCCGGTGGTTCTTCTTCTCCATCGCGAAGCGTTTGTGGTAAGAAGCGCGCTGGTAGAGCTTCAGCTCCGCCATGGTCACCTCGCTGTTATCCGGGATCCTCGCCTCCATGTCGAACACCATGCGATGCCGAGTGGTGTCAGAATACACATACTCTCCGGAAATGTCTAAAGAACAGAGCATTTCAATCGTTAGGTGATTATTTCTCTCAAGGAACATAAAATCACTGTGTTGTCTTTACGCAAAAAGTGTCACAATTACGCACGGGAATTGCATCAGCTGGTGCATGTGTGAAAATTATTTTCATATGAATTCCTACAAACTGCATGTTGCATATTTTATAAATGAGACAGCTTCTTACCTGCGTTGCCGGGGATCCCCCTCAGGATTCCCGCCAGGCTGGGCAGAGATCTGCGTCTCCTGCTGTGGTGCATCTTCAGCATGGACAAGTATTTATTTCTGATGTGCGCCGGAACGACCAGATTCTCCAGATCCCTCTTGTGGATTCTTGGGATTTCATCCAACCCGAGTTTCTGCAGCAGCGCGTCCTTCATATCCTCATGCGTAAAAGACTTGGCGAGTCCGAAGAGAGCCGTGCACAGGACACAAGCGCGGAGGAAATCCATGACTCAGAAACTTGAGTGTGATCAAGAGCAGCAACAGTAGCACCAGCCGCCCACAGATAGACAGTGTCCCTCTGACACTCCTCCGGCCCCTTATATTGTTGCGGCCCTCCCAGTCGTTCGCACTTTGTCAATGGGGGCAGGGACCCTTATCAGAACAAAGGTGCGACAATACAGGCCCATCCTAAACAGGATATCTAAGTGGCCATACTTCAAACAGCAACAATTAGACTCGAGTGCCATCCGTATTCTGGAGGTGCATCTGAGATCTGCTCTGCTGGTGTGACTGAATGAGGGAATTTATCTTTTATTGTGAAAGTACCAGAAGATGAAAGAGACAATCTGTGTGTGTTTTATGTTCTTACAGAGCTGTTCAACTGTCTTTGAAAGTCAAATGTATCACAGAGTTTGAATCAGTATCATTCCAGGAGAAACATTATTATATTTGACATGAAATCTGTCAGATTTTAAATATTGAATGCCAACAAGTATAAATATTACATTCAAAACTCTGTCTAACTATCTGTCTGATTAGAGTTAAGTCACTGCCAAAGGGAGGTGAAGCTCTTTGTGGTATTCAGAGCGACTTCATCTGAATACTGTCTCCACTGCAGTGTTTATTTCACACAGATGAACAAGTTGCAGAGTCGTCTTTGTGTCTTGATACTCAATTATTTCTGCTGCAGTCTGAAGTGTGTCCTCTGCTGCTCCACATGCGTCCCAGACAGACATCTCTTGACCCTGTGAACCTGAAGTGGCCTCTCTTCAGTCGCAGCCTTGTCTACACACTCCGACGTGTACATTCCACTGGACGATGTCAGTCTGGCCGGGGCAGTCTGGCAACAGTCTGTCACACGGCGGGGCTTATTTCTGTCTGGGTGGCTGCAGGGCTGTTCTGTCCAGCACAGAAAGGTGGACCGAGATCAGGACAACAGAACCAGTGAGCTCTGCGGTCATATTTACTTTGGTGCAAGTGTATAACAAGGGGGTCAAGGAGGAAGTGGTGCAGAGCTCTGAGGGAGGAGGGGGACGAGAGGATTAGATGTTTATTCCGAGCCCTGTCACCCATTCTTGGCCCTCTCCAGCAGATTAAAATTATTAGCCAAACAGACAGTTAATCCAGGGGCCGGGGGGCCGGCGTGGATGTGGATTGGGGCAGGCTCTTCACAGGTTGGTGATTATCTGATTCCATTGCGAGGATTTGCCTTGCCTTTTTTGTCACACAAACATTAGAAGAGGGCTGCTCAGAAGGCCCTGCCTGAGGTTGTGTATTGGCCCATGTTTGCTTAGAGATGTCAGACAGACTCAAGGAGCACACAGGAAGAGCAAATGACAGATGACTGCCAGACCTGCTCACTCCTGCTACAGTAAAGTGGCTGCATCTTACAAACCAAGACAAATTATTAATTAGTGCTGCAGACCTGATACCACACGACACCGGCCATGTGTGGAACAAACACCAGAAGCACAGACAGAAAAAGAAAGTGGCTCGTTAGTGTTTCCTCCTCCAGCAGCAAGACGATCCGTCAGAAAAGGTTCTTTAAAACTTCTGGAAGACAAAATGAAGCTCCTCAGAAAGATGTATATATTCAAACACTGCAGAAATAAAGATTTAAAGACAGCAAGTGTGTAAAGATTTGTACCATTACTGCTAATTCATAATATCTAGATTATTATGATGATGACCATGAAACAAATGATGCTGTGTTTGTGTTTTTACATGACAGGATTTTTTTTGCATGCAAGTTTTGCAGCTTTACACCCACGATGATGCAAATATAGTTTGATCATTAATAATCAATGTTTTTTTTATTTTATGTTGGGATGAAAATGTTCAGTCAGTTCTTACAAAATTAAATCATGAAACCCACTTTATTTATATTTTATGAGATTATTCATCAGGGACGATGCTCATTAATCAACCAAACAAGAAAAACTGAGTGTAAGAGATTAATTTTCATCAGTCATCCGTAAAAAAAGAATAAAACTACATGTCTTGAAACATTTTGTGATCATTGGTTACCAAGAAAATACTGTAGATAATCCGAAAAGCCTCATTTTAATAAATTATCTCCAGCAATATGTCAAAAAGGGAGCCTATAAGGAATAAAACTAAATTTCATCTAAAAAATGACAACCCACATTCATGCATATAAATAAACTGTTTATGTAAAAAATGCTGTAAATTAACATATAAGCACTATTTTCTTTTGGTTTAGGACCCTTAACAAGAATAAAACTACATGTCTTATAAAAGTTATGTGTTATAAATGTTGATCAACATAAAAATAATGTAACAGAGATGAAACACAACATAATTTTCATCTGTTGGCGATATATCAAAAAAGAAAAAACAGCCTTTAAAGAATCATAACTTTTATTCATGATCTAAAATGCATGTTATAAAAATCATAAAATCAACAGTTGGTCAACAGAAAAATACTGTATTTGAGCCAAAAAATATTTTTATGTGTTATCCTGGGGCATAAATTAGAAACATTACAACATTATAAATATGCAACGATCCAGAGTTAAATCGTGTCTCGAGCTGTGAATCAGTGTTTTACAGTGATTCATATTTCTTTTATAACGATGTTGAACGTTTCCCTCAGAGCAGCAGAGGAGAACTTCAGTCGGCCCGATCAGAACCAGCACAGCAGACATGTGAATTCAGAGCACATCCATTGTCCAGTCCAGCCACAGACCAAAGTCTCGGTCCCGGTTGAGCTCTGCCGTCCTCCTCTCCCCTCACATTACAACCCCTAATTCGGGAAATTAAGATGGCCTTTGTGTGATATTTCTCAGTCTTTCTTCCTTCCCATGCCAATCAAAGACTCGCTGCCTGGTTCAAAGCCACATCTGATGCTCCCAGGTGCCATTTCTTTTCAATCAAAGGCCAACAAGCTCCCACAATCAACAACTCAGGTGTTAATTAACATCCAGACATTTGCATTCAAAAGCAGTCCAGTTTATAGGTCATTCCCTTCCATTTGTGAAACATGGGATCCCCTCTGTTGTGTTACAGGAGGGTTTAAATGCTTATTTGAGAGGGGGAATGTTAGCAGAGGAACATCTGACTGCAGCTGGACTCTCTTCTCTCCTCAGACACATTTTATATCTGAGCATGTGATCTGCAGCCTCCCTGCATGGGGACGAGGCGGAGCTGCTTGTGTTGGTGGTCAGTGCAAACTCCTCATTATTCACATCGTGGCTCTATTGTCAGCCACTTCCTGATCTGCTACTGGCTGCTTTATCTCAATATCAAATATTTGGGGGAATTGAGCTTATCTAGTTTGCATCTTAATGGCCTATACAACGTTTCCTGCAGAGTTTGGATCAGTGCATCGAGCTGCTCTGCCAATAATCATCGATCAGTCTGTCAGAGGGGTAAAAAAAAAAAAAAAAAAAAGCGCCAGACCTGTGCAGGGACAGCAGCAGTGCTGCAGGACAGGACAGTCTAATTACATTTCACACAGCTGATGACGGCTCACAGAGGGGTTTAATCCCAGCGTAGACTTAAATGGGATCAGACATGATTAGATAGGACTAACAATAAATATTTTCATTAACCTTTAATTAGTGGACAGAGCTGAAGCTGTGGTGCACAGCAGAGACCTGAACACACACATCAAACTCACACAGGATGCAGTTTTATATGATGAGTGTTCCTGCAGATTAAATCCAATCAAAAAATACTGAAACCAACAAGAAGAGGTCAACATACCAGACAGCCGCCTGAGAGCTGCACCGGACTGCTGAGGGCAGCAGAGGGCGCTGTGGTTACACGTTAAACAGCTGGAGCCTTTAAAGGGAAAATCCACCTGGGAAAAAAGACTATTTATATTGACACAATTGGAAAAGTGACGTCAACATTTAAAGAAACCAGACAAACAGTAAACACCAGTGGAGGCTGTGATTGATTGCGTCACAAGTTCACACATGCCGACTATCAGCTGATTGATTTCGCCACTACAGCTTTGTTTTCCTTATTGATTTAAAGGATAAGTTCACTCCAAAAATTTTTAGTGTCAGTCATTTCCTGCTCATGTTGATGGAAAAGTCAGGTAAAGAGTCGTAGTCCACAGAACTTTTCTGGAGCTTTGCAGTCCAGCACGACCCCCCAGACGAGTCTCCAGAGATCCTGATACGTCAGATTGATTTGAAAAGAACTTGTGTAGACTTTTGTTAGGAACATGTTTGCTGTAGTTGTTGAGCTACAAGTGTCTGACGCTGGTGCACAAACTCCACCCCAGTGTTTAAACCAGCTCTGGATCTCCAAGTATTCCAGAAACTTGAATCACGCTGGACACATTTTTTCAATTTGTTGTATAATTTTTGTTCCTTTGTTTTTTTTTTCTTCTTTTTCTTTTCTTTTCTTTTTTTCTTTTCTTTTTTTTTTTTTTTACATGTTTATAGTCCCCAGCTGTTTCAGTAGTTTGGGAGAACAGTGTTTTATTGTAAAACTCCAGAAATGTTTTGCAAATTTCGAAACTTCTCCCGACTTTCCATCTACAAGAGGCTGAGAACATAATGACTGAGTTTTCATTTGTGCACAAACTTTTCCTTTAAGGACAAATTCTTTGTGCATACACACACAATTGTGCACATATAATTTGATCATCGGCCTAATTTATAATCAAAGTTTTTCATTCTATGTTGGGACGTTAGTCATGAAAATGTTCAGTCTGTTCTCACAAGATCAAGATCAAAAACTAACTTAAAAAGTAACTTCAATCAGGAGAACTCCTTTATTTTTATTTTGATATTTATTTGATGCTCATTAAGAGCCTCATTTTCATCATTTATCTTTCAAAAAGAATAAAACTACATTGTCTTTAAACATTTAGTGATCATTGATTAACACAACAAATACTGTTAATGAGCCTAGAAGCCTCATTTTAATACATTTTCTACAGAAATGTGTCAGAAAGGAATAAAGCTACATGTAATGACTGAGAGGGGGAATGACACGCAGCAAAGGGCCCCAGGCCGGGACCCGGACCCAGGGCCGTCACAGCGAGGGTACATGGGACGCCCGCTCCACCCAGCGAGCCAAACAGCACCCCACACAAACAATCACCACACCCACACATACAGCGAACAGCTGACGATAGGCTCAAGTAGTTAACTCTCAAACCCGCCCAGAGTGACGAACATCTCCACACAACAAACATCTGAAGTGGTGCACGATGAATACTGAACCTCGTGCACGTGTTACATCAACAATAATCCATCAAATACTTAACAAATATAACAAAATATTCAAAAAGTTACACAAAAGGTCAAATTAAAATATTACAAACCAAAGTTCATGATTTAAAGGAGCACTCTGTAGTTCTGAAAGATGCATTTTAATGTTTAATCTCAAACTGTTTTACTTTGTTTATATGTGGCGGACCCTGCCACCTTTCCAGCTTCAAACAGTGTTCTGGGAGCTTATTTTCCTCTGAGAGCAGCTTTTCTGTTCAATATTTCTGAGTTAGTATTATTGATTGCCTCTTTAAAACTCCTCTGAATCAGAATAGTAATGATATGTATTTAATGATGTATGTGATTTTTCCTGACCCGGCTCTTAAGAGAGAGAGAAAGTTGTAAATATTGTGAAAGAAAGTGAGGGAGCGAAGACGTTTTCTCCTCCTCTGCATTGTTGTTGTGTTGTCGTACGCTGTGGACTGTGTGCTTTAACACACAATGTATTTTCAAAAACCAGACAATCCATCATCTCTGAGTGGTCTGACTATATAAACTGTGGTGTAGCTGTTTCTGATAAACATTCATGCCAACGCAGTATGCTTCAAATTACACTCGGTCACCATCAAAATCTGTTTTATTGGACACATCTTGCAGGCTGGGCTGTTCTCTGTGTGCTCATTTCATCACAGCTCGTTTTTGTGCCTTTTTTTTCTTCTCCCCGGCTCTGCAGCGAGACGTACATTTGAATATTTTCTCAAATATAGAAGCTTATTCTTTCATGTCGTGCGGCATGACAGGCTCAAAAACACAAGGCCTCTATGTCTGCCTCCCCCGCCTCCCTAAGACTCAGTTGCTACGAGGGCCGTTAATCATTAATAGATGTACTTTGAGCAGAGATAAGCGCCTCACTTCAAAAGGATGGGACGTTTCCCAGCAAGAATTAAAGCATTTAAAGTGTGACACTGTAAAATACCCGTCTTTGCTCTGTGCTTTCATGATTCATGTGATCACATGAAATGCATGACTATGATTGTTTTCTTACAGTTTGTTATTAGCCACTCCAACAGGTTTATTAGAACAGACAGAAGAGTGCAAATCAGCCTCCACCTGCAGATAGTCTGACTGACTGACACCTGTCTGTGTGATTCAACTTCTGTGTTCAAGTCTTATTCAGGGATCTGTGCATATAGCAAATATCTGACTCACTCTGACCTACAGGCCTGTTTGTCTTAGAGAGTTTACTCTCGGCATTACAAACTCCTCCAAACCTGTGAGAGCAGTCCGGGAGGTTGACGCAGGTGAACACACCTTGACGCTGACGGATGGAAAACGCAGTCAAGTAAATGTGAAATGTGAAAATATGTCATTATATATGAGTCAGAAGGCCTGTTGGGACCTCAGGTAGCTGTGATCACACATGCACAAGATACTCAGCTTGTAACTGAGGTGCCATAAACTCCAATAAAATAAAATGTCAGAATTGTGTAAATGTATGCATTTGGAACACTCACTCAAAGGTAAACTATCACACTGATGGTTGCCTCCACACAGGTTTATCTGCATGCACATATTGCTCTGCAGTCAATTAAAGAGACAGCAGCAGTCATTATTATTCCTGTCTGGAGGAGAAAACGTGTCCGCTCCGCACCACGTCACCAGCAGACTGACAGACAACCCGCAGTTTCCATTCACAATATTGACAGCCTCCCTCCACCCCCTCCACCCTCCAGCACCTCCATCCCCTCCCGCACCACAGCAGATGCTGTGCCGGGCGCCATGATGATGATCTGGGATTTTGCCTGCAGCAGCGAACAGAGTTGCTACAACGCCAGGGGAGATGGGCTGCTGGCTGTAGAGCAATGGGCGGATTCACGCTGCGGCGCAGCAAAGATGGCCGATTCGGAGGGATTCGGCGTTCTACGCATGCGTGAAAGCTGGGGGGAAAAAATATAAAATAAGTCGACGTTTAACGTTCAGCCTTACAGCTGAGACATTCTCAACCAGCTAGAAATATGTAGAGTTTTGTAACTAGATTCAAACTTTGTGTTTTTAGCGTGTTATGAGCAACCTCGCGAGCCAACTGACATTTTCCCCCCATCCCATTCATACTTCACGACCAGGCCCGACTTTTCCCACAATCCACCGCGGCGTTGCTGTTAGCGCTGTCTGCTCGGCGCTCTTTCCCTACGTGAGACTCTGGCGGCAGGCTTCGCTGGTAGCTTGACTGTGCAGAGACGGCAAGAAGCGACCGACCGGCGGGGGAGGCAGCAGGCGACGGGAAGGACAGAGGGAGTTTAGGCTGTGTCCCGTATTTGGAATAAGCGAGACTAGACTACAGCTTTTCCTCTTGACGTGAAACGAGCTCCTCAGTAACCTTCACAGAGAAAGGACCCGCATATTGTTTTTCTTTTTTTCTTTTTAACGGCTAACTTACTGGAACTCTTGAACTGTAACTAACCGTCGGTTTGAACAACTGTGAAGAAAAAGAGACGTTTTGGTTTCTGGACGAAGATTTGGGATTTAAAGAACATTTGTGCCAGCATTGAGTTGAGAAAACAAGGGAATATTTTTTTTTCTTCCCACAGTTGGATGGAAACATAGCAAACAAATAAAAATAAATAAAAAATCAGTTAAGCTCCGACAACACTGTGAGAGATTGTACGTCAACTCCTGGGAGAAAAGGAGCAACGATGGCAGTTAGGAACGGGGAAAAGTAACGTTAACGTTAGCTCGCTGGCTAGCTAAATAGCTAACCTAGCAGGCTGCTAACTAAGCCTGTGTCGCCCTTCCATTCCTGGAGCAGAGGAGGGGCGCTGGGGCTTTGTAGCATTGCAGATCTGCCTTGCATTTTTGGGTTGCTGCAAGAATGGAGAGTCCCAAATATCCGCCACAACAACTCAGGGGGATCTGTTGAAACAGCATCGACTCCATCTTTTTTTGTATACATTTCCCCGAGCGGAGAAGACCAGAAAACTGCAAGCTAACGCTGGGATTTCATCAAAAAAAAATCCACCGGCCCGGAGCAGCCAGGGTCTGTAATTGTGACTACTTCTTTTCGTATATGCCCTGTGGGGATAGGTATTATAAAATGGGGAAGTGCTACATGTCTTATCCACCTCTTAGATACTGGATCTCGAGAGGGAGATCATGAATAGGCCGATTTTAACGAGGCATTAGCCGCCGGCCTTCCCCTCAACTCAAAGTTTTTATTATCATTTTTGAGACGTATTCAAGGTGAGAGAACTTATTTTTTTACAGGCCCCTCTGTGCTAACTAAACAGGCCGAGGAGGTGTCTGCCCTCTTCCCCACCACCACCACCACCTCCTTCATCACCACCATCATTAGTTCAAAAACCAACAAGCCGGAATAATCATGTCGGGAGAGGTGCGTTTGAAGAAGCTGGAGAAGCTGATCCTGGACGGGCCAGCTCAGTCTAATGGCCAGTGCCTGAGTGTGGAGACGCTGCTGGATATCCTGGTGTGTCTCTACGATGAGTGCAACAACTCCCCGCTCAGGAGAGAGAAGAACATCACCGAGTTTCTGGACTGGGGTAAGCAATATTGTCTTTATATCTGTTGTTTGGCTTGTGCATTCAGCCTCCCTTTTCTTTTTTGTTTTTGGTGGTAAGATGATAGGCTTATAATGTTGGTGGTGCAGTGGCCCTCCCTTCCCCATCACATTCCTTTTATAGTAGTAGTGGGGCTCAGTTGGCCTGCTCTCCTCTCACTCAAACAAACCCTCCCCTGAAACTAAAAAAAAAACAAAACAAGGTCCACTTTACTCCTTGTGTAATTAAACGCTTTATATGTTTTGGAAAAAGAATTATACAAGAAACACACATTAAAACCGAAGACATTGTCTTCTGTCTTATGGCCAAAAACAGATATGTTGGTACCAAGTCGACGATGAGCGAGAGAGTAACCGAATACACAGAAGGACATTAACTATAGAGGCGAAGATCTTACACAGGCCCACTCAGAGTTTTGATATGAATCCAGGAAAGAGCTCATAAAGATGTCCTGTCCTCCAGGCCATCATTTGTTCTTATGAAAACACAGTCTTACATAAAGTGGATGCCTGTCAGTCATTGCACCATCCCTCTGAAGCTCAGTGTAGCTCTCTCAATCACTTTGCATGCCAGTTTGTTTTTACTTTTCATGGGCGTTTGACATCGTCTAACAACTTGCCTAACTGTCTGGTATCAGACGGCCGTAGTGATAAAATGATCAGTAGTCGTTTGTCGTCATCACAGTGCAGGGATCACACGTGCTCACCCTACAGGATTTGATTAGTTTATAATCGGGAAAAGGCGTTTTGGGTGGCATGTAGGCAGTTTTGTGACTTTCCAACTCTCTTGGCTGAAAGGAGGCTAGAGAAAACAACACACAGGAGGCAGGAGGACCACACACAAACAACTCAATCATTTGTGCAGAAGGACTGTGTGTGTGTGTGTGTGTTTGTGTGTGTATGACATCGGGGGTTTGGTTTGTGCATGAAGCAGGAATGTGAACAACTCACCTTTTTTTTTTTTTTATCTGGCGCAGAGGCCCAGCTAGCTGCCGGAGCATGCCTGGCTGGCCTGCTTGTCTTTTAAAGCCCTGAAAGAAGAAGTGCTGCAGCAGTGTGAGGCGGTGCAGGAGCAAAACATTGCCTGGATCGAGACAAATGAATAATACAGCAGGCAATAAGAAACTATAATGGAAGGGAAGTGCAGTTTGGCACATTGGCTGGCAGCTTTTTTTCTTCTTTATTTCTGAAACAGTTAAAAACCAGGCAGCAGTTTGGCCCATTATAGAGTGGCAGTGTCAAAGACAGACAGGATGGCAGTTAAATGGTGGTAAATTTTGGCTGTGGCTGCTCAGATGGTTTACCCCACCAGTCACCATCTGGACAACCCATTCTCTGCTAAAAATGGAGCTGTGCTGGCTTCTAAAAAGGCTGGATATGGCTGGATTTGGTAATTTTGATGTCTAAAAGGGGATAAAGACTCACTTTTCTGCCTATCTGAAAGCCATTCCCAACTGTGTTTACTCATCACACATGGATTGTTTCCTCTAGAGCATTTTATTTTGGTCCCCAGCGGGTAGACACCATCAGGTCTGCTGCATTTAGCTGGCCTTGCATCAGAGCTGGTGCACCCTAGCCATTAAAATCGTTTTTCACCACTCGAAATTGGCCATTGTTTTGAAGAAAATGGGTTTTTCTATACAGTAGAAATACAGATATTTTTGAAATTGGTCCTACATGACCAGGGGAAAAGGGCAGTGGTTTTCAGTTTTTGCTCAAAAGGTAGAAAACCTGTAACAACCAGAATGCACTTTGCTGCACCAGGTGGTTAAACCCTCCCGTTGATGGGTGGAGACTGGTTTTAACCAGAAATAGGCCAGAACTGGACAATGAGCAGGATCATGTTGGATCATAACTGCCTTGTTTTACAGTTTGGTCAGAGTGACTTCGGGCTCCATTTTCATAATACAGAAACATGATGGTGAAGACTTTTGGTTCACTGTCTTTCTCTGTTGCTGCTGAATAGATGATAAACTATGTTTCTGAAAAGACTTTAGGGAATGAAATGGGTGCAGGCAAAAATGGAGAAAAGAAATCTGCAAAGTTCACATTTGAGGAAAGGTGCCCTGTGCTTGGGTGCCAAGTGATGACTTGATCCTGACATTTTCCTGTGTTGACACAAGAAACTTGTGCCTGAGCTCGCCCAGACACAGCACACAACATGCGGATGAGTCCAGGCTGTCGTTGTCCTGTCGAGGTCTCATGTTGTTGGCTCATTACTGTGTTCTGCCCCAGTGGGATTTCTCTGAGAATCCTCCAGGTCCTTCAATTAATATCATTTGATTTAATTGAGTTACAGTTTGTTCCTAGAAGTCACTCAAGCTGAAGTCACGTAAACAATTTACCGTAATTTATTATCCCAATCAGGGAGCCATGATAAACCTCTGGGGGAGTCTTAATATCAGTTGTCCTCTTATCAAGTAACCAGGTGACTGTGCAAACAATAGTCACACCCTTTAAATACATGGCATTTGCTGGACCAACTTCCAGCATTAGCAGACACACAGCCCTCGACTATTAGCTGGGAGCAAAGAAACATGTTTATAACTTAGGAGCAGCAAATTAGCACTTGCATGTTTTTATGCTAATCGCATTCTTGCCATGAATGGGAAGAAGATCTTTTTTGGATAAGGCATTTATGTGCTTTATCATTGGACAAAAACAAACATGTTAGAGCAGTGGTAGCAGGCAAAATCAAAGACTACATCCCCAATCTTGGTGGGGATGAAATCACTTGGTTTTAGCATTGCGATAACGCCGTCCACAAGATATGAGACCGTATCTTTTTGATGTAGTCATCAAGACAAGCAAGGTGTAGTTGAGGTCAAGTCTTGTCCTGTTCTAAGTCACCACTCCCTTGTTTTTCTCTTTCTTGGTAGAACACCCAGCCAAAGGGTCAAAGGAAAAAATTGCACCTGTTACACATGCAGCACCTCCTGCAGTATTTGGACAGTTAATAGCATAATATTAGCTGAGGAAGAACTATTATAATGCCATTAAACCGCCATGTTTATACTGAGCCATGGGGCTAGCGAGTCCACGTCACTGATTATAGTTTATAAGAAACAGGTTTGATTAGACAAATAGTGCTAACACACACTCAAAACACAGTTTAATCCTGCATACAGAAAAATGGTTCAAGATGGGCCCCATGAAACTTAAGACCTCCACAACCTGTGAGTGATCTGCCTTTGTCAGCCACTCCGAGGCTGCTCTGACAGAAGAGACACATCATCGTGGCTTACTCGCTGGGCCTATGTCCCGTGACAAAGGTGCAGCGATGTTCCCTTTTCTTCCCAAGAATGTATATGAGCCAGAGAAGAAGACAAACATTTGTATTGGGCTTGCTTTTCTTCTTGTTTGGTGACCTCATTTCAGCTGAAATGGAGACCCCTACATGACCTGCAGCCACAGGGGAAATGAACACGGGAAAGTACGCTGTATCCTGACTCCTCACATACACCACAGCAGTTACTGTGTCTAACAATCTCACCAGCTCAGGCTTGCGCTAGTATTTATTCTCTTAACGAGCTGGTGTGTGAAATTCAATGTAAGCTATCCAGCTTATGTCAACGCCTTTCTTATTTGTAATATATGGGGTGTGTTCGGCATGATGACACTTGATATTTTTGTTACGTTAAGTACTGAAAATATCATCAGATGCTTTATAGAGTTAACATGAACGCTGAGCATTAAAACTCCAAGAATATGATTTTCTCAGCCAGGAACTGAACAGTTAACATATGTGTGTGATTCTTTCAGTTTCACATTGACCAATGTGGTGTTAGCATTTCCTCATATTTCAGTTCCAGCAGTGATGAAAAAAATCTCTGTATTGACATAACTTAATGAGTTTAGTGTTTTGTGCACTATTAAGATGTCTTCAGTTTTCTAAACAGGAATCTGTGTTTCCGTGGACACACTCGCATGCATTTCTCAGATATCCTGTTTTCCCATTTTTCTCCCATCATTTCCTGCTTTTTGTTTTGTCCTGGTCCCCGTCCCTGTTTTGGGAAACGGATTGTCGGGCAGCAGAGTGAAAACGAGCAGCCATGCCAGCCCACAGTAGGCAAACATGGGGGAGGCAGCCCGACCTTTTCTCAATCCAGACTCGGTGTTAGTCTGCAGTGGCCAGCTGTGCAGCTGCAGCTGATGTGTGCTCCACCCTGCGAGGCTTTCATTGGCAGCATGCCTCACGCACTACTCACAGTGGAGACGCACATACACACACTTCCACACAGGCTTATTATTGTGGTTTTGCCTTACTAGGCTATCTCATAGTTCACAGACTGCAGTCCCTCCCTGTTGTTCCCCTGTTGAACAGAGGAGCTGCCACTATGCCTGTAAGAATTTAAATTGTGTTGCTTCCAAAGATGAATTTTTTTGGTCACATGGTTTTAAGTTCTGTTTGGAGGCCATTCCACCCCACCAAGAACAAACAAGGCTATATACAAGGCCAACATTTGAAACCTCTGGTTTCATGTCCATTGTGCATCTTACCCTTGTATTTTGACCAGACCAGGCTGACTGACTGTGCAAGATCACTGTTGATTCTGCAGCTGCACTTTGATTTGCCTGTTGCCTTTTTAGGTAGAGGTAAACCAGGCAGGAAATGTGCTCCAGTGATTTTATTTTTGGAAACCCGTTTTGGATGATAAAGATAGATATAGGGTTGATTGTGACACAGTGTTTTACTGTGTTCAGGTTATGATCTTATAATAATTTGATTTAAACACGTAGTTAGCAAAATTAGCTATGGTTATCTGTTAATCAGATAAAAAGTAATCACGTAAAATTTGAATGTCACATTTTATAAATCAAAACTCAATTACAACGATGCTGAAATAGACACTCACATCACTGGCAGTCTGTGTCGAGTCAGCAGAAGAATCTGTGTTCTGTATCATTAATTCCCTGAATATCAGATGGGACCCTGTATGGGCTGGACTCTATTAGGATATCCTTGTTACCCTCCTGGTTTTTCTACCGTTTCCTGTCTGGCTGTCGGCTGGTTACGGCAGGCACAGAGAACAGGAAAGAACCACAAGGACTCAGTGAGCTGGTCCTGATCCAACAGTACATGATGTCATATGAGGAAGTGGGATAGCTGTATCGCATTGTGTCATTGTGTAGTCGGTGGCTCACTTGTGTCCAGTATTTTGGTAGCGTTGTCGGGATTGTGAAGTTGCAAGGTCACAAACATGTTTACTTCCTTGCTGGTCGATCCTTTTTTACACTTACAGTCTGTTTGCCCACTTGAACACTCATAAGCTCATCGAGTCTTTCTGTGACTCTTTCACACACACAGAGTTATTTTCTCCTGTCTGCGTCACACACACATCCAAGCACACACACATACATACAGAGCTTTTCCATTGTCCTGATGAACTCACAAACTACAGGAATAGCCGAGGGGCCCGTGTAGATCCTCTCCTCTCCTGGTGTTCGCTACTTATCACCAGAGTTTAGTATCCCAGAGGGAGCGGTCCAGCAGCCACTGACACTTTATTCTGCTCTTTATGCCCTTAACATTTCACTTACTCTAAAGTAACCCAAACAGAGCTGCCGAAAGAAGAAAAAGAATGTAATGATTCCAGTTACAGAGGAGTTATTTTAGTGTGGCCTGACTGAGACAGGATCCTTTGGTTGTGAGGTGCTTTCAAGATAATTGGGTGCTCAGGATTTCATAAAAGTTACATTTAAATGTTTTTATTCCATAAAATTAGGGCACTTGCAAATTAAAGCTTTGCTGCAGATACGAGTGTGCATGGACTAGATTGGATCACTAATACTCCTTTCACACCGGACACAAAACCAATGAACAACTGCCAACATCTGGCTTTTGTCTGTTAGTAAGAAAAGGTACAATCAGCAGTCATTCCAGGGTCAAATGGCTCTGCTGTAATCACAAGTATTTTTTGGCTCCGCGTGCGCGTGTGTTGAGGACAAGGGAACATAAGTCTTTTTCCATCCGTTTAGTCGGTGTATAGTTTGACAAAGACACTGAAAGATAAAAGCTACAGAAAGATACCCACTGTAACCTTGTCCCTGGCCTTGGTCTAAGATCTGTGCTGGTTGCTTGATTGGTAGAGCAGAGATGAAAAGAAGCAAGACTGGCCACTCCTTATCACCTTCCATCAGAAACACCTTCATCACCTGAAAAACACGATGTTCTGGATGCAGCCTGATGAAGTAAATGATCTGCTGCTTTCTTTGTTAGTTTCATTGAACCTGGAGAAAACCCAGAAGGGAAACTTCTCTCCTGGCTAAGGGTTTACCCTTGTTTAAACTAATTTTGCTGTTAAATGGTTGGAGATCAGTCACCTCTGTTGGGTAATCTGAGGATATTTAAGACTACTTTTAGTTCTAATGGGGCCACTTGTGAGACATAGTTAATTAAGGGGTGGGGCGGTTTATTTGTGATAGCAAAGAGGACACTGCTGCGTCAATGCTGAGGATGACCCGGACCTTTAGCAGGGTAACACATGTGAAATTGTGCGTGGCATTTTCAGCATCTGCGTATTTCACAGATGGCCTTTAAAACCACTCAGTCAATGTGTCTGGGAGCTTTGTAGGCAGAGAAATGCCTGCTGCTAATTGTGATGTGTCATCAGAAAGTGGCAGGGGAAGGGTAGGTTTCCTTTCTCCTTCTCCCAAAGGACACACGGTAGCACAGGTCATTAGCCAGGACCCCTGGGATCTGACTGCAAATGGCCTCTCCTCTTCTCCAGTCGTTCCCCTTTCCTTTTTTCTTCACCTTCACTCCTTCTCGTCCTCTTATCTCTTCCCTTCTTCTCCCCCTGTTCTCCCCCGTCCTTCCCTCTGCAGTGCCTGCAGTGAGCTGGGTTTGGCTGACCTCTCTGCTCAACCGTCTGTCAGTCGGCGGGTTTTGGCTCATTATTATGTGTCTTTTCTCACTGCAGTCCACCTCTGTAAGATGAACCTATTTCTGGATGAAGCACACACCGCTGACTTTCATAAGCACAAGTTATGTCACAATTCTGGCTTATTAAGAATCAGCATGACTTTTATTTGGTGCGCTATCATCCATATCTGTCTTACTACAACCTCAGCCAGTTTTTACTCAACTAAATTGCTCATGATATCAAGCTGCTAGCATCAGCACGCACAATGAATTTGATGTCTGCTAAATCTACGAGAGGGTTTAATCATTTGCAAGTGTTCTTCTGTACATACAGAAAATGTTGGTCTGCTCTTGCGGTAATGACTCTTCAGCTCAGAGGAGCAATTAGCAAGTCTTCCTTTTTGTCTGCCAGCTAAGTCTCCACCAGTGAGGCACACACACACACACACACACACACACACACACACACACACACACACACACACACACACACACACACACACACACACACACACACTCACACAGAGCAACATTGTTTTCTCACAAGATTTTTTTTTATGTTGTCAAAGGGTGAATTTGGGAAAGCTGCTCGCCCGCTCCACCCATTCAGCTGAAATGGTCCCACAGCCAACTGGCGAAGGCGCTAGCTTGCATAGTTTGGTCTCTTCCCATACTCTGAGAGTTGGGAGTGTGTGTCAGTGAAGGGGACGGCTTGCATGCTGGTCTGTCTGAGTAAGATGTAAGTAAAAGCCAAGCTAATTGACAGTGGGAAGAAAAGCCTAATAAGGACTTTCCTTCCCTTTTTTTTCATTCATAAAACTTTAAGGAATTCACAGGAATCACAGGGACAAAGGAAAATTCATCTTTACAGGGGGCGTGATCACGTACCAGATAATTATCATTTCAGCTCTTGTTTTGACTAATTTTTCGTTTTTTAGCCCAGTGACATTACTGTTATGACTCACTCTTATCGAGCAGTGTTTCCAGCTGTGGCAGGCAGCTGTTTTCAGTAAAAAAAAAGTGTAAAATGCTGCCCAGCACCAAATGCCAGACCGACCAAGTTAGTGACTAACTGGTGAACAATAGCTTTTAGCTGCAGGTATTTTCCAGTCCAATCCGGAGCTAACAGGAGAGTGGAAATGGACCGAAGCCAGAAAAATGCCCCCAAATGAACAATAACTTTGCACCATACATGATGTTTGTGTTGTCATAAGTATTACATATTAATTGTTGTCTGCAGGCCAGAGAGGTGACTCTTTGCTCTATTTTGATCTGATGTAGCTGTTGTCAGTGTGAGTTGACAACATATAAAATGGATTCAAGGGGGCAGCCAGAGTCACAGCATGTCGATAGAAAGCTTTCACCACTGCAGCATAATCCACCTCTTCACAGTTGATCTTCATATTCATTATAACAAAGCCTCTGAGTGATACTTTATCACATTTAATCTCATACTAACTACTGATTCTATTATGATAAACAGACAGTACAGTGCAGTTATTCAACCGTAATGTCTTTAGTGTATTGTGGTACACTTATGATGTTGAAGGACAGGACATCCCCAGTTTGGAGAAATCTTAATGTTAAACCACTGATAAATCTAGGGATTAGACAATTTAAGACTGTTTGGGCAGCAGCCATAGACACAAATTGGCTTCCATACAGTTTCTACTGATCCAATTCAGCCTGTGTGTGAAGTACACCCTGCTGTATTATTTGTCTCGTGTTTCTTTGTAGCACAGTTCTCTCAAGGAGGAGGGTTAAAGGGGGGATTTCTAATAACTTAACATTTAAATCACAATATCCGTCCGGCCCAGCGTTTTTGCTCGTATAAATCTGTCAGCATGGGAGTGCATCTGCTGCCCGACCCTCCAGTGTCTCTGACTCCAGGATAAAACCTATTAGCTTTTCTAAAAACCAGAGCCCTCAGGAGCCTCGTCAGGGTACAAGCTCATAAATAACATGGAAGAAGACTGCAGCATATGATCATCTCTGGGCCTTCAGTTCCATCTCTCCACCCTGTGCTCGGTTCTGCCACAGGATGTTTTTCTGACATGCAGAGAAACAGCGAGGCAGTTTGGCATGAAAGCCCGGCTGTGGTAGTATGGGGAGATGCCAACGAGTGAATGACGTTACGTTTATTTATTCCATGATGTTTTTGTATTTTCGGACTGCATGTCCTTCAGGAATCGGTGTCTACTTTTCACCTCTGTTGTGTGGGATTGTCCCATTAGCTTTAGCATGAGATCAGAGAGCATTCAATTTAGACGTTCTTTCCTGCCAGCCACATGGCTGTTCAGGGATTCTGTCATGTTTTATGGATGTAAATGATCCTCCCTCTCTGCAACAGCTCTGCCTACATCTGCTATTCTGCCCCAACTCTCTTTCACTCACACATATCATTTGCTGCCTTGCTTGCTGCCTTGATTTAGGTGCAGAAATCTCCCCCTAGCTGCTTTATGTCCCCCTGCTCGTGCCGTAGCCAGCGCATCCCCTGGCTGTTTTCAGCAGAGGGCTCAGCTGTGTGAGTGAAAAGCGCTGACTCAGGCCCCAGCCCCTCACAGCCAGGCTGCATGTGGAATTTGGAGCAGAGGTGCAATGTTAGAGAGAACAGCAGCTGTTTGGATGAGGCCAGGTCCGCCTCTTTGTCCACCCATGCCTACCAGCCCCCATTCACTCTGTCTGTCTATCTGGCTGTCTGTCTGTCAGATCCTGGCATGCCCCTTGCTGTCACTGTCCAGATCTGTGTCAGTCTGTGTGTCATGTTCTCCATTCACTTTCTTCTTTGCTTGTATTCATTCTGTAATGCTACATATCCCTTGTTGATTGGTTGGTCCTCTTTGTCTCAGTGCCATCCCTCTCTTTTCTTCTCTTCTATTCTGTCTCCCACCCTCCTTTATTTCCTGTTTGCTCTCTCCTCCTCCCCTCCCTGCCTCTCACATCTCCTCTGCCCCCTCCCAAACTGCTGTATCCCAGCTTTGCCTAGCGACAGGGATGGATTTGGGTGTGTGTTGTTCAGGGCATGCATCAGGAGTATTGTATGTGTGCATGTGTGTGAGGGTGTACATCCTTCTTTTTGGGTGCGTTAGCATGCGTATACTTTTTAGGTAGCGTGTGCAAAAGAGTCACACATGCAGAGGCTGAGTCGATCAGACAGCGCAGTCGGTCCAGCAGCGTCCTGACAGCACAGAGCTGAGCTGCATCCCTAATAAAGCTCCTCTGCTGAGCACACACACACACACAGAGCACAGGCTTTGATCCTCTATCTCATGCTGTCATACTCAGAAAGGGAACTCTGTGCCAAATGAAAGGGACAGGTATTTGGCCTTTGAGTTTGTTCTGTCTAAATTAGGACTGCACAATCCAGTGGCTAAATTAGCTTCTTAGCAAGAACCTCGCTGCAGCAGCCTACAGGTTACACAAGCAGGCTCTGACCCAGAATCCCAGCAAGCACCATGTTTGTCTCATCAGCAGTGATGCACTGATGCAGCTTATAAATCTGACTCGGGTATTCAGATTTTTTTACCAGTATCAGTTAATATGCACCCAGCCATCACTCTGAGGCCGACAGACATGCAAGAAAAAACAAACAACCAGAGCTCTGCAGCTTGATTTTGAATTTGACTGTCAATGGTACGAATGAAACTACAAACAATTTGGTATAACCCCACATTGCATTTAAACTTGTATTGTATTGCATTTCTGCTCCATCTTCTTAATTAGATAATGAGAGAGGAGACGTGAGAAATTAGGCAAGAAGTACATTAGAGCGAGAGTTGGGGACAAAGTGAAATAGTTTCAATAGATCAGAGGAGCCCACACTGTTGGCTTAGATTAGCTGAGGAAGATATCACTTGGAGTGACTTCATCTATCTGTTGTACTCTTTGTTCCGCTGCCTCAGTGCTGCTTGTACTCACTGGCACTGATGCAGCATTGACCTTGGCTCGTGATGCGGTGGATGGCGAGTTTGACGGTGACCTGATCTATTTTAAGGCCTATCCATATATCCACGCTGCTGCATGCGTGTGTGTCTCTTGTACTTCCTGTTCCGACCTCCCCGTCTTCATAGTAGAGACACATGACTCAAATAATGTCAGATAGCTGAGCAGTTTGTCAGCTCCATTCATGCGTCGTCCACCTGAATGGTGGTCATTCATGCCAGCAGGTCTCACGTGCAACTAATCTGATGGCCCCTCGTGCTGTCTGAGTAGATTGTCGGTGATAAAATGAAGTCTCTGTGAGGCTCTTGGTGATGTGTTTACACATTCACTCATGAGCATGTTTCCTCCTCAGCGCTGTTGCATTCTGACAGAGATTTAGCGGTTTGGTGGTATCTGTTTTGAAAGGGGTTTCTGTGGGTTGTGGGGAAGTGTGTGAGAGTGAGTTTGTGGTTGGTTATGTGCAACAGCCTATTTGTGTGACTCCGAGTGGGGCTTTTGACAGTCCCTCTGAATGAACTTTATGTGCTTAGACTAGCCCACGCCTCACCATCCTCGGCCGTCCCTCTCCTTGCTCGCTCTCCAGAGACATCTCTGGTGGGGGAAATCCTGTGGTCGCTCTGATTGTCATCTCAGTTGTCTTCAACTGTTATTCACCTCTATATATAGAGAGCTGTCTCACGCTGTTTCCTCCCTGTGCTCAAGGTCATGGTACAGACACAACAATTTGACACGCTGCCGATGAGTGAATTTCATCACCCCCAAATCCAATATTTTTTTCACCCCCTCAGGCCTTTGAAATAAGACTAATCAGTGCTATAGTTACTTCATTTATTTCTCTCCCTTCCCGTTTATTGATTGCTCATATTTTATAGAAGTCAGCAGGGTGGGGTGAGGGGTATTGGGAATTGTTTTGGCATTAGTTAGCTTAGTTCATACAGAAAAGCAATCAAGACATAGTGTTTATTCTGCAATATTGAAATGTGTGGTTTTCTGGTATCAATTGACCATAATGACGCATGGCAATACTCTTTGTTAATTACAGTCTCACACACGCAAAAGAGCGCACACTCCTTTTATCTTTCTTTAACAAACTGTACAATTGACTCCTACTTCAGTACCTGTAATGCTGAACTTAGCGTTAATTGGAATTGGATTTCGATGTAGATATCTGTCCAGACACTTAATTTACTGATATTAGCCAATAATTACTCTCCATTTGCCAGACATGCTTCAGCCTCTGTAGCTAGATGCTTAGCCTTAATTGCTTGTTGGGTTTCCCATCGGTTGAGTCAAAATGCCTTATTTGTGCAAATGTGTTTCCCTCCAGACTTGGTCGCCTTATGATAAGGAAAAGCCACAAATGAGGCATTTCCATTTGTTATTATAATGATAATCCCAAGGTCAGCAAATAGCTCAGCGGCACTTATTAGCTAGAGTGTGTTTCGCCCACCACCAAGTGCAGAAAGATTTTTAGTCCGTGCAGTGAAGTTTTCCCTCTTGCATAACACGTTACCTACACTTGTGTTTTTGTGTTTCTTCTTTTTAAAGTAGACACAATCATCCAGAGTGTAAGCTGCAGCATAAAGCCTTTTCTACAATACCAGCATCATGTTAAAGTTACTTAACTACATAACAGTTATTTTCATTAACAATTAATCTGTAAATTGTTGTCATGTTCCTTGATGGTTTAGTTGATAAAATGCGAAATTGTCAGTTTCAAGAGACCAAAGAGTCTTGAAGTCACTTTTTCTGTTCAACCAACAGCCCAAAATCCAAAGACTACATTACCCACAATTCAATTTGGCCATTGAGTTACATCACTGTAGGCAATTTGTCAGATAACATTTAGGGGTATAGCGAACAGGATTTTGACAAATGCGCTGTCTTTCAGCTCGCTCTGGATGGAGGTTATCTCAGACAGTTTCTTACTTTGCACCCTGGGCCACCACTGCAAGGTGTGCGATCTGGCCAAAGTCTCTACAATTTGCCTGAAATGTAAATTGTGCACGCCTCCAAGATCAGTCATGATCTAAAATCATCTCATCGCCCACCGTTAGGTCAAACGTGAACACACTATCTACCCACCTTGAATGGAGCTCATAGTTATACTCCTCCTTATGCTCACTGATTCATCATCACTAAAGAAGAAGAGAGCAGTTGTGGAGGTGATATGAGCCACATGCTGATATCACAGGTGTAGGAGCTAATTTTGTATATTGTCAATGTAGAGTATCACAAGCACCTTGGACATCTGCACTATGTGCAGCACAGCACCGTGGAAGCAGACGAGGTGCAGCCTGCGGTCTAACAGCCTGTTGAGAGAGTCGCTGTGTGATCCCCTACATGTCGCATGTCCTCGTCAAAACAAGGGCCCGTCCCGCTGTGGCCTCCCACACACTGACTCAATCAGCTTATCAGTGAGGTCATTAGTCTCGTAACTGTTATATAGGTGTCCGCCTGCTACTGCACGGCCACTGTTTGTTCCCGCCAGCTTACACCTTTGGGCCAGAGCTCATGGATAAGTCGTAAATGGATAAGTTGGAGTTCTCCCTGCCTGGTTGACTCATGGATGGATCTGTTAATTGGTCAGCCGGTTAACACAATAAAAGACATCATATGAATGTAGTGCCATGTCGGTTAGTGAATGGGTATCAATAATCTTGTTTGCTTTCAGAAGACAATTAGCTCATTTTACTGTCGGGGAAAATGAACATTTAGAAGACGGAGCATCTTCTGTGCTTATCTTCTATGTTTGTGATGTAAACACAAAAAGTGTGTCTGTGATAACAACATGGAGAAGAGCCAGGCCCTGCCCTTGTTTGATCTCTGCATGTCCTATCAGCTATGTAACCTAGCCCTACCACCATATCCTTGCTTTGAAATATAATTCATTTTTGTATCGTGCTCACGTATGCACCGTCCTCCTGCTCTGAACAGGAGGCCCGTCCTGACACGCCCAGCTGTTGCCAGATGCATATTTTCAGGATGCTTTTGGTTACAAGTCCCAGCGCTAACACCTTTCTTATGGAGGTTATAATTAGTAGCCAAGCTAGTCTTTTTTGCAGCAGCGAGGACTGGTTGTGGCCTAGAAAGTGTCTGTTGTGCATGGCTGCAGCAGAGGGGGAAGTGTATATATAGCTGTAGCACTTCAGTCCCCTCCATTTATTTCGGGAGCAGCGAATGGCAATTTAGTGGTTTTCTCCAGATTTCAGTGTCGGTTAACTTAACAGCGTGCTCATGATTGCTTTGTAACAGGAGAGGCCACCACCTGCATGGGAAAAGTAGAGTTATTTTTTTGTTCTCTTTAGGTTATATAACTTGCCTGATGATTTGCAAGGATTTGAAAGTTTTCCTACCAGATACTGTATTTTTGGACTTAGTTTTGCTGTGATCTCATCCCTGCATGTGCATAGACACAAACAGGAACATCGTGGTTTATGTAATGACTCTTGACAAACTTGTTGTCTAACTAATTGATTTGATTCAGGTAATAATCACCAAATATAAAGTTGTGATGGTACCCTTCAGAGATTTAACAATCGCAACGATTGAAATGTAATTTGTTATAAATCTGTCAAATCTGTCCTGAGTGAACCCACTTCAGAGTTCATAAAAGATCTTTGAAAAAGAGCAAAACTCTAGAAATATTGTAGTTACCTCCAGTACCACTCAGCTGCTCGTATTCATGCACTTAGTGTCTGGAAGTGCAGCTGCAGGATGCTGGTAAGTTAGCTGTGTTGTTTTGATGATCAAACAGTAAAGCGCATTTTAATACATTTTTGATTCAGAGTCAAAATTGTGACAGTCAAATCATCTACATTTTGTGCTATTGTAGCATTAACTGCTAATATTAGTGTTGCTTGTGATGGCCTCTCTGTGAGTTAAATGTCAGTCTTTTGTGTTTTCCACGGTTGTAATTCATCACCCGTAATTGGTGGGTAACTGGGATGTACCGTACTGGGGCTTCAGGGCAGATGAAGTTACAAAAACTATTTTCAACTGCTCAATCACATTCATGTTAACTGCTTTTTAATTATTGAGCACTGATTCAAGTATTCATCTTGGTACCATGTAGTCTCCCAGCCCAGTTTTCAGTCTATCATTGTCTCAGTAGCTTCAGGTCCTTCCTCTCGGCCCCATCTTGTGCACACCTAGCTGGGCAGGTTTCCACAGAATAAAAGGAATCTTGGGTTACTTCCATCATGACGCACATCGCCACGGGGTGCTGACAGCCGAACACATCGTAATGTTGAATGTAAAAGGCCTAGGTTATCTGTACTCTGTTTTTTTCCAGTGACTGCGGTGGGGGAGGTGTCTGAGCGCATAATAATATAAATGCATAGAAGAACAATGTGTAGTTTTAATGTCAAGAACATCTTAGTGTTGTCTGATATATCACTCTTTCCAGTAATCAATGATCTTCTACTTCTTTCCTCTCTTGCTCTTTCCTCCCTGCCTCTCTCTTCCTCTTAACAAATGCCTAGAGGATGCTTTCATTCATTTGGGTGGATCCATTTATAGTATGGGTGGTCCCAATGGGAATCAAACCCTTAAATGGTGCAATGTCAGTGTCGGGCCGTACCAGTGGAACCGCAGAGGGCCGAGTAACAACCCCCCTCATTTTCCACAAGTGCCGACATCCAGAGGGGAAAAACAATCAGAGAGGATGAGCCCAGAAAAGGCAGTAGGAAACTTGTGCTGCAATATCTGTCAGGATGTTGTGACATGTTGGTGCTGGAACACCACAGGCAGTAAAGTCTTACTTTTGTTTAAGTGATTGGTGAGTTTAATTTGACTGATCTCAAAATTTATAAGGTGTTGCTGGAAGTTGACGAGGTGCCACAGCACGGCTACATTCTTGTATACGCACTGTGCCAACTCAGATTTTTACTCACTTGGTATTGGAAAATATCGTCTGCGTCGTCGAACATTCCCACAGCTAATGCCTGGTATTCCTAGCTCTGGCTCTTGTAACTGCCCTGTAGTGTTTTTCCTTTCAGGCTCATGTGAGAGCTCTGGCCTGTGGAGGCACTCACAGGGTGCAATAAAGTCATTTGTTCCTGGGACTGAGCAGCAAGTGTTTCTGCTGGCAGTAAAGGCAGAAGATTCATTCAGCTGTCAGTGTCTGTTTCTCAGGTGGCCACCTCCAGAGTCTGCTGCTCCTTCTGAAGCAGAGATGTCAGGGCAAACGCCACATCTGATAAATCTAACTGGATATGACAAACAGAACAGTTTTCATAGTTCAGTGCACTTTTGGTAACCTGAGTACTTGTTAATGGATCATTTTTGGATAATAACATTGTTAAACATGTCACCACTCTTTATTAGCAAACTTCCATGTGAGTTATGTAGCTTAATAATATTCAGCTGCACACCGAGAGCGACTTTTCAAATAATATAAATACAATGTGCTATTTTGGTACTGGACTGGTAAACTGTGTATCTGGTTACTCATCTGCACTGAATCCCTAATATTTAAGCCTTTTGCAAGGTACGGCTGCAGAACTAATGATGTATGATTGTATGGAAGTGCTTTCATAGCACCATTACAATGTGATTATGATTGACCAATAAGCACCATTAGTTAGGAAGTTATTAATAGCAAATGTTTTGGTGTTTTGTCCATTATGACAGTAAACTGAATTCTGACGGAACAACACATCTCAGGACATCTTTGTCAACATTTTTGACCATTTTCTGACAATTTATAGGCCAAACAATCAATCAATTAATCAAGAAAATGATCAATAGAAAAATGAAGAATGAAAATCATGGTAAGTCAGCCTTATTGACAACACACTGACTGTACTTCAACAAAGATGACCACAACTCTGCATGTATGGATTCTGCCAACCCCCATCTGACTGACCTCTATGATGGCTAATACAAGCATTGAAAAGCATTGTTTATTTCAAGTGGGGCACTTTATAAAGGCACATTTCACTCTTCTAATCACAGCCTTCCAGCTCCAGCTGAACAGCAGTTGTAGCAGCTACATTCTAATGTTCCAGACGATGACATATGGACCAAAAAAGGCAAATAATAGTGTTGATTTTGTTTCCCAGGATATGATAATTTCTCATCCAGTTATCACAATATCATGTAATATAATCAGAATTGTGCAGCGACTCGTCTTGACGTCCCGCTGTCTTATCGCAGCCATCGTTCTGTTACTATCAATACACAGCAGAGGAACAATGCAGCACCTGGTGCTTCTACCACCAACAGAGTGGCAGACAGTAAGGAAACCCAGCCAAGCTTGTAGCTTGGCCCGGCAGGCCCCTTTCATATTCTCTGTTTATCTGCAGATGGTATCAGGAGGCTGTGTTGACACGGAATTGTGTAAATCATCTTGTTTGCGATGTGGGTTGACCAGGTCGATGTGTGGGCTCGGAGGGTTCTTTGAAGTATCGGGAACACTTCCTGTACAGACAGCAGAAACTCGTGTAGCACTGCCCCTCCAAGGCCCGTTTTCTCACATTGCACGCCTGGGTGTATGCTCACTGCAGCAGTCTTTGTAACACACATTGGATCTGATCTATTGTTTGGTCAAGCCCTGCCTCCTCCTCTTCTTTGGTGTTTGTGGTTTCTTAATATTTTGGGAACATCCTGTTTGTGTGTTCAATGCCGTGGGGCACAGCTTGTTTAGTTTAAGGCCTCTGACCATTTCTGCCCTCTTATTAGTGTGACAGGACAAGAAAGGCTGAAGCAGAATAGGAAAAGGGCAAGAAACACACACACACACACACACACACACACACACACACACACACACACACACACACACACACACAGTAGGGTCTGAGGAAAGTGATCAAATTGGAGACGTCAGAAGGAAGACTGAAAATGTAGGAACAGAGATGAGGGGATGGAAAGACAGGGAAATGGGTAGAGATGGTAGTGAGAGGAAAACGGCATTGAGTGGAACTTGAGGTTGGCTGTGGTGGAGTCGAGGGGGCGGGGAGGGTTTTTGCAGACAGACAGCTTTGGGAATTCTGGTGTCGCTGGTGTGCAGCCTAGCATTAAATGCAATTTAATGCTCTGAGGCATGTTTACGTGCTATGTAAGAGATTCCCCGTTTGCCCTTCATGAATTTCCGGTGCCTATCAATGATTTAATGGTGTCCCCCCCTCCTTCCACTGTGGGAGCTGACATGCATCAAAATTTGTCAAAATGTGTGTTGGGGTGCAGTCGGTGCCCCTCAGCACTGCCTATGGGACCAGACAGCTGTGCATGTGTCATATGACAGAGCGAGACATGGAAAAACATTTCACTGAGTTGGTCGTGCCTCCCTACACACATCTGTTGGGAGCACCTCTGGCTGTGACATAAAAAGCCTGGTTCTATTTCCATCTGTAATTTAGGTAATTTACTGGATGTTTTTAAGCTACTTGCAGTTGAATTGCTGAAAGGGCCGTGTTTTTGAAGTGCCTCTGGCACTGAGTCACTTTCCCATTAAGGAGTTGATTATTAGTATCAAACAGCTTTAATAATTCCTTTGATGACCTTGGTGTGCTATTTATTCAGCCCATGCTTAGTTGTATTTATTTGGCCTTTACTTAACAGGAAGTACTTTTGTAATAAGGCAGCTGTTATTTCTGGGAGAACAAAGCCTCGTCTTTGTAAAAATGAAGTCATAATAGCTCTGGAACAGTTTTCAACTTTACCGTTTTTTTCTAAAAATAGCAAATGAACACTTAATTTCCTTTCCTGTGGCAGCAGAATAGACTTAATGGACAGTCTTTGGAACAGTATAACAGCCTGAACCTCTTGTGCCGTCTGTCAGGACTGATTGGATGACGGGTGATTTCTGGGGCAGAACTTGCTGCAGCAGGAAAACGTTACAGGAGCCAATGGGCTCAGCTTTGGCTGGCTTTGGGATATCTGCTGACGAAGTGGCACTGAAATGTCACATATATATAGCCATTTTGAATCAGAGGGCAGTCTAACAGACAGTCTGGCCAGCAGGCAGCATAACTCAGAACCAGCCTGCCGACCATGTGTCTTCACAGGAAACTGCAAGCTGGTACATGTACTTAACTTTTATGAAGAATCAAGGGAAACATATTTTGAAAGTGCTACATGCCAGATAGACGCAGCGACTTCACATTTTCCTAACAGATGCATTTATCATATTCAATCACTAAACAAAAATTAGGCACAGTCATGACTGGTCATTTATATCCATGGCACAGTCACAGGCCAGAGCTCTGCAGACCTATCATTTGCTCTATTTTATGATGCAGCGTATTTCCTCACCAAAGGTTTACACAGAGTAGGAAAAACTCCCAGCCTGCTTATGAGGTGTGATAAGTTCGCTCCCTCCAGCGGTCCTGCCACAGTCAGATGGAAGGAAAGGCCATCCCCAGGTCTCTGCCTCTCCTCTCTGCCATTCTTCTCCTCTTTTCATATTAAGGCCAGCCTCTCTCTCTCCTGTCTCTCCTGTGAGCGGCATTTTTGTGTCGTTACCTCACTGTGGTTGTAAATAATCCCCGTTATGGCTTCCAGATGTCCCTCCATCCCAGTCTGGAAGTGGGGATGGGGTTGAAGTGTGATGCTGGTGTAAGGATTGGACACTTACTGTAACTGGCTCAGCAGCTGGCTGGTGCAGCTTTCTCTTCTGTCTGTCCTGCCCAGTCTTAACTTTTTCCCAGGAGCTAAACTCGGTTGCTTTTTCCATTCTTCCTCTCTTCTGTCTTGATTTCTCATGTTTGTTCTCTCATTGTTTTTACTATTACACAATTATCCTGAGCTCCTGAAGTGCTGAAACAGTCAGCGGCTGACTAAACAGTGTAATGTAAGACAGACCAATATCAGAAAATCACCGAAATAGTATTCAACTGGACTACAGGAGCTGTTTCTAGGAAGAATACATGCTTTTGTGATTAGTGATTGTCTTATTTTATTCTCTCTTCTCTTTTTAGCAAAGAGCAGACTACAACACACTCAGTTAGCAGCCTGTCACATGTAGTCCTTTTCAGGAGTCACAGTCTCCCTGTTAAACTTTCATTAATATTATTTCAGTAATTTAAGCTAATCATCTTTATGGCTTTACATCAGGATCATCAGTATTTGGATCAGGTAGTCAAAATGCATCTAATGCTGAAAACATATGGGTGTGTGTTTCCCTTTGGCCTTTCTGTTATAGATCTGCAGTGTGTAAATACTTGGAAATTCATGACACAAAGCATGTACACATTAGCTCTGAGCCACACACAAACATTCCCTCTTTAACGTACGTACAGTATATCATGCTCACAGGCACAACAATGTCGGGAAAGGATATTTTGGTACATGCCCTGTGTTTCATTTCCATGAGTAACCCTGAAGTCACATCTACAATTTTCTCTTTGAGAAAACATGTAAAGCCTCAGAACATATGAAGCCAGCACTGTTTGGGGACTTGCCCTGAAGGGTGTCATGCACATGTGCTCCGAGGGAAGTATTAAGAGAGTTAGTGTGTCAGGTGACTGTATATGTTTGTCTCCTGACATATTGCTTGTGGTGGTGGGTGTGTCATTTTGCACGAAAGAACACAGAACATGAAGCACACCCACAGCAGTCCCTGAACAAACAGCTACTTACTATGCAGTGTAATACTTGTAAAACTAGAAATATTACCAGGACAAAAGTAAAGGAAAGAAAAAATAAGTTTACGACCCTCCATGAGTTCAAAGGTCATCGGGAGTCGGGACAGGGAATTGTCAATCGTAGCTTCTGAAGCTAGCATAGCTAACAAGCAGGTAACTCACCAGGTTGCTGCTATTTCTGGCCAATAGTTTCCACCTGACAGCAGCATCCCTCTTCCTCTTTTTCATATTTAGATTTATATGCATCGGAGCACGTCATCATCCTACTGGTCAATGTCAAGGAACACGTCATAGGAGAAAAAGACAGGAAGATCCAAAAAATTTTGACATGCTAGACTTTTCATCAGGGTGTTGTGGAGCATCCCAGATCCAACCTCACTGTTCTTCACTTAAGTTACACTACATGTCCGTCCGTTGTTCCCGGTGTTCATAATTGTGGCCTGAATTTGTGTTGTCCAATCTCTACATTAGTTTGTTATCTTTTCAGCATCATTCAAAGCCCTGAATTATATAGCTATTACAGTGACGCAGCTAAGATGGACTAAAAAAATGTCAAATTGAGCAATGCTTTAAATACAAGTCACTGATAAGTCTAGTTACTTTTATTACAACAATTTGGATGTCGTTACACCCCTGTGAGTCACACACAGAAACCTTGCATGTGTAACAGACATTGTAATCCTCGCTACACTCACATGTGGACACACACTGACAAATTTCACATGAACACACCCTGGAGACACAGCGTGGAAGAGATCCAGGCTGAGGCCGGTCGCGAGTGCTGAGCATATCATTTGTGGGCCGGCTGCTAAGTGAACACACTTGCCTGTAGTTACCAAGTTTCACACAAAAATGGCTCTGACCTCTCTCGTCGGCACAGAACAAGATGGGCCTGATAAGTGTTTTGCATTTTGGGGCTAAACCAGTCTGGCTATGTGGATTAGCTGGCGTCGCTCGCGTTTTTCCAGTTTCATGGCATCCTAAGGCCTTCTAATGAACATGTGTGTGTTTTCTAATGTTTTTGTGTTCATGTTTATGTACTCATAGTGGTTCTGTGGATGGATGTGTTCCCCACAAAGCATGCAGAACATTAATAATGACTGACATATCATCTTTTTCCAATCTTGGCTCACTTGCTATACACATTGCAAAACCCTCTGCAAACAAAGAGCTCCAGTCATGTTAAAGCTTGGATTGCCACCTTGTTGAGCATTGGCCGGGGTTACTACCACACCTCATCATAGCAACAGTTGCTATGTTTAGGCCTACCTGTATATTTTGCCCGTGAGTTATATGTATGACCAAAGAGTGAGGTATTTATTTCTCTGTAAAAAAACAAAACAAAAGGATGCAGGGACGCCATGAATCAATCATGGCTACAGGAACAGCACAGACACATTGAGCCCTGGGTAAATGTAGGCATGCTCAGTGAGTACAGACAGTTCTCATTTGAGTCGGGGTGTTGTATATGTTGACCCTGCATACTGACATGTGGGTCTAGCATTTTCAAAACACTCAAACATACACACACTCAAATTCCATTTATAAATTACAGGCTTGTATTAGAGGTTAATAGCTGCCGTGTGCTTCAATAACCACCTGCTATTAGCGCGAGGGGAAATCACTATTCCTCTCGGAAAAAAAACAATTTCTAACATCTTTTTGAATGTGGTATTTCTGGAAAGGCCTGGTCACTAATTTATGTGTCAGATGTAGATGCAGGAAACTAGATCTAGCTCTGTGTGTGTGTTTGTGTGTGTGTGCACATATTTGTATGTGTCTGTGTGTGCTTTGTTGTGGACAGGGCCTGTGGGCTCCTGGCTCAGAGATGAAAGACATTTCTCATGTGGCTGGTTTAGTGGAGCTCCTGAGTCAGCATGCAGCTACTAATCAGTGTTTTCTCCCTCTCAGCTAGCCTGACTCGCCCCCCCTCCCGTGCTCTCTGGCCCGCTACCCTGAAAGCTGCGACTTTTCTCATTAAGAGTTAAACCAGAATGGGCTCAGGATGTATTTGCATCATATATCAGTCCACTCTAACTTGCCACATTGATCTAGACGAAGAGGACGGGGTGATGAAGTAAGGCAGTTAAAATTACTGAGATGACCTAGTTGTCGTCCCAACTGCACTGGTCTTTGAGTATAAATGCTTTTGAATCAGGATGGCGGCTGAGTGGGAAACACCAGCAGTGTCCAAATATGTGTCTCTAAGATGTAGTTGAGTCTACTTTAGTTACGATAACTCTTTCAGAGAGATATTGCGTTGAGAGCGAAGGGAAGGGAAGGGGCAAATGAGAGTGGATAGTTTGTGTGCACAGCGCTGAATTAATGGAGCCCTCCTTTTGAGATAATAGCATTTATTGATGTGTCTGTCCTCGATAAAAGATGTCAATATAGACTTCCTGAAGGGATATAGATCTTGGTAATTCAGTCGGCTTAGTCATGATTTGTCATTATATGTAAGACACTTTTACAGGTTTAAACAATAAATTATTAATATTGACATCAATTCTTTTTACAAAAATCAGCCACTAGACAAATTTCTGTACCTTGTTTGCATGTCAACTATGCTGATGCTTTTGCAGCCATGGCTGAGGGAGTGACTGTATAGTCACTTTCACAGTGTTTACGTAGCACCTTAATCTACATGATAAACAAAAGAAGCTCAGACTCCTTTGTACCTTGAAATAAACAACACTGACAAATTGTGTGGAAATCTATTTTATTCACACATTAGCTGAATGCAGTCATAGATATTTTGTGCATGACCCGGTCTTTGAAGACAAAGACGGACTCTTCGCTCTGAGGCTATGTAAGTGTAGTCCTGAGGAGAATCTCAACAGTTAAAAACAACCATATTGATAGATTTAATCTCTTGCCTAATCATTTGATACTGCAGCATAATTGTGTGGCTTCATACATGAATTAATGTGAATCCAGAGGGGATTTAGCTGCTAGATATTATCTTTGCTCTGGCAAACAAGCCATGTCAGGTTAGAGATGCTGGCTGATGTAGAGATAAAAAAATCAAATGTTGTTGCTTTGGAATTGCCACCGACACCCAACCAAAAGTTGGCACATAAGACTATTTACTTAGGAATTTGTCTGCCAGTCATTTTGGAAGTTAAAGGGTAGCGGCGTGGATCCATGGCAATCTCAGGCTTCGATTTGATTTCAATATTTGTGTGTCCTATCTGATAATAGAAAAGGGGGCACTACTTTCAGTCTTTTGCTGAGCAGAAGCAGAGTTTTTGAAGTCAAAAACACCCAGCAGAGTTTTCCTCACCACAGAGTTTTACATGTTGATACTGGGGTGTGTGTTTGTTGTCAGCTGGTCTTGTTTTGCTACAGACAGTCTCTGAATGTTTTGTGAATGAGGATGCTAATTGTCTGAAAACAGTATGAATCTATTACTTTTAGAGTAAAGCGTAAGATACTCTTTGTTTAATCAGAAACAGCAGCTATATCGCTTTCACCAAATCCGCCATACTCCATTTACAGAATAAGTAATTTTGTCAACACAAAATGACACTTCACTTAAACTTGAGAAAAACAAAATAAAACTCGCCAAAACCATTTTGGTTAGTCTCTCCACTGTTCCAACAATCACTAACTCTGGTTTGGTTGAAATGAAAAATTAATCGTCCTCGTTAGATGTAAAAATATTTTGGCTCCACATGCTGTTCCCCCCCTGCTGCTCCTCTCATGTCTCCTTCCTCTCCATTTCCACCATACTGGACCAATTTCAAAACGTTTTGTCCCCATTAGTCACAAGAACATGGGAAAAAAGGATCTGGTTTGAAAAATACAGAAATTACCCTAAACATGTGATCAGCCTGCCCTGAATCAAAAAAATGAATGTGATTGCAAAATCGCTAAATCAGTAAGTTGACACTTCCCTATGCAAGACAATCCTCCAAAATGTCTTTGAAATCTTTGACCAGTGTTTTTTTTTTTTTAATAACACAAGCTCAGAGGTCACATCTTGATATACTGAGATGGGTTTTGTGGTTTTATTGTGCAGCAAATTAAATTCATGTAGTTTATTCCACTAGCCAGCTGTACCGTAGTCTTGACTGCAGTTTGGATGCAGTGCGCCTGTTCGCGTCAGCATGCCATGTATCATTCTCTGTCCTAGATTTATTTTTTTGTCGGACACTGTGCTGTTGGATTGTCAGATGATGCACAGAGAAAGGGAAGGGTGCTCAAGAACACTGTGAGAAAGGCTAATTTAGTTGTCCGTCCCGGCCTTGTTAGTCTTCATTTTTGCATGCTTGTGGTGATGTCTTGGTCAACTGCCTGAAGCTGAATCACACTCCCAAAAACAACACTGTCGATCGGCCACTAGTTGGAATGTTTCTGATCTGTAACTGGCAGGAAAATGATGAAATGACCAAGCATTTTTCCCACGTAAGGTGTTCCCAGCCTTACTCAGTGTGATGGCTGAGTTGCTTGTGTTTATGTGTGTACCATGGTCTGTAGTTATGCGTGCCTGGACATGGCACACTGCTTTCCCTCCACCCTGCAGTCGTAGCAGGCCAGGCCAGCTGTCAGTGGAGTCAGGAGGGAGTGTGAGTGGAGAGGTTGTTCAGCTATGAGTGACCTGTTTGTTTTATTTCAGCAGGCTTTTCCCTGTTTCACAGTAGGAGAATGTCCTTTTCCTCAACACTAGAGCTTCTGTAAAGTCATGGCAACCAGATGAGTTTAGCATGATGTTTTGCCAGTGAGGGATTGCAGACGGACCCAGAGTGTCAACTTTTGGCTGGTGGTCAGCTGCTCACACACACACATGCAGAAGAAGAAGACACAGAAGCAGCAGCCAAAAGCAAGAAAAGTTTGTATAGCAGATGTAGATTTAGTCTTTTGTTAACCAAAAGAGCTGCTGTATGTAAAGGTCACACACTGAAGGGTATTTGTATGTGACTGATTGCTTGTTTGTGTGCTAATAATGCTAAGCCAGGCTAATCCTGCTGCTTAAATACATGCAGACAGCATACCTTTCAAAACAAAGATTTAAGATCAACTTCTCCATTCTATCGGACAATCAGGTGTATCTATGTAATCATTACATGGACCTTTGGGAACCTGCAGCCAGTCCAGGTTATCCTCGGCATGCTGGGATCTTGTAAACCAGGAAGTGGTTGAATAGCTCTCCACAAATGAGGGAAACACTGATTTTGTCAGGCCTAGATGGAATCTGTCGAGCTTTGTGAGGGAATGCCAGCGACTCTTATAGATCCCACTGAGTCCCTTTTCCACCAGGAACCTTGACTGCAGGCGCAACAATGGCCAGCTTTATCATTCAGCCTCTGTGCGTCCGGTGTCATGTGCTATAGAGAGGACCAGGTGGTCACTAATACTGTAATAAAGCACTTTTGGAGAGGCATGGTGGCCTCTTATGAGTTGTGGGAATATTGTGTGACCATAGTTGCTTAATCCATGTGACTAACACAATAACACACAAACACATTTCCATTGGCCTGGGTCATAAGATAAGGGCCCCTTATTAGAATGCTTCCATCTGGCGATTATTACAGTTTACCACCAACAGATATTAGGGATTTATCTGATAAGCAGAAAAAGTCAATTATAGTCAGGGTTGCTCAGGCTGTTTGTTATAATGTTATAATATGTTGTATTTCAGGCAAGGCAGGACACTGCCTTAATGAAATTCTGCTATAAACCCTGAAAGTCAGTGAGCATAAAATAATCCCTTTGATTAGATTTGAAATTAGCCTTCCATTTCTGGGTGTGCTTGATATTTCCTTAGTCTGCAGTGAATTCAGTGAATATTACTTGCACCCTTTTGTGTTCTGTAGACATGGTTTAAAAACCCCTGTCCTCTCTGCTTTATGTCCCTCAGACATCCCTTTTGGCTGATTTTAATTAACCTGATGTCTGTCTTTCTTCTCTCTGCAGCTAAACCCTTCACCTCCAAAGTGAAGCAGATGCGCCTGCACAAGGAAGACTTTGAGATCCTGAAGGTGATTGGACGAGGAGCCTTTGGAGAGGTATTATACCCTTTAGATTTTACTCTCAACTGAACCATGCAGCAATCCATTACCGTCCAAGTTGAGAACCTGCAATTTGGTTTTCCCCTATTTCTCTTTTGTACAACAAACAGGTGTTATAGGAAAGTTATGAGCATTTTCTCAAACATGCATCATCTGCAGTGTATGTTTTTTGTCATCTCAAAATCAGGAGATTATGAAGTTTGGTCTGTACACTCTTTCACCCTTATGCCCTTATACCTGCGTTATAAAAGGCAAGAGTGTTGTTGTGTTGGATAGTGGATTACTTTCTGCTGCATTCCAGCAGCAGTGCGTAGTATTGGTCTGTGCAGGAGCATGACTCTACTTGCAGCTTGAACAAAAACTTTAAAATTCTTCTTCACACTTAACCCGTGAACAGTAAATGAGTTAGAGTACCAGTGAAAAGCCTCCAGTCTGGTATTTATTTGTGTCTATTTACTTTACTTTTCTTTTATATGTGCCTGTAGGGAAGTTGAAATACATTTGTCACTGGGTTTCACGTAATGATGTCAAAGCTAGGGAATGTTGGAGGGACAGGTATCGTGGTCCTCAGCCAAGACTCTTGCATAACGTTTCCTTGAGAAAACTTCTGTTTCCATGCTGATAGTTTCATTACTATGCAGCACATGCCTCTGTAATAAATGATTAGCAAATGTGGGATTTCAGCAGTGGCTTGATCATCTTGAGCCACGCCACAGGCTCCCAAACATCTAATCTCTGAAACTGTCATTCCATATCTGTACAAACAAGTTAGTAGATTCCTTGTAAAGCGCTCTGAAGAGAAAGAGATAGAGAGAAATCCAAAAAGTGAGAGATTGATGGATGGAGATAGACCCAGACACACCTGGCAACATGTTGCTGCAGTACAACCACAAAATACTAACATGCTCACTTGTGCCCCTGCAAGGAGTGCTGGTATGTGCATGGGTGAGTCATGTGCCCGAGTGTGTATGTGTGTTTCAGGCATGCGGTGTAATCCATGAATGGTGCGACCTTGTGGTGACATTCCATTGCCTTTTCACTAAGTCAGCTGTGTCAGTATGGGTTTTGCATGACAGTAAAATTCAGTTAGCTTGAGATACGTCACAATATCACCTGACAGAAAAACACTTGCGCAGTGTGTTAGTGTATTGTGATGTGTCTGCTAGTGTAATGGTATAGCTGCCAGAAATGTAGTGAATGAAGAAGAACTCAGTTGGAAGAGGAGCTCTGTGGTCCAAATAGTTCACATTTTTGCAGCTTTTGTTTACATGTTTGCAACTGGCCACTAGCACAAGACTATCTGTGTTTTTTGACGGCTTAATTGCTGTTTGGGGCTGCACAATATGGATTTTCTTTCTCCATCTGATACAGATAGCCAATAAGATCAGATTTTTGTATTTTAAAGATAAATTCATAATGTGTAGTTTATGCACTTTTTTTCTTCTTCTTTTTCTTTCTATATAATACATATAGAACAGTCTGACATCACAAGTATCTGCAAGGTTGTGAGTGCTGGTACCTTTAAAGCACCTGAGAGTCATTGCAAACCTGTAAGCACATATGCTAGTTGTTCTAAATAACTGTTGTCATCACAAAATGTTCGAGAGTCTTACTATATTACAGTTAGATGACAGCAATAACAGTCATCTGACTTGAGGTCAGACCAAGCAAACATGGAAAATGTGTATTTTGGGAAGGCCTAATAAAAACATTTATGAGGTTATGATTTATTTGTCCTCACTTTTGGAGATTTTTTAAGAGCAGCACGCAGAGAACGGCCCTGAGATACAGGAACAGAGGGTCAGAGTGAAAAACAGACAGACAGACAGACAAAGACAGAGCCAGGTGGACAGACACAGGAAAACAAAGAAAAGAAGAAAATACTTCAGGCCTTCAAGGGAGGCGAGAGAGTTTGAGTGCAGGATGTTTTGATTTCATCCTCCCATTGTCAGCAGCAGATGGAGAAATGGTGCGGGTGGGTGACGCTAAGGAGCTCTCGGATGAATGAACCAGTGTGCACGGGCCTCCTGCCTCTGAGAATGCTCCCATTACGACTCAGTTGCTTCTTCACACAAAGTTAAATGGGCCAAATGGGGCTCAGTTGATGGTGTTTGTTCCAAACAATACAAGGGTTAGAGGTTTTGCTCTCAATGGCTAGCCTCTCTTAAGGTGTGCGTCATCACTCCAAGTTGTTGTGGAGAGGCATCAGTCACTGTTGCACTTAATTCTACAATCTCTTTTTAGCTCTGTGGCTACAGAGTGGTGTAGGGATGATGTATTTTTGTACGCTAACCTGGAAGTTAGTACCGCCCTTGTTCCCTCGTCAAAAAGCCTGGGAAATTTTTGATGAGGGAACTGGATGTGCTGTAATGCTAACTGATTTCTGGGTTTTAGGACTACAAAGTACACCCACTATTTTGGCAGATAGCTGGTATGTTTGCAGTCAGTCTCTGCCACTCAGCAAAGTACTTGGCCCATACAATAATTGGATTAACTGCTGAGGTTTGTTTCATGCCCATTCCAGATGTATAAAACCAATTTTAAGACTTAGTTGACACCCTGCACTCATAAATGATCTAAGTCAAAAAACCCCACAGTACATAGTTTTATCCATGAATACAGACAGGAGCGTTGAAGTAAACGCTGTGCACGATCTTTCCTTGGCCCTGTGGTAGACAGCAGGCCTGACGGGAGGACAACAAGAAGGAAGGAGCAGTGAAGAGAAGAGATGGAGGAATGGACAAAAACAGCCCGGCATTGCCAAGAACAGTCCCCCCTGTCCTCCTCTCTTCCTCCTCCGCTCCTCCTCTCCTCTGGTGAGGGATCACTAGGGGAAATCCAAACACTGCAGGAATGTTATCATTGTATTGCATTAGCAGCATTCCCCGGCTCATTTAATAGACTACAGACCCCTCTGTTGCATAGGGCGCCTGTGTTTGTTCCACTTCTCATCTGTGTGTGCGCAGTGCGCTTACAAGTTCTCGTCCATCTGTTTACCTGCATACATTTTTCATATTTTTAAATTTATTTGTGTATATTTTTGTATGCAGTTAAACATTAGGCAAATAAAAAATTGACTTGTATTTGGGTGAATAGAATATTAAAGGGATTAAAGGAGGCTAGAAGAAAGGAGCCAGGATGTGAGTTTGCATGAACGTGAGCTCTGGCTGTCGGCTTGCAGTGGTTTGTCACTGCAGCTCTTGCAGCTCCTTTTTAGGCAAAAAGTGAAGCCGGAGCTGAGGAAGCTTGTCATGGTAATGTTCAGCAATTATCAGTGAGGGGAAAGTTGGCAGTTGTTATGTTGTTAAGGCGATACAAGAGCATATGACAAACGCAGACGGTGTGAAAGGCTGGGCAGTGTCTGGTGGTAAAGGAAGTGAAATGGTTTCACTGACTAACAGCTGAACCAAATTTCTGTCCACTTCATTTTTTGAAATATTTAAGTGTGTGAGATTGTGGACGTTACAGGTGCTCATAATACATTTAAAAGCTGTAACTCAGTCTTTTTAAAGCTTATTTGTTTTTTAGTTATCGTAGGTCATAAGCGTGGCCTATATTGAATGCATCCAGTTGTCCACAGGAAATATAGTGATGTTGTGTGTCTTGACTACATGATGTGATGATCTGACATAACACAGGAATCATCTTTGAATTTAAATAGTTTTAGCTGATTTTTGAAGGCTTCCTTAATAAGTTTTCTTGATATTTAAATACATTTAGTCTTTACACAGTGATTCTTATAGTGATGACCACATCAGTACTCTGTGAAAGAGACTTTTCACACCTCACACAGTCACTGTTGATTTGTGGCCATTACCAAGTCATTGGACACAGCGATGAGAGGAGTGGTCAGATTTTTCTCACAAACTGCAGACTTCGCAGGAAGCTTGAATCATATTTAAGAGTCCAGCTGTGTGTGAGTGTGTGTCTGGGTCCGGGTCCGGGTCCAGGTGGATTGCATCTGTTGGCCTCTTAGGTCAGCACTTTAGTATCTTTGGTCACTTCCTGCTCTTCCCTTCCTCTCCTTGAATTCTCTCTGCTTTCCTTTCTTCTCTACATCCTGTTCTTTTTTTCACCTTAGCATCTCTTTCCTTCCAGCTCTCCTTTCCCCTCCTCCTCTCCTCTTCCCAATCATCCCTTCTTTATATCTTCCTTTTCAACTTCATCCTGTTTCGTGGCACAATAAATCTGTCGTCCTCCTCCCTGCATCTTGAGTTGTTTTTGAGTTTTATACGTTTTGCTTTTGTGATGATCAGCGCTGAGATGATGAGATTGAGAAAATCTCCCTCTTGTTCTTTTGTCGTTCTACTAAAACACATTTTATCAATAAAGGAAAATAATCATAGCGAAGAAGACTTGTAGATTTTTGTTTCTTTATATACTTTCTAAATTGTGTGGTTGTCATGGACCTGTTGAATAAAGACACTCATGACAGTTTTATTATCCCGGAGTTGTATTTGTTTTTCCTGTTGCATCAGGGTGTGTGTTTTTAACTACATTGACTGGTTTTCTTGTCTCACACAGACTGATTTAAAACATTTTGTTAACGCTTCTTCTCTTCTGTCCTTCTTGCAGGTCGCAGTCGTAAAAGTAAGAAACACAGACAAGGTCTTCGCCATGAAGATTCTCAACAAGTGGGAGATGCTGAAGCGAGCTGAGGTGAGCATCTCTGACTCATAGCATTTGTTTGGAAGCACCAGATCTGGTACTGGTTTTAGTTACTGCAGCACTACTGGGTAGATCTGTAAAGGAAACAATGCTGAGGATTAATGGTAAATGAAACAAAACGTCTGCTATCTAGAGAAACTGAAACTGTCAATTATGAGCCCTAAAATCAGTCCTACATTGATGAATGCTTATAGAACACGTTGCTGCACGAGCTGCATGTTTTTCTCATCGACCTCTTCCTGACAGTCTGACATTCCTGTTGGTCCCCTGGGTCTTCAGACTTCATGCCTCATACGTCACAGGCCTAAACTGGTCCCTGCTGTGTGTGTGTGTGTGTGTGTGTGTGTGTTTGTGTTTGTGTGTGTAAACGCCTGGACATGGGAAACAATGTAGAGCAGCAGATGTACAGTAGACACTGAACACTAAGTATATTATTGTGGTGGTAGACAGATAACATCATTAAAGTGCTGTGCAAGCAGTTTAAATATCTCCACCTACAGTGCAAGTTTTGAGGCAATATTTGCATGTGGTGGTGATTTATTTTATAAAGTGATCAGTTTACATCGCAGTATCCTGAGATCTGATTTCGTTCACTAGAGAGTCTGACATTAAATCACAGAAGCATGCAGGAGATTACCAGGGCGGTGATCTACTGCATGCTTCATAGAAATGATGTGCATGACAGTGACATGCATGTAAGACACCAGGTCAGTAGGGCATCATGTCAAGTCAGGAAAGCAGAAAACAACTTCCAGTTTAATATCCTGGTTATTGAAAAATAGTTGTTGACTTTCTTTTTTTTGCAATGTATTTTTAACCAAGGCATTAATAAGCCATGAGTTATGTAAGACGTTACAGCCGGAGGAGTCGCATTCAGACATAGTTTGAGACATCTCTTTATTTTTGTATTCAATCAAGCTGTGTTAATCAGGTTTCAGGTTTCATTCAATTAAGGCGTTTCCTGTTTACATTATGTAAGAAATCAGGTTAGGCAGAAGGCTGACCTCACTTAGGTCATCTAAATGAATGTAAATGCACTGCCAGACGGGACCAAGCTTCAAGATTGTTGTCAGAGTGAAATGTTTTCATCTTGAGTACAAACTTTATTGCATCTTTCTTTAGACGGCTTGTTTCCGGGAGGAGCGGGATGTGTTGGTAAATGGGGACTGCCAGTGGATCACCACCCTGCACTACGCCTTCCAGGACGACAACAATCTGGTAACATTCTTCTTCTTCTTCTTATTGTTTGTATAGTCCTGAGCAGGAAATAGTTGTTTTTTTTCCAGCAACCATCATTTCAGAAATCCTCCTGTTTAATGTCCCTCAGGGAGCTTTTACCCGTTATATATCTGATGTATCCTTTTGAGTAACACCCAACCATACTTCATACGTTTCAGCACATTCAAACTCGGTACTTTCCAAAGTAACAACCACAATCCTGTATTGTGTAGCTCCACCTGAGACTTTCACCGTCCAGTCCATATATAGAAAACTGCACCACCTCCACATGATGGCTGGTGACCTGCCAGACGCTGACCAGCACATTCACTTCTTACCGCAAAGCACAACATGACTTAGAATTGTAGGAAATTGGGCAGCAGAAGGTTACCAGAAAACACTTACACAAAAAGAATGAACAGAAGAATGACTCCTGAGCTCGCTGACAGGTTGCAAACCCGAGCTCTTCCTTTGCTTTCATTGACTGCTAGAGGCAATCGTTTGCTCTCAAACCTGACAGTCTGTCCTCTCCCTGTGACCCTGAGTTCAAATGCCAGGACTGCTTGTCATTCCATTTTCCACATTCTCACAACAAATGCTGTACTCCGGACACACCCCAAGGCTTTAAAAATATATACCGCTGCCTGTCCAGCCGTCTATTTTTAGGGAAACCTTCAGGAGCGGTTTAGGTGCTCGCCTGCTGCCTCTGTGCCCCCTTTTATAATGATACTGCAAAAATAAAAATGGAGATCAAAGTGAGGATGGTGGAGGAAGCTTTCTGATTAGTTCTTCCACTTTTGCTTTCCACAACTTGTCAGTGTCAATTAATTCTCCCTTTGTCTCCCTCTGTCCGTCTCATTGTCTCACTAGTACCTGGTCATGGACTACTATGTGGGTGGCGATCTGCTGACTCTGCTCAGTAAGTTTGAGGACCGGCTGCCAGAGGAGATGGCCAAGTTCTACCTGGCTGAGATGGTGCTGGCCATCGACTCGGTCCACCAGCTACACTATGTCCACAGGTGAGGAACAGGCGCTCTGTGTGTGTGTGTGTGTGCGTGCGTGTGTGTGTGTGTGTGATAATTTTTTTTTTTTGAAGAAGAACAGACTGAGCAGTCCTGGTGATGGATGTTCAGTGTATTTACATTATTCCTGCTGTGTGGGCGATTTTCCATCTGTGGGGAGCCTCTGCAGCTAAATGAAAATAATTTAAAACAGTGAAGAGTGTGTGTGTGTGCGTGCGTGTGCGCACATGTTTGTCTTCAGTCATCACTGAAGCTAGTCAATTCTGCTGAGTAATTATACAGTATATTAGTTTGTGTTCCTGTGTGTGTTATTATGTCACCCTTGCACATTCACATTTGAGGTTAGGTTTGTGAGAGTGTGTGTGTGAGTGTGTGTGAGAGCGTGTGAGAGTCAGGATTTCAGCACTTGAGAAAATAACCGCAGAGCTGGAAGAAGGGCTCCGATCTGTCATTACAAGTGAAAGTCCTACAATCAAAAACCTATTAAAATAAGATGAAGTTTTATCAGCAAAATGTACTCACGGCAGCTGTAATCAATATTTTTATAGTACAAATGTATGAAATACAATATAAGAAGACGTTTCATAGTTCTTTGGAAGCAGTGGGCAGATTAAGGTATTGTAGTTCTGGGGGATTCATGTGATGAAGGCGTTATGAAAAGCTGATACAGCAATTTGTTCTCTGCCAACAACAATTAGGGCGATATCTTCAAATTAGACATCTCTTACTGAAACATTGGCCCCACCATGCTCCAACCTTTTTACCGATGTAGTTAAAATATTTGGTACTGGCCATGAGGCATCAAAATACTACTCCCTGTTGCTTAGAAGATTTAATAGTCAGGGCTCTAATCTTAAATCAGCCTGGGAGAATGATCTTGAACTACCACATTCACAGAGCAGGAATTGAACATTTTAATGAACTACAAGAAAACATCACAGGAACTGAGACTAAGACTGATGCAGTGGGTTAACAGAGTATTCTGGTCCCAGGGTGAAATTAAGAGACAGAATTGCTGAAGTAGTGGGACGAGCGTTGGAACACTCCTGCACATGTTGTGGTCCTGAACTGTTGCACAAAAATTCTGGTCTGACGTGTATGAGAATATCAAAATGATCCTTAAATTAGACGTCACATTCTGTCCTAGCTTGTTTGTTTTGGGTGATCCTCTCCCTCTACAGTCTGTGGTTGCACCTCATGCAGACTGGGTTCAGACATCCCTCATGTAGGGGAGAAAACTTACTGTGACAGAATGGAAGGTGATCACCTTACTGCCAGCCAGGGTGTGGTTTTCTCAGCTGGGTCTTGTGGCTGTACTTGAGGACCTTTAGGCTCAGCAATCAGGTGGAGCAATTCTACCCTAAGTGGGTGAATTACATCTCCTTCATTTAAAATCCCTGATGTAGCTGTATCACAGTTGGTAGAGACCAAAAACAGAGCTGAAAGAGGGAATATTTATCCGAGGGGTCGGCCCCCTCCGAAAGGTCAGAACATAAATCTTAGGGCTTGTGATTAATGTGGTAGGAAGAAGGAAAAAGGAAGTTCTGCTGCACAAATTTATATTCATTTTTTAGACTTTTGTCTAACCTTTTTGTGAGGCCTCATTGGATCTCAAACAGTTGTTTAAATCTTTGGGGTACCTGCAAACAACTCATAGACATCTGAATGAGACTAGCCCAAACTACACGCTGTCCTTCTAAATGAATCCCCTGCGATCAAAGTTGGGAACCACTGATTAATTCTGTTGCACTATATTCTATTTTGTAAGTTTATCATATGTTTTTCTATACAACATCTTAGTAACTATATCTGTTATATCAATATAGTGGAGTAAAAAGAATAATTTCTAGTTCCAGACACTTTGTCTCATTCACTCAATTCACTCATTCAATCAGACTGTTCACACTCTGTACTTGAAACCAACCGTCTTATTCTCTTGCATACGTGAATGCCAAAAGAATGTTTCAGCTAAAAGAAGATGCCCCTGGGAGCAGGAAGTTGGTTTCTGCTAGACAGGAAGTGGTTACATCGGCACGCTATCACAATTACAGTGTTTCTTTCGCTGGAGGCTCGTAACAGCAATTTTGTTGAAGGGGGTGAATGGACAGACTGAGGCACAGATGAGAGATGGATAGAGAACAAGGGAGGGTCAGATGAAGGGTAGGATAAAGCTCAGCTGCTCGGTGGGAGAATGTCCCGGGTGTGTCTTCTCTCGCTCAGATCTCCAATACGCCAAAAGAAAGTCGGACGGAAAGAGACGCGCCGACAGACGACGACAGAGTGATAGAGAGATGTAGATATAAACATATAAGTAAAGAAAGGGAGTGAATGAGAAGAGAGTGGGGAGCCACTAATTGCATGGTGTTATCTGGGGGCCGTGGGTGGGGGTTGGCGGAGGCAGCGGAGATGGAGAAGTGGATGGAAGGGAAAAAGGGACAGGGAGGAGGGGACGGCACTGTTTCTCTTTAAGTCCCCTCGTGGATGCTTTGGGACAGTAATGATGGGGTATGGGAGGTGTGTGGGTGGGGGTGTGGCGCTGTTACCTCCTCCTATGTACCAACCCCCAACTCCTCCTTTGCTCTCTCTGTCTCAGTCACACACACCATCGTGAGAGATTTGTATGCTCGCTTTGTAGAGGGTGGAGACGGCCAGGCAGGTCCCCTGAGGAGGGTGTGTCCTGCTGGCTGGGCCCGTCTGATGAGTGTGCATGCACGTGCATGAGGGTGTGTGTGTGTTTATCTCAGTAATGATGTGCATGTGTGTTCTGTGTCGTTCCTATTCTCATGACTAAGTTTGAGGACAATGCATTAACCCTGTCATTTAAATGCTCTGATGTCCATTAAACCAAAAACCAACCACCCTCCATTCATTGCTCCCTTTCAGTTATCACACACACACACACACATAAATGGGCAGGTTGTGGTTGCAGTGCCATCATTTTATCCCTTCTTCTCTTGGGAATTGCAGTTTTAAATGGCCCGTGTTACCAGTTTCAACAAACAAAAAAAAACAGTTGCTCAGAAATGTAAGACGACCCTCCACCAATGTTTTTCAGAACATTCCATAAGGAATATTTTGAATAAAAACAGTAGTCAGAAACCTTGTTTAACATATGGTGACATTTAAATGAAAATTTGAGTGATGTTTTTTTCAGGGTCTCCACAGTACAGACTATTAATAATCAATTAAGACCAATTAAAGATCTTTAGAATTTTTTTTTTAGTGAAAATGAAAACTTGGTGTCAAAAGGTAGAATAACTAGTGATAAGATGTAACTAAGTTTAATGTTTATGTTCTTAAGTACAGTATTGAGTTGTACATATATAACTTCAGTATTTCCAATTTTTGCTACTTCATTCTTCCACTTCGATACTGTCTGGAGGCAAATACTGTACTTTTCACTCCATTAATACATTAATTTTAAAACCTTGAGTTTTTAGTTGCTGTGCAGATTCAGATAATTCAGTGTTGATCCAGCTGTTCCTGGTGACGATGAACTAATCAGATGGTGTGATGTGTGTGTTGTGTGCGGGACATTGAGCCAGACCACAGTGAGGGATGACGACAGAAACAGAGCAGCAGTTCTGTCCAATTCAAAGAAACATCTTCGAATACGTTTATTTAATCAGAATCAGTCAGAAAGAATAATAATCGTAAGAGCCTGTGGACAACGTAGCCAACATATATCTGTAACATTCCTTCACTCTGTTCATCTTTACACCCACTCACTCGTGGAGGCACTCGGCCTGTATTTATCTAGCTGTTAGCTTTTTTTTAGGTCCTCATCATGACATTCAGTTCCCCTGCAAATTCTTTGCTGCTTGACGGATTATTCATTCCTTAGAGTGTTTCAGCTGTTAAGATTTCTTTGAAATATATTTCATCTGTGGCAGGAAGACACACTGCACAAGCCTTGAGAAGCTTCTGTGTGTCATACTGGGCTAACTAAACACTTTAAGTGCCGACGGACTCACTGTAAACAGACAAGAAGTAACTCAGTAGCCTAGCAACCTTAGGCTACAAACAACCCACAATGCAACACTGTTGAATTAACAGACTCGTTCTGTTAGAGCAGTACATGTAAACGTCTAGTCCTCACAAACAATATGACCCCACTTTTCAGAAAGTTATTTTTGAGCGCGTGTGGCACATTTTATTCATCACATGTAGTGTTCATCAAGTTGTGGGTCAGGATGTAAAATGATCATGAGCTAATGTTTGGTTGGTTCCCCAGTAGGAGAAAGTAATAACATGTTGTGGGTCTCTGGATGGGGCTGGATTCTTCATGTGGTTTGCAACCTTTAAAAAAAAAAGAGAGAGAGAGTAAAAAGCGCTTACACACTCCTGTCATAGAGTCAAAGGAATATTTCACCGTTTTCTTGTCATTGACTGCAGCTCCCCGCCGAGACTCTTCCTGACTTTTAGAGGGCTCAAATGTATTAAAGTGTCATCCAAGACATAATGACCCAGACATGGTGTTTCATTATATTGACATTGCTGCTCCCTTATTTGTTCCTTTTGGCTGTTTAGTTTATGGTTTCAGGTTGTGTGTATGTGTGTGTAGCTCTCCATGTGTCCATTCCAGGCTAGAAACTAGAAACTATGAGGAAACTCAAGTGCCTATTGATGTGCAATATTGCCCTAATGACCTAAAGTCAAGTAGTGGTTCACAAATGTATATAGTGTATATTACATGTCATCATGTTTCCGATAAATTATTTGGACAGCAAATCAAATCAAGTCTTAAATCCACATTAAGGCATTTAAGCTCACGTAATGTGTTTCTTGTATTGTGATGTCCTCGACCTTTCCCCATATTAAATTAATGTTTGCAGTCCTGTTGATGCTGATGAAGTTGAAAAGAGCCCCGATGAAAGAAATGAAGAGCAGCGAGCCTTGAGGTCAACTTTCTATCCCCCCTCATCTGAGTCCCCCGAGAGACAGCGTGCGTTGGAGTGCGACCCAAAGGGATTCGTATGTGTTCATTTATTCAGTGGTCAGTGATCTGCGTGGCCTCCCAGTGGGACCTGACAAACCTTTCAATAGGCCAGCCCAGCAGGGCTTTGTGCTGCCTAGCACCACATCTGTCTGCCACGGGACAGCGTGTGTGTGTCAGGGCCTGAAAGAGGGATTCTGAAGGGGGGTTGGTACAAAGGGACCGCAAGAGTGTGTATTGATGGAGGGAGAGGGGGACATTTGTTGTGATCACGGAAAGAGGAAGATGGATAATGAAACAAGATGTCATGTGAGGGTGTGACAGTGAACATCTGTTCAGAATGAGGTGTTATTACTGTAGAGTACTGAGTGCTTCATGCGTGGGACAGTGTGTGTCTTCTCCTATTGATTGCTGCCTTTTGTGTTGTGATATTGATCAGGGCCATGTGTCTCTTCATGGCCCAGTGATGTAAGAAACAACAGGACTCCCTCTCTGTCACACACACACACACACACACACACACACACACACACACACACACACACACACACACACACACACACACACACACACTTAAACATCCTTTATCAAATATCTTGGGATGTTGGAGGTATTGTGAATATATTTTAATAGTGAGCAGGTGTTAAGGAGTAGATGTGTGTGTGTGTGTGTGTGTGTGTGCTTGTGAGAGTGAGAGAGAAAGTGTGTGTCGGTATCGAATGATGCCAGAAGTCACACAGGCAGCAGTTCCTTTGAACCATTAGTTGACAAATGCTTGGCTAAAGCCATGTGGACATGCCTTGTCTGTGCAGTTTCCAGTGTTGCTGCAGGCCAGTGTCTGTGTGTGTGTGTGTGTGTGTGTGTGTGTGTGTGTGTGTGTGTGTGTGTGTGTGTGTGTGTGTGTGTGTGTGTGTGTGTGTGTGTGTGTGAGGTGTTGTCCAGATGGCCCTCACAGATGGATGCTGTGGTCTTAGAAGAGATTACCTCCCTCTATTCTCGTCTCTGCACTGCTCCTTAAGACCGCAGGAGCCCTGTGACACAGTAGCCCAATTAGCTACCGGTATGCTAACTCGTGCAGCCTAGCACTAGCTTAGCACCACGACCTCTCTAGTTTTTCAATGTGTGGTAGGCTAAATGTTAGTCAGCAGTTGTGCGGTTAGCATCCAGTGATGGGAGCTGGGAGCTTTATGTGGCTTTTCTGACCATCACAGCAGTGAGAGTGACACAGATTGTGAACGACAGGATGATGTTAATCCAGCGAACAGAATATAATGTTGACTTTAGGTGAGAGAGAAGAAGAGGCCGTACAGTTTTGGATCATGGGGAAGAAAGGATGTCGAGACAGTTGCTGCTGAAAGGAGAGGGAGGAAGAGAGGAGTGGGCAGACAGGGGCTTTGCTAAATGGTTTATCAGAGGCAGCGCCAATACTCCCCACCTCCCTCACCCCCCCACCTCCCTCACCTCCCTCACCTCCCCCACCTCCCTCACCCCCCTCACCCCCCCACCGCCACACACATTTACATACACAATGTCAGGCCAGGGTCGACACACGCTGCCTGCTTTTTGGCAAAACTTTGGAGCAGATTAAAGCCTTCCAGCAATTGAAGCACCTACACACACACACACACACAGATCCACTTGTTCACAGTGTACTGCAACTGTTTTGCGGTTGTCATTTATGATTTGTCTACACTTTCCGTCAGGGTGCTCCAGGTCCTGTGTGCAGAGGGCGTGTGCCTGACAGGGTAACAGACAGATGCACTTCCACTGGGTAAACATTTATGTGAGATGTGAAATAGTATATCCACCTACCTGAAAATGTTATAACTCCCTGCAGATGGAAGATGATGAGATGGTTTAACCACCTGTGTTTATTTTAGCACAAGATACATTCTCAGCAGCACGTTTTTTATGGATGATGTTTGTCATGATATTTGAACTGTAATTGTTCGGGTCAAAGTTCACTCTGTATTTACCATTTTAATGTCCCCACGGAGAATACTTGTGAGTTTGGTTTCTATTTACATTCAGTGTTTCTCACCTAAACACATTCTGTGTATCCTGGAGGACTAATAAGTGCAGTCGGGTGAGTGGTTCAGAAATGTAAATGTAATTTTCATGTCGTCTGACACAGACTTGTGTTAAACTGCACAATACATAGTTGAAGTTTCCCCCCATATCCTCTAAACCCATCCAGCTAACCTCCTGTCTGCTGGATAATTGAAACACTGTTTTCCTTTCTCATTTAAACAGCTGCAAAGCTGATTTATGTTAAATTTTAAAGCTGTCCATTTTCATGCCTACCTTTATTGTGTTATTGCTGTTTCTTGGCTTAAAATCACCACCTGCATGTCAGAGAAAGAGTGTGAAACAGTTGGCAGTGCTGTGTATGACCACACCAGCATGCTCCTGCACTTTGAGCACATTTATCTGTTGAAACACATGAAACACTTCTGCAGAGCTCTAGTGGTCTAACCCTCAGAGCCAGTTGTGGCTGTTCTAGACAGTACTTGTGTTTCCACCGCTCAGAGTTTAATGTTATCATACCCAGGTTTGTGTCGTCTTGTTCAGGCCTTCTATGATGGCGAGGTTTGGAGTTGAAGGTTCAGATATAACTGAGCAAAGTAGAGTCCAAGATAAATGTCCTCTTAGAAACATTAAAACTATATCAGAGAAATTGTAATCCTCCGTCCTCAAAGTTTTATTCTCTCTTTTATAGTGTGACCTTGAGTATTCTTCGTGTCAGTTGTTTAAGTGATTTTGTGCCTGCCAAGTTCATATTACTCCAGCTTGTTGGGATGAATGTACGCTCTTGGGTACAGTTTGTGGTTTCCATCCAGAATGTTATGTACAGTCTCCACTCTGAGTAGTAATGTCCAATCTGGAATTCATCTGAGAGCAGTCAGGATCTTCACAAAGACTTGTAAGTAACCTTATGATGCAAACAGTGATTTGGCAATAGTAAGTGTCAGTTTATATACATACTATCTGGAGCACAAGTGTCATATGTCTATACTAGTCTCATATATGCACATATTACTTTAATCCATGGTTTTATAGGTTGGTGATTTAGCGGTGTGTGTGTGAGGCAGGGAGATAGCTCACCCTCCCCCTGCTGCAGCCCCATGAGATGGGACTATTAACACTACTGGAAAATGACAGCGGCTCCACATGTGGCTTTGAAGAGTTCTCTGGCTGAAGACAGACACATCAAAGGCATCTTCAAAACCAATTTATGTCTGCTCACTCTTAAAAGAAAAAAGTGTCTCAGGCTCGGGCAGCGGTCTCATGCATTTATTGAGCAGTTAACAAGCATTAAAGGAAAACTCAAAGTGGAATGTGGGAATTTCATGAGCTTTAACTGATTAGCTTCTGCTTCCTGAAGTGTTGTTATCCGGCAGACATCGATTGTTTTGGCAGCCAGTTTAAATACATTGGTTATTGTCCATCAGATGACACTGGAATTTATTTGTGACCTCACTGTGACTTTTATTAGACACAGCTCTGTTTGTGTCAGTCTGTTTGAAGCCAAGTTGAAAAATGCACACAGTTTAATGGCTGAATGGGGCGATTTAGGGCCATTGTCATGAGCAAAGACAGGAGGCTGAGGAATCTTACATGTATTTAGATTTCTGTTTCATCTCCTTGTTGTGTTTTATTCCATACACTCCTCTGGTGTGTTTGAGCAGGAGTTGGGGTTAGTGAGTCTGCGTTCCTGTGTTGGACATCTGGTTTATTATTTTAAGCACAGCCGTGCTCACACTGCTGCCCACAAGTCGCACCAGCTCAGCTCTGTGACCTGTGACAACAGTCTGACTTATTAGTTCCACATCGTCCCCTGTTCTGCTTTTTATTTGAGTGTATCTGCGTGAACGTATTTATGTGCCGTCTGTACCATGTGTATTGAGGCATGTCGTGGGTCAGTGTGTTGATACGGAGGCCTCAGACAGAGGGCTCGACGGGGTCTGCCCTCCAGGGAAATCACTGGAATGGTCAGACAAGGACAGAAACTATTTTTAGCCATGGTGGTGGGATGTAGTGACATCTCCATTTCATACCAGACCATGGCAGCCATCAGCGGGGTTACTGAGTCCAGTTTCATCATCATGGAGGATGTCATGCCTCTTTTCAATCTTAAGGTCACGATTTGATTCAGCATGTGATTCAGTCACCACCAGATCATTTGTTTCCATGCTTTCAAAACTGATTTACATTTTCAAGATGTTTCTCTAAAAACATCATATTTTTTTAAGCTGTGATTGTCAAATTGAAATTATTCCTCCAAAAAACGTAATAACATTTCACCAATGAATTAGGGACAAACTGTCAAACACAAATACTAAAATAAGAGTTGCAGTGTGTGTGTAGAAGTGAGGATAGTGAGGACGACATTGTGCCATTATCCTCCTCGCTGAGACTTACCCACTGAGCAAAGGTCATCTTGACCACCATATAAGAGGGACGGTAAACTGTTGTTATTGCTTTGCTACATGTGTTGTATGTCACACAAGAGACTGAAGCTGCTGGGTTCCAAAACACGCATCTTTTGCTTCTTGAGCCGTGGCATGCTATCCAAAATCACACATGGTGGCAGACTAATGGTGCTGTTGTTTGGTTCAGCGTAGCAAGACATAATGAAGGAGCATAGTTGCGGCAGTAAAGCACGATCTCTGTGTTTGGAATTAAAAAAAAGCCAATGACACCGACGCCAGAAGGTCACAGATAAAACAGAAGCAAGCTGTTGTTTCTGGAATTGCTCATGAAGCACAAGCTGTGAATCAGCCACCAGAGACCGGACTAGACCAGACCTGACTGTAGATCCACGCCAGGGATATACATTAACATTACACTCCCATGTAAGAGAATAGCACCAGCAGCCCAACACAAACCACCTGTCAGTGGCCACCTGTTAAACACAGGCTACTGGAGGAGCTCAAAGAACTACTTCCTGTCTGTAAAAATCCAGTTTACTAATGAAACAGTCAAAGTAGCTGATAAATGCTGCGATGATCCAGCTGCTAGACAGAAAACCCTGCGTTCCAGTGAACCCCACCGACTGGAATGAAGCCACAGTCTCACTATCGATATTATAAACACATCATCAGCAGTAGTAATGCAGAACAGATGCAGGTTAAGAAGGAATTCTACAGTGGCCACTGTGTACACATCTGTGAAGGAATGTGTTGTCAGTAACCCACCACCCCACCCAGTCTGCCTCCGCTCACAAACACAAACACTGCAGGAAAAGTGAACAGGGGAGTGAGTCTGTTTGGGACACAGGGTCTTTTTTTTTGTAAGTGGGAGTGTGTTTGTGTGTTGCATAATACGCACACACACACACACACACACACACACACACACACACACACACACACACACACACACACACACACACACACACACACACACACACACTTTCTGTTCAGTCAACTCCCACAACACCAGTCCAATTATTTCCAGTGTTTATTCTTTCTTTCGGTCAATTTGGAGTTGTCACGCTGCTGATAATTGTGCAGCGGAGTAATTACACTTGATTGAATCACAAATATATTTATAAGCAAGTTAAGACAGTGAAATTTCCCCCAGGTTATGTAATTTAATTTTAAGATAATTGACAGTTGCATTGTAACATGAGATCAGGCCTGTGTGCGAACGTCCTATAGATTTTGTTTTGTTTGGAAGAATCTCTTGTTTTTTCTTCATCTTCTTCACACTACCCTGAGGAATCGCTCTTGCAGTTTGTCTTCTTCTTCTCCTCACCCCCCATCGCCTTTTTTCTCTGTTTTCTTTCAGGGACATTAAGCCCGACAACATTCTGCTGGATATGAACGGCCACATCCGCCTAGCTGACTTTGGCTCCTGCCTGAAACTCATGGAGGACGGGACGGTGAGTTTTTACCACTCTGCTGCTGATGCCTCTTCTGGTCCAAAGCAAACATACCAGAGCTTTTCTGACCTCCTTGTCAACCCCCGGGGGTCTCCCAGGAGGCGTGTGTGGTTCAGTGGCTTGGCTGTGTCTGTACTTATGATTTGGGTATAAAAAAAGTTTCCCTCAGGTGTTACGTAAAAGAAAAATGACAGGATGAAATAGATGATCAAAGAGGGGCCTGAGTTTGTTCCACCAATGTTAATACAGTAATGAGGATGTTGGAACATCATCGTGGACTAAACCATCTACACTGAAGCTTTGAATCATGATGGTGTGTTTCTTCAGTGCTTCATCTGTACTGAAGCAGCTTCTTATATAGTATATAATAACAAAGAAAGACGATGCCAACATGTGATACATCAGACTCCCAACATCTGCTTCTTCTCCTCCACTGTGGAACTTTTGGCACTTAATCCTGACAGATGATTTTTACATCACAAAATTAACAAATTCACCGCTTTGATCTAAATTCAGGATTCAGAATCAAACGCACATTCTTAAAATTGCCTCCAAATAAGTAGAAACAGAGCTCGAAAAAATCTGTGTAGACGAGGTTTTTTCCTGTCGTGGGGGTCTGAAAGTTCAATATGCTCTTTGTTTGGTTGTTTGCTGTTGCTGGAGTGGTTGTATATTCATCTGGAATGCTTTCCCCGACTTCAGCCTGTCACAAATCATCATCTTTATTAGTCCCATTAGCATGCGTGCTGAACTTTAATACTCAAGCTTTGTTCTCTTCTTTGTGTGTCAGATCTGGTCTCATGTGAGACATTTTTAGGATGTTTTTGTTGATGTTATTTTACCCCCTGATAGGTTCAGTCCTCGGTGGCGGTGGGGACACCGGACTACATCTCCCCAGAAATACTACAGGCTATGGAGGATGGGAAAGGAAAGTACGGACCTGAGTGCGACTGGTGGTCTCTGGGCGTCTGCATGTACGAAATGCTGTACGGCGAGACTCCCTTCTATGCAGAGTCCCTGGTGGAAACTTATGGGAAGATCATGAACCACAAGGTGAGCTTACAGAGACTGAAGTTGATTTTGTTTTATATGAGTATATTTAGCTACTACACATTATCATCTTTTAATTAGAGTAAGTGACAAACAGCACACTGTTGCAGAGGTCAGGAGCATAATTACAGTTGATTAAAATGTTGTGCTCTATTTTTGGGAATTCAATCTGTACTTTTGAATAATGAAATCAAACTCCAGCACCTCTCATGGATACCCTCACATGTTTTTGCACAGGAGCGTTTCCAGTTCCCGCAGCAGATTACAGATGTGTCTGAGGACGCAAAGGATCTGATTCGTCGGCTCATTTGCAGTCGAGAGCACCGATTGGGCCAGAACGGCATTGAGGACTTCAAACATCACCCGTTCTTCACTGGTACAGTCCAACATCACACATGTCACCATGTCGTCTGGTTGGGATGTTCTTCCTATTTACAATAAAAATGTTTATTCGTTTCAGTGTATATTTTACTTGTAAGTGATCATATCAACATGAGAAGATCAGTAATCAACGTAATTTAAATTTGAGATGTCTTTATGATTCCTTTTGGGTTTTTGAAATCTTAACAGTCATTTTTACATTTTTAGAACATTATGTTTTTGGGTCTTGTTACTTGTACAAATAAATAAAATAAGCTATAAAGTATAACCTTACATTATAAACAGTATATACTGCATATATTGTATTATGTTAAGAAGGACAGTGGTAGCATCAGAAGATAAAAGCCTCAAAGGTAAATCATTTGAGTTTATATGAGATTCAGATCAGATTTGTGCTTATTGATAAAGGAGAGACGGATCACTGTGTTTTAACGTCGACCTCTTTTGTTTTCAGGCATCGATTGGGAAAACGTTCTGACATGTGAGGCTCCGTACATTCCAGAGGTCAGCAGTCCTACAGATACCTCCAACTTTGATGTGGACGATGACTGCCTAAAGAACTCGGTGAGGTTTTTTTTTAGGTATCAGTTGACAAATACGAATGCATTTGTTTTACAATCACGTGTTTTAGATGGAAAAATCTCACTTTTCTGTTTTTGACTCATTTTTCAGGAGACCATGCCTCCTCCCTCTCACACAGCCTTCTCTGGCCACCACCTGCCCTTTGTGGGTTTCACATACACAAGTAAATGGTAAGTGTGCTTCCACGGGTCATTTTGTGTCTTGTTTGGAATGTCTTCACACTGATTATCGTGCTCAGTGGATGTTTATTGGCAGATTAATTGATGACATGATGTGACAGGACTACTTTTCTGCTGCATTTTCCCATTTGACGTAATAAAAATTGTTGATATAATGTTTTAAATAAAGCGAGATGTAATTATCTGGCCTCATGTATACTTGGTTGATATAAATGGAAGGTTCTCCCAGACAAACCATCTTACTGAGTAACATTCTTATCAATCCATCTAAAGAAACACAGAAGTATTGAATTAGCATCCTTCCCTAATAAGGTGATGTTCATGACTCTTCACACTGACGGCTAACCGTGAGAAAGAAACAAACCCTCCACTTACTTTCTTATCTCTTTCAGGTTCAGTGATAATGGTCTTTTCCTCTCTTTCTTCCTTGTTCTTTCTGTTCTCTCCCCCCCAAAATCTCTCTCTCCTCATCTTCCTTTTTGTCGCTGTCATTCTTTCTCCACGCTCCCTCTCCCCTGTTCTTCCATGACTCAACATCCTCTCATCTTTCATCTCTATCTCTCTCGTCTCCTTCTCTTTCCTGTTTCCCCTTCCCTGCTGTGCCTCTGTCATTTCCTGCGGGCCTCTTTCTCTCCCTTAACCAAACACTTCCATAATGAATGTTCTTTCACGTCCCCGATTTTTCACCTATATAAATGTTTTCTTCCCTTATCATTTACTTTCCTTGCTCATTCTTCCATTGATTGTCACTGTTCTCATGCCTTACATACTTTCATCTTCACTACCTGATTCTCCCCCCCGTTGTCCTACCCTGCAGTACACTATCTGACCGGGGTTGCCTGCGACAGCTGGCAGCCGTGCCGGGAAAGGCAGGCCAGGACCAGGTGGACCTGGACGTCCAGCGCGGCCTGGAGGACAGCCTGGCTACAGAGGCCTACGAGAGGAGGATCCGCCGCCTGGAGCAGGAGAAACTTGAGCTGAGCCGCAAACTGCAAGGTGAGGCTGACCAAAGAGTCCGCCTGGGTGTGTGTGCAGGTGTGAATCACGAACATGCACACTAAAACACTACAATTTAAGGATGAGAGTGAATGTAGACATTAGTGAAGCTACTGTATACACCCACCGCAGGTACTTTACATTCAGGGGTGACAAAATGCAGAAGACAGTTTTTTTCTAGATGAATTATCATATCGAGGATCTACTTTTTATTAAGTGTTTTGTCCTCACATCTGACTTGGATTCTAAAAACAAGCGTAACAAAGCACATGACTGATGCCTCTTGACGTGTTGCAGAGTCGACTCAGACGGTGCAGGCCCTGCAGCACCAGACAGGTGAAGGCCCTCTCAGTGCAAACAAGGAGGTGGAGATCAGGAGTCTGAAGAGCGAGATCGACATCCTTAAGAAGCAGATCGCTGGTCAGAATTTATTTTTGTTCATCTTTAGTGAAGCTCTGTGGTACTCAGAGCAAAAATCTAATCTTTTCCAACAAACATCAAACCAAAGGGTTGATTGTTCACTGACTCCTCAGCAACATTAAAATTTTACGATCGGGAAAACTCTGAACAGAATTTGGAGTAAACCTTTGGAACAAACTAATGCAGCCACAGCTTCACATTCTATTAAACCTCTAACCCTTAATGTAAATGTGTGTATGTGTGTGTGCAGACTCAGGCCAGCTAGAGAAGCAGCTGGAGGACGTGTCGTCGGCCCGCAGGGACCTGGAGGATTCATCTAAACACATCAGGACTCTGGAGAAACAGATGAAGACCATTTCACAGGAGAGGGATGACCTGCACAAGGTAGAACCAGTATTGTGTCGGGATCCTGTGTGTGTTTGCACGTCTCTGTATTGAATTTTCTGTATATCAGTGAAGATACTGTCTCCCCAGAGTTGGCTGTAAACATGACATTCAGTTAGGAAAACTTTTAAACTTGTCATGACTTGAGGATAAACAGTGCTTCAGAAATGACTTCAGTATTATTTTTGACCTTGATAGAGACACTTTCATTTGTCATTGCTGATGGTGAGACCTGTGTTGCAGCAAACGGTGACATCACTGTTCGAATAAGAAAGGAGACCTGGCACACCACGCTGCAACCAGATTACCCATCTCAACTCAGAAGACAAATAAACCAGTTTCTTGTATTGAGATGGCTTTTCCTTTGAGTCATCCTTAGAATCTTAATATTTTTCTTCACTCTCCGTTTTGTGCCCAGGATGTTCTGGAGGCCACTGAGAAGCTGAAGTCTCAGTCGAAGGAGCTGAAGGAAGCTCACAGCCAGAGAAAGCTGGCCATGCAGGAGTTTTCTGAGCTGAATGAAAGACTCACAGACCTCAGGTAGGATCACTGCACCAGACCATCTCAAAACCTGCACCTCCCAGTTTATTCAACATTACATTTTTAATGCTACGTTTTGTTGGTGGTTGGTATTAAGCTACGGGTCCTTTTGATTTGCCCCCTTGTGTTTTTTACTCACCTGTAACATTTACAACCTGTTGTGACTGTAATGTTACACCCAGGTCGGTGAAGCAGCGTCTGGCTCGTCAGTTGCGAGACAAGGAGGAAGAGATTGAGAGCCAAACTCAGAGGGTTGAGGCTCTCCGCCTTGAGGTGCGAAAGGCAGAGAGGTCCAAGAAGGAGGTAGAGTAGTTTCCCTGTGGTTGCTAGATCACCCTGTTCTGTCTCCACCCACCGGTTGGTGCACAATTCAAACCTCTACTGTGGTCTTTGTATTGTGTTCTGTCACCTCTCTATAAATATTCATGGAGCGCCATGAATATTTATACGGTAGATTAGAAAGAGTGTTGCTGTGACAATATTTCAGTGTATAATGTGTTTCTACACACTTGCAAGAAACTTACATGTGTTATTTGTTTCCATCAATTAAGATTATAGCATGTGATCCTTTCTAGAGGTGTAAACACAACACATTGCACTGGAATAAGGCCACAATATCTTTATATTACTGTTTTAAATATTTGAATGACAGGTCTATTTTTGCAGCTGTTATGATTAGCATGGTCATTGTTTGGAGTATGTTTTTTTATGTATATATGATTTATTACATGTATAAAAAAGATGGGTTGAAATGGCTTCTTGCATCTAATCACTGAGGTTTATTTGTGCAACCATCATCAGATGGAGGCGCAGGCGGAGGAGCAGGCAGCAGAGGCTCAGAAAGAGAGGAAGCTGAGAGAGCGTAACGAGCAGTACAGCCGACAGCTGGAGGAGGAGCTGGAGGGGCTTAAGGTAACTGAACATGAACCTGTCCATCGACGAGTCTCTGCCCATCCTGAAAAGTTTGAAAGAGTTCTAGATCAGACCAAATCTTAACTTACCTTCATCTCTGCCGTGGAAACTCACACAACCCTACTTTGCTCCATGACCCAATTGAAGCAGGCGGGCTCCTCCGCTGGCCCGGCCTCAGCGGACCAGACCCAGGAGGTGGGACGCCTACGAGGAGACCTGGAGAAGAAGACGGTCCTGTACGAAGAGGAGTTGGCACGAAGGGAGGCGCAACACACCAACGAGCTGAAGGCCCTGCGCAAGGAGCTGCGGGATGCTGAGAGCCAACACCTCGCTCTGCAGAAGGAGATCCTGATGCTCAAAGACAAGCTGGAGAAGACTCGACGTGAGAGGTAGGTTATCCATTTCTCTCTGCTCAATAAATGATTAAAGAAATCAAGACAAATGTTTCTTTTTTCACTCATTTGCTGCTAATGTAGTTGAGTTAGTGTTATGCAGCACTGTGTCTAACCAATGTCCTGGTAGTCATGATACTATCTCTGTTTTCTTCATTGTCTTTCCAGTGGTGATTGCTTGAGGTACTAAGAGTTCAATTAAAAGTAGCTCGACCGTCTGGTATGAATGTGTAGAAACTGTGAAGTGCTGTTTCTTTTGAATAGTTCATCTAACTGTTATTAGTTTGCAGCGTTACTAGAATTTTAATAGTTCTGTTGCCCCTAACCCAACCAGAGATGAGCTCCTTCCAGGGGGGTCTCAAGTACTTTCATACCTCATTCCAAAGATGATATTCAACATTTCAGAGAGCTCAGAATATTTCTGTTTTGAGGGCTTGATTGACAGCGGTTGCTGTTTACCTCACCTGGTTGAAAACAAAAAAGAAGTGTGGCTAACAATTCTATTGAGATTATGACTAGTTACTTCCCTCACTTATGTTTGCTTAATTCAGGCTTTTAGTCTGAATTGAACCAACATGGAAAAATACAAAACTGAACTTGACCTGATTTTAGTGCACTATGATGTTGAATAGAAATGGACGGATGAGGGTGAAAATGGTTGATTTAGAAAAAAAACTTTTCTGTTCAAATGTGCCAACTCGGATATTAATACCAAAAAAGAAAGAAGGAACTTATTTTTCTTCTGCGGGCCCCCTGGTAGGTACTCAGGGGCACCTGATCCCACTTTGAGAACCGCTGGTTTAATCGAATTTTAATAAAATCTTGTTTTTGAGGAGAAAGCTTTAGAGCTTTGTTTTTGTACCCTGTAGTCTAACCTTCCTGCCTGGCATTACTCACATGTTCTTCTCACTCCTTTCTTATTCATTTTTTAAACACAGCGCTGTATCAGATTCTAACTGCATTAATGTGTTTGGGCTGAATAAATCATACCTGGTTTTGGTACCAAGTGTTTGATTCAGGTTTTGTGTGTGGAAAAAGATAGGAGGACGGTGGTGGACTGTGAGACTGGTGAACATTTGATGGCAGACTGTTCAAAGACACAGTGTTCAGGAGGCTGGAAGGCAGAAAACTGTTCCACAAAACCAAAACCTCTGAAAAAAGTCCCCTTTTTTGAGAGATTGATTTAGCATTCATGTTGAAATGACGACGTCAGGATTGGTTTTGCAGCTGTGAATTTTGGTTAGGGAATAAATGTAAGTTTATACAATGTCACAAGTTTAATAATCTGTGTGTGTGTGCGCGCATTTTTGTTTTTCCAGCCAAAGTGAGCGGGAAGAGTTTGAGGCCGAGTACAAGGAGAAGTATGAGAGGGAGAGAGTCCTGCTCACCGAGGAGAATAAGAAGCTGTCCAGCGAACTGGATAAGGTAAAATATTTGTTCACATACACTCAGAACAAAACAAAAATCACTCTGAAAACACAGCAACAAGCTTTTCTCTCTTGCTGTCTTAGCTCTTTAGTGGTCTGTTTATCTCTCCACAACACATACACAGAAAAGCCACAATTCCCTAACCCCAGGTAACCCCTCTCGACCGGCCCGAACTCTGTCATCACATTCCTCACTCCACCCCCTCTCTCAGCGCTGCGCCAAAGAAATCACTGTTCAATATCCGCCATAAAAACACCCTGTAGCCTCCTCCGCAGTCCGATGGAATGACTCTCTGGATTACACTCTATTGACTTTGGAAATAGCTCTTGGAAGTTCAAAAAGACTCCCAATTTAAACAATGTCTCAGAAGTGGGAGGCAAACTGACATATGGAATGAAATGTCCGAGTGTTGTTTTTAAAGTCTGCAACTGATAAAAGTAGAACACATCTGAATGAAATGGAGAGAATATGGATGTGGGTGCCACTGGAACCATAGCACACGTCACTGCAGTTGTTAAATGTATTATTCTGTTATTTCACATCCTGAAAGATTATGTTTTTAAAGCTTAAGCACTCAGGATGGATTAGATCTGTCTGTCTGTACTTGAATGCATTTGTGAGTGTGTGAAAATATTATTGTTCGACTGGTCTCATATTTCAAAGGAGGAGAAAAATCAAGCTGCTCCATCTTCAAGTATTATGTCTTTCTGTGTGTGTGTGTTTAAGGAAAGTTTGATTTTCTCAGTTGTCAAGCTCCATTGCTCTCTATTGTGACAGAGGATTAGTGCAGTTGTTCAGCCAGACACGAGAAAACGTCTCATTTGGTGACTTGAATTGTTTTACTGAGTGTTCACAAATGAGCAGGAGCTTCAGACTGCAGCCTCTTGCATCTCTCTTATTCTTCACTCAATCATTTTTTCCACACGGCTTGTTCGTACTTCGCGTTCAGATTCACCGAACCCTCCTAATTCAACAACCTTGCTATAAGTCGTTCATATTATCTTAAAAATGGCAGCCGTTCAAGAGAGATTTGTCTTCGTGAGCTGTGATCATAAGCAGAATTGACGCCCCCCCAAAAATTATCCACTTAATTGGAGCCATTTTTCCTGCATAAAAATGTCACCCGGGAGTATAAAAGAATAATTTACCAACGTGTAGCTTTAAATCCTGCAGCAGAAAAGAAACAGCAGTGTCAGTTAAAAAAAAATAAAAATTGAAACGTTGCTACACTTGTCAGTGCTGAATGTTTTAAGATTAAGTTTGATGCCAAAAAACATTTTAGTAAAGTAAAGCAGCACATGACTACAATAGGAGGCGACAGTCACAGAGAAATAAAAAGGATAATAAACTCCATCACAGGTGACGTCGCACTGTCAGGTGTTGTTAGGAGGCTAAACACGTAAAAAAACATGCAATCTAAAATTACATGAACAACTAAAACAAGAACAATGACAAACATACATTGATTGCTGTGGGTACATAAAGGAATTATGTAAATGTTTCACAGTTGCACTATTTAGATATGATGATAATGAATTAAAGAGTCTGGAAATCTTTGATCAATGTGCTTGAAAAGTGCTTGAATGTTTCTCTTAAGAACCTGAATGAACCTTGGAAACAAGTCAATGTGTGCTTGAAAACAGTTAAGAGACTCTTGGCTCAGTCTCTTGTGTAAGAGATGTTTCAATTGTCAGCAGATATGACTCAAATCCTCCTTGATCCATATAATTTAAATCCCTATTGTACAGCGTGTTTGTGGTGAGGTGTGGCTGCTGTGTTCCAGACTGCTGTCACACCTACATGTTGCCGTAAACTGAGCAGTTTCATCATCAGGTGGATGTGTTAAGAGTCACAGTACACACCAAAAAAAACCAAAACCAACAAATATATTCCGTCCCATGATTTTGACTCCACCACTTTGACCTCGAATGTCTTCACACATACTCCAAACATCATTTGTTGGCGACCAGCTCCAGGATTGGAAAGCTATTGCAAAACAATCTTAAATTACTGTCTTTGCTCGCACATTACATCACAGCCTTGACAGTTTCAAGACACCAAAAATGTGCCCACAAAGTGAGGTATTTAAACAAACAGTAGGGCAGCCTGAGACTTGTAATGATGTCACCATGGTTACGTCTTTACACACACCTCTTACATTAAGGGATTCAGGAAGACTTTTTAAATTAATCACCCTCCTCGTCTGTGTGTGTGTGTGTGTCCACACACCTCCGTAGAAGCGCTGTAGTTGAGCATCTGGGAGTTGAATCATAAAATCTGTCATAACCTCCAACAACACGATGATTCATTTCACATATTGAGCCAGTCGTCACGTTCAAGGCTGAACACCTTTTGCTTTGAGCTGCGCAGCAACTGTTAGACTCATTACACAGTAGCACAGCTTTTCTAATGTAATGTCATGTTGTCAGTATATACAGCATATATGAATCTATTTGCCAGGTGTTTTATGACGGCTTCACGACGCGATGAAGTTTAATATGATCTCTTTTCTTTTCCTGTGCGTGTGTGTATGTGTGTGTGTTCGGATCCCCTCAGCTGACCACCATGTTTGAGAGGGTGAGCAGCTCCAACAGGCAGCTGGAGGAGGAGATGAGGGAGCTGGCTGACAAAAAGGAGAGTGTAGCTCACTGGGAGGCCCAGATCACAGAAATCATCCAATGGTAAGAGAGAGAGACACACACACGCACACACACACACACACACACACACACACACACACACACACACACACATAAGCACACAGTAGCTTTCTCAAATGTCCTCAAAACGTGCTGAGGCATATACTTATATACTTTTCCATTGATGCTGTAGCATCATAAAGTGAACGAGGGCTATATTCAGGCTCATAGAATGCACACACACACACACACACACACACACAGACTCAGACTCAGACTCACTCTCTCCCATGTTGTGTAGTAGTGTATTGGGTTTCTCAACACAGTATAACTGCAGCGTTTCTCACATGCCTCTGAAGATCTCGGAGCTACTTGACCCTCCCTTCCTCTCAGATCACTTCCCATTGCAGCTGACACCTCGCCAGCTGCTCGGCTTCCCTCCGTTGGACGAGACCGCAGTCCTCACATAGCACACATACCACACAGACACACACATACACACAGGCGATTGATCCATTCAGACGGTGCAACACACACACACCAACATACATACTCACATTCCAAACATGCACATACAAATATTGAGCTTGGGATGCATTTTTAAAGAATGTGGTGACTGATGTTGCCCCCTGGTGGAGATGTTGTGCTGCTGCATGAGGTTCTCAGAGCTTCCTGCAGTCTGAACATGAGTTACCTGTCTGTTAGTGTGTGTGAACCTGATGATAAACCAGGTGTCAGGTTCTCTTCATGGCAGTGTTTACATGATGTGTGTGTTTGTTCATAGAAAGTTTGACATGTACTTGTAAATTTACAGCAGTTGTGGTGTGAATGCGTCTGATTCTGCTAAATGTTCAAGGCCTTTATGGAATGTGACTCTTTCTAATGTCTTTAAATGTAGCGTAATGCAAAATACATGTTGCTGCAGGGTGAGCGATGAGAAGGATGCTCGGGGATACCTGCAGGCTCTGGCCACTAAGATGACAGAAGAGCTGGAGGGACTGAGAAACACCAGTCTGGGAGCCAGAGCCACAGTAAAATACACACAAATAACACACACTGTTCCCAAAAACTGTGATGCTGTTGAGTCAAATGAAACTCTGCTGTATTACTGAGATGTGCTCTGCGATTGTGAACTGTTTTATTTGTAGATAAATCTGCTGTACATTTGAGTTATTTCTCTCAGTTGATAAGATGAATATTAAGAAGAATAAATTGTAGTTTTACATTTCTGTTGTAGCATTAGCATTATAGCAGCATGCATCACAGCATTTGAACTCTGTCTGTCAGTGTTTGTCATTAAGGTTCTGACTCTCTGTTTCAGGACATGCCGTGGAAGATGCGGCGCTTTGCCAAGCTGGACATGTCGGCCCGTCTGGAGCTGCAGTCGGCCCTGGACGCTGAGATCAGAGCCAAGCAGAGCATCCAGGACGAACTGAACAAGGTCAAAGCCAACAACATCTCCACAGAATGGTGAGGATGCTTCACAGCAGGAGTTAAGAGTTGGTTTTTTGTACTGACTATCACTGTATCTGATGCACTGTTGTCTCTGATCCACCAGTAAACTGCAGGATGTGGAAAGTAAAAACCAGGAGCTCCTCGCTGAAATCGACAGGCTGAAGAAAGAGACAGAAGAACTGCGGCTACGGAGGGGTACGTCTGAAAATCTGTCAGATGACAGAAGTTGCTCTTAACAATGTTCTTACAACATTTATAATCCACTGTTGCTCCTACAGTGCTTATTGCAGCTTGATGCAAAAGAGCACACTTGTCTTTGAAAACTTCCTGTGCAAGTTTTTCTTTCTATCAAAAACACTCAAATTAGAATCGGTTAATTAAATGTTCTGTCTTTGTTAATGCGTGCGTGTTGATGGTTGACCGGTCACTGCTGACTGTGAAAGCACTCGTGAGAGATAATCACTATGAAAGAGGGATAAATACAACCAGGGAACCAAATTAGAAGGTTTTGCGTCAACGGTCATATTTGGGAAATAAAATCATGTGCTGTGTACATGAACACGTATTGTTTCTGAGGTCATATGAAACACCTCCCACTGCTTAGAATCAGTCCTGTGACTCATTTTGTTTAAGTCACCCTTTGATGGTTTAATATCACGTACTTAACCACAGTTGTGCTATTTGTTCTGTGTCCGTAGGTGTCAAGCACCAGGATTCCCAGAATTCCTTCTTGGCTTTCCTCAACGCTCCCACCTCAGCACTCGACCAGTTCGATGTAAGTATGCAAGAAAAAAAAAAGAATCCTTGGTGATCCGTGTTGAATCCAAGATCTGAGTTTGTATGATCATGATCAACCTGGAAATCATAAGTCTGCAGCTCATTGAGTTATTTTCTGTTTTTCTCGTCATGCTTTTTAACATTTACTTTTTTTTTTCTTTACATGAATATTTATTTTTGTTTTATCTCTTTGGTTGTTTCCTTGCTTCATTCTCTGGTACATCAGGACTCTTATTCCTCATCCTCATCTTCTTTAATTGAGTTTTGGGAAGACGTAAGTTCCTCTTGGTTAGGCGGAGGTCTGTGTGTACGTGACAGTAGCTGTGTGCTGTAGGACTCTGAGCATTTTCCCGACTGAGACCGACGGTGTAGATCTGTGTATACATATTGCATCTATGCATTCGTGCCTGTGCATCAGTGTAACTGTGAAGAAGAGCAGAACCACTGCGTAATATCAGTTCTGTCCTTTAACAAGGTCTAAATCTTATTTTTATTAAAACAAATGTAAAGGTAAATGGAATGAGATGGATTAATTTCATCTGCTTGTAAAGATTAATACATTTTGCAGTGTGCTGCCCTTTTACTCAGTTGCTTGCTGTTCCTTGTAGGCTGGTGGACTATTTGACTGGCTCTGCCAGAGTTTTCTAGTGTTAGAACTATGATTGATCAGAACAATAAGTACTTACTACATTTTTTTTAATGAAACCTTCACATACCCTTTTGTCTTCTGGTTAACAGGGGGGGTTATTGTTGTCACTGTGCTCCATACTGACTTCCCCAGCTGCTCCTTTCCCATCATCATGTGTTTTCTTTCCATTTGCACTCATCCATCCTCTTCAGCCTTCGTCCACAGTTCAACTCTGGTGGACAAAGAATAGTCTAACGCAGTGATTCCCAACCAGGGCTACTTGTGAAACCAAAGTTCAGATTATTTACTAAACTTAACTAAACTGGCTCAGTTAGAATATAGAAACTGTGATTCAATTAAGGAAATAAAACAACTATGCTTCCCATCAACTAGAGTCAGTTTGTAATCGAGAGTGCATGAAAAGTAGCTGGTAAGCAAGTTGAAACAGTGAGTTATTAGCAAAAGACAACAGTTGAAATAGTTAGCTGAAGGTAATATGAACAGAAATCAAATGATTAGCCGAAAGAGGATAAGTATGATTTAATATGACCATTAAAAAGCTGGATTGTGGTCATATATTAAAGACATATTGAACAATATCCACGTTCATGTAATGAATGTTAAATCACACATATAAGAACATCTCATCTGATGTTTGCTGTGCAGCACTAACGGTTGGGAAGCGCTGGTTTGATGTGATACAGGCTCATATTACCATGTCCATGTTTCTCCCTCAGTCTGTTGTAACATTGTGTTTTCAGCTCTGTTAGACTGCCTCTCTGATATTTACTCGTCTCTATGTCTCTGCCACTCTCTGCCTCTCCTGCCACTGAAGCGCTCGCCATCCGTTGGCCCGGCTAGCAAAGGCAGACGTGTAAGCACCATCACTTGCGCTCTGTGATCTCAATGAGTCTCTGAATATGCTGTGTTGTCCTCGTCATTGTTGATTGTTGTTTAATTTGTGTGTGTGTGTGTGTGCGCATTTCTTGTGTGTGTTTACTGTGGCTGTCTGGTTGCATGGCAGAGGTCCTGAAACATCTTTTATTGAAGGCACTGATGTGTTGGATCATATTTGACATCATGGGGGTGTTGCTTTGTGTACTGCCTGTGCTCACTGGTGTCTGTGTATTTTTTTAAACTTTATTTTATATTCTTCAGTGTAGTCTTGTGAATGGCCATGCATGGTGTATGGGGTATGCTTGTTGTGGTTCAAATTAGCATGGGCATTGGGCTGTGATGTGTTCCCATGTGTTTAACTGAGTGCTGGGGTCACTGAGGTTGTGGTCTTTTCTCTGTAGCTTTCAGAGTCCAGTGAATACGACCACACTCCCTGTTTGTTCTGTTTTCCATCTGTTTATGGCACCAGCTCTTTTCTCTCAGCATGGAAACTGCATTTTGTTCTCTGGTTTGTTTAGTTTAACATCTGTTTTTCTTTGTCTTCCTCCTCTCATCTTCCTCTGTCCATCTGCCTTATCACCACGTTGTTCCTCTCCACTTTCCCCATCGGATCATTTCCACCTTCTTCTTCTTCTTCTTCTTCCTCCACTTCTTCTTTTCTCACTTATCTTTTCTTACTTGTCCCTGTATCCCTCTCCCACTCCTCCATCTTGCTTTTCTCTCGTCAGGTTGACTCGATTGATAACTTCACCCCCTCCAACACTCCATCCCGGGAGGACGACCCCAAGTCCCACCTCAAGTCCCGCTCGCGTTCACCCTCCATGGCCAGTGATATGGAGCCCATAGAGGTATGTAGAGATTTTGCAGGCCTGGTTGGATACAGCTGCAGAATCTGGAGAGCAGTTGGATGTAATTTCACATCCTGTTGTCACCAGTAACAAATCCTGATCAGGAGGCTCGCTCTTAACATGACACCTGCATGGCTGGCAAGTGAAGGAACAGGACAAGAATGGGTCCTAATGTTCCTCACACCAATTCAATTGACATTTTCTTACTCGGAGCAATTCACAATACTGGACTGTCAAACAGGTCAGTCTTTGTGAAATGCAAGTAACTCAATTACAGAGGAATGCAAAGAAGAAGGAGATCATTGAGGCCAGCAGTAGATTCCAATCTAAATTGAACTTGGTGTGTCGTCAGCCTGTTGTTGAATGTGATGATGCAAGTAAATACCAACGTCTTAACGAGGAAGCACATGTGACGTATCCCACTGATCGATGTTTGTGTGTGCTCTGTCTTGCAGCTCATAGATCATCCTCCCCGTACAGTCCAGACCCCCACCATGCGCTCAGGAGGGTACGGCAGCATCGGACGCTCCTCACCGAAGGTTGGATCTCAAAAGATCAGATCATGTAATAACCACTGATGAACTCTCGCTCACTCATTCATGCTTATTTGTTTATTCTCTGCAGTCCAAAGCACATCAGTTTGTGGTGAAGACATTCAACACGCCCACTAAATGTAACCGGTGCACTTCCCTCATGGTGGGGCTCATACGTCAAGGTTGTACCTGTGAAGGTAAGAGACAAAACCTGCATAATGTTTTACCTTAATGGCTTCAGTTTGTCTCATGTTGGAGCTGAACACATTTTCACAGAACTTGGAGATTTAAACTACAAAGCAAATGTTCCTCAGTCAATCTGATCTGATACATGATCAGTCAAACCTCTTGTTTCTCCGTCTCCTTGTCCAGTGTGTAACTTCTCCTGCCATGTGACCTGTGCGGACAAAGCTCCGGCTGTGTGTCCTGTACCCCCCGACCAGACCAAGGGCCCGCTGGGTATCGACCCTCAGAGGGGGATCGGAACCGTGTATGAAGGGACAGTAAGGGTGAGTAAGACTGACAAAGGCCTTGTTGTCTTTAGTGAAACTGATGTTCAGTTGAAAACACTGCAGCTGTTTGGACACCTTAAGATAAGCCAGCGTTTCTCAGTTGTTGACTTCCTTTCAAACCCAAATAGACTTTAGCTTTCACAAGGTAAACATGGCATGTAGCTTTTGGGGGAAACTTGCATTTAAGAGAACATTTATTTTTCTGCAGGTTTGTGTAGTTCTGAGTTTGGTCCAAGTCTTTGTTTTCTATCACTGAACGGTGTCTTTGTGTCTGCTGTAGGTGCCCAAACCGACAGGGGTGAAGAAGGGTTGGCAGAGGGCGATGGCTGTGGTGTGCGACTTCAAACTGTTCCTCTACGAGCTGGGAGAAGGAAAAGCCACACAGCCAAGTGTAGTAGTCAGCCAAGTTATAGATATGAGGTAAGAGAAGCAGAGACTCTTCTTAGTGACTATAAACACTATAACCCGCCTTCATCTGGCTCCAGTGAGTGTTGTCGCAGGTATTCACCAGCTTCAGCTCTTCATTGTACTGCACAAACAATACACCAAATAAACATGTTGTCAATACTACTGTAAGTGAGTTAGTCCTGCTGGGACTGCAACAGTTGATTATTTTTGTTATCGATATGATCCTGGTCACTCACAGGCCCAAAAAAATGTCTACATAACCTTTTCTCAGTGGCCACCGTCAGTCTAAATGTTAAGATATTGAATTCACTGTGAGATATGATGAAAAGAAAATCGTCTCAGAACTAGAGAATGTTTTTCATCTTTACTTTTTTTTACAACTACAAAATAGTCACGGATGAATTTTCTGTTGGGCAACTCATGAAATGAATGATGGATCCATGCAGCTGTAGCTCCTTCATGTCTAACCTTTGTCCTCTCTTTGTCCTGTAGGGATGAAGAGTTTTCAGTCAGTTCTGTCCTGGCCTCTGATGTCATCCACGCCAGCCGTAAAGACATCCCCTGTATATTCAGAGTAAGTCCTCCTGATTGTGTTTGCCTGAAGGTTTCAAAACTATCTGAATACTGCTCACCAGCTCATGTGACCTCTCACCTGTCCCTCCCTCTCCTCAGGTGACGGCGTCCCAGCTTTCCCCCTCCAGCAGCCACAAGCCCTCCATCCTGATCCTGGCCGACAGCGATCAGGAGAGGAACAAATGGGTGGGCCTCCTCAACGAGCTCCACCGCATCCTCAAGAAGAACAAGCTCAAGGAGCGCTTCGTCTATGTCCCCAAAGAGGCCTACGACAGCACCCTGCCGCTCATCAAGACCACACAATCTGCTGCTATCATAGGTGGGCTGTCAGCACTCGCTGAGCCGCTGAACAAGCTACACGTGTTGTCATAGGGATCATTAGGTCCCTATTTATCTCGTTAGATGAAGATATTTTCACAGACTGACAATTAGATGAGAGAAACTGCCTGAGACTGGCAGTTTGATTTTCACCACGCTATGAAAATAGAAACTAGCAGACTGGATTTTCTGCCCTGTCCTGTCCTCTTACTGGCTCTGAAGTGGTCATCTCACTTTATTCTCGCTGTCCTCAGATCATGAGCGTGTCGCCCTGGGCAACGAGGAAGGCCTTTTTGTCATCCACGTCACCAAAGATGGTAAGATCCACTCTTTAAGATCTGTTCTGTGTTATCTGTTCTGTGTCACCTATTTTATTTTCCACTGAGCAGCTTTAAACATGCTGGCATTAATGAATTAGGGGGATTGATGACCTGATTTTTTTTTTTTCATTTGTTTCACCCACCCTCGTCTTTAGAAATTATCCGGGTGGGGGACAACAAGAAGGTGCACCACATCGACCTGATTCTCCAGGAGCAGCTGCTGGCCGTCATCTCCGGCAGGAACCGCCACGTGCGTCTCTTCCCCACACAGGCCCTGGACGGCCGCGAGACCGAGTCCTACAAGCTGGCAGAGACAAAAGGCTGTCAGACTATCGTGTCTGGACCCGTCCGCAACGGCTCGCTCACCTGCCTCTGTGTGGCCATGAAGAGACAGATCATATGCTACGAGGTGAGGAGACACTCGACTAAAGCTGTTCATTGACACATACATCTGTAGTAAGATGTTATTTTTGTTTTGTTGTTTGCTGCTGTAAAAAAACACTTTCCAACCGTCCCAATGCTCTGCAGGTGAATAAGAGTAAAGGACGTCATCGTCGGCTGCGAGAGCTGCAGGCTCCAGGACAAGTTCAGTGGATGGGTCTGCTCAGCGAGCGTCTTTACGTAGGATATCAGTCTGGCTTCACCCGCTACAGGTAATCCACATGCCAACTGATCAGAACTCAGTGGAGATGTTTCTCTAATGGTTAACACAATTGTTTCATGTCTTTCTTTGCTGAAATCACTGTAAAACATGTCAAATATGTCAAGTGAATATTCATCTTAATATGTTAAATCTGACTCTGTGTTTCCGATGACCTCCACAGTGTCCATGGTGACGTGTCCCCTGTCAGCCTGCTCCACCCTGAGGACCACACCCTGGCCTTCATCCCCCAGCAGGGCCTGGAGGCCCTCTGTGCCGTAGAGATTTCCAGCAAGGAGCTGCTGCTGTGCTTTAGCGCCATAGGAGTTTATGTGGACTCTCAGGGCCGCAGGTCCCGTCAGCAGGAGCTGATGTGGCCAGCTGTGCCCATCGCTGCCTGTGAGTGCATGAATGACTGTGATGATCACTGTAAGGGTGTATGGATACTCATTCTATGTAACTAGCCACAAGATGATATAACAACTGGACACATTGTAGTATTTGATCCATAAAATAGAGAAGGTGCTACAGTGGGATGTATGTGACACACATACAGTAAACTGGAATATAATTGTAAAAATGTTTATATCACGATAAAGCAGAAACCATAAAAACAGAAGTATGACAATAAAGGGCCCTTAAGTGTAGTGAAGACAGGCCAGTAATGACGTCTCCCTGTCCAGGCTACAACGCCCCCTACCTGTCGGTGTACAGCGAGAACGCTGTCGATGTGTTTGACGTCAACACCATGGAGTGGATTCAGACCATCCCGCTCAAGAAGGTCAGTGCATCGACTGCAGCCTGTTGTGAATATGACACGACTGAAGCGTCAGCAGGCTTCTGGCTCCACCTGCTGGATGATATGAATGACTCACCACAGTAACCTGACGTCTCTGCCACATTAACAGATGAATACAACCCTTTCTCAAAAGTTACTCAAGTATATTTCTATGATGATTATCAATCAGTAGCTGGAAATGGACGGCTGGATGATTCCTCTGCTCCCTCTGCAGGTACGACCTCTGAATGTTGACGGCTCTCTGAACCTGCTGGGACTGGAAACAGTCCGGCTTATCTACTTTAGAAACAAGATGGCCGGTAAGAATTCACAAGTGTGTCATGTGAAGCATCACATGACTGAAAACTACAAAAATGTTGATGATGCAGCAGTAAAGTCTAAGATGAATTCCATTGTTGTCCAACATGTGTTATGTGTTTATATTCTGCTGTGGCACTTGGCAGTTGTCATTTGCAGGATTTAACTCTTTAACTCGTGTGTTTCATAACCTTCCTCTGTCCTTTAAACAAATATGTTTTGTAGAACAAAGCAACTTGAGTAACAGTTGGAAGTTTGTTCCATTCTCAGCCAGCAGTGTGAATCTGCAGCACTTGGCAGTTCGTCCTGTAAACACGTCCTCTGCATCTTTTGTTGTCGTCTTCCAGAGGGTGACGAGCTGGTCGTCCCAGAGACGTCTGACAACAGCAGGAAGCAGATGGTGCGCAGCATGAACAACAAGAGGCGCTTCTCGTTCAGGGTGCCTGAGGAAGAGCGGCTTCAGCAGAGGAGGTAGTTCACCTGCAGCATGACGCAGCACAATTTATATTCACTGCAACACCAGAGCATGTTTCAGCAAATGTTAAACCACTTACAGGTTACCCTGGAGGTACAATTCATCTTTAATGGAGGAGAGGAAAAGACACATTAATGTGACTTTGAGCGCCTCGCTGCACTCAGCCTGTCTCTGTGTTTCTCTTTGTGCTTCTTGTTCATCACTCGTGTGTTTGTGTTTCCAGAGAGATGCTGCGAGACCCAGAGATGAGGAACAAGCTCATCTCCAACCCCACCAACTTCAACCACGTGGCCCACATGGGACCAGGAGACGGGATCCAGATCCTGAAGGACCTGCCCATGGTACAGATATTTATATTTCTATGTAAATATATGTATAGAGAGCGAGCCTGAGAAACACAGGAGGAAACACTTGTGAAACAGCACACGTATACTCAGGACGCAGATAAAAGCTGACAGACTGTTGAAGATGTGTTTGTAGAACCAGATCCTCATTTGTCCTTTGATGTCACCTTTGCTGGCACGTGGAATTGAGCAAAGAAAGGTTTTATTCCTCGTTATACTAACTAACCTTAAAAGCTTAAATGCTGGCGAACACAGGATAAGACTGTACTGCTGCGCTGCTTACCTGCTCGCATGCTTCTGTTACATAGCATTACATACATACATTTTTATTTACCCACAGAAGCCCTGAGAGGCATGGGAGAATTTTATTTTCTGGTGCTGCATTTTCAAATTCAAGTTCAAAATTTCAAATTTTACGAGATTTTTTTTTTTCACTTGTCAAGTCGAATAAAAAAAGATAATTACTAGAAAAATGTTTCCGATCATCAAATAAAATCTGTCGTTAGCCAGAAAAAGCATTTCATGTCAAACTGGATTCACTCGTGTTGAGCTGTGTCAAAGTGTTTGTTTCCTCACTGTGAGTCCTGTTCATGATGCAGGCAAAGTTTATCAGCCGCCGGATGTCAAACTGAGAGCTACAGAAACACTTATTTTTTTTGTTGTAAAAATATGAGTTTCAACTTGACTGGACACATTTTTCATGAAGAAAACACTTTTTTTTCTTCATGTTCGTAAAAGTGAAAACATGAAAATTAATTTTATGAGGAAAAAAAATTGAACTTAGAAAAATTAGCTTTATTTTCTGCTTGACAAAACTTTGTTCACTGGGTCTCACACAAAAAAAAAGGGAAAAAATTCTCATGAAAATTTTTCCTCACTCGACTCGACAACTGAACATTTTTTAAAATACACTTAAAAAATCGAGCACCAGAAAATAAAAATCGTACTTGCTCCTCGGGGTTTCTATATTTCCTCCCACTGCGTAAGCAAGAACGTGGGAGGGAGAGAAAAATGTCTGACGTATTCTACAGATACAGACATTAAAACTGTAACGCTGCTGTGATGGCGAGACGGCAGCACGAGTGAAGATACCAGAGACTCTACATGAAGCGCCGCTGCAGCTTTGCTTGTTAAGTGTTAGTCACGCAGCCGGTTCGCCGCTCTAACCTGTTTACATGGACGCTGAAATGAAAAGCGAGACGTAACGCCACACACTCACACTGCTCACTCACACAGTGTGTCCTCGCCCTCGTACTCCTTTATCCTCCAGAGTTCGCTCCTCCGGCTTCATGTGTTTAGAGACCATGCCTGCATGTCTGTCTGCCCAAACCTCTCTGACCAATCACACGTGAGATGTTTGAGCATGTGGTGTCTGAACCTGCACCCTCCTCACTGCTGCCCCCTGCACTGCACTCTGTGTTGTGTGCGTGTGTTTGTTCTGTTTGCGTGTTTAAACCAGAACGTCCGTGTTCAGGAGAGCCGCGCGGGCTTCAGCGGTTCAGTCAGCATCCCCTCCATCACCAAGAACCGGGCCGAGCCGGGCCGCTCCATGAGTGCCAGCAGTGGACTGGGCATACGTGAGTAACAGCAGCACATCAGTCGTCTCCGGTGTACTCTCTGCTGGCACTGTGCTCTTCTCCTCACCTCCTCCCTCCTCCCTCCCTCCAGGCTCGTCCTCTCAGAACGGCAGCGCTCTGCGCCGAGAGCTGTCAGGAGGAAGCTACGGATCCAAACGGCAGACCATGACCTCTCCCTCTGAGAGCTCCCTGTCCTCTGGTGGAGGGATGGACTGTGGCGACGCTCCACTCTCACAGTTTGACAGAGAGGTCAGTTCATGTGAACGTTCAGCTTCATGTAAACGTCTGATACAACATACTGTAGGAGAGGCTCGAGAACTCGGCTCTGTTCAACTTAACAACTAAACTTGTGGCATATTTGAGTTTCTACTAACTTGTTGGTTCAGATGAGGACCCGCCTGATTGTGGTGTAGAACATGAACCCAACAGCAGCTTTGTATGACGTCTAAATCATGATTGTTTTCTTGCCATGCGATTGTAGAAGTTAGACATGAAGTGGATCACATTGTTCCCCAAAGAACTCCTCCTCTGTCCCATTTGTCACAAGCATCCCGGCCTCATCCCATCTCTCTGACTGATTGGTTAGCTCCCTGTGATGTCAGCGCTTTGTAGTGACCTCAGTCTCCCAGCACAGACTGTTACGGCCTCCCTGTGTTACCTGTGTTAGGTTTAGCTCTGGCTACATGTTAGCTCCAATTCTGAAGGAAACACAGTGACAGCTGATGTGTTTTTTCTCCCTGTAACACTTGTTTTCTTCTGAGACTGCAGCAACGCTCCAACGTTGCTTATATATGTATTTAAAACAGCGTTGATTGTGGAATTTCATAGTTCACCAGTAGCAGTAAACAAGTTCAACTTGTACATCATTCACCCTCAAACCGCCTGCCATCCTCCCTGTGGCTCCTCATCCTCATGGCCCATAAGCCTGGACGCTGTCAGCTCCATTTTGCCCCATTCCTCGCCTCCCCTCCACCCTCACCCAGCTGCGCCTCGCCCTCCCCGCCTCCCCCCCACCCACCCCAGCAGCATGTTGTCTGTGGGCTGGGCGCTGAGTCTGAACTCTCCTCTGCAGTGGCAGGCAGTCTCACCGTCGGAGAAGACCCCCGATCTGAAAAGGGCTTTAAGGACCCTGCTTAGTAAGATGAAGGTAATGTCAACAGCTGCAACAGCTGCACCAAACACACAACTGAGAGCACCGTGTCACTGAACACCCACCCACAAAACAAACACATCAGCATGAGGTGCATTCAGACCACAGATATACAGTCACATGGTGTTAGTGGAGCCTCTGGCCTCCCTGCAGCCCCTCGCTGCTCCATCTCAGCTCCGTCACGTCAGCTGCGTCTGATGGCTGATGGCTTGTCACGTCTCTCACCGGAGCATCAGCTGCACCATCAGTCTCACCCGGCCTCGTCATTTCTTTTTGGTTGCTGATGAAACGGTGCTCGGCCATTTTGCATACACTTGTTCCCACCGCTCACAGAGCATGTCTGCTTCCTCACAGCCCCCATGTTTCTGTCAGCTCGGCCGCAGGCTGCAGTCTGGATGTTATCTGATATTCTGTGAGTCTGTATGTAATGATCACATACATCAGCTGACAAAGTGGTTGATTATAAGTTAGAACACGTCACAACAGCTGCATGGTTTGAAGTGACGCACGTCTGTGCTGTAAATGATGACTGATTAGTTAATGTGGGTGGAACGGCTGAGTGCTTTTTAAGATCAGTGCACAATGTAGCCGGGCAGTGCTGCTCCCAATACACACACCCTACTGAGGTTTATAATTATGGTCTGTTAGAGAGACTAAATGTGTGAACACTGCCCATCTACATTGAGCTGAAAGGCCGTGGTGTGTGTGTGTGACGTGAGAAACAGCAGGATGTTCCACGTTTGGATGTTGTGTGATGTTTCTCTGTTGCTACAGATCGTAGACGACTGCGCTCGTAGGTCAGAAGTGTTTCAGAGTGGAGTGAAGAGTCAGTGAACTGTAGAGAGACGTGTAATTATAAACCATCATCACTGAACCGGACAGATCATCACACATTACATCACTCTGTATCCTGTGTTTGGACCAGAACCCTGCAGGTCTCATGTTCTTTTGGGTTAAATATCATCACATAAGAGCGATGCAACACATACTGTACGTGTTGTACAGTATGATGGTTGAACCCTCCTCCTCCTCTTCCTCCTCTTCATCAGGCCTGCCTGCATGTTTGTGTTCCTTCAGCTGATCACTTCCAGTCAACTGAGCCGCTTATCTGCTGATGATGTGGAAGACGAGGAAGTGGTGGAGCGTCTGTTCTCCACCCGGCAGCACCTTACGAACGAGACTTGACTTACTACTAGAGCAGAGACAGAAGCAGCCATTTAAAATATATTGTGTCTTAATTGTGTATTTTATACCTTTGTTAGCTTCAGTCACTCAGTCTCAATATGAACCACAGATACTCTCATGTGTCCTAAACTTATGCTCACATCATCTAATGTGTTTTTTTTTCCTTGTCCCTTTATTTCACTTCATCTCCATCTCTCCCCTCCTCCTCTCTCTTTGTCCTCCTCCTCCTCCTCCTCCAGGACTCGGACTCCCCCCGTCACTCCACAGCCTCCAACAGCTCCACCTTCAGCAGCCCTCCCAGTCCGGCCTCGCCACACAAGACCAAGTCCCTGTCCCTGGAGAGCACAGACCGCATGGGCTGGGACACATGAGCCTCCGCCGGCCTCTCGCCCCGCCCACCGACCGACTGACCGACCGACCGACAGCACAGGACTCCAAACCCTCCTCTTCCACCGCAGCCTCTGCATCCTTTCTGAACACCTCCTCCCCCCTCACTGCCCAGAGAACTGCACCTCCTGACGAACATTTGTCCCGCTTTACAGCCTCAATTTGTCTCATCGTACTTCCAAGACGGGCCAGAAACACTGAGAGAGAGTGTCGTCTCTTTGAGGGAAACTCTGAGGGAGAAGCTAACAAAACCTGTGTGTGAGGGTGCAAATGTGTGTGTGTGTGTGTGTGTGTGTGTGTGAGTGTGAGAGGAGCTGTATGCGCCTGCCAGTGTGTGTGCATGCGTTTATCCAGAAAGGGCGTCGATGCAGGAATGAAAACCTCCCGTCTCTGCTCTTTCTTTCTTTCTTTTTTTGTTTTGCTATGAACAGACAGCGCTCTGTCCAGTCCCCCAGACTCAGAAAGCTCACCATGCAACAAAAAGAAGAGGATTATTATCGAGAGAAAATGATTTGTACTTGTACATAGGACCCTTTGGGTTTTAGGGGACAATATTTTAATTTATTTATCAATCTTAGACAAGGAAAAGGGAGGTTTGCTTCATGGCGGCGAGTCAGACGGGTGGAGTTAAAACCCCACCTCACCTCCCTCCGTTGCTTTCTCTTCGGGTGCTGCAAAAATTCAAAATGTAATAAATAAAAAAAAGAGAGAGAGAGGTGAGAAAGGAAAGCAATGATTTATTTTTTCTTTTGCTCATGATACTAAGTGCAGTGACTTTATAATCTTTTTTAAATTTTATTTCTGACCATGAGAAGCAGCGTTAACTAAGCCGGCTCCCACGACACCGTCACCGCTCCTCCGTGCTACTCTCTTCCTCATCGGACGCCATCCGACAGCCCCTGGACGTCCTCCGTTGTAGTGTAGACGTTTGCTGTACAACCAAACTGACCAACTCACAGGTTCCCATCACAATAATGTACATAGGTTCAAAGTAGAGAGTAATATATGATAAGGAAAATACTATAGAGAACTACACGGGAAAGAGAAAAAATCCTCCTCGACTTTTATTTTCCCTTTTGTTTGTTTCGAGTGATTTTTTTGGGGTTGTATTCACACAAAAAGCCATTTTTAACCACTCTCCAGTTTTTCTTTTTTATTTACTGATTGATTTTAGATTTGTTTGTTTTATATTGTATGTATGACACGCGTTGTTTTCTCTCCTCCCACTGTGTTTGAGTGAAGACCACTCACGTATGGATCGACACTACTGCCCGTATCGTCGAGTGAACACGTGCATTTATCACAAACCTGCTACCACACATGTATCTACGCACACTGAGGTGGTGTTTTTATGCAGCAGATTGCCTTGTCCTGCTCCACCTCTCCGACTGTTCGAGGTGAAGTGGCTCCGATCATTTATTCAGCAGTTATGGACACGTGTGTGTGTTTAACTTCACTGTGGTGTCTGGGCGGAGGGAGCAGTCGTCTCCGCTGAGCTCGATTTAACCAAAAACATGGACAAAAGAGGGAGACTGTGATATTATTTTGTCTTTCTGGAGAAGGTTTGGTTGATCTGTTGGTGACCAGTAGAGCTCTTGATTAAAAGAAAAAAACACTAAAACCAGAATGTAGACACTTGCAGGCTGAGAGAGAGTCAGCACTTGGGTTTTTCATGATGAAGCGCCGATGAGGAAACCTCAGCGTGACCTGTTGTCGTCTGTAAAATGAGCTGGGCTCCTCCAGGCTGCGTTTCTTTGGCAGGGTGGAAAAAAGGCCTCTGAAAGAGCATTTTTACAGTGTGACGGCTCCTGGCTGCAGAGCAGGGCATTCCCAGCCAAAAACCTGTTACCTCTGTTCATCTCCTTCAGTTTACAGACAGATTGAAAGGCATTTTATACGAGGATTCACTCGCAGGCCAGATTACAGCTGCGAGGGAGCAGCAGCGTCCTCGCTCACAATCCTCCAGTTTATTCTGCTTGTTTGTCAGAAAGGGAAACAAAACAAACTTTGGTGGTCATTCCTGCCGATTCCCCTGTTGAAACACAACAAAGTAGCTCTAAACAGCCCATTCCAAGTGTTAATTATTCTTTTTTTTTAGTATTCCATTTTATATGAAGAGAGAAGGAGGTGAGCGACTCTTCAGTGCGACTAAGCTGGTTTTATTCCAAACAACCACCTCTTAGAAAACATTTTAAGCTAGTGAGTCTCTTTAGTTCCTGCTGGAGTTGATCTGTAGAATGTATTAGTCGGGGGGGAGGGAGGGTTCGGGAGATTCGTCTTCGCCAGGTGTTTTATTATCGGCCGATATTGTACAGAAATAAAATGGATCCTAGATATCCCAGTTTAAGGAGAGGGGAAGAGAAACTCAGGAAATGTCAGAACCAATGAATTATTTTCATTCTAGATGAAAATGGGTGTGTTTGACGGATGGATGCGCCGGAGCGAGTGAGGGAGAGATGAATCAGTGTACAGTAGCTGCGACCCGGGTGGAGACAGCGAGGAAACGGAAGGCGGGTGGAGTGGACGAGAAGATGTAAAGAAAAACAAAACAGAGAAAAAAAAAGTGTTGAGGGGTGAAGGGTGAGAGGTGCTTCGTTGGCTGAGGTGCCACAGTGAGAAGGAAAAACCGAAAATTAAAAAAAAAACTTCAAACGCCTTTGCATTTCAGTGAGGTCTTATCTACAGTACCTTCTATATTATTTTGCTCTTTCATATCATATTACACTTTGTTTTTGTTTTCTAGGATTGCTTTGTAATAATTTGTACAGTTTTGCATGTTATAGATGTAATCATTTGTTTTTCGGTTTGTTGTTTTATTTGGACTTTGCTCCTTTTTTTTCTTTGAACGGTTTGGGCGTTTTACTGAGGATAACCCACTACAGGTGATGTAGATTCTTTTTTGCACAAAAAAAAAAATATTTAAGGTGTAAGGTCAAAACAAAATAATGTATGGAACTGGCTGCCACACTTATGTGGAGAACTCATTATATTAACCTGACTCCGATGTATTTCAATAAAGCGGAGGGCTGTTACAAATACAATCCACCTGTGTGTGTGTGTGTGTGTTTGTGGTCATTACTTCACTCCTTTTTTTTAAAAAAAACAAAACAAACTTTATTACAAATGAACAACAGAAGCTCAGTGGTTTTTTACATCTATACACAAGTTTTTCGCCACTAGAGGAAATGTTGGTGTAACATTCGACAGCAGCTACACGAGTAAAGACACATTTTCAAACAGGACAAACTACTCGGACTCTAAAGGAGAACTACCGTCTATTGGAACTGTAGCGGTGTGTTCAGACAGAAAGAGAAGCTCCACCTGTGTTGTTTTCACCTTGAACATCTGTAGGAGTGTGTTTCAACGTTCTGCTCTTTATTTACAAAGAAGATTCATAAATGTGTCTTCAGTTGATTTCTGTAAGCTGAGATCTTTGCTTGGCGTTCTGTCTGAACACACGGTCGTAAGGCAGGAGTTTGGATTCAGCTTTGTTTTTGTTCTTGTATTTCAGCCCTTTACATCCTGGCCAACCTCACATCCAGACATCTTCTTCTCAAAGCTACAGAGGCAGTGACGTTCCTCAATATATATGTATATATAAAAACAACAGTTTTAAATGAGACAAGGCTTTTCAGGGGTCGAGTGTGTGTGTTCAGCTCAAAGGGGAGTTTGGAATCTGGCGTGAGAAAATTGCCTTTTATAAATAGAAGGTCTGGACGGGTTACGTTACATCGGTGCTGAAGAGGTACGATACAGAAATGTAGCTGATAAAAAAAAAAGAGAGAGAGAAGGCTCGTAATGTATCGTCTATCACTCACATCCTGTTCAGTCTTTTATACAAACAAGTAGAAAACAATCCAGTGCAGTCAGTCTGTCAGTGTTGGTCACATTTTGTTCTGGCTCAGTAACGAAGGTCCAACATTGAAGCCTCGTCCTCGTGTTCCAGTGTCGGCTACCACACGGGCCATCAGGACCAAATCCATCGTACTTTTGTAAACTTGAGTTTTTGGGATCAGCTAGTTGGTCGAGTAAAGCTGAGAGGACGTGTTAAGGCGTCGGTCCACACTCGGTCCTCTGCGTTTGGCTGGACGGAGCTCTGTTCTAACTTCTCAGAGCGGCTCAGCTCAGGACGGCGTTGGACTTCACAGTGGCTGCTGCTCTGTCAGGGTCGCCGCTAATCCTCACATTCTTAAACCTTCTAGGAAAAGAAAGAAAAGTCACTTCTACTCATCCTGTCACAAGTTCTTCAGAATTGACGAGTACAGCTGTTCAGGCTGTAGCTCCGTCCTCCTCCAGCACCCTGTGGATCCCGTTTCCGGGGGCACAGTAAACGGCCTGGGTGGTGCTGCTGAGGTCCCTGACGCTGCTGTGCCGCGACTGGCTCTCCAGTCGCTGGGTGGAGCCGTGACGGGACAGGCTGTCCAGGCGGTTGGTGCTACAGTGCCTGGACTGCGATTGGTCGTTGAGGCGAGGCAGGCTTCCGTAGGGCAGCCGGTCGTCTGCGGCCCGGAAACTGGAGGCAGTGTATCTGAGACAAGGAGGAACAAACATGAGCATCAGGAGCAGATTCTGGTTCTGTAGATCGCAGCAGAACATCTGAACGACGTGACACCCACCTGCCGTCTCGGGAGCGGTGCAGGCTGCCGTGGTAACTGCTCATCTTGGAGCGAGCGCTGCGCACCGAGCCGGCCCGACTGGTGCTGGCGCTGGGAGGTTCGTCCAACATGGCCAGGTGGGTGGATGAGGCGTGGGTGGAGGTCCCCTGCGTTGACGTGCCCCTAGACTTCCTCACGATGGGCGTGTTGGGGTCTCTGAGCAGCAGCTGGGCGAAGTCGGGCTCCTGCAGGACCTGTCGGCTCTCGTTGACCATGGCGCTGTGGGAGGGGAAGGAGGAGGGCAGGGAGGGAGTGGAGGTGGAGGAGGTGGAGGAGGAGGAGGAGGAGGGGAGTGGAGGGAGAGAGGGCAGGGAGAGACGCAGGAGGGTGGGGAGGGAGAGGGGGAAGGTGGTGGGGAGGTGGGTGTGGTAGAAGAGGATGGAGGAGTGTGTGGAGCAGGCGGTGGGAGAGGGGGTTAATGCTCTGAGTTTGGAGGGGAGGGGAGTGAGCGCAGAGAAGGGCCTGTGTTCACCACCAAGCCTCACACACAACCACACACACACACACACACACACTGCTACAACTACACACACTGCAGGAAACACCTGACTCAGTTTGACTGACAGGTGAAGCAGCAGCACTGATGTGGTCTGTCTCCTGATTGGCCGGAGCTTAGAAAATACTCACAGGATTTAAATATCTCCAAGCTTCCTGTTTGTTTGTTAGTAGATTATCCTCATCTGATTTCATAATAAAGTCATATGAATGTAATAATCGGTCCAAACCTCCAACTGAAGGCAGCAAAGTGTGGCTGTAGTTAATTGATTTGCTGTGAGAGGAAACACTGCATCTGTGCTCGCTCACATTTAGCGTTTGAGTGTTTTGTGTTCTTGCAGCCTGTTTAGCAGAATCTGAAAACATCTTTGTCAAATCAAAGTTTCCCTGCAGATGTTCCTCTTCTTCCTCTTCTTCTTCCTTCAGTACATTCAGTTCTTACTTCATTACTTCCTGCTGCACATGATTCATTTCTCTTACTATAAGCTGAATAAAACAGTTTTGTTATTCCCAACAGTATCTGAGCTGTGTGGAGATTTGATGCAAGAATAAATTATGAGATTAAAAATCCACCGTTCTTTTTTTTCCAAATGTAATTAGCACTACAAGGAGCTAAAATGATTCTGCTTCTACCAGGAACAAAAAAAAATCTTCTCTCAGAAAGACGGTTTAAAGATAGTTTGCTGCTGAAATATTTAGTGTTATATGCTTAAAACCAATTAGTAGAAATGTGTTGACAGTGTGAGAAGGCGTCCTGTGGCGACGTCAGTGTGTCGGAGGTACGTACTCTTTGCGTCTCTTGCCGTGGAAGAAGCTCGCCCACTCGAAACACGTCTTCTTACTGCCCACCCAGAACACGGAGGGGATTCCTACGATCAGCATCATCAGGTACTTGATCAGGAACAAGGCCAGGTCCGGACGACTGGTGTGCTCCACCTGCAGGACACACACACACACACACACACACACACACACACACAGAACATGTGGTTATTGTGGGATCAAGTGTAGGTGTGTGTGTGTGTGCGTGTGTGTGTGGGGCGTCATGTTATCTGAAGGTTGCTGGTTTGATTCTCCTCGTCTGCATGTCAAAATGTCTTTGGGTGAGAAACTGAACCCCAAACTGCTCCTGGTGTTCTGGTTGTCATGGCAGCCATCATCATCATCATCAGCGTCTGAATTACTGTCAGTCGCTTTGGACACAAGCGTCTGATAACGGTAAATAATGGCGACTGTGTCTGAAGAGGAAACCACCAGACAACATCTACAGAAGCCCTGAGGGGACAAGTGACTTGAAAAACTAATTTTCTCTTGGAAATTTTTCTTCTGTAAATTTCCCAGTGAAAAAAAAGTTTTCATGATTTTTTTTTTATTTCACCAGAAAATGTTCAAATATGAAAACATTTATTTTATCAAGATTTTTTTTTCCACTTTTTCAAACATGAAAAAATGTTTTTTCCTTGTGAAAACTTTTTTTTCTCATGTTTTGGCGAAACATTTTGCACACTGTTTCTGTTTTTCTCAAGTGTGTCAAACTGAGAGAAGGAAATTATTTTACAAGAACCTTGTAAGTAAAATTCAGCAAAAAATATTTTTTAAAAATAACCATGAAAAAATCTTTTTCAGTGGGTCAAGCTGAGTGAAAAAAGACAAAAGCTTTTTTTAACCAGAGAAGAGTTAGAGTCACTACAAAATTCAGGTTTTTTCTACTACAAAAAGTTTTTTATATATTAAAGGTTTTTTGTGTCATGAGAAAAAAAAAATTTAACTAGCAAAGGGGAGGTTTACTAGAAAGGGGGTTATTTTTTTACTGAGAAAAAAAAATAATGAGAAAAAATTTTGAAGTAGAGGGTGTTACTACGATGAGACAACAGAAACATATTTATGTAACATTTTCAATAGAAACACATCTTTTCTTTTAAGTAGAGAAGAGGGGGCATTACTATAAAAAAAAAATTTTATCACAAGAAAAAATAATGGTTTTATTTAAAGTATTTATTTTAACCATGAGAAAAGAGCTTTTTTAACCATAAAATGTTTTTTGTTCACTAGAGAAAGCCCCAGTTTCTATAGAAAAATATATTTATTTTTTTTTGTGAGAAAATGAAAAAATTAAATGAAAAATCATTTTAGTAATTCTTGTACAGAAATTCTTGTGTTGAACAGAATTAAATCTTTTTTTCCATGTCTCACACTGAGAGAACATAAAGTCTCCCAAAAAAAACCAAACAAATCTCTTGTGGCAGATTTATTCAACACGCCTCACTCTCCTGACACTTTTATATCTATATGTTCCCTGAAATATTTGTTTTCCTTGTTTGTTACATGATATGTATAATATTAAACATGATACAGTTCACGCAAACAGACACACAATGAGAACAAACCGCTGCTGGTTAAACAGATCAGTGACAGCGAGCGAGTCGACCTGAGGGCAGGAGAGGACCGACTTCTGCTGGTTTACCTCCAAACCCAGATCTGACATCAAACAGAGTTAATATCTTCCACGTTTTATCCAGAAATATACAAAAATACAAAACATCCCACAGGACGTAAAATCTGCACGACAGAGTGTCACTTTGAGATGGCGGCTGAAGTGTCAGTTTACATTACAGTTGGAAATGAAACTCAAAAAGCAACTTTTTTTTCAGCGCTGCAGGATGTCGTTTCACAGACTGGATGTCACACACCGTCTGATTTCTGTCTGATGGTTGATCATGTTTGTGGTATTCAGTGAATCTGAGATCAAGTTTTCTGTACATCACTGAGGATGAGAGTATTATTTCCAATATAAAAACAATGTGAACAGATCTAATTTATCTTAACAGCTGGGAAGTAACACTTTGTTTTGTGCTGTGTTTCTGTGATCTTGGATCCTGTACATATGAATTATGTTGCTTATTTTCATGCATATGGTTTGTAGGTACCTGATCAACCCTGAACACAATCATACGTGATGTTGAACTGCATCCTTTAGACCTCACGTCTGTCTCTGCACGTTCACGTTCACTCCAGAACAAAACACAATGTGAAATATTGTTCAACATATTGTTTCAGGACTACAAACATAATGAGGTCATTCATCTCCAGCACGAGTACAGAAGAAGAAGCAGGATGTCAAACACACTGCTGCTCTCTGCCACAGCAACAGCACTACTGCTGCTGTCTCTCACACACACACACACACACACACACACACACACACACACACACACACACACAGATGTAGTCATGATGGCCTCATTATGAGTGGGCCCTGAGGCTCATCCGTCCACAGGCTCATTACAGCACTGAGATAAGAGAGTGAATGAGTATGAAACTTCCTCATTACAGACTGTATGTCAGCAGTCAGTCATCAGCTGCAGCTCCAACATCAAACTCATAAAATAACTGCATGAAGCCTAAAATGAGCTGTCAGACTCAAACAGTCCTCGTCTCTGGTTCCTTTGACCGATCTCGTGTGGTGGAGCGTCGCTCAGGAGCAGCTCTGTGAGTGGAGGGCCGAGCCTCAGGGAAGGCTTTTAAGATAAATATAGCGAGTCAAAGCTACCTACTGAAGCACGCTATCGACTCAGTGTGTGTGTGTGAATGCATCATACTGTACATGTGTGTTTTCATGAACCAAGTGGGGGCAGAGTGGGAAGTTGCATCTTTGTGTGATTTTACCCCTGGAAGCATCTGCACAGCTCACTGATGTGTACAGTGTGTGTTAACAGATCAGCTGCAAATATGATGCGCTGCAGCTTGACCCCACTGAGCCTGTCCTCTGCAGCATAAACACACACACAAACACACACAAACACACACACTCACACTGGATTACTGCACTGCTCTCTTACACAATGACAGATTAAGAGCACGACTCAGATCCTAGTCTCTGCAGCTCGGAATCATTTCAGTCGTTTCAGCTTGTCGACTACTTCAGGTCATTCCTACAGATAAAATATGTTCACCTGAGTTTAGTGCTGCAAAGACACAAAACCAAACATCGTCACCGATTTCAAAATGCTTCAAAACACTGAATCCCTGATGAGGAACGACTGAGTCTTGATAAAACCAACACACACACACACACACAAAAGCTAACAGGCTGTAACACTCAGTCACTTTCTGCTCCACCACGATAAAGAAACACTTTGAACCTGCAGCGGTGAGAGCGGATGCACAAAGGAGCGCTCACATGGGAGGTGATACCTGGCTGAGAGGAAGGAGGACAACAGAGGGAGTGTGTGTGAATTATTAACAGGCCTATCACATGAGCTGCAGTGTGTGTGTGTGTGCTGATGCTCGAGGCTACAGCAGCTAACTGAGCTACTCAACAGCAGCAGGATGAGCGCTAGCACTCGACTGTGTGTGTGTGTGTGTGTGTGTGTGTTTAAATGCACACAGTATACATCCACACTGAGGATCATGGTCCCTTATGTCTCTGTGTGCAAACACATCTGGCAGTTACCAGCCTTCCTACAGATGTTACCTCGCGCTCTGTCTTTAGGCTTCCTTGCTAAAATCCCCTTCACACTTTTAATGTGTACAAACATCTGCACAGACTGAGTCAGTGACTGTCAGTATCTCAGCTACCGTCAGTGCCTCCAGGTGACAATATAAGTGGTGCTGAGACTGTAGCGAGAGTTCATCTGGATTAATTACAGGTCAAACTTCTGCTTCTGTCAAACAGGAGAGATTTACACTTCGACTGCAGTAGTATGAACACGTCTAAGGTAACGAAACATCCACATTTCTCTGTTGTTGTCGGCACAAAGTGACACATCTTGATCTACTCCCATCAGAGGAACAGAGACCCAGTGGACATCACATTTACTAACTAACTTACATTATCAGACAGGCAACATGTGGACCTGTACCAGATCTTTATTCCTATTTGGAGCCCATAAAACTTGTAAATGTTTGAGTGGCATAACATCTTATTTTCATGATACCATGATAGTTTTGGTTATATCACCTGCCTCTATATCTCTCTTACACATCTCTTATCTCTTATGCATTTGTTTTAAAGAAGATGGTTAGATGATCTGACTCCATCAGATAAGTATGTAGACAAGCTTAGCTATTATTAGCCGACAACAAAGAAACTAAAAATATAATCTGTCTTCTCATCTTGCATCTCTGTGTCCCAGTGTGGACGTATCAAATCATGTTGGGTATTATTAGTCAAGAAGAATACAGGCTGCAAATTATTTTATTTATGTTAAATTACTCACTAGTCCACACTCAGACAGATTTACATATAAACATCTGGTTATGTACTCAAAACTGCTTCTGTGTTAGTTTGTGCTACCAAGGTTTCTCCAGGAACACATCTGGCCATGATGACACAAACGCACAGACACACAAAGTGAACACATTAGCAGCCGACCCTGTCGCAGCAGGCAACACGTCAGGTAGGTCCAGTATATTTACCTGGTAGGGGCAGGGGATGTGGTAGTCTCGACACTTCTCCTGCACCCAGGTCGTCTCCCAGACGGCTCGGTAGTTGTTCTCGTAAATGTAGCACCCCAGGACGGACAGCAGGGGGACCAAGTAGAGCACCGAGAACACGGCGATACGAATCATGAACTTCACCAGCTTCTCCTGGTTCTCCTTCTCCAGAGGGATCTCCATGCGGACTCGGTTCAGTGCTGCTATGCCTGCCAGCAGCAGTGCCACACCGACCTGAGATGACACGAGAGGGACGTGGTTATTGTTTACAGTCATCAGAGGGTTAAAAGACTTGTATTTGTTGGGAAATTATCCTTCAAAGTCAACTGGGAACAACCCTCACCACTACGTCCAGTCCCAGCGGGGCCAGCAGGAACCATCGCAGAGCCGTCAGGTTGTACAAGCCCACAAAGCAGACGCCGCTGACGCTGTCTCCCTCGATCTTGTTCATGGCGAGCAGGCTGACAGTGAGGACACCGGGGATGCCCCAGGCACATGCGTGGAAGAGCAAGGCCTTCTTCTCTATCGCCTCACTGCCCCACTTGGGAACAGCAGCCAGGAACCAGGTGATGGTCAGAATGACCCACCAGACACTCCCGGCCATGGTGAAGAAATACAACACCATGAAGAGAAGGGTGCAGGCCTGGGACAGAGAGAAAATGGACAGGTTGAGCATCAGTATCTTCATCTAAACAGTAGAAAACCAGCAAAAACAAGCAGTCAGGACTTTGTCACCTTGTTATGGGAGCCCTGGGTCACCGTGGAAGCCCTAAACCTCCCAGGACTCGCTGCGTTACAGGACACTTTGTCCTCCAACAGAAACCCCAGGAAGAACACCAGGGACACCATCATGTAGCACACGGCATAGAATATGATTGGACGCTCTGGGTAGCGGAAGCGCGACACGTCGATGAGGAAAGTGAGGAAGGTGAAGAGGGTGGCGGACAGACAAACGATGGACACCACCCCGATGAAGTAGCGGGCGAACATCAGCTCCTCCCGTGTGAAGTACATGTTGGGACAGGGGGGAGAGCAGTCACGCACCCCCATGAAGGAGTAGCCCAGCTCGGGGTCGATTTTGAGTTCTCTGGGACACCAGAAGCCGTAGTCCCGCTGGACGGAGATGGGGGATTCGGTCGTGTCCGAGCTGGACAGGAGGTCTACAGGACGGGGGTAGGACTCGTCACAGTCTGGGAACCTGAGAGGAGGACAGAGGTGATGATGATCTCTGGGTAGTTTTACCTGCTCACTCCTCAACAACACATAAAATACAGACATGGTGAAACAGGTCACTCACATCAGGACAGTACGAAGGAGAAGAAATTCAACTTGCAGAAACTTTAAACTTGAGAGAAACTATCCATTCTTGTTAGCATTTACTTTATAGTCAAGCAGCTATAAACATCTTTTCTAAGGATTCTTGGGGTGTTTTTGTCTTTATTAAACAGACAAAAAGCAGAAGAGCTGACAGGAAACAAGCAAAGAGCGGCAGTTTGCATTCCTCTGTAAGAATGTTGGACCACTAGGTGGCCAGAACGCTCCTGAAACATGTTTCTGAGACTCGTGTCATGTCTGAAGAAGAGCCTGAGCCCAAAACATCAGATGGAGGTAATAAATGTTCATAGGAGCCTTCAGTAACGTGCAGGATCCATTTTTCTGTTTTAACTTAGAGATCAGCTTCAATCCTCTTTATGTCCAGCTACTGCCCTTCATTAGTTTTAATCACTCTTCTAAACCTTGTCAGAAATGTTCACAACCTTTTCAGTGTAACCCAGAAGAGTTGCTCTTGCCCCAAAAAGAAACAGCGGTTGTCTGCTTTATCGAGGATATAATGTGTTTGAAACTTGATAATAAAATTGACTTTTTCCACTCATGACAAGCTGTGAAAGGTGTTTACTGTCACAGTGTTGTTGATGCTGCTGTGCTGTGCTGGACACGTCTCTGCACTGTGTTGCTGCTGATGCTTCTAATTCGATGTGTGATTCACTGATTCAATGAACTGGCTGCAAACCTAATTTGTCCGACGTCTGAAATAAATTTAATTGCTTAGCAGCCAGTTATCAAAAATGGAGACAGTGGAGCTTCTCATAAACATGGTCTCCCTCTTAGTGTCTTCACTTCTGTCGTCATCAAAATATGTGATGCTGCTCTGCTGCTGCGCTGTGACCCTGCTCACAAGAAGCTTAAATGACTGAAGCAGCAGGGTCGTTACTGCTGACGTACAGCCAGGACACCAGAGTTATTGCTGTCGTGCCAACCTGTTGCAGTCCATCTCCTGAGGCCAGCTCACACCAAACATGTCCATCAGTTTGTAGCAGTCACTCTTGGCCTGCAGACAGAGGCGGCGGCAGGGCAGAGTCATCCGGCCGTACTCGGTACACACCGGAGCGTAGAGCGCACACAGGAACATCCTGAGCTCTGGGGAGCACTGCAGGTTCACCATGGGATGGAACGGCTGCAGGCAGAAACACAGACAGAGACAGAGTCATATTTAGTGTGTGTAAAAAACACATCAGCACAGAATAATGACACTGGTTTATTTAAAACACTTAAAGAAGCCAAAGTGTTGGTCCAGCTTCACAATGAGGGCCAGAGACGGGCACAAAGAGATCAGTGGAGCGTGTCTGTGGAGATGAATCCATAAAAACAACTCTGGCCTAATAATCCCCTCCACCCCCATGATGTGACGCTCCCCCCTTCCTCCATCTCCTCTCTACTCCTTCCATCCAACCACCAGAGAGGAGGAGCACAACAAGCTGAGCAACCCCCACCACACACACACACACACACACACACACACACACACACACAGGGCTGCTGCTGACAGGGCCTTTGTGTTACAGGCAGGACCACGCTGTGACTGACTGACACACTGCTGTAACGTGCATACACACACACACACACACTCACACACACACACACATACGCCCGAGTACCAACGGAAGTATATTATTTACATGCTAACACACCCACGCACCAGCACAATAATGGTCTCACACATATAAACTGAGCCAAGAGGCGGTGTGAGTGCAGGAGGCATCTGTAGGGCATGTTGTTAATATGCAAATGGTGAGAGGAGAGTGTGTGTGTGTGTGTGTGTGTGTGTGTGTGTGTGTGTGTGTGTGTGTGTGTGTGTGTGAGAGAGAAAGACAATAAGTGAGTGGGAACGCAAAATATTCAAATCCATGTGTCCAGGAGCTCATGCTTACATGTGTGTGCCTGAATTTGCATACACCTTTGTGTGTGTGTGTGTGTGTGTGTGTGTGTGTGTGTGTGTGTGTGTGTGTGTGTGTGTGATAGAAAGGCCTGCAGCCACACCCAAGTCAGTCAGACACATCACTAGCAGCCCTCCCCCCAAATTTAAAGACAGAAGTGTGTATGACAGACAGGGGCAGGGAGGGGGAGGGGAGGGTGAGGAGGAGGCAGTTGGTCTGTGTTTGTTTGAGGGGAGGATGTCGAGGAGGACGTGACGCCGAGGTTTAAACGAGTTAAACAGCTTGTTCGGCTGCTTCAGTGTAAATTAAACCAAGAGCAAAACTTCTTCTGTCTGTTTACTGATGGGGTTTTTTGGATAAAATATGTTGGTAACATCTCAGTCCTGCACCAATAGAACAATGTGTAGTTCTGTTTATTTTGACTAATAAGAGAGATATTGTTGAATTCATTCTGCCACACTGAGAAGCTGCGACTCTGACAGAGTCGGGGAGGAGCAGCTGGGGTTTATTATCTAACTGAATAGTTTCATTAAAAAACATAAAAGGCTTATTTTACTCAGATCAGTGAGTCACTGTTGTCTTCTGACCCACATGTAAGCACACAAGACACAACACATCTGAGTCTACCCAAAAATATATTCATATGTATTTTAACTGAAACATGAAAAGAAAATGAAAATAAAAGTGGATATTTGGTTAAAAAACGATAAACACAGTTTATTCCCTGTGACCTGATATTCAGTATGTAGCACACAGTGATTATCTTCAGAAATGAAACATGTCTGCAGCACCTTTCTGTCCGGGGAACATTTTCTAGCTCAGATTGCAGCAATAAACCATTTCAGAGAAGCAGCGATGTGGGATTTTCGCTCCGATTCTCTCGATTGTTTGCCACAATCAGATTTGAACAGATTAAACTATTGTGTTACCACCTTATGTCTGAACGACGGCACATATCCTTGTTTGCCTGCCACCCACATGCGTTGTCTTTATGTAAAAGGGATTATTATGGGTGTTAGGCTTGGCCCTTAAAGCACAAAGCAGCCACATCCACACAGCCTTTGTCATCACCTTGTTCATATCACTTTTCTAGGAAGATGACATTAAGCTGCTGCGGAGGAGACAGAAAGCAACCATGAGGCAAACAGACGAGCATTAAGGCTTTCAGACTGGCTCATCACCTCCACTTTGAGTGATCGGGAATAGATGGCTGATGATGACGAGGATGTACGATCATCGCCGAGCCGTAACGTCGGCTCACAGCACTGTAAAATGCAGAGGAACAGTTTAGGTGACTTACACGCCTGTCATAACTGAGATCAATCAACCAGTCGATCGTGTAATTTCTGCACAAACGGAGTCATCACGTTTCATTGAGCACCGCTGTACGATGACAGAGAGCCGCAGTTATCTGTGAAGCATTAACACGAGGAGCGCTGTGATCCACCTGAGAACGGCTCTGTTACTGCCAGCGACCACGAGAACAACACAATCTGACATTCAGTTTGATTTGCAGGATAAGTTAAAAAAAAAACAACAATTTATATAGCCATTACTTTGACAAATATAATGATAACGATTCATGATGAGAGGGAATGATAATTATTTAATCAAACAACTATTCAAATCATATTAATGTGACATTTGTTGGGGTCAAAACAAACATTTCTTACATCTGGAGATAAAGATTTGTAGGTCAGGTCGTCTTTTTATTACAAGGCTGTTTTATCACACATTATAATTTTACCTTGTAGAAAAAAATGCAGCTTCTTGCAGTCATGGTTTATTATTATTATATATTGTAATGTGAATAATATTTTGATGAATTCTGATGCCATAATTTGAGTCTTATGTGAACTTTTAAATGTCAGTATTTATCAGATTTCTCCCAAAATTCTGAATTTAAAGTGAGAAGTCAAAGAAAAATGTGTTTTTACAAATAGCACCAATGTTTCACAACTTTAAAACCTAAAACTTCCACAAAGGAAACAGACATCAGGACAGAGTCTGACAGAGCTGCGGTGACTGGGATCCTGTGAGTTCACCGTTATCATAAAAGAAAAAGAAACGTTCAGATAGGATTATTATTATAGACACAACAATGACTCCTTTTTAAAAGAAATACTTGAAGGATATTACATTACAGCTATAGTCGAAGCACAATCAGGTCAGAGAAACGGAGAGAAAGGAAACTGGAGTATGCTGTTGGACAGTCTGTGGGGAAATATCACAGTAAACGTCACTCCACCCTGCTGCTGCTGCTGCTGTACTGATGAGTGCAGTCCTGTGTGACAACTATGACTTCATCAGTGGAACCCCGTCACTGTCAATTAACCACTGAAACATGAGCTAATGCAGCTAAAGTGAGCTTGCATCTTTGCTCTTCCGGTACGTTTTGATTCCCGCAGGCTACTGATGCTCCACAGAGCACAATGACTCCACTGTACTGCACTGCACACCGAGATGCCAGGGGAGACGGTTGAGTAAATATATAGGCTACAAGAAGTGATCTACTGGGGGAAAACTCATTCTATTCACCATGCTTTTTCTATTTTTACACTCCTCCATCATCCACCCCTCCTCCATCTCTCTGTGTCTCCATTCAGCCATTTTACTACAGCCAACCCACCATGTGAGCCAGTGTGGGCAGGACTGAGCTGGTGGTGGACGGGACATATGGCTGCTTTACCCACACAGTCAGCAGCCCAAACAACTCCAAACGCCAACATGTTAAGGCCCTGCGGAGCCTCAGCACTCTCCATGGGGATTTGACGTTAATGGCCACACTGGAAACAGCTGGTGAACCACTGGTCCGATGAATGGCCAGGGGTTTGTCATGGCGCTTTCCATCCCAGAGCCGGCCGTGTAAGGAGAATCAACCGTGTAATACACAGCGCTGTAGGCCTGGGAGGGGGGTATGCTAATGTAATTTCATCTTCAGTACCACGGCTAGAGTCATTACGTATTCATGGGAGTTTGTTAGAGGATTTTGATCTCTGAAAATGTGGAATATTATGCCACTCTTGAAATAACAGGCTCAGATATGACAGAGAGGCTCCAACAAAAGAGACCAACAAAGAGTCCAAACGGGGATAAATGCAGTTAATTAGTTACGTTCACTTTTACGTGACACAATGTTCCTCCATCAAATCTAAAATTAAGGAACAACATTTTATTAAATAAGACTGAAGTCAAGAGATGGGCAGAGATGAAAACAGAGAAAACCCAACCCAACAAAGTCCCATTTATGTTTATAAATACAAATAAAATATAGCAATGATTCCAAGAATGAAGGATGAATCCATCCACTAAAATCAAGTGTTTCTAATAAAGCTCCAGTTCTGTTTGAGTGTCTCAGTAAGCTGTGGGCCTCTGTGTCTCAGCAAAACCCTGAAACTGAAGCAGCTAACTTGAATTTGGCGGTCATGTGTTTTATCATTCACACCTGTGCTTGTTTTTACTGGGATGTGTCCAAATGTCTGCTGTGAGGAAAAAAGACCTGCTGATGAGTTTAGTGCACAGTAGCGGCACGTCACTCCACGGCCTGTTTATCCAAATTAATTGCATCCACATGGTGCATTCCTGCTGATGTAAATCATCTCTGATTAAACGGAAAATATCAGCGGTGCTCCGAGGCTGAAAAACACTGGTGTGAATGCAGCGTAGAGAGTAATTGATGAAATCTTCACAAGCCAGAATGAGGGGGGAAAAAATAGATCATTAATTAAATGATCGTAAATCATACTACCATGCGCTTCAATGGGGTCAAACTAAGTTTGTTTACTTAAACATGTGATTTTGCATATTTCTGCATATTTCTGTCTAATCTCCAAAATGTCAGCCTTTGAAGACAGAGGAAAAACAGCCATGACCTTAGTTTCACCTCCATACATTGCTCAGATTATCCAGCATGGTTTGAATCAGAGCGAGATGGTCGTGATATTAAATATTAATATGGCTGGGTCCAGTGGAGCGCATCCATGTGGAGGCTGCATGTACCTTCTTAATGCTAAAGTAATTAGTCTTTAATGAAGGCTCCACATCAGCTGCTAAGATGCTGTGACTGATGAATTGCTGACAAAGGAGCCCACCGTGGCCAACTGGTCTGTGTTGAGTTGCTCTTTTCTAAATACCTCCCAGTCACCTCTCTTCCCATCAACACCCCCTTTCCTCCCTCCTCCAGACCCTCTCCCTGCTCTCCCCCCTCTTTATCCTCCTTTCTCCTCTGCTGCCATTCCAACTCGCCAAATTTCCAAGCCCAGCGCCATGGCGACGAGTGATGCATCACCAGGGAGGAGGAGGAGGAGGAGGAGGAAGAGGGAGGAGAGCAGGGTTCGAGGAGGTCAGGGTGCGGGGCGGAGGGGACCACCTCCTGGGAGGCAAGAAAGCCTCTGCTCCCTTTGTTAACAGCACAATTGGGACCGTTTCCTGGGCAACGGGTGAGTCCTGTGTAGGGGGAAGGGGAGGACAAAAGAGATGGGTGAGGGGAGGAGGGGGGGGGGAGTGAGCGGGTGAGAGAGAGACAGAGAGAGAGAGAGAGAGGAGGGATGGGTCGACCGAGTCAGCCGTGTCATTCACCGCTAAGAAATGTTTGAAAACCTTGCGCTCTGACAATGTGTAATGTCCATACACACAAACACACACACACACACACACACACACACACACACACACACACACACACACACACACAGGGTTGGTGTGGACCAGCAACTTGCTCTCAGGATGTGCTCCTCTTTCAGTCCACTGCCAATAAACACGGTGTTGAACATTAAATAAAACAAGAGGCTCTTTTACAGGCTGGGTCACGCTGGGTAGGATTTATCAGACCATGTTGTGTGTGTGTGTGTGTGTGTGTGTGTGCACTTAGCTGGGATACATCTCTACTATCTGACACAATAAGCATGTTAAACGGAGAACTTTTTGGTTCACTGCAGCAGTTTTAACAGACTTGCAGCCGACAGAGCTTCATCAGCATTTTACAGAAACTCACACACACACACACACACACACACACACACACACACACACACACACACACACACACACACACGCCTCAGCTCTTCTTTACAAATCCATTCACACAGCATGGGTGGAGTATCTGGGTTATAGTACACAGCAGCTGTAACATGACACAGTTTGTCTGAATGTGTTGTAAACCTGAGACAAGAGGCTGATTTAACGAGCTGAAAGGAGGAGGAAATGAGTGTAAGTGGGACCGAGCAGATTAAAAACAGTTCAGTGATAAGTCTTTGTGTCACTGCGGAGCCTCCATGCACAACACAACACAACACAACACAACACAACACAACACAACACAAAAGGACGAATACCAGAGAAAAATGAAATTAAAATGACTGAGAGAAGACTTGGCAGAGTGACTTGTGTGCCTTGTGACTACAGATGGCGGGCCCTGCGCCTTTTACCACACAGTCAGATCAACCTGGTCATCTTCATTCATATCTGTGATGGCGTCAGAAGAAGTCGTGTCACAGCTTGTTAATTACCCTCACTGAACATCCACCAAGACAACAGTCGCTTTTTTTAATCTTGCAGCCATTAAAAATGATCTGCTGGGCTTGGCATTGGCTTCACGTAAACAAACCATCTCATCAGACTAATTTAATTAGCGTCTTGGTTGGCCCTGACCCTCATTTGTCCCATCTGGCCTTGAAAAATGTTGAATCCCTCACCGTCTCATTAATTTTACCATGACAGTCAAACAAGTCTCCGATCTTACTGAAAACCCCTGTCTGTCCTCATCCTGATAGCATCACTCCTTTGTCCTGCTAAACACCTGAGCAGCCTCCCGAGTTTTATACATTTTTGGTTGTTTCAAAATATTATCAATGGAACTCTTTGTTCCAAAGCTCAGGTCGTACTTGGTAGTCGTCTCCTACTCGGTACAAGGCTGCTATACAAACTTTCCACTCCACAAAAATATGATTTGATTACTGATTTCAAGATTGAATTTTCTTTCCATTCTGTGTAGCCGGATAAGCCACCTCAGTAAATCTGACTGAGTGGTTTTCAGTGAATTTCTCAAACACGCGTCGAGCACCAACCGTGTAAATGCAAAACAGTAACGAGCGGCAAAAAAGAAACGGCAAAATTTATTACAATATCTGGAAAAGTCTGTCTCCTTCACGGCAACAACAGGAGAAATAATCCTTGGGAATGGCACGGGATATGTAAATCTAATAGCAGAAGACTTGACAGTAAAGAAAGAGCAGCGCTGACATCTTACTGTATTAAATATCATCGCTGAGTTGTGAGCCGAATGCCTTTGGCTGCCAGGGAAAGTTCAGCCAGCTGAATTTATTCAGTGAGTTGAATTCTCGCAGCTTTACAATGATCCTGTAGCTACAGTGTGTGTCTACCTCTAAAAAAGGGGATTTTAGCACAGTTCTCTCTTCCTTTTTGTGATGCCTCTCAAATCCGCCACGCTCCCACTTATCTTATGTGAGTGTGGCACGGTGTCATTGTGGCACAGAAATAGCCGATTCCCAGCCCCGAGGCCGCTGCCCCACTTCAGCTGCGAGGTCATTCAGCGGTCAGCGATGACAGACTGAGCGAGGATGAACGCCGTAAACATTAAACCATGTTTTCAGAAATCACACTGCTTGTGTTCTAGCCTGCTCAGACAGTCGCTAAATATGTATTTGTGAAATAAAGTAATAAACCTTCAATCATTCACCAAACAGTGACAGTTTCAGCTGAAATACAGTAAAGTGAACATCATCAGACAACAGTTTCAGAATTATTACCAGTTTATGTCAAAAGATAAAGCAGCAGCAAAGTTTTTAACGATATCATGACAAATTGTGGCCACTTTCCCGTAGAACAAAAACCTTGAAAAGACCTTGAAAAGCAGGACAAGAAAAAAAGAAACTGAGAAAGACACCACTTCAGGGGGTTTAGACAAAAACCGCAAGAACGGCAAGCGTTGGTTCTCGTCCAACTCCCCGTTTCTCCACGGTGCGAGGCATTCATCATCATTATCATGGCTATTCAGCGGACCTAATTCCCTTTAAAATCAACTGTCAATTCTCATTTGGCTGCCCTCAACATCTTATAGGCTTTGAATTCTCCCATGAACTGGATCTAGGGCGGGTCATCTGGAAAACAAGAGCCAAACAGAGGCGTAGTCTCCGTTAGCTGGAAACCTTTCGGGTTTCCATGTGTTTTCTAAACCCAACGAGCATTTCTGAACACTAAAAGAGACTTAATTGTGGATCCATGACCAATCAAAGTGAACACCGTCTAAACCTCTCTCTGTTCACTACAACCCACACACTGCGATTAGCTGTAGAAACCTAACCTGGCCTCCAAACACCACAGCAGTGGCAACAAGATTGATTCTACCAAAACCACAAACATCCGCCTGATTTACACATTAAAATTGTAAATAATTTTTTCTTGAATGAATCCACAAAAGAAAGGAGATGAGAGTGAGTATTTCAGCAGTGACAAGAAAGGATGCGGCTCAGGTTTGAGGCGGCAGGCGGAGGCAGGAGAGGCGGAAGAATCTGCATCTTATCCAAATGTGAGTGCAGCTGTGATGTGGCGCGATGTGATGCGATGCTGTGTGCTCCCACTGTCGGGCAGGGAATGTTCAGAGGTTACATAACCCTGGATTTTCGTGGCACACAGCACATCCCGCCCTCCATCTCTCGATCTCTCTCTCGCTCAGTATGTCTGGGGTGAGCACACTGAAGCAGAGCCGGCACAGATGGTCGGCAGGGCTCCACACATGGACCCCATCGCCGGGCAGGGCGGGGCGGGTGTCGAAGGGTAAAAGTGATAGAGGGAGCAGGAGCTGATGTGAACATGATACTGAGAGTGGATAAGCTGTGATAAATATAGATGGATGGACTGACACACACAGACAGACAGACAGTTCAGCTAACAGGGCTTCGCTCTCATGTTTTGGGACAGTTTGTCTGGTAATTGCTCGATAGATTGAGCTTCCAGAGGGATCAGCCCATATAAAGGATGGGATTAAGTTAACGAGGTGTTGCATCTGCTCCATGATTGTGTTTAAATGCCTAACTCGATGTTTCAAAGAGGATAAGACAGCCACAACAGTCAGATGCTGTGACTGCTGGTAAATCTATAGATAATCTAGGGACTAAAAACAATAAAACATGGACTCATTGCTCCAATCTGAGTTTTAATCCGTCAGCTGGACCAAAGCGAAACACAGGACAGTTTGGTGTCTTTGCTCCCAGACTAAGTTGACTAACTACTCAAAAGCCTGTTACGTAAAATGGCTTTGGATGGTGCACAACAAATGAGTCCCTACATGTTGTGCTAAACAGCCGCCTGCCAACATGCCAGACCATTTTAGGACAACACTCCCTGTTAAATCAGTGGAGTTTAATAATGCACTGATCTCATGGCCCCAGGAGACAAGTATTAAAACTTAATTTTCTGCTTAATGTTTTGGTAATACACTTCAACTCCCTGGAGCTAGAGGAGCCAGATTAAAGTAGGCTAGCACTTTGATATTACTAACTCTCAGCACATACACAGTTAGCCGTGGTGATAGCTATCTAGGCTACTGATGTCCATGGGGCAGGAAGAGCAGAGTAGACACACTGAACCACTTATCAGCATGTGAGGAACACAAACGCCTGTCCTGACCTGAGAAAACACACATGTGGATAAAAATGTCGTCTGTGTGCCTCACTCTGCATGAAAATGTGTGTGTGAGTCTGCAGGTGTGTGTCAGTTTCACTTTGGTGAAGCCACAACAATGTGAGTCGCGACTAGAGCGACATGACGTAACAAAAAAAAAAGAAAGAAAACTCTCTCAAAATATTGACTTGTAGGCCAGGGAACCTCTACAGCACTACATTATAAAGTTGTCACATATTAATCTTTATCCCAAATTTCAGCTGTTGCAATTCGAATATTGCACTTGGCCATAATGTTAATTCAATGTAACTTGAATTTCAAAAGAAAAAGTCAGTTGCAGAGAAAAAGTGGAAGCGACCACAGAGAGGAAGTCAAGAGAAACATTAATAAAAAATAAAAATTAAGATATGCATTTCTTCAGAGTAGTACTTGACACAAAATCCAACATTTTCCAACTGTTTTTAAGATAACTGGGATGTGAAAATGTCTTGAAACCAAAAAAACTATGCTAACTGCTCATCATGTATACCAACAATACATATTGCACAGGCGTAAACCCATTTCATACAGGCCATTATCTATCTATGTTGCCAATTCATGGCTTTACTAATAATAGTAAAGTAATAATAAAATAAATATTGAGCAGAAACTTGGACTGTCATTAGATAAATACTACATATTTACAATCCATTAAACACTGACTATCACAAATTCTCAAAGAGTGACACATTAAAATGTCCAAAAGCCAAAGATATTCTATTTAAAATGACATAAAACAAGAAAAGCTTTGGTTGAAAAAATTCTACAACCATTTGTAAATTGCTGTCAACTGATCTTTTGTCCATGAAGTGCTTGACTGATTGGTTTATTGTTTCAGCTATAGAAGGGCAGTGGGCTTCGCTCAGTAAAGGGCAGGAAGGTAACGGAAAGGAAACAGAAAAAACAGAAAAGTTCACAGAGCAAAATATAAGATGTGAAATGCTTTTACCGGCACAACTGTAACACAACTGCAACACAACTCAGAATATGCTTCAGATTCATCGAATCTCTGTGACAAAAGCAATTAGAGATGCACCAATCTGATGCTGATATCAGATAACCATTCAATACTCAAACAGCTGCACCAGGTATCAGTGACAGTGTGGCTGGTCTATTCAGTTCAATTCTGTTTTCACGCCTACGTGTCTATTTGCAACAAACATTAACAAAGAGCTTCGGTTCCTGTTCCTTTTAAATGGTTTGTTTTTACCAAGCTGCGTGTGTGTGTACTGCTTTTGTGGACTGTGATTTAATTTAAAGGTTTGTTTGCACTTGATTGTGACTTAATTGTGATTTAATGTTTACGTTCTCATTTGATGCAGGTTTGTTTTCTTTATACTGCAATTTCAATTCCTCAATACCTTCAGTTTACTACTGTATTTATAAGGGACCCAGCGCTTTAATAAAAATTCCTGTTAATTTTGAATATTTTTACCAAGATGCTTGTGCAGATTATTATTGTTTTTAAAATAAATAATAATTCAGAAAATGTGTATCTATGTATTTGTTTTATATATATTTCTTTTCAATTGGGAAAACAATCTTTAAGTCTCTAATATGTGTCTCACAGCAATATCTGTCAATAATAATAATAATAATAATAATAATAATAATAATAACAATTGCAGTAGAGCTTTGTCACTCTTCCATGCAGCCCTACCAGATATCCAAACTTAGGTATTGCAATTGGATTGTAACTGAGACTAAATGGATCAGTGATTCCCTAGTAATTTCAAAATGGCTCATAACTGAAAGGACTTGAAATCATCCCCACACTGCTCAAATATGAATTATGCCAATAATGTGTTGTACTAAAAAAAATTATGTGATCAGAGCCAATTTGATCCAATTATCAAATTCTAAAAAAATCCACAGCTTTAAAACAGGCAAATTAACATGAAAACATTTACAGTGAGCTTTAATGAATATTGCAGTTATCTGTGTTTTCTAATAGAGGGTTAAGTTATGACTACTGAGAAGTGCAAATATATTCTAAGTTTATTGTAATTTTTATTAAAAGGGTTTTAAAAACATTGGGATAATAACTGGCCTAATGTATTCCATATACAGTGAGTACGTGTTGTGGACCACAAAGCTGTAATGTTTCCGTCTCTCTATGGTCTACAGGGTCTATAATGGTCTAAATGGGTTTTAAATGGTTTCCCTCTGACAGCAGGGAGAAAACACTGTTCTCTTATTCTCAGTGGAAACATATCAGTAGTGATGATCAGCAAATATCTGAACTCTCCATAACAATCTCCTTTTCCAGTAACATAAACAGCAGCTACATCTATCACATGTCGGTGGTGTACTGTACCTCCATAGCCAGGGCGGCAGTCTGCTGGTCGTAATGGTTCAGTATGTTGGGCATGAAGGTGGAGTTGTAGGGCAGCCCCTGGCACATGCGCAGGGTGATGGGCTCACAGGTGAACAGACTGTGGCTACCTGCCGCCGCATCCATGGGGATGGCAACGCACACCGTCAACATGGACACCGACAGCACCCACAGCAGATCCATGACTGATCCGTACAGCAGGAGGAAAGAAAGACCTGAGGGGGGGACGTCTGGTTAGGACGAGGGACTGAGCCCAGTTTGCATCTGGCTCGTTCAATAGGAAAGGGAATTCACGAGGCTTAAGGAGCCGTCCAGGACTGTCTGGTAGTCTCTTCCTCCTCTGAGCTCACAGTGTCTGGGTTGGGCGGCATAATCCATGGTTGAAGCTGGATGCATCCATCACCGTGGGGATTCCAGTCAGCAGCAGCAGTGCGTCACCAGACCTCCATCACCTGAGGGACGCTGTGGTCCTTTAAGATGGCTCACACTCCTTCCTCTCTGCCTCGGAGGACAGCGATGATGCTTCGGAGGGATACGGACGACAGCCACGAATGGAGATGACGTTCAGCCTGTGATCTGTAAAATAAAAGCGTAACGTTTAAAATGCATATTTGATATCATGTCACCAACAGTAGGTAGTTAATCTCTAGTGTTTGTGTGGGTTTAAAAAAAAGACAGACTAATTACAGACTGCATCTGAAGAACACACAAAAGGCTGTTTGAGGAGGGGTTGGTGGGTCTAATTGCCTTTCAGGTCACTAACTGTGGTGGGTGGATTGTGTAGATGAGTGATAACATTACCAGACTAAATTACCAGGCAATGTGTCAGACAACTACTAAATAATAACACATAACATAAACACATATCCACTTCTGTACTTAAACATTAAGATATCTGCAGATATGAGCTGTTTTAGTGGGTTTTTTTTTGAAGATGCTGATGACCTTAGTGATGCAACTATACACGCACGTACACATACACTTGACTTATCACATTAATCATGTGTAATAAATAAAACAACAAACAAAAAGTCACAAAGAACAACTTCTCAGACAATCTTAAATGCATGTTACAATAAAGGGCGTTTCATCGTTCTCCATATTTGAGCATCTACACAGTAAGAGACTTATTTTAGCCGTCTGTTGTTATAATTTAGCCATTTTTACATAATGGAAATGGCAACATTTACATGAAGGCACACACCCATAACATCGTTTTATTCCCTGACACGCAGAACGTTAGATTTTACTGAGCCTTTGAGATGATTTGATTATTGTAAACGCGACCTCGGTGCGTCCGTTAGCCCACCTGAGCGCCACTATGCTCGGGCTCCTCCTTCACTGGAGCTCCCAGCAGCGGATCCATGAATTAATCGCAGCTCATAAATGTGGACTGTTAGCTAACTGTGTAACGGCTCGTCACGGTCTGTTGGACTCGCGGTGTAACTGAGTCCCAGCAGAAAAAAACACTGTGATACTGGAACAGATGATAATGTCAAGCGACGCAGCGCAGACAAAAGATGACGGTTAGTTAAATGGTGTAACCGGGGCATATGTAGCCTGCGCACCGGTGTTACTATTCACCGCACCAAGCCGAGCCCGAGCCCGAGCCCGAGCCGGGCGGCAGCGGAGGTGATGCCCGTTAGAAACGCTCCGGTTATGAATGGAAGCTAAACCGGTTTAATTGAAGCCAACTTTACCTTAATGTTGTGCCGAGAATTCACGTGTAGCGACGGGGTCTCCGCCGCTCCTCCACTTGGTAACAATGAGTGATCGTCGCTCCACCAGCAGCAGAAGCAGAAGCAGAAGCAGCGGCAGTCCTCCACCTCCCGCCTCCTCCCCGGCTCCTCTGTCCTCCTCCTCCCCGGCTGCCGTCCCCTCCCTGAGATGGAGCGTCAAGGCCGCGCCATTTTCAAGCTAGCGTCCGCTAAAAACTTTCAGAATAAAAGCATCACTAACGGCCGCGCTGAAAGCAAAGCTCAGGGATTGGAAAACTACATCCTATTTTCTTTTCTACAATCTGCTTTCACACCCGGATCAACTGACCCTGCAGCAGACCCGGGTTTTTATCACCTAAGCGCGACTTTGATCCGGAAACGCTAAATTCTGCCATCATGAAGCGTTATCAACATCCGGTGGTGGCGTGTAAATAAGGAAAGAAATTTGGAATGCGGTCAATTAAGGAAGTTTTATAACTGAACACAGTGTTAGAGGTCGGGCCCCATTCATCCTATGAACACTGCCCTGTGGTGTTTTGAAGCTAAAAAGCTCGACTTCCCGGCTAACATCAGGTTTAGGGCCCGGCTAACTTTTATGGGGATAAAATAATTTAATCGTGCGGCCCCTTTAGACTTTTTTTTAAAAGTGTTGCTGAACCGAATGGCTCAATTTCTGAAAGTGAAACGAGTCATGTCTCAGAGGTTGTGACTAAAGTTGCCACCCGTCCCGTTGTTTGGTCGCCGAGTTGTAACTGGCATGCAGATGCTCTTATTTTCTCCGCTCATCCGGTCATTGCGGAACTGACGATGCATTCAGGTGCGCTCTCAGACAATGGGAGATGGGATTTGTCAAACCTGGGTGGACTGTGTCAAGCAGGCGCCACCTACTGGACATTAGAGTCGATGCACTTTCCTTTGTTAGCGCACTTTGAGCCGCTCTCATGTCAGAGCCATGTGACGTCCCAACACAAACATAATGTGCTAAAATATTAGAACCACTATTTATGACTGGTTAGAATAGTATGTCACTGACCTATTCATGCAATTGCCATGAAACCTAAGGACAGTACAATTTAACAATAAACAATAATAATATCCCAAAATAATGTAATTGATAGGTAAGAAATAGATTCTTATACATAATATGTACAAGTGCCCTGCCCCTTTCTCTACATCATCCCCATGAATTCATCATTCACATTTAATTTTATTAATTTTATGGTTAAAGTACAGAACAGAAATCACGTGAGCTAAGGTGTCCAAATTACCCAAATTCACCCGATTACAATATTAATGTAATGTAACTTGATTACATTCTGTTAGTATTGGAATAATAACAAATAAAGACCAAAGAAATTGAATATCAATAAAACTAGTGACCTTTTTAAATCCTTTTAAAAGTTACGAATTTGTTTTGGTTCTATCAAGATTTGTTTTGTTTGTAGCCTCTTCTGATAAAACAGATTGGGAGATTACAGGAAACAAGATAAAAACTGAGGATTGAACACTTTTTTTTTCACAGGATGCCTGCACTATTAACAGGGCTAAACATTATGCAGTGATTCAGTGACTCTCTGGTTCCATCAGCATAAACAGCAAAATAAGTCCCGCCCACAGATTTGCTGACGAATGCAGGTCATGTGCGCCAAAAGGGGCGGTCTCGCTCGTTTCCCGCGCGAAGTTAGCGCATTTCCCTCCAAAACCGTAGATGCCTTTATTAACCCCTGATGAATCGTCACTCGGGTCCCTGCTGCTCTTCTCTGAGGACACGAACACGGTGAGTAAACTGTTCTGTATGAATCTGCTTTATGTGTCCATTTACCTGCTCAGTACAGGTGTATTCATGTCTGTGTGGGAGGTGTACAGATCAGTTATTACCTGCGGATCTCAGGTAATAAGCCCAGGTGATGTTCCTTCATGTATTAGTTTGCTCCACACAGTAACTATCTTCATGCGTTGTCTGAGCCCTGAAGTTCTATATATGTGCGGGTTAAAAGGGAGCCAGCCTCCCGATCATGTCAGTGAGGTTTGTGTTTGCCTTGTATGTTTATGAAATAACTCTGAACAGGAAGCTGAAGACGTCTCATTTAACTGTTAAGTGTTGAGGTAAATTCGCTTGAACACAATCCTAATTACATCCAATTAAATCCGCGATGGACGTTATGTTTTTCTTGGTGCACCAAACTCCATTGTGACTTTGTCCGTTTTGACTCTGCCCTGTTTATTGCATGAATAATGCACAGCTAATTAAACGCTGGTCACTATCTCAAAACAAGTCAGTAGTTTTGGTAAAATCGGCATGAATTTTTTTTTTTTTTTTTTAAATGTATTCATTCTTTAGAACGCCATGAAATCTGGTTTGCTAACATTTGCTGGTCAGTTTAAGCGAGTGGTTATGTTATGCTATGTTAGCTATCTAGCTGAAAGTTGTTGAAGAGGCATTGCAGGCTTTGGGAAACACGTTAGCAGCGGCTCAGCTGCATTTATTAACTGGTAAAGACAAAGGAACCAGGTACTGACACTGTAAGGAGCTTATAAAGACGTCTGAGTTATTTCATCGTGGTGTTTTTACAGACAGGTTTGCATGTTAGCTAACGTGTGTGTCTGTTGGAGAGTGTTAGCATGCCGCCATTATCGTGCTGTTAACGCGTTAATACTAGCATCGCGAATATCAGAGCACAGCACAGTTAGCTAACAGGCTCCATGTGTTGTGTTTGATACTGTTTCAGTATGTTAGTATGTCAGCATCTAGAAGGTCATTCTGAGCAGATAAAGTAGTTTATACACACAAAATGCAGCCTCATTGTAGCTGCACTGAATGTATTTGGTGTTTGTCTCAGTTCTGGTTTCATTTGTTATGTATATCACTACACTGACTCCCTGTGTGTCAAAAGATAGACTTTAATATCCTATTACAGGTGTAACCATGCACATGGTTACAGACTCCTATAACATTCTATATTATAAAATTATAATCCTTTAAGAAATCCTTTTTTGCTGGATGTGTCTGTACTCTGGTTACATCTTTTTTTCCCTGTAACAATATGAATACATACATACATACATACATACATATATATATATATGTACACACACACACAGACACACAGACACACAGACACGCATGTAGTCATCATGTTATACTGAATTACTTCCTCCTCTCTCCAGGTGAACAGTGGCACTTGTCTTCAGCTTCAGGTGGAACAGCTCTGACCTGTATGGTGATCAGACCCAGAGAGGAGACACACCTGGTCCAACAAGGTCAGTGCAATAGAGGTGCAAAAGTTAAAGGCAGAAAGTGTGAGAATTGTCAGTTGCTGTTCATTAATACTCTATTTATTTGATCTCATTTATATATAATATAAAGCTGTTTTGAGCTGGAACTCGTGCATTTTGAAATGGCCTCGGCCTATTAGCCCAGCAGGCCACTAATAAGGATCGTATTCAGTTTTTGACGTGCAGCAGTTCTCGTGGTCTCATTCATGGTAGAGGTGCAGCAAACTGAGCTACAAATTCCAGCAGAATGACTGGAGACATGTTAATTTCTGGTGGCTTGTGTAAAGTTTCTCTTGAGCGGTTGTTAGTTTGTCTACGTCCCTTTGAGTGTATAAACTATGTTGAGCAGAGCCTGGTGTTAACATTGACGTTGTTATTCATGGTAGAAGTGCAGCGGATTGAGAGCTACAACATCAGCAGGACTGAGCGGAGACATGTTGTTTTGGAGGCCTGGTGGTGTAGAGCTTTGTAGGGACAAAAGTTCAGTAATAGCAGTCCAGTTGTTAGTGGTCTGCCAGGCAAACCTGGTGTTGTGATTGTTAGTTATAGGTTAACTTGAGCGGACTTCAACTATCTTCAATGGCAAATGCCCGAGTGCAGTCCATCGGAGCTGTAAGCAGTGGTTTCCATGAATGGCAGTAGTCAGGCCTTTGATCAGTTGCTGGTATTGGTAATAGCGTATCTTACGAGCCCTCGTGCGATCCCGCCAACTTACAGGTCCCTCATGTTCAGACACCTATGGTTGGTAGAAGCGTGCACAAAGTGTGCGTGTTTAGCTTGGGCCTCGGCCTGGCTAGGGACATGCTCAGGGCCACGGTAGAAGCTAGCCTGACGCCACTAAAGCGGCTTGGATCTCTGCCCTCATCTGTCCATGACGATTCCCCTCGCGAGTTCAGTGTGTATGGACGCGATGCCTTTGCTTGAAGATAATGTTGAACCTCTGTAAGAAAACAAATTAAAAAACAATTGCAGGAATTCATTTTCTTTGCAAGTGTGTGTAACAGCATCCTGCATGATAACACCATGCAGAGATCATTACAAAGCTGTTACAGGGCCCTCGGCCTTAATGCCCAGCAGACCACTAATAACGATCCCATTGTGTTGCAGTGACGTTGTTTTGTTTGGAAGCAGTTGTTGTGGTCGTGTTCATGGTAGAAGTGCAGTGAACTGATAGCTACAAACAGCTTGAGCGGTTGTTAGTTTGTCTGCATCCTTCAGGTTGTATTGAGGGGTTGTTTTCAGATCAGGTACGTCTCCACTCGAGGTGCAAATGTGCGTTCAGAGAGTGCATGATAAGCTTGATGAAGCCTTGGAAGCTGTTTTGCTGGAGAGACATCGTTGTGCAAAGCCTTTCAGGCTAACAGTGTTAGCTAAACAATGTTGAGTGCAGTAAGCTACGACAACCAGTTAACCACAGTAGAGTTCTAGACACGGAAGTTCAGTAACAGCGACCCAGTTGTTAGTTTGTCTGCCAGGCAAACCTGGTTATCAGACTTGTGTGAAACGACCAATCACAGCAGACTTAGGCCTCACCTCAAAACCCACAGGATTCAAGGAGTGTTTGTACAGCTACTGAATAAACACTAAAGAAACATGATTAAAAATATATCTAGAAATAAAATGTATATGAAAATAGAAGTCTTCTCACTATTTGACGACCTTGATTAATAATTTTCCTCCATAATTCAGCACACTGGCTCTCAACTTTCTGCTTTTAATGCTGGATAACTTGATCTATAATACTACATTGTGTTTGATCAGCAAATATCTAATATTGATTATAAGAATCTGCAAAGTAACGAGTAACTAAAGCAGTTAGACAAAATGCAGTGAAAGTATGAATAATATAGTTAAAAACTCAATTTATGGAAAATATGAAAAGTATTTAACATGTATATCTACACTGTTCAGTCACAGCATTAAAACAGCTGACTAGTGAAGTGAGCATTGATCATCTTGTTACAATCAAATGTTCTGCTGGGAAACTTTGAGTTCTGTCATTTCTGTGGAGCCTCTTTGACAAACACCAGCCACTCAAACACCGTTCAGACCAACTGCACCCCCTCATGGCAAAGAACCCAAGGTGTCAAACTGGTCTCCTCATTCTCCAGATCCCAATCCAGCTGAGCATCTGTTGGATGCATCAGAACCAACTATCATCCATGTTGGGGCCCCCATGGATTGTTCTTGGCTCTGACTGCATCCAGTGGAAGCTCAGTTGGATTGAGATCTGGGGAATCTGGAGGCCAGGTTGACACCTTGAGCTCTTTCCCACGTTCCTCGGGTCGTTCCTGAGCAGTTTTTGCAGTGTTGCAGGCGCGTTGTCCTGCTGGGGGGGCACTGCCACCAAGGAGTGCTGCTGCCATGAGGGGGTGTACTTGGTCTGCAGCTGTGTTTGGGTGACTGATGTTTGTCAAGGAGACGTCCACATGAATGCCAGGACTCATGGCTTCACAACCGAACATGGCGTTGGAACACAATGATCCATGTTTATTCACCTGTCACTGGTTCTAATGTTGTGGCTCTCAGTGTGTACACATGTTAAATACTTTTACAGAAACACTCAAAACCTCCACAAAAAAGACAAAAAATCCTCACAATGGCACACAAAATAACCACAGATACACACAAAACCTCCACAAATTCACTTAAAACCTCCACAAATTCATTTAAAACCCTCACAAATTCACAAAAAATCTTCAAATTCACTAAAAACCTCCACAGATACACAAAAACCTCCACAAATACATGAAACCTCCACAAATTAAAAAAAAATCTCCACAAATTCACTCAAAACCTCCACAAATTCACTAAAAACCTTCACAGATTCACAAAAAACTCCACAAAAACACTCAAAAACTTCACAAATACACCAAAAAAATTCCATAAACATACACAAAACTTCCACAATGACACAAAAAACCTCCACAATGACAAACAAAATCTTCACAAAGAGACTCAAAATCTTCACAATGACACATAAAACCTCCACAAATTCACAAAAAACCTCCACAGTTTCACTAAAAACATCCACAGGTACACAAAAAACTCCACAAATACACAAAACCTCCACAAATTCACTTAAAACCTCCACAAATTTAGTAAAAACCTTCACAAAAACACTCAAAAACTTCACAAATACACCAAAAACATTCCATAAACATACACAAAACTTCCACAATGACACAAAAAACCTCCACAAAGAGACTCAAAATCTTCACAAAGAGACTCAAAATCTTCACAATGACACATAAAACCTCCACAAATTCACAAACCTCCACAAATTCACTTAAAACCTTCACAAATTCACAAAAAAACTTAACAAATACACCAAAACAATTCAATAAACATACACAAAACCTCCACAAATACACAAAAAACCTCCACAGTTTCACTAAAATACTCCACAAGTACACAAAACCACCACAAATACACTTAAAACCTTCACAAATTCAGAAAAAATCTTCACAAATTCACTAAAAACCTCCACAAATTCACTCAAAACCTCCACAAATTCACTAAAAACCTTCACAGATTCACAAAAAACTCCACAAAAACACTCAAAAACTTCACAAATACACCAAAAAAATTCCATAAACATACACAAAACTTCCACAATGACACAAAAAACCTCCACAATGACAAACAAAATCTTCACAAAGAGACTCAAAATCTTCACAATGACACATAAAACCTCCACAAATTCACAAAAAACATCCACAGGTACACAAAAAACTCCACAAATACACAAAACCTCCACAAATTCACTTAAAACCTCCACAAATTTAGTAAAAACCTTCACAAAAACACTCAAAAACTTCACAAATACACCAAAAACATTCCATAAACATACACAAAACTTCCACAATGACACAAAAAACCTCCACAAAGAGACTCAAAATCTTCACAAAGAGACTCAAAATCTTCACAATGACACATAAAACCTCCACAAATTCACAAACCTCCACAAATTCACTTAAAACCTTCACAAATTCACAAAAAAACTTAACAAATACACCAAAACAATTCAATAAACATACACAAAACCTCCACAAATACACAAAAAACCTCCACAAATTCACAAAAAACCTCCACAGTTTCACTAAAAACATCCACAGGTACACAAAAAACTCCACAAATACACAAAACCTCCACAAATTCACTTAAAACCTCCACAAATTTTGTAAAAACCTTCACAAAAACACTCAAAAACTTCACAAATACACCAAAAACATTCCATAAACATACACAAAACTTCCACAATGACACAAAAAACCTCCACAAAGAGACTCAAAATCTTCACAAAGAGACTCAAAATCTTCACAATGACACATAAAACCTCCACAAATACACAAAAACTTCCATAAACATACACAAAACCTCCACAATGACACAAAAAACCTCCACAATGACACAAAAAACCTCCACAAAGAGACTCATAATCTTCACAAAGAGACTCAAAATCTTCACAATGACACATAAAACCTCCACAAATACACAAAACCTCCACAAATTCACTTAAAACCTTCACAAATTCACAAAAAAACTTAACAAATACACCAAAACAATTCAATAAACAAACACAAAACCTCCACAAATACACAAAAAACCTCCACAGTTTCACTAAAATACTCCACAAGTACACAAAACCACCACAAATACACTTAAAACCTTCACAAATTCAGAAAAAATCTTCACAAATTCACTAAAAACCTCCACAAATTCACAAAAAACCTCCACAAATTCACATAAAACCTTCACAAAAACACTCAAAAAACTTCACAAAAACACTCAAAACCTCCACAATGACAAACAAAATCTTTACAGACTAAAAACCTCCACAAATACACAAAAACTTCCACAATTTCACTAATAACCTCCTTAAATACACATAAAACCTGCACAAATAGACGTAAAACTACCACTGCTCTTCTTTCTCATCTTGCAGGTGATGGACGGTTGAAAGGACGAATCACTGAGACGAACAAGACGAGACAAACGATGGAGACGAGCCGCCACAGGAGCCCGAAGGGAAAGTGTGAGTATCTTTCACCTGGACTTTACGAGGAGGATCAAACATGGCTGATAGATCTGCAGAGTGCTGATGGTCACTGTTGGTTTCTCCAGGACGAGAGCAGCCAGGAGCCGAAAGTGTGGGCAGAGGAACAGGCTGCTGAGGACCAGCTGGACGATGGTTTCCTGAACTGAATCCTGATTACCTGTGTGGCTGGTGCTCGGCCCAGGACAGGAAGGCTCTGCAGCGGGTGATCCATCCATCCACAGAGCAGACTTGTCTTCAGCTTCAGGTGGAACAGCTCTGACCTGTATGGTGATCAGACCCAGAGAGGAGACACACCTGGTCCAACAAGGTCAGTGCAATAGAGGTGCAAAAGTTAAAGGCAGAAAGTGTGAGATTTGTCAGTTGCTGTTCATTAATACTCTATTTATTTGATCTCATTTATATATAATATGAAGCTGTTTTGAGCTGGAACTTGTGCATTTTGAAATGGCCTCAGCCTATTAGCCCAGCAGTCCAGTAATAAGGATCGTATTCAGTTTTTGACGTGCAGCAGTTCTCGTGGTCTCATTCATGGTAGAGGTGCAGCAAACTGAGCTACAAATTCCAGCAGAATGACTGGAGACATGTTAATTTCTGGTGGCTTGTGTAAAGTTTCTCTTGAGCGGTTGTTAGTTTGTCTACGTCCCTTTGAGTGTATAAACTATGTTGAGCAGAGCCTGGTGTTAACATTGACGTTGTTATTCATGGTAGAAGTGCAGCGGATTGAGAGCTACAACATCAGCAGGACTGAGCGGAGACATGTTGTTTTGGAGGCCTGGTGGTGTAGAGCTTTGTAGGGACAAAAGTTCAGTAATAGCAGTCCAGTTGTTAGTGGTCTGCCAGGCAAACCTGGTGTTGTGATTGTTAGTTATAGGTTAACTTGAGCAGACTTCAACTATCTTCAATGGCAAATGCCCGAGTGCTGTCCATCGGAGCTGTAAGCAGTGGTTTCCATGAATGGCAGTAGTCAGGCCTTTGATCAGTTGCTGGTATTGGTAATAGCGTATCTTACGAGCCCTCGTGCGATCCCGCCAACTTACAGGTCCCTCATGTTCAGACACCTATGGTTGGTAGAAGCGTGCACAAAGTGTGCGTGTTTAGCTTGGGCCTCGGCCTGGCTAGGGACATGCTCAGGGCCACGGTAGAAGCTAGCCTGACGCCACTAAAGCGGCTTGGATCTCTGCCCTCATCTGTCCATGACGATTCCCCTCGCGAGTTCAGTGTGTATGGACGCGATGCCTTTGCTTGAAGATGATGTTGAACCTCTGTAAGAAAACAAATTAAAAAACAATTGCAGGAATTCATTTTCTTTGCAAGTGTGTGTAACAGCATCCTGCATGATAACACCATGCAGAGATCATTACAAAGCTGTTACAGGGCCCTCGGCCTCACTGTCCAGCAGGCCACTAATAACGATCCCATTGTGCTGTAGTGACGTTGTTTTGTTTGGAAGCAGTTGTTGTGGTCGTGTTCATGGTAGAAGTGCAGTGAACTGATAGCTACAAACAGCTTGAGCGGTTGTTAGTTTGTCTGCATCCTTCAGGTTGTATTGAGGGGTTGTTTTCAGATCAGGTACGTCTCCACTCGAGGTGCAAATGTGCGTTCAGAGAGTGCATGATAAGCTTGATGAAGCCTTGGAAGCTGTTTTGCTGGAGAGACATCGTTGTGCAAAGCCTTTCAGGCTAACAGTGTTAGCTAAACAATGTTGAGTGCAGTAAGCTACGACAACCAGTTAACCACAGTAGAGTTCTAGACACGGAAGTTCAGTAACAGCGACCCAGTTGTTAGTTTGTCTGCCAGGCAAACCTGGTTATCAGACTTGTGTGAAACGACCAATCACAGCAGACTTAGGCCTCACCTCAAAACCCACAGGATTCAAGGAGTGTTTGAACAGCTACTGAATAAACACTAAAGAAACATGATTAAAAATATATCTAGAAATAAAATGTATATGAAAATAGAAGTCTTCTCACTATTTGACGACCTTGATTAATAATTTTCCTCCATAATTCAGCACACTGGCTCTCAACTTTCTGCTTTTAATGCTGGATAACTTGATCTATAATACTACATTGTGTTTGATCAGCAAATATCTAATATTGATTATAAGAATCTGCAAAGTAACGAGTAACTAAAGCAGTTAGACAAAATGCAGTGAAAGTATGAATAATATAGTTAAAAACTCAATTTATGGAAAATATGAAAAGTATTTAACATGTATATCTACACTGTTCAGTCACACCATTAAAACAGCTGACTAGTGAAGTGAGCATTGATCATCTTGTTACAATCAAATGTTCTGCTGGGAAACTTTGAGTTCTGTCATTTCTGTGGAGCCTCTTTGACAAACACCAGCCACTCAAACACCGTTCAGACCAACTGCACCCCCTCATGGCAAAGAACCCAAGGTGTCAAACTGGTCTCCTCATTCTCCAGATCCCAATCCAGCTGAGCATCTGTTGGATGCATCAGAACCAACTATCATCCATGTTGGGGCCCCCATGGATGGTTCTTGGCTCTGACTGCATCCAGTGGAAGCTCAGTTGGATTGAGATCTGGGGAATCTGGAGGCCAGGTTGACACCTTGAGCTCTTTCCCACGTTCCTTGGGTCGTTCCTGAGCAGTTTTTGCAGTGTTGCAGGCGCGTTGTCCTGCTGGGGGGGCACTGCCACCAAGGAGTGCTGCTGCCATGAGGGGGTGTACTTGGTCTGCAGCTGTGTTTGGGTGACTGATGTTTGTCAAGGAGACATCCACATGAATGCCAGGACTCATGGCTTCACAGCCGAACATGACATTGGAACACAATGATCCATGTTTATTCACCTGTCACTGGTTCTAATGTTGTGGCTCTCAGTGTGTACACATGTTAAATACTTTTACAGAAACACTCAAAACCTCCACAAAAAAGACTAAAAATCCTCACAGTGATGCACAAAATAACCACAGATACACACAAAACCTCCACAAATTCACTTAAAACCTCCACAAATTCATTTAAAACCCTCACAAATTCACAAAAAATCTTCAAATTCACTAAAAACCTCCACAGATACACAAAAACCTCCACAAATACATGAAACCTCCACAAATTAAAAAAAAAATCTCCACAAATTCACTCAAAACCTCCACAAATTCACTAAAAACCTTCACAGATTAACAAAAAACTCCAGAAAAACACTCAAAAACTTCACAAATACACCAAAAAAATTCCATAAACATACACAAAACTTCCACAATGACACAAAAAACCTCCACAATGACAAACAAAATCTTCACAAAGAGACTCAAAATCTTCACAATGACACATAAAATCTCCACAAATACACAAAAACCTCCACAAATTCACTAAAAACCTCCACAGGTACACAAAAAACTCCACAAATACACAAAACCTCCACAAATTCACTTAAAACCTCCACAAATTTAGTAAAAACCTTCACAAAAACACTCAAAAACTTCACAAATACACCAAAAACATTCCATAAACATACACAAAACCTCCACAATGACACAAAAAACCTCCACAAAGAGACTCAAAATCTTCACAAAGAGACTCAAAATCTTCACAATGACACATAAAACCTCCACAAATACACAAAAACTTCCATAAACATACACAAAACCTCCACAATGACACAAAAAACCTCCACAATGACACAAAAAAACCTCCACAAAGAGACTCAAAATCTTCACAAAGAGACTCAAAATCTTCACAATGACACATAAAACCTCCACAAATACACAAAACCCTCCACAAATTCACAAAACCTCCACAAATTCACTTAAAACCTTCACAAATTCACAAAAAAACTTAACAAATACACCAAAACAATTCAATAAACATACACAAAACCTCCACAAATACACAAAAAACCTCCACAGTTTCACTAAAATACTCCACAAGTACACAAAACCACCACAAATACACTTAAAACCTTCACAAATTCAGAAAAAATCTTCACAAATTCACTAAAAACCTCCACAAATTCACAAAAAACCTCCACAAATTCACATAAAACCTTCACAAATACACAAAAACCTCCACAAATTCACACAAAACCTCCACAAATTCACTTAAAACCTCCACAAATTCATTTAAAACCCTCACAAATTCACAAAAAATCTTCAAATTCACTAAAAACCTCCACAGATACACAAAAACCTCCACAACTACATGAAACCTCCACAAATTAAAAAAAAATCTCCACAAATTCACTCAAAACCTTCACAGATTCACAAAAAACTCCACAAAAACACTCAAAAACTTCACAAATACACCAAAAAAATTCCATAAACATACACAAAACTTCCACAATGACACAAAAAACTCCACAAATACACAAAACCTCCACAAATTCACTTAAAACCTCCACAAATTTAGTAAAAACCTTCACAAAAACACTCAAAAACTTCACAAATACACCAAAAACATTCCATAAACATACACAAAACTTCCACAATGACACAAAAAACCTCCACAATGACACAAAAAACCTCCACAAAGAGACTCAAAATCTTCACAAAGAGACTCAAAATCTTCACAATGACACATAAAACCTCCACAAATACACAAAAACTTCCATAAACATACACAAAACCTCCACAATGACACAAAAAACCTCCACAATGACACAAAAAACCTCCACAAAGAGACTCAAAATCTTCACAAAGAGACTCAAAATCTTCACAATGACACATAAAACCTCCACAAATTCACAAAACCTCCACAAATTCACTTAAAACCTTCACAAATTCACAAAAAAACTTAACAAATACACCAAAACAATTCAATAAACATACACAAAACCTCCACAAATACACAAAAAACCTCCACAGTTTCACTAAAATACTCCACAAGTACACAAAACCACCACAAATACACTTAAAACCTTCACAAATTCAGAAAAAATCTTCACAAATTCACTAAAAACCTCCACAAATACACAAAACCTCCACAAATTCACTAAAAACCTCCACAGATACACAAAAACCTCCACAAATACACTTAAAACCTTCACAAATTCACAAAAAATCTTCACATATTTACTAAAAACCTCCACAAAAACACCCAAAACCTCCACAAATACACAAAAACCTCCACAAATTCACTAAAAACCTCCACAATTTCACTAAAAACCTCCACAAATTCACAAAACCTCCACAAATTCACTTAAAACCTTCACAAATTCACAAAAAACCTTCACAAAAACACAAAAAAACTCCACAAATACACAAAACCTCCACAAATTCACTTAAAACCTCCACAAATTCACTTAAAACCTTCACAAAAACACTCAAAACCTCCACAATGACACAAAACCTCCACAATGACAAACAAAATCTTTACAAAGAGACTCAAAATCTTCGCAATGACAAACAAAACCTCCACAAATACACAAAAACCTCCACAAATTCACAAAAAACCTCCACAGGTACACAAAAACCTCCACAAATTCACAAAAAACCTCCACAAATACACAAAAACCTCCACAAATTCACAAAAAACCTCCACAAATTCACTTAAAACCTTCACAAATTCACAAAAAACCTCCACAAATTCACTTAAAACCTTCACAAATTCACAAAAAACGTCCACAAAAACACTCAAAAACTTCACAAATACACCAAAAAAATTCCATAAACATACACAAAACCTCCACAATGACACACAAAACCTCCACAAATTCACTAAAAACCTCCACAATTTCACTAAAAACCTCCACAAATACACAAAACCTCCACAAATTCACTTAAAACCTTCACAAAAACACTCAAAACCTCCACAAATACACAAAAACCTCCACAAATTCAAAAAACCTCCACAATTTCACCAAAAACCTCCACAAATACACAAAACCTCCACAAATTCACTTAAAACCTTCACAAATTCACAAAAAACCTCCACAAATATACAAAACCTCCACAAATTCACTTAAAACCTTCACAAAAACACTCAAAAACTTCACAAATACACCAAAAAATTCCATAAACATACACAAAACCTCCACAATGACACACAAAACCTCCACAAATACACAAAAACCTCCACAAATTCACAAAAAACCTTCACAATTTCACTAAAAACCTCCTCAAATACACACAAAACCTGCACAAATAGACGTAAAACTACCACTGCTCTTCTATCTCATCTTGCAGGTGATGGACGGTTGAAAGGACGAATCACCGAGACGAACAAGACGAGACAAACGATGGAGACGAGCCGCCACAGGAGCCCGAAGGGAAATTGTGAGTATCTTTCACCTGGACGTTACGAGGAGGATCAAACATGGCTGATAGATCTGCAGAGTGCTGATGGTCACTGTTGGTTTCTCCAGGACGAGAGCAGCCAGGAGCCAAAAGTGTGGGCAGAGGAACAGGCTGCTGAGGACCAGCTGGACGATGGTTTCCTGAACTGAATCCTGATTACCTGTGTGGTTGGTGCTCGGCCCAGGACAGGAAGGCTCTGCAGCGGGTGATCCATCCATCCACAGAGCAGACTTGTCTTCAGCTTCAGGTGGAACAGCTCTGACCTGTATGGTGATCAGACCCAGAGAGGAGACACACCTGGTCCAACAAGGTCAGTGCAATAGAGGTGCAAAAGTTAAAGGCAGAAAGTGTGAGAATTGTCAGTTGCTGTTCATTAATACTCTATTTATTTGATCTCATTTATATATAATATAAAGCTGTTTTGAGCTGGAACTCGTGCATTTTGAAATGGCCTCGGCCTATTAGCCCAGCAGGCCACTAATAAGGATCGTATTCAGTTTTTGACGTGCAGCAGTTCTCGTGGTCTCATTCATGGTAGAGGTGCAGCAAACTGAGCTACAAATTCCAGCAGAATGACTGGAGACATGTTAATTTCTGGTGGCTTGTGTAAAGTTTCTCTTGAGCGGTTGTTAGTTTGTCTACGTCCCTTTGAGTGTATAAACTATGTTGAGCAGAGCCTGGTGTTAACATTGACGTTGTTATTCATGGTAGAAGTGCAGCGGATTGAGAGCTACAACATCAGCAGGACTGAGCGGAGACATGTTGTTTTGGAGGCCTGGTGGTGTAGAGCTTTGTAGGGACAAAAGTTCAGTAATAGCAGTCCAGTTGTTAGTGGTCTGCCAGGCAAACCTGGTGTTGTGATTGTTAGTTATAGGTTAACTTGAGCGGACTTCAACTATCTTCAATGGCAAATGCCCGAGTGCAGTCCATCGGAGCTGTAAGCAGTGGTTTCCATGAATGGCAGTAGTCAGGCCTTTGATCAGTTGCTGGTATTGGTAATAGCGTATCTTACGAGCCCTCGTGCGATCCCGCCAACTTACAGGTCCCTCATGTTCAGACACCTATGGTTGGTAGAAGCGTGCACAAAGTGTGCGTGTTTAGCTTGGGCCTCGGCCTGGCTAGGGACATGCTCAGGGCCACGGTAGAAGCTAGCCTGACGCCACTAAAGCGGCTTGGATCTCTGCCCTCATCTGTCCATGACGATTCCCCTCGCGAGTTCAGTGTGTATGGACGCGATGCCTTTGCTTGAAGATAATGTTGAACCTCTGTAAGAAAACAAATTAAAAAACAATTGCAGGAATTCATTTTCTTTGCAAGTGTGTGTAACAGCATCCTGCATGATAACACCATGCAGAGATCATTACAAAGCTGTTACAGGGCCCTCGGCCTTAATGCCCAGCAGACCACTAATAACGATCCCATTGTGTTGCAGTGACGTTGTTTTGTTTGGAAGCAGTTGTTGTGGTCGTGTTCATGGTAGAAGTGCAGTGAACTGATAGCTACAAACAGCTTGAGCGGTTGTTAGTTTGTCTGCATCCTTCAGGTTGTATTGAGGGGTTGTTTTCAGATCAGGTACGTCTCCACTCGAGGTGCAAATGTGCGTTCAGAGAGTGCATGATAAGCTTGATGAAGCCTTGGAAGCTGTTTTGCTGGAGAGACATCGTTGTGCAAAGCCTTTCAGGCTAACAGTGTTAGCTAAACAATGTTGAGTGCAGTAAGCTACGACAACCAGTTAACCACAGTAGAGTTCTAGACACGGAAGTTCAGTAACAGCGACCCAGTTGTTAGTTTGTCTGCCAGGCAAACCTGGTTATCAGACTTGTGTGAAACGACCAATCACAGCAGACTTAGGCCTCACCTCAAAACCCACAGGATTCAAGGAGTGTTTGAACAGCTACTGAATAAACACCAAAGAAACATGATTAAAAATATATCTAGAAATAAAATGTATATGAAAATAGAAGTCTTCTCACTATTTGACGACCTTGATTAATAATTTTCCTCCATAATTCAGCACACTGGCTCTCAACTTTCTGCTTTTCATGCTGGATAACTTGATCTATAATACTACATTGTGTTTGATCAGCAAATATTTAATATTGATTATAAGAATCTGCAAAGTAACGAGTAACTAAAGTTGTTAGACAAAGTGCAGTGAAAGTATGAATAATATAGTTAAAAACTCAATTTATGTAAAATATGAAAAGTATTTAACATGTATATCTACACTGTTCAGTCACAGCATTAAAACAGCTGACTAGTGAAGTGAGCATTGATCATCTTGTTACAATCAAATGTTCTGCTGGGAAACTTTGAGTTCTGTCATTTCTGTGGATCCTCTTTGACAAACAGCAGCCACCCAAACACCGTTCAGACCAACTGCACCCCCTCATGGCAAAGAACCCAAGGTGTCAAACTGGTCTCCTCATTCTCCAGATCCCAGTCCAGCTGAGCATCTGTTGGATGCATCAGAACCAACTCCCATCCACGTTGGGGCCCCCGTGGATCGTTGTTGGCTCTGACTGCATCCAGTGGAAGCTCAGTTGGATTGAGATCTGGGGAATCTGGAGGCCAGGTTGACACCTTGAGCTCTTTCCCACGTTCCTCGGGTCGTTCCTGAGCAGTTTTTGCAGTGTTGCAGGCGCGTTGTCCTGCTGGGGGGGCACTGCCACCAAGGAGTGCTGCTGCCATGAGGGGGTGTACTTGGTCTGCAGCTGTGTTTGGGTGACTGATGTTTGTCAAGGAGACGTCCACATGAATGCCAGGACTCATGGCTTCACAACCGAACATGGCATTGGAACACAATGATCCATGTTTATTCACCTGTCACTGGTTCTAATGTTGTGGCTCTCAGTGTGTACACATGTTAAATACTTTTACAGAAACACTCAAAACCTCCACAAAAAAGACTAAAAATCCTCACAGTGATGCACAAAATAACCACAGATACACATAAAACCTCCACAAATTCACTTAAAACCTTCACAAAAACACTCAAAACCTCCACAAATTCACAAAAAACCTCCACAATTTCACTAAAGACCTCCACAAATACACAAAACCTCCACAAATTCACTTAAAACCTTCACAAAAACACTCAAAAACTTCACAAATACACCAAAAAAATTCCATAAACATACACAAAACCTCCACAATGACACACAAAACCTCCATAAATTCACTAAAAACCTCCACAAATACACAAAACCTCCACAAATTCACTTAAAACCTCCACAAATACACAAAACCTCCACAAATTCACTTAAAACCTCCACAAATTCACTAAAAACCTCCACAAAAACTTCACAAATACACCAAAAAAATTCCATAAACATACACAAAACCTCCACAATGACACACAAAACCTCCACAGTTTCACTAAAAACCTCCACAAATTCACTTAAAACCTTCACAAAAACACTCAAAACCTCCACAAATACACAAAAACCTCCACAAATTCACTTAAAACCTTCACAAAAACACTCAAAACCTCCACAAATACACAAAAACCTCCACAAATTCACAAAAAAACCTCCACAATTTCACTAAAGACCTCCACAAATACACAAAACCTCCACAAATTCACTTAAAACCTTCACAAAAACACTCAAAAACTTCACAAATACACCAAAAAAATTCCATAAACATACACAAAACCTCCACAAATTCACTAAAAACCTCCACAAATACACAAAACCTCCACAAATTCACTTAAAACCTCCACAAATTCACTTAAAACCTCCACAAATTCACTTAAACCTTCACAAAAACACTCAAAAACTTCACAAATACACAAAAACCTCCACAAATTCACTTAAAACCTTCACAAAAACACTCAAAACCTCCACAAATACACAAAAACCTCCACAAATTCACAAAAAACCTCCACAATTTCACTAAAGACCTCCACAAATACACAAAACCTCCACAAATTCACTTAAAACCTTCACAAAAACACTCAAAAACTTCACAAATACACCAAAAAAATTCCATAAACATACACAAAACCTCCACAATGACACACAAAACCTCCACAAATTCACTAAAAACCTCCACAAATACACAAAACCTCCACAAATTCACTTAAAACCTCCACAAATTCACTTAAACCTTCACAAAAACACTCAAAAACTTCACAAATACACCAAAAAAATTCCATAAACATACACAAAACCTCCACAAATACACAAAAACCTCCACAATTTCACTAAAGACCTCCACAAATACACAAAACCTCCACAAATTCACTTAAAACCTTCACAAAAACACTCAAAAACTTCACAAATACACCAAAAAAATTCCATAAACATACACAAAACCTCCACAATGACACACAAAACCTCCACAAATTCACTAAAAACCTCCACAAATACACTTAAAACCTCCACAAATTCACTTAAACCTTCACAAAAACACTCAAAAACTTCACAAATACACCAAAAAAATTCCATAAACATACACAAAACCTCCACAATGACACACAAAACCTCCACAGTTTCACTAAAAACCTCCTCAAATACACATAAAACCTGCACAAATAGACGTAAAACTACCACTGCTCTTCTTTCTCATCTTGCAGGTGATGGACAGTTGAAAGGACGAATCACTGAGACGAACAAGACGAGACAAACGATGGAGACGAGCCGCCACAGGAGCCCGAAGGGAAAGTGTGAGTATCTTTCACCTGGACGTTACGAGGAGGATCAAACATGGCTGATAGATCTGCAGAGTGCTGATGGTCACTGTTGGTTTCTCCAGGACGAGAGCAGCCAGGAGCCGAAAGTGTGGGCAGAGGAACAGGCTGCTGAGGACCAGCTGGACGATGGTTTCCTCAACTGAATCCTGATTACCTGTGTGGTTGGTGCTCGGCCCAGGACAGGAAGGCTCTGCAGCGGGTGATCCATCCATCCACAGAGCATCAGTGACAGAGGAGAGGTGAGGTGTCTGCTCAGAGCTCAGAGTATACTGAAAAGACGAAAAGAGCCAGAAGTAACTGCTGACGTAGCTTCTGTCCTCAGACTGTGAGACTCCTGAACATCCTCAACAACACAGACTGCTTTGGTTTCTGTCCGTCTGTCAGGAAGCATTAAATGAGTCAAACTAATTTTACAACCCTGGTGTTGTCAAATGTTTTCTATCAGATCAGTAGGAATTGTTGTGCTGCTCAGACAGACTCACACTCTGGACTGTATAGACTTCAGACACGAGAGCGCCACCGACCATCAGAAGCTCCGTGTTAAATTCCAAACTTAATGTCTGCAGGAGATCAAACAAACAGATTTCTTCAGTCAGTCTACATCAATAAGAGTTTTGGTGTTTTTAATACGAGCTGGAGGTTTTTTGTTTGGAAATGAAGCAAACTTACAACCATTCTTTCATTCATCAAGGCAGAAACTGCTGTCAAATATTAATGTTCCCCATCTTTGTTTTTAATGAGTACGACTGAAGGTCAGTGTCATGTCCATGGCTGTCGGCCATTTTGTCCCTCTGTCTTTCACAGACAGACCACAAGTGTCACGTAAAATATTAATCAAGTATTTAACTAATTGTAATTTAGTCTATTTTAAAGTAATACTTTATTTTAATGATGCTGATATTTATTGAACAAAGTATCAATCAATATAATATTGTTTCATAATGAAACTAGTAATTATACAATAAAATATGAATTGTAGGGAAACGTTTTACTTTACACTGTTACACTTTATTTGTCCCCAGGGGCAATTACAGGAAGTTAATAAAGTCGGCTGACATTATGTGTAGACTCATGTGTCAAGTACGATCTGTAACGAAGGACCTTAATTTATTTATGTACCAATACTTTATATTTTGTGTTGATATATAGCAAAAACCCATGTTGTCTGAAGATGTTATTTCCTTTAACAGATGTGACAGAATTACTCTGAAGGCCCGGTGGCTGCGGTCCGGTCCGGTCCTGCTCAGTCTGTGTGACTTTACGCAGCTCTCCTCTTTCTTTCTTCACAGCAGGTTTTCTGTCTTCGTTGCGTGCGACCGCTCATCCGAGAGCGAGCAGGCTTTAACTTCTGAATGAAAAACTTGTGTGACTGGTGGGACGGAGAGAAAACAGAGAAAACTGAGAAAACAGAGAAAACAGAGAAAACAGGCCTTAAAGGTTTCATCAGGAGACCGACAGCAGCGGGTTTACACTTAAATGATACAAACGATTATTCCCTAAAAAACACGACTATGAACAAACTTATCACTATCATCATCATTATTATTATCAATACTTAAGGGTGTGAATCACAAGTTTAATCATGATATTATTAAATTACGATATTATATTGATTCTTTGGACAACAATACAATAGTTGCCGATATCACAAAGTCTCTGCCTCGATTGAGTTCGATACAGGGGCCTGCGATCGATATGAGGTGACATCATCAATCTGCTGTTTGTAATAAAAACAAAGCCTGTTCAGAAAAGGAGCAGAGCATTGATCATAGAATCTTTATATTGATCCAGATCAGTGTATTGGTACACCCCTAATTATTACTAATTCCACCACTAAAGATAAAAAAAAGGTCTAAAAATAAATTGATTTTGAAAATGTCACAGTTTAAAGAATAAATCCAATAATTTGACATTTAAAATGATAAACAATACCTAAGAATATAATTCTACTCCGGGAAACGTGTTTTCCTGCCGTATCAGCGTGAGAGACAGATGGTCTGTACAGCAGACGAGCTGTCAGGCCTGCTGCACTGCATTTGTCATCATTAGAGGCAGTGACGCCTGCACACACTCCACACAGCACACACTCCACACAGCACACACTCCACACAGCACACACTCCACACAGCACACACTCCACACAGCACACACTCCACTGTGGTTTGCTTTGCAGCAACCCCTACTGTGTGTGACAAGCTGTGACAGCCAGCCCATGTAAGGAGAGTACGCTCACTGTTACTATAGAAACAAGTAAACTGTGCACGGCTAAGAGAAGAAGAAGAAGAGTTGGCTGCACGGACGCAAAGGCCAGCAGGAGTTTGCTCGTAGAGAGTTTCAGTGTGTTTAGAAGTTGGATTTATTTTCTCGTGCCAGCAGAGGAAACGTGACGGTGAGTTAAATACCAGACGAGTGTGTCGAACAGCTCTGAGCAGGAGTGTTAACTCTTAAAACACTGAGGAGAAGGTAACAGTACAGGTTGTTTATTCTAACATTATCATTGTCAGTGAGATCAAAGCTGGTATGTTACGTAGCTCAGTACTTCACACACACATCTGCTCCAAAATGTGAATACGTTTTTGTTGTGTGTGTTTCAGTGCGTCTCCTTCACGCTGCTGTTACTCAGAGATGCCACTTGCACCGAAGTCGTCTGCGAGCTCGGCCAAGCTGCAGACCACGCTGAGCTCCTGGACTCCTCTGAACCACCTGCTGTCCAACAGCAAGGTCTCGTCTGCTCACCTCTCCTGAGTCTCTGCCACCAGCCACAAACATGATGCTGAGCGTCATTAAACAGTGTGCTCAGGTTCTGTACTGAAACAGCCTCAGAGAGAAGATTGGCTATTTCTATATTGTTATATTAGAGATTCTTAATGCCTGTCACCAGGTCTGATTTTGACTCATTCCTAGTTGGATGAATCATAAAATGAAAGCATTTCTTTAGTGCTGAGGTTGAATTAAGGGTTCTCTGCTCTGTAGTCTGGTGTTATGGCACTAAAACAAAATGTACTTTCTTCCACCATTGTCACCTTTTGTCTTAAGCGGACGCCAAGATCAATAAAAAACAGTTTCTGTGGTAGTCTGAAGTACAAGTGTTATTACTACAATCTCTGAAAGGTCATAAGATAAATCTGACGGGTCATCTGATCATTAAAAAGGTGGAAGAGAAGCAACAAAAGCTTTTTTTTTTTAAGACTGTTCTGTTATTCCACATGCTCGTCGTCTCTTCTGACTGCAGTCTGATGTGATAACGAACCTTCATCACTTCTCGTTTCTTCTTCAGGTGTTTGCAGAGAGACGCAGCCTTCTGGCTAAGTGGGTGAGTTTAAAGCAGATGATTAAATAAAAACACTTGATGCACTGATGATTCTTCACTGCACAGCGAGCTCAGAGAGACAAATAAATCTCTGGTGCTCACTGGAACCCTTACCTCGTGCTCTGTGGAGTCCGTCCAGCTGACAGAGTGTTTGTCAGTTTGACAGGTGGTCCGACAGTCAGAGGAAGGCGGTGCTGCAGGACTTGGTGCTGAGCTGTTCCTCAGAGCAGCTGGTGTTCCTGAGCCTCAGCGTCAACAGACGGCTCCCCCTGCAGGCTGCAGACTTCACCTGCATGCTGCCCAGAGCGCTCTGCCTGTACATCTTCTCCTTCCTGGACCCTCGCAGCCTCTGTCGATGTGCTCGGGTACACACACACTCATAACTGACATTTATGTTGTTAACACGGAGGACTCAGATTTCACTGAGTCTGTTAGAGTCACTCACTCTTTTGTTTCTAACCCTCTGTGGGCAGGTGAGCTGGCACTGGAGGAGCATCGTAGAACTGGACCAGCTGTGGATGCCGAAGTGTCTAAGGCTCGGCTGGTGCATCAGCTTCTCCCCCACAGCCTTTGAGCAGGGCGTCTGGAAGAGACACTACATCCAGACTGTGCAGGAGCTGCGACTCGCCTCACTGCAGGTCAGGAGGTCACATCCAGAATTAGTTCAAACAAGAGTCAGAACAGAGGTACATGAGAAATGCAGTGATAAAAGAGTCCACTGTCCACCTCCAGACCTCCTGGTCCCAGCAGCCAGTAGCAGTTCCACATGTATCAGCCATCAGCAGTGCACATGAAGACCCGTCAGAACCGGACCTCCTCGGGGAGGAACATCCAGCATCCGGCACCCTGCCATTTAGAAACATCTCCAAGAAGAGGCAGCAGTCTGCACCGCCTCCGTGGAGAGACTCGGACAGACATCCTAAAGACACGCTACGCTTCAACTACCTGGACAACCTGGACCCGACAGAACCAGTCCAGAAAGGGTGAGACTGCAGGAGAATCAGAACAACCAAACCACAGTGACACGAACAGCCTGCACTCAGAAACTGTGTCTTTAAACAAGACATCAGCCACAACCCCAGAACACCTGCAGAACACCTGGTGGGCGGGGCCTGCTCAGGCCTGTGAGAGCTGACCAATCAGGGCAGGATATGTTAGATAAACAGGCAGTAAAACACAGTTCTTTGTTTTCAGACCTTATGGGAAATAAAACGTTAAAAGAAAAAAATCCATTATGATTCCATCACCGAGCAACATCATGTTAACAGGACTGGGTGAGGCACATTGTATTAGCATCAAACATACTGAATATTATAAATCCTCTTTTAGCTGAAACTAAGAGTATTTTTTGTGGAGTTTGACAGACAGTCCATAAACAAGAGAGATCAGACAACCTGACCTTCTTCACACCATCCCAGACTGAGTTTAGACATTCAGACTCAAACCTCAGTCCAAAGTCGACATCTAAGATGTGAGTGAAACAACAAACGCCTCCTCTGGAAGCTGCTGGGCTCCCAAAGACACTTAATGTCATTATTATCACCACATCCTGCTGTCTAAAAAGAAAAACACTCATGACAGCAGCACCACAGTCTGATGGAGTCTCACATCATCTCCAGTTATTCCCACATTTCCTTTTTTAAAGAGGAGGAAGAGAAAAACTTTGATCTCCTGGCTCAGTCAGATTTTACCTTTACATTCCTGTCCTGCAAACATCTGGTAAATATAACATTTTTCGACAGGGACTTTGTACCTGTGCATATCTCGAAAACTGTGGATGTGGAAATAACTCAACCATTAAAAAAAAAAACCTAACCCTCACCCTGAAGATATCCACACCAAGATAAACTTGATATTTGATTGTGTGCCCTGATGAATCACCTGCTCTGTGACTCTCTGCAGGCAGATGAACATCAGAGCCTCCACCTGCTGCAGTAACCAGTGGAAGCCAGACGACGGGAGCAGGAAGTCGCTGTCTGAGGCACATTACAAACTACGCAAAGCCAAATCGCTGGTAAATCGCGCTCCATTCATCATCGACGCCATAACCCCGCTGTGACTGTGACCTCCTTGTCTGAATCAAAGCGGGCTGATAAACGTGTGGCCTCTCTGGAGACTGTGCAACCAGCAGGCATCATGCATAATGGAGCAGCGTTTACACAGAGATACATGTTAATGACGAGAGGGAGGTGACGGAGGGGGAGGCCAAATCATGCTGATGATGAGGGTTTTGGGAGGGAGGAGGGGGAGGAGAGGGTGAGACAGAGGGCACTGTGGCATTTAATATTCCAGGTTTGTTGAAATCATGATGTAGTTTCCTGCCTGGAAACAGGAGTGATGCTGAATTATCTAGATTTTCAGTATTTTAAACAGTGCTCGAAGATTTTTTGTCTTTCTGTTCTTCAGATGTTCCTCAGCTCCAACTCAAGACCCCAAGAACATCCTCCTCCTCCTCCTCCTCCTCCTCAGTGTCGACCCTCCTGGGCGACCTGCAGTCATGACCATCCCGTCACCAAGGAGACGGCCAGCAGCCTGCTCCATCTGGCCCGCTGGAACGCCGGGATTCATCCGGGACCAGCGAGGCCGGCGGTGCCTCGGCTGAGCGTGGAGGCGCTCAGGGCGTCGCAGCGTTCACACCGGAGCACTCCCAGTTAGTAATCCCAGTTAGTAATCCCAGTTAGTAATCCCAGTTAGTAATCCCAGTCAGTAATCCCAGTTAGTAATCCCAGTTAGTAATCCCAGTCAGTAATCCCAGTTAGTAATCCCAGTCAGTAATCCCAGTTAGTAATCCCAGTCAACTCCCAGCTCCTGTGAGCTGAACATGATGTAACCACACAGCAAGACGTGTATTCAGGACAAATCATCAGTTTAAAATGACTTTGTGCCGTTTGTGACCCTGTTAGAGATGTTTTATCTTCTGTTACAAGTAAAATGATTTACTCTGAAAACTACTGAAATCATGTAATTAACAGGGCATTGATTACTGGGATTCATCCAAGTTATTTAGATCCTACACTTCTCCAACAAACTGACATATTCAAGTGTCTTGTTGAGTACGACTGCATATGTGGAAAAAGTAATATAAAGCCTTTTGTGGCTCCAGAAGAAGCTGCATGTAATCTGATTTCCTCAAGTAATGTCACTCGGTGGATGACGAGGAACTCAGTTTTGATTCGAGGCCGAAAGCAGTCTGATAAACACTTAAAGTTTCCTCGTAGTCTCTTTAACAGCCCATGATACATGTCGAGACTGAGATTTGTGAATTTATGTAAATCTTAAGATGTTCTGAACTATCAGCACTGATTATTTTTCACTCACAGGTACGCCGCTGTTTGAGGTTCAGCCCTGGACCGTGTTCTCGTCACACAGGTGAGACGTGGAGTGAAGAACATCGTCAGAACCACAGATCAGATCAGGACAAAGAGTCAAGCCCCAGAACTTACTAACTAACTAACTAACTAACTAACTAAAGGACCCAGAGAGGTTTGACCTCCTGAGGGTTGTGAAGCAGAAATTTGTTTTTTTTTGTTTTTTTTTAAGTAGACAGAATTTTGCATGTCATGATATTTTGATATTTTACCATTTCTGTTCAAGTATATCCTTTAATTATATCCTTTTATATCCTTTAATAATTTTTCACACATGTGACTTCTTAAAGATGACTGAAGATATTTTTATATTTTTGATCGATATTTTTGGTCCATGTTTTGTTTTTCCCCACACAGTCCCACAGAAAAGCAGCAAATGGTGGCGGAGAAAGTACATAAATAAATATAAGTTTTAGAATTAATAAACTACGACGTCATTTGATTTCAAGCTCGTACAAAAAGCCAAAAGGAAACATCCGTCTGTATAAGAAATGTACCACCTTTATTATCCAATTCACACGTCCCATTCAATATGCAATACAAAGCCAAAGCAATTTATATAAACAGTAAGTCTGAACTCTGAACATATTAAACAAAAACTGTCAGTTTAAGACAAAAAGAGAAACAAACTGATTCGGTGTCAGATTGAACACACAGTAGCATCTCAGGCAGAGAAGAAGGAGCGTCGTGAACATCAGCCGCGACACAAGACGTGACACTTCAGTCAGATATGAAATATCCGTATCATACGTACGCCTCGTTTCACTCACCGCATATAAAACATTGCATTCAATGTACAGCTCACACACACACACACACACACACATATATATATTACTAAATACAAGAGGATCAAAATATAAACAGACTGAATAATGAACGGTAGATACCTGACTTGTTAATTTAATGCGTTAATGACTATGGTTCATTATGTTTATGGCTTGTGGATGAAATAAAAAGTATTTCTGTGTTGAAACATAAAAATACTTTCTCCACGAGTTCACAGGTTCAGGCTTTAAGACCACGACGTGCTCCATGATGAGTGATGACAGTTTATTATTATTATTGAAACTTAGTAAAGTCTTTACAGCTGATCCAAGTATTTAGTAGTCGTTTGCTTTCAGTTCGCACACAGTAAAAAAAGGAAAAGAGCCACAATTCAGCTTGCAGCCGTCGAGATTGTCTGACATTGTGAGAAAGTTAGTTTGAGTGCGTTAGGGTTACATGCGTATTGGTTATGATAAGCAGACGGTCATCAGTCATTTCTGTGAATGAGGCTTTGATGTACAAACTTTGATATCATTTATTTATTATTTAGCCAAAATGTGAGATTTTTTGGCCTTTTCTAATAGAGAAACACATTTTCTGTTCAATGCTGAAGCCACGATAAAGTCACTGAAAACAGGGACAAACAGTCGATTCTAATTTAGTCTTTCTTCATCGTGGCCTTTTCAAAGCTTAGGAACGCCGACAAACTGGATCTTACTGGCTGTGCAAAGTTAGTTTGATGTTCACAGTGGATTTATTTTAACAGTTGCACAATGATTGAGTCTGAAAACAATAAAGACAAATACAGAAAACATCCTGATGGTTTTAGCAATACATCATACATCAAACCAAATCGATCCCTCGTGCTCACAATATTTAGCCCTTCACTGCAACACAAAACAAAAAGTCCAACTTTTAACATCGATTGATTTCATATCCTGTCATTAAAGTGAAAACACAGAAACAACTTCACTTGTTTTAACATACGTCGAACTTTCAACCGCGATACAAACGGAAAAAAAAACCTGTGAATTTTTAAAATGTTCAAAAAAATGATTTATTGTTTCAAAAAAACAAGCTGGACTTGACTAAAAAAGCTGTACACTCGACTTAACTCCATTGTCAAATAAAAGATTGAAAAGATCGATTAAAGGACATTTTTATGCTGCCTTGTTCATTTCATGTCCAAGTGCTGCTCACAAAGCTCCGTTATATATATATAAGGCTGATAGGTTTCCATCATTTGTGCTTTGACAGCTGTTAACAGTAGAGGCAATTCATGTGATGTGTTCAGATTTTTTGCAAAGTACAATAAGAAGAAGAAGAAGAAGGTTTCAATAGCTTGGAGGGAATGACTATGCAAATACACACAAGTATTAACATCGAGTCTTTTTAAATAATGTAAACATATACATCTTATTTGAGGTCAGAGCAGTGATCCTCTTCATATCTATTTATATATTTTAAAAAAAATTTGAATTACTGGAGCATCGTCCGGATGTTCTTCGGAGTGGACTCGTCGTTCAGGTGTTTTGTGGTAAATCTGAGGAGAAACAAAGCGAATGTGAGCAACAAGATAATCTGAGGAGTCACAGCAGTCATCCACTCATCACGTCTGCCGGCTCTGCTCGGTTTCACTCAAAGGTGTGTCTTTAACTTCCGACTCATGTTCCGATCCTGCAGTACAATCGAAGAATCACTGCTAACAAAGCGGCTCCGCTAATCCAGCTACAAAACGTGTTTCATTCCGTGTAACTTCTTCACAATAAAAGCTTTTATTATCAAGCAGCATCACATTTCGAAATTGTCAGATTGTGTTTTCTGCAGAAGTATCTCGTTGGTGAACAACACAACAAGCCAGGCAGAATAGAGGAATACAGAGGATTTTTACGGTCGACTGGCAGCCCAACACAGAAACACTCATCGATTGAATGTAACCTACTTGAGGGCGTTCAGGAGGCCTTCTACGTTGTCTGCCGGCTGGTCCTTCAGGACTTTTATGCAGCCTTTCATCTGAGAGTAAAAAAACAATGCGAATGAGAGCGCAGCATCACAAAACAAATCCACAGTCACGCTGTTTCCATGTGTGCAGCAGTGTGAGTGTGAGTGTGTGTCTCACGTCTATCTTCGAGGACTTGTTGAAGGCACCGTTGGGATGGACGTGGTCATAGAGAATGATGACTCCGACCATGACCCTCATGCAGAACAGGAGCGTGTCCTCGCTGCTGAAACGACTCGAATACTCCCTAAAAAAAAACAGACGGAGGGAGAGAGAACGGGATTAGAAACGGAAGGAGGCTTGAAATGAGGGAAAAAAGAAACTACATCATTTTTTGGTGTGCAGCTGAGTGAATACATGTGTGAGTGTAAATGTCTTCTGAGGCGTTTTGTGTTGAAACCAAAAGGTTTCAAAGACTCAAGGGCTCGTCTTAAAATACATGAACTCAACTTCACACAAGCTTTTTGGGTTTCTGCTTTTCCTTTATCGTGTTACGAAGCATTTTTTGTGCCCACAGTTACTCTCTCCCACAGAAAACTGCTGCTGCTCTGCCTGAAACACCTGGTTTGGAGTTGAGCCTTTACTTCTGTAACTTACGTGCCGATATTTTAGATCACACTACTTCGCTCGGCATGACCCGCCCCTCTCTGCCTCTGATTGGCTACATCCTGCACATTATGTAATGGAATAAATAAGTAGAAGTGCCAAGTTTTGATCAAAGACTCATTTTGAATGTACAATCTATTAGAAACCTGTCATGAGTGTGTGTGTGTGTGTGTGTGTGTGTGTGTGTGCGTCTGTACTCACGGTGTCTCCAGCATGACTTTACAGACGCTGGCCATGGTGCTGAGACAGTCTGTCGTGTTCTCCAGTGGAAGAGTCTTGTTCTGCAGAGACAGACACAAAAAACAACAACCGATCAATATGATTATGGATTGTTCAAACATGACGGTGTGTTTTCTGTCGCAAAACAGGAAATAAAGAACAATTTAAGCAATTAAATGCGTCTCATTTTAGCCTTTTCTCGTCTAAACACGTAGCAGCATTCAGCGGAGAGGTTCGAGCCACAGCATCATATTCAACAACTTCACAAAGACTTTAATGTATCAGAAACTTATGACACTGTAGAAACAGGTGCAGTGTGGGAACATTCTCACCTCTGTCACGAAGTTCGTGGTTGCGTTGCTGAGTGTTTTCAGCATGGGCGTGGCTTCAGCGTAGAACAGAGACATCCTGTTGGCCATCTCATTATTGACTTCACTCTCAATGTCCAGCTGAGATCAACAGATAAACAGTGTCAGTGTGAGAGAAGCATCATCCAGACAGACAGTTACAACTAGTCAGAACTTGGGAACTATTATTTTGGTTCATTTCTGGACTGTAATGTCACATGAAACTCCCTGGTTCCCACTCTCACTCATTATCCAGGACTTTTCCAGTGACAATCCAGCTGGTACGACAGACACGGAGTTATTAAGCTCCTTAATTAATCGATTTATAACCTCTCTTGTGATTTACAGTGTATTATCCACAGCTGCCTGAACGCCAGTAAACAAGGGCTGATGGAAGTTGTGGTTTCATCAAGAACAATATTAAATATAGGAAATAAAGAATAAGACAAGTCTCCTATAACGAACAACTCACTGGTTTACTACTATTTATTTTTGTTTTGTTTGTTTGTTTCAGGACAACACAAGATGTTCCAGGACGTGTGTGAACCCTGAACTCACATTCATGTTGTTTATCCGGTTTCGACTGATGGTTCTTCTGTAGTAGCTGAAGTCGTTCTGAATGGCCGGAATTCTCATCTGTCAAAAAGTGGACGACAACATACTGTTTCATACAGTGTACTGTGAGGCAGAGAGTGAATTAATGAGGGCAGTGTGTGTGTGTGTGTGTGTGTGTGTGTGTGTGTGTGTGTTATTGAGACAGCTCAGCAGACCTTCAGCTCGTCAAAGCGCAGAGTGAAGTGGAGGATCTCAGCAAACTGTTTGGCCAGCGCCTGCTCCCTCTCCAGGTGCTGAGTGGGCGTGAAGGGCGGACATGTGAGGCACTCCAGTAAACTCTGCAGGGCCTCCTCTGCACACACACACACACACACACACACACACACACACACACACACACACACAGAACAGAAGTGAGCTGCTGTGTAGGAACCTCTCTTAGTTCCTCTTCAGAATTTATTTGAGCGTGCATATTTTAACTGGAGAAGGAAAAACAACCTGAACACTTCATTTCCTACTTGAACTTCCTTATCGCATGAAATCACTTGTAACCCAACAAAACTTCATATTGAAAATATTCTCTAGAGCCTGATGCCAGCAAGCTGACAGTTTTATTCCTCCAACACTTTCCTGTATATTATTCACTTGACTTTAGCACAGAAGTGACATTAAACATTACAAAATTAAGACACAGCTCTTCACCTTTATTTAACCAGGTCAGAGATTGATAAAGATTAATAAACCAAGACTGTAATGTGACGTATTCAACAAAAAAGAAAATATTCTTTACATTCCTACAGCCAAGACAAGACTTCTACATCTACACTGTGATCCCACCTAGTCTGAGAGAGAAACTGTAGAACTTCTTGAGCTTGATGACCAGCGGGCAGACGGAGTTCCAGGCTCGCTCCTGCTGCATGAAGTCGTTCGGGTTTTGAATTGCCTGGAAGAGAACAAAACAAACAGAACAATGACGTGAGACGAACATCCACCGTGAAGAGCCGCGGTGATCGTCGACATCCAGCACCGGCAGGGTTTCCTCACATCTCTGATCTCCTGGCCGGCGCCTTTGTACGCCTGCAGACCCAACAGGATGCTCTCAGAATCCTGGAGGACCGAGTTCACCTGGTTCCACACATCACGCTCCATGTCTGTCGGCTGTGCATCTGACACACACACACACACACACACACACACACACACACACAGACACAGACACACACACACCAGGACAACAGTTAGCTCATCTACTGCAGCAGTCAACGTCAAAACACACGTCAGAACTGATTATTCTCGTCTTTTCACATCAAGAATCAATTTGCAATTTTGCTTTGTTAGTTTAGCAGATTTAACTCCACATAGATTTGACTTCTCTTGACTTTTCACTGTGACTTGATGTGAAAAGGCTTCGATTAAATAACTAATGACTGTTTTTACTGACTGGGGCAGGTGTGCTGAGTGATTCTGTCAACAAGAAAATGACTAAAACTTTCTACCAAAACTCTTTTTTTGAGAGAACGAGTACAGAAACACTCGGCACACTGAAGTGTGTTGGGGTCAAAGCTACAAGCATCACATCACTTCAGTGGATATTTATTTTTATGCTTTCAGCTCATCAACGTGAGTCCATCAACAGTCAGACAGCAGAATCAGCTGCCACGTGCCTCCAGGCTGATGCCTTTAATCTGAACTGCAAACCAAACGTTGCTAAGTACTGAGGAGGCTGGAACTGTCTGTAAAACAATGAAAGCACTCCGCTGTAGACCGAAAGGCTCCAGACACATAATCAAGTATCTGTAATGTGTCTTGACGTCTGTAACTGAACACACTGGAGCTGGGTGCATTTACTGCATCGTGCCTTCAGCTCAAAGACGAAGTTTAAAACAAATCTAAAATCCAGGCAGCGATATTTGGAGACTGACTGTGGAGGAACTACCACGGTGTGTATGATGAATATACAGAATGAGCTGAAAGCTTTATGTAAAATATGCTTTGTGTTTCTGCAGGTCAGGAGTCAAAGCCTGCTGGAGCTCTGGGATGAAGCTACAGCAGGTCCTGTTTACAGAGATAACAATATTCAGGGTATTAAACTGACTGTATACATTCTTTGGGAAGTCTCTGATTACATTTAAACAGGATTCTTCTGTCTGTGACCTACAGGGAAGTGGACCGCTTGTTTCATTTTTCCTGCATGGTCTTGATAAGAACATAAGATAGATTCATTGCTCTGCAGATCCCATATATCTCACATTCAGGACATATTTTATTCTAACAAATAATCTGAATGTTTCTACAGGAAGCTAAAGATTCTCGGTCTTCGGCTATCAGCTCTAACTAGCGACATAAAAAAAAACAAACACACAAAGCCTCGGGTCTGTTTTGAATTTCAAAAACTCTCCCACTGTCACCGTTTCCTCTTTGCTGAATAAACAAGGCCTGAGGTTGGCTTGTATTGTGAGACGGGCTGAAATGCCACTGTGGAGGCGTGTTGGGTTTTGTGTTGTAGAAAAAAAAAAGGACAAAGCAGATTTATTTGCAGGTTTAACAATGAGCCAATTTGTCTGTTTGATGTGAGCATTAGGAAGCAGAGCAATAAAGTAGATGATTTAATATCTTTTCACAGCGATGAGGGTTTTCTATCGTAACAACAGTCGAGTAAAGCTGATTAAACCGTGAAATGATCGCAACAAATAACAGGATTATGCAGGAAGAGAAACAAGAAGGAACTGTGATATAATGCAGCTGATAATAATGTGTTAGTTACCACATTATACCAGGTACATTTACGTGTTGTATAATAAAGCAGGCAGGCATGCAGACGGGTTAGTCAAGGTCAAAGGTCAGCGCTATTTTTCTTCAGCTTGGCGTGAAGTGAATGGATTTTAAAAGTTTACTGAAATCAATCATCAGTTCTGCTCAATTCAAAAAAGGGGGGGAAGGTTGGTGATACAATAGCTGAATAGTCTGACCCCTGACCAGCTCAACAGACGCTCGAGGAAAAATGACTCAGGGATGTAAAGGAAGGGAGAGCAGAAGGAAAAGGCACAAGCTGAGCTCACTTTCAAAGTCAAGGAAAAAGTTTGGCCCCTGTTCAAGCTCTGTGCAAGTGAGCACTTTTAACAGGTTCCCCATTTGGTTTCTGCAAGAGAGAGAAGAGAAGAGAAAGAGAAAGGAGGAGAAGTATTTGTGTTGTTAAAAGTCATCAATAAGTTATTAGGCTAGATCAGAGCTGAGAGAGCAGAAGGTCGAGACCAGGTGAAAGACAAAGGAGGAGGAGGGGGAAAAAGAAAAGAGGTGAAGAGGAGTGGAGCATGAGCAGACTCCTTCAGGGCATCAGGAGCACAGACCTGCTGACAGAAAGGAAACAGCCGGGCAGGTTAACGTCCCTCCCTCCCTCCCTCCCTCCCTCCCACATCGCTCTCCATCCATCTCTCTCCCCCTTTGTTCCACTCCGCGGCCAGACTTACTTTCAAAGTCCAGGAAAAAGTGTGGATAGTTCTCTATTTCCCTTGTTAGGACTTTTAGCAGGTTACCCATCCCAGCAAACCTGATGGTCAAAATACAGCAGTGAAAAAAACAGACATAAAAAAACAATACATGAACACATCATTTAGAGGAAACATTAGTGTAAATTAACTGTGAGAAGAGAGAACATTCACGGTAATTAGGAAACATGTTTTATCTCCCGTCTTTGTTTTGTCTGAATGGTGGTTTAAGATGGAGAGAGAGATTTCCTTCAATCATGACAGCACCTCTGTTTATTTACCAACAACACAAGTTAAATGTGTACTATACTATTAGAGATGTCCATGTAAATGTACGCATGTTTCACGTGTTTTTGCTTGTCAGTAAAGAGGCGAAGCTACATTTTCCTTCTGATGTGCTGAGGCCTTTCTAAAAAAACGCGGCCAAACACGAAGGATGTAGTCTTAAATGGCAGTTACACTCTATAAAGGTTTTATTGGAGGCGAGAGGCGGAGGGTGAGGTAGCAATTTCATCAGGAAAAGTCTTCCTCCTCAGCTGTGGAGGGTGGTCACACACTCTGTAATCACAGCAGGGCTCAAACTCACTGCAGCGTGACATGACGCCATGATTACAGTAAAAAAAAAGGGGGGATGTTAGTGTATATCGTTGGGATGCAAATGGGAATAGCGTAACTTTGGTTCAGAAGACTTAATCCGAGGTTACATGGCCAGGTTATTACCTTAAAGTCTGAGATAAATAATTTGCAGACCTTGAATCCATCAGAGTCGGTCTGTTATATGGACATGAAGTTGCAGATTCTTACTGTGTGAAGAAACTAGAAGGGTCGCAGTTTTTCTCACACAGATACGACTTCTTTTGATTTTTTAGAAGTCAAAGTGTGAAGAGACAACAAAAGGGAGCCTGTGCTGCAGTGTGCACATGATAATCACACTGCATTTCTCTGCTCAGCCTCCAGCAAACTGATAGCTATTCTCAACCATGGCATTCACGCCTCATCATGTACGCTTCATAAATTCATTCATTCAAGTGCAAATCGGATATAAACAGTCTGCATAGTGCTTTTTATCATAAACCTTATAATGTATGTGGCTGTCAAGTCCATGCAGCCATGACTGTGTCTGGTGTTCATGTGCTGGGTTGCACCAGAGGGGGGCAGTGCTGGTTCACATTCAGGTTTCACTGACACCATCAAAGCTGCACTGTAATGGTGTCGTGTTGGAACATGTGCTGCAGAAGTCTAATATTCTACAGGAACCCTGACCTGCGGCTATTACAACTTCCTCAACAGATTCATCTGGATTAATCTGCAGCCAACTCAGGTTATTCTGCCTTCAGGCCTCCTTAATCTGACAGCCAGTTTGTTCAGAGGAACTATACCACGACAGCAACATCCCCAAAAAGGGTCAGTTTCTTTCTCTGAGAGACAAAAGAACACGTGACGAAAGCTTCCCGGTGTACACGAATGCAATGTTTGGTTTAACATGCTTCTCAGTCAGGACATTTCCATTTGTTACAGAACGCGTGTCAGAGAAAGCTTTAAAGAGGTCATTTAATGTTAATTATCAGGTTCATACGTTTATTTGGGGGTCCTAGCAGAAAAGGTTTTCATACGTTCATTTTCAAAAACAGATTATTTTGTCTGATATGGTGCATCGCTGCAGCATCTCTTCACACATCGTGTCTGTTTTAGCTACAGAGTGAGACATCTCGCCTCTGTTCCATGTTTGGTAAGTGCTACACGTGCGCGTTAAAGTAAATATATTTCATATCAAATATACATTTTATTTAACTCCTGTTACATAGTGATGCACATAAGTTACAGAGGTAAAGGCTCGACTCCAAACCAGGCGTTTCAGGCTGAGCAGCAGAGTTTTCTGTCGGAGAGAGTAACTCTCTCTCTTTTACTTTGCAGAACTTTAACATGCACAAAAATGCTTCATACACACAATAAAAGGAAAAGCAAAAAAACCCAAAAGCAGAATACGACCTCTTTAAAGAGAGGCCTTGAGGAAATCTCTCCTTACTGTAACGCTGTTGGATATCATTCATTTGTCATTTCCTAGTCGACACCAAAATCGCTTCCAGAGACCAATATTTATGGCTTTGAGTGAGAGGTTTGTGTGTGTGTGTCTGTGTGCGTCTGTGTGTGCACATATTAACATAGTTTGCGAGCCAACTCGTTTTGTGAACACTGGGGAGTGTCTATGATTGCGGTGATGTCACTCAAAATGTAGCTGCATTGCACTCTGGTATGCTCATGGCTACTGTTCACAAAGAGCACAAAGATTCAGAGCAAAATCAGAACAAAACCAGCGTTAACATCCGTCTGCAGATCAAGTGAAGACGAGACATTTCCTAAAAATTTGAGCTGCCAACTTTTCTGCTGACGAAATGTTAGACAAGGCAAAGCTCCTGACATGTATCAGCCCAACAGTATGGAGGATGAACGGATTTAACGAGGAGATAAACAAGACTAAGACTCTAATTGTTGCCACTGCCCATCACTTCTGTGCCAGGCAAGCTGCATAAAAAACATGCTTAAACAAGCTCCTTTTCAAAAAAACCGGAGGCCTGAACACAAGTAAAACATGCCAGCGAGTATGCAAATCCACACCTCCTGTAATATCCTGTGACAGTTGATGTAACCAGAAGAAGTGTGTGTTTTATTTCCCCTCCTCGAGGCAAACAAACCACCTGCAGCAGCTTTTTCCACAACTTGTTGTGTCTCGAGAAGCCGAGGCGGAAATGAAACAAACAAACAGCTCCATGCAAGATGAAAATAAAACAGTTCTACTTCTTTCATTATAAAGACCTACATGTTCTGTTCTCCTCATCATCTCCAGTCAACAGTTTCTACCTGGAGTTAAAAAGTTTCTCAGTGCAGACTTCTTCCACTTGACATAGCAGGAAGAGTACAGGTGTAACTAAAACTTTACAAAGGGCTGCTGATCTCTGACCATCGTAACATCGTGACTCAAAAGGCTTCCCACCAGAGAGCACAATTAAGTGGCATGTCCCCTCAGAGTTGCCGTAGGGTGAGAGTTGTTTGTCGTTTGTGATATTTGGGGAGAGGAAATGAAAAGAAGTGTGTTGCGGCTCAGTGCACAGACATTACGTCTCCATGTCCAGTTTATTGTTTTCTTATTAAACCAGCTCAGTTAGGAGAACCAAAGACACTCGGTTAAATTTGCAGAAGCCGAGTTTCTTTTCCTGCGAGCCGCTGTTTCTCTCAGTCGTGCAGCTTTCTTAGCTGAGCTTCCTCGTCTCGTCAAGTCAGGCTTAACAAAACAGTCATGGACATGTAGTGTGGAGATGTCAAAATGTCTCTTGTGATCTGTTGTAACCCAAAAAAGGTCGAGCCTACGTAAAGACTGGATTTGTACAACTCAAGGCTGAGATGTGATGCCATCTTTTACATCCTGCTCACAATCATGATCACATGATCGGACGGGTTGTTTGATTTAGTGCCATTAACGGCTTTCAAAGACTGACTGGACAAAAACAGAGTGAGAGAGACCTGAAAGTGCAGGAGTGACGAAGCATGCGAGTATGCAGCCGAGAGGAGACTTAACTTCATTTGGTGCTTATGTAATGTAATTCTGTATAACTCGAGCTGCAGACTTCAAGCCTGTCGGGCAGGTTGAATGCACGTTTGGCAAACCTGCTTTATCATCGTACAGACATCTTTGCTCAGGCTGCTGCACATCATTTACACTGCGACTCGTGGTATTTAGCGGTATGCGTCTGTGCATTTTTCTGTGCCGTCCTTGTGGAAATCAATCATTCACATCTCCTGACGAGAATCAAAACGTGCTCTCTGTTACATGACACTTTCCCCATCTGCACGCTTCAAGTCTTAATACCAGACAAGGATGGAAAAAGTACGCCGGGAATTTCCTCGTCCGCTCTGTTCCTCTTTCACAACCACTTATCTATACTGCCTGGACTGAAAGTGTGGAAACTGACTTTCCTCTTTCCCGGAGTATTTACAATCAGCTGACGGGGCTTCAAATAAAGTGGAATAGCACATATAGCATACAACATAAAGGGATTTTTTTTGGGTGACGAATATGCTTTATAAAGTACATTTCTGAGACAAAAAGCGTCCCCTTAATAATACCCTTCACAAGAAAAAAGAAGTGATGGTGGCTATCTTTGTCACAGGGACAAAAACTCAAAAAGGAACAAGATATACAAATCTATTACCTAAACAAAATATAAAGTTTAAAATCCCCCCAAGATGTCCAAACGGTGTTGAAACAAACCTCAGACAACTTGTCCATCCAGCTCAGTGACCTGCCTTTCATTTTTACTTTCAAAGTGCCACAAGTTGTTCTCGGTGACACAAAGAGAAAGAAAATCCCCCAACATCCCCACTGTCCTCCTTCAAACCTTGACTTAAACATTCCCCTTGCTTCAAAAAAATGTGCTTGTGAAAGCGCGCAACAGTCTCGAGGCTATTTGTACTTTATAATTAAAGCGCTAAAATGAGAGCCACGTTTAAATTGCCTTCGCTGCCGTCTGTCTGACACGACCTGTGTGAAGAGAGAAACCATCCTGCAAACACAAAGACCTGCTGATCTGCAAAGTGGTGAATGTGATTTAGCGTTTTGTTCAACTACAGAACTTAATATTTGTCTTTTGAAAATGGGGAAAAAGCTTGACAAGCACAATGATCAGATGTCAGCAGTTCTTCTGCATCTGATTAGAGTTGTTCCAATTCCGATATCAGTCTCCAGTATGGTGCGGAAATCCCAGGTATCGGTGTTGGCGAGTATGTGAGTCTACGCACTGATGCAAAGCCTCGTGATTAAGAGACGGGACCCTGCTACTTCCCAGTTAGCTCCCATTAACTCTGGAAGCGTCCCTGTGCTGTGCCTGGCATCTTCTGTTTCTACTGTTGATTTCACACAAGCCAGTAGAGCCTGCAACATGTCAGCTATCTGCCAAAATTTGCCTCTGAATAACCCCACCAGCCGATACCCAAAGCCCAGGTATCAGAATTTGCATTGGGAAGGAAAGAAAATGGTACCGTAAGATCTCACAGTCTGATATCGGCGTAGTTGTGCAGGAACAGAGACAGAGATGCTCAACTAATGTGAAAACCACTCTTGACCTTCAGCTCTTTCCACATATCATATTCTCAATCCAACAGTCTATTCATATGGCAACTGTTGCATCAAACATTAGCAGCGTGATGTGGATGTAGTTTAGTCAAATCACACACAAAAGTCTGGCAGCTGCCACCTGCTCAGATTTGAGAAATTCCAGTTCAATGTTGCTCTTTAGCCCCGAGGACAAACAGTTCAGCAGCCTTCGAGGGAGAAAGTTTTGGGCTTTTTACAACAAGTGCAGACTAATCCTGCTGTAATCAGCTAAGCCACAGCATTGTTGCTGGGCTGATGTGCCTCAGTGGCAGCTTAGACGGTGCTATTACTCAAACATGACTGCACAAGCCCAGAAAACTGTATTTCTCAGTGTGTGTGAGTCAGAGAGACAGTCGCGTACCTTCTCTGGTGGAGGACCTCAGGTTGCCTTCTATATCATCCGCCTTCTCGTTGTCTCTGAAACCAGAGAAAAGACAGAATTACTGTTAAACTCAATATGGAAAAAGATGACTGTTTGTCCTACCGCTATCACAAAACATGTGTGTGTGTGTGTGTGTGGGCGTGTCTCACATCAAACAACATCTGTGCTTCGTACAGGTACAGTATCAACTTTCCATTTTTCTCCTGACACATACAAGCATTCAACAAACAAATGATGCCCTCGCTCATCACAAAACACACACTGAATTATTCAGCAGTGAAATCTACACCCCTGTCTGTTATATCCAAAATAAAGCTGATTAAGGCGCCGTCTGCTTCACGTTCACCGGAGGTATTAAATGTCCCGTGACAAGCGGCGGCTGCTGCTGATGGTCACAGGAAAAGCACTGTGCTGCAGTGTGGGGACAGAAAGTAAAGAAATAGACGTCGCGTTACTCGTCTGTTACTCAGCTGAAGAGGAAACAACCTTTTGGGGATATTCGGTCCACTTGCCTCAGTTTGTCAAACCATATTCCAGGAACCTCTCCAGGATATCTGATCCTCAACTGAAGTCTGAGCTTCACGTCAATAAACTAGTTCCACCCGTTTCTTTCCGCCGAGTGACACTGCAAAAATCAGACCATATGGAAATATACTAACACTACAGCCTGACTGAGAACATTTCATTCAATTCCCAGCTTGATTTCCGCAATTATCTTTTTAACTTGCCTTAATCAAACTTCCCTGGCACGTCTTCAGCTGGTTCAAAATGAAGCACCTCAGCTCTTAACGCAGACTGGTTGGAGAGCCAATGTTACACTCCTGTGTTAGCCTCTCTGCATTGATATGACAGTCAAGTTAAGAACTGATTCTGAGATTATTTGAGATACATTTCAGAGATCCTGACCAAGCAACTTCTGCTGCACTTTATCAATATCCACAACGTTGCTACTAAATGGTCTTTCTGCCACTCTGCCTACTGCTATACCACCTGCATGCTGTTGTTAAACCAACAGTCCAAAATCCAAACGACTCTTAACTTACTGACACATATGATGAAGAAAATCCAGGCTAAAAGGAATACACTTCCATCTAAAACATTGTCCTTTGTATGAACACACTGTCCTTCAGAAACAGAATGTGCACTCTAAGAAAAACTGCCATGAAGCCTCTTTTCTTGTTTGGGCAACAGTAACAGTATCGTGTGAAAGCCTGAAGACCGAGACAGTCCCATCTGTCACTGTAAATAGTCCTCATCCATCTGTGTTGACCCCCATCCCCTCTTCTGGAGAACCTGCATGGCAACAGAGCAAAGGAAAAAGCGGTGGGATGTTGTGTACGGATGGATGGATGGATGAGGGATGGATGGAGGGATGAGGGATGGATGGAGGGATGGAGGGATGGAGGCCCCACAGGGACTCTACACACTCTCCTTATAAAGGCATAGGAAGTGTGAAGTGAAAACTGTGGTCTGACACACGTGTGGACTTCACCTCAGCGTTTCACTCGGCCTACACACACACACACACAACCCCACACACACACACACACACACACACCTCATGTGTTCCTTCTGGACCTCTTAGACACCGACTGCCAAAACAGCATGTGGACGGCACAGACTGAGTGCTGATGAGAGCAGACACTTCACCATCACACCCACTTCACTCAGCATACAGCCAACTTCTCTTTCTCTGCACTGTCACTTCGTCATCCACGTACGCCATAATCTCTCCATCGCTTTATTACCACCTTGTCTTTCCCTCACCTCTCTGCTTCCTCCTTTAATGAAATAAACCGGGTTTTCTGATTGTCTGACAGCTGAACAGAAAGACAGGTGTCACCAGCCAGTCAATGCATTTACACGATGACACCGCATACTCAATTAGCCAGGAAGTTCACAGCCTACAGACATCTTTCCAGATCAAAAACAAAAAAAAAACAAAAAGCCATTAGCTAGTCAGATGCATCTTTCATCTAGCAGTCCCTCATTTAATCAGCTAGTTAACCCAATGACACATCCTTCTATAAAACCAGCCACACATTTAGCCCTGCAGAGGGAAGATGAGTCAGTTCTGCAGCCTTTCCGTCAATAAATCTATCAATCATCCCGGCAGGTGGTGGAGCCAGACAGTGAGGAGGGAGATGTGTGCAGACTCCTAAAAAATAAACATGTTTTTCAGGAAACATCTATCGAGAGCCGGTGTGGAATTTTCCAGTGACCCCACAAGAATAACACATATATTATTAATAATAATGATAATAATAATAATAATCCAGGCCCATTACGTCCCAATGTGGGTAATTAAACTGGTTTTGACCTTACAGTCTATTGTGCAGAGGAGCAATGCATTTGAGGATTAGAGCCAACGCTGCTACTTTTATTTTTTTTAAAAATCGGAAAATCAGATGCATCTCTGTCACTTTAATCTCTCAGCGGATGAGACCATGTTGAAATCAAACGCTTCTTTTGAAAGGAAGGAAGGTTTCATCACCTCACCTATATAATCTTTTTTACCGTAAGATACTACTCAGACCAACCAATTATCAAAACGAATTGATTAATCGTTGCAGCTGGAAGACACACACATACAACAAAATAAAATACAGTCTTGCCTGCGCGCCTGTGTCAAAAAGCTATCTGTTTCCATGGTGACAGCGGAGATGTCCGTTAAAACAGGGGAAGCACGCGATGACAGAGTGGAACCCCCCAGGACACACACACACACACACACACACACACACACACACACACACACACACACACACACACACACACACACACAGTTCCTCTATGGTTTACTGCTCAGAAAAAGGGAAGGTGTGTGATGATGAAAGCTCCTGTCACTTCTGGTTGAAAGTCTGGAGAAGAGGATGCCAAAACCTCCCCGGGTGGAGACGGGGGGAGAGTGACAGACTACAGGCGAGGGATGAAGATGACAGGAAAACGGCAGATGCCGTCCCGGGGGGGAAAACTGCAGAAAAAAAAACAAATGTATCCACGAGAAAAGGAGCGGGTGCATCCAAACAACATCTAAAAAAGCTAAAGAAAAGAGAGCATCATTATTGTGACAGCGCCTGCGTGTTGCTGGAGGGAATTAACTGCGAACTAAAAGGAAAGTAGAACAATAAAGTAGAGCAAAACTAAACGGCGCAGAAAAATACTTTAAATGTGTCTGACATGGAAAGACACACATTTCTTGACTGTGATGGCGGCCAGCCAAATGTTTTAGTCCAATAAGTCTGTAGGCAACGTTTACACAAGATGACAAAAGACTCTATGTCCCACACTTCACTTGGTTAAATGGACTGTAACAGTAAACATTCACGAGTCCGTTATCTGGCTCTCATATCAGCTGTGCTTTCAGAGTGTTTACATGCTTAGCCTTATCCTCACACCGCTGAGTACTCAGTAAATCAGTAAGCTACTAATCTAACGCAAACTTGTCCAACGCAGTTTAAAGTCTGATCATCTTTCTGATAAAGAGTAAAGTATGTAAATATGAGATATTAGGCATTCTTTATGCTGCAGTGTTGTACTGATCTGTCCTGCAGGCTTCCACGACTGCCAGGCATCTGTTGAAGCTCACACTTGATGTTAAACCTGTAATGACTCGCCCACGAGGTTTACAGTAGCCAAAGTTTCTGAAGAGTCATCAACATAATATCATGACTGATTACGATGAGGCCATTTACTGACAGAGTGAAAAACACATTGAAAGCTTCCTCAATCTGGATTTTACTGAATAGCTGCAATTATTGGTAGATTAATCGTTTATCAAAGTAGGTGGAAACTAACTTCCTGTTGCTCGACTAATCTTTTCACTCATTTTTTTTTAGCCAAGAATGTCAAACATTTGCTGCTTCCAGCCTCTTAAATGTGATTTATGTGATACTGCTTTTCTTTGTCTTTGGGTTTTGGACTGTTGCTCGATGTCAAGCAACTTAAGACGTCTCTGTGAGCAGTCACTGAAAATAGACTTAAACTCTAAATAAAATGGTTATTAAACACAGTTTATAATCTTACTACAGTCAGTCACTGTAGTTACATGGTGTGAATTTCTGCTTACAGTGACGGTAAAGTTATGAGCACAGAGAAAAACCTTGCCAGAGGGCAATTTGTCAAGGTCGACACAACTCTACCCAGAAAACTAGCTTCAAGAAAACAGAGTCAGAGCCGTCACACCAGACTGGAAACACAATTGTTCCTTGAAAAGGCAACCACACTGACCAACAATGGTTCTTGACTTTCACAGTGCATGTAGAGATGTATACTGCTGATGTGTAGTTTTTCTTGTTTTTGGTCAGTCAAAACATTTTCCTGTCCTGAGGGGGAAACATGCCGTGACCCACTTCGGATCAAGGCTCATTGTTTTCTTAATGCTACATTTAAGCTTCCTTATTCAAAATTAGCCATAATTCAAACATAGCCTGGGTTACAAATATGATAAACATCCTTTAGTACAGAGGGTCAGAGGGAAAACATGACCTTTTGGTGTAATATATATAATTCAGTAGGCAAATCATGTAAATCATTTTTACAAACCTCGGGGGATTAGTTTGTAAAGTGGAGAAAAAAACAGTTACTATTTTATAAGCATATACAGCTTGGTGAACATAATTTATTAATTATCCAAATGTTATTACCACTTACAGTATTCTGAGTTTACATAACGGCTAGGGATGCACAATAAATCCCAAAATAATCAAAATTGCAAGAACTGCAATTATTTTATAAAAAGTGTTTTTATAATATGTTGCAGTGCTGCAGAGATCATTCTCCAGATGACTGATTATACTAGTTTCTCAATGACTGACAATTGTGATTTAAAATGTAATCATCCATAATAATGATGAATTATACTGCGTCGCTATCGCAATATCTGTCCAAATAATAATAATAATAGTTGTTTTTGATGATATCGTGCAGCTCTTAAAATGTCATTTCACTCACTCAGGTCATCTGTGGTTTGATGTGAGGTTTCAACATCAGAAAATACTCATTTGTATGGTTCATGTGAGAAAGAAAGAAAGAAAAAAAAAAAAACACACTTTATGACCACTCCAAGTCAATTCACTGCTCCATTACACACTCCATGAAACATACAACAGGAGACCCCGGCACAAACACTGGATAGCGTGACAGCTGTTGATGTTCAGACATCCAGGATTAAACCTGTAAATCAATTATTTACATGACTGAGCATCATCTCCACCACTTGGAAACACACGTTTTTCAACACCGCTCCGGGTCACGCGAGCGGAGTTGGGTAAAGAGTAGGTTCAAGTCCCAGGTGAGACTCACTTCGGCTCCCATTTTCAGGCATCGAGTCTAATGTGAACCTGGGTGTGTGTGTGTGTGTGTGTGTGTGTGTGTGTGTGTGTGTGTCTTTGTTAGCAAGAGCCTGTCCTCCTACTGTATTGTGGAAAACAAAAGATGGAGAAAAGGGGAGGGCAGGGAGGTGGGGGGAGGGCAGGGGGAGACACATCTGGCTCTGGACGATGTGCCTCCTGCAGACACCCTCTGAGGGTTCAGACAGGGGTTAACCTTCAATGGAGGTTCAACGGGCTGGAAGACCACGACCCTCCCATGGGTGAATGAATGTGTGTCTGTGTGTTTGTGACAACTCTAGAGCATCTTTCTTCCATTCTGCATAGCAACAGCTGATGAATAGATGATGGATTTATAACAGCCCAGTGAGCTCTGGGTTTGGGGGATTTAAGGGAGGGGACGGGGCAAAGGGGAAACAGAGACATCACTGAGCATTAAGATTCATTCACTTGACAGCGTTCTGCCTACATTTTAACTCTGTAGTCGTTTTACAACATCAAACTTGGCAGTTCACAGCACTCTTTGCTTCTGCGTGCAACCCTCAAAAGTACAACAAAATGAAACGCAGGACGTAGATTTCACACTACAGCGAGTACAACCTTTTATTCATCAACTGACACTCGAGTGAACAGGAAATGCATCAGCCCACTGAGTCCCCGTGCAGGCCGAACAACACTGAAACATGTGGGAACTGTGTCAAGTTCCTTCTACTCTCATGCAGGTAGAGCTGCACAGCTTCACGTGAGTAACTGCACGTCACATTATTACTATTCTTGTAAACAACAGTACGCTTCCCTTACACAAAATACTTCTTTAGTGTTGGCTGTAGCTCAGAGAGTCAAGATGTGCATATAAAATGATGAAAGGTCTAAAGATTATGCACGTGTCCATTCAAATCCAATTAATCCTGATTAATATTTCCAAAACTATGTCTAGAAACAGAATACAGATTTTTTGCTAAACTTTCTGACATAATCTAGGATAAGAAGCGTTGTAACAGTCTTTTGTGACGCAGGAACTCTCAAAAACTATTTCAGACGTAACAGGAAATGCTTTTGCTTTTTTCTCCCGACTCCATTAGCTCCAAGCAGGCTGAACCTGAACTGCAGTTTCAGGAATTTGGTTCCAGTTTTTCTTCCTCTCGCTCAGGTGACTATTTATGAATCTTCTCCAACAACATATCCAAACGTGAGGCCTTTTTTTAAAAGGTCAAATGTAACAGACAGAAACAATTTCCTCGCCTGTATCTTGGCCGCACATATTTCAAACAGCCATGCTTGTAAAGATTGAAGCTGGAACACGATGAAACACAAAAAGACGGCCTTCTCAGTTTTGATTCTGAATAGCACATTCCCAGGGTCAGAGCCTACTGTGTTGTTCATGTTGAGGAACAAGGCACTGCCAATAAAAAACACATAAATCTTAAAAAGACCTGCGGTGTTGTTCAAACACAGTAAATCCCAGACGGAGGAAAATGACCATCAGCCAATTGCTTCTTTTTTGGCTGCGTCTGGGAGTTTATCTACCAGCCATGTTGGCACAGAATCACATGTGGAGTTCTTGTGATGACAATGAAGCTCAGTAAATAGCGAAAAACGACAAAAGTAATTATGGAGTGAACAAGACTCCATTTCCAGTTTACAAAAATAAAGTTGTTAAGACCATTTATGAAGCCTGGATTTCAGTTGACTGATTGGATTCTTGCTCCAAACTACTTAGGAAAGGGGGGGCGAAGCTCCGGTGGAGCAGCAAGCGGCCATCACAGCTGAATGTGCTCTTGTGAAAACCATCATTCAGTCACTGTAGTACTTTTCCAATTTCCCAGCATTGCCAGGAATAACTATGGCGGACCTCATCAACTCTTTACAAGTGTTAATCCTGGCCTTGCCTGCATAAACTGGCACCCAAACGTGACTGTTTGTCGGACCACTGCCTCTTCAATTTGGCTTCCATTGTATAAATCTTTGATTTGTTCTCTCATGGATAAGCCAGAACACACTACACTAGCTCTGATTATTATAAAGGCATAGTTTTTAGTCAGTTCTTGGTCAGGATAGCTCCGTCCCATCCCCTGGCATAAGCAAGCTCTTTTGTTCTTAACCACCAAAGTGTTAGTGAAGCTCTGGAACCAGTTTTCATGGCTGAGAGTGAGTTCTGAGTAGCTTCAAAAAGACAGAACCTGCTCCAGCACCCGAACAGCACCTTGGTCAAAAAGAGGAATGTGACAATCAAGCAAACATGCCTCTGAACCCTCAGCATTCTCATCCTCTCATTATTAAAAGGTGCACGCTGAATGGTTTCATACCAGCAATGTCAGTCGAGCCGTATTGAAAAAGATAATTAGCAGTTAATTGCCGAATAGGATCTAAATAGCAGGTACGCTGTGGCACAAGCAGAACATTATAGGAAAGTGTTCACTCCTTCCAAGGACATTTATCAGTGTGTCATTACAGGCTATTAGCTAAAACCTGCCACTCAAAAACAGCCCTGTTTGCCAGTGCACAACCATACTGAACAATGACCGTCTTACCGTTGAGCCGTTAATCTTGATATTTTTGGTTTTCACGTTGTTGCTCGACTGGATGTCTGACTGACATAATAATGGCAGCCTGGACATTTTAAACTTGTCTATAGCTAGCATGTTACAGTCCAAACGTGTCAATGCCTCATTTCGATGGTGCTCGTACACTTGAGTGTGCTCCGAGTCGACAGTGCCTGTGTCGCAGGTCTTACGTCTGTTAAATCAACCCATTTCCTCTGAGAAGGACTCTGTATAAACCAAAGGAAACCAAAATCAACACCAATGACCCAAAATAACTTCTGTTTGGGAATCTCTCGGAAAATGACTGGCAAGCACAAACCAATTGTTTAACTAGTGTGTCCCTCACTACCAAAGGCCTTCACAGAACCATGGCAGCATACATACTGCTTCTCCTTCTTAGTGGTGAGCATTTGCACACTAAAATACCTTGTTGTAATGAAGTTGGCATCAACTTTTGTACTGTTGACCTTTGGCCTGGTATAATCTGTGAACCTACACCCTCAGTGCCTGCTGAGAGTAGTTATTGTTTTACTCTAGAAGGTTTTGTATCCCAATCAGTCATGAAAGAGGCAGAACATTATGGCAAACTAAGAACTAAGTATAGTGGTTTGATAGTCAGTAATAAACTGTCATTAAAAAAATATATCATTAATGGTATGATGTTAAGTACATTTTGGCACCAGTCTAGCAGAGATTATGGGATCTTTTGGGCAAACTAGGTATGGCTCAATAAAACTTTTTCTTGTCTGATACCGATACCAATAAGATCGATATCAATCAGATACAGCCTTTCACCCTCTCTTAAAGTGAAGTTCTCCCAAAAATTCAACCTAGGCTTTTTTTGTGAATGTACAACTCTGTGTACACAAACAATGTTCTCAATGCTGGTGTTCATGTGTAGAGACCCTGGTGATACTACCAGCAAAGTTTCATGTTGTGTCCAGACTTATTACTGTTTGAAAAATGGCAATTTTGATGCTATCGCTAAAGTGACCGTAGCACTCCCATTGAAAATGAGTTTGACCCGAAAACAAAAATATGGTAAATCTTAAAAGTGTCTCTTTCTTCTCAATTATGCTTTTACACTAAGGTTCGACTCACATACATTCACAAAAAAGCCTAGGTTGCATTTTATCGAGAGCTTCACTTTAAAAAACAATGCTACAGATCAAATCAACGCAGTTTGACTCAATGTGCCCAAACGTGTTCGTGGAAAAACAGCATTGGTTGTTGCGATGCACTTCTTTTTGGGGGCATTCGTTGCCTGTAGAAAAAAAAATAAAAAATACTCCTTCCCCTGGTGCTTCTGCAAGTGTTTTATGAATTTCATGGTGTGCTCAAAACACTTGCACTGCATAAACTGCACTCAACCTCTTTTGCTTTTTTCTTTTCCGTAAGCTTTAAGTAACTCCACACAGCTGATATGATGAGAGTCTCACTCCAGCTAGTCATACGACACATATAGCACTCTTTACGGCAGGGATCACCAACCTTTTTGAAACTGAGAGCTACTTCATGGCTACCAAGTCATACGAAGGGCTACCAGTTTGATACACTCTTCTGAAATAACAAATTTGCTCAGTTTGCCTTTAGTTACATATGATTATTAATGATTAATGATACTCATCTATGTGAAGACACAGATCACGCTAATGATTTCTCACAATAATTATCAACAATGACTTAACAACCTGGGAGACAAATAATATCAATATTCAGTTTTCATTTTTAGAACAGGCCTGAGGGCTACTCATGTGGTCCTTGGGGGCTCCCTGGTGCCCGTGGGCACCACGTTGGTGACCCCTGCTTTACGGCATGTCACGTATAGTTTAAGCATTTATGGGAGAGGTTAGGCAAATAAAAAAAAGATCAGATTATATATTTTCCCCTCTCAAATATTCGATCACGTGATTTTGGCCAATATTGGACAAACACAGATACTGAATAATAGATCAGTGCATCACTAACTAAAACTCAGGATGTTGGCAGACATGAAACTACGAGGCACTTTGGAAAAAAAAAAGTGGTACAAAAAAGGAACATATGGTTAGTCTCTGCTCAAGGTAAGCCAATCAACAACAGGTCCTGAAAAAAAAACTAACCCAAGAAGAAAAAACATTCAGAATACACCAGCCTGCCACTTAAAAACCAAAACAACACAAATTGGCCTTGGCCTTGTGCATCCATTTTTAAAATCCCTCTGCTGTTTTGACTGGCCAGGAAAACAGGCCTTCAAATTGGGTTAGGGGAGCTGCGTCTCCCTCAGGCTCTCTTCGCTGGAGCAAATGTGACAGCAGGGTGTGTTGGGGGGGTTGAGCTCGGCTCGAGGGGAGGTTGGCTGAGTTTTGCCCTAATATGGACACAGGCCGGGGGGAGGTGGTGGTGGTGGCGCGGGGCTCTTCTGGCGAGAGGGTGGGCTGGGTGGAGAAGGGGAAACCTGCCCAGCACCACCACAATGGCAGCCTTGCTTCCCTCTACTGTATCACTGACACTCTTTATCCTTCCCTCTTACAGTCTACTTCACAGCGCAGCACAGGACTCGACCCACCAGGCTCTAACTGCTCTACGCACTCTGAAGAACTCTCGAGCGGTGAGCACTCGCACGTCAAGCACGGTTAATTTCTAAGCACTCGGGGAACCACACATCGCATATCACACACACACACACACACACACACACACACACACACACACACACACACACACACACACACTTGAGTCAGTGGCACAGCAGTGCGTTACCGAGTCCGGTCCTCAGCAGCTGGCTCTGTGTACCCTGTGGTTCAGTCAGCTGGGCCTGCTGCCTAATTTTACACTTGCACATTACAAACTCCCCACTATCCCTCCTCCACATCTGGCCTCTGGTGTAGAGAGAGGGAGAGGGACACTGATAATGGCAACACACACTACAACTCACAGTGGTCATCTTTTTCTGTTCACCAGAGCCCAGGAGGGGGGGTGGTACGCATGTAGTAAACAACTCAGGGAAAGAAAGTGGGATAGAGAGAGAAAGACTGTCTGCCAAGGCACATGAGAGCGCATAAGGAGAACAATGGAAGGAGGAAAAGAAATCAAGGCAAAAAGCAAGTAGGAAAGTTAAGGAGGGCGTTTTGGTATTTGGAGAGGAGGAGGAGGCTGTCTGGCTACTAGCAGCCATGGCCGAGTAGAGTGGGACTCCAGGCGTAGAAAATTCCTCCTACATCTCCGCTCAATGCCACTTCTGTTCTGCCAAGCCCTGCATGTCAACAGCACTGCAGATACAAAGGGAACCATGTCTGTGTGTGACTGACTCCAGTGTCAAACTAGTGTTGCCGACTTTGTATGTGAGAGCATCAAGCCATCTCCACCCCTGCATGCTACGTCTGTGCTGCGTGGAGGCATCCGAGCTGGGCTAACAGAAGATACTTCGACAGCGGCAGCCGGATAATCTTAATATACTCACAGCGTGTGCTGCTGCCACAGATCACCAGAGAATCAAATCTTGTTGATTGCAGAATAAAGAATAAAGACAGGAAGTCATTTGAATACATGCAACAATCAATTTATAAGCTTCCAACTACTAATTGCTATTTTCACAATTGATTAATCGGCTTCAGTAATTGAAAAAAAACAAAAACAAAAACACGCTCAGTATGTTATTTCAGGGCAACTGACTTTCTACCTCACTGTTTCAGTCTCTCCCAGAGGAAGTAAGGACAAGTAACCAAATGAAAGTCATCGTTGACACCTTGATGATGAAAATGGATGGATCTCTCTGGGTTTTAACATTGTTGGAAGAATTCGGCATCATGTAAGCACACAACTAACTGTTATTGAGCTTCTATATTTTTTATTTCATCCTCTATGACAGTAACCTTAGTATATTTGGTTTGGTTTGAACCAAGACGTTTGAGGACGTCAGCCTGGGATTCTGGAAACACTGCCCAACATTTTTCACCACGTTCTGACATTTTAAAAAGACCAAACCTCTAATCGATTAGTTGAGAAAATAATCAGCAGATTATGAAAATAGCAGCCCTCCATTTGATGAATGCATGTATGCAAAGTCACTGGCAATACTATGTGGATATAATTCTTGCACTAGGGGGAAGTAAAACAGAGCTGTGCAATATATTGATGTTATTGTGACTGTGATTTTGTGAATGGATCACATCTATGATTTAGGTTATTGTACTACTGCATGAAGTTTACATTCAGGCAGCCTCTTAACAGTAAATAAATGTTATCTGAACCATAGGAATAGTTTGGTATTTTGGGAAATAAGTATATTTGCTTTCTTGCTGAGAGTTAGATGAGAAGATCAGCCAAGAGACAGTTTGGCACAAAACCTCCTGTAAAACTGTAAACTGTCATTCTTACACCTCAGTTGATCAAAATCTGACAAGACAGCTAAAAGTACTTTTCCCTAAATGGTGACTTGTTCCTTCAACTCATTCAGTTCAATTATGTGTTTAATAGTGATATTTTCTCAGTTATATTTATGTGTTTTTATACAAGTGATTTAGATAAGAAATAACTTAATTTGGGGTTGATTATGTGCAATACCAATACTGTGGTGTTAGGGTGAACCACTTAGAATTATCATTTTACACACAGAGCCAGAGGCTACAACATACACAGACTATTGTTCTGAGTCATTGCTGCAAAAACAGGCTATGCCAACACAGGGAGTGGGGCACACGGGTGTTCCTTATGAAAACAAACCTATTTATGGCTTTCCGTGAGTGGCGGCTCTACAGTGACGGATCAGTGCTAATCACTCCAGAATGGCCTCGCAGACGATACTTGACCTTTACGGACCACGGCTTTGGTCTCCTGTTTGACAGAGGCCAAGATCAAGTGCACTCGATAGTTAGTCATGCAACATATCTAGGCCAAATGTTTTTTCCTCCTCCTTACTGTGCTTTTGCTTTGTGGTAGATCTGTCTGGTAAGTGAAAGAATAGCTCACCACACTCTCAGTTACAGATAGAGGAGTCTGTGAAAACCACATGCAGAACACACTGACTACTGAATCTGGCCAACGGTGTTTTGTTACATGTCAAACTTTGTCAAATTGAGACGTGACAAGTTTCAGGAACAACTGACTATTCTTACTTTTACACACACAGGCTGTACAATTAATTTATCATGCATGTATATTGTAGTTTTTAGGAATCTAGCATGTTTGCAACTGAATGAAAATCTTTATCTAACAGCACCATCTGGACATCCAAATGATTATGTAATCAAATTATCGGGACTAATAATGAACATAATCGTCACCATCCGATCTGAACATACAGTAATCAGGATCAGAGATTAAGCCATTACTTTGCAGCCCACACACACACACACACACACACACACACACACACAGTACCGACTGAACGGCTGTTAATACACCCTCCTCACTACGGCTTTTTCAGGGCCGATACCAGCTGTTAGAAACGAAAAAGCACATAACCGATATTTGGTACCAATATTCATTCATTTATTTCACTACCAGTGATGGAAAAAAACCTAAAGAAGCATTTTTACTTACAAATTCGGGTTACTTTATTTGGGTTACTTACTACTTTATACGTCCTCTCCAAGACATTTATTTGATAAATTTAGTTACTAGTTACTGTTTATAGGCTACAAGCTGTGACGTGTAACCAATCAGATAGTGTTCTTAAATCTGAACCAAAGTTGACCAACTTTTTCATCCGTTAATTTTATTGGCAATGTGAAATAAAGTTCACCAATAAACAGATAAATGCTGAATATCGGCCCAGATAATCGGTCAGCCAATTTGGTCTACCCCTATGCAGCATCCTCATGTTTTGGCATTTCGCAGACTGTTAGCTTGTAATGAACAATAAACAATAAACAATAAACAGCTGTAAATCTCTGGATCCCTGCACCTGCTGAGATCAGTGAGAGTGCTGCTGAATCGCAAAAAGCCAGTCGAGCAGAGGCCAAGATCCTCCTGCCAGCTGTGGAAATGCAGACGAGCAGGTGGTGCAGCAGCCAGCACGCAGTTAATCTCTGTCAAGATTAAATACTATAATGTTTGTACATTCAGTTAACGGTGCACTCTGTGATGCAAACTGTTACATATCGTCATCACCAACCCTTTTTACAACCCAACTAAATGTGCTTTCAATAATCACATATCTGGCAGAAGCATCGTGCCAACAAATAGGAAGTAACTTCCATGACATTTTACTTCATACGAACAAAGTGTGATTCACACAGTCGAGGTGTGAAAACGCCCTGTCATTTGTTGAATGGTAATTAACTCTCAAAATGAGTGATTAAGTACATGTAGCCAGACACAAACATGACCGGTGACAACAATGAGTCAATCTGAGGAAGTCTTTATCTTGTAGTTTCAAACCAACTTTGTACTGGAACCAGTTTCAAAAAGGCTTTCCAATTTTCCAGTGGCCTAGAAAGTAGGGTGCTTTGGGCATTTGTGCATAAATAAACTGCCAAAGCAAAGAAACCCTTCGTTCAAAGTAGTTTGCACAAAATCGATAGGACAGATGGCGCGCATTTTAAATGACCTTGGTGTACCACTTCTCAGGTTTCAGAAACAACAGGTTCCTGATCTGACTCGATGCAGCGGGAAACCTCAGAGGATTAAGTAAGACCAATATTTAAGTTATATGGAAGAAATAAAACAGGGAGGTATTCTCATTATAGCATAAAATATGTTTCAAAAAGACCTCCTTAAACATTGCCTCTGCATTAGCAAGAATAAACGTCTGAGGATTGGTTAACCAAAGAAAAGTTTCCTATCATAAAATAAAAGTAGTAAGACATCAGGAAAAAAAAAAAAAAACAAAGTAAACACCGATGCAGTTATATTGGAGCACTTGAGGGGTCATAAACACACTGAAGCTGACAGCTACGAGCACAGCCTCTGCACAATACTAGTCAGTGAGAGGATAGTGAAACTGCACAGCAAACACACTCACAGAGAGCTGTTGTCCCGCTGACAGGATGTGAGTATAAAAAGTGAAACGTGAGCGGGAAGTGTGCAGGGTCATAAAGCAGCGCAGTTCAACACACACTTGTTCTCACAGACAGACAGATAAATACATAGTCAGACGGGTAGTTTGGGGTAAAACAGGAACTCGGAGCAGACACTTTGATTCGCGTTGTGTTGCACTGTGACACATCTCATGGTCGAATGCACAGAGAAATTACTTATTTCCTGAGAGTAGTAAAAACAGGAGGCGATCAAGGACGGCCAACAATGAATAAAAAATGTTAGATAATTTTCACAGGAGCACATTATTCCTGTTGAACATTGAACGCTGTTGGCTTAAGTGTTAAAACACTTTAAGCTTTTAAGAGATAAGCTGTTCTACCGGCTGAGATTTATTAATCCTGCTTTGCCAAATACAGACTGAAAAAGCACCCTGTGTAACTGGGTACGCAGTTACAGCTAAAAACTGATAACTCTGGTTCACAGGCCTCGTTAGCAGCACTCACTTGACCTGCCACTGTAGGATAGAGATTCTGAAACTTGAAACAGTTTCAACACTCACTCTTCCACAGTATCGATACACAGGTACCAGCTGTGTTTTCTAACCCTAACCCTAACCCATGAGATGAAACACACATCGCAGCAGTGCCTGTATAGCTCCGCCTCCTCCCACTTAAGCCATTTTTCACATCACATCTGCCGGCCTGGCTCCACTCGGTTTGACTCGGCACGACAGGGATTTTGCATTTCCGGCCACAACTGCTTGAAGGTGCGTCTTAAACCAATAACGAGCCTGTCCCGATCCCCAAAGTACTATCGAAGAATCACCACTAACAAAATGTCTCCGCTAATCCAGTTCCAAACACGTTTCATTCACTGAAACTTCTTCACAATAAAAGCCCCCCCATTAAAGCTTTTATTATGAAGCAGCGTCACAGGAAATGTTGTGTTTTCAGCAGCAGCAGTAAGTAAACATGAACCAGCTGAAGGTGAACACAACGAAACAGTAAAACACAGCAGATGTTTGAAAGAACAAACAGGATGAGAGAAACTAAAGAGATTCAGTTAGAAGATACAAAAATACTGAGAGCTGAACACACTGACTTTTAAAAACCTCTTTCTCTCAGGTTTCCTGCGCAGACATGATTTCAGTATCGATTCGAGGGCTCAGTGGTGAGTCAGCTTGGTCCTACTCTGGAGCTGCTCGGCCCGACTCAGTAAAGTAAAACTGGTAGAACTAGAAAAGCAAATCAGCTCAGCTCGATCTGAACATACAGCATCATTCTAAGTGCCGTCCTCTCATCACTCATCGGTTTGTTCTGGGGTTATTAAAGATGGCAAGTGTCTCAACAGTCTCAACAGCAGGGATGCAGTTTGAAAATACTTCACATTTTTATAAAATAAACAAGGAACAGGAAGGGATGACAGCACACAGGCTACACAGCAGTGCTAATGAAAAGGTGCTGACACAACAAATTTAACAAAGCACCTGAGGGATCAACATGCCGACCTCTGTAAAGAATTTCAAGAAGCCGGTGACGGCTCCTATTTCAACAACAGTGAAGCATTAAACAGGATCTCCGAGTAAAACCGTTGTTGATAACTGTGTTGTCCTGTTGGCACAACAGCCATTTGTAATTCTCGAAGCTAAACTAATCCCACTCAGAGCTACGAGGCCCGAGGAATCTCAGGCATCTGAGTTTCAATTCATAGGAAAAGACTCTGATTACACTTAGACGATAGACAGACGGAAATTAACTTTAATAATTTAATTAACTGCCACAATAAACAAGCCTTGTGACCTTGAACATGATAAATATTAAAAATTTCATGCTATTGTTGTTATGTCGATTATTTCCTGGTTTGAAATTCCAGTCTTGTGACAAAACTACTGCAGAACATAACGATATCAGGACTGTAACCCTAACCCTAACTCAAGCTAAATGGAATTTGGCCATTTTTAATTTACAGCTATACTCGCTTTTTCTTACAGTGACTTGTCAAAATATTTTAAAGACCCTACTGACAGGTTTCTTAATTACGTCCTCATATAAGAGTTAAAATAATTAGTAAGTTCACAGATTTGTCAGCTGAAAAAATAATAATTAATGGCTGGAACAGTTGCTGGCCTTATTTGCAAACTGGTACATAACATTTGATTATTAAAATCTACCTTTTGTCTTAATATTACACTTTAATCCTCTCCTTGACTTTTTTACTGTCTCACACACACACACACACACTCACACACAGTCTGTTGGATGCGCATGTGAGGCTCTAGAGGCAGTGACAAGTCTGTCGTGCTTGCTATTCCAGCCCAGATGGCAGTATTGGCTGAATCAGCGGTGGCTGGTGGTCCATGGTAAACTGGATCATTAGTGGTGGACAACAGGAGGGGAGCTGGGAACTAAGAGCCAGGAGCTGAGGAGCTGAGGGACCTCTGGGCCAGTTCGCTCTGTCAGAAAGAAATAATGTTTTCCTAATGTAAAATGTAAATTCTCCTGAGAGGATGAACACACCTCGCTGCCATGAACTAGTAAATAAACGTCATCAACATGGTCAAGGCTTCAGATATTTACATTTCAGTCATTCCTGCTTCTGCTTAAAACTAATATTTCTATATCATATACTCTTGATGCAACGGCGACGTCCTTCAGCTGAATGAACACATGAAGAGAAACTGCAAATTTGGAGAAAACACATAACAAATGTGCGAATGTGCCAGAGACAGTGCTGCAGGCTAACCTCGCTTGGCATCGACAGTAAAGTAATGATACAAGAAGGCTTCACGCTGCTTGTTCAGCTAAAACCTACAAATCAGATATTAGACTTGGCACCGATGCAGCGTGCGTTGCTGGAAGGAAATCTGTTGGGATTTCTCATTTAGTGTCACCAAGCAACTTGTGATTCAGTGCTGGACGCCGACAAACAAAAACTGCTGCTGCAAGCAAGCATCTGGAGTTTGAGAACAGCTAATCTGCAAATATCGCATTACCTTTATCCGGCCGGGGGAGAGTTTAAAGCACACACTTCAGGAGCGGGATGCCTCTTTGTAAGATGACTATAATGGCTGTAGTCATCATATTTCACACATCAGAAGGCTGCATCAACATCGGCTTGCTAAGGTGGATACTCTACATCTTTGATCATGACAACACACACTCAATCTAAAAGTATGTGCTGCTGTGTAGTTTAGGTTTAGGTTCCACATCAACACATATTTTGATTACTGTGGTGAAACTTGATACCAGGCAGCCTAATCATGATACAAAAAACACCTCCCACACACATGTCTGTGTTTAATATTTATGGATTCTTTTGTATTCACGTGCATTTTCTTCAGGAGTTGTGGTAGTGTTCCTGTGGCAGCAGCCTAGCAGTGCTAAATGAAACATACACAACCTTTGCAACACAAAGACTCGCCCTTGTGCCTGCCTCAGGCAACCTGTAATGCAGCAGCAGGTTAAAAACCACAGTGTGAAAAACTGCCACTGTTGCAGGGTGTGAGATGCCATTTCCTGTTTTTCTGTCACAGATGCGAAAACTGAACGATGAGAGCACAAATCTTTAAAATGCAGTTTAACAGCTACTATTCTGCCAGAGCATTCATTTAATAGCTTCTGTGTCTCTCACACACACATACACTTCCAAAGTCTGACATGTCTTTTACTTTTTCATTTGCTCCACAAGCATCACAAGAAACCCAACAGGAGCCGGTCTGCAGGGACCGAGGGTCCATCACTGGGATGTTCAAATCTGATTTATCGACTGCTCACTAAAGAAACAATCTTTGCTTTTAAAGTTTGTAATGTTTAAAGCCCGACCAATGTATTGCTTTGGCCGATATTGGTCTGTCAAAGGTTGTTCCATATGTATCGATAGATCGAACAAATAACATTTATAATGCAAAATATGATACTTGGGAGACTTTATGATGATTAAATTATATCCTGCCTCCATTACATTTCTTTGTTAAACATGTTCGATAACCACAATAAAAGTCATGTGTATATCATGCCATCATTAAGATACACCTTTATTTTGAAATTCCCATGATACATCTGAAAGCAGATACTTCTATAGAGTCACACAGAACAACAACTGCTTTACATGTGGTTGCAAACCAAGTGCCACATCATATTGGATTCTTTTTATATATTGCTGCTTATAGCAATGACTTGGCATCTACATTTTGGGGCTATATAAAGCCCTGCACGCCCCAACTCGTCCACTTCTACTGTGTAAAAGTGAACAATGAGGCGCACAGTGAGACTAGATCATGCAAAGAACATGCAAAGCATTTCAACTTCTTCCAAGAGAGATTAGGTTCAACCACAACGGCCATGTTCCCGTGTGTTTCAGTCACAGAATTCAACCAGCATTCCATTAATACTGCAGTTACAGCCTGGCATACCGACTGAAACAAAACACACACACACAATCAAACACACACACACACACATACACATACACACACACTGTTGTTGAGGCGTGCAGCTGCTGCTGTATGTCCTCTCCAACAAAAGAGCGCCATTTCAGTGCATTGAGAGCCACGATGAAGCACATTCCTCTCACAACCACCAAAACGCAGTATCTCAAGCTGGTTTCAGGGGTGAATGTGTGTTACAAATTTTGTTGTCATGACATGTTTTAAGACCCCTTTTATTGCCTGGCTGACTGCGTCCCTCCCTGCGTTTCACACTTCAAGACTGATTTATTTGTCCTGAGTACATACGTCAACAGACACGAGTACATAAGACAAGTGCAAACAATACAGTGAGTGCCAAATACATTCCACCCCTCGCCCTCATCATACCTCTGCCTCATGGCCTCAGTTTAGGAGATTCACTGATATGGGAATGAGTGAGTTTTTTTCCTGGTATCTTCTCTTATATTAAACTGGGACCCGGTTATGTTGAATGGATGGAAGCAGCTCATACTGAGAGTGTAGGACACGTGAGGGGTCGACAGTAGTCGTCCTCATCTGTCTGACTACTATCTCCTCAAAGAGCTGCTTCACTGCAAGATTCCCAAATCAACCAGTCATTCCATATCTGATTATACACGACAAAACACCAACATTACTTCCCGGTCGACTCAAAACATTCTGAATCTTCGCAAAAAATGAATGCTTTGGACTTTTGGACCAGTTCTTGGAAAGACTTTAGTCGTGATCAACTTTTCTGAATTTGCAGGGTACCACCACCTCCACCTCATCACTGCAGTGACTCATAACAACAGACTGAATGAATGTGCTGCTGTTGTTGAGCTGTAATGTAAGCATGTACTCCAGTAACAACCCCATGGGGCAAAAACGAGAGACACTCATTGGCAACTCGCGTCAAGAGAAGAGAAAGAAACAGCTGCTGCTGCGGCTGTCTGGCATTTACAACATGCAACTGAACCGGGGCTGATGTGGATCTGTCGACCAGTTAGACAGGCTGAGAAATCCCCACATCAGAAGACTGGAGAGGAAACAAATCATATTCAGTTTCAAAACCACCTGCCAGTCTGAGAGCAGTCCACTGATGTCAGCCTCCCTGTGTAGGATGCAGTGATTGCGGTTTCAAAAAAAAAAAGTTGTTAAACTGTTATAACTTTGAAGCAAACCAGAGCTCCAGAGGATTTCATACCGCTCACTCACTCAAGCGAGTAAGAACTGGGGGGGAAATGCAATCTTTCAGGAAAGTGACGAGGAGAAACTCTATGAAACGTGGCTCGAGTTCGGCTGCTACTCTCGCAAGCTAAGTTTGCTGGGCTAGTCGGTCCGCCTGCTAGCCGGTACCGCTGTCAGGCAAACACCCAAAGAAATTACTCCACTAATATAAAAGACAGTCCGAGAGACTAAATAAGACACAAGCGCTTTACACATGAAGCACCTCGTCACTTTTACACCTCGTCCGTCGCCAACACGTAACTAACTCCAGCGCTCAAAAAGCGGCTAACGTTAGCTAGCAGGTTAGCGCTTCCTCCCCGGCATCTCTTCCCATGTGAACTCAACTGACAGACTCCGATTTGACGGGGACACACAATCTGGCACAACACCAGGCGGAGTGAAAATACAACTTTGGCGCCCACCGCACGCGCAGCAAAAAAGTTAGCTGAAAACATGAAAACTCACCTGTGTGTTTCTCGGGCCGGTACTTTTTTTTGTTTTTTCTTGGTTCGAGTTGTTCAGAACCGAAGAAGTCTTGTTGCTACTCGACAGTACTTTCACCGACCCTGGCAGCTCCGCCTGTCCCCAGCAGCAACCGACAACAACACACACCCCTCCTTCTGCCACCGGACAAACTGAAGAAGTACAAGAAGAAGAAGAGGAAAAAAGCGTATGTCAAGCCCCGCCCACTCGCGTCTGTAATTGGTCAATATTAGGGACAGTGCGAAATGGGCCAATTAAATCCTCTATTGTTGTTTTGTGTGTGCAGGCACATTATTTCCTCATGATGAGAGCTGCTGCATCGATCCAGAGCTCTGATTAGATGATTAATACAGACTTGTTTTTATGTCAAGTCATCCTTCTTTACATCCTTTAATACTTTTAATGCTCCAAGATGACTTATTTGTTTATAGTTCTTACCTTCACCTTCCTTTTTTGATTTTTTTTGCATTTTTACAATTTGTATTCTGCCTTCCTGTTTTAAACTTAGCTTAAACTATTTGCTTTGATTGTCAAAGTACTTCGTAAACACTGTTTTAAAGGTGCCATGTCAATAAAGTTTATTATCATTATTATTATTACTATTATTATTATTATTAGTAGTAGTAGTAGTAGTAGTAGTAGTAGTAGTATTGTACCTTTGATGTGGCTTGAGGTACACTAAAGTTGCTCTGAACATTTCTCCTCCATTTTTGTTTTACTATGATGACTCATTTCATTCTGATATTTTCTTTTTTACTGCTAATTATCTTGTGTGTTCTCTCCCAGGTCACCACAGTGGAGAAGAGGTTGTGTGGCTCGGGCACCACTTGGTAATGCTCAGTCGTCCTCCTGGATCCACACACTTTACATTTATTATCTCATTTATATCAGATATATATTTCAGTATTTTAGAGAGAAAATGTTTAATCAGTTATTCAAGGACATCAACAGGACATTAGTTGCAGCCAAAAATAAGTTTTCACTACTTTTAACAACTTTCAGAGCTTATCATAACCTGTTCACTTGAGCTGTTTGTGTTAACCAAACAAAACTGCTTTTCTCTTTGGCCTCATAACATTCAGAACCAGGTCAGGGGTTCGTAAACCGAACTGGAACTCACATCATAGTAAACTTCCTGCTTGTAACGGCTGGCCATGGCCCGGCACCAAGATTGATGGAGGAAGTCAAAGGCATGTTTGAACATCAGTGGCTCTGGAGAACGAGGGACTCGCATATTTGTCCCTGAGGGGCTTCATCGCATCGCAACGCAACAGAAACACACACAGAGCCTTTAAAAATGTCAAGGCCCTACAGTCAAAACAGCGCAGGGCCACATGTAGCTCCCTGATGCTATTCCTGTGTGCGTGTGTGTTGCCACACCAGGTTGCCACGACGCACTCTGAAGCCCTGAGTGTGTGTGTGTGTGTGTGTGTGTGTGTGTGTGAGTGAGTGTGTGTGTGGGAAAGACTTGGTGCTCATTGTTGTCAGCAGTGTGGTTGAAGGTATGTACAGGGTAAACACACCTCCATAGGACTATAAGGGCCAGTTAGGTTAGATGATAGGGGGGGTCAGGACACGCCCACGTCCTCCACCACCACAACCGCTGGTTGTCATGGAGATAAGTTTCCTTAGCTGCAACTTCACACACACACACACACACACACACACACGAATAAACACTCAGCATGTGTGTTTATTGCTCTGTACAGCTCCTGCACTACATGTTAACGTATCCACTGATGTGACACTGCTGTGTCATGTGAGTTGTGCAACTTTAACACATTTCTGGTGCCGGGATTGTTCAGTGACACTGAGCATGGATCACTACTGACATTCTCAACGAAGGAACCACAACCACAGAAAATACATACTTTACTTAAATACAGTGATTAAAAAAGCTGAATGAAATAAACTTCTTTGATGAAGCAAACATTTTCACTATCCAGTCTCTCCAGCAAGGTCAGATAACTGGTGGAAAAAGAATCCTAAATGCATGTACTTTACTGAAGCTGTTTATCTGTGACTGTTAATTATGCTGTTGTTGCTTTGGAAAGTCTGTGCTGAAGGATCTGACCACTGATCTGCCTGAACTATTCCTCTGGGAAGTATTAGTTTGTCACACAGTAGGTCCAAACAGATAGTATCGCATGTGTAAAGCTGTCCGAAAGCGACACCTGGTGGTAAATGTTTGTACTGCTGCAAACAGATCACAAGATCATTACAGACTGGAATTCACTCCTGCACCAGATCTGCCAAGCTCAGATTTATTAAGTTCCCTCTAAAGTGGGCAAACTGACTCTCTACATCGCTTTTCCAGTCTGCTGATCACTCACAGTGCTTTTCAACACCTGCTCACAAGATCAATCGTGGGTACAGTTTCTTCTTCAGCCAGGAAATCGAACCAGTGAAGTTCTGATGACTGGATGACCCGCTCTACCTCCTGAGCCAAGTACAAGATCAAATCTCCTCATCGTACTTAAAGTTCTGCTCAATTCTTTCAAGATAAAAAAGAGAGAACATGTTGGCCTGTTGCGTTTCTGCAGGCAACCCTCATGAAGCAGATGGGGTGAGTGTAATCCAAGTCTCCAGAAGTGAACAGATCCCAAACTGATTTGAAAAGATTTTATTTACATCCTTTTTAAGCTGAAATCTTCACAGTAGCTGCTTTGTTAGGGCGCCTCCCGTCTGCATCAGCTGGACCGCACATTGAGGGTGTAAATAATGCATTTTGAAAATCCATTTCTGATCTCGGGGCATCCAAAGACTTAAATCTTTTTGCTAGACAAGCTGTGAGAACGTTATTCTCCATGGTTTTTTTTTCTGTTTTAAAACAAATCCCCATCTTCCTCAGCAGTTTAGGAGCATGCTGCAACGCTGTTTGAGGTGAAAGCTCCAGAAATGTTCTTTTGACTTCAAAACTTCCCCCCGACTCTCCGCCAGCACGAAGGTGAGAGTGAGTTCCTTTAAATGCTGCAGTGGTCTGTAAAAAGGAGCCTATTTAAAACCTGATTTCAAACAAAGAAGTCAGGTTAAGGTTAACTGTTCATGTGTCACAGTGATCACTTGGGAGGAGATGACAGTCCTGAGAATCACTGCTGAGCCAACACGGTGCTCTCATCGTCCTCTGGGTGGCAGCAGCTCTGCACCCTGCAGCCTCAGCTCGCTCCAGTTCAATCTGCACAGGCGGCGAGTGAATTTAATATAATGTACATCATCTTTGCTTCAGTGGATTATGCAGCTAACAGCTAATCAATCCACAGTTTGTGCATGTTCTGAGCTGCTTCACTTAAAGCTCCCTCTCATCCATACAAACTGTGTATTGTACTTCATGCTGCACCTGTGGGTGGAGGTTACCAGCAGTCAGCTACTGTGTTATTAAGACTACACGTGCTTTGCGCTGTAGCTTATTAGCTGTTGGATGATGCAAAAAAACACAGTGAATCCACCCCTCATATAAACAACATGCACAACCAGTTAGGGAGCCAAAAAGGTCCCAGCAGAGGCCCAGAGCAAGGACGGCCGAACCTTGTTGTTTGTCTGCACTAATCTACTCCCAGGACAGGGACTGAAAATGAGCCTAATATGGTGACATAAGGCAACTGGCTGTCGCTACCGAGAGGGGACTTCAGATGCACACTGAGAGTGTTAAAATAATATGTACACTGATATTAACATTCATGCCCTGGAGGTGGAAACAAATCCAACAACAAATGCTGTTAGCGCTCTCCTCTCCGCCTGCTGCTGCTGCTGGCCAGTACACAACACTCTGCTCTCTTTCATCTCCCAGCGTTCATACTTACAGCCGTGCACAGGGGGCATCATTACCCCGACTGCTCAACAATACACATATAAAAAGCACACAGGGAACCACATGTGATATATGAACCTTCTGAACCTTTTAGACCCACCGGTTTGAAACACAGGCGGGGAAATGATATGTCAACATTTCCATTTTGTGGGTCAGAATCTGAATGCTGCCAGAGCAGATGTGAGTATGCACGGACTGGAAATGTCACCACTGCTGTTTGATGACAAGGCTTTCTGTCACCCAGTGGACCACTGCACTTCCTCACAACCTCCCCGCGCTGCAGAGCATCCAAATGTGAAACGGAAAGGTGACAGGAAAACACAAAAGGTATTCATTCAACCTCCTTTTGTTCTTCCATTTTTCTCTGGCCTGGTGACAGTCGACTGAACTGCTCCTCCTGATTGTCAATTTTGAGTAAAACCACCACAGAATTGTGTAGTGCAGCTCACCGTACCTCCACTCAGGGGAGGCTGCTGGCTCTGCAGGACCGGTCCGGTCTGCACCGAGCTGCTTGTTTGCTGATTTTGAAACCACCCTGTCTGCAGCAACCTGACCGCCCCAATAAATGTTGGCAGCGTACATTTCTGCAAGCCATGCATATGCTGAAACTCTGCAATTCTTCATGTTGCAAACTTTAGGTTTCTTTAACTGGCAATAGATAACTTTTTTTAATTGTAACGTATCATTCTGAAGTAGATACTGATTGCGCAGCGTGATGGCTGTAGGCTGGTGGAATTGGGATTCCTACAATCGTCTTCGGACAGTAGTCAGGCTGCTTGTGGTAGCCATGTTGTTAACGCTGTTCTGGTTGAATTGTTGTCCACTTTAAGTCTAAAGTTTAAATGTTATGTTCTGTCAGCGCTGTGCTTTATGGTCTGGTTAAGTTTAGGCTCAGAAAATAATGATGGTCCAGTTTTATTGCCAGTGACATACATTGAAAATCACCCAACATGTTGTTAAATGATATCCAGTGGTTTTCAGGCTTTCAAATGTTAAAATCCAGTCTTGAACAGTGGTCTCTGGCTTGCCAGCCATCACGCCCAGCTGTTGTGTCAACACAAGCTTGTAATAAGTACATGACACGAAGAAATTTGAATGTTTTGGATTGCAGAGATGCAACGTGTCAACATGCCTCGAGGTAAAAATGCTGTTTTGATTCCACCTGCCCTGAAAGCAGTTGTTGTCATGCTAATTGGCCTATGTTCTGTGAGCCATGCAGCCACACACACACACACACACACACACACACACACACACACACACACACACACCCTGACAGCAAACAGTAAACAGCCTTTCTCAGATCTGCCAGGCTCTCCAGACTTCGGAGCTCTTGTTGGATCTTTCTGAGCATTTTGATCTAATTTACTTGGTCGTAACCTCCGTCCCCTTGTCTCCGTCTCTTTTCTTTCTGGCAGTTTCTTTGCAGCTCACTGAATCAGTATCAAAGCTGCTGCCTCCAGACCTCGGCTGCACTGATAGCCCTTTGCGGTGAGTCGTGTATGTGCTTCTTTCTCTCTTTTCTGTTTTCTCCCCTTTGCTTCAGCCGAGGAAAACTGCATCTCAGTGAGCACTGGGCTGCACTCTGCAAAGGATTCCAGAGTTATTGATGGAGGCGACGTCTCCTTTTGTGTCACAATCAATGGCTGGAGGTCCTCAGTGGAATTATTGGCGTATAGACGGAGTAAGAAGAAATAATAGCAGCAGTGGCAGCAGCAGCCATGGGCGTACTGACTGATTAATGTGTGTGTGTGTGTGTGTGTGTGTGCATTTTGTTGGACCAAAAGAATTATAGAAATCATTAATAAGAGCATAGCACCTACGTCACAGGCTTTGTCACCAGATTAGTGTCAGACATTAACGGGGGTGGTGTGGACTCAGGCGGTGTAGACAAGCATTTGTTGCTCGTTCTGAAATTGAAAAAGAGTCTGTGTTTCCCCCCCGGAGCTCGACTCTGAACCTCGTCTGAGTCGTACCTGCAGTGAAGCCCGACTATCATTCTGGCTTGAAGAGAAAAAAAAAGAAATTCTTATGCTACAAAAAAATACATGAGAAATGTGGATTGGATGTGCAAGAATCCTCCGGGCTCAGCTGGATCCCGTGAGGATTTGGGTCTGAACTTCAGTTTCTAGCAGGAGGAGAACTTCACATTTCTCATTTCAGACCGAGCACATCGAGTCAGCGTCAGCGAACACAGATGAAATAATAAAATATATCATCACACAAAAAAAGACAAAGACATTTAATACAGAAGAGGTTATTGTGGAGAAAACTCAAGACAGAATTTTTAGACGTATTCTTGAGACATGAGACGTATCAGTACAGACAGATCATGTCGTCGTTATCAGTTCATGAATAACTCCTCATGCAGGAAACCTGAGAGAAAGAGGGATTAAAAGTCAGTGCGTTCAGCTCTCAGTACTTTTGTATCTTCTACCTGAAGAGAGCTGCTTTGTTAGCGGTGATTCTTCGATAGTACTGCGAGGATCGAGACAACTCCGTCATCGGTTTAAGACTCGTCCTCAAGCACGTAGACCAGCTGTGATGGAGAAACAGCATATCACACACAATCTTCTGCTCTGAATAATGAAATGTCCTTTATTTGCTCAGGTAAACTGATGCAAACCATTTCAGGACCTGCATCTGAAGTCACAGTGATGCAAACATGCTGTTTCGCTGTGGGCAGCGGTGTTGGTGTTTCTCCTCCCCTCTCCGCTGCCGGTGACTGGGCGGCCGTTTGACACCATGTTCTTATGCAATCAGCCGAGGCATCGGAGCGTGACTATCGAGGAGGCGCGAGGGACGACAGCGTGCCAACCGAGAGCGACTGAGTGCTGCTCATGTATGTTAGGAGGTGCCGGAGAGGGACGAACAGATAGTGAGGGAGCGGTCAGCAGATATCAGAGAGACTCCTGTCAGAACCAGGTGAGAGGACGACATGGATGGATGAACGAAGCTTTGATGAGGAGAATAGAAGGGATCGAGATTATGGAGGAGGTAGAGACGACACACAGGAAGGCAGAGAGAGTGAGAAGGAACGTAACACCTAATAATCAAATAAAAACAGACACTTGGGAGGAAAGAGAAAGACGGAGTGTGTGAGGGATGCTGCAGTCTGTTCGGACTCCAGACTCACACACTGCATCACTCTCGCTCCGTCCAGGCCGACAACACAGCGCCTTTTGATTTATCCCCTAATTAGAAGCCTATAATGATGCTAAAAACTTTATCTGAACAGGGAATTTATCTGCTCGCCGCACACGATGGATGTAACAGAAGAGAATACTGATGAACTGCAAACAGGGTGACAGATAACGACAGAGTCTCTAACGCAGCCTGACCCCACAAGTCGTGAGGGCAGGAAGACATTTCAGGCATACTAATGGACAGAAGAATACACTATAGAATTTCACTATATTCTCACTTTCTGCACGTTTTGCAGAACGCAGAAAAATGCCCGGCCGCTGATATCACGCGTCCCCTGAGTGAAGCGGTTCTGCATATTAGCACTATTAGATGTTCTGCGGTTACAAACGGGAACAAAACCGTCTGCATAGTGTTTATGATCCAAAAGAGAGATGAGGAGGAGCTCAGCGTTCGTGTTCAGAGTCATTCAAACACCTTCAGTCGGTCCAAAACGTGCATTTATTCTGAAGAAGGAGAAACCTTCGTGTTTAAAGAGACGCTCACAACAGACCGACTGAAAAAAGAATTGACTAAGCAGAGCGAAGACATCCTGACTATCTGTTGTTTGTCTGCAGTAAAGCTCGATAAAAACTGGATAATACGTTTCCCATAATGCAACTCAGTTGTTTAGTTGAGTGGGAATGTGTAAACTCGGTCAGTCGACTCTGCAGTGGACGCTGGTTTTTATCACCTCGGCTTCGATCGAGTTAAATCCCACCGTGTGAAGCGATGACTCGTTACCAACATCTGGTGGTGGTAATTCTAAAAGGCCCTCTTGAATATAACCGTAACAGCTGATTCAGTGGAAGCACTTCTGGGCAACGTGTTTCAAAGTGAGACCTGCCTTCAGTTTGGCTGCAGCCCTGAACTAGCACGGCTAACTCTGATCATCTATAAGAGGCTAACAGCAGTCGTCTTGAAGCCATCCATCACAGCCAGCGCCACTGTCTCCTTTTTTATCATCTCAGCGGTGTCGCTGCTCCGTTTACTGGCTGCTGCTGCTGCCGGTAATGATGCTGAGAATCTATATATAGATGTATACTTTGAAAGTATAGAGGGGGGGTGAAGAGAATGACAGATGAGACAGACAGAGGAAGACAAGAAGCGATGAGGTGAAGGAAGTCAGAAAACTTAAATATGGAGGCAGATGGAGATGGAGAGAGAGGAGAGGCTGACGGCAGCTTCACCATGTGTGAAGGAAGAGAAGCCGCGAGACATCAACTCCTCTTCAAGCAGCCAATTAACCACACACTCACATTTAGCAAATTAAGAAAAGACATTAGAGAACGAATCAGCACAAAGTCAACATCGACATCATCGGCTTCAGCAGTAACATTATGTGAAACCAGCTCAGACGTGTTGCTGCTCACCTGTTGGGTTTAAATTCACTATTCATGCTGCTTCAGAGTGAAACTGAGACCAAAGTCTTCTTCTGACAGATGAAAACAAAAAATCAGCTCAGTACGTTCAGGGTGACCGGTACCTAATGTTAGCTAACGTTAGCAAACGTTAACAAACTTTATGTTATTACATCTCTGACTGGTTTTCACACTGTAGCATTTAATTAGCAGACGGAGACGTTGAGTCAAACCGACTCACAACTGTGACCCGACCTGTGACGAGCACCCGTCTGCCCCTAAAATCAATTCTGTACTCGTGTTTCCTCACAGAACGAGGTTTCTAAAATCATCTGTTCACTTTCAGCTGTTTCAGGAGTCGAGTTTAGTTACTGCTGCTGAAAACACAACGTTTCCTGTGATGCTGCTTCATGATAAAAGCTTTTAAGTGACTAAATAACAGGGGTGCTTTTATTGTGAAGGAGTTACAGGCTGGCAGAAGGGTGGGTGCCTGTTGGGAGGCAGGGTGGATGCAGCTCAGCTTCACTCTGGAGCAGGTGATGGAGAGCAGATCAGGTTGAGCTTCCCTGAGCTGCTTACTGTGTTTCTAGTCTCGCCTCACTTTGAATTCTTCCTCTGTGGTGGGTAGGTGTGCGTCTCTGAATCTTACTGCTCGCTCACATTTGCATTTTAAAGGAAGACATAAACAAGTTATTTGCATCCTGGAACATATTTCTTGGAGTTTTACATTAACACACAGCGTGAAGTGCCAGCTTGTTTTTTTTTTACAGATGCTTTCCCCTCGCTGTGATCTCCGACTTCAGCTCAGTAAGTGGTGAACTACTTCACCTCACAGGCATCTTTTTTTTTTTTTTTGGATCTCTTGTCCCTGTCACTCTTTCATGGCTCTGAATTTAATTCAGCGGTTGTCGGCCCCTCGGGAGCCGGACCGCTCCCTCAGTGTGTTAGAACTCAAGCGTGACACAAAAGAGAGAAGCAGTAAAAAATGGATTTCTCTTGTGGGCGTGTGCGGATGCTGCTGCTTTGTAGCAGTGACCTCACCATGTTGTGTTGTTCTTCGTCTTCATCAGAGCGTGTTTGCACTGCTGATTAGCTGTTTGCAGACGAGGGAGCTCTGATCTCCTGACAGCGGCTCTGACAACAGCTGTTACGCGTCTTCACGTCGCTGCAACGCTCTCAGAGCGTCATTCCTGTGATGCCACGGGGAAATTCCACTGGAGAAGATGTTCTCCTCATTAGGGGGAAGAGAAGAGAAAGAGAGAAACTTCCTTTTGTAAACAATGGATAATCTCCAAAATATACATGAAAGCCTCGATTCTGCACTTGAATTATGTAATCCGCGAATCAAACGTATCCTGATCCCAGTCAGGGGTTTGGATGTTGCATAACACCGAGGAAGTCAAACAGCTCGGGGCGTCATCCTTACTTCTTCTTCTTCTTCTTCTTCAAACAAACGGCTTTCCTCTGCTCTCAACAATGGCAGCTGTTACTGTATTATATTAAAAAAAAGCAGATAATTGCAATTCCCTGTCTCTGTTCTCTCGGTTGTTCTTTTCTCTTCCTGCTCGCCCCCACATGCACTCACGCACACAGACTGCTTAGCAAAATGAGACAGACGACGCTGATTGCCGTGAGTTTCTTTTTGCCTGACAGGGACGGACGTGCAATCAGCGGCTCTGAAGCCTCGGATTCCTTTTTTTTGCTCGCATAAAGACAAACACACAATTAAGAGCGTGTTTTTGATTTTTAACTGTTTTTCGATTCATTTCGCTTCCAACGTCGAGCAGCATCCTGAGCACACGGATCATCCGGGCTTGGCTTCTCTACTTCCAAAGGTGTTTCTGTTTTGCCTTTCGAGGCCTGATTTAAAAATATATATATAGTAAAACATAAAAATTCCCCTCATGCACTGGATTGCAGAGAATAACTCAAGACGGAGCTCACAAAGCCTGAAGTAATGATTTGAGTTACTGTTCTCAGCGAGTCAATCAATAAGACAAATTAACCTTTTTTTCTCCTGAGTGACTCACTTTAATAGCACCACCAACACATTTCATCTCCTCAGACGGTGGTTTCCCACAATCCTCTCCGTAACAATGATTCACCCTCCCGATGCCGAGTGAGGATGACCGTTTTCACAGAATGATCTCAGTGGCGAAGCAGCTTAAATCACGCACCACCTCCCCGCTGCAGTCGTTGAATTATCCGAGGGTGACGGGGCAAATGAATTGGAACGCCACATTTTTATTTTTTTTTATCTCACCTCATTTTCTCCTTCGCTGTCTAACATGACAGTGTTATCTACTATCAGAGAGGATCTCCCCCCCCCGCTGATTTATTGCCTTATTCCAAGGGCAGACGCATGATTGGCAGAGGGTGAACACAGCACGCGTGGTTGCTTTGTGCTGCGCCACGCCCAGTTTCCATCTCCAAGGGAAGGGTGACAGGCAGGAGATAATGCTTTAGTTACACCCCCCTTTTTTTTCCATTTGCAGCACTTACAATGGAAAACACAGCAGATGTGTTTCCACTCTGCATGCAGGCGACGTCAGTGGTCCAGTATTTTACAGGCAGAGAGGAGAGAGACTGCAGCCGCACTGCAGAAACACGCCTGTCGGTGTCAGCCGTGTGTTCAGAGTGGTCGTCCCTGAGCACGGACCACAACCTGAGAGGAAAACATCCTCCTCACATGTTGGAGTTACAGTATTTACATCGTCACGTGCTCTGGAAGCGGGGCTCGTTTTGATGCTGCAGCAGGAGAAAATATACGGTTCATACTTCATTACTTCGGCATCTTTAGGTGTACTGAAACATCGCCGAGGTCGGTGCATTAGTTCATCCACCACAGATGAAGATTTCCTCACAACTATCTGATTGACTGCTGTGACGTTTAGTCCAAATATTTCACCATGAGACTTTCTCCTCAACTTCTTCGCTATTTGCCAGGAAATTTGGTGCAATGGTGTCATCATGACTGAATAAATGCTGGGACTTGTTGAAACTTTGTGTTTTTTTTACGTGAGGATTTCCATCTTCCATCTCGTTGTCTCGTTGTGTTCAGGCACAATAGAGAGACGCTTTAGTTTATTCAGCTCTGTCGCCACAAAACACCTAAAACTGAAAACTAAAAATCTGAAAGTGATTCATACTGTAGAAATGATTCTGAGGTTGTTTTTTTTTCTTATCAAATGTACAAATTCAATGTATCTGTGGTTAGTAGAAATGTACCATGCCAACATTCAATTCTGGCGTCTAAGATAATCTAAATTCTTACATACAGCTGCCAGTTATTCTGCAGATTCTACGTCTGGAGAACAAACGTTTCCATCTTTGTTTCCCTCCCTCACTTTACCTGTGTCGTGCTGTGAACTGTTCAACTGGCACCAAACACTCGTCGTCGCAGGTCGTTCTACCGCTGAACTTCACTTTTATTATTACTGACTGGACAAAGTGTGATCGCCCAATTCAGCCATCTTAGAAAAGGCAAACGCTTGTGTTTCTCTGCAGGCTGGTTCAACAGTCGACGACGAATCTTTCATATGTGCCTGATGCAGATTTTATTTTGAGTTGTGCCGTGTGTTACATCTGAACGTGCTTTATGAACGGTTGAATTGGGAGTTGTTTTGTTCATTTTTCTAATCTTAAAATTCCATCAAGCAGAAATGTTCTTTATTTCATTAACAGAATCGACAGAGCACCTCGACATCACGTCCCTCGCTTCTTTAAAACCGTGTCGGAGCGCGAGGACACGGCGTGCAGCACTCTGCTTCCATCAGACGCTTCAGCTCCTCTTCACTGGGAAATGTCTCCACATGGAAATCACTGTGTGTTTGCTCTCAAGGTTAAATCTAAAAGACTGCTGGGCAGGGCAGCGAATAGTGATGAGTCTGAGGAGGGAATCTGGATCTAACTGGAACATAAAAGCAGTTTATTGCAGGAAGACTCAAAATCACAGGTTTGATTTAAATAATCTTGAAGATTTCCATGTGAATAAAAGGTGTAACTCAGAAGAACAAAACAGAGAGCCAGAGTTTGTATCGGCGTTGCGTCACCAAGGTGGAGATGAAGATGATTCTTTTGGACTTGCAGGCACCACTAAAGTTTATAATAACGTCAGTCAGCACACAGTTTGACTTTGTTACCTCCACTGATATTTTCTGTTAGCGAGCTGTCAGAAATACACCTGCGACTGTCGCTTATCGCCATCGGCGTCTCCAAAGAGAACGACGCTCGAGATGACAACTTTAAACGTTCTCTGTTAACCGACTGATGTTTGTTAAGAGTCCGGTTCAGCTGTTTGCACGGCGCTGGTCCGGTCTGGGAAACACCATTTGGTTTGGGGGAACACCGTCATCGACACGCTGTCATCTGGTACCAGACTGAGATTCTGTTGACAGTGACATTTGTTGTGCGGTCCTGCCAACTGGAGATGTCAAGAAAGTGACTACACATTTAGTAATGTTGTTGTCGATGAAACTGATGCTGCTGACAGTTGGTCAGTGGCTGGTTTGCTCCGTGTGAATCATTATCGAGTTATGAAAGTTAACAATATGGGCAGTAGTTCCTAAAATTGTTGGCTTGTGATCCCCGAAACAAAGAGACGTCTGTGCCCAGTAAAAAATATGGTTTATTTAAATCATTTTTAGAGCTATAATTAGCCAGATACCTGCAAGAACAAGAGCAGGAATTAAAGGGAAAGGCTGTAAAATAGAATAAACGGAATTATGTTTATTTAATCTTTCCTTGCAGCCCATTAGATTCTGATCTGGGGCCCGTTTAAAGGAGTCCGAACACCCAGGATGGGTTGTATGAATGCAATAACGCACTCGTACCTGCCAGTGTGAGAAAATACTGGACAAAGAAGAGGAGGGAAACATTTTTGTGTGTTACATATTCATCGGAAACGATTCCGGTCACCCGTCATCCAACCTGACAGCTGCGGTCCAAACAGAACCTCAGCTAAGCGTGATGGACGGGCTTCCACTGTATGTGTTTTCATACCAACTACAGATGAAGAAATATCTGCTGCAGTCCAGACTGCAGTTTACCCTTGACTGATTATTGTTCGAGGCTTTCCGAGCGTGAATAACTGCTGGCTATCAAATGTCAACATCCATCTCCTTCATGCTCGGGAAACCTGGAGTCGCTTCGAGTTTACAAGTTCACTTCCTAACTCTCCTTAAAGACTGCATTTCTCAGGTGTTTGGTGCCGGCCGCGTGTTTGTTCTCTTCCAGTCAAATAAAGTGAATTAAGCCAATTATTGTTCCAGCTTCGCGTCCCCGAGGCCTCCACAGGAGACGCGCTCCCCCGAGCCTCAATCGATGCGTCTTCCATTTTTAGAAGCAGCCGATACGGTTATCAAGACGAAGTGGAAAAAGCCTCCGCTGCACCACCTGACTGCCAGCCAGGCGTCTGTAGCTACCTGCCTCCTCCCTCCTCCCTCCCTTCAGCAGGGAAAGCCTAGGAAGGAGAATCCCTTTGTATGAACTGCAGAGCCGTAACGCACTCGGCCAGGCGGCGTGACGAGCTGACTGCAGAGGTGAGAGAGGAGAGACGAGAGGAGAGACGGGGGGAGAGACGGGAGGAGAGACAGGAGGAGAGACAGGAGGAGAGACGGGAGGAGAGACGGGAGGAGAGACAGGGGGAGAGACAGGAGGAGAGACAGGAGGAGAGACAGGAGGAGAGACGGGAGGAGAGACAGGAGGAGAGACAGGAGGAGAGACGGGAGGAGAGACAGGAGGAGAGACGGGAGGAGAGACAGGAGGAGAGACGGGGGGAGAGACAGGAGGAGAGACGGGAGGAGAGACGGGAGGAGAGACGGGAGGAGAGACAGGAGGAGAGACGGGAGGAGAGACAGGAGGAGAGACGGGGAGGAGAGACGGGAGGAGAGACGGGAGGAGAGACGGGAGGAGAGACGGGAGGAGAGACTGGGGGAGAGACAGGAGGAGAGACAGGGGGAGAGACGGGGGGAGAGACAGGGGGAGAGACGGGAGGAGAGACAGGAGGAGAGACAGGGGGAGAGACGGGAGGAGAGACAGGAGGAGAGACGGGGGGAGAGACGGGAGGAGAGACAGGGGGAGAGACGGGAGGAGAGACGGGAGGAGAGACGGGAGGAGAGACTGGGGGAGAGACGGGGGGAGAGACAGGGAGGAGAGACAGGAGGAGAGACAGGGGGAGAGACGGGAGGAGAGACGGGAGGAGAGACAGGAGGAGAGACAGGAGGAGAGACGGGAGGAGAGACGGGAGGAGAGACGGGAGGAGAGACTGGGGGAGAGACGGGGGGAGAGACAGGGAGGAGAGACTGGGGGAGAGACGGGAGGAGAGACGGGAGGAGAGACAGGAGGAGAGACAGGGGGAGAGGGGCTTCTCGTCTTTCATCTCTGGCTCTTTGCATCTCCTCTCTCTCTCTCTCTCTCACTCTCTGTCTTGCTCTCTCGCTCTCCAGCTGTCTGTCTCTGTCCTCGTCTCATCAGTATGCAGAGCCAGGCCTGCTCTGTTCTGCAGTGTGGGTTTGTGAACGCTGCTGCATGTCAGAGAGGGAATCGCACTGCAGTGGCGGGTGGGGTGAGCGCACACACAGACACACACACACACACACACACACACACACACACACACACACACACACACACACACACACACACACACACACACACACTAAACCCCTCCTGTGCTGCACCAGGACATCCTTTTTGGATTGACAGTGTCGCTTCTCTTATATATTGACGACTATATTTTACAGTAAATGTTCTTCTGCAGTGTTCAGGCTATACAATATATATATTAGCATAAAGATCAGGAGAAAGATTATTTTAGATTAAGACTATAGATGAATTTGGCACCTGATTTATAAGTTGAACTGAACAGAAGACGGTCAAAATTCATCTCTGCATGTTTAAAAATGTGTCAACTCCAAGAGAGAAACTTGCACCTACTGTGGTTTTTTACGATGTGACTTCATAAAAGTACGAGAGACAAACTCCCACAGAGTCAAACGGTTTCTGTTTGCGGCACATGACGGGTCGATGTGAATGAAGCTCCTGTTGCTCCTCTCTCTCTCTGCGACCACACCTCGAGGAGGGAAAGATGCAGCGTGCAGCTGAATCAGGAGCTTCTCCGTTCTTGGACGGCACATTATCAAAGAAGGGGGGAAAGAAAGGGAGTGAAGCGCGATGATTGATCTGCAGCCGCTCTCACACTTCATCAAGTCACCGCTCTGCAGGAAGGGCCACTGGGTTCACAGTCTGAACACCTCCACTGAATTAAGAGCGTGAAACCTGTTGACTTATACAACTTTCCTCTAATTTACTACATGTGATGGATACAGTACTTGTATTTTCTTAGCTTCTGTCTTTATAACTTCAGTTCTGTTCTGTTCTGATTGACTATAAATCAATTACTTGATGTTTTTGTCTAGTTTGATTCTGATGAGATAAAAGAGAAATGAATATGAATTTGTTCACTCGAATCCTTTTCTTTGTTTCTCGTACTTATTTTCCCAAAAGTCTCAGTTTAGTGTCAAAGGTCACGACACAGAACAAACACCAACTGCAGCCTGGACTCAAATGTTGTCGAAACATTTAGGTTTTGTAAATTTAAACTTTATTTTATGGCCTTTGATTAATGTATTTTAAACATTTAGCAAACTACAGGGTCTGCTGCACAAAAACTCTCTGCAAAATCACTTTTTAACTTCACTACAGTGTTACATGCAGGTTAAAGGATAAGTTCATGTTGAATTCAGGTGAAGTGTCGTAGTCCACAAAACATTTCTGGAGCGTCACAGCAGAACAGCGTCGCAGCGTTCGCCCTAAACAACTGAAGTCGAGTGGAAACATGGAGAATAATGTTCCTACAGCTGGTGAAGTCTTTGGAGGCCCCGAGATCAGAAATTGATTTCAAAATGCATTATTTACTCCCTAAGCGTGCGGTCCAGCCCGTGCAGACGGGAGCCGTGCTAACACTTAACTCAGACTGCTACTGTGAAGATTTCAGCTTATAAAGGATGGAAATAAAATCTTTTCACATCAGTGTGGGATCTGTTGTCTTCTGGAGACTTGGACTACACCGTCCCCGTCTGCTGCAGCGCTTCACTGTGAAGCTCCAGAAATGTTTTGTAGACTACGAAACTTCCCGCACCTCGGCTGAACTCATCCTTTAACGGACGAGGCGCCAGCGCGGTAATTGCTGCATATCTGCTTCCACCTCCAAGCTGGATATTCGCCTGCAGCAGGCAAACTGAATAAGACTTCAGAAACAATGTGCTTCAACAATGGATCATATTACAGCCCTGTAACACCAGAACGCACCGGAGACAAAGCAGCTGGGAGTCGATCGAGCAGGATAGATAGCGAGCCGAGCTGCTAAGTATCTGAAATTATGGGGCTTCTTTATTAGCGCCCCTCCTGCTATTATGCTGTTTAGGTGTGTTCATTTCGGGGCAGATGATTGGGCTGCTGCAGCTGTGCGGTGCTGCCCGGCTCTGCTCTCCGCTGCACAGGAGAGGAGACTTCAATGGATTTTCTCTCCTGGCGCTGGTTGAACCCAATTACACTTGAAGCAATAAATCCTTAGCAATGCAATTTCCCCTCCAGACAAGATCTGCCGGGCTTCCCCCCTCGCTCTCTCTCTCCTCCCTCTGCCACACACACTCATAGTCTCTCTCCCTGTCTGTCTCTCCCCTCGCTCACCCTTTATCCCCCTCTTTGTCTTCCTCGTCTCTCAGTTTATATATATGTCGCTCCTCCTGTCTCCTACTCCTTCTTCTCCAATTCCTCTCGCTCTTTATCCATCCTCTCTCTCTCTTATTACACCACTCTCCCCGTGACCTTCATCCCTCCCGCCTGCACGTCTTACCCACTTTTCCTCCCGTTCGCCATGCCACCTTTCTGCCGCCGTCGTCTCATCATAGCCCCTCTTGTTTTTCCTCATCGCGCTCCGTCTTCCTCAGATTCGCCGCCCATCATTCGTCTTTGTCTCGATGGCTTTCCTGCACACATCTCTCTTCGTGCGCCCTCCCTCCCTCCGTCCTCTGCAGGCTGGTGTTTTCCCGCTTGCTCAGATTATTACAGAGAACATGTGCGGCGCTTTTTAACCTGCTGTGATGATGAAGTGCGAGCCCTGCAGAGTCCATCACATGTGAAGGGCATGTCAGGTTCATGTAGTCGCTACAAGGACAGTCGCTAATGAACTAACTGAATGTTTCCAGCTATATTTAGCTAATACTACTGACCTGATGTTGTATGTTTTATGGGATTTTCTTCTGTTTTGCTTGTTGCACTAGGAATTATACTACTATAAGAAATAGTGGGAGGCAGTAGGAGTTTTAGGGGAAGCAACAAGAGAGGCATTAGCATGAATTAACCTAATTCTATCAGCCACAGAAGCGTACATGTATGAGGGACTAACCAGTGCGTCACTGCACACGCTGCAGATGCAGAATGAACCGTACGTATGTGCACCATGTGAGGTTAAGTAGCATCATCAGTATCATGAATGCGTCCATCCACTGAACACAACTGAGGCGTTTCAGCAGCAGAGTAAGTAGATTTTTTGTCATTTGCACCACAAACAAATGAAAGTGATGAAGACAAACGATGTAGATTGTCTTTTGAATTCATGACACTTGTCAACTAATAAGTAGGAGATGTAGGTAATGTCAAAATGTTAAACCAGAACTTGAGAAAACATGAAAAAATGATGAGTTAAAGTTGCTTCTGCTGCAGGGACGACGGATATCAGTGGGCTATAAACCAGAAGTTGATAAAAAGCAGATTTTTTTCTGATTATTGCAGAAAATGCAACACATGTTTAGGACACTTACATGTTTTGTTCAGTATCAGTTTACACAAATACAAGTGACAGGAGTAAAAAGCTAATGTTGGGTTATTGTACCAAATTCCCCCGTCAGGCGCAGAGAAGCAGCCTTCGCTGTTAACACGGTCGCCAGGAGGAACGCCAAAGCGTGTTGCCAAACTGCGTAACTACATCGTCCCATGAGCAAACATCCTCTGAAGCGGTGGATCTTTTTTTTTAGCATGCTGCACTGCACCTTCTCTTGACTAAAATATGAAATGATAAAATCTCGCTGAGTTGAAGCAGAAACTCTGCAGCAGTTCAGCAGCGACTCCATCTGTGTGATAAGAGACAGAATTGAAAGATTATACAGAGGCATTTTGAGAAACACCCCGGTGGTCTTGAGGCAACTTGCACATACGCACACGGCTAAAGTGCAGAGTTTGTTTGTATCCGGCGGCGTGATTCTGCCTCACAGCGTTAGCTCTGCTGTTACTGGGCCTATGTGACATGTCAGTGAAGCTGTGGGTGTTGTTAGTTCAAAGAAAGTACAGTAGCTTTCTTCTCGCTGCGGCTGCTTCGCGCCCCGAGGCGAGAGCTTTGTTTTATCTCACTGATTATTCTCTTCAAATGCAAACAGAGACCTGGGTTTGTTTTTCTGAATCCTGCGGCAGAATGAGCAACAGCAGTGAGAGAGAAAGACCCTCCACAGCGGCCATCAAGGTGAAATCAAAAGTTAATGCTTGAGCAATGAAAAGCCCACATTTCTGTTGGTTCTCTGCATTAATCATTTCCCAACCAGCATCTTATCCCCTTATGTTCATTTACAGTATGTTTTTAACCTGTAGGCTCATGTAAACATACCTGACACACCTGATCAGGGATGTGTTTGTCTAGACGAGCCGCACGATTCAATCATTTTATTCCCATTCAAGTTAGCCGGTTGGTCAGCGGAGGTCTCTGGTTCGTTCAAAAACATCCTGGTGGTTTTATACTCAGGTGGTTGAGCTGTTTTTGGCTTCATGCGCCTCTGAGCAGCTTTCGTATCGATGACCGAGGGCCACTTTATCCAGGTATCCAGTTTGACTGTTGGATCTGTGGTTTGAAAAGGACAAAAAGGCGAGCGTCCCCTCAGAGTTGCCGTAAGGCAGGAGCTGTTGGTGTTTGTGACATGTTGAAGGGGAAATGAAAAGGAGTTTGTTGCTGCTCGGTGCACTAATGCATCCAGCGTCCCATTTATTATATCCTTATTAAACCTGCCCAGTGAGGCAAACCCACAGACGCCTGACAGTGAAGTTTATGTTCTGCAGGCTGCTGTTAGTGTGTCTCTCTCCATCGTGTCCTCGCTTCTTCACTTTAGACAGCTGGTTTACTTTGTTACAAGCCTCTGAGGCTGCACGCAGCCAAGTCACGGACACGTGGTGGAGACGAGATGAAGACCCCCGAACCGGGAGAAACGTCAGACGCTCATCAAGCAGGGAGGCGAGAGTTGATCTGACTTCTTCACTGGTGACAGTTTTCTCTGCTGACTACATTCAATCCAGTGGCCGTCTTCCTACCTTAAATGTTGCTGTGTCTCAGTTCAGGTCTGCATCCTTCAGAGGAGCGTTTGAAGGCCAATTATGTCACAACACCGCGTGAAGTCTGTCCCAGTCTGAAGGCTCCTCCAGAGGCTCCGTCTTCTCCCTGTTTCTGGAGGACGCACTGCTACGATCCTTCATGGCCTCACATATCCCAAGATTCTCTACGCACCCGAAAAAGAAGAAAGAAAGACAGAAAATGGTGACGTCGCGTGGTGTAGATCGTCACTTCCGCGGGCCCGGGCGGCGGAAATCGTGACGTAAGAGTAAAACATCTGGTGACGCAACCAGGAAATGCTCCAAAGGCTCGACTGTCACATTTACCAACAGCTGACCAGGTTAACAAGGTTTTTTGGCAAAGTTACGCTTCAGCATGTGACGCAGGTGGCTTCCTGTTTAAACAGCTGATTCCAGAGCAACAGATGTTTTCTTACAACTGATTTACAGACGACGATCTCTGCTGGCTAATACATCTCTCACATGTTAATGATGCAACCTAATTTAATGCATCATGAGTTTGAAACTAGCTTATTGGCACTAAGAGCGAAGTCGCTTTACAGTCATCGAAGTGTAAAAGTCTTGATGAACGTTAATGCATCTTACATACTTGGTGTCAGTGGACGATGAGTCTTAGATCTGAAGTTTGCGTCAGTGAACGGGCTACAGCCAGCAGATGTGTGTGCTGATGAGACTGATTCCCTCCGTTTGCTCTTTTCCCCCACATTGTCTTCAGGGTCAGAGCTGTCAGCTGTGGGTCAGATCCCGCAGTGTGAGGAAGGGGACGCTGATATAATTGATCTGACATTTCCAAAGATTACTCATTTTTTGTTCACACTAATGTCCCGCAAAGGAGGCGAAGTCATTACAAATCTGAGTGTGTTGGCTGATTGTCAATATGTCTGATTAGTTTGTGTGTGTGAAATGATTTCTACACAATCCTCTCGTGTGGTGGGAGTGAGTCGTGGATCGAGGCTACGTTACAGTTTTACTGTAAGTAGTCTGAGCTGCATAATCAGGTCACAACATCAGCCCTCCAGCAGCGGCAACAACCCCGACTTCTGCTCCTGTTAGACGATGTGTCATGTATTGACCCTGAACACATATCGTGCAGAACACCATCGTTCAGGCTGATGTGTGACGTGTTCCTGTATTTAGTTTACTGCGATCAACTGCAGCTGTGTACAAGTAGTGACTGAATGGACCTTTACAGAGCGAAACAAAGCACAAGTTTCCGTCTGAATGGAGGGAACCTGCTGCACCATCACGACCTTGAATTTAAATCTGATCAGAGAATTTATTTTTAAGGCCCTGAAAAGATATTTTTTCCATAAACTTCCTCAAAGAGCAATAAATGAATGAATACAACGTGTTTTTGTCCAAGAAAAGGTATAAATAAAGATACAGAATGAGATGTTTCTGTCTCTTTGTTCTGCCTGGGCTTTTCTCGTGGGTTCTGGCTGGAAACAGAACCACGTAGTTCTGCTTTATAAAACTGTGCACTGAGAAGAACATAATATGATAGTAAGAAGGTACTTGTACTGTGTTAATCAACTTTAAATACTTCACTATTATTCTAATTCCAGCAGTTTTACTTGTGATTCAGTAATATCGCAGTAATCTAACTGTACTTTCCACCACAAGTTTGCTTTAGTTTACTTTAAGGTAAATCCAGCTTTTCTTTTTAATGTTTTGGACGAATACAAAGTTTTAAAGAAATTCTGTGTTTGTCTGGAAACAATACGCTGAACTGTACTATACTTGAACTGATATTTATGTAGATGAACGGCGTGTTTGCTGTAATCAGCGAGCGAAACACACAATCAAAACCCACCAGCTCCCTTTATTTATTCTGCAGACGCTCAAACAACCTTAAATGTTTGTTTCTTTGGGTCCGCGGTGCCACAGCTTCTCATTTCGGGCAAAAAAAACATTACGAAACATATCTTTAATGTAAAAAGTGGGTGTGGGAGGTCTCTGTAATCAGACTGATGCACAGGAGCTGCTCTCCACTATCAGCCATGGATTGCTTAAGATAGACCTCTGAATATTTAATGAGGATTCTTTTCAATGCCTATTTTTATCAGCTTGGCTCAATAATTCAAAGCGCACTTCTTCTGTTCTCATCTGCAGTGTGTGTGTGTGTGTGTGTGTGTGATTGCACAGTACATGTATGTCTGTCTTGTTGTGTGCAGATAGAGACAGAAGCTTCCAGCTGGAAGTAAAAGTCTTGGTTCGGTCTGTGTCAGTTGCTGGCTGATGCGTTCGAGCGCCACACTGAGCTTTCAAAGACGTCTAGCCGAGGAAACAAGTTCAGGTCTTCCACTTGGTCCCGACCAGCCTGTCGTCCCGTCAAACACTGCAGGGGGGGAAAAACTGGTTGTGTTCTTCGGGATCTGTAATATTCGCCGCTGAGACGAGAGGGAAATTATAAACTGCCAAGTTTTACCACAAGCTCCTCCGACTCCCGACTGCAAATGATGTCATCTCCTCCTCGAGTCTTCAGTCTGTTTTCGAATAATGAAACGCTAATCAAGCTCAGACACGGACAGACGCCCAGTACTTGACCTACAATCAAACAAACCAGTCGAGCAATCAAAGTCCATGCTCCCTTTTTTTTTCTCCCCCCAATCAGGATGAACGGCAGGTTTGGATCAGGAGCCAAATCTAACAACGCCTTCCTCACAATGTTGCCACAGAGCAAATTTAGATTGATTTAATTAGCTGCATTTATGATCGCCCCGAGTCCGGTGAGGAGAAATGACGCGAGCACGCGAGACGTGATAACGAGGCCTGTGGGCTCGGTCGTTTGGCAGAGTTATAACTTCAGTTAGTAAAGATCTGAAGTAAACCTGCTTCTCCTGCTCGTCTGGTTGTTAATGTCAGCGTCGGTCCAGAACATGAATATAAAACTGCAGCATTTCAAGTTCTCATCAAATTCAATGAGACGACCAAAACCAACATTGGGTTAATAAATACGTAACAAATGTCTTCTGGAAATGACTCATGAAGGAAAAACAATGTGAAACCAATCTGGCACGAGGACGTGTTGATGTTATCTGTAGCAGACAGGATTTATTAGATATCAGAGGTGGATTTCATTGTTGGATATCGAGATTCAGTTCCCGTCGGTCAGTTCAGCAGGAAGAATCGTTCGTATCGTTCGTTTGTTTGTTCGTGCAGTCGTGTTTCCGGTACAACGTGGTTTAGCGGTGAATCATGTGATGAACAGTTCTCAGCTCCTGGTTTCAAACAATCATGTTAACGGTCAACAAAACACTGTCGCAGCTTCATGATTGTGTACTTTCAGACAACACAACAGTGGATAATGTTTATATTCACCTTGACATTAAATTGACATGTACTGACGGTAAGACAAGGGTGAGCTACGAATGAAATGAAATGTGTTTCTCATGGAAACGGTTGCTATGCTTTCCTGTTTCTCATTGGCTAATATTCGACGACAGTGTCCTAAACTCAGCATACGATTGGCTGGTTCTCTTTCCTCGTCACCAGTCTGATCACTAAAAAGTGAACAACACAGCGACTCGTCTGTGAGAACAACAGAACGAACAAGAGAGAAGAGAACTGTGGAATCAGGTCAGTTCGTTCGCGTTAAAGAGTCGTTCCTTCAAACTGATTTGTTTGCAAACGAGTCATCTTTATTAAATATTGTATAATTCACAAAAGTTTTATAAGCAACTATTACTCAACACAACTGAAGGTGTGTTGATGAAGTGTGTTGGTCATCATGAACGTGTCATCCAGCAGCTCATCTGTGTTTTTTTATAATAGATTCTTGTTGTCTTTTCCATAAATGCAGCACATGCAGTCGCATCCGTTCACTGATTGGCTGTTTTAATTCCTGCCCAACACTCACTGGCTCATTCATAACTCAGCTGACTAGTAACATCCAATCATCTTCAAACAGGCCAATATGACCTGATCCTCTCCTTTTCCTCTTTTTTTTTTTTACCTTTATCCCTCTAATGCACTCGTGCCAACACAGTTTGCTGCAGCAGCTCCGTCCACCACCACCCGACCTCCTCCTCTGATTCTGGGTGTCGTTGATTTAACTCATTTATTGGACGGAGAAGAGCGAGTTCGAAATAAACACCTTCGCTTGTCTGCAACATTTACCACGTCTTGATGTGTGTGTGTCTCCTTTATATTGAATTGTTTCATGTGTTTGCTTCCTGTTTTTGCGTTAGACTGTATATGTGTGCAGACAGGAGTGTATCTATTTGATGCATGTGTGTGTCTGTGTGCGACAGATGGCCCGGGCGCCCTCCACGCCCATGTTCGAGCGGCGCTCATGCCGGCGGTGTGCGTCGCTCGCCCTGCGTGTGTGTTCTGTTCGCGGGTGTGTTTCCTCCCTGCGTGTGTGTGCCGTGGCAGCGTGTTTTCTCTCCGCGGCGACCGGGAGTCGGTGCTGCGGCCCCTGATGGCTTCAGAGAGACAGAAGCAGCAGACGGAGAGCTCGGAGGCTCACGTGGGAACCAGACGAGCACACAAGGCGAAAGACGAGGCACTTTGAGATTTTATGGTGGGTTTTGTTTTTTTTAAATCCAAGGTTACAGCTGAGCTGAAAGTGATTCACAGGCTGACTCACTGCTGCTTTTACTGCCTAATCAAAGACAACTTAGTCTTCCCGAAGGTGCTTTATTACATTCTGTGGGTGTAAAACTACACTCACTTATAATCAATCATATGGTGCAATTGTGATCATTTCTGGAGGAGAAGCTAAAGATGCACACGGTCATTTAATAATCAACCTTTTGTGCATTTAATGCTCCACTTACACTCACTTATATCGTCCTTTAGTTTACATTTCTGGACTCTCTCTTGCTCTGTCGGGATGATGAAGGAAAACCATCGATAACATCCGTCTCACCTGTGCTGTGAAAAGTGTCTGTTGTCTGAAGAACGAGTTGGTTAACAGAGAGAGTGACAAAGATAACGTGTCTCCAGTTTTATGGAAACTCCTGCTTAAATAATTACCTCATTTTTGCAGGACAGCTTCTGTTTAGGTTGGAGCACACACACACACACACACACACACACACACACACACACACACACACACACACACACACACACTGCACTGTTACATAACAGCAGACGGAGGTTGGCAGAGCAAAGCAGATGGAGCATCTTATTAATGGGGGATGACAGCGAAATGTTTAAGATCGGAGACAACGGCTCACTGACGAGTGCTGAGCGGAGTTTACTCGTGTTTTCTCACCTCTCTGTCAGGCTCACACAGGTGAGGCTTCACAACAAGGTCATCTTCAGCATTTAAAGCCCAAAACACACCCACAGAGCATCCACACGGGGGTTTCCTGTTAGCATGTGTTCATTTATTGGCTTGCCACTTCAGCAGGCAACTGCCAGCCCGGCACAAAATGACAGATGCAGTTAGCAGCTAGCTGCTTATTATTACACCTTACATGAACAAAGCGTAGTTGTTAATACTGTACAACAATGGAAAAGGAAATAATAATAATAAATTAAATAATTGGTTTCAACAAGGAAACCAATTACATGTAAGCTTATGAAAAAATAACCCATCTTCTCACCTGCTTTATTAGCTCAGTAAACAGTTTCCTGATTGGTTAATGGTCCCAATCACTAGTGTCAGGTGTTCTTTTAAAAAAACAAAACAGAAACAAACACAGGGTTTGTCTTAGGACATGGCTACCTTGTGATTGAGACGTTAAATAAAGGATCAGGATGTCCACCTAAGCTCCACCCTATCGTCCAAATATGGTCACTTCTGGCTCCAAAAAACCAAGATGGCGACAGCAACAATGTCAAACTCAAGGCCGAAGCATTAAAACGACGGATGTGCAGGTTTGAACATCACCTCGTATTTTACAGTTTACACCCATTTGTGTATTCAGACTTTCACACATTGTTTCAGTCACTTATTACCTGCAGCGTGGTCAGTTCATACGTCCGTATTATCCTGATGGTTTAATGCTGCGTGACAAATCTGCACAAACCGGACACTGACCGTCTCTGAGCTGATGGAAACCCTCCGGTACAGCCCGACAAACACAACATGTAAATATACCTGAACATGCAACGAGAGGAACACGCTTAAATAAACATATGAATCTAAATGCTAATGCAGGAGGAGGCTGAGAAGATGGAGGGAGTTAGATTACAGCATATGGAAGACTTGACTGACTGTAAAATGATTTACAACCGCACACACACACACACACACACACACACCTCCCACATTTATCTGTCTGTCTTAATGACACACCAGAACAGACAGATATCATTTGTGTCTGTATTTACATGTGTGAGCAACGAGCACACATGAATTCCTCTCGCTGGTTGAGGATGGACGAGGATGTTAACGGTTCACCGAGCGATCCGTCCTCCGTCTCCATCCTCCATCCATCTACCCATCCATTCATCACTCCTTTCATCCCTCCCCCTTTGCAAAAGCTGCATTTATGTAAGACACACTAACACTAAAAGCCAAATGGAGTGAAGTGGATCTACATTATGGCCTCTGCTGTGAGAGGACTTCAAATGGCAACACCGCTCACTCGGAATTAATGGAGTTAGTTTCAGAGACAGGAGGGAGGATTTATGTTGGTGGAAATAAAGACTGCAGTGTCGCATTTTCATCATCGGGTCAAACTTGCAAGTTCTCCGAGCGTCTGAACTTCTGCATATAAGCACTTACAGAATAACTGGTCACAGAACCAGAACCAGAAGCCTGGACGGTTTAGTGACGCAGCAGTTTGAGGCACATAAAGGCGTTTTTCTCGACTGAATCAAAAGAGAGAAGCTAACTGGGTGACTGGCACTCTTTGGTTTTATCTCTTTCTCTCTGTCTGTGACGGTTTTAAATCTTGTGGCTCACTGAGCTGAGACTCTATACAGCGGCTCGGAGCTATCGACATGAAATGGAGCTCGGTTCTGCAGGAGCACCGGCAAGAATGAGCGAATGATTATTTTTTTACGTGATAATATCGGCACGTTATCAAAACAGCTGATAAAAAGGGGTTTAAAGTGAAATATTGGCATCAGCAAGAGATGAATATTTTTGCCTACACGACCCGACGATAAGATGATGTTTTATTTCTGTACATTTTGAAAAGCGCCGTATATCCACATCTTCTCGTGGACCAATGCAGTAAGAGCAGAGATAATAATATGTCGATATCACCGAGGCTGAACACAACACTGCTGAAATATCCTGAAAGTCTCGGACGACACAGACGTTTAAGGTTCCTCGAGAAGGAACTGTCAGATCTTCATGTAGCATCACTACGAGGTTGATGTTTGTGGTTTTTGTCACGGTTTGTCATTTCCTGTTTTATTTTGTAGTTGTGGCTTGTTGTCACTTTGTATTTCCATCAGCTTCGTCAGCACCGAAGAACATTTTTGCAGATCGAATGACTCCGGTTGTGATGATAAACTGGGAGCAGTAATTAAGTAATGAATAGGAGCGATAAGTACCATTAAGTTCCAGCGCTTCCCAAAAGGGAGCAGCTCATTAAAAATACGATCAGACATTTTTAACAGTATCTATATGAGAACACACAAACGACCGCTTTGTGTTTGATTTGGCAGCTTTAGTGCAGAAAGTCCCAATAACCCGCTGATTAGTAAAAGGCAGGTCGCCTGCTTTTCATCCCATCATTTTTCTTTTTCTATCTTCTTTTGCTTTTTCATGACTTTCCATCACTCTCTCTTCGATAAAGCGTTCCCTTTATTCTCAACACAGCAGAAGCTTTTGTATCTTCTCCCATTCGCTGCTTCATACACATCCATTAATCACATGTGATGTTTGGTAAAAAGATCTTATATCCTTGTATAAAAGATTTTTCTTACTGCAAAGCTAATTGCCTGCTCTGGGACTTCACATGTAGGAGACATTCTTCTTCTTCTTCTTCTTCTTCTTCTTCTTCTTCTCCTTCTCTTCCTTTTGGACAACCACGGGAGACCATGTGAGGATAATCTACAATCATCTCTTTCGTTTCAAACTCCCATAACCGATAAATCAGAAAATCATTATGCAAATGAAATTAAGAGCCGTGTGTTATTGTCCTCATCTTTCACAGGAGGGAGACCGCAGTGTGAACGAGGCTCTGACTTTAAACGCTGACTTTCTGAAAAAACGTTTCTACAAAGTGTGGTGGACAATCTGTCTCTCTGTGCACAGTCCAGCTGTTAAGAAACCGACCATTTAATTACACGACTGTGCACGTGTGGCTTTGACACACTGAGTGATATATTTTTCCTCTCTGATTGATCAAAACCTCTTAAGTTAATTTGCTGACACAGGAAAAAGGCTTCAAACATCACCGGTCGTTTTTTTTTTCTTTTTGCGACAGTCGGTTTCGATTGTCCGGAGCGATAACTTAACCTGAACTTAACATGACTGACAATCACTGTCGGTAACTCATGTGACGGATGTTTAGGAGTGTATACAGTGAACAGTGTTGTCATGGAAAACATATGTGAGAGGGAAACTGGCCAACATGCAGGGAAACCCGAGCCTATAGCAGCAAGTACATACAGCATCCTCCATTTATATAATCACACGCTGAACACACACAGCTTAATCTTCCAGGACAACCTGTTCTGGTGAATTTGCAGCTCTATTTATTTCAGTGCAGCTGGCCGAGGGCCCGGCTTCCAGGGCCACCAGGGCCTGCACGCGGCCACGCGAACCCCAGGGACGGGGAGGCGCTGGCTGGGCCACAGAAAGAGACGAGATGTCCGCGCCAGCTCCCGACTCAGATCAAACAACAGGCAGAGACGTGCACGCCTACAAATTCAAATTCACCTGCAGACACTCGACGCTGCAGAAATCACCAGCAGTGAGATGTGAACGGACCCAAAAATGGAAATTTTTCTTCGTCCAGATAAATGTTGTTTATTTCCTCGAGCGTAAAGCAGCAAAAAATTCACTTGACCTGTGAGAGATCTTTCTTTTGCCACATATCGATTTTTTTTTTCCTGTTGAATTCAGATCAAACTCACATCGAGGCAGCAGCACAACAGACTGTTTTTAAACTGCGTCCCAGCTGTTCAGCTGCTGACAGACAGCAGGTCGACTACAGACTTGTGTCAGAACAAAGAGAGGGACGGTATTGATTCCTCTGTTAGATCTTATTACACATGTCCGGTTTATCCCTGCTTACATGTTTGTTTGCTTGTGTTGCAGTGTTGTAGTCGTACTACAGCCGCCCGAGTAAACAAGTATCACATGTGGGCGGCCCGGTAGCTCAGGTGGCGGAGCGTGCGACCCGGTGAGGTTCTGACGCTGTCTTGTCAATAAAGCCAAGAAAAGGCCAAAATGTAAATGAGAGACAAGGAACCTGAACAAAGTCTCTCGATGTGTCTGCGAGAGATTTCTTGATTCACGAGAAGCTTTTAACTTTTCAGAAAAACAGATAACGGCGTTTCTGACTTAATCCAAACTTTCAACTTCACTCCTTAATTGGCTCCTTTTAAAGGTTTTGGTGAAGAAAAACATTTCATAAGTTAATACTGAGTGTGGGAAAACTTTATACTGTAATAGCGCAAATCAATAACAACACGGAAATGCTTTCATCTCGACTTGTTAGAGCCGAGGGAGCCTTGAAGTAGAACTCTGTGCACAGCAACATCGGTGATTATGGATCGAGTGCGATGGAAAAGAGGAAAAAAGCAGCGAGAGTGAGTGATTAGTTGTGCTGACGGATTGTTGCTGTGAAAATATATTTTAACCTGAATTTATTCAGACAACAGGGAAACATGGAGGACGTCTGTTAAATACAGAAATGTCAGCACAGAGCAGCAACAGCTAATTAAAACTGAGGCCGGTGTTAAAGTAGCTCTGTGTAACAATCTGTAGCAATTTACTCTCTCTGCTGCCTAAACGAGCCTGTGGGTAATTAGTTTAATTTGTTTAATGCTGCTGGACTGTGGATTTATTTGAGAAAGACACAGATTTTTTAGATTTGTCTTGACAGTCCAAAGGATGTGACTTTACGCACGCTCTCTAAAAATGCTCAGGAGCGTTAAGATATGACCGAGTCGTTCTTCTGGAGATTATAAAGCTCATTCTGAATTTGTTTATCATTTTAGAAAAGTGGGTCCCCAGTGGAAAGGATGTGAAACACTGCACACGTAACCAAAGTACTCTGTTAGCTTCATTCTCAAACAATTCCCCATCAAACTTTGTTATTCTGCATCAAGTTTACGCTGTAATTACCTGTTCTACTTGTACAGTTTGTCTTCACTCTGATTTACCTGATTTGTCGGTGAATGTGGTGATGAAAGCCGCCTGCATTTTGCTGTAATACCAAAGATGTACACTGTGTGTCGGTGGCAACGTTCCCAGAAAATATCACAAGCGGCACAGTTAGCGATACGATCACCCAGCAGTGGTCGGCCAGAGAGAGACGGTGGTTCACACGGGACATGACAGTTCGTCCTGGTCTCTGCTGGCGGTGGGATCAAACGGTGAACGGCTGAACAAACAAAGAAAAGACAGATAACAGCTGACGATGAAACAGAGGAATGAAATGTTAACGAGGCAAAGCTGCCAGCTGACGTCAGAGAGGCGACACTGGATCTCTGAGAAGCAGCGAGGTCCAAAAACATGCCTGCAATCACCGCTTCCAGAAATCTTCGAGATTGCCTCTTTAAATATGTGCACAAATCTGACGGGGATGTGATCACAATCATGAATAATACAAAAATAAAAATAATTGACCTTCAAGATTTCACAAAGCATTTTTCATTCGATCTGGATTTTAAAACGAGGAAACAAACAAAAAGCCTTGTCTCTTGTGTCGTCAGCGAGCGAGAGAGTCGGTGAATGAGTTGTGCCGAGTGAATGACAAGTGACCGAACAATTAAGAGAGTGAGTCAGAGAGGCAACAGGAAGAATAGCAGAGGAAGCGAGTGGGTGAACGAGCGAGTGGGTGAGAGAGCAAACTGTGGTAAGAACCAGCGAGCGAAGCAGGAGTGAATCACAGACGACCAACAAGCCGTGGAAATTTAACTCCACCGTCGACCCGAAGAGCATCACCCCGCTGCAGGTCACCGCCTGCTGAGGTCGCAGCAGGAACATCCAGCTGCCACACGGCTCCTCCAGCTTCATGTTGAAATGAAACCAATAAATATCAAAATTAAGGATGAGATGAGACCAACACACAGAGGCATTATCATTGACAACCAGGAAAGAATGACAGACAGGATGGAGAAAGCGAGACAGAGAGAACGAGAAAAAGTTCAATAAAAAATAAGAGCACTCGGCTACTTTTGATGTTTTGGAGCCGGAGAGCAGAAGCGGCTCCAGTCGACTGCACAGCGGAGAATAATAACACGGCACTAAAGTAGCTGCAGCATCAGAACCGAGTTACGTAAGACTCCGTCACTACTCCTCCATTCAGGCCAAAGCCTCGGGAAAAGCACATTCATATTTCTGCTGTCATTGAACAGAGAGATGCTGCCACTCACTGAAAAAATGCTATTAAATCATTTAAAAAAATGTTCCGCTGCACAGCTGTGGTGTCACACGAGTCATCCGGAGGTAAAGAAATAAATCTGTAACGCCGCGACTATAAACCAACTGATGAAGCCGAGATCCGGATGTGAAATTCAGCAGCGTGTGAGTGAGTCTTGGCAAAGACTGAGTGCCGTTCTAGTTTGTTTCTTGTTTTTACCAGAGTTGATTTGTTTCTTGGTAGTCTCATTTAGATTAGAGCTGCATTCGACAGTCTCCTTTAGTGCTCACTCGTAGATAGCAGCAGCCGTATCAGTTCATTACTCACCGAGAGGTTAGTGAAATCCTGCAATATTCATTAAAAAGTAAGAGACGATTCCAGGATTAGTCTCTTCATCTGGATCCTGGGATCCTGAATGCTCTGTCCAGGTTCTGTAGAAATCTGTTCAACAACAATTAAATAAACTTTTAACTCTATTTTTTTGTTTCCATCAACTCAAGCCTCTAGGAGCCTGATGTTGTTGTTACTGCAGCTGTTAATTTGCCTTAATTGTTAAATTCAACCGTATTTAAAATAATGCAGTTCTGACTTGTGTTTATTTTTGCTTTCTGCCTCCTGCAGTAGTTTCAGAAAGCATCTGTGCACTGCCAGTAACGGCACCCAAAAAGGAGTGACACACTCTGCATATTCACTCCTGCTTCCTCCCAGAAGACACCAGGGGAATTCGACTGACTTGTAAATGAGCAACAGTACCTGCCTGCACCAACACACTCTGTGGAGCTGCAGCGCCAGAGCACAGGAGGGCTGTTGTGCTGCTGGGCCTCCCACACACACACACACACACACACACACACACACAATACACACACAATACACACACACAATACACACATAAACGCTACAACATTAGCATAAAGGAAAAAAACCCAAACGACCGACATATAGAAGCTGCACAACAGATATGAAACATTTCCAATTCCATTCGCGCAGAGAAGAAAGAACAGTTTGTGTTGAGGTGTGTAGTATGTTAAAGACATTGTGTGAAGCCGGTGTGAGGTGTTGCTGAGTGCAGCTAGAAAGTGTATCTGCACCATCGTGAGGTTTAGCACAAACATTGTGTCCGTAAGTGTTGTGTAGCGAGAGGAAGTTAGCAGCTTCAGTGCTCAATATCTGTGTCGATCGTCCGCGTTTTAGCAGCACTTACAGCCCAACACACACTCACTGTAGTTACACTTCAGCCTGTTCATAACCTTCACCACGCTGTAACCCGTCACCAGGCTCCCTCCTGCACTGCACCAACCCTGCTTTTATTAAGAAACTCCTGCCTGCCTACATTTTTTTTTTGATGTTTCCTTGAGTGACGACCGTGACACAGTGGAAAAAAGAAAATTGTTGGAGAGAAATGGCAGCAGCACATCAGCAGCCGGCTGAGTAACTCACTTTGTTAGCTAAAAAAAAATCATTTCCCGTCTTCCTGATGACCTGTGAACTCACAGAGGGTCGTGAATGGTGATTGGTCGGAGTCATACTCTGATGCTGCCAGTCTCTCGACCAAGACACAGAATTTGTGTCACTGTGATCACTTAATCTGTGAACCACATGAATATCATGCAGTCTGATCCCGGTGTGAGGAAAAATGACTTGGGGCTTTCTTGAGACCATCTTGAGTCACATGTCTGGAAACAGTTACACTATATAACTCAAACTGCACACTGTCACTCTTACTTGTGTTTGGTTTACATAAAGAAATAGGAGTTAATCAGTGAGCTTATCCTGCTTCCTGTCTTCATGCTAAACTAGGCTGATTGCATCCTGCTCGAGTGTTTCCCTGAACTGTGCGTGCATTGTTGTGACACTGCAATTCATCCTCATCTTACTCCATCTTACTGTTTTTATAATGAAGATTTTCTTTTTACTTTATTTTTCTTTCTCCTCTGGTGGCTGACCTGCCAGACGGACACGTGCGGTCAGTTCTGTCAGACATGAAGATATCTGTTCAGCATCAAACCAGCGATCACAACACCGCCGGCCATCAGAATCCAAGCAGAAGGACTTCTGTCTACTTTCTCCGAGCACGATGATGAGAGCAGAAGAGTCAGAGACGCCGGTTTCCTCACTGACAGAGGTTGAAATAGATATAAATGCACTGCAGCCAGCGTTTGTTGCACTCTTCAGCAAAGGGCATGACTTGTTTTCCCAACAAGAAAATCGAAAGTAATGTTTGTTACTATGCCACCGCCAGTTCTCCCTCCACCTACACTCACAGCCAGCAGCTGAAATGCAAAGCAAGTCCTGAAATTAATTGAGCATCACAGACCGATGAAACACAGCAGTTAGGAGCGTTTAAAAGGTGATAAATTCCATTAAATACATCGCTGTAACGGTACAGAGGCACATGTACGTAGAAATGCGTCATCAAGGCGAGTTGTTTCATTAGCAGGAACACGCCTGTCGAAGTTTCTCCCACAGAAACACATTTTATCCATCGAATTTCTGTGAAGGCAGCCGTCACGTCTCTCCACTTTGCCGAGACTAGAGTGACAAAGATTTTCTTTCTGGCATTTCGCTTTGACGTAAAGCAACCAAACAAGCCGCTGTGTGGAGGAACATGCTGGGTCTTTGTTTTTTTGTCTCTCTTTCATTGAGTGAGTGTGTGTGTGTGTGTGTGTGTGTGTGTGTGTGTGTGTGTGTGTGTGTGTGTGTGTGTGCCCTTCTGCTCCTGTGCTGAAAATAAACCATCGGCAACGAGGCTCGCTCATGATTTTAATATGAGCAGCAAAGAAGGACAAAAGAGGGAGAGAACGGAAAAGATGCAACCCTCGCTCTGCTGTGGGATATATTTCTATTATGCAGGATTCGATTTCTTTGTTATCGTCACACTCCTCGGTAAACAAAAGGGAGAAATATTCCTTGTGTGTGGCGAGGGAGTGTGTGTGTGTGTGTGTGTGTGTGTGTGTGTGTGTGTGTGTGTGTGTGTGTGTACTTGCACTGTGTGTGTTGCCTGATGTAACGGAGGGAGGGAGGTCATGGACAGGAGCACAGCTGAAGCGATGGACGTCGGGCGATCAAACTGCGACGCTGGTGGCAGAACACTCCGCCGTTCTGAGCCGTGGTCACTTGGGACCTTCTTCAGTTACTGCATACACACATCTGTTGGGTAATAGATGCACACACACACACACACACACGCAATGAGAACAAATGGCACACTGGTCTGAAGCCTGAGGGGCTGAATTGTTATTGGAGAGACGGAATAGAAAGGCAGGCGAGGGTTGATAGGCTGCGTTCTTGCATTATAATGTTGATCTATTAGATCCATTAAAGAGCACAGCGCAGCGTTCGGCTTCCTCTCAGCAGTTTCTAATGCCGGCCTCAAGGAAGACTGAAAGGGGGATATCATTTATTTCGTCAGTGCATGCAGACTGATATTCATACGGCTTGTGGCAGCCCAATTAGACCAGATGATCAATTATGACTCTATCTCAATAACAACTTCCTTCTCAAAGGTGCAAAATGCTGCAGAAGTTAAAAAGCAAACGTCTACGAGGGAGGATTGACTGTTCAGCTGCTTCCCAGAAACTATATTTATGTCAGCTAATACATCAAATACGTATAATTTTTACATTAAAATATATAAAAACAACAAGACCTTTGTGATATGTTTTGCTGTGTGCTTACATTATCCTAAATGTTTCCAACGATGTTCAAACCCAGAGAAATCATATTTTTATTTAAGGTAGTAAATGGTGTCGCCTGAAGACTGTGAGGAGGGATGTTGTTGAACGCAGCCCAGACGCCAGAATATAATGCTAACAGTTCATGTTTCTGCAAACCACAGACACACACACACGTCAGGCTATGAATGGAGGCTGCAAAACAGACGACTGCAGCTCCTTTTCTGCGTTTCAGCCTTTGTAAGTGTGACACTGGTGGATATTTTTGAGGAGGACTCAGTTCAACCTCCAGCACATCGTTGTGACAAGAGAGAAACAGAAAACTGAACCTAAACAAATGTTTAAAAAAGCTGCAACATAACGAAACATTAAGGTTTAATGCAGAAACTTACTCGGCTGACGTTTAATCTGGTGATTGTGTTGGCGAACGTAAAAAAAAACAACTTCTGCCTGAGTCACATTTCATCAGCAGCGGTGGTTGTTTAACGACGAAGACAAAAACTCCCATGATCCCTCACTTTTGTTGTGTCTTAACTGAGAGACTCAAGTAAAGTCGATGTAAGTGTACAAATTGAACGCCGTCATGTAATTTGCCTCAAACGACATCATTTCCTCCCAGTAAGAGTATCTCGCCCCGTCTCTCACACTGCAGTCTGACCGGGAGTGACATCTCTGAAATGAGTATTGGCTCATGACTCATGTGCAGAGTCCCGGGGCACGAGAGAAATTAGAACGACTGTAAATCAGAGATTTATGACATGAAGGTCACAACCAATTCACATCAAAGTGACGAGATGAGACGCCGCTGAATGTTCACATGACAGCGTGTCGGTCGGCATTGTTGGAGGTTTTTTAGCTGATTCGGTCAAACGGCAAACTGGATCACGACACTGACTTTGTAAAGCACTGAGTGGTTTAAAAATACAGCGATCCAGACCTCTGAGGTCTTCAGGTTCAGGTCTGCTTTCAGTCCCTGGAGTCAAAACTGAGCATGAAGAAGCAGCGTTCGGTTCTTCAGCACCACATATCTGGAACAAACTCTCAGAAAACTGCAGGTTCACTCAAACTCGCTCCTCTTTTTCATTATTGCTGAATACCTTTTGTTTACCACAGTCTTTAATTGAAGACATTTTAATTTATTCTTTGGTCTTGACTGTTTTAAACCTCTTCTTTTTCAGCTTATTTTCCTGCTACCTGATGTCTTCCTACTTGTTTTTGAATGTATTTTGATGTCTTTAAATATAATTTTTCCGCCCCTCTAAATCACTTTGAGCTGCCTTGTGTCTGAACTGCGCTGAACAAATAAACTTTCTTGGCCTAAAGATGTGAAATTATCATTTAGTTTTGTGTAAAACTTGGTGAACTTCATCGTCTGGCTTAATATACATCACCCACACCAACATGTCGGTCACCTCAGAAGAGATAAAGTGTTAAAGAGGTTTTACTGATTGTAAAATGAGACTGTTGGGTAAATAAATATCTGTGTAATTCACAGCACAATTCAAAAAGGTGCCAAAACATTATTTGTCTCTCACCGTTTACGACCATCTATATTTTTCTAAGGTCCTGTGAATCCTTCGCCTCTACACGCAGCTAACTTTCCAATACAACATCCTAATAATGTTTTGGGTGGCTGTGAAACTTTCAGCAACAGAGGTGATAAAAACAGGCTTCATTCTGCGCTGAACGAACAGGAAGTGCTATCAGCAAACTGAATGATGGGTAAATTGTTCCACTGGATAAAGAGCCAACCTGTGTCCTGCCCATCATGAAGTCAACAATTCACCAGCCGCTTCTTTCTCTCGCTCTTGTTTCTCAGCGTCCAGCTATAATCACAGCAGCTGTTCCCCCGGTGCATCGACTCTCCTGAGAGCTCTCATTCACATTTCCTCGTCAAATTAGACTTGTGTGTGATTAGATCTGGCAACGCGGTGGCGTGGTGCCGGGCGCATTAGCTGTCAGGATCGATCAGAGTGACGTCTGGCCTTCTCAACATGCACGGCGGTGTTTTCCTAACAGAGAGTGTGTGTGTGTGTGTGTTTAGCAGTTTGTGTGGCGAGCGTTTGACACACAGAGAGATAAAGATAGGGAGAAAGTATTTGTGTTGTGAATCGTCCAGATCTCTTGTTAAAGGCGTCTGGGCTCCGCGAGACAATGAGGGTGGAGAGTTCCCTGCTGAATGACTTTAATTAGCTCGTTGCAGTTTCTTGCCAGAATCGTCAACTGAAGAACTGCAACTTTCCTGTCCTGCTTTTGTTCCTGAGCATGAGAGTAACTCTGCGTTTCCAAATCTGTTCTGACCATATTGCGTTTATTCTGTGCCAGCAAGCCGAACTACCTTTATGCATGATTTCCCAATCTGTTACGGAAAATCAGGAACTCTGTATTTTAAAATTCTACATATAACTTTGCAGAAAGTCCAAAATGAATGCAGTAGAAGTTATTTCAATGCTCACATAACGAGCTCCTTGTGCTGTTATGTAACTCTTCAAGAAGTGTTTTACTGATTTATGAAATATGTAGAAATGTCTGCAAGTTAAGTTAAAACTCAAGTTTACAGCATGTTAATTATGCACCAGGCTGGGAACTTCTTATCATACAGCCAAGGACAAGTCAAAGAGGTAATCAATACAGGACTCATGTTTCGTGTTTGAGCTTGAGAAAATAGCTCCGGCTGCAAAAAGGCGTTCAAACGAATTACACGAAAAAGGATCAATTCAGCGAATCAACCAAAGTATCTCTTTGATCCGGGAAAAGAAATTCAAGCCAAACTTTTCACACAAACTCCACTAATGAAAACTGATCTGACGTGCTGGAGCGTGATGATGTTAACGCAGCGTGAAGTCTCTCTAACGGGAGGTCTGTCTTTGTTCCTGATGAGTTGCCATATTAAAACGAGCGAGGGTCAGCAGCATGGATGACTGGTGCACTCTGAGAACTGAGGACGGATTAGTTGATCGCCAAGTTCAGAAGAACCGCTCTTCTTTTTGACTGAGATAGAGATTTTTTTAATGTTTATATTCTTGTCCGTTTGGGTGTTATCATCTGTTTTTTTTAAAATCTCTATTTACCTACAGATCACAGCGATCCCTCGTATGCGAACACTTACTTGGCAATAAAAGCGATTCTGATTCTGATTCTGATTTCCAAAGCCGACAAATCAAGTCAAATACCAAGTTGATTACATTAACGTTATAAAGGATCATCCAGCCCAATTTAAAACCTGTGAAACCAGGAACCAGCCAGTAATTTAATGGAAAAATTATGTAGTTAGTTGTCATGTAGCGTTTGAGACTTTGGCACTAAAAGCGCGGCTGTACCTACTGAAAATATGGCTGCAAACAACTGCAAGTGCAGCTGTCGACTCTAAGTTTACTCTCTAATTTCTTACCGTGTACCAAACTTATTCTAGATTAAACTATCTTCTCTGAGATCTGCGTCCTGAGTCAGAAGTCACAGGCTGCCTTCTGTACGTTCTGTAACATTGCGTCTTTAAAGCGATTACACAACCCTTAAATCATCCTCGAGATTTGCACACGGACCGTTTTTTGAGCGGAACACAACAACACAAACCCCAGGTCTCTGTAAGGACGTACTCACTGCAACACAACACGACGCGTCATAACAACGTCGTCTAAAGTTAAAGTCACAGACAGACGTGTAAGTTGCAGGACTCCCTGTTGGTGCTCTGAGCAGAGTCAGCTAGCCGAGCTAATTCATAGCTACATTTACCTGAGTCAGAGAGTTTAGGCAGAGCAGCCGGACGACATCAGAGGGAAAAACATTTGATCCAGTTTTACCAGAATCACTAATCACTGATGCTGTGTGTGACGTACTGACGTAAAGCGTTACGCACTGTTATCCTCCTCCATGTCTCCTTCACCGAGGTCACAGAAACATCATTCATCATATAGCAAGTCGATATATCATCAAAGTGACTCTGAAGGCAAAACAGTCACATAACGTTGCTTCTGCTCTTTTCTGCAAACGTCTCTGTCGACCATCCTTAAACACAAGACGGTGAGTCACAAGCGTCAAAAACAAAGAATAATAATATCTAACCTTCACCTGAAGGCCGCACTGTTGGGTTGTCTTCCAAACAAGACGTATTCAAAAAATAGCTCTTATTGATTTGACCCCCTTAATGATGCACACTTCATTCTGGGCCAACAGTCGCAGACACCCGTGAAGCTGGAACCGCTGATGAAAGAGCTCAGCAGCGGGAGGCACTTTTATAGTTGATTTAAGTTACTTACACAGATGAGTCACTGGTGAAGACGCTGTTTCTGGCGGTTTGGGTTTTATTTTTTTTTGTTGTTTTTTTGTTGTTTTTTTCAGAGCCGTAGCTGCAGCACCAGAGGAGAAATACTGGAAGTGACATTTAACAGAAAAATCTATACAGTGATGACTCAATGCTGCTGGGGAGGAGAGGCAGTTTGTGTGCGTGATGTGAACATTCGCCTGCTGATATTAGAGATGTTAAATTAGTTTTTACACCATATAACTGTCATTTTTTGACAAGTTAAAGATAAATATGCCTCTGTGCTGTAAGTGCGACAGGGCTTGCTACTACATAGGCAGTATTTTACTCATTCACAGCAGCTGCTGTTGTGTGGATAAAGCTAATTTATTTAGTTTTCCCTCTAATCTCCCTTATGATCAGTCTTCCTTTCATTTTGCTCATAATTTATTGAAAGCACACTACAAAGCCATTATTTGAGTTGCAGTAAGAACAAGAGTTAATACAACAAAAACACCTGCGACGGTGTTTGTGTGTTGTGATTACAGGCACACCTGTGAGGCCGTCAGCAGCTCGCTGCGTCTCCCTGCGTCCTCGTTCATTTCAGCTATACTTCGTAAACCACGTGGGAACCGGCGGGAGCAGCTGTGCATCCTCCCACCCCCAACTTCTCCTGCATGTCTCCCTCTGCGTGCGTCTTCATCGCTTCATTTTGCCTCGAGTACTTTTTCAAAATGTCACTGTCTCATTTCCAGAGTGTCCAATGACGCAAGAAAAGACAGCGCACAGCTCGTTATGATGGAGGATGCTGGAAAAAAAACAAAAGGCCATTATTGTCCTTTGTTTTTCCTCCTACATTACAAAGTGCTTCACTCTTTCATCATTTGAGGTAATAATCCAAAACATATAAACACATAAACAAATGTGTATTAAACAACAGTGTAACTGCAGCACACTGGGTCAGCCTGGTTGTTAGTAAATCTTTATCACATACGTCTTGCTCCATTTTTCAGCTTGTAACTTCCTGGAAAATCATTTAAAATGTTGATGACTCATCCTGCACTTGTGGGCGTACATTAATTATTTATCAGATAAAGACTTTCTTTATTTTATGATGCTGCGACGGATGTATAAACAGAGGAACTCCACCAGAGCAGATTACTGTACAGTCCTGAAACTTCATAACACAACCACGTGACTTTATGCTCTGATTTGGGTGAAACTGGGTCGCAGCTCTGGACCGGGTCTGCATGTGGCCTCACAGTACCGAGGTGATGTATGGAGTTTCCCGTTAGACAGACCGGTAGTTTTAAAGTAAGTGCTACACTGCTGCTAAATGTAGTTAGCTGCTGTAAACTTGGTAAGCGCTCCTATTTGCTGACTCAGCCCTCACATGCAAGTACTGTACTGCTTTTCCTGCCGTCAAACTGCTCTCCGTCCTCTCAGAGGCTTAAACGAGGGAAAAGATGTAGAAAACATACCAAATCAGGAGTTTTAAGCCAAAACAGGATCTTTTTTGAATGCTAACCAAGTGTTTTTTGTGCCTAAATCAAACCAGAACATAACCGCATCGTTTTCACAAGATGAAACTGAAATTTGAACCACAATAAACATAAAGTTTCCGCCGGAAGTGAGCTTGAGGTTGGTTTGTGACCAGCGTTCGACCAACAGTCAGAGCTATTCACTTTTAATCATGAAGGAATCTTATCACAACCATCATCATATCTCAGATGTATTTTTAGAATACTGCCATCACCACTCATTCAGCCCACATCACCACTCGAGTCCAAATGCCGAAGCAAATCAATCTTTAGGACGGCTGAATAATAATAATAGGTGTGAAATCTCTGTGGTTATCTGCATCCAAGTCACATGCTACTGCCAGGTGTCAGCGGAGTTTTTTTAGCTCTCACCGTCCAGAAATACCAAAACACATCTTCAAAACTAAATGTCAGGTTTCATACTTCTGGTTGGTGGATGATTGAAGTTACACAATCATGATTCATCCCACTGTATCCTGAGTTCATTAAAGCTCGAACATTTGATATTCCAGGCACGAAGCTTCATGATCCTCCACAGTACGAGCAGTGATGTGACTGTTGTTGCTTACATCGATGTTTCCTTTTGCAAATTGCAAAGATATATATATATACATATACATACATATACTGTCAGCATCCAAGTGCACCTGAAGTGGTCTAACTTTAGAAGAAGCTGATTTATGCCGTATTTCCATCACATCTGCGTGCCTGGCTCAACTCGTTCCAGTAGTTGTTGCAGGTGAGCTTCATTCTGTTTCAGATGCTTCACCTGTCAGGATAATGTCGTTATCAGACAGAATACTCAGTTTTCCTCTTATCTTATCGAAAGACAGTGACTAATAACCTTCTCAACGCACATATCTCATGTGATAGAGATGGACGTACAAATGTGACTTAATCAATATCCCTGAAGTTCGGCTGACATCACAGTTTGAGTAAAAACTTAAAGATCTGCCGAGGGACCCGGCTGCACCGCAGCAGGCTGTGTGGTCCTATTTTCTTTTCACATTAATGTGATTCATTACTTCTGTCAAAGGCATAGACTCTGTCCATTTACACATTACTGAAAGCCAAAGAAATTCTCCCCTGCAGCACCTTCTAATAGACTTTTTTAGTCAAGGCACGATACAGACGAAAAAGAACAATCTTTTCCGGGATCAAAACTTTAAATCCAGGGGCTTATTCACACACTGAAATAAAACCAAATGCAGCACTTCCTGCGTTTTTTATGTCACGTCTGCACCGGGCTTGTTTGAAGAGGTGCATCCTCTCTACAAAACATTGTTTGTTTGTGCATCACCTCTCTGTTTTCACCACGATGATGCCCTTGTATGTAATTGGCAGGGCGCTCTGATTTTTATTACTTGTAAGGCTGTAATGGGGGTTTGTGGGTGGGCAGCGGCGGCGGAGAGGTGCCCGAGAGGGCTGCTGATGTCAGCGAGGGGATGGAAATTACCTCGCCTAACAGCGGCGATCGCTACGAGATCTCCAGGAGATCATTAATATTCATTGAACACATCACATACAAAACACAACACTGAGTGCAGTTGGGAGAAAAAAACCAGAAGAGTTCATTTACATGCACACAGGTGGTGGAGCTAAAGGAAGTGGTGTTTTTATTCTGAGAGGCTACAACGGTGCCCAGGAGCGAGACAGGACAACAGACGACATTTTACTCTTTAACGCTCAGATTTATGTGACTGAATCCAGCAGGAGGGCTCGAATTGTGATTCCAGTACAAGGAAGGCAGGCCGGGGAATTCAATGAGACCGTATATTACAAAAACACCTCATGGCCTTGATATCATATTGAACAAAATTCCTCTTTTTCTCAACCTTGTGGACGTGTGAAACATCTGAAGGCACAGATCAGATACGGTCCCAATCAGAAGTAAAGTATGGTTCTGATACCAGGAAGTGCAGCACACATCCAATCACCGGACCCGTTCTGAGCTGTCGATGTTACCAAGAGCAATGTGGTCCTGATCACAAGTGGAGTCAGTCAAAACAGTAAGACGGCTCCAAAGTGGTTTTTGTTTGTGAACGTGTAAATTTAAAACACAACTGACCAAAAACAATACAATAAATAACAAATCATCAGAAAATGAAAATGTGCACGTTTTGCTTTACCTAAAGTTTTTTTTATTTTGTTGTTCAACATTATCCTGCAGCTCTGATTCACGTCAGCATTTCCACTGTAAGTCCACACCCGGTGTGTCTGAACCCACAACTCCACCAACTGAAGCGATTACAACCTCTAATGACGAATGATGTCCCATTGTGCCGGCGAATCAAGCGAGTGTCAGTTCACGGTCCTGCTCCTTCGCTTCACTCGTCTCCGGAGTCATTTCAGATGCGGATGTGATTGCTGGTACTTCACTTTCATTACACCACTTACGTAGCCCAGCAAGGCTCCTCAGCCACGGCAGCGTTTTGGCCGTAGTAAAGAAAGATACAGATTCACTGCTGGGTGATGATATAAAAGGCTTTTTTAGACATTAATGCTGTAATTTCACTGACGAGTGATAACCTTCAAAAAATTTGATCCGACTCAGCCGTTTACATCAAGAAGTTGAGAACTCTTTAATTATCTTCTCACTGGCTGAAAAGTGCTTCCTCACAGCATTACAGCAGAAATACAGGAAACCTACTGCTGTAGTTCACAAACTGTTTTAAACCGCTGCATAATTAAAGGGATATTTCAGCTTTTTTGAAGTATTCTTCGCAATTATGTTCTCCGTGGAGAGAGGAGTCGATTTTATTAACCAAAACAACTTATTTCCACGACAAAGACGAGGCGATGATGAGCTAAAAACAGATCTTTGACGATAAAAGCTAGGAAGAAATGTATGCTTTGTTTTTCACTGATTCATTTTCACAGTTGTGCGTCTAGTCTGCCCGTCAAAATACAATCAATAAATCCCCGTCGTTGATTGACGTATTCAGATTTGGTGATGCTGTCTCCATCTGACAGAGAGTTAGTGACAACAACATGACGGCTTCTGGTCGGGAAAGGAACAGAAATGTAAGTTAAGCTGTACTTCTGTCTGCTTCTCCAAGCGGGGGCTGTGCTGACCAACCATCGACCGTCTACACTCACTTTGAATCAGAACCTCATAGAACCACATTTCTAAATGTCCAAATATCACTTTTAAATGATATATTTGTGACATTGTTTGTATTTGCCTCTCCCTGAAACATTCAACAGTTTTGCCAGCCAAAGAAAACTTTTTCTCTCCAGATGTCTCTTCAACTTATTTGGCATCATTGCAGCATCTGACTGCTATTCATCTGGAACACCAGCATGTTGTGTTACTACACCATCTGCAATCGTTAGCTGTCATCACGAGTCTTAACTTCAATCCAGCAGATTTATAAGGATTTAGATTCAGTAGTTAAATGTTTCTTCTTCTCCTTCTTGATACAATCAGAAACGTAACGTGAAAATTATAGGTAATGAAGATTTGTAATTCACAGAATAAAGGTTGCTTTTCACAGATCTTTCTGTTCACAGCTGCAACAACAGTATCAATATCTCCCTCAATAATCATGCAATCTTAACATACATACTGGGATGTTGAGCGTGCAACACAATATTTGTTGTTATTCCCTCACTGCAGAGTATCAGCTCGGCTTCTCGACGCCCTTCTGCTCAAACTGCAATAACTCAGCTTAACCGAGCAGGGAGCGGCTGCACCGTGTAGCCGGAGAGATTCTTCACTTCAAAGTCTCGTCCGCTTAGCTCAGCACTCCAGCACCTGGTGCACAGCAGAGCGCTGCTGCTGCCGTATCAGAGAGGAGACACTTTCTCCACTGTGTGTGCATACTTGTGTGTCTGCGGTCTGATAAAATATCCAAACCACAGCTGGGATCGTCTCTGCAGAGTTCTGAGGAGCGCTCGATTCACCGCAGTCACACAGCAGCTCTGCTCTACAGCACATACACTGATACTGATGATGCAAAAGCAGGCGGTTCCATTCCATTCTGTGTTGCCGTCTCGTGTTCGTGCTTTAATTGCACTAGATGTGATGAGCTGGAAGCACTGGAATCCTTCTAAACCCCATTTTTGTTATTGCAATTATGACTGTACTTGGCACTAAGCCTCCCGTCTTTATTCCAGAAAATGCGACTTAATTTAGCTGCATTGTTTTCATCCATCATCCGTTAAACGCTTTTTATGTTTCCTCCCTCTGCTTTGTGTTCGCTGTCATGGGGCCAAATATAAAATGTCTGCTTTTATTGAGAAAATGGGCTGCAAATCTTTTTTCATGCTGAATTGTTATTGGACTCTAACGTGATTTTCCTTAAGAAGAAAAAAGGCCCCGGCTGACTTTTATGCTGCAATATTCAGCGAAGCGGCTCTGAATGTAAATGACTGGTGAATCCGTGTCAAGGTATTATCCTAAGCCTGTTCAATACCCCTCGAGAAGACGACATGAGAGCAGGCTGATAGTGAAGTCAAGTCTGTTTCCCGGTGTAGTGTTGCAGCTATGGCAAAGACAAGAACGAAGCTCTGGTGCCAACCAGACAGCAGGAACGCTGAGGCGGGGAAGGTATCAATGTTTTCAAACTTTCTATTCACGATTGTTCACCACACAACAAACTTATTTTCACATAGACTTTCAGTGATATCAAGCTGTGCCTGAATACAATGTGGAAGAAAGATAAACTTTGTTTGTCGTGCTCACAACTTGTTTTATTCCAGAAAAATCAATTCCTGCTTTCCGCACCACGCCATGACCACTGATGTCGTGTTTGTAAGAATCTGTGGCGATGTCGCTGTTCACAAATGATTTATGTACACGTCATGTATCTTTATTTATAGGAATGCACAGTAGCGATGGGTTAAACAGTTAATTTCCGTGTACTGAATCACTAGAATCTGTTCATTCAAAAGGTACAAAGACTGCGTCGACCTACTGACGACATTCAACCGCTTCCATCGCTTTCACGTTACAAAACAGCAGGATTTTTTTTTTTAATCATCTGCCCTCAAGGACGTTATGATTATACCTGGACTCGGCCATGGAGGTGAAGTTCCATTAATTTCAGCTTCTTTAGTTGGTAAATACTCAACTTTGCACACAAGCTATTTTCCTCCTTTGCCTGTCTGCTGTTTGGGGCTGAGCAGGTCGTGTACAGGAGGTTGTTAGGTTTGTTTTTCAGTGATAGCAGCTGCCTGATGCTGCTGGAAATGAGGCTGATTACAGCTGTGAGACTGAAGAAGCACCATCTTTATGTGTTTGCCACTGTGAGCTACTCCTTCCAGGCTACAGGTGCTTATTTTCTCAGTTGTTAATACAAAGAATATTGATTATTTACAGTAAATAAAAGGACCTGCAGCTCATTTGGTAGAGCGTGCGACCCATGTACTGCAGCAGCTTGAGTCCCACCTGCGGCCCTTTGTTGCATGTCATGGCCCTCCATCCCATCTCCTGTCATCTCTCTCAAGCTGTCCTGTCAATAAAACCATGACAAGGCCCAAATAAATAAATAAAATAGAGGAAAGGACCTTCAGGGTCTCACACAATGGATTTGCACAGCATAGTAGACCCGATAAAGATTGATCACAGTGACGTTTATGGATCATCCAGAGTAACCAGGAGACTGACATAGAAATATTTGCTAATCAGCACACTAATTTGTGCAATTAAGGGATCTCATCAGCCCAACCAATTATGTTTAATATATCATAGTGATTGTGATGAACATTAGGCAGCTCCAGCTAAAGATTTCTCAGCATCTCTCTTTGACATTCATCCAGTTTTTACTCTTTTGCTGGAGCTGATCGCAGTGCAGATCAAAACATTCATGTGAGCTTTAGTTATCAGCAGCCAACATGTCGTGTTTGTACATTTGACATCCGCAAGCATAGCCAGTATTTCCAACAACATCATTACTGATCATTAAAAGCTCATCAGGCGAGGATGTGAGCTTGTAACTAAAAGGAAATGTATGAGCGCGACAGATGAGCTCGTTCCTAATGAAGTTTGTCGTAAAGTATGCAGGCATTAGCCATCGATGGAAATGGCACTTGGGGCCTTTTTGGCGGGCCTGAATGACTAATCGATTCTTCACACAAATCCCTCCCATACTATTGATTAGCATTAGTGCACTTTTAATTTAGTGGTCCCAGGAGATGGTCCTGCCTTCATTTACATGAGTAACATGGGATCATGTCTGTATCTAATCTCTGCTCACTTTTTTATCCAGATTAATGATATTCCCAGAAACACACATCAGATCTAGATTGCTCACCGTACCTCTGGTAATGTGAAAGTCTTGATCAACCATGTCATAGCGATACTGCCTGAGTAGAAAATTGCAGAAGCGTGTTTGTATCCAGTTAAATTCCTTCTTTCTTTTTATTGATATTTAATGTGAGGCTATAACTCAGGTAAGATGCTAAGCTTAGGCTAGCAGACTACCACCAACAAGAGCAGCCACCGATTCACTGCACAATCTGATGAAACGCTGGTCAGGGCAAATTCACCTGCTGCCAAAAGCTGTGAGCAACTACCAGAGGGATTTTATGCTTTGAGAGGAAAACAGAAGGCAAGAGAAGAAGTTTGCCCACTTGGCTGTCATAAATCTTCACTGGCAGTGTGAATGCCGGCTGACTCATAATGTGCTTTGGGGCCATCCTGTCTCTGCAACGAAGTCTGTACATCTATGCTGCATAGGAACTCTGTGTGAGCATTTCTCAATGCACAAATGTGCGTTTGTGTGCGGTTATTCACTGGAAATACACTTTGAAGGAGCTGCTTTTCTTATTTGTCTCTGTCTTTCAGGGCACTCAAATGTGGTTTGCTTCACTGAACACTGCAAAGCTTATACGGGCTTATTAAATTACGGCACGCTTCCCAAAACAACGAGGCACAGCGTCTCTGGAAATCTGACTGGGAGGCATGTTCGTCTCATATTGTAAACAAATCAAAAAGCTAAAAGAAAATTCCAGTTTACTGCAACTTTGCCTGGCAAACATTGGTGGGACAGTGACGTCGTGTCCCTGGCCAAAGAAATGGTTCCAGTCGGAGACAGTATCTCCGTGGTTATGAGGCAGATTTGCCAGACGCTGATCTTGTTTCTTGTCTTCTAACGGTTCAGGTCCTCACTTACTTACAAACCAGGAAATATTGTCTGTATTACTGTGAAGAAAAAAGATAATGCCTGAATCTAGTCTCCAAACTTCACCCCGAGGCGTTCCCAGGCCAGATGAGAACTCCAGCGAGATCTTGGTGCGTCTCTGGGTCTCCTTCGGGTTAGTCATGCCTGGAAAACGTCCAGATGTGGTGCCCCAGCTGCCTCCTTTTGACGTAAAGGGGCAGCGTCTTTACCCTGAGCTCCACCCGAATGCCCGAGGTCCTCACCCTCTCCCTCAGGCTGAGCCCAGTCACTACACGAGGGAAACTCTGCAGCCAAAGCTCACGACCGTAGCTGCAGGTTAGAAGCCATCTCGACTGGTAAATCAAATGCTTCCAGCTCAGATCAGGTCATTACTGCTGACGCCACAACAAGCCACCAATCCATCTCACGCTCCATTTTCCTGTGCAAGATACATAAACTCCTGCACTTGGGTCATAAACTCACCCCTCGTCCAGTTTGGCTGACACGATCTATGGCAGGAGGTGTAGCAGTTGATTGTGTTGTCTCGCTCTTAATCACATACGCATCGCTACTTAACTTCTCTGGACTTTGCCTCGGGGAGCTTTATGTAGGAAAACAATTGCCAGAATCAGTTGAACCAGACATTAACCAGCCAGCTGCCTGGTATAAACTCTGTGTGATGTCCAGTTCAGCCCCTGACAGAGTAAATCAGGACACTGTGAAGAGAATTCACAGCGAGCAAGTGGGTGTGTTGAGAACATGCTGCACTCTCATCGGCTTGCTTGTATATCGATTTCCACTCTTTCGTTGAAATTGCGGATACGTCCAAATACATGTAGTACTTATATTGATGCAAAAAACAGTCATCAGTAAACATTAATCCTCCTCGTCAGGAGAAACTAAAGTGAGTATTCCCATTAAGTGAGCACACATCTGACAAGGACAATCTCTATACGTATGAAAAGAGACCTCGTTAGAAAATGGCTTCAGTTGTTCCTTTAGGTGAGAAAAGATGGCTCAGAAAGAATAAACATGCCTGGAGATAAGAAGCATCATTATTTACACAGGGCTAAATCACTCCCTCTCTCCTCCTACATAGGTGTTGTCCAGTTCACGGTGAGTCATCGGAATATCAAACTGACGCATGCAGGAAAAACACGTGACAGACGAAAAATGCAAAAAGCCACATCGTCCGACGTGCGTCATCAACAAAACAAAGCTTTAAATGTGATGTTGGAAAGAATCTCTCAACTATAAGATGCATCAGTTTCACCGTCGTGCGTCATATTCAAATCAGAAAGTCACAGGTGGTCTCAGGCTGTCGTGATTCTAAATCTAAAATTTGCTCTGTAATTATATTCGACTTCCAGCAGAAGCCAGTTCACAAGAGCCAGCAGTTGGGTTGTCGACAGCTTCTTGACACCTACAGCCTCCTTTTACTGGTTTGAGTAGTTCAACGTGTGCAAGATTTCACTAAACTAAACTGAAGCAAGGCAGCGGTGATAGTCGTCGTCCCTAAACACACACCTAAGCACCTAGATCACACAGAGGTCGTACGGAGGTTGTCAGGGTGGAAGGTGGGCGTACGAAGCACAACATTTTGACACCCACAGGACTGAGTCAGATCTGAGGTTACGGCACTTCAGGTTCAGGATCATTCAGAGCGTGATTTCAAGTTTCTAAGTATTTGGTGTTGCACGTTTTTCAGAGACAAGAACACAAGTAAAGGCACAGTTACATGAAAAGAACGATTGATTATCTCTCTGCAGTATTAAGCTCATATGTGTTTAACCTTGTTTTACTCGGTGGTGTACCGTGACACTACTCACCAGCTGCCAGCACTCCTTTCTGCCCACGTTACGGCAGAGAGACGCGGGAGGCACCACAAAGCAAACTGAAGCGCTGCCGGCTTCCTTTTAGTTCCCATGTCAACCAATAACTGATCAAGGAACACAATAAAGGATGCATGTTATACATCATCAGCACTATATACGACTGCAAGAAGAGTAGGGAGTTGAATTGACCAGCGTGGAGAAGCACATGTGAAAAACAGTGAGTAAAAGGAGAACTAGCGCTGTTTTTTTTCCCCACTTAAAGCAATACGTCTGTTTCCTGGAGGCAGTACGTACCGGTGAATACGTGCTATGAATCAAACTCGAGAATGTTTCAAGGCCACATGGAAAATTCATATATCTGTTTACCGTTTACTCTGACTTCAGTTTAATCCAAGACTCCCATCCATCTTCACTCTCCCTCCTCGGTGTATACGGCCTTAAAAAATCAGTGATAACAACCTGTAAATAGCACACATGGATCATAAATACAGCCACCGTGCAAACTGTTTGTGCCTCCCTAACAACTGTCAGCCATCCAAGATGAATGGCTTGCCTGGTGGAGTCCATGGCAACAGCACCACCACTTTTTAAAAATGCTGTTGTGTTTTTTGGGTATGATTGACTCATCTTGGCTCAGACGTCCTGCTATTCACTGTAATTAGGCTAAAAAAAAAAACCAAAAACCAAAAAAAAAAAACCCCTATCCAGCTGTGGGCATGTCATTGTTCTCGACCCTGGATTAATATGGACTTAAACTGAATGCAGCTGCAAAACAAACCACTCTAAATCTGTCACAGACGACTTTCACTCTCACTATTATCACCATACCAAAGCTGTAATGTGCAGGCTTAAGTTAAAAATGTCGCTCAAGTAGCATTATATCCAAACTGTCCATAAAACCACAATTTCTTTGATACGTAAACCAAGTAATCAATCAGCATTACTTGTGAACTTTGAACAGATCCAAAGCAACGTCTCTCTGCTTCCGATCTTTAAGCAAAGCAAAGCTGCTCCAGGATCTCTGTACTTGATGCACAGACATGAGAGTGGTATCGATCTTCTCTTAGCAAGTAACATGAAAAAGTTTCCTTTCCCTTCTTCAAACATGCAATACTTGCATCTGTCTTGGACTGTTCTGTCATGTTTGTTGTCACTTGTTATGGCTTCAAAATTCAATAAACTAAATTTTTCCATCTCAGCGTCCTAAAGTCAACCAAGCACAATATGACAGAGTGATCGCAGCAGCTGGGAGCGTAAACCTGCGAACTGTGGCTCTAAATCTTTTCATGGCAGCTACTGTGGTCGGCAGAAAAGCCTATTATCTGGAGGTTCCAGCTTGGCAAGCTCTGCTGTAAAATATGCTCAGTGCATCATTATAACCTGACCATCCAATCAGAGCTTCATCAGAGTGTTTTGATGTTATATTCTTGTTTTCGAGTGCTGTTGAAGTGAATAAAGTAAATGTGATTGTATGCGTTGCTCTGTGTTTTCAGGCTCTGGGTTGTAAAATACGTTTGAAACTTCTGCTTGAAAAAGAAATTCAAGTCAAGCAAATTGGCCATGAAATAAGTCACGTCAAATGCTGATTGATTTCCAGAGGTTTTTTTTTTTTTAGCTAGTCACACACAGACTTCATAATCACTCATGCGATCGACAGATGAGTCAATCAGGATGTTCTGGGATAAAACATTCAAAAGACACAGAAAAGACAGTTTGCTTTCTGTAAACATCCAGTTCGTTCCTTCTCTAGTGAACCTCTAAGACTCTCCAGTAAGTGAAAAAGCTCATTTCCCCCCGACTTCTTCTGGCCAAAGATCAGAGCGTCAAGATGCAAGGTGATTGTGTTTCTTTGAGATTGGCTGTGGGCTGACTGACAATCTTTTGCAGCCTCCGGAGGGATTGATGGAAGACAGAGAGAGAAGGAGGGGGACAGATCGATGGTTAGTCGACCCTAACAAACAGATCAAGAGGTGACCTCTGAGTAGAAGCCAAGAATACCTCTACAGAAAGACAAAAGACAGAGCTAAGAGAGTGGAAGAAAGGTGAGTACAAAGGGGGGAAGTAATGGAGAGGAGAAAAGGGCTGACAAAGACCTTTAGACACTACAATCAGTCTCAACACCTTTCCAGGTGTACCTGGTTGAGGCACTGGTCCAATACTTTGGTCAGGATCCTTCAATGACTTTATTTCATTACAGCAATAATGTGGAGGACTAAAAAGTCAAAATGCTGATGACTGACACATGCCTGAAATATCAATAAACTGCTAATTATATAGCAAACTACTGAGGGTCCTCTTCACAAGGACGTGATTTTGGAGACCTGTATGCGAGGCTACTGAGAAACTGCTCACAATAGCTAGCTGGCTTGCAAACTGTCATTTAGCTCTGAGTCAAACCAACTTAATACGTTGACTCGTTTTATTCAGCATGCTCAACCCTGTGATAGTTTCCTCCATTTCGGATTCAGCATGCATCTCCGGGTCAAAATTTAATTTCGGGATGGGGTTCAATGACATCATATACCATGTACCTTTCAACAGTTATTAGTAACTAAAGGTTAAAGTTACTACAACACTAATTACCTCGGCTGCGAAGGTAGAAAGAGTTTAATTAGAGTTCACAAAACTGCACCTGCAACCTGAAGATTAGAGAAGTTGCGCAGTGTGTAGGAATGTTAATTAAACGTGTCTGACACAGTCAGATAACAGATGTACTCGACTGTACCTCACCGGGTACAAATTCTGAAGGTCCTAATATTTTCTTGATGAGCTGAGAATGTTTATACGTCTGATTGGGATTCTGCAAAAGAGTGAGGAGAGATACAAAGGTTGGAGAAGAGATCCGTTTGCACCAGAGCCGAACAAATCTGATTCACGCAGGAGATTGCTTTCCAGGGAAACCTTGAGCATATGTTGTTCCAACTGTTTGAAAAATTGACCAGTGATCCGTGACTTTTCTCATGAAAGCCGTCTGCTGAACAGCATTTCCCCTCTTGGACAGACTAAATTTAACTGTATATATCTTTACCCATCTCATTACGTTCTCTTGCATTGCTTCTGTCTCTCGCTCTGTTGGCTCAAAGCTCCAGGAGCTCTGCAGAGGACAGAGGTTAACAGTGCACTGCCCGTCCTCTCTCCTCCCTCGCTAAATTATTTAACAATCAACTGACAAGCTCATCACTTAAATCAGAACGGGGACAAATCATGACACGACACCTTTCTTCATCTATGGCTCGACCCGGAAACAAAACATCAGTCCAAACTTGGACTTAACGTGCCGCTGAAGGCAAAACCTTTACACGGCTTGACCTGGGCTCACGTCTCTACTGTTTCTCTCCGTTAGCTGAGTGACAGTTGAAACACTCTCCTCCAGGCCTGCTGCAGCCAGTCCCTACCTCAGAGGCCCCAGAGACTCTGCATTACCATGCGGCAGCAGCACAACTTCATTAAAGTTTCATTGTGTCTTGGAGCAAGCTTGACTGGAGCTCTAAGCTGCCTCCCTGCATGCCACCTCTGACTCAAAGTGCAAACATTCCTCCTCCTCCTCTCTTCCTCACTCTCTCTTAGTCCATTTCTCTTCATGTACTCCTCTGGTCAAGCCGAGCGCTTGTTAAATAACAGTCAGGCCCCCTGAGAACTGCCTATAGGCCTGCTGTTGAGCAGATGGGCTGGAGGACTCTCTTAACTCGTATATAACTCTCTCTTCTGGTATTTGAGTTGTCATTAAAGACTCGGGACAGAAATGTATGGATCACAGGAAGCAGGCAGTTATCTCAATTCTGCAAACCTTTCTGCATTTGCCTTGAGAACTCCAGCTGAGAAAATGTACGAGGGAAGAGCCACATTTTAGATTTAGCCAGTCATCTGATGCTTTTATCGAGTGTGACTCTCTCTGTGAGCACAACATTAGCACCACTGCAGCTTCTTCTGCAGCTTCCCAGCAGTGGGTGTGTATGCACCAAGCCAATCTGTCCATGGACTTGAAAGGATCCTTCGGTAAATGCAATCTGGAATCAATTTGACTTGCTTGTGGCTGAATTTGAAGCAAGAGATTTATATAGCTGCTCGATCTCTGTGTGCATTCGCTGCGAATGGGGTTTTTGTTTCAGCTGCCGAGTATTCACTGAGTCAACAGCAGCTACTGGGGAGATTTTCAGGCGATGGAGCAGGACAATATCTTCATCCATATTTCAGCAAATATTTCAATGAGATCATGTTTATTGTTTGCAGTCATTTTGAAGCAGGTGTCAATATTTCTCTCGGCTGAAAATGGTATTGTTTTACTTGCTCAGTGTAGCTCAGCTTTTGAAACTGCAATAAGTCGAGGATCAAGATATTTGCAGCTCTATTTTTAAGTGCTGATAGATCACACGCTGCTCAGTGTGGGGTCATTATTTCTCTGTGTGCTGTCAAGTATTTAATTGATTATATATTGGACTGTTAGGTCGATTTTTTTCTTTTTACAGGCCAATTATACATAAATACCTTTGGTGCAAATTCCACTACAGTAATGTTTGTGTACATTTAGCCATTTTTGTGTCTGAAATTGTGCTTCTCTCAGGCAACTGCAGCCCTGCAGGGAAAATTACAGTGAAACCCTGCAGATGGTAAAGAAACTATTAAATTCATACGTCTCTGCTCAACAGCCCACTGTGACCGGAGCTGTGAAAGTGATGTGACACAAGTATCATTTTATGGTGTTTCTGAAATAACTGTAATAACAGTGAAATGGTTTTGAAACACAATTGTGACTGTTGGAAAACTTCCTTTCCCCTCAAAGTAGAACACAAACTTTTCCCTTAAAGGAGCCCTGACTGATTTTAAACATCAGGATCAGTTTGTACGCCATCAGAAGCACAAGTTGTGTAATTATTTCTGAATAAACCTGATGATGAAGTCAGGATTTCATGGCCTCTGCTTTTTTTAAAAACAGGAGAGAGACTCCTTTCCAGCTGTCAGGAGTTTACTTGTCTGTTTTCATTTTCCGTGTGTGTCCTGTGAACCACAGAAAGCAGCACATCATCCACCTCATTCGTCAATTTAGGAGTGAGACACTTCGTTTCTTTCCCGTCTCTGTTCAGAGATGCACATGTGCAGTACTGATCAGGCAGCTGACAAAGCTTCAAGTGAAACTGAAGCCACTAACAAACAGGTACTTTTTAAATAACTTTCACTTCAGTCTCTCTTTCAAAGTTGGCACCAGCTGAACAATGTGAGACGCTGCTTAAACAGAGACGGATAGAAAAATCAGACAGCCAGCTTCTTTAATTTCACACACGTTACAGCAACAAGCCCTTAAAGGGGAGAAAATTAGCGTGTTCGCCCGGTTGTTGTGTTTTCATCACAGCTAATCAGAGCTGGAGCCCATGAAACACCTGCGACTACTGCAGAATCATTTGAGCTGGGAGTGAATGCCAATTAAACACATTTAAATTAAAGACAAAAGCCAGAAGTTGGCTGGTGTGAGTGTGTTTTTGTCCAGTGTTAAAGGGGTACAAATTGCTGGAATGTCCCTTTAAGTTTTTCCGATTAATTCACATTCAAACCAGCTCTTTCTCAGCGTACAGTACATATTTGTCTACATCCACAAAGACTTTATACCCAAGCCTGACAGATTCCAACGTCACTAGCCTTGAAATATGAACATACACATTCTACTGCTGTCAACATTCATACAGGCTTTCAAATGTCTTAAACCACATCAGGTATGCCTGTGTTACCGACTGTGTAACCACCTTGCAGGAATTTGCCTCTGTATAAATGAACGCAGTACATACGTTGATGGAATTTTTCATCATCTGTTCTCTATTTGAATAAAACATCAATATCAGCATTGAAACTGGGTTGCTTACAGGAGCCATGGGAGGCAGATCAAAGTGTCAGTGCCTTCAAACGTCTCACAGCTCTGTTGAAACACCGTCCACATGTCCGAGAGTTTGATCGCTTCAAGGTTGTTGCATGTCATGTCTAGTTAACACCGGTCACCCGAGACACAATATGAAAATCATTAATGTTATGACTGGTGATTACTCTGAACCCACATGAGATGGTCAGTAAATTGCATCCCATTAAATCCATCGTGTTGAAATTAGAGTTTCTCCCCGCTGAAGGTTTTATAAGAGATAAACAGGCCAAATAATCAGCAGACCACACTGTGATCATTCAGGTACTCAGCGGGGAAATAAGCATCCGGCGCTGGGCTGCACTTCAGCTCGGCCCTGTTTCCTCCCTGTGTCAACACGTAGTTTGTTTGTTTTTTTTTTTTGCTGGGTGATGGTGAGAAAGAGGGAGATACCGTGATGGATAACAAGTGAGAGATGGGTAGAAAGTGAGACTAACAGAGAGACAGAGGGACTGTTAATTAGAGGGTGTCACGTCTCCCCTGGATGTCTGGTGAATATTCAACATCCAGTGGGGGCTAATTCACAGACAGCAGCGGTGACAGAGAGAAGAAATCAGTGTCATCTCCCTGAAACGAGTGATGGCTGTGGGAGAGGAGGGGACAGCGGGAGGTGGAGATGGAAGGTGGTGTGGCACATGGCCTGTTACCATGGCGATGAGTCCCATGTCGACCTGCAGAACATAAATTAATTCCAGTTTTTTTGTACAGTTTGACATGAAAAGTCCTCTCTCCGTCGCTCTCTGCAGCTCGCCTCGGTTGCCCAACTTTGTCACCCTGGACGTTGTGTAGCCAAAAAAAAAAAGAAACGCAACGCTTTGAGATCTGAGGTTTACTGTATGTGCTCATTTATATTCACACTGCTGGAGCCTGTGCTCACACACACACACACACAGACACACACACACACACACACTGGCATCCTCTGTGCGGTCGAATGAAACTGGCTTTCAGCACTGTTAAAAACGTGCTGACGTGGTTTCCATTGCTTAATGCGCCCTGATGTGTCTGACAGGTCAGTGGCTGTGATTTATGGCGGTGGAAATGTTTTAATTGATGGCGATGTTTAGGATATGAAAGATCCCCGCAGGTGGCGAGGAACAGAGGAGAGGGAGACAGAGGGACAGAGAGGCAGAATCATCAACACAAAGTTCCTCTGCCTACAGTCTTGTCAGATCCAGTCACTTTGTTGTTCAATCAAAAGAACAATAATCTCATCTATTATTGCTTTCTATCAAAGCATTAACTCACAGTGACTTTACCTGGACCCATGTTTGCACTACAGCCTTTCGCCATATGATGATATGGTTGCAGGGACGATGCTGACTGCATCTGACTGACGAACCATCAGACAAACCACAAAGAACATCAGGCAACTTGACATGAAGGGAAACAAAGTTTGCATAACGTCTTATTTTACTCTAAAAATAGGACCATAATTTATAAAATGATCTTGCTTCATTGAAGAAGACTTGAAACAAATGATCGAGACAACAAACTCATTATGTTAGTCGTAGGGTCATTTAGGGTCAACTTGTGTGTTCCCCGAGTTTATATGTTTATCCTAACACTGCCTCAAATAATATGGAAATAATGTGACGATGTGAAAGTGGTCGCCTGTAGTTATGACCCTGACCTGCTGGTCTCACCACTTTCACCTGGCTCTGGAAGGTGGACACTGACACATAAAGGTACATTATTGCTGTTTTTCAGTAAGTATACAGTAAATCCCACTGGCCAGAGATGTGTTCACTCTGTATACCTGTGTATTTGCACCACTGCACCTCTGGGTGTTTCTCATTTCCGCTTTCCATCACTGTGTGGATTGCTGCCACGTCGAACATTGATCAGAGAGAAGACAAGAGGGAAATATTAAATGTCCAATGTCTGAATGGCAGAACTGACTGGGGGAGGAAAGAGCAACTGATTTTTGCACGAAGCCTCACGCTCCTGCCCTCCTCACCGATGTAAATTTCAACCTAGCTTGGGAAGACGACGTTGTTTGGAACTGTCACTGTAGGAAGCAAAAATGTGGACGAAATGAGGTATGAGGAGAGGACCTCATTGCAGATTATAATTCTGTTTTTTGATTTAAAAAACGACATCGGCTCAAGTAGAATTTCTAAGGTGGTAAATACATAAGTGAGGGAGGAAAGTTCTGCAAGTAAAGGTCTGGTGTTTATTCAGAAAAATGATTTAAAGTACATCATTGAAGTATTTGAACCTGGTTAATGCTTCTTATGGTTAAATGACTGAGGGGGTGATGTATGTCACAAGCTTTTTATGTTGGCCTGCAGATAAAGGAAACTATGGTGTTCACTGTATATGTTCTTTAGCTTCTAGCTTCTAGTTTTCTGATGTACTGGAAGTCTTTAGAGGATTGTGGCTGTACAATACCTCTGACAGTGAACACTGTAGGTGGGAGATGTAAAGCTTGATCCTTGAAGGGGAATAAAAGACAACCTTGATGCAGCTTAGGCTGTACTTTACGTGATTTCAAAGGGCGTCCAGGTCAGGTCTATATGACAACAACTGTCTTTTGAATGAATCACATGTTTTAGTCATTGTGTGTTTCTCTAATCAGTCACTTATATAAAAGAAAAAACAACATATAAAGATAAGTGATTGCAAAAAAGCTGATTTTCTTAGTGTTTTCTAAATAAATCACAATTTACAGGTTCTCAAAATATATGGTTATATATTGTTTCCCTCCAGTCTTGTTATTCAGCATGAGTGTTCGTTTACTTTAGGGTCTGACCACAGAGACAGCCAACCAGAGAGATAAAGTGAAAATGAGAAACAAGGGAGAGGCTCACAATCACAAACACTTAATAGATTCTCATGATTTGTTTTGCTGCATTGCAGTAGTGGTTCCCTCATGGCCATCTCTCTGGAAAGGAGGGAGGGTAAAAGAAAAAAAAAAGAGAGAAAAGAAAGGAAAACATGGCAGTCGAAACCTCAGTTCAACTCCTCGCATTAAAAACACACCACTCCAACACATCGCTCTCGAAGCCGGATTGATCTGTTTCTGAAGAAACACACGTGTGGAGATGATGGCGGAGATTTTGTTTTTCTCCTGTTTCTTGCTCTCTGTCATTTTTTAAATCTTCCTTACTTCTAATCCATAACACTTTCACTTATATATTCCCCTAATTCACATTATTTCATCAGCAGCATTAAAACCCTCGTCTTCACTGGAGTTTCATTTCTCTGACCGGATCAATGCAATTTATTAGCCTCTGTGCCAACACAGACATCAATTCCAGAATCAATATTATTCTGTGGAAGGTGTTGCCTGCTCCTTCATGATTTAGACAAATAGTCCGCTATTTTTTTCTGTGGCAAATGAGCTAATCCCTTTGGGGATGTGTGAGACGGCTGATTGAGGAGGTGTGATCCTGGGTCAGAGTATCGACAAAACCTCCTGCAGAGGTCAAAGATTTTCACACTTGTACAGTCATTATGACGGGAAAACCTGCAGGGAACCATGGTGACAATACAAAACACAAAGGAAACCAGCCCAAATTACCACAAAAACCAGACTCCATCTTACCAAAACAGCCAACTTGTTTCCACATGAGTTCCCAATTTGTTATAACCTCCTGAGCCAGGTCATAACAGAGGAGACTATAGTTTACTCTTCCTATACCAATTTGTACTATATAGATATTTCTACACAACTGGTCACGTTCACGTTACATGTTTATTTCTTGACTTCACAATGGGAAGTGGAGGGGACAGTGGTGGAGTTACAGGCGACAAAATCAAAAGTTTGGGTCCAGATTTTGGTATGTGTAGGTGAGAAGAGACCTCAAAAAATTCCATCCATGTTTGTGGCAACAAACCCAGATATTTTATGATGCTAAGTTGGGCCATTCCTCAATAAGAAAAAAGCTGAGATTTTTACTGTTGGTTTTATCGCGTCAACAGTAGCATGCTAGCTAACATTCACCTCAGCATCACTTCTGAGTCTGACTAAATTGTCTCCTGGCTAAACAACAGCTTCACATTTAGCTTACACCTAATTGTGGCTTCTGTGGTTGATTTGTTGTAATGAAATTGTTAATTAGTGAGATTTAGAGATAATGGTTGGTGCATTTTTTTTGTACTTTGGGCAGAAATCGGTTAATTATTTTCTCATTCCCTCAGTAATTGTGCTAATGTAAGCTAATAGTTTAGCTAATAGTTACCTGAGGGTAGTTTCAAAAATATAGTCCAAAAATTATGACTACTGTTAACTCTACTACTGTTAAAAGCAAAGTTTCAAGACGTTTTCATATCATAATGATTCTATGGACAACAATGCGATATTTGCAGATATCACAAAGTCTGCCAGAATACGATTTAGATGAGTTACAAAAAGCAACTAAAATTTTTAGTGAACTATTCAGTGAAAACTTTATTTTACAACAGTTCCAGACATTTAGATTTAAAAATAAAGGTGTATCTTATGAATATGAATTAATGTTCTCAGGATGGTTGATAATTGAATCACTAAATTGATGCGGACTGATTTATCGTTACCCCTGCTGAACCCTTGAGTATGATCATTAATTTGTACCATTTAATACTGTAAATAGTTCAAAATACATAAAAGAAAAATTATTAATTTGATGCAACTGTGCAGATAACTGTCAGATGTCTTGATGTTGATTCTGGGCTGTCACTGTGCTGTGCAGTGGCTAATCATTAATCAAGAGACAGACTGGGTCAGACCCTTCGTTGCATTTAACAGACCTTTGGGATTTCACTGAAAATTACTGGATTATGTTGCAGAAAATTGTTTCCCAGCAGGGGTGACCACATCAGTGTCTGCAGCAGCCAGAGGTGACACTTCAGTTATAAATTCTGAAGTGCAAATGTTAAATTGTCCACTTAGTGCAAAGATTTATTCCTGGTGTGCCACAAAAAAGAAGCTGCTATAGTTTTCCATGACTGATGCAATAACACAGCAACAATGTTCCTATTCCTGCATGCCATCAGTCATTTCCACCCCTCCGTTCTTTCTCCTCTGTCTCCGCCTGCTACTACCAATCACCAGACAGCTTATTGGAAGCGCTTCAATCTATCATTTCTGTTTGGTAGCACATGTATAAAAGAAAAATCAGTTAGCGCAGCAGAAACAACTGCAGCAGCGTCCAGAGCTGTTTCGTCATGACTGTTGTGGAACAGCACCCAGGGGATCAATGGTGGAATCAGGGGGGCCCGTGTGGAATGAGAATTAGTCTGGAGGATCAATGCACTATAAACAATTTCACTGACAACTCTCCTCGCCCCCTCTCTCTCCCACCGCTGAAATAAATACACCTAATTAGGCACCCGAGCGAATGCTGACTCCAGGATCCCCAACCAGACACAAACAGAGCAACAGATACAGTGGAGCGCTGAACAAATCAAACATCACTGATCATGATCAATACTGCTTTGTGCATGATTCTCACTTGTGCCACCTCAGCACTGATGTAAGAAACAATTAGAGAAGGCAACTTTTCGCCAATGTGATTCATGCCGGGACACTAATGGCACCAAGTTAATCCATTTAGTTTCTCTACTGTTGAACATGAGCAGCATGTCCTGTCAGCCGACCAGCAGAGGCCTCATCTAGACACATTGTGAAACACTTCGACAGTCAATCACCCCTCGAATACCTGTTAAATGTCTTTCCCTCTGGGTTTTAAGATGAGAGGTCATTTTTCTACTTGTGTGGCCTTTTTGTCTACAGAGGAAAAGCCCAGGTGCTGCTAGTTACACTGAAAATGTCTCCTTTGTATTCAAGTGACATGACAGCGCGAATGATCTTTAACAATACCAGGACCCTGAAACTGAAGCAACTAACGGGAATTCAGCCATCATTAACTGTATTGTTCACACCTGTGCTTTTCCTGCTGTGTGCAGCTTTGTACTAACCCACCAAAACAAACCTTTGATCAAGATATTTAATCTACCGTTCAATCCACTCACCAGCCTCATATATTTAACTTTTAATAAAAAACTGTATGTTTAAACTGACATTTGTCATCATGGAGTTTCAAGTTTACCATCTGAAGTTGAGAGCAATAGCTCGCTAACAAATGCTAATAGGCAATAAACAAAGGCTGGAGGGAATGTCATCATTGGGAAAGTATTCTGGTCGCAAAACAAAATGATTGACGGTCTCACCAGAGGAAATAAAATAAACAAATGTTATTACAATCTATCCAGAAGGGAACAACACCAAAAATGTCAACCATATTTTCATGCTAGAAGAAGTCCAGAGTTCACAACAATCATAACAATTCATTGGTAAGAAATCATGAATATTTGGACAAAAAGAAAATCCAAAAACTGTCAAGATATTTACCTCTTGGACCAGCTACCCACCCATTCCCTCACTTGGCTAAAAATGCTGTGCATTTATTTTTAAATCTACGAGTTCTTTTATGTGTTTCTTGCTGAATATTACCATTTGTTGCCGTAATACCAGACCAAATACTATAATTTCCTCCACCAAAGAGCTTACAGCACAGAGCTGTGTACGGCCTCAGAGTGCTGTCGGGGTCTCAAACAAAAAGCTTGAACATCATTCACCAGAAATGAGGAGCGTGCCTGACATATTTATGAGGAGAGTGCCAAGCCATTTCAAAGATTATCCACATGGAAAAAATAATGCTTCAGTGTCTGAGGAGAAGAAAAAATCTGATTAACTGCTGAAAGAAAATAACACGTCTTTGGTCTTTGCTTGCGATGCAAAGCTTCTGCTCTCCAGCCTTTTCTCACTGGTGAACTGAGTCTCAGAACTACAAAAAACAGATTAATAGCCATTTGACTGGTACAGCGAAATGGCAGCCATGGGATATTTCGATAATACTGTGTTGGAAATGTTTATTGCTACGGCGCACGACGATCAGAAAGCTGGCATATCTTCTTAGAAAAAGAAAAAAAATGTTCTGTTCAATTCAGTCACAGTTGTACTGAACATTCCAGCTTTACCAAGCAATTCTACAGAAAGCTCATCCCATTTAAAACATGAACACATTTCTATGGCAGTCAGTCCACAGGAGCGGTTCTTAACAGACTGCAGGACGGCACTGGCAGTAAAATACTTACAAACCAGCCCCAACCGTCATAAAAATATAAACACAATATGTGTATCTACAGGAAAGGCCAAATATTAACTACCTGGACAATAAAGAAATGTCTCTTCTGGGATCATGAAATGGAAATGTGCTTTTACAAACTCTCAAGTCCCCCAAAGAAATAAATAAAAAAACTTGAAGGTGTACAGACGCTTTGGTTTCAAGGGGTTCAGTTAAGATAAACTAAAGATAATCAAAAGAAAGCCTGCTGGCGTCCAGGTATTTTTAAGGAAACACGCAACATCTGATGCAGGTAGCCTCACTGACAGGTGACTTTTGTGGTCACTCAACTGAGATGAAGAACAAACACAATTTCCAATAAACTATCATGAAATGTGTTAACAAAGAAATCTTAATGGGGGTCTAAACAGACCAGAGTTTCTGGCTGGTAAGATCTCAGCATGAGGTCTGCAGTGAGTCAGGGACAGATTCAGAATGAGAGTGAGTCCAACATCAAGCTGCTTCCACTCATTAATCAGGAGCGAGTCGCCACAACCTGCACACAGGTGATCTGAATCCACTGCAATCAGCTCAGAGGGATTTTGAAATTCTGCCCAAAACCAAAAAAAGATTGCAAGTCTTACACAACGGAGCTGCTGCAGCCTTCTCTGTTTTATTTACTCGAGGGTGACTTCCTTTTTAATATCATTTAATATGAGCGGCTCATTAAAGCAGTTGCTGTTTTAGAAACAGGTTAACAGCACAAAGTGCAGCCATCAGCGAGGGAACAAATTCCCCAGCCTCTGCAGATTAATGCCCTCTCCCATCATGCTCGTGGGGTTAGCTGAGAGGCAGACAGCGATTAGTCACCGGGTGCGGTGAATTCATGACAGCTCCTCATTTTCACGTCAGCTCAGTGGCTGTGCTTTAGCACTAACGCACACTTTGAATATCTTCTTGTTTAATCGGCCCAGTGTGAACATGTCATACAATCTGTGTTGAACTTGCTGACCCTTGTGCGCCAGTCAAATTCCCTTTCAAACCTTACAAGTTCAAATGTATACCAGCATGACTATTTTTACATTTTGCATATCTGCACAACAATGTACAGTATTTAGCTTCAAGCCTGAACTCTGGAGACAGCTGGGATACAAAAGGCCAGTGTTCAGAGTGTGGGTGGATTAAAATGGTACTGCAGCATGTACGTAATGAAGTACCATAATGGAATTATGAGAGATTTTGGCACTTGTTAATTCAGGCCATTACTAAATGGCCCCACCTACGTTCTTTTAGCTGATAGGCCCTGGCCCTGTTTCAGGCTCCACACACTCATCTGGACTTCGCCTCCCTAAAATAACCATCCGCCTCATCGCTCAGCAGCAGATTTCACTGATGCCCACAACAACATTTGATGTTGAGGACCTAATGATGATTTATTGTATGGTGGGAGCTGTCTTGTTCTAACCTACAAATCCAAAACAGCTATCTGAGAGAAATAAGTCATGATTTCCATCCATCCATCCATCCATCCATCCATCCATCCATCCATCCATCCATCCATCCATCCAAGACTTAATAGAACAAGTACAAAAGAGAATCTTAACCCAGTCATGACCTTTAACATTTAAACCACTCAAGCGGTAAGCTGCCATTAGAAGCACTATTCTAATAGATGATTGATGATGATGAAGCTGCAGCCTTTTGATATAACTAGGTTAATTATTTGTGTGTGTGTGTGTAATCATCTGCAACTGTCGGAATGATTGGAAACCTTCTCACCAAAGAAATGAAATTATACGCTTCTATTTTGCACAAGTGAAATGCAGATATTTAAATTTCAATATTTAGACATTTAAACATTTAGATGAACTAAATGAAGTAGAAGAAAACAACAACTGGGTAGACTTCATGACAAAACAGGAGAGAATTACACATGGTGGAATATAAGGTATTCTCCTTATATCTGGATCATCATTTCCAGTTTCTACCTAAAGCAAATTATCAACCCAATTTAATGCGTATAGATACAGTGTGAGACAGTACACAGTTAAAGAGGTTTTCCTGATAGGAATCTTTTGGAATGGCTTTTCTGTGCCCAATTTTCTTTTGATGATGAACAATGTGTTAAATGTATCCACTATCAAAAATCTAAATGTAATGAAAACGTTTTGTTTGTGATTGTTTGTATGTACACTACTACAGTCTCACAATGCAGTGAGTCACATTTCTGTCGTGTGTCTTAACATCCGCCCACATTACTAAAGAGTGAGTCTTTTCTACAGAGTACTGATCTGCCAGACTCAACTAAGGCCCTGTCCATACAATAACACTTTAGTGGAAACGCACATGTTTTGCATCGTTTTGGCCAATCATCCACACGGATCCTGTAAACATAGTGCCTGAAAGCGTACTTTTTAGAAATGATGACGATGACACCAACGCCCCACCCCTCGACCTATATGGACCTCTGAATCCCTCCATGTCTCATAACAACAACAGCAACAACACTGGCAGACTACTACTTGGGTTCGTGTTTCCTGCAGCTTTCTCGACTTGTAGTTGAGTGTGAGTCCACACAAATGATTCTGGTTTCCTTGCTCTAGCATTTTCATCTTCTTCTTGTTGTGTTTGGTTTCTCCGTCTACTGTCTGTTTGTATACAGCGCGCAAGCTTAATGCGCATGCTCCGCCTCTTCTTCCCCGTTTTTGGTGAATTTCAAGCGCCTGGAATATGAACGACAGCGTGTTGAGTCATTTTCAGTAGATCCGTTTGGACGCAAATATTCTTGAAATGAAATGATGCCGAGGTACATGTGGACAAGGCCGAAGACTTACAGAAATCTCTTTAATCTTAAGTCTTGAGCCACCATATTGTGTGAAGTGTAAACAAACAAATCTGTTTGATGTTTTACGTTATCGAAGGCCTTCGTCGACCGCCTGACCTCCGACCACCCTGTGGTTCTCGGCTCTGCCACAAGGCAGCGAGGATCCTGTTTCTTCAAACAATGAAGCCGTTTGCTGCCCTCAGAGAGGTCTTCTGTCTCATCAATGCCAATTTAATTAGAGCTTTTCAGAAGCAGGCAAAAATAATAATGCAAAATTGTGTCATAACACTCGACTGTGAAATCCTCTTACTGTCCTTTCTACGCTCCCCTTCATTCTGTCCTGTACCAAAGCAGAGATTACTGCGCAGGCTGACCTGAGCGAAACAGCAGTGGGATATTTTTCGAGTGTTCACAAATTGTCCACTTTTGAGACTATGATGCATGCGATAAATCAAGTGTGATTCAACAACTTTAAATTGATGAAAGCTCCAATGAACACTATTTTTGTCCCGGCCCACAACAGGCTCTCTATCAGAGATGCTTTTCAATGCGATCCCAGCGTGATTAAAAATGAAGTGCATCATGATAAAAGAATCCATGAAATGATGTTTGTAGATTCAAAAGTGCTTAGTTCTGGTCACTGTCACAGGATTACAGTCCACTACTGTGAGCTCAGCAGTGTAGAGAGCCGATAGATATTCCAGTGTATTTTTAGTCTCGAGTCGATCATCTGATTCTGCTGCTGTGGCACGGTGATTGCTATTGATCTGAAAAAGGCAGCAAATACGTTTAGGCTTAGATTATGTGAGTGAGCGTGTCTGTGAGTGAGTATACATCCAGTGCTGTAATGTGTGTGAAATGCAAACTCTTAGCTAAAGCCCTGCTTGTTTGCTTTGGAAAGTTGCTGCAGTCTGTTGCAGACAGTTTGACGCCACTGCTTTGATAATAATGCAAAGATGCATCTGCTACTGTGCTGGAACAACCTTCTGATGCAGACAGATACCTTTAGTCTCCAGTGTGTATTCGATACAACAGCTGAAATAAAGAGATAAAGCGTTTGTGTTTTCTCTGCACAGGAGAAACAAGCCATTATTTTCATATTTGATAGCCATTTCTTGCTTGTTAATCGTTGCTTCGCTCACAGTTGCTCTTTAATCTCAACCTGCAGGAAGCCTGGGCCAAAGTAGAAGTAGCAATTCAAAGCCATATAACAACCGCTCCTGCTAGCCGTTTAAATATTGAAGGCATATCGGCTGATGCCCAATTATTATCCTCTAGCTTTCCAGTAATAAGCTTTCTAAGTATAGACCTCGGTGGTTCTTCCCACATGGAGGAACAATGTAAATGATTCGAGGGGCATAAAGGGAGAAGAATGTGTGTGTTTTCTGCGTCTTCAAGGTCTCTACACGAGCATAATGTCATTACTTGGACTCTCACACTGGGATAATGTCTGTCCTCTGTTCTGCCTAATGAAAATAAACAAATCTATGCATGCCTAATCCCTTTCATTTTGGTGGTGGGGAGGAAATGAAAAACACAGGAATGCAAATCCATGCCAGGTTTAATTTCTAGTATTGTTGTGCGTGTTGGATCCCCGGGTTATGCTGGGAGATCATAATGTGCGGCAGGTTCATTAAGAAGGGAAGCTTTTGTTGGAAGGGGAGGAGTGATTTTGTAAGCGCTAAAGAGTTTAAAAAAGAGATAACTCTGGGCTTGACTGGAGCCTTTGAAGCCCCTTGAGCCTGTTTCTAAAGCTCTAATGTCGCTTTCATGTTACACAGACAGGCAGCAGATGCAAGTTTAAGGAAACCTAATATCACATCTCACATTAAAAGGGAATCTACTGTTGCATGAACTATGTTTGGGGGGGATTTGTTGAGTTTTTTCCCCATTTAGACAATAACATCTGTTTACATGATTTCTAGTAAGATAGCTGCAACATGGACCAGGGTCATCACTTTACATCATAATACATCTTCATTATTGAGCCCAGTATTATCCCAACAAGACAGCCAACTGTGCAATGCAACAACTGGAAAAAAAATGGATGGCTTCGTGAAAGTCCACCACTTTAATTAGCTAAATTTAGCATACTGAAATTGTACATTAAGTTGTGAAGATGATAAACATTACACCTACTAAACATCATCATATCAGCACTTCCATTGTGAGCATGTTCACATGCAACACACGTAGTAAGGACACATGATAACAACTGGTAGTAATATACTATAAAACACAAAGCAACGCCGTCCACTTCTGCACCCACTCACAGATGCCAGCCACATTCATACGCCTGATTTTTTTCATCAAGATACATGTGTAATTTCCTGAGAAAAAGTAACATTGAAAAATGCAGTGCTGAAGAAAGGGACGCGTCCTCTATCCAGTCTCTTTTAAAATCTATAAAAGACAAACTTTTAATCCACGAGCTGCAGCAGGTGTGTTTAAAAATTATTCTACTTTCAAATGTGCCTACAGTATGTAGGCCACACACATTTTTAGAACACAACAGACTTACTAACAATAATAATAATAGTCTGGTTCATTAACTGTAAAACTGTCTGGAATTAATTCGGCACCTTCATTACAATACATGCGGTAATGCCTCATCGTGCTTTATTTGGAAATGACAATTATGTAAGAATAGTGCATTGGTAACACACTCCACTGCACTTCAAGTGAAGTGTAACTAAAACCAGAGGATTACCGGCCCGTGTGTCATCAATAAGAAACAGTGAGAGATGAAATACCATTCCAGCGACTGCAGATGAAAATTTTGATCTCATTAACGAGTGTGAATGGAGCATTAAGTTGTTTGAATAATAGAAATTGATATATTAATAATTTATGAAATATGTATGTATGACACACTGTCAATATGAACAACTGAATACAATTATACACACACAAGCCCTGCAACAAACAGCACACAAACAAATACAGCTCGAACACAAACGAGCACTGACAAAGTTTTTATCAATTGAAAATAAAAAAATAAAAAAATCTAATTCACCAGCCTTCGCTGACTGTGCCTGATTAAAAAGGCAGATTGAATGTGTAGCGTCTGAATCCAATTATTTTTTGGAAAGCCATACCGTGGCGTTGTTCCCTTTTGATTTGCACTTGCCTGTCTGCCAGCTGAGACACCTCGCTCACTGACACAAAATGCTCTCCCCCCCAAAAAAAAACTCTTATTATATTTACTGAAGAAAAAAAAACATTTGATGCAGAGATGTGATCAGGACATGAAAACAATGTTATTCCTGAGTACTGAAAAACATCAGTAGATACAACACTGGTCAAATTGCTTTGATAAAATACACTGGGGGGAGTCCTGCTGACACAGAAAGGAACGATTGGAGCTACATTCAAGAGAAAAAAATATCCTAATCACTCTTTTCAAAACAAAGTGTGTCAAATCATTCTACTTTTTCATTCCGCTCCATTACAGTAAGTGGCAAAAGTGAGTTTCAGATCACCAATTAGTTAAGAGTGCAAGTTAATTAGGGAGGTTTTAACATTTTGGAATATGTCACATTAAATAGTGTGCAATGAAGAAAAATACGCAATTGCAAAATGGCAACTGTATTCATTATAAATAGTCAAGTTATCATTGTTTCCTCGCCTCTGATCTCTGGACCTCTCTCCATATGTCTCCAACAGGCACCACCTGTGTCCTAAAAACACAGCCTGACTAAAGAATAAAAACAGACCTTTTCATTTCACATTTCAGGAGCTGCGGCTGCCAAGTAAACAAACCCAAACAGCCCTCCTGATACCATCGTTATAACTTGAGCTGAGGTGTCGCTTCCACAGCCTACAGCCACTAGAGCAAGTGCTGAGTCTGTGTTTAAATCAATTCAGCATCGCTCTGCCAGTTGTATCTTGAAGCACTGAGCATTAAATGAGGTAAACTGCATTTCTATGACATTTGCAGCTTTTCAGCAACCACTTTAATTCATCCCAATAGTCTTATCAGAGTTTAAAGACATGGAGGAATGAATTTATGATCAGCTCATTAATATTTATTGTTGTGTTGTGCTCCAGGAGTTAAATAGCGAATGTGATCGTGAGTTATAAACCATGTCTTTAATATTCAAGTTGTACTGGGGAAGACGGCCCACAGTTCACATAAAAACCAGTCACACACACACACACACAGAATACAGAAGTATCACAGGGTTTCCTAAGTGATGGAACAGAAAGTACGAAAATGTTCTTGTTTGTCAAAATAACAGGCACTGAACTATGTTTTGCCTAAAGGTTCCGTCATGTAGACGTACATACATGAAAAACACATTTGATATGCATTTATTAGATTAAATCAGTGGCTGTTTTATAATTCAACTCCAGCTAACCTCCCACAGAACTGCTCAAGGATATGTTGCATACTGCACATGTGAACACAACAGTAAGTGAAGATACTCATTTACTGAAAAAACACCCACACAGAACAGGAACACTAAGCATGCATCAATACACCTACAGTGAAACACACCAGGGCCAAATATGGAACAACGCTCAATAAAACATCAATGTATTTAAAACAAAACAATAATATAGTTGTATTACTGTGTAGTTATATTAATATATTACTATAAACTTCTGAGTATATAAATAAGACCATTTTCTAAACCACAATCAGGGAAGCAAACAAGCAAATACATAAATAAATAAACAAATATAGGGTTATATATCTTTCAGATCAAATGTGGACAGGAAGTAAGTTTTCTTTTATCAGCAATTACTGTCAGGGTGTCCGTGGGCAAGGCACTTTCATCTACTGTGATCATATGGAAACCTCCCATGAGATGATGCAGGTCGATGTGTTTATGAGACATTTTGTGGATTCAACCTTCGCTGAGTAAAAGACATTTAAAATATACGGGAGACGGGAACTGCTCACAAAAACCAAACGAGTGAACGCACAAAACAATCATGAACTGCAACTCGGAGAATAACATGGCAACAAAGACGGCTTTTAAAGTGAACATGAACGAATCGATCAAGTTTCACGACTCATGTCCTCTTTAAGAGCTTCTTTAAGACTTGTGGACATCACCTGGCCGAGGTTATGGTGTTCATTTGTAGGGGTGAGGATGGTGTAGTTGTTTGGTCCTGGCTCTCTTTGAAAGCCCAACCCGGATCGGCCGTGTGCACGTTCTCAGAGGCTCCAGTCTCCTGTGCAGCTCTGGTGGCCCTGTACACAGAAATACAAACGTATTACAACCAAAAATGCTCCAGTCCAGCTGCTTGTTCGTCAACATACTCTACACTGAGCATGAGCTGCACGTGTTTAAGCTCACAGATCTGAGGTTCGTTTTCTGTTAATGGACGCAGTGAAACTACAAATAATGGACATACGGCTTTCAGAGTATTTACCAAAGCTGACAAGTTGCACAGTCATTCCCAATGTGCAGGGAGAGTAGTCGTGTTGTTAGACTGATCTTTTTTTCATCAAACTGACAAGGTGAACACATTGCATCTCTATGTAGACAGGCTGTTAGACTGACTCTCCTCTTAAATATTCAGAGACCAGCCCACTTAAATCCCAGCAGACACGCTCGAGTTCTTAATGCAGTGCGAATCTGCAAAAATGACATCACAAGGCTGATCAACACTGCTTTGCAACAGGCATTAAAAACTTTTTCAATGGGACTTTTTTTTATCCTCAAACAAACATGACTTGTATCCAAAAAGAACCGCTGGCATTTTTAATCAATAAAAAGTCAAGGGTGTTTCTTTTGACTGCAGTCACAATATGAAACTCACTGTGGCTCAGTTGTTCCAAGGATGGTCGACATATGAAGGACGGAGACCACATTTTCCTTTTCTGCTCCGTCTCCTGGAGCTCTGAAAGAAACATATCGTCAGTCAGTACAGGCAGGCTAATTCTGTCCTATTTGCTGTACTGCTTACCCTTAAACTGTGTTTCTTTGCATTTATGGAGGTGTTATCATTTCACTGCAGCTTATTAGAGAAGAGAAATTAATATATTTTTTTCAAAATTCATGAGAGGAAGCTCTGTCAATTTGAAAAGGTGAATCAATAGAAGTAATTGTGTTTCCTCGCTGAATTAACCCAGCTGACCTGCTGAAAGTCTATCACCCAACACTCTGGAAAAACATTGTAACCACGCATGGTTAATGAACAGAAGAACAGCTGGCACTAATTAAACTATTTCCATAATAATGTTTTTAGACTTGTCAGACATTTTAATTGTTGCAATGTACTTTGGCTCTTTTGCAGCTGAAGATATAAAACCCTTTTTTGTTGTTGTCTTTTACTTATTTAACTGAAACTACAAACCTTTGTGTTTCTCTGCAGTATACATGGATGCTTCCTGGTACAGATGGCTGCCAACCGGCACCTCCTGCTCGCCATCACGGCAGTCAGCGGTGCAAGAAACCACTGGACCACCTCCGCACATGTCCAGGCAGCTTTCTTCATCAGCATCATCTTAACAATCGACATGCAACACACAGCACAGGCAGAATATATTAGGACACGTAGCAACGCTTGGTCTGATGAGTTTTTCTGGAATCAGTTTGAACATGATTACGGTGTCAATAAAGATGATTAAATAACCGAAAGCCTGCTCTTCATGGTAATTTTGAATGTGAGATATTAAATATTATACAAGGCTGACTTGAGTGTTTGTCCTTACTACTCTCTAAATCATTGACACAGGGTTGTATATTCAATCTGAACATGAGAGCTGAAGAAAATGAAGAAAAAATCCTACATACTGAACTTGAAGTGCATTTCTTTTCTCAGAAACATGTTGAAAAGATGCAGTAGTTTACATAACTCAGACTGAGTTGTACAGTGTTTTTCAACCCTCTGCCCTCCATGTCGTAGATGCTTCCCTGCTCCAACAGACCTGATTCAAATGGATGGGTCATTATCAGGCTTCAGCAGAGTGTGATGACGAGTTGATCATTTGAATCAGGGTGTGTTGGAGCAGAAAAACATCTAAAACAAGCAAAGGAAGATGGCTGAAAAACACTGGTGTATAGAACCGTTTGCAATATGGGGAAATTAACCTTACACCTTATTATCCACCTCAGAGTTAGGTGAGAAGATCAATAACACTTTCCTATCTGATTGCTATTGAGATTATCATTATTATAGGCTATTAATAGTGATGTGCGACCAATCAGATATTGTTGTGGGCGGGAGTGAGAGGATGCTGTCTCCGAGCCAAAGTACCACATTCTAAATTTGTTTAATTTATCTGCAAATTAAAAGATGCTGATAATTCGAAAAAAAAAAAAAGGTTGAATATTGGCCAGATAATCTACCAGGGCTGATCAGTACAACCCTTAAATTACAGACTAAGTGTATTTATTGTGTGCTGTACAGTAAAACTGCAGTCTGTTGTTTGTTGTGTGTCACTTGTTACCTGATGATATGTGGCATCCCACTCCTGGGCTGCTGAGCTGTTCTTTGCAGTTTGAAGTGTCGTCCTCCGAGAATTCAGTTACATCACTACGCTGCTGAGGTGCTGCCGCTTTACTGTCGCTCGCAAAATCACTCATACTGATATCAAAATACAAGTTCAGCTCTTTTAAGACCATGTCGAAATGTTTTTTCATCTCAAAACGAGTTTGGTGGTTCACATCCGAGGCTGGACTTTCGCTCTCAGAGGAAATGGTGGAGGACATCGAGTGCAGCTTTGACTCATCCTGGAAGCACTCAGTGAAATTACAGGTTGATTCACTGTTGGGCTGTTGCTCCGGCCATTCGAAAGCAGTAACATCTGCTGCTGAGATAAAGTTTGGGAGTTCATTGCAACTGTAATCACTGCTTAAAAATCCATTTGCCATGTTCTCAGTGTGACACTGGAAACCTTCCACTTCCTCCTCACCCTCGCCCACCTCTTCTGGTGCCTCCTCGTGCTCATTGCTCTCTGCCTCTGGCATGGAGTGCTGAAGTTGTGGCTGGGGTGATTTCAACAGCTGCCTGGGCAGGCTGCTGATGAGAGGGCTGGTACTCGGGTAAGCGTCATCATCGTCATCATCATCCAGTGAGAGCTGGATCTTTTCGAAAGTGTCAAACCCCTCTGGCACACGGTCACAGAAAGTGAAGGCAGATGGTACTGAGGAAAATCTGTCATGACCATTTAGGGCTGTGGGGCTGCTGTCAGCGCTTTGCGAAGGGATTAATTCATGCGGACCTGGCACAACTGCATCACTAGTTGCAGGGGAAGAGACGACCATGAATGTCTCGGCTTTGTGTCGGTGATCAGAGAAACAACTGAGCTTGTCTGCTGGTTCATGTTGACTAACTGAGGTTAATTTGTTTCCACAGTTACTCATGTTGCCCTCTGTCCATTCTCTGACACAGTCATCAGGTGACGCCTCAGTCATGTCTCCTCTCTGTTCACCTCGTTGTTGACGACCGTTGTCTGAAACCACAGATATCTCAGAGCCACATTGCCCATCAGTTCTTTCTCCAACACTTGCCTCTTCTTTTCCTTCCTTTCTCCCTTTTGTCCCTTCCATCGTTTGAATCAGAGCACTGTATGCGTGATCAGACAAGCATTCAAGGTTACTTCCAAATTCCTCATGTGCTGATTTGTCACCATATTCACTTGTTTCACCCTCTGTCCAGTCCATGCACACATCAGCTGATTCCTCTAAGTCCACCAAGTTTTCTGACTTCCCGTGTTCATCAGTTCTTATTTCTTCTCTCTCTTTAATCTCAGTTGCAGCGTCCATTCTAGAAATTTCAGTCATTACATATTCAACCTCCTGTGTCTTCAGGGTGTCAAGACTGACAGGAAAACAGCCAGACTGATCCTGCTCCTTTAACTGATGTCCCACAGTATTGTGACTTTCTTGTCTTCCATCCCCAGCAGGAGGAGGGTCTGGACTGCTGCTGGGGCTGGATTTCCACAGACAGCCGCCTTCATTACCAGTCTCGTTGTGTTTTTCGTTCGTGGTGACGGCACAAGTCTGTTGTTCTGCATAGTCCTCTTCTTCATCTGTGCACTGCTGTGTTCTGTTTTGGTGATTAAACTGCCAGGTCTGGTCTGGAGCTGAAGCCTCCTGTGACGGCCCGACGCCTGAACAGAGTGGAAGAGGGATTTCCATCTCACAGACTTTTACTGATGGAGATAATTTTGCACCTGCAGAGCTCTCTGAGTTACAGCGTTTCTCTCCGGCCTCCCTGTCAATTTCACTCCAGATTGTGGGGTCAATTACACTGAAAGGCCCTACATCATTATCTCCTTCAGCAGGCTCTTGACTGATTCTTGCCGGCATTGGAGTCTCTGTTGTGTGATCAGCTGTTTCACTCTGAGCTGTGGCTATCATCTTGCCAGCAGCATGATCTTCTTTTACCCCACAGAAGTCATCAGCGTCAAGACTCACAGTCTCAGTTGCAATATTTCTGTCTAATACCACATCATATGAAACAACTGATCCCTCGGCACATTCAGCAGCAGAAGGGATGGAGTTTTTGCTGAGGCTGTTCTCATTAACTTGGCCCTTTGTTTCCCCATCACAGAAGGCAACATTTTCATTTTCACATATCTGCAATTCTAATATTTTCCCCTCATTTTTTACACCTTCTGCCAGGTTCCCAGTGGGATCCTCTTCAGGGTTTGAGAAGAATGATTTCGTGTCTGCATAATCACTGGAAGACATGGGATTGTCACGCTCTTCCTTTTCTCTGCCGAAAGGTCTGTTCTCACGAAAATCATGCCCGTTCTCCATCTGATTACTCTTTTCAACTTCACCAGATTGGCTCCATGTATCACAGAAACCTGTGTCATGAAGTGTACCTTCACAAGTGCAATCAGACTGACATCGGACCTCCTCATCACCTGAATTATGTGTGAATACTTGGATTTGACTGACACTATCTAGCTCTTGTCTCTCGTCTTCGCCATTTCCAATGGAAGAATTGCAACCACCAGGGGGGTTGGCTTCAAGTGATTCCCTGAGCCATTTGCAATCAGGATGACTGGACGGGTCAGCGCTGGTGTCTTCTGAAGTTTCAGTATCATCGTCTACTGCATCATCTACTGGGTTTGAGCTCAGCTTGTCACTTTCAGTGACTGGGGGCTGCTCATCTTCAACCAGAGGTAGGAAGCGTCTCTCAGCGGAGATAAAACAGGTTTTAGATGATCCTGTGTGTGCACCGTCACCGTGTGGAGTAGTCAACTTCGTAATAGGGTTGAGAATTAATTTAGCGTCATGTTGCACATCTTGGATAACTCCAGATTCTGCTACACACACAAGGTGCTTCAAATTGCTTGTTAGTGATGGGAAGCCGATGGGTTTCCGAAATCTCACAAGCTCTGGAAAGTCCAACCTGCTTTTACCGCTGTGGTTAGTAGTCAGTGTACAATCTGAATCTGTCCTCGGTCGTTTGGGGGAGAGTGGTGAAGTAAGCTCTCTCTCAGTTTGTGGCCTGATATCTTCCTGCGTGATACGATCCATTTTTCTCCTATCAACTGAACCTAAAATAGAAACAGCTTGAGTGTGAACGCTGCGTCAGAAAGCCACACTGCTGGGATCAATAATTGTTACTCTATCAAAAGAATGCAATCACATTCAGAATGCTTTTAATGCATAGTTTACTTTGGTATATAACGATTATAGAAAAGCTCTTTCACATTAAAGAAAGACTTTTTGGACCCTCAAATAGACTAGGGAGTCTTGTGTGTCAAAAATGGTCTTGTAAACCTCAGCGTGCAGTAAAGTCTATATGTCTTTGTTCTCAAAAGAGTCTAGTGCTCTGTTGTAAAAAGGTAACTCACCTTACACCAAACCTGCAGGCATATAACATAGAGGTAATCCCACACCAAACCTATGAAGAAATAAATAAAAGACAACGTGACGTTCAGCGAGTGGATGTCCTATACCAGAACAGATTGTAACACAGCGTGATGCTGATTCATTGCACAGAATACAGAGATGGCACTACAGCACTGTCGTTGTGCTGTTGCCTCCCTATTCTAACACTCCAATCTGGAACTGCTGTGCATCAGTTTCATCAGTCAATGCGAGCTTTGTTATAATGAATACAAAAGGCCTTTTGCACATCAGACGTACTGCCTTGTCATAGCAGGGGAAAAAACAGGTGTTACTAACAACATTAACTATGGCTCTGTTTTATTGAAATGTCCCAGTAAGCTTTGACATAATGAGCCAGCATTCACAAATCCTAAAACAAAAGCGGTTATACTGACTCCTGTCATTTTTTACTTTATAATTTACCCTTGTGCTTGTACCAACATGACATATCTAAAATGCAGTCCTACTGCATTTCTTGGTGAGTTGGCTAGCTTATGATACCTACACAAACCTTAATATTTGACTTCATTTATACCAAATAACTAATGATACTTCACATTAGCTGACATTTTCAGCTACTCATATATTTTACCTATTTATCCAGCTGGCACTAATTATCCCAATGTTACTCACCTCATAAATTAGCTGATGCATGTCATACCCAACTGCATTACTTGGATAGCTGGCTAGTTAATGTTACCAACACACACCTCAACATTTGACTTTATTTATAGCCATTATTATTATTATTAGCTAAAGTTCAATCTAACTTGACATTAGTTGACATTTCAAGCTACTCATATATTTTACTTATTTATCCAGCTGGCATTAGTTATTCCAAAGTTACTCACCTCATAATTTAGTTTCTACGTTAACCCAACTGCACTACTTGGCTAGTTGGCTAGCTAACCTAACTAACACAAGCCTTAACATTTGACTTTATTTATAGCTATTAGCTAATGTAACATGTTACTTTTTGCTTTTGAATTTAACGTTATATTAAGATACTAACGTATTTTCCTTTTTTAAAATCCAGCTGGCATTAGTTATTCTAAAAGTACTCACCTCATAAATTAGTTTTTAGTTATGGTGACTTGGTGAGTTGGCTATCTCATATCTGACTAACTTATATCCAAAGCCATTAGCTAATGTTCTTAACAATCTTACTGGACATTAGTTTAGATTTTAAGCTACTCACATATTTTACGAGTAGTACTTATATATCCAGCTAGCGTTAGTTACTCCAAAAAGTCACTCACCTCATAAGTTAGTTAGTTAAACCTAAGCATAGCATGACTCAGCTAGCCAGTTTACTCAGCTAGCTAACTTAGCTAGCATGGAACGTAACTTGTGGCGCGAAACTGCCGCCGCTGAACAAAGCAGGTGTTTTATCTATCCTGTTGCTGCAGCTAGCTAACACGGCCTTTCCTGAATTTACCTATTGTCTTCAAACAAATACTCGTCGTTTTTACCGGTAGGTCGGATAAAGATTGTGTTTTCTTGTTGTCTTTATGTGTCTTCAGCCTGCTGTCGGCCACACAGCGGGGGTGGAGAGAGGCAGCGAGGCTCCCGCTCCCTCTCTCTCTCTCTCCCCGCCTGCCCGTCTGTCTGTCTCCGGCTCTCAGGACGGCAGCAGCGGCGTCAGTGTGCGTTCAGCAGCAGCATCCTACGGACCCGCAGCTCGAGGCTGACTTTTTATAAAACACACAATAAAAACAACGCTAGAATAGAACAACACTCCCGGCAGATATCTTTAACTACTAGTGGCTCGACACCTTTTTGAATTAGCTCTTTTTTTCCTCCACCGTCCTCGCAGGTTTTTTCCCCCCGCAGCTCCAGACATCAGACCGGACTTCTCTCCCGTTGGTCGGCTCCGCACTCTCGCAAGGTAGGCTGGATGTTATAATACATATATATGTGTATATTAGACATAAACCTGCATGATGTGTCCTTTTTAAATTGTGCTTTTAACGAGATATAATTCTAAACGTGTCTGCGTCCATGTTAATGACGGAATAAACACACATATCAGCTGTGTTTTAATCAACTCCTGCTCCAAATGCACGTTTTTTTGTTTTTTTTTTGGGAAGCAAACCAACATGTTTGGGTCATGCATGGGTTTTTACACACCGGGGATTTTTGTTCCAACAACAACAAAAGTGTAATAAAATAAAAGACACATCAGCCTCGGTCACAGCTGATTTATCCTCATCAGAGAGGCAGACTGTGTGTGTGTTTTTCAAGTTTGCGTGGGAGATGTCTTTTTAGCTTTTGGCACGACATGGCACGATTTGTGTGTGTGTGATGTATCCCGGTGTTAGTTTGGCACTGGTGCCGATGTTGTTAGTGTGTGTGTGTGTGTGTGTGTGCAGGAGGAAGGTGGGTGTGTGTTCTTAACCCACAACATGCTGCACACTCCCCATGAGGCTTACTTTTGCAAATCAACGCAGGCATGAAAACACATCTCATCCAACTGCGCCTGTATCTCCTGCACACACACACACACACACACACACACACACACACACACACACACACACATACATCTACACAATGAAGGCAGCAGAATCTACATATTTCCCCTGAATCTATATTTCTGGCGTTGCCTCTCTTGGCTGTGGGTCCCTGCCAGGCTCTCAAGGTCATCCCCCCTGTTGGCAAATGATGGTAAAGGGAGAGTGTTACGTAATAGCTCGCTGCCCGGCTGAGGGGCAGGTCTGCTGGTCGCTACAGGACTGTAAAATGTACTCATCTGACAATATATCTTTGTGTCAGACCACAACTTGTCTTTAGATTATCCCTGGCTCTGATGAGGCCCCGGTGGACTAAAGACAAAGGGGTATGACTCAGGTTTGCTCTGCAACGCACTTGCAAACTGACCCAGAGTGTCTTGTCCCAGACCCGGTCTCCCAGCCCCGCAAATCGTTTCTCCGGCGCTGACATCTGCTGATTATGCAGCATGCTGTCTGTTTTGTTCCTCATGTAGATGTGAGAAGCTGGTGAAGAAGCATTACCATGCATAAGAGCTAACAGGGAGGGGAGGGTGCGTGTTCAGTGCTCGTGCTAACGAGAGTGTCATGCCACCGCATCTGTCTGGGATCACACCCCTTGTTACGCGCACATAACTTTCATTTGCATGTATGTCTTTGTTCAGCTTTTTTTACTGCTGGTGCACTTTTCTGTGAGAGACGGTGAAGATGTAAGAGTGAGCTGCAGAACGTGGAAGGAATTTCATCATTGTCACATTTGTAGGCTGATGACTGTCGAGCGAAGGCTGAGAGATTTTTGTTCAGTTATTGAACATTTAAAGATAGTTTTTATTCCATTATTCAATCCATGCAGCACAAGGCTGAGGCTAGACATAAAGCGGGCAGAGAGGATGGAAAGGCTCTTACGTCATTCTAAAAAAATGACAGCTGAGATGTAAGACGAGAAGAATCAAAGATATGGAAGACGGATGTTTCTTTCTGGACCTCCTGAGGTGCCATGGGAAAAACACACAAAGTCACAGTGTCTTCATGTGTGGAAAGATTGACAGCACGAATGGACAAAATCATCCATAATTCCACCTTCACAAAAATTTAAAAGAGACGGAGAGAGAGGCCATGCAGGAGCGGGACAAAAAACTGAAATCAGCTGAATGCTGGAAACCATTCAGGCTGCCTTAGCATCCAAAGCATCAACATTTGAGGATAGCCGGAGCAGAACGCAAAGCCCATGTGCAGGATTTGATAGCAAAACTGCTCAAAGACAACGAGAAGCCAGTGATCGACAGAGCAACGTCCCAGCATCACATCTGATCTTGCAGCTACACAACCGCCATGTCCTGGAAGAAATTACATCGCAAAGTTGCAATGGATAGAAGTGTATCATACCAAGGACTGCAGAGGCGGCTCATCCAGGCAGAAGTCGTTACTCAAAGGGATTTTTCTTCTAAGACAAGAAGAAGAAACCCGAGACACACCAGGCATTTGATTTGGTCTTCGAACGCCAAAAATTACATCACACACACAACGGTGTTCTCACAATCTACACCGACCTTAAATTAAGCATTACATCGTGCACAGAGCCTCATGATTCGATTCAACTCTGATTCCTTGATGTCTGATTCAGTTGTGAATCTATTCTCACCTGATCAGAAACCGAAGGTTCAGTCTGCTCCAGTACACTGTGTGCCAAAACCATTCATCAGTGTCCTTATTCCACTCAAATACAACATGAAACACAACTGGCAATTAAGATAAATGGTTTTTCGGCCTTTTCATTAAAAAAAACTGAATTAATTAATGACTTTAATTAATTTGAAAGCATTTTACAATCTCCTGTGCTGAGAAAAACAAAATGAGGGGGAGGTGGAGCTGCTCTGTTGTGATTAACGTCGTGTCTTTTAGCGGCGGAGAGCTGCAGCGTCTCTGCTGCGCCGACATCACCGTCCGACACTGAACAGGCTCAGAAACAGACTCAGCACCGAGTTGTCTTCTTCAGTTGTTTGCTACAGCGTGTGTCGGTCAGCCGGGTCTCATTTATTACTGCTGATCACACCGTTAACGTTGGTCTCTGGGCAACGGTGTAGAAAAAAAAACAGAATGTACGTGAAACCGGGGATGTAACAGAAATGTTTTATGTCATTTAACTTTTGATAACTATGTCTAGATAATTTGGAAGAATCTGTGCAACAGTAGCGTCTTACTTGAACTTTGGGAAAAAAGATGGCTGACAGAAAGACAAGGAGAAAACAGTGACCTGTATGTAGAATTGATAGATACAGTGATCGATTACTTCAAATGAGCGCAGGACAGAGATGTAAAGTGTTAAGCCAGTGGCCCTCTTTCCTACTTCATACCTCCCTACCTACCTACCTACTTCCTACCTCCCTATTCTGGCCTCCTTGCTCAGATTCAGCACATTTTCAAATTCAGAGCTCATTTTGTGCTCAACTACCCACCTGTAAAGTTTCACGACTGTATTTTGCAGTCAGGCGATCTTTCAACACCTGGCAAAATACTCAAATTGCTTCTGTCTTAGTTCCCCTGCGAGAAAAGTTGTCACCAGGAACACAATCTGCCGTGATGACACACACAAACCTGTAGAAAACACTACTAGCTGACGCTGTGAGGGATGGTTTTTAAAAGTATTACTTTCTCTTCATGCCATGTTTGTAAAATGGTGCAGAAAATGAAGCATTTTTGTCTTCTGTAAAATTCTCCCAATTAAATTAAATGTGTGTTTTCTTGGGGCCAATCTGACCATCAAAAAGCTCAAACACATAAAACAGGCAGCAGATGAAGATCTTTAAAAGGACTACGATGTTTTGAAAACGCTCTTAACACACCATGTTGCCACTTGCGTCACTTTAAAGGTTGTGCATTTGCAGGTTTTACATAAAGTGAGCTGCGGGGGATGTGTGATTTATTTAAGTGTTGCCTTTTTGTACACCGTGAATTAAACCCTCAAGATGAATTCTTTCTCAAGGACTAAATGTTATTACATCTTATAACATAAACTATTTTTAAACACTAATTAATTAGGCCCAGGTATATTACTGGATGCTATGGATGATATTACAACATAAAGGTGTGCCGGCAGCGACACACTGACACGATACAGATGCAGATTCAGCTCTGCTGCTTGTCGCATGATTAAGGAATCATGAGTAACATTATGATACAGAGCTATGCTACCACCTTTTGAACATGTTAGAACTTAATCAACAGAAAGCACCACATCATAAACCTACTAATCCCGCTGAGATGTTCTCTGTCGTGTGTTGCAGCATCATATATGTAGACAGCGTGCTCGTGATGTCTTGAAGTGCAGAACTTAAGCGTAATTTTTAATGACTTCTGTAGGTCTAACATGCAAAGTGCTTGGAGATTCATTTTCTATAAGCAAATGTGACAGACGTGGAGTCTTAGATACATGGTGCAGACATTAGCATGTGTGACTGGTGGAAGATATACTATTTATACTGTAAGCATGAACACATGTACTCATTCACACACTGTGCATACATGCTGTGTCGATATAAATGCATTTCCTTTCTATTATACAAGTGCCCACACAAACACACACTGCCTGCACACACACACTCAAACACACACACACACAGACACACACACACAGTCCCATAATGCCGAGGCTGTCATGTGTCTTGTGCTCACATCTCTCCCGGGACACATCTGTCTCCCGCTGCAGCTGCCGTCTTCAGGCCCAGCCCATCTTGTCTGACAGCTCATATTGTAACAGGAAAGTGTTTTGCAGCCTGCTGTTGGAGTGCACTGCCTCCTCAGTCTCACCACAGTACTGACAGACTTTTGGCTCGTTCCCGGGGATGTTTCTGATCGTTCGACACAGAAGACCGGGCTGGTCTGTAGTTGCCTTTAGACGATGTTGTTTAACCTGTCACCACATGTTTATACACATGAGAAACTGTCTCCCGTCAGCAGTGAAGGAAGTTGCATCACCTCTCGCATCTCTGCCTAGTGAGTGTCCAGCGTACATTCATGGATACCGGCTTATAGAGTCATCAATTCCACCTCATGTCCATAACTTAGGTGTGTGCAGCCTCAGAGCTATACTGAGGAAAACGCAAATGGCACGATTGAGAGAAACACACTAACCCCGAGGTTCCAACAGATATGTGTCCGCTGCGTTACGGCTCCGATCTGGTTTTGCTCTGCCATCTGGCAACCTCCACCGGTTGTATTGTGAGTCGCCACGGCACAGTACGGTCGATAACTGATATGCGAGACAGAGGAATTCCCACAATAATCACATAATCGCTCATGACCGCAGTTATAGGTCTGTGTTATAAACACAACAACGTGAAGTGTTCACGACCGAAGGATTAGTAGAAGAGCTTGTGTTTGTCTCTTTTTTGAGATTTGTGTGCTGGCGTCAACACGGAGTGTTGTAATTTGAAAAAGGAACCGGATGTCATGTTGTTGTCTCGGGGCGTGACTTCCTGTCTGCTCTGAGCTAAATTCAGCTTAATTGCTGCGTCGTGCTCCGGCATCCGCCAGAAATAGAAGTCAAGCTTATTTGTCCCGGAGGGCTTCGGACTGCCGGAGCTGGGACGGAGCAGATACTCAGCGCACCGGACCTGGAATAACGCAACGGACACGTATCTGGTGGAATAACAGCGTAGGTAACAGCGACCACAAGAAACACTGATGCCACCAGTGTAACTGAGCATCTTGAGTTCACAAATGATAAATGAGGCACAAAGACGCAACGTTAGCACATTAAACAACAACAAACTTAACTCCATTTTCCCTCCACATGTAAAAAACACCAGTAACCATTCCCTTATGGCCACTCTGAGGAGGCACACTAGTTTTTTTGTGTTTTCTAAATCACAATGTTACAACGATACAGGACTCTGTAGATGATGACTGTCAGCCATCAGCGTTGGCTTTGTCCAGCAGTCCAACCCTGCACCAAATGAACACTGAGCAGCAGCACATTATAGATACTCGTGTAGCACTTCACTCCTAAATACCTCCAACAACACGCTGTCTGCCTACAACTGCTCCGTCTCTCGTTCCCTCTCATGTATCACCAGCTCTCTGGCAGCCTGTCAGATGCTGTCAATCAAACACAGACGGGGACACGCCCCTCCAGACAGCTGAGATAAAAAAAAGGGGCATTTCCCTCTGATACTTCCCCAAAGATGCCTTTTCTTTATTTTATTTGATGATGCAAAAAAGCAGTGTCCAATACTCCCCTTCTTTTTGACATGCACAGTTAAATCACTGAATCACCACTTCAGCTGATGAGCACTTTTTTAGCAGGTCTTTTACCACCAAATCCAAAATGTAACCTCTCTGAAAAACTGAAATTGTGTATTTATCACCTATCGTAAGAATCAAGAAAAGTCTGTGTTTGGACGTATTAATATCCCTTCAGTGAATGTCGCATGGTTAGTTTAACATAGTAGAGAGACAATCTGAATGCCAGATGAGTGAGACAGCTGCACGCTTTTATTATAGAGAACAAAATCAGTTGTTTAACAAGGAGACTTTATTGCACATTTAGTCTTCTTGGCAGTTTTGCTGTTGGCCTGCTAAATAGTTGCTTTTGAAAATCTCAGAACACCAATTTAGTAAAATGTTCCCAGTGAAGCTGCAGTTGAAAAACCACAGGGTCAGTTGTGAATCAGAAAATTGTCGAGCCTCCATTAACCAGCTTCTATCCAGTTCTAAAACACCTGAATGCACTTTACAATGTCCAACAGGACACTTTAATACAATATTATTTAAAAGATGAAAGATTTTTACACGTATTGCATAATCTGTGTCAACCCGCAGAAGTACGACCTCCTCACCCACAGGTATTGGATGTCATTACTAGTCCAGGAGTATAAATGTAAGGGAAGAGTCTGGCTGAATGGGATGTTATGTTGCTTTGTCTCACCTTAATAAATGACCCATGACTCTTACCTGATACCCATGATATCCACAGTATTTGACTTATGCTTCCCTTTTTGATCAAGGCTTCCTAAATGGTAGTATTTTTTCTTCCTGTTTTCAAATGAATAAAAATATCTCCAAACGAAGACAGCCTTGATTTTCTCAAATAGAAGCCATCCGGTAGCCTTTAGAAAACTGGTGATGAGTAGCTGAGATGATACTCAGCCGTTATCGAACTCCGAAATGATGCTTATCCCACACGTGTCGGAGAGATTCAGCCAAGTCGAGGTGCTTCGTTGAGCTCAGCTGATAGAGAAGTCGTCCATCTCTTGTCCCGTCTCGCTGTCAAACTGTAGATTATTTTCATTATTTTCAGGATTATTCGTTTGTTTAGCCCATAAGATGTTGAAAAATTGTGAAAATAATTCATCAGAATTTCACAGCTCATGTGAACCTCCCAAAAGTTTTTTTTTTACATATTGTTTGTTCTTTCTATATGAAATAATTTCATTGTGTCACTGACTAAATAGCATTTTCTGTTTATTTTTATTATTATTGTTATTATCCAATTAACCATGTTCCGTCACCGTGGGGACAGCTTAGCCTTTGTGATACCTGCAGTGATTTCATTAGTAATGAATTAATGTATTTGTTGCATTGTTCATTTGGTTTACAGGCAGCGTGGAAGCATGATTAGTCACAACTTAATTTTAAGAGTTGCACATCATGAATCCCAAGCTCCTCACTGAGCGCAGGTTCATGCTGAGCCCGGCTGAAAGCATTCTTCAAAATTGGATTTCAGGGCAAAGCATATCTATCTTCCTGAGACTAATAGTTTCCAAATTGAGGTGCAGGAACATTGGGAGGTTCGAAGAGATGAGGAATTGTTTATTAAACTTTGAGAATAACTTTTTTGATAGATGTGTCTGTCCCTTCACCTTTTCTCCCTCTTCATCAACAACGTAGACGACCAAAATAGATCAACCAACTGTCAGCGCACACACACACAGATACACACAGACACACCAGACGTTTGTCAGTCCTTCATTTCGCAACTTCTTGAAATAATTCGACCCCTGTGTATATCAGTGCCTGTATGAAAGAAGACAACACACATCTCTCGATGTAATGGAAAGGAGTAAAACATATTCCCAGTTTAATTCCAGTTTTATAAAGGCTGGGAGAAATTGTTGTGCATCTTAGGAAATAAATAAGATTGATGGCACCTTCATGTCTGGACACCTATCAAGCTATTGCAGCCAGCTAGTTAGCTTAGCCTCCTGTAAAGCTGCCAGTTGTGGTTTTTGCTCTTCAGTTTTTACTTTTACGCAGAGCTAGACTACTGTGGCCGACTAACTAATGGTATTTCCCCAAACCGAATTATTACAGTAACGTATTGTTAATATTCCTTTATTAGTTTTAGTTAATATTGTAACAAATGAGAGATCCTCTCTACTTCAACTAACAATGTACGAAGAGTACTATGTATTTTCTTATTAATTTGATTTTGAAATGATACATTTCTTCTGTCCTTGGCACCAGTGGTTTCTGTTTCAATTTTACTTAATTTCGTTATATTTAATTTCAACCTTTATTTATCTCACTGCTGTCCATGAACTTGCAGCGACTCTGTTAACATAATCCAGCTGTCATAGATGATCTTTCTACTTCATTGTCATGGTGTAGCTACGTTATTGAGCTGTGGTAATGTACTCGTGAGCAGGAACCATTTGGAAACTTGCCTTGGCTGTGTGTTCAACACAATCTAGCATTACGTATGACAGTTGGCTGCTGAAATATGGTACCGAGCTGTGTTGTGACATAATCAAGTCCTGAGTGTGGACAATCAGCTAATGTGAATGCTTTGAAAGATTTAATCATTTTCTGCAGTAAAACGTTTGCTGTTTGGCAGCCAGCTTCATTATCGACATTATGGTGATCTGTCCTAACTGAGCTTCAGATCACTGCATCGTTGATTTGTACCTGAGACATGCAAGATCAATCTCCAAACTTTTGGCATGCTTTTGAAAAATGGTCATATATATATATATATATATATATATATATATATATATATATATATATATATATATATATATATATATATATATATATGACTGCAGCAGCACTTCTTGGATGCTTGCCTGAGTCTCCTGTTCACACCCTTGGGCACGCAGAGACAGATTGGCACCACACACACTGGTGCTGCTTCGTGTCTCCATCGGTCTTTTGAAGGTAAAGAGGTCTAATAAAACATGTCAGCGGAGTATGAGACGGAGTGTTCCAAAACTCTTACCATCTTTTTTGCAAATTATAATAATTACAGGTTGGTTAATGAACTAATCAAGGCTATAAAGTGATTACCCACAGAGGCAGCTGGGTGCTAACAGCTCCAGTGGGGAAATGAAAGGACATTAAATACCAAAAACACACTTGAATTCCTCTTAAAAGTCACAGCGGACCAACAACTTTTAAGATTTCATAATTACCCTTTTCAAAAAATCCACGGGGTTTCAATCCAAACTGAGATATTCAAAGTAAATAGCTTAAACCCTGTGATTTCTTCACACTTTGTGATGATTTTTAAATGTTGAACAGGACTTAAACATTAATTCATATGTTTTTTTCAGCTTTAACAGGGTGAAACAAAACTAGAGTGGTTCCCTCAGTGTATATTTTTATATAATACAGTTTATCATAAAGCAAATCCTCTGGAAGGATTTTAAGGGTTCAGAACTCAAACAACAAACAAACAAAACTAGGACAAGCGGCTGCTCAAAGGAAGACAGAACATAAAAGCTGCATGTTTTACAAATTGACCCTATTATACAATATGAAATAACAGACTTATTTCCCAACATGTGACACTGTTCCAGTTTATTTTACACTCCATTTGTTTTTAAAGATTATTTTTAGATGAATCTGTGGTTTGCACTTTGTCAGAAATCTCTGTTTTTCTCCCAAACAGCCTCCAGACTTTGAGGTTCATCACATCGACATCATAAAGAAGCATTTCTTTGTGTTCTGTCATTAAATGAGAAATGCTTAAGATCATTAATTTACTATACGTGTGTGTCTGTATATTGTGTGCGCTGCTTTTCGCAGGCAAAATGGGGAAACAGAACAGCAAGCTGACCCCTGAAGTGATGGAGGACCTGGTGAAGAACACAGAGTTTAACGAACACGAGCTGAAGCAGTGGTACAAGGGTTTCCTGAAGGACTGTCCCACCGGCCGGCTCAACCTGGACGAGTTCCAGCAGCTCTATGTCAAGGTGAGACTCCACTGACTCACTTTCCGTCGATCGGATCGTACATGTGGTGTATGTTTCAACACTCATTTATATATATGCACGCCACACAAACAAACTCAACTCTGACCACAGTTCTATAAAGCAGTAGATGTTTAGCAGCTAAAAATAGCACTGGATATGTGGCAGCAGAAGAAAGTAGTACAGTACGACTAGAATACAGTAGCTGTTGGTTGTTGATGTTTTTGGAGCTACCTTTGAATTCAGGCCCTATTCTACAAATTACACCTGTAAATCATTAACGTGAGTCAATATCATACTCCCGAAATTCTTTTGGTCACGATAATTCTGCTGTCAAAATCTGATATCATGACAGTAAATGTGTTTGAAGCTGCGTTAGTTATATTTTAGTGCTACTTATTTTGGTTAGCGTGTTAGTAAACACATCCAGCAGAAACCTTCAGTGATACGTTCACTCTATTGTGACTAGTCGCTAAGCTATGTTCACTAGCTACGTGCTAGCTGCATCCACCCTCTGTCTGGTGCTGGGCAGGTAGTACACAGTTAGTGCGTCGCACCTTTTTCACTCTCAAAACAAAACAATGTTGATGAGCAAAATGGATAAGACTGAAGCAACATGTCATATCAGTCTTTGTTAATATAAAAAACATTGATCTGTGTAGCTTTAAATCCACGTGAGTGTGTAGTTTGTAATGTTTACGGCAGGATATCGGTGATAGTGTCGCTGAAACTTGCCAGATCGAATCTGTTACCAGGGTAATTAATACAATGGTAGTCGTACCATTTGTAGAAGTATTTGCTGAAGATTAAACAGTAGCATCCAGTCTAAGTGCATTCTCAGTGGCTTCTCCCACAATTGATTTTAACAGTGTTGTTTGAGGTCACATGAATATATTCTGAGTCACCACCAAAAACCACTGAGGGACTCCCAGTATAAACCCTGCAAGATTTTAGCAGGCATCCTGCCATGTTCCCATTGGCCACTCTTGTATCTGGGCAGAAAACCAACAGAGAGGCAGGATCCGATGATTATCTTCTCATGCTAATATGTAGCCCTACCGTATCTCATTACCTCAGACAGAAGAGTGTGAACTCATTCTGTGATTTATTCATTTAGTCGTATAAAATCCGGCGGTAACACATTCATAGAAACAGTGATCTCATAATGGAAGAGAATTTACGGTTAAATAGCACAATAAGTGGCTATAAATGTAGACTCAGTACTTCTAGGAGTGTCTACTATACTATTATCTGCTGCTTCTATAAAAAAGTGGAGGTAATGGGTTATTTCCTTGCTCAAAATGAGACTAATGTGAGCTGCGACCTACCGATCCTTTTACAGAAAGATAAATGTACTAGAAATGGGCAATATATCAGTACTTATTTATTTAGTTTTTTATCTTTTATTAATAAAATCAAACGATATATCATCTTAGATCCTGGATCATTATATCATAATTTGGCATAAGTTTTGTCTTTTCCTGGTTTTAAAGTCTGTGTTACAGTAAAGTGATGTCATTTTCTGAACAGATCGTGTATTGCGATATAATTCCAAATGTATTGAGATAATGTTTGAAGCCCACATGGCCCAGCCAAAGATCCTCCGCACCTCGAGGAAGCACTGGCTTTGAAAATCTGAAGCTGTTACGTTATTGAATAAATATCAAACCCAAACTCGTCTGAAAATGTATTCTTGTCCTACTCCTCTTTAGTTTATTCAAAATAATCTCAGTCCCTGTTTTAGCTGTTACGTCAGGCTTATCGCAGCATCTCGTGTCCTCTTGTCCTTTATTCCTTTAATGTCCTCAGAGTTCTTTAAAGAAGCGCAGTGTAAGAATAGGCCTTTTATCAATGGTGCCAGGAAATGCCTCATAACCAGAGGGGGGGGGCTGCCATTATATAAGACATGCCTGGACACCGGGGTCACGGGTGCACTTCCTCTAAATGCCATCGGAGCTCATGCATCAGCTGAGACCTGAAGGAAAAAAATGGTGAAAAACATCAGATGTGAGCGAAGCCACGGCTGCCGTGATCAGAACAAAGCACATCTGTCACTGTCTGGAGTGACATTTTTTTTTTTTTGTCCATTTGGACCAATTTGTCCCGTTAAAACCTACTAAAAAGCATCGCAATCCTTTTAGAATTGAACTGTAAAAAATAACCCGGACCCCCGGGAAATAATAGAAAGTTTGGCAGCTCTGATAGACGGATACAGACACAAGAGAAATCAGATGGAATATCCCTTAAAATCCCTTCACAGCACAATACGATGGCTCAAAGGGTGGCAGCGTTGCTCACAGGCAGAGGGGTCTTGTAGGCTTCTGGGTAAATCCTGTTATTGATGCATCCTATTGTGTTTCTAGGCAACAGTGTATCAGTGATAGCGCTGTATTTAAATCCAGAGGGCTGATAAGTGGAAAAACGTTCTGCTGCGACCTCACATTAACGGGACAAATTGTTCCTGTGAAGAGTGACTCTGCATGCGTGTGTGTGTGTGTGTGTGTGTGTGTGATAAGAGGTGGAGGTCATATGTTTAGTAGGAGGAAGGGGGAGAAAGAAAAGTGTGTTCTTTGCGTCGGTTGAAAGCGAGAAGATAACAAAAGAAGGGAGGGGAAAGACAGTGTGTGTTCGTTATTTATTAGTTATTAGCTAATTAGAGTCAGGAATGTACAGGAATATGTGTGTCTGTCTGTGTGTGTGTGTGTGTGTGTGTGTGTGTGTGTGTGTGTGTGAGTCCTTCCTGTGCATGCATGCGTGAGATTGGCAGGGTTCGACTTACACCTGTGCACCGAGATCTTTATATCTCTGCACTCCCACACTGTTCAGATCCCCCCCCACATTTGCACAGATCTGCACCTGTGACAGTCGTCCAGCAGCTCCCCCCCGCCAGGGTGCTAACTGCAGTGTTACCTCCACTCGGCTGCCTGCCCGGACTCAATGTACTGTTATGGTTGGAAGTCAAAAACGCTGTTCTCTTGCTTCTCCTTTTGTGTATGTATGTGTTTCTTTCTTTCTTTGTTCTGTCTCTATGCCATTTCATTCCTGGCACCTTTGTGGTGGTGATCATCGTTTAGGCTGTGAAAAGGAGGAGTGAGGAAGAGGAAGTGATATAGAGGGAGAGTTGAGAAGTAGAGCCATGAAAGGACAGCAAGAGAGAAAGCAGGTGTAGCATGTCGGCTGGAAATAAGAGGTTTGTGTATCGCAGGGCAGTCCGTGATATTCAGAGTTGACGCCGCGGTGTAACATTCAGTCGACAGCACGTATTTCTCTGAACACCAGAACCAGTGTTATCGCTCTGGATGGTTTCATTTGATCAGGATGAGAGCTCATGAATAACTCATCAAAAAAGAACTCATTAAAAGTAATGAATGTCAGTTTCTTTCAGTCGGATATTTTCTATAAAGTTTAAGAATTCATCTTTATCAATTGCTGTATTCAAAGGTCCGGCTGAATGGATGTAGAAATTTGGATTGTGAAATTAGAAGTAGATGAAGCGGTTTTGCAGGAGATAATAACGTAATTTAAATGTCCATCGGTAATGTCACTTCAAATGAAACAAGTTATTGAAATTCATATTTAGCATTTGAAATATCAGTTATCTCTCACTGTGGGGATGAGGCTGAAGAGATGGATTTCAGTCCTGTGAATAATAAAAAAATCTAGCAAAGCATCAAAGAGCTTGGCACTGATGAGTTGATGAAAAGAAAATTAGAAGAAAAAGAAAACTGTTTTGGTATTTGATGAATGGTTTCTTTTCTGAAAATAGATTTTCTGTTTTCTTTATTTGTGATAGTAAATGAGTCTGTGAAGATTTGGACTGGTGGTTGGACAAAATAAAAAACTGAGGAAGGTACCTCGTGCTCTTGGAATTTGTGATTTTTTTATTTTTCTAAATTGATAATCGATCAGTTGTGAAAATCATTTGTCCCACTTTAAAATCCGAATATTCCCAAATTGGCAAGCTGCTGCGCTTAGAAACTAAGTCCTCTGTGTTCGTATGTTGAAGCTCTAGTCTGTAGTAACCTCCCAAATATCGTGCACGTCTCCTTTGCTACCTCGATATTCCACACCTGTATATCTGTATTCCACTTCCTTATTATTTTGCCTCCACACTTTCTCTAGTACTACTTAACAACTGTCGATTAGAGATGATATAATGGAAACACTCACTTTATTATAACAGCAGTTTGTGTATTTGCAGTCTTGAGTCTTCGGGTTCGTTTATGATGGAACGTACATTGGCTGAAGTCTTCGTGGTGGGTTGAAGTACAGTCAGCTTTTCTTCTTTCATCCACATCTTTTTCTTCCGTCATTGCTATTTGTGTGTCTGGGCCCCAGTGTAATATAGAGAATGCCTCTGAGAAATGAACCGGTAGCTCAGGTTTTAGTCTCACTTTGTCTGTCAGGTGTAATTTAATTAAAGGACAAGGTTATAACAAGATGTTCAATCAACACTCCCAGTATCCACGCGTTGTCAATCTCGTTTTTTCACTTTCTCAGCACAGCGTCGCTGTTCATAAATCCTGGTCAACTGCGCCGGATCATCAATTGACCCTCCCGCATGTTTTTGTTTCCCAGTGGATTTTCACTTTTAGTGGCATCGCCAATGCCAGACAGCGACATAAAAATGGAAGTGAGGCCTCTGCGACAATTCACACTCAAGTGCTTGTATGCCACGGTGTGTGAAATTTCTCATCTCTGACACGCCAGCCGCCGCGGGAGCCATTCGTAACAAGATAACGACACTCACTGAGATGTTAAGGTGATAGATTTTGTCACTCGAATTTTTTCCTTCCCGCGATTGATGCGTGCGGAAACGGCAGCCACACACATCCATTTAACAGATCCATACACGTCCACATCAGTCTTTCGTTTAAAAGAGTAAACTATTGTCGCCCTGTTGTTGTTTTATCCGTCTATTTAGCATTTTAGCGTGTTGGTCGACACTAACATGAAATGAGCGTTAGTATTGTTGGTCGCCTGCCAGTCGGTGTTCTGTTGATGTTATTGTGATGAGATGGATGTCAGCATAATGGACTTCATTATGGTTTCTGCTACACACAGCAACTCTCTATCTCTGTCTCTGCCGCTCATATTACTCTGTGATTGTTTCTATGGAGAGAACACGCACCCAAGTACAGGAAAACACAAACACACAGAGTTTGATAGTTCAACTTTTGCATTTTCAGCTTTTCAGGGTTTCTGCGTGGGTCCGGAAAGCCCGGGGAAAAAAGATTCAGTTGTCGTGGTTTAGCGTCAAAAAGTCTTGAAACGTTTTGAAATGAAGAATGTCAACAGTGAACTCCTGCTATGGTGCTTCACATGAGAAGCGATGTGAAGGGGAGAGAGGGCCCTGATGTAGATTGGAAGCATTGTTGTAATACTGGCCCAGACTCAGACACACACACACACACACACACACACACACACACACACACACACACAGATGCATGCTGACCTGAATATAGATGCACTGTATGGATGGATTCCGCTCTGTTGCGTCTCGCTTGCATAGCCTCAAGGCTTCTGCTGCTGACGGGTGTGCGCTGTGTGTGGGGTTTTTTTTGTGTGTGTGTGTGTGTGTGTGTGTGTGTGTGTGTGTGTGTGTGTGTGTGTGTGTGTGCACCACTGACCGTTCAGCAACACTGTGATAGTGTTTATCGCCTCCCCAGACAGACACACAGACACACAGCGAGTAAATGGAGCGACAGACGGACAATGACATCATCTGGCCGACAGCCTGCTTTCTGTGAGGGAACATATGTCACCTGATCACAGAAGACAAACGACAGATAGAAAAGATGGAGGTGCAGCTGTGGATCAACGTGGGAAATCAGCTGTAAAAGCCCACCGGGAAGTGTTACCTGGAAAATCCTTTTGGAATAATTTGGATATATGACACACACATTGGGGTTAGGTCTCTGCAGCGGCGACGACATGATATATGTAAAACAAAACAGCTGTGCTCTGTGTTTTATTCATCACGTCAGACAGACCTCTCAATGTTACTGCTAAGCCCGTGTGTGAGTTTTGAGGCTGATACTGATTTCTAATAATGATAATAATAATAATGATAATAGTAGTTTTCCTTCTTGAATAGAAAAACAACCTTAATTGCATAAAGCTGTGGTCACAGTGAGCAGGACATCTGCAGGCCTGTTCATCCCTCAATCAACACGTTGTTCCTTAACTTTCCGACATCGTATCATAAGAAGTATTGGTGCAATTTAAGAAAGACTAATAAACAAAACTATGATTTCCTCTTTGAAATAAATATACAACTATTATATTAACGTTTACAACATCTGAACTAAATACAAAAATGTGCTCAACTAACAATCATGATGAGATTTTTACTGAAAGGATAATTTCACCCAAAAATAGGAATTCAGTCTTTATCTAATCACCCTCATGCTGATGGAAAGTCACATGAAGTTTCGTGGTCCACAAAACATTTCTGGAGCCTCACAGCAAAACAGTGTTGCAGCATTCTGCTAAACAACTGAAGGAGCTGGAGACTTGATTTAAAATGCAGAAAAACAGCCGAGGAAACAAACATAAAATGGATCCATACAGCCCGTCCAGCATAATTCAGGTCTTCGGAACCCCAGAGATCCCAGATTGATTTAAGAATACATTATTTATAACCTTGATGTTTGGTATAGTATCTCCTGTATCCACTGCAGACGGTTATGCACACTAATGCTTTTAGCTTTGCAACTATAGTGATGATTTTGGCTTTCTAAAGGATGTAAAAAAAACATCTTTTTAAGTCAGTTTGGACACCGATTATATACAGTCGTCCTCAAAATTATTCATACCCTTGTTAATTTTGTGATTTTTTTATTTTTGCGATGAAACTAATGCATTTTTGTCACGTTTGTTTATGAATTATATGTGACCAACAAGTGAAAGAACGACAACAATACACAATTCAAGAAACTCTTAAATTCATGGGTATTTTATTGTCGGATTACCAAAAAATGCCATGTTCAAAATTATTCATACCCCTGGCAATATCTCAACAAAAATGTCCCAAATGTGTTCATCTTTGTCCCAAAGTTATTTCATGATGTCTCATTGGAATGAATACCTTTTTTGTTGACCAAATGTTAAACAAGGTTAAAAAAATAGCATCTTTCCAGAAGAGTATAAATAGTGGGAAAGTGTTCAGGTCATTGTTAATCTCTGGTCATCATGGTAAAGAAGAAGGAGCTCAGTGAGGACCTGCGTCAGCATCTTGTGCAGGCCCACAGTGAAGGAAAGGGTTACAAGGCCATTTCCAAGCAGTATGGTGTCCCTGTCTCAACCATCCAGAGCATCATCAACAAGCACAAGAGGTTCAACACTGTCAAAAACCTCAGTGGGCATGGCCAAAAGTGTAAGGTGTCCCCCAAACTTGCCAGGAGAATCTGCCGAGAGGTCAACACCAACCCACGGACCACAACCAAGGCCCTAATTCAAACCCTTGAGCAGACAGGGACAAAGGTGTCACGGTCCACCATTGAGCGAGTTTTGCACAGAGGAGGTCTCCATGGACGTAAACCTTGGAAGATGCCGCTGCTCAGGAAAAAACATCTGGTAGCTCGCCTGGCCTTTTGTAGAGGTCATCTGAAGCAAGATCCCAGCTTTTGGTCAACCATCCTGTGGTCTGATGAGACAAAACTGGAGTTATTTGGCCATATGGATACCCAGTATGTCTGGAGGAAGAAAGGAGAAGCCTATAGACCAAAGAACACTGTGCCCACTGTCAAGTATGGTGGTGGAAGCATAATGCTGTGGGGATGTTTCTCTTCCAGTGGCACAGGCAATCTCGTCAAGGTCCAAGGTATCATGAAAAAGGAGGATTATATCAGGATACTTGATGAAAATGTCAAGGAATCTGCTGAAAAACTCAAGCTTGGCAAAAACTGGATGTACCAGCAAGACAATGATCCTAAACACACCGCCAAGGTAGTCAAGAAATGGTTCAAGGACAATGACATCAGTGTCCTGGAATGGCCAAGTCAAAGTCCTGACCTCAATCCAATTGAGAATTTGTGGCATCACTTGAAGACCAGAGTGATGGCGAGGAAACCAACCAACCTGACCCAGCTTGAGGCATTCGCCAAGGAAGAGTGGGCCAACATCCCACAGGAGACGTGCAAGAAGCTTGTGGACACGTACAAGAATCGTCTGGAAGCAGTCATAAAGAATAAAGGCTATGCCATTGACTATTAAATAAAGACGATGGACTAGGGTATGAATAATTTTGAACATGGCATTTTTTTTGGACTCCGTTAATAAAATACCCCAGAAATGATTTTTTAAAATTATTTTATATTGTTGTCATTCTTTCAATTGTTGGTCACATGAAGCTAAAACACAAATTTGAAAACAAGCATTTATTTCATCACTAAATGAAAAAATCACAAGAATCAGCAAGGGTATGAATAATTTTGAGGACGACTGTATGTGTTCTTCTTTAATACTGACGTGATTAAAAGCTTAAGCCAAAAAATGTTGCCAAAAAAATAATGGGGTGTCCCCTCTTGCATGAATACAGTGCAGCTGGTGTTGTGGGTGTATTTATGTAGCTTTTCATAACATTGCATAACATGAATTATTCCTCTCCATCTCCTCCGTTTCACTACACAGCGCTCTTTCCAACCTTCTCTCTCATCCCTCGGTGGGGTTTTTTTTTTTTCCCTCCGTCTCTGTCTTTACCCACCTCCCCTCTCACCTCCCTTCCTCTCTGTCCGAGTGGGCTTGTGGCTGCCATACACTAAAAATAGCTTTTGTCATCTCAGAAGCTCTCATGCCCGTCTCCATCGCTGTCACAACACAGGCGCACACACACAAACTCAGGGAAATTCTGTTCAGCAGTATGAAACAATGTGTGCTCACTTGAGAAGACCTCATTTTGCACGACTCACTGTGCTGGAATATAGAAATAGTCTTTGTTTAGAGCTCAGAAAATTTGAGTCACACAAACGGTAATGATAAACTCTGGACTAAATGACTCACTCATTATGACAGTCAGTCGTTTACAATGTTTAGAAAGCACGGAGGGAGGAGAATCTGACACTGAAAATTAGCAGACCGTAATTTTCATGAAGACAAACAGTGTTTTTATTTTCCAACCGTGAATTTTGTGCGGTCTTTCAGAACATTAATTTGATTATTGGTGTCCAAAATTAGCTGAAACGGAGACAAACAACTCATAAATACACTCAGAGGCAGAAAAAGGACGACAGGATGATGGACAGGTAGAGACAGAGAGGGAAGAAAATGGACAGATGGGCAGATATCTGGTGATGAATTGCTTTTGAACCTATCAGCTGCTCTCTGGCCTAGCTGTTGTGTCTCACTTTGAACCTTGAAGTTGTAACTGAATTATCCAGCGAGCTTCGGCCTGTGTCACTGCTTCTGCTGCTGCAGTGTGAGAAGCAGAAAATGGAAGATAGTGAGCGCCTTTAGATGCTTAGAATAAGATAATGGGGCCTTTTCTGGGTGGGGGAATCATTTCAGATTGACCTGTGTATAACCATTAGCACACCCTCCGTAAGAACAACCCATTTATTGTGGTCGATCTGAGAAGACGACAGGCCACGGAGCTATTAGCCTCAGGTTTAAATCCTGCGGTGCAGTGGGGTGGTCGTGGAAAATTACCTTCAGCTGGTTAACGAGTGTTCAAGCCACTGAGTCAGCAAATATCCACCCTTGAGAAACGACGCTGGAACCCCACAGGCCGACCTCTGACCTCCGAGTGGAGGGAGAGAATAGACCGTGCAGTAATCTGATTACTGCTCATACATAATTTTCCATTTCTATAGTGCATGAAAAGAAAGATTATGACAAAAACGTATTACATTCTTGTCTTAATCGTGTTAGAAAACACTGCAATGACATCAAATGGTACATAAAGAAAATCTGCCAAGACAATGGCATGGATTAAATATGCCCTCAAGGTCAAGTCAGGTCATCTTGCACTTGTCAAAGTACTCTGTAAATAAAATGGGTCTTGCTAATCAGTGGAGTAGCCCTCCTCTTCCTAGCTTGTAGTGCTTTAGAGTAGGACATTATTAGGTTAGTATCCTGGCCCTTCTTTCTTTCCTGCTCTGCTTATCTTGTTTCAGATTTTCACTCTCTTGGTTTCTCTGGCTGTCCTGCAGTATGTAATAATTCTTTTTTATAGTTTCGTTCAGTCTGTTTAGTCTTCCTGTTACTGATCAATAGCCCAACACAATGACAGTTAAAGTAGTAGGTTGACATTTTAGGGAATTCACTTCTTTCACCATCTTGCCAAGACTGAGAGAATGTCAATACCAATCTCGTGTATTTATGACGATGATATGAATCAAGAAGCCACCAAGGAGATGGTTGACAGAGGAAAACAGTTTGTCTGGCTATATAAAAATAAAATGAATAAATAAAATCGTATAGAGGCTGTCCTGTGTGCTCCTGAATGTGCAGAGAGCAGGATCCTCCTGCTATGGCATATAGAAAGGAAGGAGTGGATTGTTAACAGCAAAATGTTCAGGAAGTTAGCTTAATGATGATATAATATATACACAAAATGAGGATGTTGAACTGTAATTAAGTTTGAACAAGTGACTGATAAATTAGTAAAACTCATTTCATGTTCAGCACACTGACAAGAGGGGTGTCCATCTTTTCATTTACCTCTCAGCAAGAATTAATTTAGAGTAATACTTTAACTGTGGCGTCAGCCCCAAAGTATCAGAGTAAAAAGTCTCCCTCTGAAGGACATTTGTGCTCAAAGCTAACTGAAGCTCACGTCATATTAATAGAATTCAAAGACTATTAAACTTAAAGGTAGAATCAGTAGGATTTGTCCCAGCTGTTCCTGAACGTGCCACAAAGACAGTTGTTGGGTTGGTAAAGCGTCCCGAGCAGCAACAAAGAGAGAAAATCAGAAACTCTCTGCAGATACGAGACACTAACACGCCTTTTCTGCACATTCCAGCCTCCCTCTCTGTCTGTTTACGGCTTCTTACGTCTTTGTTTCTCGCTACGTCTGCCAGGCGTGATGTGCTCTGATAGGTCAGTCTTGTGATGTTGGGAAGGCGGTGTGCGATGAGGCCAAATAAGAATTGTTCATATTTCTCCTTGAATGCATTAAAACTAAAGCAACAAGTCTGTTTTGAAAATGTGAGGAGGATAAATTTCAGATATTTGTGTTCAGGTACAGGAAAGGAAAATGAATAAATAAGTGTTATTTGTATTTGTACTGCGTTAACTCTTGTATGTAGGTGTTCCTCAGGGTTCAACATTCGGTCCACTCTTGTTTGCTGTCACACTAATCAACCACTTCTCTAAGTATCGCTAATAAAGTCCAGAGATGATTTTTTTCCCAATGAGAGACACTTGTAATAGTTCAGATGGTATTTGAAATTGCATCTACATGGTTGAAAGAGTTTGATAAACACATCAGTAAATTTGTGATAAATCCATTCATGGTTCTGTGGACTTCTGATCAGCAGCATCTGAGTTTCACTGCTTATGACCAAATTAAGTTTTATAGTTTATAGAGCTTGTTTCCCTGAATACAGCTGATCAACAGGGTTTAACTGCAGATATAAATCTGACCACATGGAAACAGTGGTTACATTTTATGTCCTGCATTTGTTTTTACTTTGTTTGGGATGAAATGAGGAAAAGACAAAAGATTTTTCAGTTTCTCTCTGTTGACCTGATAATTAACTGAACATTTAAGATGGAAGAAGAGATGGATGGGACAAGTTTTCCCATGTTGTAAATTCCTTGTTAATGCACAAACGGAGCAGTTGTTATTCTGCCAATCAGACGCGCACTGTGTGAAACGACAAACACGACGATTTATATTCTGAATTGTCAAACGTCTTTCTTTTACTGCCAATATCTTGGAGATGAACTGCACTTGCTTTGTGTAGGCAGAGAAAGTAAGTAATCATCTACTGGGTTAGGAACAGTTTGGTTTGAGAAAATTATGGTTTATAAATTTTGTACCGTCTCTAATGTTTTAGTAATCTTGGACTGGTTAGTGGGATGTTAGATAATATGACTGTGAGTCATTGTAGTTCTGTGACTCTGTACTTTAGCTTCAAGCTAACATCAGCATGCTAACACGTTTACAGTGACAGGGCTGAAATGTTACCTGCTTGTGGTACTAAAGGAAAAGTCAGGAGATCACCGTCGTTATGAGGGTTCATCCTCCGTGGACGATGAACGTCTGTACAAAATTTTAAGATCAGACCAAAGTGATTCATTGATTGACCGGCCGACGTTACCATCTCTAGTGCCACACAGCCAGCATGCCTCAAAATATATAAACCGTCACTATTCAGACAGTGAATGTATAAATGATTTAGTGCAGGAGAGAAATAGTTTAACTGCACTTCAAGCACCAATAAGACAATAAATCTGAAGTGAGGTGTTGATAAAAAAGGAATGAGGTGAGCGTTTTGTACCAGACTGACCCAGTTACCCCTCAGGTAAACTCACCCAGACACCAGAGAGTAGGGAAATGCAGATGCAGAGAAAGGGAAAGCGAGGGGTTGCACTACAACACAGAAAACTACAAAGTGTCTATAACGCAGGTGTTCACAGGTGAGCCAGTTACCTGCACCGTGAGAATAGAACTCGATCTATATCTGCATGCGCCCTTAAATAAGAGCACATTAAATTCAGATCTTTGACTTGACTGATAAATGGACTCAAATATGAAGCAGGTGATATAAACCCTGAAGACATGTTGTGGGTGTTTCAGCTCTCTCTAAGTCAATTGGAAATAATGTTGAGGCAGCAGAGAGCACAAACACATAAATGTTTGCATGCAGATTCAGAATCCTGAGGTGCTTCTGCACAAACGCACAGACTCAGTCCTGATTGAGGAGTCATGAATGATGAATTCATGCTTGAGGAGGAGTATCCAACGAGGTTTGATGAGTCATGTCGTATAACGGAGGCACGATATATAAATAATGAATCGTACTGTAGACTCCGAGAGGAAATGGGAAAGAGGTTGTGTGATGTGTTTTGCTGGGTGGTATTCTCTCTCTCGCTTCATCTCGCTCTTCTCTTTCTTCCCTTGCCTCTTTCTTCTTCTTCTTCTTCTTCTTCTTCTTCTCCTCCCGGTGCCGTCTCTTGGCCCTGCTGAGCTGGAGAAGCTCACAGGCCGATTATGAGCTTTTTTAAAGGTGGCTTCAAACCGCACAAGCTGCTGTGAATTTATCATGCCAGGCACTTTAGAGACTAGCCAGTCTGGAAACACCACTGGCGAGTGAAGATAAAGCAAGCAAGTCCTCCCCCCCTTTTTTTTCCCTCTGATACTCTGCCTCGCTTTGAATTGCGTCACAAGGAGCAGAGGGTAGCCCTCCAGGTCTACCTGGCAGTGAGTCACACTCTGCTTCCTGCCTGGCTTGGCTGCTTGAGTCGGTATCAGAAAGGCACCGGTGGAATGCAGACAACATTTTTATGTACTGCTGATAAATATCTTTTTTTTTTCAGCACTAGAATGGAAAGTTACTGATGTGGATTAATGCTTTGTATGTATTCTGATGTATTTGCCTCTTGCTGCAGCCTTTCTCTTCCTTAGTGCCAATACACGTTCCCCTCGCCGTCCCCAGAGGCATGAAATATGCTTCACACTCAATAGTGCCATCTGCTGTCATCTACGCAGGAAGTGCAGAGTTAGTGCTGCCAGATGGGTGTTTTGTAACCACAGATAAACCAGGGTCGGAGACAGGTCTGCTCCAAATTCCTCTTAAATCACAAGCTGAATTATTGTGTGCAGTCCAGGAATCAGGCTCATTCCTGGAATGCACACAATCAGTCATAATGGACACCATAATGGATCTAGTCAGCCGTTTAAAGTGGGCTAAATATCCTTTCAGTCAATCTGTTGTAGGGTAGGGCGTGCGTGTAATGTCAGACGAGAGAACCGCCGACCTTCAGTATCTGCTCCCTCCACATAACCAGCCGTGGTTTCACTTATCATTTCGTGGTTTATGTTTTAATCAAGTGGCCCCTCTTATTGGAAGCCTGTTGTCTCGCTGACTGAAAGGCTCATCCCTCAGTACCAAAGCAATCTTACAGACCTTGACCATAAACAAAGGTCACATGTGCGTTAATGCAGTCTGGCTCGAGCGGCGGCAGAGATTGATGCCTGCCGGCTCATTGTAGCACCTTTGATTGTTGAAGGTTTTTTTTTTGATGCTTCAGGTCTTATTTTTCAGATTATTAGTGGCTGAAAAAGAAAACTGATGTCAGACTGAATCAGAAGAATCAGAATCAGAAAAAGCTTTATTGCCAAGTACGATGTTACACATACGAGGAATTTGTTGTGGTGATATTGGTGCATGCATCAAATAACTATTAAGTGAAAATATAACAAATTAACAATATAAACTATTTAAAGAATAGAAAATATAACAAATGAACAACATAAACTATTTTAAAAAGTAGAAAATATAACTATACAATATAAATATATATACACAATCTGTTTTTGGGGTAAGAGGACTGACACTGATGATTTCTTCCATTTGGTTAAAACAACCACTGACGTGCCAACAAACTGTCGGCATGATGGCAACAACGGCAATGGAATAATGATGAAAGGGACCAGAGGGTAACGCTCGATCAACTAGCTGGTTAGCGTGCTGAGTGAGGATGAAGTCTACATACGTGACAAAACATGACATGAATAAAACTAAAGTACATTACCTAGTCCATGAACATGTCTACCTGGGTCACACAGCCAGATTTTAATTAACAGTGGTGGTAATTTGACAATAAATCTATCTGGTTTCACTTTCACTCCAGCTGCTACAAACAGGTAACACAGCATGAAGTCAGCAGCACCTTCAGTCAGGAGCAGGGGGAGTGTTTCCTCTGTTTTTCCCGTTGTGCTGACTTTGCATACTTGAGCTGATCTCGACAGTCTCGCTGAGAAAATTTAAACTGCAACTAAACACCTCATTCCAGCTTGAACATGCAGATTTCACAAATTAAAGAAAACATTTGTACACACACACACACACACACACACACACACACAGGCTCAGACAGAATTACTAGACTTTCTCTGAAAGAGGACAAAACCATGACTCCACGTGGAAGTTACCAACCCAAGAGAGTGGATTTAGTGTTAAGATGATCTTTTTAGTCCTGGTTAATTTGGCAACACCCGCGGTTACCACGGTAACGGCGAGTGCAGTTTTAATCCAACAGGCAAAAAAAAAAACTCATCAGCTGCATCGTCAGAAACACAACAGAAGAGCGACTGCGTATCCGTTCACAGCGCAGCCAGACATATTCACGTTGTTTAAAGAAAGTCACTCATCCGTCTTTTTTTTCCAACACGTCATGAGCAACTGGAATCGGACTTCCGAAACAATGTAGTGCGCTTGTTTTAGCGGTTAGTGTTGAAATTATTCTCAGGGGTAAATTACTGCTCACTTGTTTACACCCAGTGACGCTGATATCACAGCAGACACCCGTCTGAGACTAACAGGAGGATGATTGGAAATGCATTTTACGGAGCGGAGGGGATTGCATGTGTGTGTTTTCTATCTGTGCAGACCCTGGAGACTTGGAAGCGGTAGCATGGCTAAGTTTCTGTTGCTGCCTGGCACGTCACTGAGGGTTTATGTAAGAGCACACGCGGGCTCCATCTCTCTCACGCAGACACACACACTCTGTAAATACCCAGGCAATGGATTATGCATGTATTCCCGCTCGCTCTTCCTTCTGCTCTGTGAAGAGGCAGCTAAGCGGCTCTTTGAGAAGCGATGCACACGGCCATATGCAGCGACAGCTAGTGCTGTCAAGTCAAGGTCCTGCTCGTGTGTTCCTCCAAACGGGTTTGACTGCTTCTGACAATGTTAGCAAAAGGGATGCATGAAACATAAGGCATTATTTACACAGCCCTCTGGTGCTGCAGTGGAATGACAGGAACCGTAGGAAACAAGTCAAAACTAAAGCCCCATTTTTAAACATGTTGCTAACGGGAGAATACAGACCTCCAAAGCTTTGAAGGGCAAATTACTGCCTCAGTCTGACCTCTAAAACCAGATTCTGTACGCTGGGGAGACGAACAGCCAATGGCAGACGTGCTACATATTGTTCATAACATTAGAGGCAGTGCCTGTAAGGACCCTCACGCGGGGAGAGATGACCTTGTGGGCTTCATGAAAGCTGACTGGAAGTATTACCAGGCTTTCTGATCTATTGTATTCTATTTTATTCTCTGATGGGTCTCGTTCTGGTGGTCACTGAGCAGCAACATGTACGGTGAGGATTCATTTTTCATTTGGCAGCAGTCCTGCAGGTAATGATAACATTTATCCACAGGGAGAAACCACACTGAACCATCCATATTGCATAAATGAGCTCTGAGGCTCCCAATAGTGTGTGTGTGTGTGTGTGTGTGTGTGTGTGTGTGTGTGTGTGTGTGTGTGTGTGTGTGTGTGTGTGTGTGTTTCCAGTCTATGGAAGCAGCAAGGAGATCTGAAAGATATACAGAGGGACGGATTTGGAATCGGTCACTTATCAGTGGAAAATAGAGGTTCGTGCTACAAAGCGTGGTATCGCCATGGCGCCGGTCCAAAGCATGCATCAAGGGACAGTGAGTGCGTGAATGATCACCCACCGGGTCGTCTTCTGGGAGATAAGGTGGACAGGGAGGGATCTGTTTTGGCTGGTGACAGATTTCCTGTCTGTTGGCCTCATTACAGCAGGCGGAGACGGTACTGAGTCTTAATTTGATTATTATTTAATCAAGAAAGAATCAATGGATCAAAACTTAAGTGATATTACAGTATTTAATGATCTCAGATACTATATTTGATATTAATTATGCTGAAAGAAATGTAGAAATATATACATATGACACAAATATTTACATTTACAGTACCTTTCAATTCCTCTCTTGAAAGCAGTTTTTATTGCTGCTGGCGGAGTCCGCCTTTCCCGTGTGGTAATAACAAGGGATTCACGTCCAGTGTTTATTTTTGTAAATGCCATCGTTTTATTTAACTTAGTACACACCAACTAGAAAATCCATGTCCATTGGAAAAAAATTGGATGTAATGACGCAGAACAAACAACATTCACATGAAAAGTTATGTATGGCCGTTTTGAACATAAAAGAGAAACGATAAGCTGCCGACAATATAAATGAAAGTTAAGCTAAGCTACCAAATAGTAGCTTCCTCTCCTCCGTCTCATAAAAAGATTCTCTTAGACCTAGAACAAAAAAACTAAAGGTCCATTTCTAGTTTTTTTCTAGAGCTTTCAACTGTGTCTTGTGATCCTCCTCAGTGGACAGTTTGCTCAGTTAGCATGGAGTAACTAACGTTACCAGAAAGAGAAGAGCTGGTTTAAACCTTAAAAATGCCGTCAGGACACCTCACAGACAAACAAGCAGCAGCTCAAACGACAGATTCATTCATTCATACTACTAATCATGATTCTGCAGAGTCAGAAAGATCCTAACTTCTCCCTGCAGTCTGCCTCAGATCAGTGACCAATATACTGTTAAATCTTTATTTATCTTACTATTTTGTGAGTACTCAGATAACAATAATCCAGTTACATGCAATCTGCAAGCTTCCCCAAACCTCGACAGAATGTACATATAGTAAATAAATCTTTCATCTCGTTTAAATCCTGACCCTCGCGAGCTCATCATTGCAGAGCTTTTAAGCTACAAGATGTCTGTCTGGCTTAGCTGTTATCTGAAGAGCTGGCAGCGCAGTCGGGCCGCCTGAACACAAATTCTGGATCGAACGCCGCTGTTACCTAACCTCTTGAAGTTATTTTAAAACCAAACACCAGTCATTTGTTACTGATGAGCCTGTCGTTTGAGGGTTAGCTGTCAAATCGCTGTGTTTCGATCTGTATTATTCATCTGTTATATGATCTTGTCACTGTTCCGTCAGTGTGAAACAGCCCTCATGTAAATATGGCTGCTCTCTCTCTCTCTCTCTCTCTCTCTCTTTTTCCACCTATTCTCTCTTCTTTTTTCCCCGTCCTGCATCATTTTTACCCACTTCTCTGGCTCTCCCTCTCTCGGTTTTTGGATCAGCACCAGCGCCAGCTTGCAGGCTGATTACGAAGGCTTTAATGTTCCATTTAACAGCAGCATGTTTGGGGTTGTGTGTGTGTGTGTGTGTGTGTGTGTGCAGAGGTTGAGTGTTGGGGTAGGATTGTTGTTTGACAGAATAGGCCTCGTCACACACACTTGTTGACACACACACACACACACACATTCATGGTGACATTAGCCTTTATTAAGCCAGCTGTGCCCGTCCGCCTGGCTCTTCCCTGAGTGGACGGAAGCGTCTGGCGTTCAGCCTGTCCTTTGATGGCCGACTCCAAACAGCCATATCAAACAGCCATGACAGCAAACGGGAGCCAAATCAGGAGCAGAATAAGACTTCATGGAAATGTTAACAGCCTAACATCCGCAGCTGTAGAGGCGAGAGGACGGTGGCGTCGGGTCCTGACTGTGTCACTTCTGTTGTTACGTGCTTATTGTGTGCCATCTAGCAATGATAAGATTTTGTTTTTGATCCTCGACAGCTGCCGTCTGACAAGACTTCTCCATGTGACAAAGACAGAAAAGACCAACCAGAGACACTCGGATGGAGAAATCTCACAGTCTGCCCCACTTTCTGTCGTTCCTCTCTCTGTTTTTACATAACAAAGTGTTTCATAACTTGCCAGATTGTCGAGGAGCCGCAGTGGCTTTTCTCCCCCCCCTCCTCCCTCCCGCATCACTTCCCTGACACCTTTTCTTCCTCCCTCTCAGTTTTTCCCCTCTCCCTCCCTCCCACTCAAAAACTCCTACATTGTCCCGTCCATCCACGTGTCTCCTCCTCCTCCTCCTCCTCCTCCTCCTCCTCCTCCTCCTCCTCCTCCTCCTCCTCCTCCTCCTCCAAGGCTCGGACAGATGAGCCGAGGTGAGGCCATACGGGGGCAGGAGGCAGCGCTCGTGGGAGGAAAAAACCACGTCGCATTCGTGCAGAAAGTGTCAGGCGGCGTCCTGTTTCCTCCTGGCAGCAGCCGTCCCCCGGAGACTTGCTCCTTTTAAATGAGTTTAGCTTCTCCTGAGCAGGAGAGCAGATAGAGACCTGGATCTCTGTCACACCCATTGTAGCCTCCTCCTTCATCTTTTCTCTGCCCCCCTCTCCCTCTCCTCTGTCTGTTAACTTCTCACTGCAGTCTCATCGGTTCTGCTGCTGCAGCACAATTTACATGGGTGGGACCTCATTGCAGATGGGCAGCATTGCAACCCGAACTGACTCTCACTGTCTCACCTCGTCTTATTTATCCACCTCCTCATCTGTTCCTCTTCCTCTCTCCCTCCTCTCTCCTCCTATCTCCCATCTCCTGCACTCCCATTAGGATTCATGGCCTCAACTTCCCCCCCGTTGTGACTGCAGACAGTTTGTTCGTGCTGGGGCGGTTACTCTTCGGAGCGGATAAGGCAGCGTCCTCGCCTTTTTTTTTTTTAATTCGCTCCTGTATGACAGGACAGTCTGCTTTGCACACGGGCAAGGACACAATGTAGAACAGTCTCTCACCGCCTGAAACAAAAGTCCATGTGCCTCGGATCCGCTTGCTGCGTGAAATCACTACAGATTTTTTTTTCCCCCAACTGCTTTCGATGCTTTGGCTTCTTGTTTGGGACTTTAAAGCTGCAATAATTAGGCTGACCAAGTAGCTCAGCTGGTAGAGAGTGCAGTGAGGCTGTGTCAAGGATTTAAATTACAACCTGTGGAGCTTCGCTGCATTTCACACCCCTTCTCTCTCTCTCGCCCTGTTTCCTGTTACTCTCCACCAGGGGGTGTAAGGATACGTCGATCCAGATCAATAGACCGATTCCATGATCTAATAGTATCGATGTAAAATGAAAACTAAAGATATGCCTTTATTTTGAAATTCCCATGAAACATCTGTGTCACGTTTCAGTCTGCGCTCAGCTCCTTTCTAACAAAGCTTTGTTTTTATTAAAAACAGCAGATTGTTTTAACATTTAAATCTGGAGCCACTAATATTTCCAACTGTCAAATCGTATTTTAGTTGCTTTTTGTGAGCTGATAAAAATGATTGTGTTAAATGGACACATGACATCATCTCATATTGATCTCAGGCTCCTGTATCGAATCCAATCGAGATCAGATCGTGGCAGACTTTGTGATATCAGCAGATATCGTATCGTATCGTGACGAAACCTGCAATTTACACCCCTACTTTTCACCTACACTACCAAATACCAGTGAATCATTTTAAAAAACCTGCTATCATCATAACTGTTGTATAATTAATTACCTGACTCTCATTGAGTTGATGTTCTCGTCAATTCTACCTGTAAAAACTCACTGTAACTGTTTCCTGTCCTGCACTAAACAGCAGGTTTTGTGTGCACGATGTGTCGGTTCACATCAGCTGTCTCATCACTTGTAACATCAAACAGAAGTCATTTTTATCTTCAGCTGTTCCTTTGTTTAACTCTGTTATTTATAGTTTATGTACATAGAAAATAAACTACAAGATTTTCTCTCTACTAATAAAACACAATGCTGTTTCACTTCCGGTTTGATGCATTTCAGTGATGACGGCTGTTACAAGTCTTCACAGAGGATCCACGCTTAGCTTAGATCACCCGTCGGCTCTCAGAGTGTTTACCAGAGAGGTCAAGTGGTCGGTTGTATCTAGTGAATTGCTCAGCTTCTCCCGGCTGTCCACGGGGGTTCGTGGTGTACAGGAGATGAGGAGCAGAGCAGTGTGCTCAGCGGTCATCGACAGAGTTTCTGCATTAACCTCTGACCTTGTGTACGAGTGCTGCAGTTCTGCAGTGATGACATGGATGGCTCCGACCGTCGACTTGGAGAGGGGCTTTAAGTTTGAACTAACACCGAGAACAGAGCTGATCCCTCGTATTTGTAATCTATGTCTGAGCTACAGGACAGACGACTGTGGCGTCATCACACAGAAATAGATTACGGTCGATTAAAATCAATTTGTCTGTTGTGCAAAGGACATAAAATGTAATTGTTTTATCTATTTCACTGTCACTGTGCGATCCAGTGCTCTTGTCCTATTGAACCCTGTACTATCACATCATAATGATATACAAGATTAAGAGTCTGTTGTGCTGCTGTTAGCTCAAAGCTAAAGTTAGCATGCTAACATGCTCAAAATGTGACAGGACTAAGATTTATAGCAGGTTATGATGTTTGAAATGCTCACCATCCTGGTTTAGCATGCTAGCATTAACACACACACACACACACACACACACACACACACACACACACACACACACACAAAGCACAGTTGAAGTGTTGGTTTGCCTATTTGCTCAAAAATAATCAGCACACATCTTGAAATAATGTACATTTTGTCCTGATGATGGTGTTACATGAAGGTAGAGGTTTCACCAAAGTGATTACAGTCAAAATTTAGTTTGATGAGTTGCAATGAGAATATTATGGGCTGCTAAAACCCACAGAGTGAAGTTGTGAGGCAGGAGGTCCTTGAACTGGTGGACTTACATTCAAGGTTAATGTTTCAACTGGTGTGTGAAGGTTTCAAGTGGGTGAACGAACGATTGTATCCACCGGCTCCTGGTCCCTCAAGCCTGAAGGAGAAAAGACAACATCCCCCAGGAATCAATACAAACTTCAGTGTTATCACTTACTTGAGAAGTAGGACGTGTCTCAGGTTGTAGATGGTTTGAAAAGACGGGCTACAAACTACACGGCATATATGTGAGACTCCACCTTGTAGCACTGGATTGTGATTTTTTTCTTTCATCCAATCTTGACCGTCATCCTCCGTTTCCTGTTTTTCCATTCCAGTTCTTCCCGTACGGAGACGCGTCCAAGTTCGCCCAGCACGCCTTCAGGACCTTCGACAAGAACGGCGACGGCACCATCGACTTCAGAGAGTTCATCTGCGCCCTGTCCATCACATCACGAGGCAGCTTCGAGCAGAAACTCAACTGGGCCTTCAACATGTACGACCTGGACGGAGACGGCAAGATCACACGGGTGGAGATGCTGGAGATCATCGAGGTATCGCACTTTGCTCGACTAGTTCTTATTCAGATTTAGATTGGAACATTTATAGCGCTCTCGTTTCGGTACAGACAGGAGTGGTGTCAGGCTTCCCCTCTAACTCTTAACAAGAAAGGAAAAAAGCTTATTTATTTACTTACAGACTGTCTAACTATGTCTTAAACGTTCTCCTGCTTTGCTTCATGGCCTCTATGTTTTTTAACCTGCTGACTCACAGGGATGCAGCGCTTTTGTTTTTTTAAATATCTGGTTAAAGGTTATGCAGCAGAGGGCTGAGCCTGCAGGGTCTGACAAGACATGAATTATTCATAAACACAAATAACATAAAACAAGCAACCAGAACTAAAAGCGCATTTTTAGAGTCGAGTCATGTAGAATTTGGGGCACTTTGTCTGGTGGATGATATAATACTCAGAGGGGAGAACTCCTGGTGTTCTGCAGTAAAAAACATTATCAGTGTGATTTCCTCTCACTACACCTCAATAATTCTATCTGTATGTGAGATACATTACATAGGGGGATATCTATTTCTCTTTAATATTTAGATTGAAATAAAAACAGGTTATCAGCTGAACCGTCTGATCTGAGCTGTGAAGTCCACCAACAAACTGTGGTTCTGATCTGTACATAGTACAAATATAGAATAAATTTATTCATGCATGTGTGGATGTAATCTTTCACATTCTGTTCTCTCATGTGGGAGGACGTCAGTAAAAAAAACCAAAACTAATAGCACAGGCTGTCATTTCTGAACATCGTGTTATCTGTGCGAACACAAACTCAGCGCTGACTGACAGGTGAGCCAGAATAACTGTTGGCAGCGTAGGTTTCTGCACGTTAACAACTTTACATCTCTTTATGTTGCAACACTTTTCAATTTCATCTTGTTGCAACGCTTTGTTCATGCTCCGATTACAAAGAAACGCTTGTTTAGGGTCCAGAGAAGATCACGTGTCGGCGTAAACTACCTGCTTTTGTCGCCACGAACACAGCTGGAACATTTTCCCGAGGTTTCTTTGGAAAATTCCAGTGACGTCAAGCTTAACAAATGTTTAGAAAAACGCCATCTTGGTGACCTGTGACCACATCCACCTCTGATGTAATGTGGACTTGCTTGATGTGACACATTTTGCAGAAATGTCAATACGGTACGCAGCCTGTGACAAATGTGAGTGTATCTGTGGTTAGCTGCCAAAATTGTATCCTGCCAGCTGGGCTCCATCTGTGCTGCTGTCAGATGCTGGTCACCTAAACACACCAACATGTTTCCTCGGTGCCTTGCTTCCTCTCCTCACACGTCTTTTCCTTGCATCACTCAAGAAAAGACACAAACGAAGGAAACATGGGTGCATCAAGAGGCTTGAGATGAAGCTCTGCTCCTCTCTTTCTCCCCCTGCAGGCGATCTACAAGATGGTGGGCACTGTGATCATGATGAAAATGAACGAGGACGGCCTGACGCCCGAGCAGAGGGTGGACAAGATCTTCTCCAAGATGGATAAGAACAACGACGACCAGATCTCGCTGGAGGAGTTCAAAGAGGCGGCCAAGAGCGACCCGTCCATCGTATTACTGCTGCAGTGTGACCTCCAGAAATAGGCCGGAGGGCGAGCGCAGCCCTCCACCAGCCGCCACGGACTGCACAGAAAGAAATTTCATGTTCCATTCAGTTTGCAGCTATTTCCACTGAAAAAAAAATTATATGCTTGGACTACCTTTCAATGGATCTGCTTCTTGTGTTTGAAACACTCGTGTGCATGAGAATGTTATTTGCTATAAAAAGATCTACACACAACATACAAACAGTGTGCGGGTTCAAGAGTGCAGGTGCACACTCACAATACACACACACACACACACACACCTCACTACATAAGAACACCACGCACAAATAATATATATATATATAAATCTATAAATATGAATATATATTTAAATTATTCCAAGATCAACTGCCAAAATGTGAAGTGTGCAAAGTATTTTCCATAAAGTTTCATTCTACTGGAGCTTGCGCATCAGTGATGTGCTACGTTGAATTTGCCGCTACTCTATTTATCGTTACCGAGTTTACTGACGCTAGCTGTATGTGTTTCATAATACCGAGTAATGTCGACCGAACCAAATTCCTATGATGATGATGTATCTGCCTCCAGTAAGACACTCTTATCCATCGTCTCGAAAAAACATTAGCTCTAGAAGAGATGGATCAGCGTTTGTCCAACTTTTTTCCTTCTGAAACATGCTTGTACTGTCAGTAAAGAGAAATGTAAACGTAGTTAATTTGCATGCCTTTAGGTTCTGCCTTAAAAATCTCCTCATTTTGCATCCTGTAATTGCAGACAGAAAGCCTTATCAAGTGACACTCGGGAGAAGCCATGAGAAAAGATTTTTACTGAATAGGGAGAAGAAAAGAAATAATCATCTTGCAGTAGGTCCTTCTACAAGTATCGTCGTATGGGATGTAATTTTTTGTGATCTGTCGAGACGTTTTCTTTTGACTGCTTTAACTGTGGGAGCATGTTTCCTTCGTAGATTAACCGTAGTGTATGTTCCCCCCCTCCCTCGTGCATCTCAAACACACTTATCTCGTTACAACTGAGTAGATGTCGAATGTGGAGGAATCCATCGTTTTGGACGCGGAGATAAATTGATGCATTATTGAAGCAAATGGACGTGTGAGATTAAGCATTTTAAGATTAGGATCCCCCCCCTCTCCCCCCTTTCTGGAGAATGAATGACGCTTCCTTTAGCTGGATTTCAAGAAGTATTCATCTAAACTGTCATCAGTTAGTTATGTGTCACCATCACATCCTCTGTTTCACTACGTTTAGCCTGCAGGTTGCATATCAACCACGATAAATTCAGAGGAGATTTGCTGAGGAGAAGACAATACTGTTAGGCCCCGCGCAGCATTTTAACTCTCTTGTTTGTGTTTTTTCAGTGGAAGTAAATGAATGCTAGTTAGTGAGAGGAGCAAGTGAATGGCGTCTCATCATACACTGTAACTAGTAGAGGACGGCCCGTACTGTGAAGCCATGTTTTTTCGCAGGTTGGACTATTCGCCCTCCCTGACCCTCGAAGTATTTCTCTCTTACCGATCCAGTCAATCTTTTTGTACTTTTTTACTCCCCTCTCTCACACATTGTACACGTGCTGATGCATAGTAAATGTAGAGAAGTTCAGCGTGGTTACCTCCTGAAAAGCAAAAAAAAAAAAAAAAGAAAGAAAACAATTTGGAAATAACCTGTAAACCACCTTGTACCTTCTTCTTCTTCAGTAAGGTTACCTGGCCCCCCGTCTGAGAGCACCGATAGCACCAGTGCTTTGTAAGAGCTGGAGGAGGTCAGAGGAGACAGGTGATGTGTCACAACGTACAGCACTGCAATAAAGATCTAGCATTGTTAGTCCATCGTCATCTCGCCGCAGTGTGGCTTGCCAACCCCACCCCCACCCATCAGTTTCTAATCTGAACTTCTTTACATGAACATCTTTGGGCCAGACAATGTTTCTAACTCCAACTCTGTTAATTGCTATCAAGATACCAAATGTAAGCAAAGGCAAACGTGTACAAGGATTCTTTTGTAGCATGTATTGTGTCCCTGACGACATGGCTGCACTACTCCCTGTGTTGTGATTTAATCTAATAAAAGGAACTCTATGGGCTCTCGTCTCGTCTGCTGACTGAACAAACCGCCTCCTGCACAATATCCAGTAGACGTTCACCTCGACCAGCTACTGCTCTATCGTCACTGCTCATCAAGTAAAAGCTAATTCCAGCTACCCTTTAAAGATTTCATCCAGTTCATTTACGTAATTTAACTGTTTATCTGTCATGAAGTGTTTCTGCATTAACCTATTGTCAGCTGTTTCTCTGTCCAGCCAGTAATTTAAAATACCTGTTAAGATATTTTATCCACTTCTTTAAGCTAATTTACATACAAATACAATTCTAGATATTTGAATTTGCTACATTAATTTAACTTAAAGCTAATTTAACTGAAAGCTAACTATTTAAACTGCTTATCTAGTAATATATTCTACCTATTCAGAGATACCATCCAGTTCCTGAAGACATGATGCTATAATGTCCCTGTGCAACCACTAGATGTCACTTTTGAGACAAACATCATTACAGAGGAAACCATTACTGATGCTGAGTCTCAGTTCAGGGTCTGCCTCCTCTGAAGGACCCGGCCTTTGTGGTCTTTGAAGGCGAGTCCTTCAGAGACCTTGTTAACCTCGTCAGCCCTTAAATGCGAGTCTAGCCTTTGGAGCATTTCCTGGTTGCGTCACCAGATGTTTTACTCTTACGTCACGATTTTTGCTGCCCAGGCCGCAAGAGTGACGATCTACGTCACGCGATGTTGTCATTTTCTCTCTTTTTTTCTCCTTTTTCGGGCGCACAAAGAATCTCGGGATATGTGAGGCCACGAAGGATCGTAGTGGTGCATCCTCCAAAAACAGGGAGAAGAAGGAGCATCTGGAGGAGCCTTCAGACTGGGACAGACTTCATGCAGCGCTGACATAATCAACCTTCAAATGCTCCTCTGAGGGATGCAGACCTGAACTGAGACACAGCACCTATGTTTGCTATGAACTCTGTAGTCCATTGATACCGATTACAGCGGGTTCATTTGGAGGCTCGTGTCCTCACACATTTACATCAAACTGCATCATCACATGCAAATCTTATTGATCTATCAGGGTTCACACAGAGGACAGCACTTCTGCTACGTTACATGTATGTACGGAGAGGGGAGGAGACAGGAGCTTTTAGAAAAGGAACATTTATTTTACAGAAACCATTTACATTTATGGTCAGCGCCGATCAACTCAATGTGGAATCACACACTGTTCAACCAAGGTTGGCTTTAAATTAAAAAGGTGGATGAAACAAACTTAAAACAAAAAGCCTGAAAAACAACCTGCCCTTCTAGATTTTAACATCTTTTGCAGGGTAAATATTGTTTCTCCGTCTTGCCTGTCGATCGTCTCAACAGAAACACAAACCCAGGTTCTTTTCTGAAAATCTAACTGAAAGGTGAATTTTGAGAAACAATATTTAATATGAATGGCACACAACAGCTCCCGGCCCTGATGTTATAACTCATTTGATGGAAATAACACAAAATATTTCAAACGCATTTCACAAAATCATTTAAAAAAAAAACATTTTCACCATCGTTATCAGTAAGAAAATACCAGAGTAGACGTGGTTTTTGTACAGACAGAGAAGGAAAGACTGTAGACGTGGTGGTGTAAGGGGTGACGTGGTGGATGATGTTTCCAGATTGTTACTTTGGAGGGTCTGTGTTGATGCCATATTTCTCTTTTAGAAGCTTCAACTGTTCCTCCTTCTTCTTTGTATCCATCTTCTGGAAAGCCTGCAGACGAGTCGAGAAAACACAGAAAACTAAATTACGTCTGGAATCACTGTGTCAAGGGATACATTTACATTTCCTAAAGATTCAAAGCCTTTATTCTGAAACCCGTGTTTTTGTTTTGACATCTACTGAAGCATATTCCATGACGGCCCTTTGACCGCACGGCGCCTACAGACGCTGCGACACTCATACGTACTCTGTTTGCGTTGTAGTAGAGGACCACCAGGTAACGGTTGCAGACGTTGAAGCCTGACAGATGGTCACAGGCATTCTTGGCATCAAAGATGTCTTCATAAACCACGTAGGCTGTTCCTCTTGTTTCAGGTGTGTTTCCCCTGAGAGGCAAGGAAGAGAGAAACACACAGGAAGTGACTACAAGACCCACACCTGCAGAGTCCAACATGGAGCTTCAGTGTAAATTTAACCTAAAAGGACATCTGAATATCACTGAAGCAGTTTAGAGACCATTTTTTATGTTGACAGAACATGTCAGTTAAATGTATACATGGACACTACTGCTCTTGCTGAGCTGGATAAATAGTAGCAGATGCTCTTAAATATTCCAACCATCTTCTTTCAGGAAATGTTTTTCTGCTATCTTACTAAAAGTGTGATTTCCATTTATCTAACATTTAGAAGGAAACCTGTTTCAGTGTTGGTGAACCTACCTGACTCACCAACCAGAGTAGATCAGTTAATAGGGGACTCAAGTAGGGATACAAATTGTAAGCAAATTCTTTAAGCGATAGTCGGGCTATCAATCAATTCATCATTAATAATATATGAAATATCTTGGGCAATCTTCCTTTAGCAACCTGTTTTAACCACTGACATGATCTGTGGTTGATGTAAAATCAGAGTCAGCTTCATTTGGAGTTGAATGAACACAAAATAAATTATAAAGTAACTTGAATTTTAAATGAAATAACACAAAATAATGACTTTATTTGAATTACAAGGCTCACATCAGTCGTTTTTTTAACAACTGGCAACAAAATCCAGAGTCCTTTTACACAACTTTTTAATTATTTTTCCTGAACTTCAGTCTAATGTTGGCTTTATTGCTGAATATTTCAGAGCTTTCCCTCTAAAACCTGAGATATCTATTTAGATTCAACAATCTGAGAAGTTAAGACGGGAAATGTCTGCTAACAACTCACGCAATGATTAAATTCAAGCAAACTTCATCTACTTGGATGAATATACATATTGAAAACAAACTATAAAATTTGATAACATGAAAAATGCAGTTACAATTTTTAAGGGCCTTCATTTTCACTAAATTGATTTATCAACTTCTAATACTTTAACACCCTACAGATGTGTCTACAGATGTGCACATATGTCTGTGTCATTGCCAAATATCAATAATGAAAATGATCAAACCAAGTATTTATTTTGAAACCCATGTGACAACTGAAAACCCTCCGGCTGTGTATGAATACTCACGTTCTGATTTGCCGTATTGGGCCATATTTCCCAAAGATGTCATACATTTCCTCGGCAGTGATCTTGTAAGGAAGATTCCTGACATACAGGATCCTGTTCACCTCTGGAGGTAATCGGATCTGCAGAGCACAGCAGGAAAAACAAAGTATTAGACTAAACCACAGTGAAGTCAATGAGGATGTCAGCTGAGCATTTAATAAGCAACAATATCACAAGGTATAGCATATATATAAGTATTGGCGAGTCAGCTGCAGCTAACAGTTCATGTAGACACGCTTCTGATAACCTTCCTCATACTAACAGCTACAATTTTCTTTTGCTAGTTGACTGACTTATATTTGAAGTGACAATAAGTGAAGTTATATTCTTGGCCAACAGTGAACCAGAGGCCATATAAACCACCTCTAGACTACGTAAGGTGATGTTACTCTGTTGAATCACCGATAACCGACTTAGCTAACAGAATGTTAACCGATATAGCAGTGTTTACGTAAGCAGATGTGTTAATCAAACAAAAGTACAGACGACATAAAATCCTAAGAAAGTCATCTAAATTAGTAGAAATGCTACATTCTTTAAACAATATGAAAAATTGCGCTAGGTTTCGGCATCAGCCGTGTGATTGTTTTCAAAACGTTAGCATGCTAACCGACTAGCTGTATGCTAACGCTGCCTGACGCGGAGCTGCTAGCCTAACCAAGCTACTAGTATCAGTAACATTCGTCACAGAATATTCCCGCCGACCCGCTCGGACTTACATTAGCGCGTTTCGCCGCTTGCATAGCCATGGTGACGAACTTTTAAGTGTTAATATGACCGCTGAAGAACAAACACGCAGTTCCAGAGAGCTTCACTCCTCCAGTCAAAATGGCTGCAATCGTCATCAGGTGACAGACTTCCGGTTTCCGTTTGTAGCGTTTTACGGTGCGGTGCTGCCCTCTACGGCTCCGGAGGGAAACACTCACCCGGATCCTCTGATAAAGAGCCTCTGGAGAGTCTGTTCCCAGGGCAGGACATGTGTTTTATGTTTTTAATTGTAAAACTAATATTTTATAATACATATCTTATAACTTAATACTCTAGCTTGAACGTTTGCTGAAGTAGTAGGGGAATTATTATTATTATTTTAATCCCCATAAAGAAGAATGGGAAAATATTTGCAGAAAAAGCTGAATATTTCCAAAAGTATGCTAGATAGAGAAGAAAGACACCACCATGTCCCTAAAAATCAGAACATTTTGATAGCTGAATGTTCTCTGTAGCTTAAAATGTATATAATGATGTATTGATAATAATAAATGGCGTTACTAAAGATGAGAGCCAGTGAATTCAGTTTAGAGAAGATGTAAGTTTTGTCTTTGAGGTCTCGTCCTCTGAACGCCAGTCTCCATCACTTCTCAGGGTAGTTTGAATTTTCACAAGTGTTCAGGTAGTTATTTTTACAGTACATAATCTTGGCTACATTTCACAATTCTGTTTCTACGTATGACTTGAGATAAAACATGGCAAAAAAAGATAACATAAAAGTGGCACAATCAGCATTTTGTGGGACATGTTTAGTGCTGATTCCACATCCAGCCACCGGTGTGAGAAGTAGGTTTCTCCACATTAAGCTGACAAACATTACTGCACAGTGGTTTGGTAGGACAACTGTCAGGTGTCACTGGCTTCACTGCATCATCCATACAATGATCAGATGGTCTGTTTACTATATTTTTTCGTACTTAGGTGGCCAGGTTGTCTGAACAGTCATCAAGTGAACAAGATCACCTGATGTTACAGTCTGACACTATTAGAAATCTGACTCACAGGATGAACAGTACTTAATTCATTATGGCTCTTTAGCGCCCCCCTCTGGTGTGATTCAGCCATGTCAGGCACAGAGATGCACCAATGACAGTATCACTTTTCCTCCATTTTTGCGTACAATAACACATGCACATATAATAATGTGCATATAATTTTCATAACTTCAACCGCATGTAAGAATAAACATGACCAAAATAAATAACCACATCTATGGAGACTGCAGTTTAGGTAACATGAGTTATGAATACAAGACTTTCTGAAAGCAGGCTCGCTGATTCTTGTGGTTGCAGAAGAGTGTGTGGGCAGGTCTGCAGCTTGATCAAATGATAAACCCTAGCTTTACTTCTTATGGTATAGCGGTTGTGCAAGACAGAAGGTTCGTTGTGTGAATCAATCTGTGATCAAACTTGACTGACAAAAAAATAAATAAATAAAAGATCTACTGCTCTTCTGTTTACTTAACAGATGATTAAACATACTTCCTGTGATGTTTCGACTTTACTTATCTATACATGCTGTGACCAGCTTCCTTTGCTTTCGTCCTGTAGAGGAAGGTGCCTGTGAAGTAACTCCTGAGGCAATACTTTCCACATCACCCCTTAAAAAGTGTTTCTTTAAATCACAACATGTTTCCTGAACAATTTAACAGACAAGACATTAGTTACACTGAACAGATGAAGGTGTAACTCATGGTATTGCAAGTTATTGCAGTCATTTGTCAGTTTTGTCAACATTCTCCTACTTCATAAATGAAAATAAATATGAAGGAATGAATTCATGTGATTGAACTGCCTGCACAGTGCTGTTATTATTCTGAATAGTAGCTTTCAGAGAGGAGGAAGTGGTCACATTTGATCTTTAAACAGCAGGATAGGTTTGACTGTTGTGTTCATGAACTGCAGTGTGAAATAATATCATGACAAGTTACAGTGAGAACATTTTAAGTGATGTGTCGAGCAGCTTTCATCTGGTGGTGTGAAAGGATAAAGCACTATGAGGATCAGAGCCAGGCTTTTACATAAAACTGTAGTTTCTCTTGGAAAAAAAATACTATTGCGTGTTTTTTTGTGCAATTTTTTTGTTAGATTAGATTATTATTTTCCAGCTCACAGAAGGCAAATACGATGGTAGATCATAAACAAATCAAACAAACGAAAACAATTAACATTATTATATTTTGTCAGCTGCAACACATTTTTAAATACAAAATCCCCAAAGTAATTTTATGTACAGGTGTTCATGCATCTGTTTTACATGTGTTAATCATCTTGTGTTTAAATATTTTTATGCTACACACTATGTAATGTGTGATACAATATGTGTAAATGTCAGAATAATGAACGTGTTTTTTTTATTAATTGGTTTGACGTGTTTACGTACACGTGTGACGCAGCAGCAGCGTTAGTTCCGGGTCAGAAAAAAAAACGTTCAGCGTCCTTGGCACGCGCTCGATCCTGCGCTGCATGACGTTAGCCGCTAACTGACAGCTAACGTCGGTTTGCTGCGCAGATTGTTGGAGTCGCAGCTACACTGAAACTTTTTCTGAGGCAGTTAATCGGGCTAATCTATCACCACAGAAGAAAAAACACCGGACCAATATCGGTGGAGCGAAATCTGCAAAGTTTGGGCGGTTGGGATAACGTTAGCGCCGCCGGTTGCTGTGTGTGTGTTTTGGCGAGGTTAGCTAACATTTTGTAGAAACTCGGCCGCCGCCATCGTCTTGACTTTCAGAAGAAGACTCGGCAGCAGCTCCTGAAATAAAACAGGTGAGTTATCGTGTGTCGAGTCTTTATGAGCTGATGTGAATGTATAAATGTGAACTGTCACGCTGATTTGTCCTCAATTTTATTTGGCACAGTCAATGTCAACTGCCGAGCCATGTTCACGTTAAAATGGCGTCATGGTCGAAGTACGTTAACGTCAACGTTGTTGCTAATTAAGGTGGCTAACGTTAGCATCTTTTTTTCTTTAGTCGTGTATACATCTGGATAAAATGATCGCTCACATTAAACAAAACCATTGTCTCTGTTGTAACAAGTGATTTTGCTAACACAGAACTGTGCTGCGGATTTCAAAATTCTGTGCAAGTTACTCTTACTCTCTACTTAATTTCACATCTGGGGACTTCAGAGACTGAAGACCAGTTTCATTTATATTTTCGCAGTAAAGTAAATGTGTAGTTAAGGATTGTGGTGTAACGTTATGTCCGTTGTAAAGATATTCCTCTTATATTTAATTTCTACAAATCAAATTTTAAGAAGTGAAAATGGCTTAAGACTGGCTAAAGCTTTTCTCCAGAATGTTATAGTGTGTTGGGGTATGTAACCTGGGAGTATCGTCTTTTTTCAACATACACTATATTACCAAAAGTATTCGCTCACCCATTCAAATGATCAGAATCAGGTGTTCTAATCACTTGGCCTGGCCCCAGGTGTATAAATTCAAGCACTCAGGCATGCAGACTGTGAAACAAGACATTTGTGAAAGAATGGGCCGCTCTCAGGAGCTCAGTGAATTCCAGCGTGGAACTGTCATAGGATGCCACTTGTGCAACAAATCCAGTCGTGAAATTTCCTCGCTCCTAAATATTCCACAGTCAACTGTCAGCTCTATTATAACAAAATGGAAGCGTTTGGGAACAACAGCAACTCAGCCACGAAGTGGTAGGCCACGTAAAGTGACGGAGAGGGGTCAGCGGATGCTGAAGCGCATAGTGCAAAGAGGTCGCCGACTTTCTGCACAGTCAATTGCTAGAGAGCTACAAACTTCATGTGACCTTCAGATTAGCCCAAGTACAGTACGCAGAGAGCTTCATGGAATGGGTTTCCATGGCCGAGCAGCTGCAGCCAAGCCACACATCACCAAGTGCAATGCAAGGCGTCGGATGCAATGGTGTAAAGCACGCCGTCACTGGCCTCTAGAGCAGTGGAGACGCGTTCTCTGGAGTGATGAATCACGCTTTTCCATCTGGCAATCTGATGGACGAGTCTGGGTTTGGAGGTTGCCAGGAGAACGGTACATTTCAGATTGCATTGTGCCAACTGTGAAATTTGGTGGAGGAGGAATTATGGTATGGGGTTGTTTTTCAGGAGCTGGGCTTGGCCCCTTAGTTCCAGTGAAAGGAACATTGAATGCTTCAGGATACCAAAACATTTTGGACAATTCCATGCTCCCAACCTTGTGGGAACAGTTTGGAGCGGGCCCCTTCCTCTTCCAACATGACTGTGCACCAGTGCACAAAGCAAGGTCCATAAAGACGTGGATGACAGAGTCTGGTGTGGATGAACTTGACTGGCCTGCACAGAGTCCTGACCTGAACCCGATAGAACACCTTTGGGATGAATTAGAGCGGAGACTGAGAGCCAGGCCTTCTCGACCAACATCAGTGTGTGACCTCACCAATGCGCTTTTGGAAGAATGGTCAAAAATTCCTATAAACACTCTCCTCAACCTTGTGGACAGTCTTCCCAGAAGAGTTGAAGCTGTAATAGCTGCAAAAGGTGGACCGACATCATATTGAATTCTATGAGTTAGGAATGGGATGGCACTTCAGTTCATAGAATGAGTAAAGGCAGGTGAGCGAATACTTTTGGTAATATAGTGTAGGTAAAGCCAAACAAATGTTAGGTGTTTTTCTCTGATGGTGTGGCTCGTTGCGTCACAGGGCAAGCTGGAATATAAAGCTGTGAACCCACTGTCGGATAAAAAAATACAAAAACAAACGGCCTATTACTGTTGACATAGGTCAAAATATTATGGACTTGGCTGATTATCTGAGCCGTTAATTCAAATTCTTCAGATGATCAGAATCTGTATTTTTCTATTTATGTATCATGTTTTAATCTGACAGCTGACAAATTAATAATTATAAAAAGAAGTGCTATTTTGCTGTGATGCAGCATGTCATCTGCAAAATAATTAACTAAGTTTATCAAACATATGTAGCTCTACTTTATTTTTAACATTACTCATTAACAACATTATATACAACATTAAACAATCATCCTCAGGCTCCTGAGAAAGATGGTGAAGGTTCTCACCTGTTTCTTACTTAAAGTTGTTACTGTTACAGTCCAACATGGAAGCACACAGCGGATGATGCCATAAAAATTAAAAGTTGTATATGCTAATAAAATCACACATCGAGCGTTTACATTTGAATGATTAGTAACTTTATCCTGAGTCTCAAACATATCCTTTTATGAAGCGTGGAGGTTCATTTCTGTAGTTTTACCTGCATTCAAGACTATTGTAATACCTTCAGCAGTGTTTTGCCAAAATAAGCAATTTTAAGTCAGCATCTTGGGCATAACATAAGTTTTATTGATCATGTTTATTAAAAATATTTTGTCAGAGGAATCTGTAATAAAATGTGTTGCAGCCCTAATCATGATTAGTCTTCGAGAGGTTCTGGAAGTGAGGGACAATGTTGTGTTTAAAGCCCCCTTCAGTCAGGTATTCTTCTGTCCAATGGGCAGGGGTGTTTCTTAACCAAAGAGCGGGGGCTTGGTTAATAGTCATACGCCGTGATTACCATCGCAAACACACAGGCGTTTTAGCAAGATCAAGCGATTATGATAACATTGATATTAGCAATAATAAGCAGCATGAATATCAGCAGGGATGTGATCAAAATGTGACCTGAACTGTGTGTTCACAGCCACTACAGAACTTCTGCTAAACTTTCCCTAACACCAGTCTGCTATGAACACTTGAAATACATTAGAGTGGGGCTTTAATGTTTTCTTTGTTTGTGTGTGTGTTGTTTTTTTTCCCAGATAACATCCAGTGTGTTGATGAGAGATGATACCTCACAGGTAGCTTGACTTCATGAAACTGCCAAAATGTCCTCAATCAAAGGATTGCCTACACGAGGATCAGATGTAACTATTCTCATAACAAAGGTTAACTTGCATCCCCTTTGTGTCCTTGTGGAGTTCTGGGGAAAATTTAGCCAGGAGAGGAAAGCAGATTATGAGTCCTTGGCCAAAGACATTCAGTCTCCTGGAAACGCATTTCAGGAGCTTGAAGGAAATCCTGGTGATGAGTGCTTGGTCCAGATAGATGGTACTTGGTACCGGTCTCGCATAGTCTCGAGGAATGGTTCAAAATACAGTGTGTTCCTCATTGACAAAGGGGTGTCAAATACTACCATCACAAGTAAGCTGGCATGGGGTGAGAAGAAGCATTTCCAACTGCCACCTGAGGTGGAATTTTGTGTGCTAGCTAATGTGTTACCCGCGTCACCTGAGAACAGATGGTCTCCTGTGGCTCTTGAGTTTCTGAGATCTCTCTCTGGAAAATCTGTGAAGGCACATGTGCAAGATGTACTGGTACCACACAGAACATTTATCCTGCACATTCCTTGCATATCTAAACAAATGTATGAGATGGGAATTGCCAAGATGTCTCCAGACATGTTCCAAGACTTTGTTCTCATGTCGCTGCAGTCACAAAGTGGAGTCGGAGTGTCTCAAGACAGAGGTGGTGAGCGACTGCAGAAGAAGGAGCTCTTCCTGTACCCAGAGCTGCCAGCAGGAACCGTGGAGAAAGTCATAGTCACAGATGTGACAAACCCACAGAGGATTTTTTGCCAGTTGAAGGTGTTCTCACAAGAGCTGAAGAAACTCTCTGAACAAATCACACAGTGCTGTGAGGGCAGAATTACCACTTGCATTGTTGGTCCAGAAATGATTGGGTTTCCGTGTGCTGCAAGAGGAAGTGATGGCAGGTGGTACCGCTCTGTACTACAACAGGTTCTCCCAACTAACAAAATGGTGGAAGTTTTGAACGTTGACTATGGAACCAAACAATTTGTTCAAGTGGAGCATATTAGACCACTGGCTGCAGAGTTCTTCAGGCTGCCTGTTGTGACTTACGTCTGCTCCCTCCATGGAATCATTGACAAAGGGGTTGGATGGACAAGCAGTCAGATTGACTATCTCAGGAACCTTCTTCTGTACAAGACAGTGATTGCCAAATTTGAGTACCAAAGCATCTCTGAGGGTGTTCAGTATGTCACACTGTACAGTGATGATATCAAAAACATTAACAAGTTGTTTGGGTCTAAGGAGAACTGTTCGCTGGAGTGTGAAAAAACACTTGCAGATTATGCCATCTGTAACACTTCATACAGCCATCAGCATCCAGCGCAGCAGGAGGCAAATCAAAAAAAGATGTTAACTCCTGCACAAACTGTAGGGGAAGTAGCAGGGCAAGGAAGAGTGAAGACGTTGCCAGCTGAAGACCTCCCTCTCAGCTCCTCTCATGTGTCGGTTGTTCAGCATGTTTCTGATCCATCAGAGTTTTGGATCCAAACAGAGAACTATGCAAACGAATTGGATGAACTCATGGATAGTATCTACCATTTGTATAAAGACTCGGAGAATAAACATTTGGTGAAAAATCCAACAGTTGGGCTCTACTGCGCTGCCAATTCAGAGGATGGTAATTTCTACAGAGCAACTGTGGCTGATGTTGGTAAGACACAAATTAAGGTGTTCTTTGTTGATTATGGAAACACTGAAGTGGTTGACAAAAATAACATCAAGGCCCTTCCTGACGAGTTCAAAAAGCTGCCATGTCTTGCACTGAAATGCTCCCTGGCTGGCATCAGGCCAAAAGATGGGAGATGGAGTCAAAGTGCCTGTGAATTTTTCATCAAAGCAGTCACAGAAAAAACACTAAATGTACGTGTGACGGCCAAACATGAGGAGGGCTACTTTGTCCAACTAACAGATCCTAAAGCACAAGGAGAGAAAGATCTCAGTACACTGATGTGTAGTTCTGGCTTTGCTGAACCTGCTGAAACACAAAGACAACCCAAAGCCAAAATGACCACACAACCAGCTTTTCTGCCTCCCACACAGCTTCCTGGTGCCAGACTATCAGGTGTATCTAGGAACAAAGGAATGTGCCACATCCTAAACCCAGTTGGCCCTGCCAGTAATGAACGGAGAACTCCTACTTTCAAGGAGCAGATGTTTTCCATCGGAAGTGTCCTTGATGTTAATGTGTCCTACATTGAAAGCCCAAATGATTTTTGGTGCCAACTAGTTCAAAATACAGGACACTACAAGTTGCTCATGCATAAAATACAGGCTCACTATGCAGGCAGCGAGTTTCAACCTCTTGTTGAAACAGCCTGTGTTGCTCGCCACCCAAATAATGGAATGTGGTACAGAGCCCTTGTAATTCACAGACATGAAACACCTCATGTGGATGTGTTGTTTGTTGACTACGGCCAGATGGAGACAGTCTCACTCTATGATCTGAGGAGAATTCACCCTGAATTTCTCGAACTGCAAGGCCAGGCTTTTCGATGCAGTCTGTTGAACCCCATTGACCCCTCGTCTGCCAAAACTAAGTGGAATGAAGAAGCAACGTCACGGTTCCACAGCTTTGTGGAAACTGCTGCATCCAACCTTGTGATTTTGAAGTGCACAATATATGCTGTTATGTACAGTGAGCAGAAGATTGTTTTCAACATTGTGGATCTAGAGACTCCCTTTGAGAGCATCTCTGCCAGTATGGTCAGTCTGGTCAAAAGTGCACCGCCCAAGGTAGGCGCTGGGTCATCTTTCCGTTTGGACACGTACTACTACTCAACGCACAACGTCAAAACTGGAACAGAGGAACAGGTCATGGTGACATGTGTAAACAATGTCAATCAGTTCTACTGCCACCTCGAGAGGAACGCTGATGTGACAAAAGATCTCAAAATCAAAGTGAACAATCTCTGCCTGCAGCTTGAGAATGTTAAGCTTCCAACAGTCCTTGGAACTCTGTGTTTTGCAAGGTACACTGATGGTCAGTGGTACAGGGGACAAATCAAGGCCACAAAGCCAGCTATTCTGGTTCATTTTGTGGATTATGGTGACACTCTTGAGGTGGAAAAATGTGACTTGCTTCCAGTTCCCAGAGAGGCTAATGACATAATGGCTGTGCCTGTACAAGCACTCGTGTGTGGTCTCTCTGATGTCCCTGCCAGTGTTCAGAGTGAGGTCAACAGCTGGTTTGAGACAAATGCCACAGAGTGTAAATTCCGAGCCCTTGTAGTCGCTCGAGAACCGGATGGGAAACTCTTGGTTGAGCTGTATGATGGGAACACTCAGATTAATTCAAAAATCAAGAAGATGTTCCAGATTGAGATGCACTCAGAAGAGCAGGTTGTTTGCCAGAGTTGGAGAAGACCTGAAGCATCTGACAGCCATGCAAGAAAAACTCCAAAAACTGTGGCAAAACAAGCTGTAGAGATGGAAGATAACACTCAGACCATCAAGAAAAATGTCTCTGCTCCCAAACCAAGACATCAAGTGAGGGATGCCAATGTGAATCTGCAGTCTGCACCAAAGCCTTTGCGCCACGTTTGTGAAAATGGTCAGAGGGTCAAAGGTGCTTGGTTACAGCCTTACAGACCTCCAAACCAAAGGCAGTCATGTGAAAGCAAACCAAGCAATAAGGAGAATGGTTCTGAGCTGGCAGGTGCCCTCATCAAACCAGAAAAAGAGAGCCCTTTGTCAGAAACTAAACAAATCAGTAAGTCCAAATCGCCTGGCAAAGAATGTGTGAAGAACAATGATGCTGATAAACTCCCTCAACTGGCAGACCTGCCCTCAAAATCTATCACATCAGGTATGGCAGCAGATGTTTATGTCTCACATTGCAACAGCCCACTGAGTTTCTACGTCCAGCTTGTCAGAGAGGAGGATGAACTGTTCTCCCTTGCTGAAAAGCTTAATGACCCTGAATCCACCCCCAAAGAAGACATCAAAGATGTGCATGAAGGTGACCTTGTTCAAGCAGAGTTCCTTGATGATTCCTCATGGTACCGAGCAGTTGTAAGAGAAATTCTCAGCAATGCAATGGCTCTTGTTGAGTTTATTGATTTTGGAAATACAGCAGTGATGCCAATTTCCAAGATAGGCAGACTCGATTTGGATTTCTTGAAACTTCCGATGTACAGCACACACTGTATGCTGAGTGATGCTGCAGCTCTTGGAAAAGGGAAAGTGCTTGATCCAGAAGTGATGTCAGCTTTCAGAGAAGACATTGGTGGTAATGGAGAAAAGGTGCTCAAATGCCGGTTCATCAGGCAGACAGGATCTGTGTGGGAAGTAAGTGTTAAAGACAGTGGTGTGAATATCAAGTGTAAAGTACCTGCTAGATGTTCAACTGATGAATCTGAAATCACTTCAGAGAAACTTGCACAAGATAAGGAAACACCTGCCCAGCACTCTGACATCAGGAGAGTACCAGAGAACTCACAGTCATCACTCTTGAGCTCATGTTCTCGATGTTACCACCCGCAAGAGTTTTCAGAGGGACAAAAGGTAGAGGTCTACATCACAACTGTCAATGATGCTCAGACATTTTGGTGTCAGCTTGCAGATGCAGAAGAGCTTGATAAGTTAACATCAAGTGTCTCAGAAGTTGGGGATGCAGCTGATCACAAACCTATCATCCCAGGCTCTCTCTCCCCTGGCTGCCCATGTATCGCTCTTTTTGCAGATGATCATCTGTGGTACCGTGCAGAGGTCATCGACAAAGATGGAGACGAGTTGTCAGTTCTCTTTGTAGACTATGGAAACCAGTCCCAAGTCAATGTTACAGATGTGAGGGAAATGCCTACCAACCTGATGGAAACTCGTCAACAGGCATTTTTGTGTGAGCTTGAAGGCTTTGATGCTTCACATGGATCCTGGGACAGCGGTGCAGTAGATGAGTTGTCAGCACTTACAACAGACAAAGTGTTAGAGCTGACTGTCACTAGAGTAACAAGAGAAGAAGGAAAAATCAAATACGTTGTTCAAATGCAGTGTGAGGGCCAGGTGATAAATGAGGCACTGAAAACCTGGTGGAAGAGCTCTGCAATAGAAAACAAACCTGGTGATCTCGGACCCACCACTTTATGCGAAACATCGTCTTTGAAAGAGACCGCACCACCCAAGGATCAGCTAGACTCTGAATGTCAAGAAGAGGTTACTGCTGTTGTTGGTGATCACCCTCAGAGACAAGGCAGTGAAAAGCAGGGCGCTGGCGAACTTGTTGACACTCAAACAACAGATGACATCCACAAACCAGCAAGTAGTGTAGAGCACAGTAAAAGCTCTGAAGATAATCTTCATTCTGAGTCTTTTGTGGAGTCCCAAGAAGAAAAGAAGGATCAGATTTTGTCAGAATGTGTGACCACTGAACCTCAAATAGAGAGAATGACAGAGAGCCTACGAGAAACTGCTTTTAATGAAGGGGTGAAAATAGTTGGCACTACAATGGTCCCTCAAACCAAACCTAAAGACACTGTGCCTTGTGATAGTGATGAGACCAAGCTACCACCACCACCCAGTAACCAAAGTGACCAAGGTATTTTAACCTTGAGTTGTGACGAGAGTGAGTTGGAAACTGACAAAGGCACCGAAGAGGAAGGTGCCTCAGAGATGGACACTAGTGGGCCACATGCCTCAAGTTCTCCCTTGGATGAGAACCCTACAGAAGCCAAAGATGAGTCCAAGATCGCAACGACTGGCTTGGAGTCTTTACCTGGAGAGATAAAGGCCTGCAGCATGGATACCAGCCTGGACAAGATGACTGTATCTGGTAAGCAACATATTTTATTTTCTTCTTTTTCTTTGTTTCTAGAGAGTAGAAAATATTATGCATTTTTTCTTCATCAAATGAGAAGCTAAAGTGAATATATATATATATATATATATATATATATATATATATATATATATATATATATATATATATATATATATATATATATATATATATATATATAGTAAATGTGGAAATTGAAAATTATAATTATCATTCATGTACTCTATCTGCTTTTAATATTTGGTCGAATCACAACTGATGGTCACCTGTTAAGTTGTAGTCAGTAATTTAGCAAGCTAATAATTTTGTGTTTGTTGGTTTTTGTCGTTGCATAGATCCACATGAGCAGGGAGACGACAGTGAGGTTGCACTTGTAAGGGATAAGCCTCCTAGCGTGACAACAACAGTGAAAATGGTAAATGTGGCTCAGTGACGTTATGCTAACAAATAGTACTGCATCTACACACTGCTACCTCTGACTTGAGTTCAAATGGGTAGACTTGAAGAATTCTGATAGAGTATTTTGTTCTGAAGGTTCCCCGTGAAGCTGTCTGTCCCAGGGAAAGCTTGGATCTGGAAACAACTGATACCAAATCTGAAGACTTGTACATGTACATGTACAAGGTACATAAACATTTACCTAAGAATAAATACTTGATGGATGCATGTTATCAAAGTTTTTGAGGTATTTTGTCAAGATTTTAGTTGCATGGAGATGAGAGCTGCAACTCATCTCCAGACAAGACATGTATTGACATTTGGCCTTTTTGTGCTCCATGTTTCAGATCATATATGATCTGACAGAACAGGAAACTGAAGCTGGAGATGGTGTCCCAGGGGAAGAGGTGCCATGTGTTACTGCACACGTGGAGGTATTCTCATTGAAATGTAGTATCTCCGTAGAACACATTTGGAAAAACCTGTAATGGAGTAGAATACTTGCAAGGACAAAATATTTTAGTTCCCTGATTTTACTTTCATATTTTGTTATATTTTAGATTCTGACTGAATTGGAGCTGCCTTTCTCTGAGCTTTCAACATCTGGTGAGGAATTCTTACTTTTAACTACACAACACACGTGTACTTTGGCTACAGAATGATCTGTAAAAGGGAATATTTTTAAGGGTTAGGGTATTTAGACAGTTGGGGAAAATCATTTTAAGTCCCACTCCGCAAATGTTGGTGGAAATTCATTTGTTGGGCTAAAATAAGGGTAAAATGTCACACTGTGTTCTTCAGTGACTGTATTTTGATGATGGAGTGTGATTGTCTTCGTAGATTCTGTGACACAGCAGGGAGTGGAGGCAGGAGATGCTGTCCCAAAGGAAGAGGTGCTGTGTGCTGCCACACATGTTGAGGTGATGTTATGGAAATGCAGTGTTGTGGATGATGGATTTGCCAATAGTAACATAAAAGTGAGCAGAGTGTAAAACTGTGTGTGACAGTTTCACATCATTCATTGATTGACACTCTGCATTAGGCCCTCAGGTCAGTGATGGATAATCTGCTTTGTTTTTAGAATGACGTGATGGATGAAGGGGACAACTTGGCTTGTCATGAGGATACATATACAGGTTTGATGACGTCAAGTTGTTGTTGTCTGAGTTGTTGATCTAATGTATAATGTGAAATATTTCAGTCTCATTCTCTCATGCCAGTCAAAGAGGCTTCTTGGTCATCAGGGAAACACTTTGTGTATCTACATGATCTGTTCTTGTGTTTCTGCAGCCCTGCATGCTGACACTGACACAACACACAGTGAGCTACACACCTGCACAACTCCCGCTAAAGAATTGGTAAATTATTTCAATTCACAGAAATCTCAACCTTGAACTGCATAGCTTGTCATGTCTGACATGTGAATTTTGTCTTAATTGCTGCTCAGGTTGACGAGGATGAAAGTGTGGCCTGTTTGACTGATGTCTGCTCAGGTATAATTCTCCAGTGACCAGGCGTGTGCCAGGCATGCAGCATGATTACCAGTTAATCTTATCACAGCTCATATTGTGTTATCAGTTACTTCTGCTCTGTGCGCTGCAGATGTAATCGAGCCAAGTGAAGACAGCAATTTCGCCAGTGCAAGAGATGATGGTCTCAGCAGTGGGACTTCAGAGGAAATGGTAAATTGCTTCACATTTAGTTTCTACATATGAGGACATGCATCTGCGTGCATAGTGTGATGCAGGTTGTGGTGTTATTGAAGTGCAGCTCAGGTTGGGTAAAACACAGAACTCTTTTAAACGTATGAGGCTATTCAGAGGTGAATACTGTCTGACCTTCAAATAATAAACGTGGCCAGTTACAGAGACACTGAGGGGCGGGTTATATTTCATTCAACCGATCCTGACTGACGCTTCTCTTCGTCCTCTCTGCCAGTGTGCTGGTTTTGTTTGTAAAGTGCTACACACAATACTATTACTGTGAATGTGTCTAAAGTTGTTTTTCTTTCTAAAGTTGTGCAATGTCTTAAATTGTCAGGACCAAAATGAATCCCTTCTTCCTCATGTGGAGCACAAACAGTTAGTTGGTGAGTTGTTTCTAATACAACATACTTGACATAATATGCCAATGGATGTGCAATAATAAATATCACAAGGAAGTTATTCTAAAAGAAAGTGTTATTTACCCCTGGACATTTCCACAGACCTTTTCTTGCTCATAATAAATGTTAAGCTTGACGAGTCTCTTGTTTATTTATCTCATCATGTTCTCACATCATGTTCAAGGATGTGCAGCAGATCAGAGCAGTATTTCACTGAACAAACTTTTTCACTTCCATGTTCCTTGTGAATCATTTGCATTTGTTATAGTCTATTTAGAAACATGTCAACATACAGTATGATGTTTGTGTCACCTGCCTCTGTGTGTGCAGCGCTGCCATCTGACGCTGAGCCACAAGCCTGCACAGTTTGCTGTCCAGATTTGGTAATGAGATCAATTAACACAGTGTTGAAATTAAAACCAGAACATCATATCACTGATGAGTGAATGCTGTCTTTGTTGCTTTTCAGGATAACCTGGTGGAAGAGGTCACCTGTCTAGTCAGACAGATCAGTCTGACAGACTCCTGCAAAGGTAACACTGTAATAAGCCGGCCATGCATTCCAAATGTTGTTATAACTAATGACCAATAAAACATTTGACTCTGCTGGTTCATGAGCCTGCTGGTACTGATTCCTCCTTATGCTTTCAGACCCACAAGAATCTGAAACAGAGGACAGTGAGCAGCTGGTGCACACAGAGGAGGTAATTGTGTGAGGAAGGAGCCTTTTGATGGTTGGGTTCATTCTTGTATAACCACAGGGTTAAAATGTCCACGTGTGCATAGATAACTTTGATTATTTAAGGTTTAAATAAGTGTATGTAGCTTTAGACTCGTAGACATTACATGGTGTTAATAAGGCACTCAGGGTGTACTAGACATGAGGCCTGTGTTGGATGCTTGAAGTGTCTCAGTTCTCCAAACATGTTTACAGGAGTCCAGCAGCGGTGAGCTTGATGAAGAAATATCATTTTCTGCCGATGACAGTTTTGGTAAGTTAATTATTGAATGTTGTTATAATTATGTCAGTGCAGTTAAAACAAACTTGATGCTTACAGTTTTATCATGAAGCAGTTGTGGTATATATATATATATATATATATCAGAGTTGAAGACTTTGTTATCAGTCTTGAGCACATCTTTAACTTTGATCACACAGCTGTCATGAAAATGTTCAGATTTCCTGTCAGCTAATCGAAAGCAGTGTTTCCTCTTGTTTGTTCTAATCTTCACCACTTGTTTTGTTTCCTTTGCAGGATTTTATCCGCACTGTGATATGTGTTGCATGCAAAACCAAGTTACCAAAACAGTATTTTTTTTGTTCTTCCTTTATAGAGGCTCAGCTGACGAAGATAACTCATCTCTCTCTGATCATTAATGATGGCCCTGCTGACATCCTGCCTGTTGAGCAGCAGCCAGAGGAGTAAACACTTTTCTGTTTCCTTCATATGTCTTTATCTGATACATCACATTGAAATGCATCAACTGCATTTGCCTTTAGTTAAATCAAACAGGCTCCAGTTCAGTTTGTTTCTCTTTGTGTTTGTTCTCAAAGTCTGCAGTGGCAGTTTTGTTTTGTTGGGTTGGACCTGCAGGTCATCGTTATCTTTTGACCCAAGAATTTCATTGTTCTACAAGCATCTTGTTAAAAGTGCCTTCATACAGTGATGCTTGTCAATATGTGCCTGCCCAGTGTTACTTGGGGCACTGTTGTGTTACAGATGATCTGTGGTGATAAAACGCCTCATAATTCTTTGATAAATACTGAATCTTTATTTCATAGTAACGCTGATTTGAACAGTTGTCAGGCAACATTCAGCAGTTTTCAAGAAATCTTTCTGTATTTTGTGTGGATACATGCATGTGTTGAAGATATCTTTATGTTGGCAAAATAAATATTGTTGCAGATCTGTAAAGATGAGTTATGGTTTGTTACCCCGTGTTAAAGGTCTTTGGGAGTATTACTGCACATGTAAATAAAGTAACATAATGCCTTTTGTGACTGCAGAGGAAGCAACATGTGATAGATTAATTGCCTCCAGTTGCATTGTGGGTAATAAATGGGTGCCAGGTTTTGAAAAACAGTCCAGTGGTCTAACCATCTCTGCACTCCAGATATCACCACTTATATTCCACATAAACATTCTCTTTTCAAAATCAAGTGCCTTCATTACCCATAATGCAGCTTGGCCACTGAGTGACATCTCTGGAGCCACAAAAAGCTCAATACTACTGTTCAGCTTAATGATGTCAAACAGCTGTTGGCAGTCTGCCTCTGAGGTTTACACAAGTATGTCCGAAGCTCCCAGCATTAAAGGATGAGTTCATGAGTCATTATCTACTCAGCCTCATGCAGATAGGAAGACTGAGGAATTCCATAAACATTTTTGGAGCTTTACAACAAAACGGCGTTGCAGCACTATCCTCAGCAACCACATCGGATTCAGACTTTTTAAATATTTCCAAAAATAACAAAATCCACACAGCTCATGCAGCAATATGTAGTCTCTGTAAGCCCTGAGATCCCAAACTTTAACTCTGATGCTGATGCTTTTATCTTAACGGCTACAGTGAAGGATTTGGGGCTCATTGATCACGCTGGACGAGCTGCATCTCTCCAGAAATGTTTTGTGGACTATGAATCGTCACCTCAGTGTGAAGGTAAGTAGACAAAGAATTTTGGGTGAACTGTTCCTTTTAAGGGGTTTACAACTTTGTAAACAGAACCAGGAGGAGCCAATCACCAGAATAATTTGGGACACAATGAACTTGTATACAAACCCCATTTATTGGATTTCTGTTGTGTACAAATGGCAGATGTGTATAAAAGTAGAAGGCTGTGACATGATACTGACCCTGGAGGAACAGAGCTGTGAGTTATGGCATGTTAGAACATTTTAGTGTTTGTATTCTCTTAAAGACGCTGATTTGCTTATGTCGCTGTCCTCTGTTCAATCAGGATGGATACATTTAGTTCACTATCTCAGCTAATAATTAACTAAAATCAGGAGTCTTCAATGCAGAGCTCGTCGATTGGATACGATTCTCATTACAGGCCTCATCACGTAATAACACTGCAATCATAGTGGAACTCACCTCTGCTGGAAAGCTGCATATATATCCAAAGACATGTACAGTATTTGTGTGAAATAACATTATAATCTCAGCTGGCTTTATATACACTCAAAGAGGAAAATTATTAAAAGAGTGTCTTGAAGAAATTGCTGGTAAAAGTGAAGATTCACTAACAGTGAAAAGAGGAAGTGTTCAACTGCTCGTACGCAACATTCAGGCCTCATGAAACAAACGCTGGTCCGCTGAGAGCGCTCTCGCTGTCGAGAAAAACAAATCCTTCCTGCTGGTGAGGTAGAGATTATCTTCGATCTATTAATACACCAAAAATGATATCCTGAAGAGCCAGCTGGCCCTGGCTTCACATTCTGGGACCGTTCCACTGAGTCCCGTGCATCAGGTGGAACCATGCAGCTGACGGCCAGACAGTCACAGGGAGATTTCTGCAGCATGAGGCAGTTCAGATGGAGGACTGAAGCACGGTAACATTAGTTCCTGGAATGAGGTTTTCATCTTGCCCGTCAATCAGAGGGTCCCATTGGTTAAAGTTCGCCTCCAGACCTGCAAAATCCAAACAAGAATTAATGATCATTTAGTACACAGAATATAAAGAAAGTCTAAGAAATGACTGGCAGGGATGGTGAAAGCTCCTTACCGAGGTGACGCTGCAGAAAGGCTAGTGTTGCTTTGTTGGAGAGGTCTATGGCGATCTCAGGGTCGATCTCTCCCTTCAACTTCATCAGCTTCCCGATCCAGTTGCCCGTCAGGAAGGTGAAGTCTGGGAAACTCTGGTGGACTGTCCCTCTGATGAAGGACAGCAGTTCAAAGAAAACGACACAGATTTGTACAAAACCCACAAAACTACACTGACTTCATTTTCACCTAACGTCAGTGCTGCCTTTGTACCTGATAGTGATCATCTTCCTCTGTATGCTGGCAGAGTCCAGCTTCTTCATGCGGCTGATGTTCCCCGCCCACTGGAACTTCTCCGAGTTGATGAAGAAGATTGGCTGCTTCACCCGTGGAAAGATCTCATCGTCTAAAGGGAACATCCAGGCGTCCAGCGCCACACCACACCTGATGGAGGAGAGTTAAGGTGATGTTATTGCAAAATACAAAGAGGAAACACGTTACTTCAATAACTAGAGCCGAGATTGTGCACTGGTTAAAATCTTGCTGAGTTTTCGTGTTTGATGTGTTTCTGTTTGACTGCATGTCTTCGCTTTTAATTTAGAATTAAAAATAACACACAGTACTTGTTCTCTTGTATCATATCCCTGCTTCTACTCAACAAGCAGACACGTTGTTTGATGGATGTACATTATAAATCCTTACGTACTTGAATTTAACCTCTTTGCACAGAGCTTCAATCACAGTTGCTCCCCCAAAGGAATGCCCCACGGCTGCTATCCTACACAGATCCATGGAGTTCTGTTGGCCAGGAGACAGGAGGAAGTGCCGTTAAAGAAGAGAAAACAATTAAATGCATGGTATGTAATTTCTGCTGCTCGGGGTCTCCCAGCCAATACAATGAAAACAGGAGATGTAATTTGATGACGTGAAGCAGCGTGGGATCATGGGAGTTGTCCAAGTCTCTGTATTTCAGCGTGACTCCACAGACTGCTGTTCTGTGTTGGTTCAAACCACTTCAAAATGCTGTTTGGGTTTTCATTTGGGATTTTGCGGTCCACGCTGCCTATAATTAATCTGGGTATGCAAAAAACTGGATTTGGGCTCGTTGTAACATATCTGTCGGTTCCCGTCAATAACAGCGGCATGCGACCACATGAAATACACCGTTACCTTGATTAAATTAGGATTAGGATGCTTCATCAACACCCACATATCCCGCAGAGTTGAGTCTTTTGCAGTGGCACATACAGTGAAATAAATATTAGTCTTACCGATTTAATAAAACATTTATATTCAGACATCCAACTTATATATTCAGCCCACTGAAACTTGTTATCTGAAGAAATTAATAAAACTGCAAAAATAATATACCTCAAACCTGAAACATTAAATGGTTGACTATAATAACCTTTTTGTCAGACTGAAACGTACAGGATTCCTGTATGTTGGATACATGTAGTTAATCATAAAGCTATGGACTTAAATATTTTGGTATTTCACTGAGGTGATTCCCAAAGAGCTCAACATTTTTGTTATTTGCCTTAAAAACCGGTCCACCCACTCCTATGAGACGACTCTGGTTCATGGCGAGTTGTTTCTTCTTCGCTTGTGTGACAGTATCTAGAGTAAAGAACTTAAACATGCCGAATCTTGCGACACATCTGTCAGGTTCCAGCTTGTATAACCAGCGTTATCTGTGCGGCACAAACTTCCTGTAATCTTTACAGTTTCTTTTTTCATCGGTTTGTTAAAACTTGTGTGCTGCTGCCTTGTTAACTGATTTTCATTTCAACAGTAACTCACAAATTCTATAAAACTGAACAAAAAAAACGCAACAAAGTCCATGAACAGGTCACCTCCAACGTCGTCCAGTCAAACTTTGTCTGCAGAACATTTTGCACTGGTATCCCTGAGTTGATCTGAGTGAGTCTGTCCAAAGCCAGAATGCATTCATCTGCTCTCTGCTTCACCTGATGAAACCAAACATTCACACAGGTTAGGAGAAAATGAAAAAGCACATACGGCAAACACTGCTACAGCTTCACATAAAACAAAGCCTGATAAATACGAGCACAGATAAAAAGTTCTACTGTGACATGCATCACATAAATTATCAAAGAGGAGGCTGAAGGAACAAGGATGTGGTTTGATTCGATAGAGTGACGCAGCACTTTGGTTATTGTGTGTAAAGTTCAGATGTTGTGCAATCCAGCTGCTGGAAGACTTCCAAACACGCAGACATGTGGAAAAATTGTCTTGTAATAGTGAGAAGCAAGTCACGCAGATTTTAGCTTCCCAGGTCGAGCAGATAAAGACCTCTTACCTGTTTATTGCGGAGGGGGAATTCACTCTCCCCGTGCTGCAACACTCTGTAGTAAATCCACTCTCTGACCATGCTGTCTTGGGCTGAGGCCGATGTTTTAGGCACGTTATCATTCGCCTTCTCTGACTCGGTCTTCTCACGAAAATAATATGTAGCTGAGGCTGACTCGTCTCTGCATAGAAAAGATGTATGCATGATTACGATAACAGGAAAAATCTTTGATATTTAAATCTTTTTAAAATCTTTTCAACATTTTTTCTTAAGACATTTTTACTCTCTCCAAATTTTCACTCCAAACTTTACTTAATCAACTTTGAGATGTGATTGGAGGTTTTCTCTTAGAGGCAGTTAGCTCAGCTCAGAACAAAAAAAATGCATATTTTTCCTCCTGTAGTGCTGACTAAGCGAATTAAGATATCTAACGTCACAGCTCAGCTGAGGATGACGGCTCTTTTTTTGACATCCCACATGGCCACGAGCCTCTGGTCCATCAGGAGGAGCAGGCTTCCTCCTGTGCAGTAACACAGTCTGCAGGTGGTTTACATTAGAAAGAAAATGAAATGAAACTGCTCACAACCAGGTCTGTGGATGGTTGAGTAACTGAGTCATGATTTTCTGGAAAGAAATGTTGCTGACGAGTTTTTCCAGTGTATTTTATTTCATGCTTTCAGCACCACAAGCTGAGTGAAGGCAGACTCAACAGTCAACATCTCCAAAACTCAGCCACTCACACAGAAACTAGATGGATAAAAAGCCCTCGAGCAGGTAAGAGGATACATATGTATTTTGATTTTGGGTTTTGATATCCCTTTAAACGAAAGTGAATCAAAGTTTAAAGTAAATTAAAGATGACTATAACTACAATGTGGCTTATGGAACGTCTTCTTTCACATGATTAAGAAATGAGGAAAGTTTCTGGGTTGCAGATTGATGGTGGATTCTTTTCTCTGACTGCTTTGGTTTGTTTTTGCTCACAGGCTTAGCAAACTAATTTGGCAGTGTGACAAAAGCAGCGCCGGCTGAGCGGCGTGACTGACCTCTGACCGTCAGTGCAGGCATGTGAACAACGTCACAGCACACGCTGTTTTTTCTGTGGCTTCAGCCGTTAACCAGCTGCTAAAACCGAGTGAAATACCACTTCAGTCCACATGAGTGACGGACTAACTGTGGCCATTATGTTCATCTCCATATGGTCCCCCTATGGTCTCTATACTGAAAAGAAATGTGATGACCTGGTTCGTACTATTGTCTGCACACCCTTTCCTCTCCTACTCCACAGATAAACAGACCGCCGCCTGCAGAAGAGACTGCCCTGTGGTTTTGTTTGCTTGACTCACGTTCAACTAGAATTTCCTCCGACTGACACGCGAGTTTCACATTTTCAGTGTGCGTATCGCCAGCTCACAGTCTGAATATAGTTCAAATCCCTGAAGACTCCAGACATCTGTTTGAATTACTGATTGATAATACATCTATCATCAGAGTCCCTTCACCTCGTCTACAGTCAAATTCAAGCACTTTTCAGGCATTTTTAAGCAGCTTGTGGCAGATTACATGATAATACACATATATACACTCAAAGCAATTCTTTCACTTCCTCACATTGAAACCGATATATATTTCATTATAGCCTTTTACAGGGCGAAAAACAAAAGAGAAAGTTTCATGTTTGAATATGAGTCACCTGTTTCTAAGTAGACTAAACATCTTCTTGTTAAAAGCTATGAAGTTTTAATTCCAAACACTGTGTCTAAAATTTCAGCACTTTTCGAACTTGTGCTTTTTTAAGGATTTCCAACATCTCTCTGAAGCTTGTATGACCTTTATTTATGTGCTATGAGTTGACAAAATAAATCCTGACATCATGACGATATCGAGAAGTATGTTTACTAAATAATAAAAACAAATCCTGCACACATACCTGTGTTCCACAGACGCCACAATGAAGCCCCGAGAGGCCAATTCTGCACATATAGCTGAATACAAAGTCCTGGAAAACACCAAGAGGAAATAAATGGGCCCATTTATAGAGACAGACAAGAATGAGTAAATGCTCCAGCAGCGTTCAGACTGAGTGTGCACCTACCTAAAGGCTCCCAGGCCATGAGAGAAAATAACTACAGGACATTTTCCATTTGATTTAAACGGAGCGTCCAAGTAGGCTGGGATCTTAAAGGACCCTGAAATAAACAAATGATACAAGAACAAGCTTTTTAAAAAGGCGAAGACAACATTAACTTGCAGAGTTGAAACTTAGCACAGTAAGATCATTTTTAATAATAATAATAATAATAATAATAATAATAATAATAATAATGATGAGGGACATGAGTTCTGTTTTTAATCGAGGTATTCTTGCTTGGTAATGAAGCAAAAGTACACATTTATACACAACAGTAACACAACATACTACACTGCGTGGCGCAACATGTTTCGAAACCAATTTAGAGAAAATATTGATATTTTCAGCGGTATTATAAACATTCATAAACAACACTTGCTTCCTGAAAAGAGACAGTTTGACATACACGTGTTTAAAAGAGTTGTGAAGTGTTTGCATACTGTTTGACTGACTCAAGTTAAATTACCAAAGAGGTAGTTGAAAATCCGTTCACTTAGAGTCCTGTTGATTTTCATGAAGTCTGCCAGACCGTTAAAATACTCCTTGCATGGGACCCAGTCTGGTTTTTCTGCCTTCTCAGTCTCTTGGCAGGGATAATAAAGCCGGAAGAAGCTTCCCTGTGAACAAGAAGCTCACGCAAGTCAGCACCTCTATCTGTCCAAAGATATAAGACATACACTGTGTGCACATATCCTCTGTAATAATGTGGTTCTGCTGGTACCTGTGCCGTGTGGTCCATCATGAAGTCAGTGCACCCCACAGCGTTGGGGCCCTTGGCGGGAGGGATCCCAAGGTGATTACTGCAGGCGTTCCCCATGGTTAAGAAACCAAGCGTGTATCTCCTCTGGTCTGTTCAACACAGGGACACTTACTGGATGAAGCACTCAAGTCAGCATAAACAGGAAGCAGTGACGGGGAGGACAGTCATGACACAGATAACATGACTGGACACAAAAAATAGACACTCACACTTTGTGTGTGCACATCCTAATGTGACCAAGTTATGAATACAGTTGAACAATATTAAAAATAAAAAAGCCAAATGCATTGTTTTCCTTTACAATAAGAGTATTCTACCTATTTAATATGTAAGAAATGACGTAATGTAAATGTAAAAAAGACCTAGAGTTATTTTTGACTCCTGTTTTGAATGTTTAAGAACAGAGTAACAGAGGAGTCATGGAGCAGAGGACGACATTGGCTCAGCTCGAGCAGTTATTACGATATGTGGCCGTTGGCTAACTTCCCCAGACGTCACCTGAATCCGAGCCAAGCTTCACTTTTCCATGAAGCCACCGTCACTAAACTTTCCAGGTGTTTTGTCCTCACGTTAACCTTTAGATGTAGAGGACGTATATGTGTGTGTGTGTGTAATATCAACCATGTCGGTGGTAAACGCGGTGTCTCAGCCCCTACCTGTCCTTGCCCACTCGTAAATCCTTTTGACTAACAACTGTACAAATCCTCCATGAGAAAACATCGACCTCAGCCGCTGGAAAGGCGAACTAACCTCGGTATCCTCTGGTTAGCCGTTAGCCACAAAAACACCAATATAAGTTTTTAATAAAGAAAACGAGGCCTACCGGAGATACAGACGGAGCGGTGTGCCAACGTCACTACATCAGTTTCGCAACATTACCACGTTACTTATTTAACTTTGTCGAGATTAATCTCCCGGTATGAGTCACTCGGGAGTGGTTTGACAGGTCGATAGTGCTGCTGGAGTTAGTTAGCTAGCTGCCGCTAGCATGGGAGGCGGCTAAACCAGAGTGGTGAGCGGGGACGGTTGCCTCACGGTCCTGCAGCAGTCACCCCGCTATCTTAAAACTGAGTTAAACTAAACACAATGTCATTTAACTGTTACAGTAATATACCACGTTGAGCCTTTATTACCACGATGATAACAGTGATAAAAATAATGATAATAATTACACAAAAGCCCCGTTGATGAAACTGCGTGAACTCATAAATCTACGGCTCTGGTTCGCTGCAGCTTCCTGTGGGCACGTGCATTTGTTGACACCAACCGTCTTTGCCGTGATTTATATTTGTTGGATGTTGTGTGAGACGCTGTGTGCTGCTCGGGACAGTCGCTGACACGCTGATTCGTGTTGTCCCGCTCAGTGTTTGGCACTTTTGACGCGCCTGTGTTAACTTTCTAACCGGCACTCCGCGTCAGCAGGGGGCGGTGCAGGCAGGAAGTGACGTAACACAACAAGCGGAAGTGAGCCCCCACAAACACTGATGCAGGATGCAGGGTTAGCAAAGCCGGCTAACCACAGCTAGCTCATCACTCGTTAACTATTGTTGAAAATGAAATTGGTGAGTAAAAGTGTGTTAGCATTATTAATATAACCAAGTCAACTCCAGCGGGCTATGATAACGCATTATTTAAAGGTTCAGAGTACGTGTAGCTATAGCTTCTCTGTTAGCTTAGCAGCTAATATGTGTTGCTCTTGTCTGGACCCCTGTTGCTAACGTTACCTAGTCAGTTAACTGCCAACTATTTGATATATAACGTCCATAAAGTCTATACAATACTGATTTAATTGGTTGTTATGATAAATTAATCACTCAATTCTTATAGTGAGACTGAGTGTGCGTCTTTTTACACACACCTACAGGCTGACAGCATCTCTTGCCTGGACTGAATATAATGTCATGATATTATAATAGTAATAATAAACTTTATTGATAAAGCACTTTTCAAAAAGAGAGTTTATAAATTGCTTTGACAATCAAGCAAAGCAGGAAAGTCAGGAAGACAATATAGTATTGAATAAGCACTCCAAAAATCATGACAAACACAAGATATTACAGTAAAATGATGTTAAAATAAAAGGCAACATCACATGAAGAGAATAGAGAGAGGACAGACAAGAGAAACTAGATAAATAAGATAAAACAGATGATGATTAATCTGCTACTGCTGTATCTGTCATGTAATATGTTGTTGTCCCAGTTGTTTTCTACTTTTGTCATTGATGACTCCATCGTGTCTTTCAGTACTGTCTGTCTGGCCATCCAACATTGCCTTGCAATGTCCTCAAGTTCAAATCCACCACTATCATGTTGGACTGTGGGCTGGACACCACCTCCGTCCTCAACTTCCTGCCCCTTCCTCTGGTGCACAGGTGAGTTTCTGACACCAGGGCCGGTGCTGACTTTTTTTCAGTCCATCATTGAATTTGTGGTAGAGTTCTCATTATTCTGAATCGTGATGCATGTTTCTGTTTTTGTGCCGTTTCAGCCCGAGACTCTCTAAACTACCTGGCTGGGTCTCTAAGGATGGAACATTAAACTTGGAAAAGGTACGGCAAACAATTTTTGTTGCGGGTCAAGTTTAGTTATCTGTCCATGTCATTAAAGTGCAACTGTACTACGGTTTATCTGTGACATGTAGCTACAAAGGATAATAAAACTATTTGTTTCTCTCTTTCCAGGAGCTGAAGGAATGTGCAGGACGTGTGTTTGTGGACTCACAGCCAGAGTTCTGTCTCCCTGAGGTAAACCATGCAGCCCCAACACAAGCAGTGGATTTAATTAAGACACATTTCTTTGTCTGAAGACACCAATCACATGCTGACTTTGCTTTGTTTAGAATACAATACACATTTGATCGGACTATACTTAATTTCATTTTTATTTTGGTCACAGAAAGAGCTGCTGGATCTGTCTACCATTGATGTCATCCTGATCTCTAACTACCACTGTATGATGGCCCTGCCCTACATCACTGAACACACAGGCTTCACTGGGACAGTGTACGCTACAGAGCCCACCCTGCAGATCGGCAGGTAGGAAGATCCAAGGGATGAAAACTTCACCATATTGTTTTTATCATAATTTAGAAAAAAATATCCAGTAATTTTAACACTGCATGTGTCATTTTTATCATAATTATGTAAGAAGAAATAGAGGTTGAAAGCCAACCGTGCTTTGTTGTGTTTGAACAGTAATGTGTCATTGCAGAACAATAAATCCCAGCTGAGGTGAATCTGTTATTGTGAATCTGAAGACTTTGGTTTCAGATATGTGAGAAGTGCTGAGATGGTTTGCTGTTTTTTCCTCAGACTGTTGATGGAGGAACTGGTGAACTTCATGGAAAGAGTTCCCAAAGCCCAGTCTGCCACCTGCTGGAAGAACAAAGAAATACAAAGGTAGATAAACTGAACAGTGTCTGTGGGTGATTGTTGACATCTCATACCATCTTGTATAAAATTGAATGCCATGTTTTTCAGTCTTGCTTACATACATAATACATACTTACACAACATAAAACAATATGATATGAATGAAACCTTGATTGTATTATGTCAGGATTCTCCCTGGGCCACTGAAGGATGCAGTAGAGGTGTGGACGTGGAAGCGGTGCTACAGCATGCAGGAGGTGAACTCTGCCCTTAGCAAAGTTCAGCTTGTAGGATACTCACAGAAAGTGGTAAGAGCCTCTTTCTTTCTACATTGTCTGCACAGTCATACACCAGTGTGCCATGAGGGCAGGAGGAATTATTCAGCCTGTACAAACTACTAACATAAATGTACTTGTCCACTTTCTGCGGTTTTATTGAGTGACAACTTCTTTCTTCCTCCAGGAGTTGTTTGGAGCTGTGCAGGTCTCCCCCTTAAGCTCTGGTTACTCATTGGGCAGCTCCAACTGGATCATCCAGTCTCATTATGAGAAAGTTTCATATGTGTCAGGTTCATCCCTCCTCACCACACATCCACAGGTGGGTCAGGAGTCCTAATGTGGAACACAATGGCCCGAGAAAACGGTGCAGTGATCAAGAGTGTGATGGTTAGGAATGTAAAATGCTTTGACAAAACAACCTCTTTTGTTCTTTCAAAACTATAATGGACAGTGAACAACGGATAAATCGCCAACATTTCTTTTAACATTTGAGTCATTTAGAAGGTAATGCAGTATTGTCAGTGTTTGTCCGGCTCGTGGTTTTAGAAGATCATGACAGGCCCTGAAGAAAAAGCTTGTGTGTCGCCAGTTTTGGAAAGAAATCTCTGAGAGAACTAGAAATGACAGAGAGACTGATTGTCTCTTGATAATAATGAATTCACTGGAACGTTTTCACAGGGTTGTTGAAAATCTTAAGTAGCTCTTGTTCCTCTTCTTCTCTTCTCTCAGCCGATGGACCAAAGCTCCCTGAAGAACAGTGATGTTCTGATTCTGACAGGTCTCACCCAGATGCCCACCGCCAACCCAGACGGCATGCTGGGAGAATTCTGCAGCAACCTCGGTAGGTTTACTGGGTAAAGTTAATGTCTGGAATCTTAAGTTTTATAATGTTGAAATATTTGTCATACTTCTCTTCTGTCTCTGGAGTCTTTGTTGATTCTGAGTGTTTTAATGTTGGTTGTTAATGAACCTGTGCCTTCTTCAGCCATGACGATCCGAGCCGGAGGCAATGTGCTGGTGCCATGCTACTCCTCAGGCGTGATATACGATCTGCTGGAGTGTCTGTACCAGTTCATAGAGAGCGCCAACCTGGGGACCACGCCCTTCTACTTCATCTCACCTGTTGCCAACAGCTCGCTGGAGTTCTCTCAGATCTTCGCTGAGTGGTGAGCAGCTGTTATTTACAAGAACAAAACTAGAAATGAAAAAGCAGGAAATTATATATCTGAAATATTTGTAACAGTGATATTTTTCTTCAGCATGATGTTGGGATCATCTGATTAAATTTGTGGTTTTAATCTGTTTTTCTGGTTGTAGGCTTTGCCATAACAAGCAATCAAAGGTGTATCTTCCAGAGCCTCCATTCCCTCATGCAGAGGTGAGTTCTGCTGCTGTGTTTCCTACTCGTGAAGAGCAGTGCTACGTCTCAGAGAAAGTTGATACAGAAGTTATTTATCTGCTGAGCACTGAAGTGACCTTGCAAGTCTGTAAAAAACTTGAAAAAGGTTTCTGTAATGAAGTTTGGGCTGCAATGAATAATTTAGCTGTATTCGGAGCATGTATACCGTTCATGTGGTCTCTTCTCGTGGTCTGAGAATTTCCTTGAGCTCCAGTCGCTCCCAGCGGACTCTGCTCTGAAGATGGAAACAGTATTGTTGACATTTCTCTTCTGGTGTTGTTGTTTCAGCTGATCCAGACCAACAAGCTGAAGCACTACCCCAGTATTCATGGAGACTTCAGCAGTGAGTTCCGTCAGCCATGTGTAGTATTCACTGGTCACCCGTCTCTGCGCTTTGGTGACGTGGTTCACTTCATGGAGCTGTGGGGCAAGTCCAGCCTCAACACCATCATCTTCACCGGTAACTTCAGCTGTATTACAAGCTTCTTATTTTACACTCCAGGAATGCAAAGGTGTTTTCCAGCCAAAGTGATGTTTCTAAAAGTCTCCATGACTTTTCTTTCTCACCACCAGAGCCAGACTTTTCTTACCTGGATGCTTTGGCTCCTTACCAGCCGCTGGCGATGAAGTGTGTTTACTGTCCCATTGATACACGGCTCAATTTCCACCAGGTGTCAAAACTGCTGAAGGAAGTCCAGGTACGGTCTTTACTGTTAGCACTCAATACGAGAAATAAGGGATTACACCTACCTGAACCGATTTTTATAACCATAATGTGGTTTAAAGTGGGACTGTGCTGGTTTTTATTGCCAAATAGAGCAAGATAAATACTGGAACTCTATCAGTTTGTGGAGTGCAGAAATTGCAGCCTCACAGGTTTTTTGTTCCCATGTGGACAATTGTGCAATAAGCCAATAAACACTTAGTCAGTTGGAATCCTGTGGGTAAAAAACAGAGGATGGAAGCAATTTGACAAGCTAAAAGGCCAAGGCACATACAGAAAAACAGAACTGTGTTAGAGCAGCATGTCGGGGAATGTTGCAGAATACATAACAAATCCTAGAATGCTACAGGGACAACAAACTGATGGTTTGATTGTAAATGATCCAGTTGACCCTGTAATTCTTGTATGATACAAATGATAGCTATGAGGATTCCCCAGTTTGTCATATTATGAGAAATTCTCACTGTTTTTCTCCAAAACATTCCTGCATAGAGCTATAAAAAGGGGAAGATGTAAACCTGTAGTAATGATCAGAGGGACCAGGATTAAAAAACATTGTCTTGTTCAGCACTTAAACCTCCGTTCAACGATGTGTGCAGCAAGCCTGGTTAAAACTGAGAAATAATTAAAGTCATCTGACTCTCAGTCCACCTCTTTGGTACAGACTGGAACATATCAGCAGATATTTGACAAACCCAACAGACTTTAATCATCCCCTGATTTTTTTGGATTCCCTCTAGCTCTCCCTTCACGTCCAAAACGTCTCTAACTGAACACTGAAAACATTCCCATCAGCCTTGGCTGACAATACCCTTTTAGCATGATGTCCACCATCTCTCTCCTGATGTGATGCAGACTTTCAGTTTCATTTCCAAAACACTGACAGTAACTATTAAGAGGCAACCACATATCAAGTGACAGCATGAGTCATGGGACTTCACAGTTTCACAAGCTGCATCAGTCAGACACTTCAGTCTATAAACCCTCCTTCTGTCATTCCTGCTGTAACATCAGTTAACATCAGGCTTCATCGACAACATGTTAAAAGCTTCTCAAAGGACTGTTTCACCTATCAGGAGTTGACCCCTGTCTCTTGTCTCCCCCCTCCTGCAGCCCCTCCATGTGGTGTGTCCGGAGCAGTACACCCAGCCTCCCGTGACCCAGTCCCACCGCTCTGATCTGATGCTGGAGCTGCAGCCTCCTCCCATGCCCTACAGACGCTGCTCTGTACTCAACTTGCCCTTCAGACGCTGCTACGAGCGCGTCTACATACTGCCTGAGGTGAGTCGCATCAGGACAGCTTGAACTCATGTGGCTATGAATATATATTATTCAACTTGTGGGGTTAAAAGGAACCTGACAGACTCCGCTGACAGTGTTGAATGAAAGATAAACTCTGTCCCCGAGGTAACAGATGGTGAGCGCAGACTTTAAACTCTCTCGTGTGTGGGTAGACGACAGTAGCATATGGTGTAGAAAAAGCTGTCACAATTACGGAGAGGAATGCATTACGGTGATAGTCCAACTCCTCAGAAACCAGGTGGCTGATTTTCATGTCTAAGAGCCACATTCTTGTGTTCCTAGCTGGCCAACTCCCTGGTGCCCTCTGAGATTAAACCTGGCGTCTCCCTCGCAACAGTGTCTGCAGTCCTGCACTCCAAAGACAACAAACACACGCTGCAGGTGAGCGTGTGTGTCTGTCATGTGAATTTACAGCTTTGTACATTTGGACACAATTGGCATAACTTTGCCAAACATCGATGTTTTTTCCTCTCCTGTGTTGCCAGTCGGTTCCCAAACCCCCTCCAGTGCCCCCCAGCAAGAAGAGGAAGCGGGTGATAGAGGAGCCTCCAGTGGTGCTGGCCCCCAAACCCCTGCTGAGTGGAGCAGTGCCTCTGGAAGCTTTCCTGGCCACTCTGCAGAAGGTGTGACATCTGTGTGTTTTTATAACAGCCAGCAGTTTAAATTAATTTCTGTACTTGACACCGCGCCCTCATTTAACTGTGGCTGTAGTATTCCCAGAGGAGATGATGGCACCCTTGAATCTCATCGTATCTGATGTTACAGTCTCCTCACGCATAACGTTATTGGGATTAGTAGTTTTTTTTTTTTTATAGCGGAGGCTGGGGATTTAAAATAATAAATCTAAAGTAGGACATTTTAGATTGAATTTAAAGCATGGGCAAACATTGTAATAAGAAGCGATAACACACAAAGTTGAACCAGCTCCAACAGAGACCAGGACATTTTACCTGTGGCCTAAAGAAGGAGAATCTCCCACTTCTGCATCCACACCTGAATGACATGCAGAAAAACACATCTGTACGACCCTGACAGTGCGTTTCTCTCCTCCTCCCCCGCAGCACGGCATCACAGAGGTGAAGGTGGAGGAGACGGCGGATGGACACATCCTGCACCTGCAGGCCGAGGACACGCTGATTCAGCTGGAGGAGGACGGGACGCACATCGTCTGTGACAACAACGAGCCGCTGCGCACCACACTGAGAGACCTGGTGCTCCGCTTCCTGCAGAAGCTCTGACCTGAATCCTCTCCACGCCTCCTTATTGTTGGTTTTTTAACAGTATTCTGCTTTACTGGACTGCGGATAGCAACAGAGATGATGGTGGAAGGGGAGGACGTGACAAAGAGCTGTGAAACGGACTGTCTCCATGTATTTAACACTGCAACTTTTACAGTTTCTCTACTGTAAAGTCCAGTTATATTTTGTAAAAAAAAAAAGTATTTTGTATTAAAAGTTTTTTCCAAACATGTTCAGGATGATCTCATCACTGCAACTGCTTTATTAAGGAAACTAATACAGTAAAATGTAAAAGGAAAAAACCCAAAGATCATCAGTCATGAGTTGGGTTTTCCAAAGGAGGAAGTGAGAAAAGAAATTCAACGAAAAATGTCAAAGCTGTTTAACTGGAACGTCGTCTGGGTCATTTGACTTTCACGTAATCCAATCTTTTTTTTTTTTAAATGGGTCTAAGACGGCTTTTAGTAATCCAGACATAACAAATGGAATCAAATGTCAGTTTTATTAGATGTCCTAATATTATTACAAAATGTGCATCTATATCTGACACTGTAAGAGAAACACAGGTGATCTGGTATCTTTAATTTTGGCTTGTTCATGTGATTCCTGAAAACTGCTTTTCCTGCTGACAGGTCATCATGTCAGCTGCATCCATCAAACCACACGTCTGCAGAGGTTTTATGATCGGTAGCTTGGAAAAAGTGTAAAGAGCTGCAACAATTCATCAGATAGTTGTCAACTAGGCAACTATTTTAATTTAAGGGGAATGATTTAAACTTCATAAACATATTCTGTTTCTTTTCTCTGACACTAAACTGAATGTGTTTGGATTGTGGACAGGACAAAGCAAAGGAATTAATATAGTAATAGTTAAGATAATTTTTCGGGATTTGAACTTGTGTATGTCGACTAAACATTTTTTTTTGTTGTATTACCTTAAATTTGATTAAACACTTGCGTAAAAGATGTGGCAGGCAGGATATTTAACAAAACGTTGTCTAAAATGACACTTATGCACTGAAACAACAAATGTCATAGGGAATTTATTAGTTACCCGAGTCATCTTTTACTGCATTTTAATACCTGAAAACAATGTTTCATATCGTCTCATATCACATAATATAAATGCCAGTACCAATATATCAACTTTGAGCGGCTGTCACAGAAAAGAAGCTCTGAGTCGCTTGTTGTGTGTCTCACAAAATATTTAATGGTTGCAGGGTTTACATGCAGCTAAAATACATTTAATAATATGCTTTCAATGTACAAAATCTTACAGTGTACTACGTGACCATTGCTTTGATAATACAACTGTGTGCAGCAGGAAGAACATCTAGGACTGATAAACGTCAGAGGGCTCAGTGAGAACACTCCACACAGAAACACTCCCCCACCGCTCCAAAAAAAACCAAAACACCTCCCTCAGTGACACACTGAATATCGCACATTTGGACCGACACTACAAGGTTTTAAATAGAACTGCTGCCGTCGGTCCAGATGTGCTGTATATCGGTCAACTTCAGGGGGAAAAAAAAAGGTATCAAGGTATGATTGTTGCGTTTCAGCGGGTGTACACATTAAAACAGAGAGGACACATCCAGAGTGAAACGTGGTTTCTGGCAGGCAGAACGAAGAGAGGACGATCAAAGAAGTATTAACAGTGTGTGTGTGTGTGTGTGTGTGTGTGTGTGTCACAAGGTCAGTGAGGTGCTGTCCATGTCTGTAGTCACCTCCACTACAGAGACACATCGACATGAGACATGTATTTGAGCCAGATATTAAACTAAAACACATCATTAAACCTTCAGTGTGGTCCTCTCTTTGTTCTTCCTCCTTGTATAGTAACAGGCAGGCAGCACAACGAGAAGCTTGATGATGACATGTTTTCTGTGTGTGACCCAGGCAGCATTATAAAGCTCTCGATTAGCCTTAGTGCACCTTGAGGCTCATGTGGTCTTAAACAGGCTGTAATTTGGAGAAAAAGGTGGGCAGTAGAGGTAGCAGGGCTTTTTTTTTTTAGAAAAAAAAAATACAATACAAAACAAAACATAAAACACAGAAGGGGGACTTGAGCGTCTCCCTCTGGCAGTAGAAGTCCAACCGTGCTGTGAGTCGATGGCGTTACAGCTGGATGTTAATTACTGTATTTATCACAAAAAGCTTGTGATGACAACAACCATGCTGGTATGAATTGTAATTGTTTTTTTGTTTTTTTTTACTGTATGTTTTTCAGGATCAAGATAGTTATAGAAAAGTACTCAAAGTGTAGAAACTGGAGGGCAAAGATCAAACTTTATAGATATTAAAGCTATGATCAGTGGATCAAATGATGACGTGTGTGATGCGATTGATGTTGCTCGTACTGACGAACACACTTCACTGTTTTGGTTCAGTTGTTTTTTGCTACAGGAGGCAGCTGCTGTCTGAGTGTGTGTGAGTGTGTGTGTGTGTGTGTGTGTGTGATACCCGGCCCGGACAGAGAAAGTTTGTGAGCTGATGGAGACCCAGAGAGAGCTGGAAGAAGTCTCATGTGTCCAGAAACAACTCATATTGAAGCTAAGCTGCAGAGTTTGTCATATAGGTCAGTGTTGTTTTTGCAACTGGTTTGCGCTGCCCCTGTCACTGCACCTTTAAAGAGAAGATGAGAAATGTGGGTGGAGGGTTTTGTGAAACTGTTTTTTCTTCATTAAAGCCCTCACTTGTCAGGCACGTGATTTGTGCAAACTCTGAGGACCTGAATGGAGTATTAGCAGAGGCTCTGTGTCGCTCTTCAAGCTGCTTAAGATATGACACATAAAAATCCGTGGCTCAGGATACAGTGCTGCCACCAAAACTGCCTACACCTGTCACTTTCATTAGCCTTATTGGCGAGCCGGAAAGGCGAATCAATTTAGCAAAAAGTCTACCCGGAGAGTTGATGTTATCTGTGATCGTCTGAGTGGGGGATTCAACCTGAAGAATGTGTTCTCTGTCTCGTCAGCTGTTTTGAAGTTTATCGTGTTCCGCTACTTGGACTCTTTCTCAGTGTCCAGCAGTGCAGAGCTGATGCCCAGCTTCTTTAATTCGTCCACCAGATCTCCATTCTGGTGCATCTGGAGCAGGATGTCACAGCCTCCAACGAACTCGCCGTTGAAGTACACCTGAGGGATCGTGGGCCAGTTTGAAAACTCCTTGACTCCTGTTGAAGACGGATAGCGTCGGTGTCAGAATCAGATTTAAACTAACGCCAATACTATCTCAACTAACTAAGTTAATTTCAGGTTCAAGCCAGTTAGAAGTCACGTACAACTACAGAAAGACAAACTCCTGTGATGGCAAATTGGAAGAACAGACAGTAGGGGACAGGTTGTGCAGTAAGCTGACCTGGACAAAGGTGTGCAGAGTGAGGCTGTCACAATACCACAACCTTGATACTAGGGGTGTAATAACATATAGATCCAGATCGATATGTTGACCAGATCATCTAATAGCATTAATGCAAAGTGAAAACATCGATTGATATCACCCGGCCCGAGGCTTTATGGGGCCCTAAGCAGAATTTGATTTGGGGTTGATTCACTTGTTAACTGGAAAGTAAGAAAATAAACCTGCAGAACAATAAATTTACAGTCAACAACATGACTGTTGAAATATGAAATACAGTCAACTACAAATAAGTCCATTAAAGCAATGACAAAAGAGCTCTTCCTCCTGTTGGTTCACTTACTGCTGTGTGAAACTACAAGAAGGAATGAAGTGTTCTTTTTCTGCTCTTCTCAGTCTGCAGACACTAAATCAAAGCAGCATGGTGATAATTCATCTAATTAAGGTCAAATATCTGGATTGCTGCTCTTTGACAACACTACACCTGGTCCCAAACCTAATTGGATCCCGGGTTAATTAAACTGTGAGTCGGTGTGTACCTCCTCTGCATGACGTCAGTGTGTCATGACTTGGCATTATTACACTGCTGTTGCAAAACAAGCCTCAATTAACAAAATCCCCGTAAAAAGGTCAGCGCTGACGTAACACCACAGAGCATTTCCTCCTTCCTTCACGCCATTATTCAAAAACACAATGTTGGTGTTGGCTGTGTTAAAGACCAGGCTGATGGTGGAAACGTTGGGCCGTCGGGACCACACCCTCCGGTCCTGCTGCTGGGAGCTGATAAAACTCCCCTCGGAGAACTGGACCCGGCCCTTAAAGAAAGGCTGATAGTCTGAATGTGCCAATAACACAAGAAGTGTGTCAGCTGAAAGAGGCTAACGAATGCTACAAGCTAACAGTGTCCTAACCGCCGCTGTCAGTCATGAAGAAGTTTACAAAGTTAGAGTGAGAGGCGGCCACTTGTTGTTGTCATGAGCAGGTTTAATCTCGGCTTACTGACCCTGTCTGAGGTCCTGGTCCTCCAGCACGTTGTACGCAGCGTAGTCGTCCACCCCGTGCATCCGCAAGATCTGAACCACGGCGTTACTGAAGCCACACATTGGCTGAGCCGGTGTCCCCTTCATGAACACCACCACCTTGTCCTTCTTCACCATCTCACCAAGGTCTTTCTGGACGCCCGCCGCCGCGCACAGGAGCCGGGCCGAGGCCGAGCACACGCGTCCGTCGGCTTGTCTCGGCAGATACACCGCCACCCCCGACCGGAGACAGCTCGCAGTCGATCTGATTAAACTGTTCATGGTCTTTGGCAAGCTATAACTTGATGTGAAGGAAAAGAGAAGTGTCGTAGAAGTGAACAAGCCTGCTCCTTTACGACCCGGAGTCAAACTGGTCCGATAACACACGCTACGCTGCCGGGAAGGGGGCGGGTCCTGGACTGTGATTGGACAGCTGCGCGCGCACACATTCTAGTCTGGTTTGCTATTGGTCGACGCCAACCGCCCATTACATTAGTTACACAAGAAATTGTAATCAAACACACGAATTAAAAAAAAAAAAAAAAACAAAACTAATATTGACACAACCATTGTGACCTCGCCGCTGTTTTGTCTTTAATAAGAATTTATAATAGAAATTGTGAAAAATAAAAAAAATCTTTCCGTCTTCAAGAAGCCGTTAACAACTTCCGGGTCGACTTAAACGGAGCGGAAATAGGCCCATGGGAAAAAGACGACGACCGTTTGAAAGATGGCGGCGCACACGCAAAAGAATAACAAGCTGGGGAAACCTGGAGGAAAAGAGGCTCAGCCTCTAATAATCGCCAAAACTCCGGCGGAGGAACAACGTCTGAAGCTGGAGAGGTTGATGCGGAACCCGGATAAACCCGCTCCCATCCCGGACCGGCCCAAAGAATGGAACCCGCGGGCTCCGCCGGAGTTCGTCCGAGATGTGATGGGGTCCAGCGCCGGAGCAGGCAGCGGCGAGTTCCACGTTTACCGGCACCTCCGCCGCAGAGAGTACCAGAGGCAGGACTTTCTCGACAAGATCGCGGAGAAACAAAACGAGGACCTGACATATCTGGACAAGGTGGAGCAGAACAGACGGGACGCCGATGAGAGGACGGCAAAACGCAGGAAGAAGCGGGAAAAGTTGAAGCAGAAGAAGCAGCAGGCTAAGAAGGCAAAGATGGAGGCGAAAAAGGATAAAGAAGAAGACAAGAGCTCCGAAAGCAGTGATGAAAAAGAGGACGAGGAGGAGGAGAGAGAGGCTGATGATGACGCCGAGGCTCCGAGCTTCATCATGGGGAGGAAGTGACGCCCTCCGCCTCCAGGGCTGGCTGCTGGCTTCTTACTGATGGTGACAACATGGGGGTCTGATCATGGGGCCTTTGGGGACATGGACACCAGAATCACAGAGCAGCCTCTGGGTAAAACATTTGGACACAGTTTTAAGAGCCCCGCACAAGAGAAACGTCCTTTTCCTCCATTGTTCTGATACCAGAATAACACAGTCAGCTTAGTTTAACAGGCAGGAAACCTCCATGGGTGTAAGCAGATATTAGTGGTCAGGAGACATGTTGAGGCTGTCCAGTGTTTTCATTCTGCTGTCCTTAATCATGTTGTAATATCTGTGATTCTCACGTTTCAGTGAGCAGCCCAGGTGTCGTCTGCAGTGGCAACATATTCCAGTTTTCCAATTTTTCCAGAATTTTCACTTGATTAAATTCCTGGGAATGTTCTCAGTTTCATGTCATCTTTTAAGTGTTTTAATAAAAGCGAGAACATACACAGACATCCAGTTGTTAATGCAGTTTGTTCACATTAAGGATCGTGACATTGCTTTTTCGTGTTCGTTCATTGAGTGTGTGTGTGTGTGTATGTGTGTGTATTTCGATCAGCCTTTGCAGCCTTGTCCAGCTGCTCCCTGCAAGGACTGTTGCATGTGAGCACAACAAGGTGGCAGAAAGCAACTCAAAGAATGAAAAGGCGTGACTTCTGGAGGCTCAGGAGTGTCACGTGCGATGTTCCTTGGACAGTTTCCTGCCTTCCACGGCGGTGATGGCCTCGCTCTGTAGCCATCACCTTTCTTGAGGCAGGCAGAGTAAAAACCTTGACAGCCTGATATTGTTTGAAACAGGTGAAGCTCTTCCTGTCAGACACTTTCAGCTGTCACAAAAAAAAAAAATCACATAATCTTTCACCTGCTTGGATCAATTTCTGCAATAAATTAACTTTTTTAAAATGGCTTTCACTCTTTTTTTTATTGTGGAAAGGTTCCCTCAAGAACAAACGAGACCTCTGCTTCAGTTATTGGGCCTTCTTGTGCTAATTTAATTTTATGATTGTTTAATGTCCGCCTCCATCAGCTGGTGCTGAAATAATTTATAAATGACACGTGTAATACAGTTCTCTAATAAGTGATTCTGTTCACTGATGGAAGAATTCTCTCATTAAAGATTCATGGAGGTTGCCTGCTGAGGTCTGATGAGCAGCGCTACAGAACTAATAAAATGTGGGTCGCTGCATAAAGTGTGGACTGTCTTCACGGCTTCACTGCCCCATATTGAGATTCAAGATGAGGGTTTAGCTCCCCACAGATATTCAGAAGTGATTAAAAAACTTTGCCCTGCGTGTTCTTTAATAAATGCTGCATTTTGTAAAGTGAGCCCATTACGTGTCATACATTTTTCAAAATAAAGGGAAGGTTACTGACACCGTAAGCAGTTTTTTTAAAGCTGCAGAAGAAAATAAAAGCACATGTAAAAAAGTATCAAACATAATTTCACCAATGAGAATCTTCAGTAACACACTGCATATTATCGTAATACAGCATTTTATGAAACCCACCTGCAGGCGAGAAGGAAAGATGCCAGCAGCTGATTGAGAACTAAAGGATTTAAAGGATAATTCCCACTTTTTCAATGTTTATGAGTCACCAAATTGAAAAAAAAAAGCCATGTCACTCTCCAAATATATTAAAACTGTTACAAATTAGCATCATCAGGGGCCATGTTGGCCCAGAGGGCTTTTTGAATGCATTAAAACATGTACTGTTTTTCTCGCAGCTCTGTTTATTAGTTGTCATAATTAAAAAAGAAGCATTATATATATATACACAACTGTCCAGGTCGAGTTGAAAGATAAAGTTACTGTGTGTTTGAGTTGTAAAATCCAGTTTTGTGCAGTGTTTTGGCTTCAGATTGTAAATGATAAAAAAAGAAGAAAATTCAGTCGAGTCACAAATCGTTTCTGGAGCTTCACAACAAAACAGCTGAAGCAGCCGGAGACTCGATATAATAAGAGAACGACGGAAAAAAACAAAACATGAAATGTCTCAATACAGCTCGGCTGGCGTTATCAAAATCTCCAGAAGCCCTGAGAACCTACAATGATTTTAAAAACGCATTATTTACATCCACTTCAGACCAGTTGCATGCTAGCACTTTTAGCTTAGCAGGTACCCTGAGAACTTTGACTTGAAGAAGGGCGTGAATAACCTCTTTTCAAATCTCTTTAGGATCTCAGGGGTTCTGGAGGCATAGGTAACCTTGATTTTCTTCCTGTTGTCTCCATCTACTTCAGTCCTTTAGGAGAATGCTGCAATGCTGTTTTGTGGTGAAGCTCCAGAATTTACATGGTGGACAGCAGATAACGAGTACATTTTCAGTTTTAGGACGACCTTATCCTTGGCTGACTGAAGTCTGGTTTTCTGTCCCTTCGTGTCCTGTGATTTCTCTGCTGTCACTATTTAATGAAAGCATAAAATACAAGTTAAAACGAGTCTGTCTCTTAAACCCCTGCTGTAGATAACACATGTGTTTTTTTATGTGCAGATGCTGTAAAGTGCCCTCAGTAAAACCTTTGCACCATCTGCTCATTCCTGAGTGGGTCAGACTTTTCATTCCTGGAGTCTGAGCTGAAACTACTTCAGCCAGTGAATCACTCTGATGAGATTTATTACAGGCCTCTGCAGAAAAGAACCTAACACAGCGATCCCGGCTGATTCCTCCATTTTAACGGTTAAGGACTCCATGCGACGGCCCCCTCTGACAGGACTTCATGAACCGCACCCTGCCAATAGGATTTAGGCTGAGCTGTGTTGAGGGAGTGGAAGAGCTGATCAACACCTCAGAGGGAGGTTTCTGTCTGGGTCTCAGCGTGTTCAGGCAAGACACGCTGCTTCCACTTTGCATTTTCTTCGTCCTCATTCTGTAAGGAAACCTCAGCGCGCCACTCATTACTTCAAGTCTTTGACATTTTGAATTGTTCTCCTATCTGATCTGCACAATGTCTCAGTGGAAGTGAGACGGAAGTTAAATGAGAATGCCAGACGAGGCCAACAGGGACTCACCAAAGAAATCAGTGGGAGAGATCAGTGATCAACATGAGCAGCCTCAAGGTACTGTTACAAGAAACACGCTCTCATGCTGATGGCTATCACTGACCTTCAGTGTAGTAATGATGTTAAATAACTCTTCAAGGACTCTTGAACACTAAAACTCTGTGAAGGACAACATTTATCCGTCTTTTCAGTTGTTTTCCAGGCGGGCGTCTCTGAGACTTAGCACTGTGGCATCCGATTGCCCAATCAAACACAATTTCATCAGTAGTTGATGATTAAGTCCTGAAATATTCTCGAACATGAAACATGTTTCATATAAAATATCTTTAAAGACAGATTTGCTCAACTTCTTATAATGCAGTCTTTTTGGGATTAACAGTTTCCCCCCGTTCCACCTCGCTCCTCCTGCTTATCGTACTCCAAACAAACCTCCCATGTGCTGTTTCTTTATAAGCATGTGCAAGCTTATAATAATATTCAGTGTTCAATTGTGAAACTGCTGCATTTTCTGTGCCAAGTCCCTGTTTTCTTTCTCCCCAGACGAGAGGAAAGCAGCGCAGACGAGGACCTTCACCAGATGGATGAATGTGTTCCTGCAGAGAGTGAGGCACAAATCAATACGGTCTCACCCAAACTTTTATTCTTTAGCTCATGAATGCAATCACCGGTAAGCTCTCCGATTTGTTATCCTCCCAGAGTGATCCTCCAGTCGCGGTGCACGACCTGTTCACAGACATTCAGGACGGCAGAATACTCATGGCTCTGCTGGAGGAGCTGTCTGGCTGCAAACTAGTAAGATCAATGATGCCATGAGAAGTACAAAACACTGTTCAGTTATCTAAATGTCTCTGGTGTGTTTCAGTTCAGTTCATTAACTTTGCACCATATTTTTGAGCCCATAGGATCCACAGAATTAATCCAAAACAGTCTGATGTCTGCTGAAGTTTGATATGACTCTCACATCTGCATGAAGTGAGTTAGCTTAGCTTAGCAAAAAGACTGGAGGCAAGGAGGATCCACCTACATGCACCGACAAAACTTTGCCAATAAAAATAACTTTTTTTTTGTTTTGGTCAGAACTGAACTAGCGGTTTACCTGTTTCCTGTCTTTACCAAGGTCAAGCTAACCAGCTGCTGGCTGTAGCTTCAGTTGTACCGTACATGAGAGTGGTATCAGTCTTCTCATCCAACACTCAGCATGTTTCCTAAAAAGTCGAACTTTTCCCTTAAAACATTCCTTTTGTGATGTCTGAATTTAGCTTTACAGGTTCAGGTCGTCTTCTCACCGTCTCTTCAGACTCAACAACATTTCCAAGGCTCTGTCTTTCCTGGATGACAGACATGTGAGTGTGTCAGCTTTTACGTTAATGAAGTGATATTGTTTTGACACGTAGAACATTTGTGTACCTTCAAATCAGGAAAATCTTGATTGCCGGTGACGTCTCCTCCCCGTGTTCCCTCAGGTGAAGCTGGTTGGCATCGATGCCTCTGGTATTGCTGATGGCGTCCCGTCTGTTGTTCTGAATCTCATCTGGAACATCATCCTCTACTTCCAGGCAGGTTTCTTTTCCCCCATCATCCATCACACTCATGTGTCAAGGTATTACAATAGTTCATGCCCATTTGTTTGTCTTTGTCTCTGACCTTACAAACACTCCTGCTGTTTTACTCCAACTCAGGTAAAGGCTGCGACGAGAGGCCTCCAGAGGCATTTGTCTTGCAGCCTTTCTTCCTTATCAATGAGCAGTTACCCCTCCTCCACTGACCTCTCACCCCCGCCAAATGACATTGGCAGCTACTCCTGCAGCACCCTGCCAAGCAAAGGCAGGAAGGCTGCCAGGAAGCCAAAGTACCATGGGAAAGCAATCAAGACTCTGCTGCAGTGGGTCCAAAGATGCACATCAAAGTGAGTCCGAGAAAAGATCCAAACGCTTACAAAATAACTGTCGTCCATGAATCATCTCTAACCTAATCATGCACTCGCAAAACCACAACGAGTGAAGCTGTTTGAGTTGGCTGTGTTGAGGTTATGTTTTTTTTTTCTTTTCTTTCTTCTTCTTTAATTTGCAGGTTTGGGGTGGATGTGCATGACTTTGGGAAGAGCTGGAGGAGTGGGCTGGCATTCTTAGCAATGATTAAGTCCATAAATCCAGCCTTGGTTGACCTGAGGGAGAGCATGCATCGAGAGCCGAGTGAAAACCTCCAGCTGGCTTTCTCGATAGCCCATCATGGCTTGGATATAGCACCTCTGCTGGAGCCTGAAGGTAAAAGCTGACAGAATACAAAGTGTCTTTCGCCTCTTGACAAAAACAGTAGAAACCGCTGCACCCATGCAAAGTAGGTGCTCCAATCCCAGCATGGGGTAAAGATATAATATATCACAGGGTTGTCGGAGTGAATTGAAGCACTTTAGATTTTAGACGCTGATCTGGCCAAAAACAGGCAGCAAAGGTTGTTTTTGTGTGTGTGATTCCAGTTCGTTTGTGTCTTGGTTATCACACGATGTTTTATCTGGCTCTTCCAACAGCAGGATGTTCTTCTTAACAACATTTTAACCTGCTAACATGTGAAAGCTGCCGATTCTTCTCTCCACAGATGTGTCATGCACCACGCCAGATGAGCAGTCCATCATCACCTATGTGTCTATGTTCCTCAGGCATTGTTCTGGGCTAGATGAGGTCAGTATCTGTGCTGTTGTTTTCCAGTAGAGTTGCATGAAAAAGGTGATTCCACTCTCACATCAGTTGAAACTGCTGGCCTCCAGCATGTGTAAAATCAGCTGTTCTCTGAAGTTATGTGCAGGACCACTTCTTGGGTGGGTGCAGTAATGACGGAACGTTTAGTCCCGATTAAAACAATATCTTGATTTGAAGGTCCAATTTGTAAGATAGTTGAATTTTGCTTCAAACTACTTGTCTAATTTGGCTGACAGTTGTATCGATCTTCTCAACAAAACAATTCATCCACAAACACTCTGAATCACAGATATTTCCTTCTGGACTTTATTTGCAGACATATCAAGTAACTACCTCTCAAAATGCTTTTAAATTACAGGATCGTACAGACACTGAAGTTCCTTATATCCCAAATTTTGGATCACTTGAGTCAGTGAACTTGAGGCAGACGTCTGCAGATGACCCAGAAGCACAAGCTTTGCTGAGAAGCTTTGAGAGGAGCAGTGAGCAGCTCCTGTGGAAGCAGTGGGCTAGGAGACCGTCAGGGAGCCTCCGAGCCACCTCACCTCACACCAGTTCCTCTGACCTCTCCTCCAGCGGCAGTGACATCTTTTCATCCTGTCGTAGCCAAAGCATGACGGAACTATCCGTGGGCAGCGCTGCCATCTCTCCGTTTAACAAAAAGAAAAACGGGTCTCGAGGCATTTTAAAGCCACCCAGTCCGCTGGACGCGAGGGTAGTCAGCCAGGATATTCGATCATGGTTGGAGAAAGCGTCTGCGGATCAGGACTACAACAAGCCAAGAGTAGATGAAAGTCACTTTTCTCTGAGCTCCGAGGAAGGAATCTACAGCTTGTCAGCGCTGGACTCAGATGAGGAGGAGGCCTACAGCTACATCCTGGATCTGAATAAAGAGGTTTGCCAACCGTATAATCAGCCGAAAAGACAAGTACCCAGGGTTGAAGAGGAAACAGCGGAGGAAATGTTCCTGAATGGACAGCAGACGGATGAGTCTGAACATCTGGAAGTATTTGAGATGTTAAACAGCAATGGATGTAAACATCAAGACGGCTCACTTGCACAACATGTTGAATCAGACGACGGCGCTCAGTCAGCGGTTCACATGAAGCCTGATTGGGACGAGGATGAAATCAGTTCCAGAGAGATGGCAAACACCGGAGCTGTGTTTGACTCTGAGCCAGAGGGACAGGAAGAGGAGAGAGTTGTCAGCGGACAGAGTAATGATGAGGGTGATTACAGTGAGGAAGAGAGGAAGACGGAGAAGACAGAAAGTGCCAAATTGGAGACACATGGATTGGATGAAACGGAGACTCGGGTGGATGAATCCGAGGAAACAAAGCGTTTTGAAGTGGCTAGTTGGGAGGAAGAGCTTGAGGAAGAAACAAAAAGAGGGCTGTTTGAAAAATGTGGACAAGTGAGTGAGAAGCGAGTGACAGGCGGAGAGGAAGAGGAAGCCAATTTGATGATGTTTGAGGAAGGGCAGGGAAGAAAGTTTGGAAAAGAAAAAGATGAAGAGGGTAACGTAGCGGAGGAAGAGATGGAGAGTGTTAGCGAGGATGTAAATGAAGTGAGAGGAGCCGGAGCAACGACAATTAACACAGGAGGAGAAAACGAGAGCAAAGTCAGTGACTCCAAAAGAGAAGATTTGAAATGCACAGGTGAGGACGAAGAAGAACGCGATGATGAAGTGGACGTGGAGGCGACAGAGAAGAAAGATGGAGATGTTGAGACGACACGTGAACTGACGTCAGATCGTTCTGGTGAAACGACCTCCAGAAATCACTCGACCGGAGACGTTGACGTCCACGGTGGTGACGCCAGTTTCACACCTGCCAGCAGAGCAACTTCTCAGTCATCCAGGTAGGTCATATAATCTGTGATTTATGAGTTACAGAGACGATCGACCAGGTTAGGTTGGTTTATTATCCCTATTGAACCAAACTTGAATTAAATAAATGTGTCACGGACTGGACCTGATGGATGGAGCTGCAAAAAAAGTAATCAGGTCGAGATTTTAAGCTGTGAAGAACGATCCTGTGTGTGTCTCTGCAACTACAACTTCTGTTTGAATAATCTAGGTAACAACTTGAAATGTTTGTTCAGATGTGTAACTGCGTCCCAGTAAATCAAGTTGGCAAACAGCATAAACTGAATTACGATTTCAGTATGAATCTCCTGGAGGAACGATGCAGCTGCAGCTCCAAATCTCTCAACATAAAAAAAAACAAACTAAACCATCACCTCTGCCAACTTTATGCTAATTAAACTGAATCAGAACAAAATGTACTTCTATTTTCTGAGGCTAATGTAATCCTGTTACTCCTGGAGATAGAAACACACTGTGCTCATCTTCCACTGATCAAAGAGTAAACCATCATAGATAATGACTTCATATCTGCGCTTGGTTCGATTGCTTTAACCCATCTTCTGTTTCCTCACAGTAGCTTTGGATGTAAAGCGTCTGACTTCGGCGCTCTTGTGTTTTTATCTTCCTTCCAGCAGAGAGGAGGGATTCAGCGCTCCGTCTCCAGCAGCCTCTTGTGTCATCACCCCGTCAGAGCTGGAAACGCTGCTGTCGCTGTGGATTCTGCTCTACTGCTACTTCATCCTCCCTCAGATGAGCCTCTGAGTCCAGCTCCCCCTCCTGCACATCACCCCCTTTTTTTTTCTTAATAAGATACACTTATTAGCTCCGTTTTCCACAAAATGAGCCGAGCAGGGACACTTAGCGCCGGCTTGACTCTTTATCTGTGTCACAATAATTTCCCTCAAGGCAACTTTTAATGATTCTGTTTGCTTTTTTTTTTTTGCTGCCAGGAGAAATATTTTATTTCAGATAAACACAGACTGCTGTTGGTCTTATTAATATGCATTTTCCTCAGCCGCTTGGTCTCTTACAGCACACAGATTATCAGACATGTGGAGAGTGAGGTGTGTTTTGCTGAGTGAGTGTCCGTAAAGCTTCTTTCATTTGGAGGGTAACAACCACATGGTGGCATCGCAGCATCACAACAGCAGCTTCCCTTACTGCTCTCTGTTGACTGCTGGGAAAAAAAAAATCCCTCATGACCTGCTGTTTTAGTTAGAAGCTGTATTGACATGGGGGAGATTAAGCCGAGAGTATTTAATGAGCACTTCTGACATGTCGTAGTCTCTCGCTGTGTCACTTGTGGCCGAGAATGTGTCGCGCTTCATTGTTTCCCCAGCAGACACGATCAAGTTCAAGCTAATCAACCGTGCAGTCGTTCTCATGACGCTTTGCTGACTGTGATGTAAATAATAAATCAGATACTTGTTCTGTGATTCTTTCAGTACTTTCCACGAGAGGTGTCATCCGTATAAATATTGTATTTCTACGTGACATGTTAGGAAAAAACCAACAAAACTGCTGCAGAACTGAAGTATGCATCAGTTGCGTAAGTGTTCAAAATCCATGTTGACCAGAAGGTATTAAGGGGGGGATGAGAATACTCTGTCCTCACTGTCCTACACACACACACACACACACACACACACACACACACACACACACACACAGAGCTGCTGGATTTCTATGAAACTCGACATGCTGCCATTGTTTGCGTGGAACTCGACCCAGGGGTCAGAAAGCTCAGCCCTGGAGATCGATATATACTTTCAACACCCCCGCCGCCCCCGCACAAAGCCACAAGAACAACACTTCCCCAAAGCTGGAGTTTGGCCGGTCCTACGTGAGATCAACCTGCGGCATCTCTGAATCAGGCCAAGCCAGCATGGCGAGAGAAGGAGCGATGGCGTCTGTTACGTACAGCTTCGCGTGTCTAACAGTGCTGGCATCGCTGGCGGCTCGCGCAGCAGATGGCTCGGCTCTACCAAAGCCTGAGAAACGCTTCGGTGGGATGGAACGAGAGGTCATTCAGCAGCGGCAGCTCAACACATCTGCCCTAAACACAGCCTTGGCCTTTGAACCTTACCATGACCTGGCCACCAGAACCACTGCTGCGCCTGGGGTCCAGCAGCTGCAGCAGAGCAACATCTTGTTCTCGCCCTTGGGCCTGGCATCAGCTCTGGCCCTGCTGTCCCGCGTTTCTGGGTCTGAGAGTCGGATCCAGGCCCTGGAGGCGCTGGGGCTGGGAGCCAACTCGACAGAGCGGAGCGTGGAGGCCACCATATCTGCTCTTACAGAGCTGCAGCACAGACTCGCTCCCCAGGAGGGTGGGGGTGGTGGTGGAGTGCAGAGGGCAGAGTCTGAGGCTGGAGCTGCAGCAGGGGTGGAACCAGGAGATGCTGGAAACAGAGCTGATGTAGATGATGCACCAGAGAACAGGATGGAGGATCAGCTGAGACTGTGGAGCGACCTTCATATTAATGGAAAATCTTCTCTAGACTACGACAGTTTTCTATCCAGGCCTCAGCAGACCGGACCCTCCGCCGCCAACACCAGCTTTAAGACGCTGATGAAAGACCTTGAAGGATCTGACAAACTTGAACTTAACAATTTTGTGTATTTCAAAGGTAGCTTCTCGTTGTTCGGGTGATAACAGTTGCTGTTTTCGGTGCATGAATATTCAGAGTCCCTGTGAGGGTGAACACTCTTTTTTCATTTTGCTTTCATTGCTTTGCAAAACATCCACCTTCAAAAACACATTTAAGCGAATGCTTAAAAGAAAATGAATTGTGGCTTAATTAGAAAAAGTCTGCACACTTTGGATCCGTGCAGCACCGCCCGCTGCACAGCATACTGAGCACCTGCTCCTTCATCAGTCATCCTTTATGAAGAGCAGATGCTCACTTGTGAAAGTTGGTGGTGTGACTTAACACAGCGGCTGCTTTCAGTCGGTGTTCAACCTCTTTGCAATCAGTTTTGTTTCATATATCACCCGTAACCTTTCCCTTTTTTATCGATGACACATTAATCAGGTCGTCAGCCGTTCGAGCGGCGCCACACGGTGCCTCGGAGCTTCCAGCTGAATGCTACGACCAGCGTGGAGGTGGCCATGATGTTCAGGGACGACTCGTCCGAGGCCATGATGCTGTACGACACCAACTGCTCGGCCACGGTGGTGCGGCTGGCCCAGTCGGAGCGCCTGGCCTCGCTGCTCCTGCTTCCTAAGGCCGAGCTGCAGCCGCTGGAGGACTGCCTCTCCGACAGCCGCATGAGCTTCTGGCTGAGCAACCTGAAGCCGGGGTAGGTGGGGAATCTGAACTGAACGCGTCACGCTTCCCTCTCGCTCGCAGATTTCCTCGACTACTCTCACAGACTTCTGGTGAATATGAAACAACTCAACTTTTGTCATTTTGCATCCCTATTTGAATTTCATCAAGTTCTTTTACAGAAGTGAATTCACAAATAGGAAGAAGCCAGGAGGAACTGTGATTGTAAAGCTAGAGAGACAAAATTATAATGAGAGGTTCGCCCTAAAAACAATTAATTACACCCAAATATTGGATTTACCCCCCTGGTGGCTTCCAGCGATGCAGATTGTGTTTTTGTGTCCTGTTTACGAGACATCTGTCTCTGAGATTTCTGTTCCCGATGCCTGAGTTAATGGCGTCTGATGGAATTTAATTCTTTGGGCTCACAGCAATGAACATTTTCACAATTTTCAAAAGGCAGTAAATACTTTATGATACTTTGTGAAGACCACATTCACACGGTGGCCATTTTCCTCTGACATCATCACGCTCGGGGTGAGAAGCTCAGGTGTCACACAGCTGTGTTCCAGGTGGCATGTTGTGAAAGTGAAGAGGGAGAAAATGGAACATTAACCCATATTCAAGGTTAAACAGTATATTGCTAAATCATTAGCTTCCCTTAGATAACAGCTAACGTTAGCCTTCAGCTGCTTCCTAGTTAGCAGTATCTAGTTGTGGATACAAACATACGTTACTTCAAATTTTATAACAACATGATGATGATCAGGTTGATGTCAAATAATATGAATCACTGTTAAGATCTGAGGACGACAGAAGCTCGGAGAGGGAAGTGGGAAAAAATAAGGAACATCAGCAGATTATGACTTTAATTTACAGCCATAAATCTTAAACATCGGAGAGAAAACTGAGATCAGAAGTAGAAAATGGATCACTGGAATTGTTTTTTTCTACTTCTGCACAGTTACATTTTGCATCCTAACGATACAAAGCAACACGTGCTGGCTCCTAATCTGTGGTCGATTATTAAAAATCAGTTTTGGCCCTTAAAGAGAAACCATATGTGGAACTACATGCTTCAAACCTTCATGTTAGTTTAACAGCATGTAAGACAGAATTGACTCCCACAGAATCGGGTTTAACAATAAACGGTGCAGAATTGAAGAAGCCTCTTGGATGAGAGGTGAAGCTGGAACAAGTCCAGCTGCAGTGAGAAGTCGTATTTATTGCCGTTCTGTTTTTGGGGTTCATGTGTTCGTGAACATACGTCACCCAGAGGTTAGCATGTACAGTATCTGCCCTGTTTGAAGAGTGTGTGTTCGACCCTGAGCGTACAGAACAGCGTATTGATCCGTGTCGGTGGCGCAGAGCGACAGCCTCTCACCGGTTCCGCCTGCAGTCACCCTGCGTCCTGCCGTCTGTGATGAATGATGCTGAGCAGCTCCTAAGTCAGCAGTAATTACTGCTCTCTATACATCAGCCAGCGAAGGCCTGGAGTACGGCTCGCACAAGTCGCAACAAGACAACTTTTCCAGCAAATCCATTCACACATTGATTGTTGTTTTTTCGCAGGCGGGCAGAAATCCTTTTCCCCAAGTTCCAGCTAAGGAAATCCTACAGTTTCGAAGGCCTCCTGAGGACCGCCGGGGTGTCATCACTTTTCTCCGACTCAGCAGACTTCTCAGCGATATCGTCGAAGAAGACGCTGAAACTTGTCAAGGTTCAGAGAGAACGAGCGTATTCTTTTTTTCTTTGTTAGACTGGAGTAATACAAAAACTACCTGAAGACACGAGCACTTTAGAAATTCATATTCAGTGGATGTGCTGACTATATATTTTTTCCTTGTCTCTTTGTCTTTAACATGTGCGTTCACTCTTTTATCCAGCCCGGCTCTGTTCTCTCACCACTCCTGTGTTTTTCTGTGGTTTCACTCGTTAGGCCCTTCATGAAGTCAAGCTGGAGGTGGAGGAGTCCAAGTCGGAGGACGGGGAGAGACCCGACATCATGCTGGACTTCTCCGTCCCCCCGAGAATTACCTTCAACAGACCGTTCGTGTTCATAATCTACGACGACGTCACGGGGCTCGTGCTGCTCATCGGGAGGATGATGGATCCCACAGACGTGTAGACGACGTGTTACGCTCACCTTGTTGCTGCAGAGTGTTTTTGTTTCACCTCCACTTTTTACAAACACTGCAGGATGATTTATACTTCGTTCCTCCATCCTCACAGAAATGATGAAAAGACATTTAAATGGCAGTAATTTATCCGTGTGACTGAATCGCTGCTATTCTTGCAAAAAAAACCAAAACAACATAAAACACTTTTCTCTTCCATTACAAAAGCATTTTCTCCTTTGTCATTTTTTTTCCCCCACACCCTGCAACCCATTTCCTCCCGTAACATCTCTTTATTGTCTTATGCAATTTTCAGAAATGGCTTTTGCGAGAACATCCAGGCTTATTCGCCGAGACAACAAAGAGAAACTCATCAAACTGTGTTACGTTTTCACACTGCGGTGGAGTTTAGTGGCGCCTCGAGATTAGCTCATTTTTACCTCAGCATCAGACAGCCTTGTGGAGATGTCACCATGATATTTAGCACAATGAGGAGATGATGAATGGAGGAGAGTTTGATGAATAGAACAACAGATCTATCACAAGTAACAGAAATGTCAGCCTATTAATCAAGAAGTGTCCGGCTGCTTTTTCGAAATCTCCAATAGGAAAAGTGGAGGGTCCCTGGAGGTGAGGCGCATTACTGCTTTTTTTATTTATTTTCTTTTATAGATCTTGTGATTCTGAAACTGACATTTCAAAAGTCACGGCCACCCGACGGAGAGCGACTGGAAAACAGTTAATTCACACATGACAAAGAAAGGATGGTGAGGGTGAAGAGACTGCCACAGGACGACTGCTGGCCTTATGTTCTTGAGATAAGGTGGCTGACACGAGCTAGAAGAGGCTCGGCGGACTGAAACATTAGCTACCGTCGCTCTCTGTTAGCGGAGCGGAGAGGAGAGCGGCACCTTCCACTTGTCTCGAAAAATTCTGACCCGAGTCCTTCGCGAAGAGCTTCAACACATCGTCCACGTTCTCGTATCGGCAGCTGGTGAAAGTCTCCTGCGTGTCACGTTACAATCCGCTCACATACGGCCGATAAAAAAAGATTTTAATACGAGCACGTTCTTACTCGTAATGAGGTTCAGTTAAGTCGAAGACAAAGACTCATCTGCTCACGCGTTTATTTGCAAACTATTCCAGCTCAAACTTTCCGACTTGTAGATCAACAGTTTATTTACAGCCTGTACTAACGTTCTCACCTTTGCCGTTTGCATTTATGGCTCAAAAACAAAGTGGTGTTTATTTTTGAAGTTAATCTTATCAAAGTATCAAACTTGTTTTAGCCACAGAGCTGATTTATATATTGCTAACATTAGCCGACAGAAAGACTCCTGCAGGTGATGTGATACAGAGATTAAATAAACCAAGAGACACATGGTGTATTTGAAGATATCTCATAATTTCTGCAATTAAAGACGAATTTATGAGCTGCATTTGAAAAGACATGTCAACTCGATTGTTTACGAGCGACTCGTTCCATCGCTTTCGTCTGAACTCCAGGTTAATGATCTTTTAATCGTATCCTCGATTGTGAGGCACTTGGTTTCTGTTGCAGCCTGAGCACTATCTGTATTAATCATTGCTCATCCTTCTGACGTTTAATAATGACGACTGCCGTATCGCTGCCGATGATAGCTTACAGGTACACGTCGTGAATTAATGGTGCGAACGCTATAAATAGCCGCGGCTGTCAGCTGCTCTCCGCTCCGATGCAACGCTCGGTTCTTCTTCGCTGTTTTTCTCTGTGAAACGTCTAACGAGTGGTGCAGCAGGCAGAAACATCATTACGTTGTTCAAGAGTGTTTCTACATCAATTTATAGATAATGTGCCGGCAGTGATTGAGAGTTTTGGTTGCTTTTTTTTTGTGTCAGCTGAATTCAACATTAGGAAATGGCTCGTGCTCCTCCAGTATTAACATTATCTTTGTGTCTGGCTGCTCTACGACGGCCATCTTTTCATCAGTGGACATCCAGAAACAGCTGAACACTTCCGATTGTGTTTGGTTGAAATGTTGCGCGAGCTTTGCAAACACATCGAAGCAGAATTAACGTAAAAGATGCTAAAAACAAAAGCTAACTAAACAAATGATGCACGTATGTGTTTCATAAAAATCTAATCTGACTCGTATTTTTGGCAGATTGAGGTTTACTGATAAATGAAATACTTTAGTTTTTATGTAGTATTTGTTCAGAACATTTGCATTAGTACAGTTTCAGTCACACTTCCTGCTTGATGTTCGATGGTTGTATAAGAGGACGAAGGACATCTGCCGAGATCGACGTCTTGAAGCACTCGAGTGGCGACTCGAGTGGTTGTGTTTTCTCTCGCCATACAAGATGTGAATGGATGCTAGCATTATGGGATGTCCTTGGTGGTCGCTAAAGAACAACCTCTAGATGACCAAACTCGGTTTAATTTCTTTCAATCAGTTCATCCTTGGACGATGCAGCCGCTGCTTCAGAAAGAATTCATCTTTGTGTCCTTAGTTCTGGCCTTGGTTGCAATACACCATTTCAAATGGATCTTTCATACTGTCTGATGTAGATTATACTATAAATTGAATTATATCATTCTTGGGTGTAGCAACAGTGATGCCTGCAGACACAGAGGCTGAAAGATGCTTCCTTTTAAATTCCATCTACATTTTTTTGTTGTTTTTTCTTTCCTGAACTGCCAAAAAAACTTTCCAAATTGATCTCTCATATAACGTTTTCATAGAGTTTCACACACACACGTACATATTTTTATTGTCAAGGTTTCTCTCTATGCAAACATGCAGAAGAATGACATCTTCACTAACACAAACTTTCAGCGGTGATTTCTGGTGTGTCATTTGTTTTCTTGGTGCAAAACAAACACATTTTTCTGTGCAGCTCATTATCTCAGCGGTGGCTCCTCAGCCAGGTTGTTCTGAGGGAGCTGGTTGCATCAGTAAAGATAGTGCGGCCTCAGGACAGACGATCGGGGCTGGTCTTAGTTAATGTTTCACCAAACTGTCAGCTGACTCTCAGAGCTCCTGTATATAATGAGGAAGCTTCTGTGCAAACTGTCTGCAGCAAAGAGGACTTCGGAGGTAAGCGTGGCTCTTTATTCAAATGCACAATTATTTCTTGTAGATGATATTAAACTTTAGGTGGATTAGACTTTGACTCAGTCTGGAAGTTATGGAGTCATCAGCTACTGTCTTTTCATTCAGTTGAAAAAAATAAAGGTTGGTTTTATAAATATCATCTGCTGTGTCTGAGCCCAGCTGACGCCTCTTGTTTCCCGGACAGGCTGTAAAGATGCGTAGTATCTTTGCTAGTTGTGCACTCGTAGCGCTGCTGCTGGCTGCAGCCTGGGCAGATCACCACGGCCACGACAACCACAGCCACGACCACAGCCACGACCACAGCCATGAGGGAGAAATGACCTGCCACATATTGTCCCCTCCCAATGCCGACTTCGCCTTCGCCCTCTACAAAAGTCTGAATGCCAATGCTGCTGCTGGGAAGAACATCTTCTTCTCCCCGCTGGGCATCTCCACCGCTCTGTCCATGCTGTCTGCGGGGGCCAGTGGTCAAACCCACCGGCAGCTGTTCTCCGGCTTGGGCTACAGCGCTCACACCCAGGCAAAGGTCAACGAAGCTTACCAGCATCTTTTCCACATGCTCGGCCACAGCCAGCAGGAACAGAAGCTGGATGTCGGTAACGCCGCCGCGGTGCGCACTGGCTTCAACCCTCTGGCAAAGTTCCTGAAGGATGTCAAGGACTTCTACTCCGGTGAGATCTTCAACGTCGACTTTACCAAACCGACCGAGGCTGCAGCAGAGATCAACAGATTCATTGCAAGCAAAACACAGGACAAGATTCAAGATATGGTGAAGGACCTGAGCCCTGAAATGGCCTTGGTGCTGATCAACTACGTCTACTTCAGAGGTAGGACACATACCAATACAGAGAAACCTGTGCACCCTGGGTAGTAAAAATCTGTATAAATCTGACAATTTCAGCCCCTAACACAACATAATAAAACCAGGATAATTTGAGCTGACGTGTAGTAACTGCGTTGCTTTCTTCCACCGTGGTTGCGTCACACAGGACAGTGGGAGAAACCCTTTGACGGAAACCAGACACACAAAGCCGAGTTCACTGTGGACGAAAACACCAAGGTCCAGGTGGACATGATGAAGAGGACCGGCCGCTACGACTTCTATCAGGACGCAGAAAACCACACCTCCGTCATCATGCTGCCCTACAAGGGTAACACCTCCATGGTGATCATCCTGCCTGAGGAAGGCAAGATGGCCGAGGTGGAGAGCAGCATCCACAAGGAGCAGATCCATCACTGGCACGACTCGCTCTCAAGGAAGTAAGAGATGAGTTTGATTTTCTTTTCAATCTTTCCAACTCCTGGTTGTACAGTATGTCGTTGACTAGTGTCCGATCAGATGCTCGTCCTGCTGGTTCCCCCGGATCAGGAGTGTTTGGCATTCAGTAAAGCTAAAGTAGCTCCAGATTCGAGTGAGTCTGACCTTGTTGATCTTCTCTTTCTCAGTTCTGTGGATCTGTTCCTGCCCAAGTTCTCCATCTCTGCTGAAGCCTCTCTGGACAGCATGCTGAAAGAAATGGGGATAACTGACGCTTTCGGAGACAACGCCGATCTCTCCGGCATATCTGCCGAGGTCCCGCTCAAAGTCTCAAAGGTAGGAAAAAAAAAAAAGCAAACACGACCTCCACGCACTCGCATGTTTCACAGAGCTAACGGGACACTGACTCCCTCCTCAGGTGTCCCACCAGGCCGTGCTGAGCGTGGATGAAACGGGAACAGAGGCGGCGGCAGCCACCACCATCGAGATCATGCCCATGAGCATGCCCGAGGTCATGAGACTCGACCGACCCTTCTTGGTCGTCATCTGCGAGCACTCGACCAAGAGCATCCTCTTCATGGGCAAGATCAACAACCCGGCAGCCGTGTAAAAGATGCCAAGGGAAATGAATGTTACGTGTACACGCTGCAGCTTCAGTAGCTTCAGGACATTCGCTAATTTCTTTTTACCTCAGCATCCGAAACCCTAAACCCGAGCCTGTCCAGGTGTTTAAATGTCTTAATGCATCATATTCTACGGTCTGCAGCACATCACACAAACACGAGCAGATACGTCACCAGAAGCATCTGTTAACACTTCGAGCCAACGTGTTGTTTTTTTTTTCCATTGCTGTCTAAACATTGTGAAATAAAAGATTGTCGTGAACAACCGGCATCTGATGTTTTCTTACTCATTTCTAGCTAATCGTCTGTTTAGTTCACAGGATGGAGTTAAATGTGAGTTGTGAATAAGTCTGTGTAGTGTTTCCCATTAATCACCTGGACCTCGGTAGTCTCCCACAGCCACAGTTTTCTAACGGATGTAAATATTTTCCACTTCTCACGATAGAAAAACACTTTCACACATCTGTTTCACATGACGTGTGTGGAGGAGAGAAGATCGAAAGGTGCAGACAGACTCTGTTTCACTTGGTAAAATACATTAATTTACATATTTCAGTCCAAGAACTTCATCACTGTTATGTTAAATGTTAACAGGAAGTGTGTATGATCATCTTCCAGCAGTAATTTTAAAACAAGACGATGACTCGAGTCTCTCAGTGACGGTTTAGTTACGTCTCTGCACTGATGCCGGACAGAGAGCGCTGGTCTGGCTGGACTGATTGCAGGAGATTCAGATCACCTGTCTGCAGGTGAAGACAGACTGACTCCTGACTGAGGAGTGGAGGCAGCTTGGGGAGTTTCTCTCTCAGCCAATCAGGGTGTGACGACGCCCTTTTTGTGAAGGCTTAAGAAAGGTGGAGAAGAGACACTCAGGTGGCTCTGATACTGATTCTGAATCTGTCCCTGACTCACAGAAACTCTGCTCTGTTGAGGCCCGGTTGTGTTTTCTTGAGAGGAAACTGTGTTCAGTCTTGAAACCTGAAGCCTCTACACACCTTGATTATCCCTGATGGAGCTTTTGTTTATTAGTTTATTGTCCAGGTCGCTGACATCAGGGCGCCCCCCCCCAGAGTTACATGTGTTCTGTTTGTTTTTATGTAGGTTGTTCTGGTCTGTAGGCATTTCACCGCCACACAGTTGTTCACCGCATTGATGCATTTAAATTTTCTTCCAGACCCACAAAACCCTGATGGAAACACTCGAGTGTGTGTTTCCCTCCATGGCTGCTGATTTCTGGTGCATCATTGGATTTCTGCATTTGTGGGATGATTACTGTACGCTCATACACATTTAATGCAACTCCCCGACCGCACCAGTGGCTCTTTTGTGTCAAGCGAGCTGTGTTGCATCAGTAACGAAAGTCTTGCCAGATATTCTCTTGGTTCAGGACAGAAAAAAAAAAATAAAGGAGGACGGTCCTCGTGAATATTTAATAGATCTGTCCGCTCTCGGTGGAATGTGATGGTGAAGTTTCTGTCGAATGCAGCCAAGAAGAAATTAACGATGATATTTTGAATGCTTCATGTAATATTTGAGAATTTGGACTTTAAATTGGAATTATGTGTCTATAAGTGGGGATCACACTGTGTGACAGAGCAGATGTGTGCTGCTGTTTAGAAGGTATCAATATACGATCATTGTTATGAAGGTGTTGCAGCCGGGCAGCACCACCAGAACCACCCAGAACAAAGTCAAGAGGGAGAGTTGATCTGCCACATGCTCTCCTCTACCTGGACTGACTTTTCTTTTGCCTTCTACAAAAGCCTAAAGATTGTGTTAGAGAGAACATTTTGTACCTGCCACTGGGCGTCTGAAACTCACACTGAGCTCCTTTAAACCAGGTTCAGGTCCATGAAACCTGCTGGGCCGAAGCCAGGAGCATCAACATGTGAATCTCTGCCGGCGACATGAACTCTGGCTTCGATTCAGTGGAGAAGTTCCTGAAGGAAGTCGAGCACGAGTCACTCTGAGATATTCACCATCAAGCGCAGCACATTAACGCAACGTAGCATCAGCGAAGATGTGAAATAGACAAATCAGTGTTAAATTATTGAGAGACGGATACGAAATTAGTTGAAATAACAGTTAACATTAATGAGTTTATGGTGTTTCCTGTAAATGATCTGGACCGTGGCGCTCTGACACATGATTTTACACCTCATAGCGTTAAAGATCTCTTCATATTTTGCATCTTTCTGAGCATCGTGTTCTTTGGTCTGTGTTTTACCTGTCAGGGCCGTCCTGTGACGCTGTGCCAGACAAACTTGAGACTGAAATACAGCACAAATGGTTTATTTTGTTTGATAAATGCTGACTGGTGACAGTATTTATGAACTGCAGCTTTGGAAAAGAAAACGTCATTGTGTGAAAATGTATTCACATGCACAAACACGATGGAACCTGCTTTTTTTTCCAGCGGTCATTTTTAAACAACTCAATGATTAACTTGTCTCTTGGTCCAGGTTTAGTTACAACTCCTGGACTAAAACAAGATGGAGAGCCGTGCATTGATATGGACTAAAGGCTGTAATCTTGTGCAAACATTGTAAAGCCAAAGCCATAAAATATTGTGGGAACTAAACAAACTACCAGGCAGCAGAGCCGAAACTCAGTGTTACATTATTTCCTACATTTACATGTTCAGCAGTCGTGCAACACATCGATGCATTTACCTTTTTTAAAATGTGCCAAATTCTGTAACAGGCCACCAACCGTAGTGTCCCGACTGTTCCCCTTTCCCTCAATGACCACTGACTTCTGCTACATGTAGTAATTACTGTAAACTGATACACATTTAATGCATCTCCCCTTCAATGCCAGTGAGTCTTTACCAACAATATGTCGAGTGTTGCATCAGTAAAGATTATCTTGGCACAGGACAGAAGGGGAAAAAAAAGCGGACGGTCCTTGTGAATCTTTAATAGGACTGTCTGATCGAAGACATTAATGATAAGCACGACTCGTCACTGGAACAGACTTGTATACGTTTTGTCGATGTCTGATGCTGTTTAAAAGTAACATGGTGTCATTAGACGACTCTGTTTTTTAACTAATCGCAGGGTCACCAAACGATCTGAGACTGTTTCTCTCTCATTTCTTTTTCCGTCCCAGAAATGTTACCAGCTAAAACCACTTACAAGCGCTTACAAGTAGGTGCGTAGATGTGAAACTGAAGAGGCTGCAGCAACAAATCTGTGAGTTTACAGGAGGGACGTAACACCAGAGACGAGCCAGCAAGACAGTTTTCAGGTAAACAGACAGGTTTGGACAGGTGGCTCCTCAAACATGATGAGTGGTGACATCTTCACCTGAGAAATGCACCTGAAGCTCCTTTAAGCAGGTCAAAGCCAGTATATTTATACACCGCTTTCAAATAGTTTATTCTTTATTTGGAAGTCTATTAACCTGCGTATCAACCCTCCTGAGTATCGGCTGTGTGAGTGATTTACGATGCTCGGTGGGAAAATCCTTCAAAAGTGCCTCCTTGAATGCTGCTGTTGGAGATGAAACACGATAAAGTTCTCTTCTCCTTCCAGTGGATGAAAATACGTGGTGAAGTGCCGGAGTGCCCGACCGCAAACAGCTGCCGAGTCCGCCACCGACCCGATCGTGTGTCGAGTGAGCTGTGTTACAGCGAAGTGAAGATAACTTTGACAGAAACGTCTGCAGCACAAGGCAGGAAAAGCTGCCGTCTGTAAATTGTTAATAAATCTGTCAGCCGCCACTCGTCGATCTGCTGGATATATATCGACGGAAATTGTGTCAAACTGCAGCAAAGAGGGCCATTAATGGTTAAAACAAACAAGTAATGAGTTCATGATGAGTTTAACTCAGACAGGCTGCAGCTGAGCTGTGTAATACAGCGAGTCTGACACCGATGCTGCTCTCTTCCTGCCAAGATCCTCCATCTCTGCCTCCCTGGACAGCACACTGGAAGAAATGGACAGAAGCAAGGTTTTTTTTTTTGTGGACGTCTCTGATTTGTTTGGCAGGTCTGACAAGGTCAAACTCGAAAGGTAGGAGAAGCAGAAATATCTTCCTCGGTCTGACTGAGCGCTCCAGCGGCTGCTGAGAAAACTGCCTTCAGCTTCCACGTTTTTCAAACTGACTGACTGCCACCTCGTCTTTCCCTCCGCAGGCGTCCCACAAGGCCGCGCTCAGAGTCACCGAGAGGGGAACAGCAGCAGCGCCCCGTCAGCCTCGTGCCGCTAGTATCCCTCAATTCACCATCAGCTATTATTATCGACAGACGCCGCCTGGTTTCCATCCTGAGAACTCCACTGGGAGCGTCTTCTTCACAGGGGGAACAGCGACACCGTAAAAAACACCTACAGGCATCGAATTCATACAACAAGGTGCTTCTCTTTGTGTTCGTCTCTGCAGAGGAGCTGTAATGTCTCAGAACGAGGTGTCATTAATGAACATTTTGTAGAAGGAGAGCGACGATCCACCGATTCATCAATTAACGTTGATAGATGATTAATGAAGCTGGAGGGCATTAAGTGTGTGTGTGTGTGTGTGTGTGTGTGTGTGTGTGTGTGTCTTTGATGTAAAGTCGTTGTTTACTAATTAAAATACTGTAAACTGAAAAAGTGGAACTGAAGAAGTATTGATGTAGTAAACTTGCAAGTAAACTACTCGTGCATCATTTCAGTGTCCTTCGTACACGACGTATTCCTGGAAATACTACCAGATAAAATGAAGTAACAGTACTCACCTCAGTGTTAAATGTACGTACTAGCTTTGGGTTTTGTCTCCAGATTGTGGTGAGCAGTTTTCACTGTGTTCTGATGTTTTATAGCCCAAAGAATCGTATCTCCTGATGAAAATTCAAGTGGCAGCCTGGTGAGAAACAGTTTGAGTGTTTCTGCTTGTAAGAATGTGAGGTTTTGTCTTTTTTTATACTGAGGAGAAAATACAGCGGGACCCTGAGAGAGACAGTGATTTTCATTTCTCAGTTCATCGGCCAACAATGCGTGGAGTCTTCCCTGTCAGTGTTAGCTGGTATCTGCTGCAGCCGCGTGGGTCAGCTGGAGGAAGACGGTCGGCGTCGGACAGCAGAGAGACGAAGTGCGACCTGCTGGTCATCAGCCTCACATGACTCGTCGGCCCTTTGACCTGTCAACAGAAGAGTTGCTGCAGGAGCGTTTACACAATCGGTACACATACACTTTGTCTCCCCAGTCCACACACACACACACGCACACAATGACACGCACACAATGACACAAACCCACCCACCCACACACAAGCTGAGTGTGCAGCTCTTTAGAAGTGTTAATATCGTACTGTTGAGCAGCAGTGAAATCTGTCAGTAGCTCAGTTTGCACGATCATTTTTGAGCCGATTCCTGTTTTTATTTAATAAAAATGGCCAATATGACATGTTAGAGGACTATACCAGTATTAAACTATTACTACGTTTCAAAGAATCAACCACTACAGTGAACACCAGGTTACATTTCTTTACAGCCAGAGTGACCGGAGGAAGGCACAGCGGACGGTCTCAGGCCCGATCCGACCCAGCAAGAGCCTTTTCACACTCTTTTCACCTGGCAGGTGGTTCAGGATCATCCAAATCTGAACCAGCAGCTTCAGAGAGAGTTTTATCTGCAAGTAATCAGGCTGCTGCTGACACCGACACGTTCAATCACATCACACACACAGTAAACGGCTCTTTATTCCAACAGTAATCCTGTTACAGAGTGTTTTGGTCTGCAGTCAGAGAGAGAAGACACTTCCTGGTATCCCTGTCTACTTTATCCAATCGGGACAGAGGACGGTCCGCTGCACATTCAGGTGGTGATGTAGAGCAGAGGAGAGAGGATGTTTCTAAAACCAGCATGGAGCCAAAGACTTAAAACGAGCACAGGTGATGCTTCCACCGCTCACCTGTCTCAGTCCTCCTGTGTCGGCGTGATATTTTTCTCTTCACCACTTATGAGAAGTCCAAATCTGTTGAAACTGTCGTGAATCTCACTCTGAAGTCAGCGGCTGATTTGTTTCCCGGTTCGGCTGTGATGAAAACAGATGACTGAGCATCAGCTGGCTGCGGAGGTAACAGGCTTCTTTTCAAAAAAAGCACTTTAAGAGGTTTTTGCTTCCTCTCTTATAACTCTTGCAACTTTAATTTTTTTTTTTGGCATGTTAAAAAAAATCACAGCTGTGCTCTAAGTCCAGCCTGAGGGAGGGTCTTTACCGGGCTTATGTGCCGGTTCAGTCTCGTTGTCAACTGGCTGAAGATACTTTTAATAATAAATTAAAAGTAATCAGCAGAGAGCAGATTTGACCTTAAGCAGCATTAAGTCAGATCTGCAACAGACTCAAACATGCGCTGACATCATCATCATCTCTGGCAGTTTAACCCCAGTTACACATGGCAGCTAATTGTATAAAAGCAGAGAGCGTGGCAGCAGCAGAGACCTGCTAGAAAACGCGATGTATAACACAGCAGCCCTGGAGCATGCTGGGAGGCTTTCCTACACAAGCACCTCCCAGGACGCTGCAAAACAAAGTGTTGCTGTGGAGGAAACAGACGGCTGGTGCGTATTTACAAAGGTGTAGATGTTCAGAGTCACCAGTGAGAAAGTTGAATACTCCTCTCTGCATATCATTACAGCTTCACTACAGTGAATGTAACTTACAAAAGTATTTTTTTTTTTATCACAAAGCATCTCTTTGAGTTCAGTTATATAGGCAAAGTTGAATGTGCGCAGCAGTGAGGCCTCCTCGCTCCGAACATCACAAACCCAACGTGATTCCTAAAGACACGTTCATTAGTGTCGAGCTCGTCGACTCGCCCTCGTCTGCTCGTGAGAATCTCTCAGATCTCCCTGCTTTGCTTATTACTCCTGCATAAAGAAGATCAAATGCAGGGTACGCATGCAAATCGAGACATGATGTGACACGTTGTGAAGTGGGCATCTATAATGCATACGCCATCAAGACGAGGAAGCGCCTAACGCCCGCCGTTATTTTTGGTCGACTGTTCTCGTGCGGCTCGCTGGGTCGGAGGTGGCGGGAGGAGGAGCCTCACCGCTGCCACGATGACTGACAGGCGGGCAGCAGAGAGAGGGGCATTAAAAATGAACCGATGACCAGGACTTCTGTTTTTTGTCATCACACGCTGCATATTGCAGCGTTTAAACAAATGTGTGGGATTCAGAACAGGTACAGCTGCAAACTGTAAGAGGAACGAGTGAGTGTGTTCACACAGCAGCTGTTGTCCGGTGTGATAACTGAGATGTTCCCGACCTCAAAACAAAGCTGATCAGTCGTTGTAGCTTCACTTTAAACTGCTATAATCAATATTTTTGCATTAACAGAAGTTCAGACTGCAATAAAATGCCTCTGAAAGTGATAATCAGCACATTAACTCTGCATTTCTCCTCAGTATTAAGGTGCATTTTAGCGTCTTTCAGTCCATTTGTTTTGGAAATTTTACTCTTTTGGTTCACTGGCAGTTTCCAGATGTGAACAGCTGTTCAAAGGCCTCAAAACAAATCTGATACCAGCTCCTGTGACTTGACTTAAAGCTGCTCTAGTATAATATGATCAATACAGTTTACATTAGGTGAGTGATTAGGTTTACATAAAGAGAGATAATTATCCTCTCAGTTCGCTGCAGCTCTGCAGAGGTCAGACGTCTTTTAGCTCATTGTTTAGTTTTTTTACAAAGTCAGCGTTGTGCTTACAGCCTGTCTGAGTTAAAGGATAAGTTCCCACCAAAATAAAAATCCAGTCATTATCGACTCCCCTCCGCGCTGATGGAAAGATCCGGTGATGTTTTGGAGTCCATAAAACATTTCGCAGCAGCTGAAGAAGACGGGGACTTGACTCGTCCCACGTGATCCCCAGAGAACCCAGACTGATCTGAAAACAGGCAGGTTGACGATGCCAGAACTTTCAGTTTTGGGTGAACTTTTTCTTTTATGCCACTTTCAGACTTTGGACTTCATGGAGAAATGACTAAATATGAGCATTATTTTCAGAGTAAGGCCTTGACCTCCTGCACTCGGATCAATTTGATCTGCTCAAGTTTTTTTGTTTTGGAGTAGCTGCTGGCGATCAGAAACCCTGAGACGGATCCTGCTGCGTGGTCATCGTGTGGCGTGACCTTGTGCCCACATGTATCAGACGTGCATTTACATATTTCCTCTGTGTGGCGATTTGCACACTGTGATGAATTTATTCAGTTTCACAAGCAAAGAAAAAAACCCACGAGGTGTTCCAGCAGACAGTGAGGAGATAATGTGTGCCGACCGCAGCAGCGTTCTGTAGGTTTTCAATCAATACGTGATAAGATACAGTCAAAACAGCTGATTTGATTATTCAGTCTCATTTTATCAGGAGTCTTGGGAACAACGAGAAAAGAAACAAATGAATTCTCGCCGGCACGATGTTTTGCATGCACTCCTGGTGTCACTGAAACAGTGATAACGAAACAACAGTCCAATTTGAGTCGCTGGCTGCTCAACCAGAAATGTTTCTCTGAGTTTCCTCTTCATGATTCTCTTTTCATCCCGTATTACAGATTTAATTTACAGAGATGACGCCACGGACAGCTGGAGGTTAAACTCTTAAACCCTGAATCAGTTTGAATAAGAGAAGATAAGTTTGAGACCAGATCCACGATCAATCATCTCCTGGATCCACAAACTTTACATGTAATATTTAATTTGCATCAGATATTCTGTTAATCCAATTTATAATCTGTGATTTTGTTGTTCTGCTCTGTAAATGTAACATTATTTGTATGTCCGTCCGTCTGTTTTTATTTATATATTTATTTTTATTATATATCCTGTGCAGTGAATCTGGTCTTCTTACCAAGACTAGTGCAGCACATATTTACTATATACTTTTTAATGATTATTTTACCTGCTTACTTTTATACTTTGAGTGTTTGAGTCGTCTGTCCTGGTGTTTTATTCCTTAAGAGTGAACTTTGGATGACGGGACAGAACTTCTGGGTGGTTGCAGTCGTAAGTCGAGGCTAATGCTAAGCTAGCTGTTGATGGTCAGTAAGCAGCTCCAGTCCTCCAGCAGTGTTCAGACAGGAGAGATTCTTAGTTTATAGCATCACATCATAGTTCAGAGGCTGTTTGTTGTCCAATGAGACGCTTGTGTTTGTAGAAACTTTAATGTACAATTACACAGACATCCTGCGTCCAAGAGTCAGATCTTTAAAATGTTGGAGTCTGGTGTTTGGAAGGAAGGAATTTATATTTTAATTTGCAGCAACAGCATCTGTTGAGACACACACACACACACACACACACACACACACACACACACACACACACACACACACACACACACACACACACACACACACACTACCAGCAGGTGGCACTGTGGTGTCACAGGAACAAAGATGGGGTCCTCTGCACCTTGCCATTGTTCACTTGGCGCTCTGCTCATTTGAGGTTGTAATTTAGACGAGAATTAAAGCGCAGCCGCTCTACACATCAAAGTCAAACGAGCCGAGTGCTCGGAAGGTCGTGGAAAGGCTCCGTCTCCTATCATCTCTTGTCATCTGCGCGCTAGCTGCGCCGCAGCCTCGGCCATTAAAGGGGGAATCCACCCAAAAAAGAGAGCTGCTTTTTATTTTTTTTGTTTTCGCTCGGCTTGCAACAGAAGCCAGAGCCGAAGCTCAGGCTCCTATCAGACGAGCACCCAAATTACTGCAATCCTGCTGCAATAAGTAACAGTGAGGCTGGGTAGTTTATTCTCTCATATCTAGTGTTAAGATCTGAGATCATAGCGGGGTTAGTTTTAAAATTCTGTGTTTGGGGCTGCATCTCTCATTAAGAGGCCTCTTAGACTTCTCCTCCACGCAGGCTGAGGCAGTGTTATCAGCCAACGGGACACAATAAGAACAAAACCCCCGTGGTTTCCTTTTTACGCAAGTGTCAATGATGAAACCCACTGAGTACACAAGTACGACAGACCCGACGCACCGAAATGTCTGCGTTATAACCTCGTTAAATGTGCATGAAAGCCGACAGAGGAGAAGAGGAGGAGGCAGGAGCGAGGCTGACAGAAGGAGGCTGCTCCTGCATCAAAGACAAACAATAAGGAAACCGATAATCTTTATTATTTATGCCCTCCTTGCCACGAGCGTGACGAGATGTACAGCGAGCGACGCGACACCTTTCATGTCGAGGCCTCTGTGGCGGCGGGGAGATAAACTCGCAAGAAAACTGAGCGAAAAATGTTTGTATGCACAGCGCGCCCAGCTTGTGATGTTTTATTACAGTAACTCGTGCTGACAGTCCAAAGCACATCACTCACTAACTGCGCTGACCTGTGCATCTGTGCCCACACACACACATACACACTGTGACTGTGTAAAGCCGTCCTCTGAGCGGCGTCGGCTGCCATCTCGATGCGTTTGAAAGTGTTGTTCGACGCCACGACCCTAAAAAAAAAAAAAAAAATCTAAGCGTGCCTCCGCCGCTGACAAATGGGATTAGACGTGGAGAGAACCGGCTGTGTTTCGGAGGATCGACTGCCTCGGTGTCGCGGTTGTACTATATCAATCCAGGTCAGCGGTGAGACAGCAGCTGCGTTTCATTATTATTCCCCTGTCATATTGCATCAACCCTGCAGAATCCCACCGCTCCGCTCGTGTCTCCGTACATGTGTCGACTGTTTCTTTACACCTGCAGCTGGAAGGTGTGTGGCAGCGTGCGGCTGATCCATCACGGCTAATGCGTGGTGAAATTGCTGCTGGCCTGTTAGGGTCATCCGTGCACACACACACACTCACACACACACACAAACGTACACACACCACTCCACCACCTACGACCTGTCGGATGGAGGCCATCAGTAAACATTTACAGGATCATAAAAGATGCACTGCAGGTGTTGACATGAGCAGCCAAAGTAAACTCCCTGGAGCAGGAATGTAGAGCTGAGCGTTTTCCTCTTGAGTTATTTGGCAACAGTTCGCATTAAAGAACAAATCGAGTGGTAGGAAGAGGTGAGCTGACGGACCACAGCGCGGAGAATCACTGTACACCATTGATCTGTTGTTTTGTTTGATCCTCACAAAGAGCCCGACCTCCCAGCAGACACCAGGAAGCTCGGCTGCAGCAGTCGAACCGTTCATTACATTTCATTTGATTACGAAGTTACTGGATATTCTGCAGCTCTTTAAACAAGATCTTCTTCTGCTTCTCCTTTTTTCTTGGCAAACTCTCAAACCCTGCCACAAAATAAAAAAAAAGGTTCTCTTCCTGAAGCACAGCTCAAGTTTTATTATGATCTGCCAACCAGAAGAAATCAGCGTAACTGGAACGTATAAAAAAAAAAAAAAAAAAAAAACAGTTGAGAGTGAAACGCCTTAAACCTGCACTGGTTTCAAAAAGAAGTCTGATTGTATGTGAGCTTATGAGAAAACTTCCCACTTGGTTTTTGACTTCAGTACACAAGTTTATGGTCTCAATTGTTAGTTTATGTCGTCTAGAAACTACAGCAGGATGTTCATTTCTATTTTGTTTTTCGATTGAAGATGAAATTAGTCAATTAATTGTTTCGGTCGTCTTTAAAGCACAAAAGGTAAAAATTTGCTTCTTATTCACCAAATCTTTCTTTAAAAAACTGATATTTTCTAACAGGTTTCACAGAATGATGGAGAACAATAAAACTGAGTATCCAGAATCATATTGAAGGTATTGATGATGTTTTAATTACCTTGTGAGGCGGCTGGATTCTGAGATCACGTGATAATTTGATCTCGCAAATCCGTCTGTCAGGGGCCAAACGATGCACACGGACATTGGACCAATCAGCTTCAAGAGGTTAAACTCCACTGGTTTCAGAAGATGTGTAAGCTTATGAAAAAATGATGCTGAGGAAACAGATTCCTCACAGTTTTTTGTACTCCCCTTCTTTCTTGTTTTCTTCTTCAATACAGCATGAAGTTCATTTAGTGAATTATGGTCCCATGTGGGGTGAAGTAAAAGATGAAGCAGTGATGATCAATGATGGCGTGGCTAACTTGTGACTGACAAGGTGCTACAGCAGCACGTCCTCAGGATAAACCTTCCCATGCTCTGCTCTCTTGTCTAAATTTAGTCAAAAAACCCCCCACTGCTAAACTCAAGGCTTCAGAACAAAAGTCCACAAACCAACAGCTGACGTCACGCTGCGTTTACAGTTGAGGTGAGAAAATATCTGCTATCCGAGTAAAAAACTGATAACAACACACAAGACAGCTGGAACAGTGTGGAAGACGATCAGTGTTGAGAAGATGGGAACAAATCAGGAACTAACTTCTCACCAACAGACCGTTCTCCAGGTCAAGAAGCACAAAGTTACAATATAAAGCTGTTTGTTTCTTATTTCCTCGACATGTTTTAATTTGCACTCTGACCGTTTCCTTAATGATTTGTTCCTGCATCCGGAGCTAAATGGCAGACAAACAATTCAAACTTCTGTTCTTTTTTTTTAATGCATATTTTATTCCATAACATGCTTTTATTTCCACACAATTATATATTGGTCACAATTAGCAAGTCCAGCCGACATGATTAATGCATGAGAAACACAAGCCAGAGCTGCACATTAATAATCAACTCTGAGCATGTTTACATGAGTTGTTGTTTCACATCCATATGCCACGTTAGCAGCCATCACTGATGCTGACCCGATATACGTTTTTGCTTTACATATGTATTCGTCAAGCATCATTGGCAAGCTGCGCGTCCATTACTTAAAAATCGTTATGCTAATGTCCTCCCTCATTCACAAAAGTTGTTTCTGACACTCTGCACAGTGACTAATGTGACATACGGGTGTGAATATTAATGTAAATGTGTTCCGAATTAAAATGATTCAAGTGTGATTTTCTTTTTTCTTTTTTTTTGAGAAATCTGTTGTCTCCGTGCAGCGCCGAGCTAAAAGTGTTTGGCAGGACGATGCTCTGCTCCGAGGGAACATAAACACGGTAATTAATGGAATTATGAAGCACCAAACATTTATTTATTTATTTATTTATTTTTTTTAAAAGGAGAAACGATGTCAGTAACTAATATGTGTGAAACAAGTCGTGATTGATAATTGTGCACGTGTCGTTTCACACCTGATTCACAGTTAAATATAAGTCGGGTGTTGATGTGCAGACAGATGTCAGTTAATGGAACGGACTGGATGTTAACGAGCCAGCGTCATTACACACAATATGTAGGTGTCTCTGTTCAAGTCGCTTATTATGATTTAGTATATTATTATGATAACTTATTGAAATACAGTAGTTCTCTACATGCTCCTGTTGAAACCATCTGCCGTGTGGAGTGTTGTTTTAAAGTGTTAATGTCATTAACGGGTTTCTTTCCTTTTTTTTTTGTATAGAACTTTTTCTTTTGAGTTAACAGCATGTACAAGACACAGGACGATCACATGTTTCACACACACAAGTATCGAATCTGGCAGGAGTTTAAAGTTGACGGAGCGACCCTTTAAAAAAAATAATTCAATAAAAACACATGTTGAGGTTGTGTTTAGAAGTAATTTGTTTGTAGGACCGATGTGATAAAACAATCTTCTTGCCAAGAACGAGGTGATGAGATCGATCCTGCTGTCACATCTGTCTGTTAACTGTGATGTGAGCGCTAGCTTCTGGTTAGCTTAGCATAACATGATCACCGGAAACTACACAGAAGGTTCAGGTTCTTTGGAAAATGATAGGAGAGGATTGCCTGAAGGTCCAGCCTGTCCTGAGTAGAAAAATGATCATGTAATGTACATAAATATACGTCTAGGCTGTAGTGATTATCACAGCAGCAAAGGAGGTAGTCAGGTGAAGTACTTTCCCTTTTCCACTGGTCAAAAATCCAACTTAAACCTGTTGAGATCAGGTTTTTGTGCGCAATGGGAATATCTATACTCTGTATTCACACCTGAGTCAGCTGACTCGTTTTCATCACCTCGGCTCGACTTAAGAACCCAGTATACACTTTAATTCTGCCTCGTGAAGTATCGACACATTATCAACATTCGGTTCTATTTCCAGATTTCATAGATGCACAACTTAAACCAAAGACGGCTCGCCTACAGGAAGTGGGAACGGAGTCAACAGGGGATTTTAAAGAAACCGTCTGAGGAGGTCAGGGTGGATTAAACCAGCACAGATTTTGCTGCTTGTGGTGAGGGCATAACCAAACACCTTCACTTCAACATAATAAAGTCACATCAACAACGTAAGTTAAGTTGGGTACATACGATCGTAGCTGAAGTGACGTCTTGCAGCATTTCAACCCAATTTGACCTAAATCTCACCAAACTTTGACAGTATGTTGACGGTACGATACGCTTGTCGATGCTGCGCTGCAACAGTGATGTCATGTTGGGCGTCAGTGTCAGGTAACATCTTCAGTCATCGTTAAGCTCATTATTCAACATGCTGTGTCCTGTTTATCAGATCTGTGTAGTTTTCCCACTCGAGGACGTCAGTGCACCGCGTGAAGACGAGATGAATAACAAACTGTGATTCTACAGTACTCACTTTTACACTTCAGTTTTGTATGAGTTGTCTGACATGTGAGTTAGTGAGCTCTGGAGATCCAGGGAGGTTTTTTCCACCACATTTGGACGGAGCGTTGTTGGCTGCTCTTCTCTTGACAGGAGTCTCGACTGTAGCTGGGGTGGATTCTGCCTCCCGGTCCCACCTCAGCTCCGCTCTGTGCTTCGGTGCAGCCCCTCATAAACTCAAAAGGTAAGGTCAGGTCACATCCGCCCTCTTATTTTTCTGCTGTCAACAGTGTGCCCCCTAGTGGCCGTTATATAGTGCCTACAAATCCAAATAATCATAAAAGACTCGCTTCACTCTGCACCTGCAGTAAAACGTTACAAGTGCACTGTTGTGTCCTGAGGCACGCCGAGGCTCAATACACCACGATCCAGAGCTGTAAAAGACTTCAGCTCCTGGTTTGACCCTCAGCACTCTGAGTGGAAGCGAGCGCAGCTTTAACCCGGCACTGTATCCACAACACGGTCAAAAAAAAAATCTCAGCTCTGGAGACGCAGCTGAAATGTAGAAACAGTCGGTGTCAAACATGGAGGTGTCATCGCTGACAGACTGCTGCGGGGCGAAAAAGCTTCATCACATCCTCTCCTTCACCTCTCACCTCCTTACCCTCACCTGAAAGCTGATGTCACTCCTCACTCACAACTCCTGCACGGAAACAGAATCTGAACTTTGAGTTCTGGGGGAAAAAAAAAAAAGCTGCTGCAGTCGAGCGCGGCGGGCGACGTGACGAATAGACAAAAACGATCTTTCTTTCCCGTGCAGCCCGGAGTGGAATATAATAAAGACGAATGTTTGTTTTTGATTGCTCCCGACTGTCGGAAAACTCTGAGACGCGGCGGATTCTTTTCGACAGAAAGTCTGGTGGACGGAGAGGGAATCAATGCATCATCTATTACGTCCAGCGCTTAATGAAAAGGCTCTGCTGCAGATGAATTAAGTGCTGCCAAAGGGAAGTCTTCAGAGGCCTTTCTCTGCATTTAGCTTGATGTCATGATCGGTTTAATACTCGGCCTGCTTGTCCACCGCTATTGATCCTCCGCTTAATGGCTTTTCTTACACAAGCATCACTCAAACGGCACTTTACAGCTGTTTAACTTTTACTCTGCGATTCTGTCTTACATCGCTTATCCATTAATGTTGCGAAGTGTCTTTCTATCTGTCTGTCTGGACCTTTTGTGAAAGTGCAGGATTTTTAAAAGCACATCCAGGGTCAGAGGCTCTGTCCCTGCTTGTGTGAGTGTTAGCCTACAGTGATGACGACAGTAAAGTAGCCTTGGTTTATGATTTTAAGTGAAACACGTTCAGTCTTGTGCTTGAATGGCTCTGATCTTCCTGTAGCGAGTGATGGGATCCTACAAGAACACAGCATTTTCTGCTGAAGTCAAATCTGTGATATTATTTCTCAAGTTTTCTCTCTAATCTTCTTGCAGCTTTGATATTTTTTTCATTAATGAAGGAAAGAAACCGCTTCGCACGCAGTCGACTTTTTAAGCGTAGGGCGCTGTAGCATCAGGAGAAACAACAAACTTTTCTTTAAGGACTAATGCTTCGACACCACGCGCCTCTTCATTAGAGCCTAACAATACAGATCCTCACTTCCTCCTTATAAACTTCCACTAATTGGGACTACATTCAGGAAGGAAGGCTGGAGAGGCAATCAGCTGCATGCAGGCAGCGCTCACAATTAGAAAAGTAAACTTCTATAAGTAAGTAAAAATAATATTAAACACTGAGAACTCACGTCTTCTTAGACAATCTGCAACAACAGGGAGGAGGCCGTGAACTCTTCATGTAGGAAGAGTTTACAGATTTACAAATAGATAAAGACATTTATGTGACTTTTCTCATGTTGTATAAAACTATAACTGTTGTTCTTTGGGAAGCTCTGACCTCAAACTCCAACCGAGACCTTTGGGTTGAATCAGAACATCGACTGCACGCCGGGCCTCGTTGCTCGACACCAGCGTCTGACCTCCATCACGTTAAAAATCCCTGCAGCCAGGCCGAGTGTGTCAGAGTGTGTCGTGTACATGCACGTGGATTTAATTAGATACTCAACAAGCACATCGTTTTATCCCTCGACCTATCTTGAATTAGATTTATACGTTGTACAGTAAATGCAGATGTCTGTTACCTGCAGCCCGAGCCCATAAATCAGTCATCGAGTGGCCTCACCGGATCAGCCCAGAAGTCTCAGCGGGACGGCAGAGAGCAGCGCCACAGCAGCGCGCCCTTGTTAAAGTGCCCTCGGCGGTTTATGTATCTGCTGGCACTGTGAACCATGGCCCTGGGATTTATAACACCTCATTACCGAGCCATCATAAAACCCTCATGTTTATAAATGTTAATGCTCCTGATTTATATTTAAATGTCATCTATATGTCGCAGTTGAAAGGTGTGTTAATGAGGGGGGACGGCAAGGCGAGGCGAGGCGAGGCGGGGGAGAGGAGAGACCTGCGGACGGACAGACGGAGATGTCAGATGAGAGGAATGAAAAATGAATTTCCTGCGACGACTTTTATACCTCTCGTCTTTTCGTTCTTCACTTTGCGCTCGGCAATTTGTCAGGAAAGCTGCTCGTCCCATGTGGCATATCTGCAATCAATTAATCATGGATGTCGCTCCTTTAGCCACCGTCACAACTGCCACTTTCCTTTGTGCCAGTTTGCTGATGATTCTTTGTGATGCTGATTAATAATTTGATGTACAGAACAGCATGCGTGCGTGTGTGTGTGTGTGTGTAACTCATTTCAGATGACATCTCACACACACACACACACACACACACACACACACACACACACACACACACACTGATATTATCAGTCTTTGGAGGAGTTAAAAAAAAAAAAAGACTCCAGGAGAGCGGGAGAGTCCCTCCCTCTGCTGCTCTCCTCAGGAGGTGACATACTTCCACATCAAAGCTGGAATTGTAGCTTATTAGTGTGGCAGAGTGAGACCGGTGGTGTGGTTCAAACGCTCGCGCTCACTTTCAATTACACTTCTGGAGACAGACTCGTATTTATATCTGGGAGAAAATGAGATCATCAAAGCAAACAAAGCGCCGCACGCTCGGCCTCCTCGCCTTCTCCCGCTAAGACGAAAGTTAGAGCTCCCGATTTGAGCCAAAACGATCGAGTTTCAGCGCCGCATGTATAAAACGCAATTCTTATCCACTTACGCCAGATAAAGTCTGATATATATATATTTTTTTCTCCACGCATCGCTTCTGGTTTTAATGACGATAGTTTCCATGACTAAAGTGAAGGTTGCTGAAACTTTTGGATCAGATGGACTTCGATAGCCAGGAAACATGTTGGAAACTGATCCACGGGTAGAACAAGTTCATCTCCCCGAAGCGAAACAGGTAATATGTTCCAGATCCCTGGTAATAGATGTCATTTCAACAGTTTCAACAAAGATACGACCTTGTGGGTTGCCAGCTTCTTTTTTTTTTTACTTCCTCCAAATTCGCCATGACCGACAGGAATTGCATTCCCGCGCTTTGGCGTAGAATCACACGGCTCTGATTGATCGCCATCGCTCCTCCTCTGACACATCTTGCTGTTTCTATCGCCCATCCAAAATTCAAAATGTGGGCAGCGGAGCAGAGGCTGGGTCGAGATGAGGCGAGATGAGCGAGCGGAACCCACCGCGGCTGAGACGCCTGTCAGCGGAAGCACGCACGGCCCAAAACGCTCATCAATGATTTCACATTAACGTTGGTCCAAATGAGAGTCAGATGGTGGAAGTCTCTACGCAGTATCACCACAACTTCTCTTTGTAGCATCTCTCGGCTCACTGCTACGAATTTGATCAAATTCACCTCTCATGAGGCCGGTTACTAACAGCAGAAAGCACTTTTAGAAAAGAAGCTAGGATAGAGCTGTTCAGGACGGATAGAGCTCGCTGCTGAACATACTGTAGAAGTCACTGTTTTGCTTTCCACCAAATTGTGAGGGAAATATCTGGATCTTTAGCTGCTTAACAGAGCAGAAACACGACCTCAAATGAATGCTAATGTTTCTTTGCATCTTCTGGACGTGTAAATGTGTCAGTTGTTTAGAGACATGTTAGCAAAAAACATCATTATAAGGCGATAAATTCAGCATTTTCAGCACTGTGTGTACCTTTTTAGCTGCAAAAATGCTTCGCTACGTTCACCAGCTACTCGCTAATATCTAACGTCTCGGGCGCGAAGTGTAGTTCAGTGTTATCAGACAGTTTTTACACAAAACATCTGTTTGCTACGACTGGAGATAAAGTTAGAGAGAACCAGGGCCGAAACAATTAGCTTACAAAAAGATGTATAGACTGGAGGGGAGCTGCAGAGGTGGGCGATTCTCCGCGGACCTCGTCACTTAGTGGCACCTTTTCATAATCATTTGATTGATAAAAAAAATTGATCGGCGCAGCTTTAAATTACTTCCACATTTGGCTCCCACACTCAGCCGCGGTCGGTTGCCACTTGGATGAACCTGCCCCAGTCCTTCACTCAAAGTTATTTCAGAGTGATTTTCTCCTCTCAGTGTAGCGTCGCCATCCAAAAAATCTCCCACAGCGACTGCATTCACATTTATACGTTCCCACTTTCCAACTGCTTATCAAGTTAAATGGAGATTGAGACACCTACAGTTTCACCCTGCAAAAATCTGGTGCGCTTCCAGAAAAACGCAACGTCATCACCAAACTCTGCCAAGCGGTGTGTTTTCTCACACGGTTTCTGTTAGAACCTGACAGAACACTTCTTCAACCGTCCTTCCGTCGTCTGCTTCTCATTAAGAACCCGGTAAAAGGCCTCGGTCTTTTATTTGCTAAAACAGCGAAACCCAGACAGACCTCTGCGACGCGCCGACTGTGTTGGGTAATGAGAATCCTGCGTGCTCGCTGTCTTCTGTTGATCCTCAGCAGCGTTCTCCTGTTTCATCCCCGAGATGATGCGGCCCTTTGTTTACCCCCCTCCCCTCCTCCACAGCGGCCCTGCAGACTGTTGTTCCGGCCCTGCGAGGCGTCTGCGTCTGTGTCTTCGTGTGTTTCGGTGATAAAGCGGTCCAGGCCCGGTGGTCCTGTTGTGCGGTGTTGGGCGAGCAGCTGGATAAACTGCAGCATGAACGGGCTGCGAACGTGTCAGCACAGACAACCACCTACGGACTCCGGAGGGGCTCCTTACGTGATTGCCACCGGCGTTACTCTGTTCTGTCTGATGCAAAACCTTTGTCACCTGACAGCAGTTTGCTACTTCACTCCATCTTTTATCATTTATTTTTTTAGGAACATCTTGATTCAAACAGGGAAACAGATTTAGTTGGAACAAACATGCGTGGCTTTTGTAGAACTGGATTATTTTGGAGAAGCTGATTTTTTTTTTTTTTTTGGTGAAGTGGTAAATCATGAATTAAAGATGAGGCTGGAGTTTTGCTATCGCAGTGCGGTGCTGGCGCTGAATAACAAAAAGCTGGATCACTTCAAATTTCTGCGCATGCCATTCACATCACATCCCGCTGCATTTCACAAAAAAAAAAAGCACAACTTATTTTTGGCTTGTGTGTTATATATTTTTAAGCACTTTAAATCCTCCTCCCCGCAGGTATAAATAGAACAATGGGACCAATCTATAGCATGAGAGAGCAAAACTTCCCACCGGTGGCTGGTGTCCCTGCTGTTGTCATGGCAACTGTGACCGGTGGCACACCAATCTGCACCGTGAACGAGCCGGGAGACGGACCAATAAGAGCCAACAAACAATTTACCATCAGCTGCTTAATTAAAGACAAAAAAATGACAAACCGGCGAAAATGAAAAGTCGAGTCGGGGGGGTCCCCTCACATCCAGCCTGCTCGGTAGTGTTGTTGTCTTTTTTAATCATCCGGCATCCTGGATCTTCATGCGTAGCTGAAAAGCACAACTAGAGAGTCATTCTCGACATAATGCGCCATCAGAGGACGCGTGCGGGAGAATATTTCATGGATAATTGAGCTGGTGTGATGCTGGGCAGTGTCATCGTCGGGGGAGAGATAGGTGAAGGGCTCCGGAGGAGAACAATCAGAGAGGCTTAACAAGCTCTCACTGGCTTCTCACATCAGTGTAATTAAACCAAGTTGGTGGAACAGGCAGCCCTGCTGAACCTTTCGGGGGAGAAGACGAGAGCGGTGCAGTTTCACGTGGCTGCGCTCCCGAATTTGATTTCTAAATATTAGGGCACGCTGGTTTTCCAAACGTATAATGAGGTTTATCGGTGTTGTTGGGACGAGGCTGCTGGAAATATCTATATGAACATCAGACATTATTGTGTTCAGACTGAGCTGTTTTGTACAGATCATTCAGGATTGTCCTCTTTTTTTCTTTTTTTGTTTATGACCTGCTCAGAAATGTAAATTCAGCTCGTAGGTACTGATTCTACAGGAGTCGTGGATATCCACATCAGGAAAAGACGACCGTAAACATGAGGTTTAATTATGAAAGCAGGTTTTTATGACCCACATTTTTGTTTCTTATGTTGGCGACCTCTTGTGGCTGTAGGTAAATATTACGGCTGCAAAAGAGGAAGTGAAGGACAGTAGTGTTCAGAGGTCAGAGGTCGGGGACAGGCGGTTGGGTAACAAAGATTAAGTATGGATGTTTTTGGAGCTGTTGTTAAATGGGACGGTCTAGCCTTACGTCACGATTTCTGCTTCCAGGCCTGCAAAAGTGACGATCTACGCCATGCGATGTCGCCATTTTCTCTCTTTCTTTCTTCTTTTTCAGGTGTGCAAAAGAATCTTGGGATACGGGAGGCCAGGAAGGATAGCAGCGGCGCATCCTCCAAAAACAGTTGGTTAAGGTAGTGAATGTTTCTTCAGGGCTCGTCAGTAAAACACAGTAGCAGGTGTGCTAGCCGCCGACATGCTAGCACTGCTCAGTTACAACAGCATCAGCTCCCTCGGAGCTCACCGACTGTCACTCAACTCGCCGGTCGCTCGGATGATAAATGGGACAGTAAGTTCAGAAGATTGTTGTCACACTGACTGTGGTGTGCAAACTCTTCAGGACCAGACAGAAGAGGTTAAAAAGAAGAGGACTGTGCAATAATTCACACCAGCCGCTCCCTTAAACGCACACTTTATAACCTCTGCTGCTCGACGTCTCTCCGTCATAACAATAAAACACAAAAGACGTAGTTTGACGGGGTTGTGAAGAAGTGTGGGATCATGGGAGCTGTTATCTGTTAAACAACCACCACTGCTGCAGACAGATGCATAGAAGAGGTAACATGAACATAACAGAACGTAATGGTATTTAGGTTCATGTTACATTTAAAATGTTCATATCGTCTGATATTTTCCTGGAAGTTACAGCAACAACCAAATGAAATGAAATGCACCTTTACCTTAAATAACATCACAGCTCTCTGTGTTCAAACACTCCTGGGAACATTGGAGAAAATGTCAGCACACAACTGTTTAGAAATCAGCAGTGTCACGACTGTGTAGCATTCGGTCAACAATGCAAATTTGCAATTGAAAGTTAAGTTACAGTCCTGACTGTGACGTAAAGCCTGCGCCACGTCACTAAACACAGAAGTCATGGGATCATATCAGTCCCTGACGGAGCAGCGTGGTGGTGATTTGGGGTTTTACGTCATGCAACTGAACAGTTTCACTCAGTCAAATGAAGACAGGGAGGGTTAGAAATGTGTATTCATGCTTCTAACACATGCAGGAAGTGGACAAATTCACTCTGAACTATATTAATAATGTGGCTGCTGAGGAACATCTGAAACATTGATATCATGCAGCACCGTGACATCACATCCAGGGGATAATTTGTGTAATATACAGAGTTTCCTACACCTGTGAATGTGCCACACAAAGCCCAGATGTTGGGCGGCCATTTCTAAAACACGTGTTCCCCTGCCGACACTGGTCCTGTGTGAAGCCAGCGCGTGTTGTGGGTCCATTGAAATGATCTGATTCATTGTGAAATGTTGCCCTTTTTTTTTTTTTTTCAAACGTGTGAGCGGAGGTGTGGGCGGTCAAACGGAGGTCAACCTGCCGGGTTCACTGAAGATTAAAGGATGTGACGCAGCGTCAGAGACGAGAGGCCGGCGTTTTAACTTTGGGTCTGAACGGTTCTGACTCCAAACTGTAGTGAACTTTCTTTAATGTCTGACGGACTCTCTGGTTTCCTGCTGATCAGGAACACAAACGAGATGCGTGTGTGTGTGTGTGTGTGTGTGTGTGTGTGGCCCTGCTCTGTTCCTGTCACTCTTAATTTTTCTGATTATTTTTCTTTGGCATTAATTCAACATGACGGCTGGTAATTTGATTACATTCTGATTTGTTGATGAGGTTTTCTTCCTCCCTCACTGGTAAACCAGTCGGCAGCGTGTTACATGATAATACAATAAACAGAATTTGTGCAGTTTGTAGGCTTCATGTTTTGATTTATATATTTCAGAGAAGAAGAAGATTACGTGGACTGAAAATAATACGTTTGTTTGCAGGGATTATGTAATCACACAGCCTACACAAACTGATGGGTGACAGAGTGAACAATTAATAAACAATATGCAATTGTCTGCGTTACAGAAACGAGGGACGGATGAGTGAATATATGAAATATAATAAACAAGACAAACAGCGAGAGAGAATACATCACATGTCAGAGGCTTAATTGTTCGCGTAGACAAAGCCAATAAATCCATCTTTGAATGCACGAGGAGAACAATAATCACAAAAGCATGAATTTTGAAATCCAGTCAAGTCCCTGAATTTAATTTATCGTCTCCTCTGAGAAATAAGTGAGCTTACTTTGTGAAATCAGAAGTCTGGCTCGTTTGGAGCAGCACAGACGGTGCAAATTGCTCCGGAGAGAACTTCAAGAAACTTTATTGATAACAAGCTGGTGTTTTTTGTTTTTTTGTAACGCGACTGATCACCGTCGACAGCAGCTCATCTTCCATCTGCAGACAGCCTGACAGGTCTGCAGGAGGATGTGAAGAGTGGAACTGGGGTCAACACGACGAGTGAGAAGACGAGAATGATGATGTTTATTAATACGGATAATATTACTGACGTGACTCAGGAGGGAATCGTTACCGAAGCCCTGATTCGTGTACAAGGATCTGTTTCCACAGGATGCCTTTTACACTCACATGCCTCAGGATGTGATTTTTTAAAGGGGATCCTTGACAGTTTGATTCTTTTTTTTTCAAGTTGGCAACGAGCTTCAGACTTTCCCACTGTGAGAAAGCGATGCTTTGGCCCTTCGTCTCCTGGACCAGATTATTTATTTCCTGCAGCCTGAGGTGTCCACCGAGAGCCGTCCGATACGTGAACGTCAACAAGCTGAGAAAAAGTTGGCTGTGGCTGAAACTTATACGCTTTCCTTCCATCAACACTCAGTTAAATTTCTGTACTTCCATATTTCTCTCGAGATGTGATTTTCATGGACAATAGTTTTTTTTTGCCTGGCGGGCGAAAACAATAACGACAGTTTGATTACAGACATTCAGAGCGTCCCAGTTTTTCTGCAGCTCTTAATGAAAGGCTGCAGGGTTCAACCTGTAACTATGATGAATAATAGAGCAGAACTGCTTTCAGGGGCGTCGATGGTGAATTTTACATATTTTAGTCACTTTCCACAATCGATCCTGACGTGTTGGTCTCAGTTTAAGTCAAAACAGTAAAACAACTGGTGCAAGAAATATGACCCGACGGTTATGACTGTGTTTGTGTGACCTGCCCCTTTAATCCACGCTGATACGCATCGTCAGCAACTGCAAAGTTCTGACTGTTTATTTTCTGGAGTTTCCATGAAGTCAAAATGGATGTTTAAGTGTTTTCATCACACACGTCTCGCTCAGTGTCTCACTTACACACCAGTTCAGGTATTTTTAATTGTGTTTTAGAGCTTCTAACTTCCTGGAGAGGATGAAAAAAACGCTGATGACTCAAACACCTCCTCTTTATTTATATGATGACTAGATCATATTTTTGTTCTGAAAGTATTTTCTGCTGCACACGTTGCTAAAGTCACTGCTGATTAACGTTATTGCTGACCAGCAGCCTCCTGATTAACCGTCTGGCTTTAGGCCGTACGACGCCTCCAAGAACGATGGAGGCCAGTTACAGAACCAACAGAACCAAGGTGATTTATAGAATTTCCTTATGGACATATTTGTTGAGCAAAAAGAACCCGTCTGTACTGTGATCCCTGTCGTCTGGCCTCCGTCTTCTCAGTGTCAGCTGTCACTTAGAGCTGCCACTGCGACAGCGGTCGGCTCGGCAGGACTGCGAGCTCCGCCACACTGAGCGTGATGCACATGTAGCGCTGTTGGCCTCTGTGATCAGCGACCCTGACCCGATCAATATCCACAACAAGCCGCCTGCTCCTACAGGAACAGATGATATGTGGGAGCAAACAGTCATCCACCATCTTTAATTAGCAGTAAGTGTCCGACTATTTCTTGACTAGAAGCAGTTGAATCTTTAATGGACTGCAGTGATCAGTGAGCTGTGCAGGTGCCGGTGGACAGAACCGGGCTTCACCCTGCACTCACTCTTTGTGCTAAGCTAAGCTAAGCTAAGCTAAGCTAAGCTAAGCTGAGTGTCTGTATGTCACCCTGAAGAAAGCAAACGACCCTCGGCAGACTCGCTGGGCTTTTTCCTTTTAAAGATGACAAACTGATAAAGATGAGAAACTGCCATAATAGCAATTTCAACAAATCAATGGTGGGAATAATTCGGTTATCCCTCCATTTCTGCTCTGTAGAGTAGAAGAGAGCAGAGTGAAATGGTGTCCTCTGAACCTCACACAGACCTGCAGCAACACACACACAGCTGAGGAAACCTTCAGCCTGAGTGCTGCTGTCTTTTTTGTCAGCCGGTCCATGATAAGGCATTGGATTGAGGCAGGGACCGGAAGGATGACTTTCTCCTTTTTCAGGATTCAAAAGGAAAAGGTCCTGGACCCTGACTACCTGAGATGCTCCCCTTCAAAGAAACTCAATTTTCACTTTAAGAGGCAGACTGATCTGCCACCCGCTCGCTCTCGTTCCCTTTTTTTTCTCCTCCGCTCTCCTCCTGCGTCCGCCGAGTTGTTCCCCTCGGCCCGGACGAAGGACGATTACACAAATCTGTCACCCAGGAAATCCCGACACTTTATTTCCTCCCAGACAAAGAGTCAGTGATGGGTGATGAGTTTGTAGCTGCTGGGGGATTTGACAGACTCTGGGGGAATAATAAAGCAATTTCAGCCTGCCAGGAAAGTCAGGGTGGAAGGAGAAGGGGAAAAACACACACGAGGAAGATATAAATCACTCGTGTGATGGCGGCAGTTTTTAGGTGGAGAAATGAGACAGTTAAATTGTAGAGAGAGATGAGTGGCTTGACCAGAACATAGCTGTGGTCTGGAAATTACACGGTGGCCAAATAAAGATGAATTGTGAAGGGTGGGCAGTCAGAAACACAGGTGTGGCGTGATTGATGGGCGAGAGGCGACTTTAACAACCTGTGCTGGTGTTATTTTTATGTCTCCCACACTGACGCATCATAAAGTGACACACAGATTTATAGATAGTACATAAAAAATAACAGAACATATAAAAATGTAATGCATGCTGTTACTTATAGAATGAAAGGCTGCGGCGATATGGATTTAAAATAATTCGGGGGATATTTTTAGGGTATCGATATTTTAAAATCTCCTCTCAGGCACTTTGTAAACACAACGACTGGGCTTGTATGTTTGAAATATTTATATCCGTATGAATTTTACTTTTACTGGAAGTTCGAATTTGAATTTTGAGTTTGAATTTTTTAATCTTGTACCTTTAGTGTCTGACCTTTAATGTTCAAACTGGATTTTAACTATTTGAATACAGACAGTGTTAATAATTGGCCCATCTGAGTTTGTGAGACTGTTCAGGTTTAAAAAATTTTACTTTGCAAGACTTGAAATTGTCCTAGAATTTCAAAGAGAAGAAATTCAGACGGCATCAATTCAAAGGAAATTATTTAATCGCCATAAACTGAATGAAATTTCATCATTTGGTACGACTTTGTTGAAAACACCAAATTCAGAAGGATGACCAGGCCAGCAGCATCCTGGTGAACATGTGCCGGAAACAGCTGGAACAATAACAGAGCAAAACATTATTGTGAAATAATGTTTTGAGCATTTGACTCGTTTCACTGTCAGAATTTGTGCCTAAAGCTTAGTTCCATATAAATGCACAAATAATTTGTTGTTTTGTCGTCAGTGAAAAACAATATTGACCTTGAAGTTGAAAAAGGAGCCTCATATAAGAAACAAAACTAAAATCAAAAGCTGTGAGATAGTTGTTGCTGGAAGACAGAAGTTCCACCTGAACTGTCCTCCAGGTTACGTCTCATCCTGAGGTCGACTCTTCTCCACTGGCAGGACGGCGGCGAGCGGAACAAGCTGCTGCTAACATGAGCTGTTCAAAAACTTTCTTTTTAGTAACTCTGTGTACACAAACAATGTTCTCAGTGCTGGTGTTCATGTGTAGAGACCCTGGTGATGCTACCAGCAAAGGTTTAGTGGGATTTTTGACCAGTGGAAGTTAGGACATAACTGTAGGTTTGTAGCTCAAATAAAAAAAATCTATAAATAATACCTGAATCACAACAACAATCATCTTAGGAAAAATTACAATTCAAAATCGATGGAGAGAATCACGGCCTCTCTCGTGGACTTTGATCTGAGCAGGAAAAGATAAACCCAAATATGTTTGAACATAATTACACAGTGAATGTTGCATATGTTAAAAATAACATCAACGCCAAATAATCCGCAGCGTTTTCTCACTCTGTGGTCCGGCAGCAGCTGCTGCGCTGCTCAGATGAATAAACCGAGTGAAGCATCACGTCTGTGTGCAGTCGGGACGGTTGAAAGAAAATGTTACCACAACAACATTTCTGACTCCACACAACAAAACACGGCGTCATTATCATACATCACTGTAGACAAAACCAAACACCATCTCTCATTACAGCGCCGCTCTCTCAGTCTGGCTGAAGGGAGCAGAAGACTCTCTCTCTTCACACCACAGATACAGAGGGGTGTTTTTTTTTTTTTTTTGGAGGTTGGTCGTCTCACAGCGATATTTCACCATGACAGCTGCAGCTACGATCAACCGTCCCTTAGCTTTTCATGTCGTTTGTTTCTAATGACATCCCATCCATCAGCAACTGTCACTTTCATGGAGTTCCAGCAGGAAGAAAAGTGTTTTTTTTCCTAACCGCTCATCAATCGACATTACAGAAAATCCTCAAGTTCAGCTCAAACTGCTCAAATTACCTGCTGCGTGGTGTTGGAGGGCCGCGCGGCGACAGCAGGCCTGTTTGATTACAGAAATTGTGCGCTCTTTATTATGGTAATGGGCGCCTTTTCAAAAACAGCCCCCTCGTAACCTTTGTACTCCAAGTGCATTAAATCCTTCTGAGATGCTGCTTTGATGGGGGAAAAAAAAGCAGACTGCATAATCAACTGCAGGTTGACATTTAAAACAAGAAAATTGCAAATTGGAGTGCAGTGTGTGTGTCCGCTGGGTAAATGGTGGAAGTGGTGTTCGGCGGCGGCGGCGGCGCGCGATGGCGAGCATCTGCTGAGAAATGATCACAAGCTGCATCCTGGAGGCATGATGGTGCTCAAAGTGGCTGCCCCCCTTTATTATATTTCATTTTTTTTTTTTTTTTTTTTTTAAGACAGCAGCACTTTAGCTTTTATTTGACAGTTCGCAGCGAGGAGAGGCAGAAAATGGCGAGAGAACACAGCGAGTTCAGCCTCCTCTCGGGATAATTTGAAGCGATGCAGCCTCGTGGATTAAGAGGAGGCTCGCTCCTGATTCCTATGCGATGCAGGTTTGTACTTACAAATTGAAGGACGCATGGGGATAGAGCCGGTTTGATTAAAAGTGCTGCAGTGAGTATCACACACACACACACACGCACATATATACACATCCACACATAAACAAACCCGGCCTACAATCCGTCGGTCACACACACAGTCTCACGTTTACGATTCCACCCTGCTGCAGCTCACCACACAGTGCAGCGCCGGTTCAACTACTCCCTCTGTGGGGAGCGAGGGAGGCTGCTTCAGCCCAGCCAACCATTGGAAACTCATTATTACAGTACTAAGTGATGGATCATTTCCAAATGATCTCCACGTACACCTCAACAATTAAGCCACCAGCCAGGCAATTACAGATCGGCAATATAGCGGTGGGACGCTGATATATTGCGAGGCTTTAACCTTTGGGCCGGCGGACAGATTACACTTATTAAGCCTCGGCGTTATTGGACCTATAAAAATCGTTGTGTGGCCATATCATCCCACATAAGTGCAGGGTGGACATTCTTCTTGCTGAAGGAGGTGCTGGAGGAGGTGCTGGAGGAGGAGGTGCTGGAGGAGGAGGTGCTGGAGGAGGAGGTGCTGGAGGAGGAGGTGCAGGAGGAGGAGGTGCTGGAGGAGGAGGTGCTGGAGGAGGAGGTGCTGGAGGAGGTGGTGCAGGAGGAGGTGCTGGAGGAGGTGCTGGAGGAGGAGGTGCTGGAGGAGGTGCAGGTGGAGGAGGTGCAGGAGGAGGAGGTGCAGGAGGAGGTGCAGGAGGAGGTGCTGCAGGAGGAGGTGCAGGAGGAGGTGCTGGAGGAGGTGGTGCAGGTGGAGGAGGTGCAGGAGGAGGAGGTGCTGGAGGAGGAGGTGCTGGAGGAGGTGCTGGAGGAGGTGCTGGAGGAGGTGCAGGAGGAGGAGGTGCAGGAGGAGGTGCTGCAGGAGGAGGAGGTGCAGGAGGAGGTGCAGGAGGAGGAGGTGCTGGAGGAGGAGGTGCAGGAGGAGGAGGAGGTGCAGGAGGAGGAGGAGGAGGTGCAGGAGGAGGAGGAGGAGGAGGTGCAGGAGGAGGAGGTGCAGGAGGAGGTGCTGGAGGAGGAGGTGCTGGAGGAGGTGCTGGAGGAGGAGGTGCAGGAGGAGGTGCTGCAGGAGGAGGAGGTGTCTGACGGGAGGAGAGGAGAGGTCAGGCACATCTCCACCAGCTGATGCTAATGAACACATCATTAATATTCTGGCAACAGTTTGTTTTGTTGTTGTTTTTTTTGCAGCTGAAATCACTCAAACTGAACTTAAGAAGTTTTTTTTCTTCTCATTAAACTCTCAACTTTTGGTCCCGATTGAAACGGTGCCAATTCTCCCCCGCAGGATTGATCGTGATGACGTCGCTGATCCGCTCTGAGGCAGAACTCAGCCTCCGCTTTACTTTGTGTTTCGTGCCTATTTTATTTAAAAATAAATACCTGCAACTCATCTGTATGTTCGCATCGATGGACCTCCGTGATTAACACGGTGCATGCCTTCGTCCTTTAAAGCTTTCCGTATGAAACACGGATTCTTCTTCCTCTCACTCGCTGAGGAGGACGAGTTGCAGACAGAACGAGAGACAATACGGGCGAGTCGTGACCCCGGAAAGGATGAATGAAGAAGAACGGGAGTCTCTGAAGGAAAACTGTGAGGGTTGGCAGGTACGATCTGATCGAGTCCCCGGAGGACAAATAAATCAGGAGCTCCTCAAAGTTTTGATGACTGAGAGCCAGTTTGGGGAACCTGCTATGATTGACGGCTGCATAAGACAAAACCTGTGAACTTTTATGATTCATGATTGCTCTCATGGCAGTGCTTAACATTACAGTCGCCTGTTCACAGATACAGATCAATTTATCTGTCCCTCGAGGAAGAAGAGGAGGAGGAGGAGGAGGAGGAGTTGATCCGTTTCTCTTGAACCCTCCTTCTTCCTCTCCTCAGCCAGAGTTCCTGTGTTCTGTGCTGCCAAATGTAAATTTGGTTTGTGAGGAGCTTCGACCTATCTGGCTATCACATAAACACTCTGTGGGTACATTTCAGAAAGAAAACACCCAAATGCAGAGCTTTAAACTGTGTAAAGTGCATTAATAACGACTGGTGGAAGCTCAAGATCACAAAGGATCTGGAGACTTTAATGAGCTCGGCACCGAGCAGTGACAATATTTGTTGAAGCTCTGGATCACATATGGCTTCTCCTCCGCGGAGAAGTCGGTTGAAGATATTGTGGCATTTTTATGTGGCTGCCTTGGAAACAAAAGCCTGAACAGGCCCAATAAATTATACACATAATCACTTATATTTCTCTCGGATTAAGATAATAATACAGGTGACTCTTCTGTCTGAAATCAGACAAATTCACTGGCTTTTCCCTGCTAATAAACTCTGCACAGTGTTTTCTTTCTGTTGTCACAACAATCAGAAGTCAGATCTGTTTTACTTCTCCTTATAAAGACGCGCGCGCCGCCACACCGTACGCTTCAGTTCCAGTTCATCTGCTGTGACATCACCTCGCAGGCGAACGCACATGAAGCTATCAGCTGAGAGCGGAGGTGACGGGAGGAAGGGAGAGACAGCGAGAGATGAAAGTAAACTAACAAGGCTTTTTTTCTGGCAGTAACAAGGACGGATTAATCCAGAGCCACGTGCCGTCGCTAAGGTCCTTAATTAACTGCCTCTGTGTCGAGGTGAAGTTACGAGTCTGACAGCAGCTCTTTTCTTTTCCTCCTTCCTACTGATATTTCATTAAAACACCCACACACGCTCGCTCGTATCTAAAGAATAAAGAATGTAATGTACAAGATATCTGGGGAACAGGTGGGAATGTCAATCCTGTACATGGAAAAAAAAAAAAAAAGAGAGAAAACACTCGGCCATCTTGTTCTCAGTTGCATCATTGTGCAAAGTGTGTTTTACTCAGATAACGTTCCCGGGTCGTTCACAGGCTGCTGCCACTTTGTTCGCCGTCAAAAGGAAAGATAATTAGAATATTAATGCCGTTCTGTTCTGAAAGACGCTTACGTAAGACATCGTTCTGGAGACGTCGTTTATCCCTCGCTCGTACAATGTACACGTCCGACTTTAAATTTTTCGGGGGTTCATTAACAGTTTCTATGAGATAATTCCAATCAATTTCCTCCAGACTGATCATTAAAGTTTCATTGTGTTTCATTTTCTCGCAAACTCGGGAGGACGAATGCTCGAACACAAGAGAAGAAGCTGGAGCGGAGAGCAGAGCAAAACTAAGAAACTGAAATTGCTCTATATCAAAAAAAGGCCCAAGTTTGAAACCTGTGGAGCAAGGCGTTAAAACAATTTCAACTTTATTGACAGACGAGGACGTGACGGACACAGATGATGATGATGAAGATGATGATGATGATGATGACGTTTGACTCTGAGTAACTTTCTAGATTTGGTTTTATGCGAGACAGCGAGCAAACGTGAAGGTTGTCAGTGTGGTGACTCAGAGCGCAGAAGGTTGTGATGCATTCAGAGCGAAACAATTAAAATGTTTTATTATGTGATTATAACTATTCCACCTCCGTAATGAAACACACAGGGGATTATTGTGTTTTATCTACTATGGGAACTCCAGGACGGCACTTCAGCGATGTTTCTTCAAACACCGTCGTTTGAAACTAGGAGGTCATTTTCCTCAGACGTCACACTCGGGTGTGAAGCTCGAGTGCTGTGATAAAATCATGCTGCTTTATCAGATTATTATTGTTTCACCACTTCAGATCCATCAGCAACTTTACAGATGATGAATAATACAAATCTAGACAAACATCAGGATGTATTTCAAGGTAAAACAACATTTTTGATATGTTAGCAGTGACGTGTGTTGATATTTTAGAATTGATTTACACCTTTCTTATATCGTATCGTGTATTTGTATGAGTACCAGTGATGTTAGTTCAGTTACCTGGTTTGTTTCACAGATCGATCTGGAAACTGTCAGGCTCTATCAAAAAATACTGGGAAGGCGCCCAGACAAACCATCACAGGCTAACGTCAGCTGATCATGACAGAAGGAGAGCTCACCCAGCTCTGATGAAACTCCCGCTCTTCCGGGATCACCATCGTTTATTAATTAGCGACCGCTTCCCGCCATCATCACATCTGAAACCGCCCTAACTGCCACATTTCCTCAAAAGGACGTCGACGGGTCTGATCATTTCCTGACCGTCCACAAGCGTAAAAAGAATGAATCCTGGTGAGATGGATTTGTGAGATTACACGCCTCACAAGATAAAAGTTAACCAGGAAGTGGTTGAATGCTTTGTTAGCTTATGTATCAGCAGCTCATCAATCAGGAAGCAGGTGAATGACAACAGTTTGTTACCTGGGACGCAGCTGAACAACATTTTTATTTCTTGCTTATTGGTTGAATAATGAAGTATGAGGCCACCTGTGCTGCAGTACTGATGCTTTTCAGAGAGCTCGGTTGTGTTATTCTCTCCGTGGCTAATGCAGCTTCAGACGTCTGTTGATCTCAGTTATTTTTCGACTTCACACCCACAGATTTTGTTTCATATTCAAACTAGTAGTCTGCAGCTCCAGCTGCCCTCGAGTGATGGCACTGTAGCCTCCGGTGACATCACTCGAGGGCGTTTATCTGCCTTGACTGAGCTCCCTCTGGATACACAAAAGACTTCATACATGCAGCAGCACTTCAAAAGACCTGCAAACACACTTTGATGTGTAAAAATTGAGGAGTTGCCCTTTAAGATGCATTTCAGGACGCTGCAGCCTCCCCGTGTTTCCTGTCTCTCTCCACGCCGGCTGCCAGATAAGGTCATACACCTTTTCTTAAAGAAGTCGTGCTGTAGAAATTACCACATTGAGTGGAAATGATTATTTGTTCACACTGAGAGCAGCCTCGGGGGTCCAGCTGTTAGCGATCTATAAGCTCTCACACACAAACATCCTCATATATGTAGATGAAACCTTCACCCACAGGAACGACGCCGATAGATGTGCGAGAGCAGCACTTATCTGCCAAAAAGCCATTTGAGCACAAGGTAGTCATTTTAATTTATAGAATATTCTCGCAAATGACGACGCAGCGTCTCAATGCTGCAAATAAAAATACAGCGACAGAGAGACGACGCAGGAAAATGGACCTTCATCTGCAGCTTTAAAGGACAATAAACACAACAAAACAGGCAGTTTTTTTTTCCCGACGTATACGTGAACTGGATAACCGCGTGATAACGGCTCTTTCAGCGGAGACCTGCCTGGATTTGAACCCATTCAGTTTAAGAGAAAGCTGAGAAGTCACCGCTCACAGAGACGCTGTAACAGGATGCACTGTAGAGTCCTTTATGACGACCAGCTTTAAAAAGTTTCTCTTATGGTTTGGAAAAACTTTCGGAAACAAACTACAGAGCTATCTGAACCCAGCGGTTATGTCAACAGCACTGAGGAGACTTTTTTTTTTTGTGTCATTTGTTGTTTCAGCTCTTTCTTTGTTCCTGTCAAGGACTTGAGATGACATTCAGCCGGCAGCAGGACGGAGACGGAGTCCGAGTGGCACAAAACGAGTGAATAAACAAGAAAGACTGTATTGTATGAGGAGAGAATAAAGGTCTAACACAGCTGTGTGAAGCTCTTTCTTCCTCATGTGTCTTGCTGTGACTTTCCATTTCCCGCCTTTGTCTTTTTTCTGTGTGTTTCATTCGTTCATCAGCCCTGATTGTGTTACAAGTTATACAAGGCTTTCTATCTTTTGACAGATAAAAAAACTACAACCTCAAAACTCACCGACTGCACCTGATTGGACGACATAAACCGCTTTTTATTCTGGGCAGCAAGCCGCTAATTTGGCCGTCCTTTTTGCAGCTGGGTCCACCAATATGACCCCTCGGAGTGTACCCATATTTCCACCTCCATTGCTGTGTAAATCCGAGCCGTTGATGTGCCGGCAATTGCGTGAGACAGGCGGAGGTGTCGATGACGTGCACTGTTGTGCGACCCACAGCCGGGGAGTTTTAAAACCAGGAAACAGCTGATCACAGCAGTCAGTCCATCACTTCATCTGCGGACATTAAGATGAGCAACTGGACAGCTGCTGAGATCCAGGAGATGCAGCGTCTCCTCGGTCTCTGTAGCTGTCTTCACTGTCCGCTTGTTGTTGTAGCGGCAAGCTGCTAACGGTCGCTAATTTCAAATTAAAAGCCCCCCACTAAGAACCCAGTTCTAAACTCCCATGTGGTGCAATGTAAAGCTCTTATTTTGAAGACAAATTCTTCAATTTCAACTTCAATTATATTGCAGCTGAATATCATAGTTAGAAAATCTAAACCTGATGCCACAGTGGTGTGTGCAGAAGCAACACGTCGTCGTCATTTGTCACAAAAATTAGCGCCTAACAATATTTAATGCTTTGTGACAAACAATTCATATTTTCCGGTCTTTTCATAGAATTGTGTCTGAGTGTTGCCTTTTTAAAACCTAAGAACCAGCATGTCTGAACAAAACCAGCTCATCTACCTATTTAACACCCTGGCTGCGCTGGAAATAACAGTAATAGCTTTGGTCAATCAAAATGTAAAAAAAAAAAAAAAAAACGTCAGAAGAATAGAACTGTCGCAATCTCAGATAATGAAAGGAGCTCCCCGCCGCTCTCTCTCGGCTCCACGTGGAAGCCGAGCTATTGATTACAGCTCTGTGGGAGAGCATTGATTTTTATCTCCGAGTGAGTGAGAGGACTGAATCCACTCATCGGAGGGAGGGACCGCTCAACTTCAACAGCTGAGGGGGACCGTGGATGGGGAAATAGGGTCGGGCTTGACTAAGTGAGTGAGGAAGTGACTCGCTATTCCCGAACCAAATACCACCATAACACTTCTTTTTAGGGCTCCCATGTAATGATGCTTCCCTAATGGGTAATGGTAATGGAAGCACTTCATCCTGCAAACAGTTCCAGAGTGGTTTGGTCTCATTTTTTAGCTTCAACCAAAACACGGAGCATGAAACGTCAAACTTTACTGTGTGGCGTCTTCACACCGCTGTACATTAACCAGGAGCGTTTCCCCCCGGAGAGCAAATCGTTCTTACCGCTGTGGTCCGACAAAAGCGTCAAAGCTTTTGGTGCAGCTTTAAGATTTAAGGTTCACGACCAATAATAGAAGAATCCTTCATCTTCACGTTGACGATGTTTTGCTTCTTGCATCTAGTTTGTTTTCTTTGCCTTCTTTGTTGGACGATGTGAATGTGCGTCTCGGCTGCATACACCTGACACCTCTACTGGAATGAGCCTGATCTCAACCATGTGAGACTTTCCAAGTCTTTGAAAATGTTTTATTCCATTTACCTGAGCTGAATGAGCATTCAGTACAACGCACAAGGACATCTCCAGCAGGGCAGACACTCGCCGACGCCGGAGCTGAGACTGATTAAAGACGTCTCTGCACACACGTCTAACCTTCTACTCTGCACCAACAAAACACGGTTTAAAAGAAGCAAACATAATGCGCAACACGTCATGAAGTAATAACATGTTTAGCCCTAAGAGAGGCACTTTTTGCTTCAGACTGATCGCCTCCCTTTTAAATGTGTCATCCAGAGTGAGCGTGAGCCGCCGAGATGGATGGATTGACGGAGGGAGCGGAGAGATAACTGTGAGAAATATTGTCTGATGACCCTGGAGTAGATAAGCGCAGCTCAGAAGCTATCAAATGATGACTGTCTGAGCTGCAAACCAACGGCCTGCATGCTGAGCTGGAGAGAGAGAGAGAGAGACTGAGAGTAAGTAGATCAGGAAGCTAAACAAGGGGCCGCATGTCGACGGCAAGCCAGCTAACTGGATTAGCATGTGTAATAATACCAGCAGAGGTTAATGTTTACAGATGCAGGGAGGCTAATGCAGGGCAGCGCTCCATAATAGAAAGGACAGGTCACTGGGAACGGTTAATCGTCAAACTAAATGGCTCGTGATTACAGCCGGGGATATTCTGTAATGGACGAGAGCGTCTCTCAACGTTCGCGACCGGCGAGTACGAACGCACACGCAGAGGAACAAAAACTGCCTGCTTAAAGGGTCACCATGTAGTTTTGGAGAAGAAATTCAAACTCTTTACTTACAATATTAATAAGGTGCTAAAACAAACTCTTTTCTGCATCACTGAATAAACAAGCTGCTCTCAGAGGGAAATAAGGTGCACCGATCACCGTTTGAAGCTAGAAAAGGTGGCAGGGTCCGCCACATGTAAACAAAGTCAAGCAGAATGAAAGTGTTCATTGATTCATTGTTTATTCAGTTATGAGAACAAAGAGCATAAAGCATAAACAAAAAATTCAGTCAGTGCAGATCTTTTTTTTTCTCTTCTGATTAAAACTCAAAACTACAAAGTTCAACAGAAAATCTGCACTTTTTCCAAACGTTAACGGTTCATAATGAGTGTTTAGAGTTTTTTGAATCGAACCAGTTGAACCTTCCTAATCCTGTGGTGTTACTTTCATTTTGTTAATTTACTCAATAACGTAACAGAGTGTCTGTCAGTGGAGATAATTACAGTCACAGAGGGTCTTGTGGTTGCTGTTGTTTGGGTCTAAGAAATGGATGATGTGGCTGGAGCCAGTCTCATCGACCGGCGGGCTATTACAGGCCACCTATTTCCCTCCCGGTGCGCCTTTATATTTCATGTCTCAGGCAGTGATGTATCGCCGCTGTGATGACCTCAGGCTGCACTGCACCGTGTCAGACGTGTGACATATCACCGAGAGCTGACTGCTGCGGTTGAACCAAAGCGTAAATAAGACATGAAAAACAAAAAAAATTAAAGATCGTCTCTCGTGACACTTTTTTTCCCCCCATTATCAATAATTTATTGGTGCATTTGAGTGACGGCTCAGTACGAAGCAACCGAGCTGTCAAGTGTCAGCTGGACGTTGCAGAGGCTGCGAGAATACGATCGAGACGCAAGCGTGAGAACTTTTTCTGTTTGTCCGAACGTCTCCAGTCCTGGCAGCGTCCCCTCGAGGCAGCAGCGCCACATCTCAGTCAGCTGACGTCCACCGGATCAGTAAATGGAGCATTTCAGTGGCACCGGCTCGTCACGTCCAGCTCCTTCTTCCTGAGATCCACTCTGTTTACACAGACGCCGGGTCTGTTTAGGCTGGAGGCAGCTCATGTCGCCGAAGTGTGAAATTCCCATGTGATTCTATGGAAATGCCTTGTATTTGTTGACAATTGACATGAAATTACTTTCTGACGATGCGTTTCATTTTTAATTGGCTTTGTCTTCATGTAGAGGGAACAAGTCTTTTTTTATTCCCCAAGGTCTGTGAAGAAGAAGAAGAAGACGGAGAAATGCTAATTTTCTTTGTGTTATAAACTAAGAAACACAGATACAAAATTAACATCACATAATATTACAGTAACATATTTCTATGGGCTGATTCATAGTGAGAGAGAATAGCTCGACCACAACACAATATTCATTCAACAGAGAGTTACTGTCGAGGGGAAATAAACCCTGTTGGAATATCTCGACACCTAACGAGCTCGTTAAGCAAACGTGTTGCCTTCTTAGCTTCAAATGTGCTAAAAATCTAGCTTAGCTTAGCACAATAAGTTCACTCTGTTAATTAAAGAGACAGGTTATGATAGCTTTGTATAAAAGTTGGACATCAGCAGCGTGAAGACGACTCGCTAGTGTTCAACGGCACAAATTCACCTGTCAAACTTCACCTAGATTGAACTCTGTGTCTGAAATTAGGCTTAAAAATGTCTAAATTAGAGCCCGACTGACACGTCGGTTGGCCGATATCATCAGCTGATATAAACATATCGATGTACACGTTCAAACTACCCGACACCACCAGCAACGTTAATACATCACAATTATATTGTTTTAAAATAACCACAGTACCTCCATCACTTTCATTCTGACTATTATAGTCGCCGGCTTTGTAAACAGCCATTAAAGTTGAACCGATATCATATTGTTCATTATCATTATAAGTGATTATTGGGTGTGAAGGTTTATTAACACAAAAGCGTCCTTTCCTTTTTAATACACGTAATCACTTTGGCTCCGAGGCGCTCCCCCCACTTCCATTTCTCAGCCTGCGTGAACGAGGCCATTGTTGAACTTAATCAATGTGGCGCAGAGCTTTCAGGAGATGATGGGGGGCGGTCAAGATGAATAGGCCTGACACACTCAATTTAGACCCCATCAGCAAGTCGTAAGTGCTAAGCAGGGTGAGAATTATTCCAGAGCGCCGTCCTCTCAGATCCCAGTTGTTCATTAGGTGTTTCCGAATCATTTGGTCTAAATAAGTAATCAGCTTTCCGAGCAAATAATTCAAAGTCTTACGGAACATTTTTCTCTTTGCACTTGAGATTATTTGTGTTTCTTTGGACTGTATCTTTGCCAAATATTGACGAGGGCTTTACAACACTTTGACTTTATTATTTGTGATAAACAACAGCCTGAGAAACAACCCCGACGTCTGAGTTTTATATCTCTCCACTGGATAATTGACCTTTGAGCGACTGCACAGTGAAGCTTTAGAGTCTGAGAGGCTTTTCTTTCATGCTGGGCGACAATGTCCTCACTAAAGAATCACTTTAGTGAGCATCAGAGATAAAAAATATCAAATATTTGCTCTCTTTCGAAGAGAAAGGAAGAAATGACCACTTTTATATGAAGAGCAAAGGTTCACAGGTTTGCTGTAATGAGATTATTTGAGCTTACTTCGGATGTTCTGGGTTTAGAAGCAGCATTCATTATCACTCGAGAGGCATATTTTTATTTTTTGCGTCACAAAGCTGCAGCAGGTGCACCGTTACATAATTAATGCGTCGCTAAGCAGGAGAATAAAGTAAATAAAGATACGTGCAGAACTTGTTTTCAGAGTTACACTTTGAGTTTTTAAGTTCGGTTTTTGGTCTGAAACAAAATGTCCTCTTCAACAGCAACTTTGTTGAAAGCTCACAGTACATCGCTGCCTGATGCATCTCTGCAGGTTAATCACTACAAGCATGACACATACTCATTACACCCATTGCTAATATAAAAACTGTTATTATAGTATCTTTAAAAAGTCGACTGAGGAGAATGTGCTGACCGACGGCTGCGGAGCCAAAAGTGGATGCAGATGCAGATCCAGCGGCTCTGAAGCCGACCGACTCTGACTCGTGTTTTTTGTTGAAAGTTAAGAAAGAATTTCATTTACTGCCTCCTGCACCAGCTCGGCCCAAAGTTGGCTCCACCGTGAGGTACAATTAAGGCTGCCAGATGTTTCTAATGAAAAGATTCAAGTGAGAGAAACGAAATATAAATCACTGATTACTGTTTTTGTGAGGCGAAATCGTCTCTAAATAACAAAGCAGGGTTCCAACTCTTTCCTGGAGATCATTTCCAGTGCCGGTCTGGCTGGTGTGACAGACAGGGAGCGCGTCCATCCAATAATACGTTCCTTAATTAAACAATTTATAACCCCAGTGCCTCTTTCTCTCCTGTGAATTACAGTGTATTATCCACGGCTGCCTGAACACCAATAACTGAGCAGCATGAACGCCAGTAACCACGGTTACAAGTCTCTTAAAACGAATGACTCAAGGAAAAAAATCTTAATTTTTATAATAAAGAACAGTTTAATGCTGACACTGCACTGTATTGTGTAGTTTTAGGGGGTTTAAATAATGTTTCAGGACAACACAAGATGTTCCAGGACGCGTGGGAACTTTGATATCTTCAGATCCTCGTATGATTATTTATCATATTTAGCATTTTATCAATACAGTCCATACGTCACACCTTCGGTTCTTTCTCTGCATTAATAAATGTAATCTAAGTTGCTCATTTATGCGAGTTATTCATCAGCTGCGTATTAGCCTCGAGCTGAGCTTACACGGCTATTAAGTGTAAACTGATATTTGGAAAGAAGTCTCAAGTAATTACAGTCACGCCTTTTTATTGTTGGAATTATTATAATGACTTCAGCCTGCTGGTGTATAAATCTATAAATGTCCCAGTAATAGACTCGCTCCAGTCACGTTTAAGAGGTATGTGGTAATTGCAGTTGGCTAACGTTGACGTGGCTTCGCTGCCGCACGTTTATCCTTTAAAGAGAGAAGGAACGGAGGACGGCGACTGTAATATCAGCTGTTCTGTGAGTGTTTCGTTAACGCTGGACGCATGAATGCTTTCATGGACTGTAAAAACCTGTTCTGTGTCTGTAGCCTACAGTATTTGGTATTTTAAAGCTCGTCTGTACATTTGGAACATGATTTAACTTGATTATTCAGATTCATGGTTTCATGGATTCATGTGTGTGAACAAGAAAACAGTGTGTGTGTGTTTGCATTATTTTATATAGTGCAGTGTGCCAACTCCAGGATGAGGGCTGGCAGGAACAATCCTCCTAATCCTATTAGGGACAAAGACAAATATGTGGATGTGAATTTTTATCAGCTCATTGTTTTAGCTCCTGTTTTCATTAAATACCTCCTTAAAACACACGACACACTGCGGCTGCTGCAATTTCATATTCAGCGTTAAGACCGTTTGTTATTAAATACGCCGCACGCCGTACAGTTCCAATATATTCAGCGTATTGAAACATTTTTAGAAATTACACTTGAAACCAAACAATGGTGGAAATTGTGTACACGGAGCGTGACAGCACAGGAAGGATGAAATTGCTTTCAGAAGTCTGGCATGGTGACTTAGACAGACGACGACGAGGAGGAAGAAGAAGAGAAAAGAAAGAAAGAAAGACAGATTGAAAGACAGACTGAGAGGAAGAAAATAAACCAAGACAGAGAAAAGACACCCCATGACAGTAAATTGGTGAGTGAGCGACAGTGTGTGTGTGTTCTCCGCTGAGGCTCGGCGTCAGGCAGCCAGCGCCGCTTGACGGATGGAGCTTTTAATTGACTCCATCGACGTGGGACGAGCGTCGGCCAATCATCGGAGGAGCCGATGCAAAACAACCCAGGGCTTTTGTCTCTAACAGAAGGGCCTCCATTAGACCAGATAATAGGCCGAGCTGTTGATACCTCCCTGCCCTCTATCGCGTCTGCTGGAGGTAGACACACTATCTCTCACACCCATCCAGATGTTTTTCAGTCCGACTCGCCCATCGTTCCTGCTGATGTATATCTGCTGCCGCGGCGCTGCAGTGCAGCTCGGCCTCCTCTCGTGCGTCTCCAGTCATTCGTGCGGCGGCGAAAGAAAGTTTACATCCTGATGATCCTGCTGATGTTCTGTACAGGAAACACAGGCTTCTCCTCAGAATTAACAGAATATATAACTATCTTTAACATCTGAAGCTTGTACTTTAAAGGGACACTACACAAAAATATCAAAGCTCTGATGCCACGAATTCTCAAATAATGTCCGTTGCATCGTCAAGCTGACGAAAGAAGCAGGCCAACATCTGAAAGCGGCTTTTGTTGGAGACGTTCCTTTATGTAAAGCGGGTCTGTTTGAGCCCCCTGCTGAGACTCCCTCATCATGTTTTAGTTAGAAGCTTTGATTTTTCCTCACTTTGTTCATTTATTCAACACAATGGTAGAAAAAAAAGGGGCCATAAAACTTCTTCTTCTTTTTTTTTTTTTTTCCAACAGAGGACGTTTAGAGGTTATCAGCTGAACAGCACATCAGTCATCACATGACAGCACGTCCTCTGCTGCGTGAGTCACGGATCAAACAGCATCGACTGAAGCTGCAGTAATAACAGCCAGTCAGACGATTTTATGTAACAGAAACAACAAACAAGAATTTATGTAACTCCTTCGTTTTGAGCTGCGATCCGTGGTGCTGGTGGTGTCCTGCAGAGCTCAGCCGCAGGACGATCCTGGAAAATAAGAGCCGAGATGTGAAAACAGTCGCAAAGAAAAGTTAACTTACAGCCATGACGATCGATTTTTACACATCAAAATGTATCTACAAGTGTTGCAAAGTACTCGTGCGTATGTGGGAAGTTGGAAATAAACTGAGAGTTTTGTGCTGGAAAGAATTCGACCTCTGTCAGCCTGCGTCTCATCTCTGCTGGAGGCTAACAGCTCAAGGCTACGTCAGCTGCTACTAGCGTAACAAAAACCTACAAACAAAGTGTCAGAGATCAGGTTGCATTGTGGGTAATGTAGGTGCCAGCTGGCAGACGACTCGACTCGGAGGAGTACGTCTCTCCTGACTCACTTTTCTTTTCCCATCTTGTCGCAGCTCTAGTTTCAAACTTTGGCATTTTACTTCAGGATGTGCAGTGACATTGCTGGCTGGTGTTGGTGTCAAACATACAGTCAAATTATATCACAATTATTCGACTTTATACAAAGTTGTTAACATTTGATCTTGATGGATTAACATTAGCTTCCTGGCTAATAACAGCTGAGCCGACTAGTTTAGTGAAGGTTTCCATTGCATAAGAACATTATGGGATTGTGATTATTGTTCCAGGTATTAATCAAAGCATCAAGGCTTTGAAAATGAGTTACTGCTTGAGAAAAACTTTATATTTTGATCATAAAATGCACGAAAATACAAGTTAAGTTTCTCCACGTCGTCCATGAATTCCTAATAACGGACACCTTGACCGATATTATCATCTACAGAACAAATTATATCACAATGTAAACGATATTAACAAAAGTACAATTCATAATCATGTTTTTGATCAGTTGCTTGTTCCACAGCACTGAACCAAAACACTACAATCCCCCGTTTTCGTCCCTAAAGATCCAAACCCGTCTCCCATGAAGGAATATGCATTCAGTCCATAAAACTGTGTCGAACACTGTGATGGTGCAGAAGTCGCTGACAGCTGCTGCTCCAGCGTGTTGTACCGACACCGCAACCATCAGTCTTCAGTTTTAGCATAAAATGAAATCACACGAGGTTTCTTGCGGGGGCGTTCGAGTGCAATCTTTCGTTACCCTCTGATTACAGCAATTTCAAAGTCTCCCTCACTGATAGTTTTGACGAATCACTTCCACATGTACCAGCGGAGTACTACAAGCCCAGATTAAATGTGGGAAAAAGAACCGGATGTATTGGTTATGACATTTAAATCAATGCTACAGAGAAGACCCTGAGGGTATTTTGAGGAGAAATTACCAAAGGAACAAAGAGAATTATTCTGTTAATAATGTGTAGCGTGAATCAGAAGATATGAGGGAGGAAAAAAAAAAGATGTTCGGCATCAATTAAGAATGTGCTGGTGCCGAGTGACAGCGTGTTAGAGCGAGTCGGCACACGAGTCGGATAAACTCTCCAGAGCTCGTCTCCTCGGGCGGCGACTGGATCTCTGAGACGCGCCGCCTTCATCAGCTCCCAGTCAGATGCGTTCGCTTACTGTCAGCGGTTAAATGAATTGTGAATGAATACATTTACATACTCTACGAGTATCAGTATCAGTTGTGGAAGACCGTGATAATACACACAGGTCGCTGGAGCCAGTGTGGACATAGTTATACAAAACTATATTAAAATGACTTGAGGCTGATTATTGTATTTATTTTTTTATTATAGGCCGACTAGACAAACGTCTGGAGACTGAGAATAAAAGCTTGACTTCTTATCAAGCCCACTTTCCTCTGGAATAACCAGATGACACATGTTGTCCTGCTGACGAGACAAGCTGCTGATTCTCTGACTTGTGTGTTTTCTGTTTCCACAAGCTGCAAGTTGTGTCGCTTCCTCCTCCTCCTCCTCCTCCTCCTCCTCCTCCTCCTCCTCCTGATGGACCACGGGCCTCCTGGGACCATCTTCCTCTCCTGGCTCCTGCTGCCTCACATGTTGCTGCTGGATCTGGATCATTGCTCTCCTCTGTTTTATCTCCGTAAATCTTCTGTGTTTCTGTTAATCTGACGCGTCTTCACTCTGATCTTCTCTGTTTTATTACTCATTATCTTCCAGGTCACCCCGCTGGAGATTCTGAGCCTCGTCCTGCTTTACATATTTTATCATTTGTATCCTATTTTCTGTCAATGCAACTTTCAGACTTTTGAAAGATTTTGTTGTTTTGTTCTTTACATGCAACATCTTTTGCACGTCTGTCCGTCTGTGGAGACGGATCCTCCTCCTCTGTGGCTCCATCTTCCTCTTTTTCTCCTGTTAAAAGTTATTTCTGTGTCTTTGTGTGGTTTTTCCTCACATGATTCGAGGGTCTGAGGACAGAAGATGTTGTTCACTGTACAGACTGTGAATCCAATGTAGGCGATGCGATTGTGATTTCTTTCTTCCAATAATATAAAGATCTTTATCAGTAGTTCAGCTTAAAGTAAAAGAAAAAAGGTCATAACTAATTTACTGCTGTGATACTCAAACAGCCGTTTCATTACTGTACTCGAGTCAGATTCTATTATTTAAAGGTGAAGTTGTTTATTTATGGTAATAATGACAAACTGCTGGTCTGTCACTTTCCTCACGTATGACAATTAAAGCTGACGCGATCCTGTCGACAGCCCAAACTCTCTGCTGTCGCTCCTGAGCTAATATTAACTAATGTCACGATTTCACTGATTGGCGTGAAAACCCGACGCTTGCTCCTGGATGTCCAAACACATCGATCGAGGTGAAGAGCTGATGCAATTAACAGTATCGAGGAGGAAATCCTGGCTAATCATAGCGAGTCCGAGCTGTCAGCCACTGTCAGTACCCGACGTCGAAACACTGAACTGTTGTTTTAGTCACCAGTCCCTTTTATTTTGCACGTTGCAGTTTATATATCTACTGTGACGTCGCACAGTCAAGCTGAATGTTTCACAGGTTTGTAATTTTATTTTGTGTCGCCACCAGAATAAGTTTACTTACTTCAGTTGTCTGATAATCTCATGTCAGCTCCCGTCTCTTTACGACAAATATTCAGCCTGCTCTCCGCGTCTCCTGTCGGGCTCTGCGGCGTTCTCAGCTTCCACTTAGCTTCACTCCCGCCGTGAACAGACGCATGTGTGATGTCAAAGAAGCCACGGCATTAAAAAGGCGAGACAACTGATGAGGCGTGTTTCAGGCGCCACAGGAGCAGCGAGAGAGGAGCTCCTGCTGGCACAGACACTGGTGGGCTTTTTAACCTTCAAGATCTTTCACATGTACAAGAACCAAAAAAAAAAAAAAAGCGTTCTGGGTCTCCATTTTGATATCTCGTGTAAACAGACTGCCGATCAGCTGTTGTGCGCTGTGGGGTTTAAACAGGAATATACTGTGATATTTAGATGTTTCCCGTACAGACAACAGGAAGAAGCAGAGGCGGTGAGTTAACCTCCAGCCACACGTTTGTCTGGTAAAACATTCAAACTTCATGACTGAGCCGCTCGTTGTCGAGTGACGGGAACACACACGAGTGTTGGTTGTTATCGCTTCACCACTTCCTGATTGATCAGTGCCCGCAGAGAGAGTCGACGGTGAAATCTGGAGAGACGAAGCGATGGGTAATGTTCGTAAATAACAACACACACACGTCAGACACATTTATGGAAAAACACAGATGTAACCGAGCAGTATTTTGAGGTAGGAAGTTGTTGAATACCAACTTTAGCTAGCAGTTGATCAAACACCGTCCGTTATCTTCTAAATGATCACAATTCATCACGTTTATAAGACTATAATCATCTCTGGCCTACAGACAACAGACAGCTGATGATTACTGTAGTTTAGCCAACAGGAAATAAATGTTACACCTTTATGAAATATAAAAAATGAGTGTTTGTGCTGAAGAGAAGTGAGTCGACTCAGATCCTGCAGGCATGTTAACTTTTTTTAAAAATTGAACACGGCTCGTTGTTTTTTTTTGTGTTTGTTTAATGTACATCCAGCTGCGTGACTTTATACGTGCTAATACATTTAGTACACAAATGCAATTATAGCTTTCTTGACATTGCCAGGTCATGGAGAAAAGCAATTCTGGAGAATTAACCCACCGACAGAAACACAGCGGAGAACAGAGCGGAGCAGAGAGGGGGGATGTTTTAAGCCAGCATTATGCAATCACACTCACACAAGAGATGGTGCACAGTCAAGGAATTAGTCCCTCAAATTTATTTATTCATTTCCTTCAAAGAGGCAATTTAACGCATGACTTAATCCATCTTTGTGATGTCGCTGGAATGCCTGCTGCCCTGCGTGACACGAGCTGCATATTTGGGCCACAGATAAATACCCAGAAGAGCCAGAACTATTGGGTCGCTGCGGAACAGACAAGAGGAGCAGCAGAGGGAGGAGGAGGAGGAGGAGGAGGAGGAGGAGGAGGAGGAGGAGGAGGGCCGCAGATGCTAAGCCTGGCAATCTCTCTTTCAATCTGCAGCCGTATATTGGCCACTTTAAAGACAGACACATTTTATTCGCACATGACCTGCGCGTGAGTAAAAAAAAAAAAGTGTAAGTGGGTTTGAAACTCGGGCCCGGAGGAGCGGAGAGAGTTTTTTTTTTTTTTTTTTTCTTGCGGTTGCTCAACCTGCACTGATCCACTGAAGGGGTCTGATAGGCCAGACGGACCAATCAGGCTGCCAAAATCAGAGGAATGTTCATAGCTTATCGGGCCCTGTTGTCGCCGGGCCCAGCGGCACGGCTCGCTGTGAGCTGACTGTAATGGGCTGCTAGGACAACTTAGCTGGAAGCAGATTAGCTTGTCGCGGCACTTGCTGAGAGGGAAAAAAGAAACTCGCTTCACACAGATTGTAATGGTGCACTGGTGAGCCGAGCATCTGCGGGGTGTTACATGAAGGTTAAATAAAAAACAGAGAGATGCACTGAAGCCATCCTCCTCAGCTCGGTGGCAGAAATCTTGTTATTGTGGCAGCGCGGGCGCACAAACAGGATTACACTCATCTGATGAAGGAGAGTGTCGCTAATAATTCCAGTTTGTGAGTGGAACATAAAAACCCAAATCTCTGCCTCGTCATTTGTCATAATCAAACAGACATTTTTACAATTACAATGCTCGTAGAGATGATGACAGAGGTGATGATGATGATGATGATAATGATGATGATGGCTGTGATTGCGGCGATAAAATATTTCAGACTCATGCTGGCTCATCAGCCGGTTCATTTAATCCTCCTCCAGTTGAGCGAGAGGGGAGTAAAATAAAAGAAGAAGAAGAGGAAGAAGAAGAAGAAGCAGCAGGATCTGGTGGAGGAACGGTAGCAGCAGCTGCAGCATTAAGTAAACACCGGCGGATGCACCACGTTGTGTTTACGAGCCTTTGCTAAATTAACCCTCCTCCTCCTCCTCCTCCTCCCTCCACCGCCGCTCTGATCTGCACCTCCTCCCTCCACTAACCACCATAGGACAAGAGGGAGAGCGTTGTTCTGTAAAAGTTTTGTCTGAACATCCTCCCTCTTAATGGGCAAATAAAATGTTTGTGCGCTCGGAGCTCCCTGGGCACTGCTTGTCTGCTAAAACCCATATCAAGACACCGTTTCGACTGCTCGGATGACCCAATTATGCGAAGAGAACGCCTCGTGAATTTACTCCTCCGCCATCTGCGATGACAGAACCGCTTTTTACGAGTCGTGTGCGGGGGAAAGCCTCCGCACTCTGAGCTTAATTATTTCCTCCAGACCTACAGGATCGAGCCGTAAAAGTTTTCATTGCTCTTCATTAGCAGGTTTTTTCGTCGCAAACGAACGCAGTCGTGTTCTCTAATTGGACGAGGCCGTCGGAGGCAGTTATCAGACTCGTCTCAGCTCCGTGTCAGCGCCGCCAGACGAGCTCCGCGGCTACGAGGTTCTGAGGAGAATGGACTGGTGTTACAGGACCATCAGTGAAGTTCTCCTCCAGCACATGCTCACGCCGCTCCCTCACCGAGTATTACACGCGTCACAAATTACGAGAATTATTGTAAAAACATTTGAAAGCTGGAATGACTCTCATGTGAAAATGTTATTAGTCATGCCGTTGCCCTAGAAAGCACTAAATCCTCTGGGATTTGGCATATTTTTGCAAATTATATAATGTCCTAATAATAATGATGCTAATGCCCTCATTATGTTCTTATCGTCTGCTCGTGATGTGTTATAATCCCTTATCACCTCAAGCCAAGTGTTACTGATGTGTTCATTAGTTTGTCGCTTAATTCGACCTCGAAGACCAGACAAAATGAGGCTGCGTGAACTAAAATGACTGTATTAATAACTGATTGATCTGCTGCAGTTTTCTTCCCCCTCTCTCCTGGAGCCCCAAGGACAGCCGCGGCCCGTCTCCACTCGTTTCTCTACATCTCTAATGAATTCCCGAGCTCTCCGTCACCGCGTGGTGAAAACACATCCTCGCCACATCTTCCCGGCGGACCAGTAAAGTCAACGGTGAGGAATGCTCACGGCAGCCAGGTTGCTTCTCCTTCTCTCTCTCTTTCTTTCTTTCTCTCTCTCTCTGCACAGTAAAAATTTAATGGCTCCAAACATGCCATCCATCCATTGCAGCGACTGAGGAGCGAGCAAATTGCAATCACCCCTGTCTGTGCCTCGCTCTCCGAAGAGACTGGAAGCTACAGCGAAAACACACTTTCATCTTAGGAAACACACAAAACAACACGCGGGGCCTCATGAAAACACACAGCAGATCATCTGATTTAATGTAGCTCATGGCACATCGCCACCTGCTTCCTCTGAAATGTTGTTGGACTAGATTTCTTGGTGATTCAAAAGACAAAAAAACCCCCACGATAGCGAGTGTACACGCTCGTGTTTGTATCTGCAGCGAGCTGTGAAAAAAAACAGGATTCAAGCGCTGCGAAGAAGAAACACACATTTTGACAGAGAAGTTTGAGGCACATTGTTGTAACCGCTCGCAGACATGACTCAGGGGTCTGCAGTGCATTGTTAAAATCTCAGCTCGCTCTGCATCCCATCTGCCTCCGTGTTCCACTGGAAATGACAGTCTGATGTTCACTTTGGATCACAGAGCTGCACTGGATCCATTTGTCTCCATGCAGGGAGACTATCACTAGACACTGGCTCAACAAACTTTAATAGCTCGTGGCCGGATGGATTGATGTGTTCTTCCGAAGCAACATTACTCTCCCCGCTCTCTGAAGACTGCGAGAAGTTTGTAATATATATTTCCTTCCGCTAATGTCTCCCTTGACTGACTAAACGTCACAGGAGGAGGAGAGAGAATGAGGCGAGAGCTGCAGTGAAGCACTTCCACAGGCACTCTCTCTCCAAATCCCTTCCAGCTGTATTAACAGCAGCACAGTTCAGTAACAGCGATGGGCTAAGTAAGCACTTCTTAGACTCGGCTGATTGCTTGTCGATCTATCGTGCTTGCACTTGAGCCCGGCTTCTCCTCCGGGAGACGGATGGTGTTTATGAAAATGTACAGAGAGCATCTCCTTTGTTAGGATGTGCATTTGCTTGTCATGCACTAACAGGAGAAGTTTCAGGAGCTATTAAAATGCAAAATATAGACGTGCAGCGTGTCGTGAGAGCGGGTCAAGGGGAAAGCATTAGCGGTGAATGTATTTCCTGCACTCCTCATCCATCATGTTCCACAAAGAGGGGATTCTCTGAACGTATTCATTGCAAAAACTGTCGGGCAGACGGGGCGAGCTGCAGCCGGCAGGGCCGAACAAAGGCGGGGGGTAACACAGGAACAGAAGAATGAGAAAAAAGTTGAGTAATACGCCACCTGAGCGTCGGACCAACCGCCGGGCTGCTGCCTGCTAACTCACATCATCTCTCCGATGCCTTTTCAATGTCACACTTCATGCTTTCATACATTCCTCGCCGACAAAGGGCCGGCGTCACGTCCGTCAAACACACACACACACACACACACAGTGGTGATTCACACAGCTGCTCATTTACATCACCGTCTACTGTGTCGCTTTGAATGCGCGGTACAATAAAAGGGAACTTTGCCAATCACAGGTAACATATTTAGCATCAGGCGTGAATATGATTAACGTGAAACGAGCAGGAGAAGTGAACACCAGACGCACGTGTAGCTGCGTCTCTATCAAAGACGATTCAGTCACTTCCTCCACCGAACACTCACAGACTTACATCCTGGAAGAGACAGGACAACATGATCACTGTACAAACAACTATGTGCATTCATTAAGAACTGAAGCAGCCAGCCCAGCTGTGTGGAAGCCACAGAAGCGTCTATACGTCATTTTATTCCCAGGAAGTCGAGCTGTTTTGGCTCCACGCACCACTGAGCAGTTTTCATCAGAGCGACCGGAGCTCGGCCTCCGACTCTGTGTCCAGATATTTATTGCTGGATCCATGCTAGCGATCAGTAACATCAGCCAGTGTTTGCGACGTGTCTGAATTCAGATCAATGAGACCGGCTGGTAATTGCACTGTAGTTAGCTCAGGGTGGCAGAGCGTCCGTAAGCAGAGTTCCAGGACTCTGGAGAAGATTTCACCTCATGACGGCAGCTCGCACACCATGCAGAGCCACAACACCAGATTCAGCTGCGATACCACTTGAACGCAGCGCTGGTAATTGCATTTATTGTCTCCAGACATGCACAATGGGACCTGCGAGAGCTGGAAATGGTGTTTGGTTTTGTCTCAGCTGAAATACACTGAGGCCCTAATGGTTCCCTAAACGTTGTCTTGGTTAACAATTCTTGTTCTTTTAAAGAAAAACACAGTTACTCTTGAGCTCTTTTCACAAAAAAAAACAAAACCCATCTGCATTTGTGCATTATTTTCCGACGGGCTGTGATAGTTTGACTGAATGGCACAGCTCCGCTCATCTGACACCCTGCTGATCAAACGACTGCACTCCTGCTGCTGTGATGGACTCCTGAGTCAGAGACCTTACAAACTGCCAGATTATTGAATATTTATAAGAGGATTCAGATTTGTCAGTTTACTGAGAATGCTAATAGCCTGTGCTGCGCGGACCAGAGGCACATGGGCTGTTATGGATGTGTGATATTGAGTTTTAAAGAAACACCACGTCGTGCGATTACGTCACACTTGAAAGCGCCCCAGTTAAATGTAGCTTACTTTACACTGTACGATGATTGGAAGGCGAGACGGCTTATCTGTCTGAATGTGTGAATTCACATCTGCTGCAGCCTGATCGCTCACGTTCCTCTCTCACTGTCTCCCACCGTCTCTCTCTCCCAAACCTCCGAGGACTCGCCTCCAATCAGAGAGTGGAGGACTGCCGGTTCCTAAAGCTCCAAACCTGATGGGATTTACAGTCGCCACACAATCGCGCCGCACGGGGGGCTGCTGCCTTAATAACGCTCTTATTTTTTTTTCCTTCTTTGCTCGTCGGCTAATTCCAAAATATGTTCAGCCGTGAGTGCAGTCTAAACGGCATTAGCACGAATACCCCTGCAGGTACTGAGGTTTGAAAGACAACATCAAATGCATGGCAGGCACAGCTGAGTCCAAACACCTCACACACACACACACACACACACACACACACACAGTCCCTCCAATCCTCATCAGCCACACAGCTGTGTGATTTGATAAAATACTTGGCAGGACCCCGCGGCTGACCTTTCCATCCGTGCTTAACACCGCTGCTCCGTGAGCAACCTGCCGCACGTAACCAGGCAACGCTGCCTCTGATGAGATCTGAGGTCCGACCAGTGGGTTTCTCACAAGCTTAGGGATGTGATGAGTGTGTGTGTGTGTGTGTGTGTGTGTCACTGATGTTGCTGTTTTGGTGGGTTGTGTACGGTGCCTGCTGGGGACTGAGGCCATTTAAGGCTCCAGAAACACCATCAGCACTGAATCAACTTCAGTGAAAGTTTTGTAGAAACTAAAAAAAAAAAAAAAAAAAGGACGATGTTATTGCGGCGTTAAATGAATCCATGTGTGTGATTGTGTTCTTTTGATTTCTGCATCTTTGATGTTGTTAAAAAAAAAAAACAGGCTGATTGCTCAAATTAATTCAGGTCCCACTGCTCCCCCTCTTCATCGAGCTGAACTTTCCGCCCGCCGATACTCTTGCCAGGTTTGTATTTTTTTCCTTTTACCCACGCTCGCTCTCGTCTGCTGTGTGTTTTTTAAGAGCTTTACAGTTTCCCCAACTTTGTGAAGAAGGAGAGGAGGATTAGGAGGACGATGGCAAAAAAAAATAAAAAATCCAGACGTGAAAGATGGAGATTTAGACAGCTCGACGGAGGCACATCGTTCCAATTCCGCCTTTAAATTTTAATACCTTTAAGCAATATGTACAATGTGAGTGATGCAGGCAGTGTCTTTCTACTTTTTAAAATTCTTAAAATGAAGCTAGATGGCAATGCTGTGCCAGCTGGAGGCATTAATCTTCTTTAGCACCAGAATATTACGTCTATATTACATGAGTACTTTTGAAATAGCAGCCTCTGGGAATTTGTCACTTTTTTTTTTTTTTTTTTACTTTTAGCAAAATCTTCAGCCGTTTCATTCAGTCAGTAAGAGAGCTGTAACCCACAGTCCCCGTAAAGGAAACGTAGTACAAAAAAAAAAAAAAAAAATGATGGGACAGAATCAACAGACAGACAATTAGAGTCCGTGACGGCGTGTGGGCGGACGATCAGGTCGGCGATACGTCTGCAGAGTGGGACGTGCCGATGTGACACTGAGGCATTAAAAGGAGAAACGAAATGTAAGTGACAAATCTGCTCTCGACCCGATGACGACCGACTGCGATGTCTCATGCGGCATTTGATTTGTTCTGAGTGTGTGTTTGTGTGAGTTGTGATCCACGCTGCCTTTTTTTTCTAAAAAATGCTTCAGCAGCACACTCCACAAATCCAACTCTTACCGTTTAAGAGTCTTTTCTTTTTTTTTTTGCTCGACATCACCCAGGAGGTTTATTTATATTCCCTCAGAGATGGAAATGCAATCAAGCAGCTCGCAGTGAAAACAGCAAAACCTCTAATTTTTTTTTTTTTTAAAATTACCTTGATTGCAAGCTGATAGAAGAGACACAGCTGAGAGAAGCAGGCTCGATTAAACCCGGTCAATAACAAAAGCTCAATCACCGCTGCACTGTAATGATTGGACTGTCGATACCTCGCCACCACGACGTTTTGCACAACAGTGATTTTTTGTTTTTCTATTTTTAATACCTTGTGATGCAGACAACACAACACATCGCCATATTTACTGTTTACACTGACTCACTGGCTCTTGGCTGTGGCGATATCGGAGAAATAAAGAAGCCCACAGATTGTATTTGTGATTAGCACTTGACTGCGGATCATATTTACGGACAGTTGAACATGCAGTGAATGCAGCATGCAGCTGGCAGGATGTGCTCCCACATGCTTTACACCCTTCATACACCGACTCATCTGAATTTCAAACAGGGAGGATTCAGGCCCAGTTTTTTGGGTTATTTTTTTTACAAATGGTTCACTCATTCAACACACCTGCCAACATTAGGCTGCTGGAAATGAATGGGATTCTCTCTGGTGTCTGGATTTGGCGCCTGTTCTCTTTTTACCCACAGAATAATGAGATACAAGGATGGGAAAGTAAAATGGCTGGAAGGATAAAAGGCTGCAGGACTACAGTCTGCAGAGCCGAGGCAGCAGGACCGCTGAGAGTGAGCGAGGAGGGGAATGTCAATAAAAAGGTGAAAGTCTCACGCCGAGTTCACTGGAAATTTGGGAGTGTATTTCTTCTTTACGTGACCTCCATTTTCAGCGGCAAACTGAGCGCGGCGGAGGGCGAGAGCAGGGTGACCCTCGTCGAGTCAGGGTCGTTTGCGAGTGCACACCTCTGCCTCTGGGTTGGGTTGCCAGGTAACACAACACATACTCCACACAGAAACTGAGGAACACACATTTGATTTGGATCACCAGGAAATAATAAACAGTCACTCGAAATGACGGCGAAAATTGGGAGAATCAGCAGCATCTGACCAGGCTGGTGCCACAGGTAGATCATCACGGTCACTGAACACAAAAAGACTATTTTACATAAAACATGAAAGCCTGGGTCGTAGCCCTTTTTTTAGATGTGCTGTATGTGACTGCCATCTGCTTGTGGGCAGCACAGTAATTTTCCTGTTTGCACATCCAGAGTGAACAGTAAATGGACTGAGATATATTCACCTGTTCACACGCTGCTGGACAGAGATAGCATGCAAGGTGCCACCTGCTCATTAGGAGCAAGAACAATTCATACACACTCACACACCCATGAACGAGTCATTGCATACCAATGAATACTTATAGAGGCAGGTTGTCGGGAATCGAACCGCCGACTGTTTCTGGCCACCTGATGTCTGTGAATCCAATATTCAAGTCTCCTTTCAGCTCCGTTGTTGGTCTTCAGCAAGTGGCTGTTAAGCTGAACGGACTGGATGCCACATCGTATTTATACTTCGCCTCTCGTGGTCGTAGTTATAATTAAGGCAGCAAAGGAGGAAGTCAGGCAAAGTAATATAAATGGAAGACTTTCTCCCCCGGCAGACGCTGTTCGAGTCAACGGTGGCTTAACTTGTGTAGTTAGACCAAACTACAGTGTTCACCTGAACCCAACCTGGTAGATTTCTTTCCTTAACCCGACAAACTGCGAGCGTGTGACGGTCCGGTACAACGATGGTCATGTTCTGTTGAGAGTTAACGACCTCTGATAAGGTTTCGTTGCGTACGAGGATGTGTTGGCTGCACTGAGCTAAATGCTAAATCATGTTCCACGGCTAGCTGCTAACTTTAGCAGGCTGTGAAACCAAAACAACGAGCTGAAAGACTCTACAACTCTGAGAAGTGATGACGCAACAGAAAACCACTTTCACATCACACACAGATTTTTCTGTTGGTAATCTCGAATATTGAATATTAAGTGCGGCTTTTTGACATAATTAAATTTTTAAACAGTCCGTGTCAGACTGAATCCTCAACCTTGTATTATTCCTGCTCTGGTTGGCCTCAATGCCGGATCTCATGTCTGTGCACAGAGAGCGAACTCATTAAGTTTTCTGGCTCCGACTCTGTTTTGGAAACAAAACCTCAACTTATTGCATTTTCAGCCGCTCAGACACGGACAATAGTGCTGCGAGTAAGTAGCTTTAACTAATGCCAGTCTGAATAATGCCAGGTTAGAACCGTAGTTTGCAAAGTAACAGTACTGAATACACACACACACACACACACACACACACTCTATGTATGTTGAGATGCCAAAAAGAATTAATTATGCATTCAGTCTTTTGGTTTTTCCCAACAAATTGGACTTTTTCACAGTCTGGTTTTCAAATGCCAACCAAAAATAGATGAGATGGAGCAGCGAGTTCTGCTGAGCGGAGGCCAGACTCACTTTCTCCTCTTTCCATATCAAATAACTTCTTAATTCTGCAAACAGATGTACAATAGTTATGATCTTCTTAATCCTGTGACCAGATAATAACTCGAGGTGACAGAACTACAGTAACACAACACAGAACCAGAATTTGGTTGTATTAAAATAAAAAAAACAAAAAACAAAAAACAAAAAATGAGTGGAGATTTTTGAAAACGACGGATTCCTTTTGCAGCGTATTTTGCGAGATCCTGGCAGCGAGCTGTTTGTGGCTGAGGGTGCAGGTGGACCGGTACCACAGAACAAATCATCATCCTCTTTTGTTTCTTGGTTCTGGAGCCAAGCAGCCGGGGATTGTGATTAGTGCAGGCACGGTGCTGTGGAGAGGAACACTTGTAGTCTGTACTTCAACTTGGTTTTGTCAGTTTGTTCCAGGGACGTTTTCTTTTCATGTTGCCGTCTCGAGCTCGCCGTGGCTGTTCGAATCGATCAGAGCGCCCTTAGAATATTCTTTATTTGTTTAAGTTATTGGTCGCTGCCATGTTGAATCTCACCTGTGATATGTGACTGTCATCCTCGCAGCGTGTCTGAATTGCTCCTCTTTATTTAACCCACTCTGTGATCCGCCACAGTTCTCAGCCCTCATCAACCTGCGCTCGTGCTTTTAACACCGTTCCCCCCTTTTTTTCCCCGGTTACAGATGTCCTCTGGGTGAATTATACAACCAAATGAGGACCAGAGGAGCTCTCATCTAAATTCTCTCCTCCTGATTGCAGCACCTCGATGCACAAAGCAGAGCGACTTAGAATTTAATGAGACTGAACTGCGTGTTTGGCGTCAGAACTACCTTCGATCTCCTCCTTTGATGGTGCGCACGTCCACGTGTTCAAGGATTTGCTGACCTACATCCTCAAAGTCAAACTCACACTTAGAAGTGCTATCAGGGAATTTGACATTTCTTTAAAAATGTACGAGTCTTGCAGGAAACCCTTTCCTCCGTGAAGCGGTCCTGCTTCTCGCCCCCCTGCTGCAGAGAGCCACTGCAGGGCACTGGATTACAGGAAGGAGTGACACAATCATTTTGCAGAGTAACTGACACAATCAGCGCCTACATAAATCATATCGGCACAGCCAGGCCCCCGGGCGCCCGCTGAGGTGACAGTTTCATGGCTCACCTCCAGAATGCTACCTGCCAATCAGCAGAGAGTGACACATACCGGAGAGCAGGTCCTCCACACTGTCACACCGATCGCTCGTGTTGTGGGGGATTATTTTCCAAAATGAAAACTGTAATGATTTACAGATTACCTGCTTCAAGCTACAGTCACACTGCTGGATTACAACTGTGCAAGATCAGAATAATAAGCAGATGTCTTTCAGCTGGCGGAGCATTTGTGGCATAATGATATCAAAGCACGGTCGGCTCGTCTTTTTCCAACTATAGCCATTAAATGTATTCAATCGCTTCTCTATAGTGTAGACGTCATCGTTAGCAGCTGGGTTTGCCGTTCTCATGTGGGATCCATATTTCCTCCCTACTCACGAGGGATTAACAGCGACTTATCGTGATTCTTCGTCACTGATATCAGATTCACTGTCTTCTGCTGAATCTCCGACAGCCGCGTCAGGGCTGGACTGTAATTCCTGAAAACTTTCTGCGATCAGCAAGCATTTGAGACTTTAACAGCAAACTCATCTCACTGGCTTCATCAGGAGTTTGTGGGAGTCGCAGCTGCATCGATGTAAACGAGAACAGGTCCTGTATCGCCTACAGGTGTTCACGTTTCAATATGCAGCTAATGAACCAGGAGGAAACCCTCTACCACGCTCGCTCGCTGAGTTACACCTGCACACTGACACGACACACCTGAACACACACACACCTGAGGGTTGGCTGCGTACTGCCTGCCAACAAGTAAAAGAGAAACACAGACGGTGCAGATGCATCAGGACTTTTGTATTTTTGTAGCGACAAACAGAAAAAAACAAGTGAAATTCGTCAATAACATCATCCAGTTAGCCCCACCCATTTCCACTATAAGCCACGCCCATCCCAAGTCGTTTTATTTTTTCTTCATATGGTGACACACGGTACTGTTCGACTACACTCATTTGCAGGCCAGCTTATAACTTTCAGTAGGTTGAGGAGGGCGGCGGAGGCGGACTTTGAAACACTTTAGCTGCTCGTATGTTCCACCATGTTGGCTCTGCCTGCTGTTCCGAGTGACTAACAGAGACGAGCGTCAGCGCCCACTGGAGCGACACTTTTATTGCTCGCCTTCAGCCCACAAGTCTGCGTGTCAGTGCCTTCAGTTCTGAGAACCGACTCAGACGTCTGGAGGAAATCATTTTGTCTGAGGCACGAGCTCTGTTACAGCAATTACAGTATATTTCTACCTGCAGTGCGACTGTTTGGAAGTCATGAAATGTTGCGGATGTCCCTGTGGATCGTGTCTGTGCTCCGGTCTCCTTTATGTACCAACCTGTACGCTGCTCAGCTCTGCTTCATGCAGATGATTCGCTCCTCGTTGCTTAGTTATAAGTGGGTTCTTATTTATAGACTCTACATGTCACTGACACAGAAGCGAACATCAGCATGAACTCATCTTATATGTGAAACAATACTGCCAATCAGAATAATGTATGTTGTGTCTTTTTAAAGATCATGTGCATGAGATTCAGTGATGGAGGATGTTTTCTCACGCAGCTACAAGGACCTTTTGTTTTTAGTGGATGCCAACAATGACTATAAACTTTGTTTTAGTGGCGTTCCACCAGACTACAGAGCAGCTTCTCTCCTCAGGCTGTGGGACACTTCAGTTCCTCCTGCAGTGTTACACAATAAACGACACATCTCGCACTGAAATGACTGAATGTACATACTGATCGGTGTTACAGTGAAGGGACTGCACAGTGGCATACTTCAATCAGTGAAAGATTTAACTGCAAGTATTTACTCCAAACACACTTTCTATCCGCATGATTACAAAATGTGAGGAGTGAGAATCGAGATCGTTTCCAATCAAACTCTGCAGCGACCGACAGGAGCCAGCGCGTCAACTGGAGTGACAATTTTGTAGCACTCCTCCGAGACACTCGCCTGCCAATCAACCTGCTCACAGGTAACGTATCACACACACACACACACACACACACACACACACACACACACACACGCGCGCACCTTCTCAACCTGCCAATCTGTTGTGACAGGCAGTTTTGAAACACACTCCCTGTCAGAGCAGAGACGGCAGCACGGGTAGATATCAGCAGGAGTGAGGACGGGCTGAAACAATTGGGACGATTTCTTTGTCCTCCGCAGCACCCCGTGATGATTGCAATGTTTAACAAAATGGCTGTGCACCGGAGAGAAACAGCGCGGTCCATCACGTCTGTTTTTCCTGCTGCTTGCAGAGCGTTCTCGCTGTAGGACCCTGCTCTCACTTACCCTATGGAGAACGCTGTCAGCGTAAACACAATGCATTATTTATGCTCAAGCAGCCTCTGAGACTCGCTCTCATTGCTACAGACAATAGCCGGCTCTCCATCCGAGTGCATGTTGCAAATGAGAGAGGAAGAGAGGGAATATTTCAGCAATAACTCAGAAATGGCGACGTTTTCACGTTTGTTTGAATGGCTGCATTTTAAAGAAAAGCCTTTTATTGTTAGAGAGTTTAGAGTAAAGACGTCTGAGCTTTACCTCCCACAAGTGCTACGTGTGCCGACACTGGATGTACAGTGTGGCGCTGTTTTCATTCATGCTTAAAGGAAGCCTGCGCTGCTGGAAACACCAGCATAGACCAGCAACAAAACCAGCATCAAACGCAACATATGCTGGGCTTGCTGGGTCACATTCTGTTGGAAAACAAACATTAACTTTGATTTTAACTTTTCACGCCACCTTAAAGCAAAAAACACGTGATTAAATACACTGTTAGCACTGCAGCTAGCTGTTAGCTGTTGACCAACATTTGAGGTTAAATTTAGCCTCTCACTAATTAATTTGCTACCTATTAAGCTACAAGTGTACAGAGCAGAAGACTCCCCAGCTTTCCTACGTCCTCAGCAGACTGAATTAAGGCCACTGAATGTCTGGAGGGTGCCGTGATGTTAAACTGGCCCTACAGGACCGGATTTAATTAACCGCTGGAAAAGCAGCCGGACTGTACGAGCTTACTGGTTCGAAGACAAGAAGAGCTGAGATGCGACGGCACAACTACATGAACAGATTGACTGTTTGGACGGGCGATTGAGTTCTTGTTCACAGATCAGGGACACGATTTCATTTAAATTTTGATAACTTAAAGGAGGAGCGACGGATGGAGAGGGAGATACGTACCTGACTGTCAGAAGTAGTTCTGGCATCAGACGTGTGCTAACAAGCTGATCCTCACCAGACAAATGAAAAAAAGGTTAAACAGTTAAAATGAACTATGAACCCATCGACTGTCATCAGAAGACACTTTATCCTCTCGGGATCACGGATAACGTTTGAGGCTTTCTGTGTAGCCCGCAGATATCTGTCACCGTTTACAGTACGATTTATTCAACTTGAGACTAGAAAACTGAGTTGGAGTTGCAAGACGACCATTAATCTGAATATGAATGCAGATAATTCCAAAAAACATACTAAAATGTGACATTGTTGTCAGACGATAGCCGATGTGCTCCGCCTCTTTTGCTCTCGACACAAAGTTTCATGTTTTATCTCTTCACCTTTTTCCACTTTTTGATGTTTACATTGTAAAAACACATCGATGGAAACTCACTTCATGGTTCATTGTGGCTTCTTTGAACTATGACTGTAATTCTTCCTGAAGAAAGTAAGAAAATTCTTACGTTTGATCAGCAAATGTACATTTTGTCCAGCTTCGCCTTTTCTTCTTTGTCCATGACAATTATCTTTTCCCGCCATTCACCAAATGGTTAAAGTTAACCATCACATGAACCACAGAGGTAGCAAAGACAAGAAAAGTTTATCCAGGACGTTTTATTAAGGTTGCTTTTGGACTTCTGTGCTGATTATCTAGATGCTGTTGTGTTTGAATCTAGAACAGAAATCAGATTGAGCATCTCACGCTGAGAATCCACTTACGATGTGACTGTGATGCTGTAGAGTGCATCTTAGTGTAAAAGTGGTGCAGGAAATGTAAAGTAGACCCTGATGCTGTACTCCATGTCCAAACATCCCTCAGAGAACAAACACATGTAGCATCATAAAATCGCTGATGGCTGAAGCTGAATGCCCGGCTGGATGAAAATCAGCGTCTGACCTTGTGACTGGACAACAGGCTCTTCTGCCACTTCTCATTACTGTACTTCCTCTTTAGAAGTCATCGTTCTCTATCTGCCTCCATCAGCGTGGCCTCGGAGGCAGCGCGGCTGAGGTTAATACCTACGTACCGCTCTGCGAGATGCACTCTGGGGCTGCATATCTATGTAATTAAAGCTCGTTCCTGCGCCAGATGAAGATATGAAAAATATCATTATTGCTTCTCAGATGAAGAGATACAAAAAAAAAAAAAAAAAAAAAAAAATGCAGCTTCTTCCTCCTGGGCGACAGCTCATTTGTAAGCAGGGTGAGAAATAAAACTGAGCCTAAAAACATCCAAATAAGATTCCAGATATTTGTATCGCTCGGGGTGTTCTTAATTTATTTGGGGGAATATTTTAAAAAGGAATTTATGAACATTTGACTTTGATAAAAAAAAAAAAAATTAGGAAATGAAGGAATCTTGCTGGATAATTTATGTCTTCAAAACAACAAGCTGTTGCACGTTTGAAACATGCCGATGCTAACGCTAACGAACGGTGGGAAACTCTCCCTCAAGCTCGAGCTGAACACACTTCAGGCAGCGTTAGCTTAGCTTGCGTGAATCACATCAAATGTACCCAGACGTTCATTAATGTCCCAAAGGATAAACTGTGCATATATTTAATGAGGCGTCCCGCTTTCTGTCAGCCACAAACTTAATGAATGTATAAACTATACTTTCTCCTGAAGGAGGCTGCGCAAGTATCTCTCAGCTGGCTAATGAGCATCATCGCTTAACGGCTAACGGCAAGTTAGCTTCAGGAGCTAAATACATACTGACAGTGGGCGAGGCGGCACGGCTTGTTCGGAGAAGTTCTCAATGTTAAACAGCCTGGAGGTCAGAAGTGTGTTGTTTTTAACAAAGGTCAAAGCTAAAGCTAGTCAGGGTTTTCTTTCTGTGTGGTTGTAACAGTGAGAAAGTGAGGTTTGTGTTTTAATATGATGATAAAGTAGCAGATTAACTGCAGGCATTTGAAGGATGGTATGTAACTTGTACACGTTTTGAATGTAGTTGGCTCGTCTCTTCAACGCGAGATTCATCCTGCCGCAGACAGAACCGAGCGTCCTTCCTGAATCACATTTTCCCTCAGAGTTTTTCCCTCGACCGACTCACCTCTCTCCCCCTCGTACCGGTTCTGACAGCAGACAAACGACGGCCCGGCTCAAACCCATCGCTCAGAAAACAGCAAACAACTGTTCCCAGAAAACTGTCCATCCTTTAAATACGAATGCCTCTGATTTATGCACCTGTGCTCCGTGGATTAATATGATTACAGATATTAAAACCTTGCAGGATAATGACTTATGGTAATTCCAGGCTCATGAAAGCTTTATCAGACTCCCAATTAAACATCATTCATAATCAGCTCCTTAGTACACAGATAGGATGGATTTGTACCCCCTCGCAGCGCCGCACCAGATGGCTAATATTTGGGTTAGCGGAGTGACAGGAGGTCTATTAGAGCACCGACACTGACATTAATATTAGCGGAGTAATTGCAAACCTATGGCTTAAACGGTAATCAGAATAATATCGCACATGAAGAAGGTTAAGCAGGCCCGCCATACATAACGCTGATGTGATACAATCCACAGCAGCCGTAGAAAAACAAACCCTGTGTTCATCAGGCGTTCAACTCAGTGTCGTGCTGACATTTAAGAGGACGGCAGAAGAGGACAGAAGAGGACATGCAGTCCAGTTCTAGATAATGTAGATATGGACGTAGAACCAGGCGGATGTCAAACTGCAGCGCAAAACTTCAATTAAACAGACGCACAAAGTTCACGCTGGAATTTTATATCCTGACACTTTAGCATTTAGCAAAATACCAGTTCCTGCAGTGGCTCTGAGAACTCACAGCACTGCAGCTTAAGAAAACACATGCAAAAAGACAAAACACAAGCAAAGTAAGAAAACATCTTCATCTATTTGACAACACATGTGCAGCATTTACAAAACGTGCTGCAAAGACCACAACGCAACACATTAGAAAAAAGCGATGCAAATAGATTGCAACATAAGGGAAGTGTTTCCAGAGGACACTTAAAAGTGATGCACACGTCCAGGCATGCTTGTTGTTGATGCGGATTACTGTTGCTTTTTATCTTATTTTCCAACACCACTGATGGAAAGAGAACCTTAATAACGCTGTGACTCAAAATCTGCGTCAACAACAAGCGTGTTCAGACATGTGCATCACTTCTAGGTGTCTTCTGGAAACACTTCCCTTCTGTTGCGATCTATTTGCATCGCTTTTTTCTAACGTGTTGCATTTAGGTTTAGGAAAACATCTAATTTGGGTTCAAATAACTCCATTACTTTTGTGAATTCAGTTACAAATCTAGGAACATTTAACTCGAGTTACATCCGACAATAAACTTCACTGTGGGTCATAAAACAACAAACCTGTTTTCACAGTCGATCTGTGAGTCAGTTTCCTTCAAACATCTGGATAATAAACACAACCTTGATACAGCTGCACAGACTTTATCTGAGACTTATCACTTCATTTTCTCTTTTGACGGCATCATTCAAACTACATACGTCGTCTTTAAACGTGTCGTTTGTACATTTTGTGAGCAGCTGCACTTAAAACTCGCTGGGTTGAGGAACACACACGACAGCAGAATACTGGATATTTCTGTACGTGCTGCTTTATGTCACATCACATGACAGGGATCTGTGTTCTTGTTCTCAATGTTTAGACAGTAACATTGCTCACATTTATACATCAGACGACCATCTTCGTCTCATCATCTGAGATATGAAGCACAGCTCTGTTTCCCCGACCTGCGAAAAAAGCAAAAGCAAAAATATTTTTACCTCGACGTGCACAAAAATAGATATACTGAAGACAAAACAATCATCTGCAGCTGTGTGTAACGTCTGTCTCCGCGTGGCGTCGGCGTGTATGCAAATACAACTTCATTAGTTGTGGAGATCAGCAGATTGAGGTGAGGGGACGACGTGTTATAATAGAATGGAAGGCAGATGACAGTCCTATTTCCTTTGAGACCTGCTCACCGTCCTCTATTATATTAAACCAAATCAATTATCCCAAAAGGCAGCATGCTATAATAATAGGAAGCTGGGTGGGCATTTTTTAAACAGAGGAGGCCGGCTGCACACATCCAAACACGCCTTGTGCGATTACAGCGATGAGGGCATTGAAATCCTGTAATTGAGACACGCAACATTATGATTGCAAACTGATTGAATATAATTAGCCGTGGCTTTTACTTTGTTTGCTTGCTTCCTTTAATTAAAAGATTTTTTTTCCTCCTTCCTGTTCTGTTCACTTCGTCAGAGTAGATTCACATTATGCAGGGATGTTTGATACGTGATTAGCTCGGTAAGACCCGCTCGGATAATTAACCGTCGAATCGTCCTGAAGTGTGATGCAGTTGCCGAGCTCGTTTAGTTTATGAAGGAGTCGACGATAATGTTCACGTTTACCTGCAAAATGTGAGTTCAGCTTGTAAAACAGCTAATGTGAAGACGGGTTGATATTTCCAGCAGCTTCATGATGTGGTTTACTGTGAATACATGCTGTAGTTCCACCTCTGTGTGTGATTACAGTCGTTCTTTACTCGGCTACAGAGTTGTGTCTTGACACGTCTCTTGTATTTCCACAGCCAGCTCCCGAACACACCGCCTGCCTGCCTGCCTGCCTGCCTGCCTGCCTGCCTGCCTGCTGTGAATATTAAGTCCATTCTCCTCTAGTGTCTCTGTGGGTGTGAGGCCTTGTCCTTGCAGAGCAGAGCACACTCCATCCCTGACAAGGGCTTCGCTTTTATCACCTGATGCTGTGAGAGCCAAATGAGGGTTCGGCCATGTTCAGCCATTTATCATCCTCGATCAGCGAGCAGCCACGGGGGCAGAAAGGACCTTGGCTGCGTGTTGGCGCTCTCCTCCTGCCATTTGTTCTTAGAGTCGACCAGGTTTAGTGTCACTGTGGTCCGCTGCGTTCTCTGCAGGGAGAAACAAACATCAGCGCTCCGGCTTTGTTTGCACTCGGCGGCGCTCGTGTCACGGGCCTCTGTGCACACACTGTATCTCGCACAAAATACTGGCTTCAAGGTAAAATAGATGATGATGATGAATGTGGCAAATATGGTTAGAGGTGCGTTAAATGGGGTGCTTATTTATTTTTTCTTCCCCGACATCCACCGTGTTGTTCTCCAGCGGCAGTGCCAAAGCGCTCAGCTGAGGAAACGTCTGCAACTTCTAATGAATTGAGGAATTTGTATACGGCAGGAAAAAGAAAAGTTATTAGCAAGCATCATTTGACAAACAACGGTTGGTGTTTTGTGAGTTGTTCAATACTTAAATTGATAAAACCAGTTGAATAATTGCATAAATCCCCACAGAGCTCCAGTGACGGTATTTTTATTTGCAGTTTGATGGATGTTTGCACAGAAGTGGCCCCAGGAGGCAGCGGCTGGTCGGGTGAGGAGGTAAAATGGTTGCTTCCCTTCAAATCTTCCTAAAAATAAAGGGGGTGTGTTCCCATCTCCTTATTTGTGTTAATAAGAGGGCTGGTGGTGCCCTTTCATCAACCTTGTTCTGCACTACAGCCCCACTTGCTTTAGTAATGGCCTGTTTGGACCCGACCGTCTGACATAAACTCTCAAACCGTATATTTGCTGTCGCCGGGCTGGTGGAGGCGGCGGTGCAGGAGTGGCTTTGTGATTCGGTTTAGAGCGAGGTCGCACTTAGCGCCCTCCTTCACTACTTCCTGAGCGTCCATCCTGAGTGTGCTCTGGAGGATGTGCTGCTGTAGTGAACTGGTACAGAGGGAGCAGCGATATTTTCAGCTGGTCCAAGAACTACGAGAGTCGTAGTTCAGTTGTGCTTCACGTCCAATGTTTCCTCCTCTGCTGTCGCTTGTTTTTCAGTCTCGAGCCGCTCCTGAAGGACATTTCGGGGCTTTTTAGCCGCAACATGCTCTCAGCTGTTTGGTGCTCAGCAGGCAGAGCACCTCGAGGTTTAAAAGCTTTTTCTATGAAATCAGCTGCCTGCTGTGGACAAATCCAACGCTACAAGACACAAGAGCGAACAGAAATGGTAAAATTGTGGGTCGGACGGATGAACAAAGAGCTGAAACTCAGTATGAAGCTCTGCAGAGACGAGAAGTGCTGCAGGTTTAGGATGTGATTCTCTTTATAGTCAGTGTTTTAACAGACCCTTTGTAAATTTTGACATTGTCACATTGTTACTTGATCAAATTTACCATTAAAAAATATTGATTGTAGCTGCTTTAATCTTGTTTATTGACTTGTTTCCCTCTGAGCCTCCAGATGTTTGGCTCTGTGTTACATTCCATCTCATTTTAGATAATTCTATTAGCAGCAGCGGCTCAAATGATGAGATGAGCTTTGCACACGTTGGGAGTTATTCTTTAGTTAGTCTTTGTTTTCCTGTTTTTGTCTGCACAGAAGTGAGACATGTATTATTTATCAGTCTCTCTCTCTTAATATAATTGGTATTTGAACAAAGCGAATCCAATGCAAAGTTCACCGACAAACTCGGCATACGTGACGACACGTTAGTGACTTCAGTTGTCTGTCAGTGGATTTTGATTCTCAGCACAATAATCCTTTTGAAACTTGTTTTCCCAACTTTGGAACTGAATTCTCACACCAGACTCTTCATGGTATCATTTATAATCATGTTTTGCTAATGTTCTCTGTACTTTTTTTTTTTTTTTCCAAAGCAGCCAACCCCTCCATCTGCACCCTTCTGAATTAGAATAACAAAAGCTATGATTTATTCCCGCTCCTTTTGTACTTCTCCTCTCTGCTGCCTGTCTCCAGGAAAGAAAAAGTGATGCAATAGCCTGATATGAACATCTGTGCCGGTGTGGAGACAGTGCTGCCCAGATAAGATGCTCGCGAGTGCACCGAGGAGAGGCTTTATGGTGGGAGGAGATAAAGAGAACAGCAGGAGTCGAGGTGGCTGCTGCAGAAACAAACGTATGGGTAGAACTGCAGCTTCACTACGACCTCGACAGAAACACAGAAACACTTCCTGCTGAGAGCCTGCACGACTGTACGCTTTAAACACAGTACGTACAGCGCTTCAGATCGTCGTTTGTAAGGAGATGAAGCCACTCTTGTTTATGGAATTTGTGTTTGTGTGTCAGTCAGACATATGGCAGCGATGTGGAAATGTTTCACAGCACCCAGTCCCCTAAAAGGTGTTTTAGAAAAATGTAATCCACTCTCAGTGTGTGTTCCCAGAAGACAGAAAAAGAAAATCCCCGATGCATTCCCCAGAGTGTCGTGGCGAGCGGTAGCAGCCTGCTTTGGACGAGGCGGTACGGTTGTGTTGTTGTAACTCAGCTAGCAGGATAGTGAGAGCAGAGAGATCAACCTGGGTTAAAGATTACGGGACGTACGACATGAAGTTAAGTGTCGGTGCGTCAGAACGAAAGTGTGGAACCTCTGGACAATATGAGGTGCAGAGCAGTTTTTTAACTTTGGAAATCTGAAACTTCTCTACTTTCACTTACTTTCCGGAGTAACTCTACTCAAGACAACTTATGCTTGCTGCACTTTTTTAAGGTTTCAGTGCACGCAAATAAATACAATATTAAAGTACCGAGTACTGTAGCTTTTCTTCTCTGCAGCTCAGCTTTAGCTTCCACATTTGGCAGTGAAAACCTGAGAACAAGCCGACTCTCCCTGCACACACCTGACATTGTTCGGGACTCAGGCACTTTCTTTCCTTGTCACCGAGAGACAATTTGAAATAGAAAAATAGCATAAATGGAAGTGCTGTTCACCCAAACTGAGGCACTTTAGAAAAACACTTGAGACCGTTTCACCGTGGGGAAAACAAGACACTATAAATAATTGTATTGCTGATGTATAGAACTGAATGAAACCTCGTCTCCACAGGGAGCCGCCGAGGTGTCAGACGAAATTCAAAGAAGTGTCTGTTTCTGCAGTCGTCCGTAGAACTGAGAGTAAAGATGCTTCCAGGATACATTTTGTGCTCTTTCAGCTGCAACAAGCAGGAGGTCAAGTGTGCGTAGATGCAAACATGGAGCTTCCTGGTTATGCAGCTCATTAAATATGCTCATGTTCCCCCTCAGCACGTACAGACACATTATGATGATGTCACAGTTTTACGACCATAAAACCTCAGAATGCAAAGAGTCATAATCAACCTTGTTTGCGGTTCTTTACGTCCTGTCAACAGTTTCTCTTTGGGGAAAATGCTTTTCGTGCCACAGGGGAATTGTTTCTCTGCAGCGCAGACGAGCAGCCACATCGGAAACAAAAGCTGAGCAGCTCGCTTCAGAAACACGGCGGCCATTTTCCTCCAACGTCCTGCTCAGGGTGGGAAACCTGAATGCTGAGGTGATGTAATGCTGCAGTGTGTCAGGCTGTAGAAACATAAGTTTCACTTACACGTTTAGACAAAAGTCTCCCAGATGTGTGATTCCTTCTTTATTATCCCTCATCAGAACTTATTATGGACAGAGATCAGAGATTCCCTGCAGGGTGAGCAGAGATTTCTTGAGATCCAGTTCTCAGGTCATCAGGAGCTGTTCACACCTGTTTCCCTCAGCTGACTGATTTCTGACTGATTGTCAGCTGGGAGGTTATATAAGGAGGTTGCAGCTCCTCTGCTCAGATGGTCGAGTGTCTCCAGGGAGTCGACACCATCAGTCGGCTTTCTGTGTGAGAGTTTTCTTTTGGCCGGTTTCTATACATTTTGCTTCCCTCCCGTCCAGTACCTCCTACCTCACCTTCAGTTTTGAGTCCAATCATTTTGATAGAATCAGCAGACGGCTGTGTGTTTTATTCCCACTGCCACATTTTGTTTTCTGGGGAAATGTAACAGAATCAGTGCAACACAAACCGTCATGCACAAATTGGCAAACTCGTAGTGGTTGTTTGATGCTTGTTATAAAGAAAAGGACCATAACGCATTGAGTTCTCATCACGCTGGATTTGAAAACTACATGGGGAAACGCTGCTCCTGGGTGTGAACACAAAACAGTTGGGTTTAGTTGTTGGGGAAAGAATTGAAATTGCGTTGGAATTTGGCTCATAGTTTACAGATTGAGGGACTGGTGACTTCTTGTGGTCACTCAACTTGGATGAAGAATAAACACAATTCCTGTCAACTAGAAGGAAATGAGACAACAAATCTTAACAGATCAGTTTCTGACTGGTAATCTCTCAGGATGAAGTCTGCAGTGAGTCAAACCTTCACAAAAGGCCTCAAGCTGCTTCCACTCATTAATCAGGAGTCAGTCTCCTCACCTGCACACAGGTGATCTGAATCCACTGCAATCAGCCCAGAGGGGTTTTTGAAATTCAGCCCGGAACCAAAAAAAGTCTTGCGCAACGGGACTGCTACATCACTTTCTGACTCGGCTGCAGCTCATTTTAAACGTACTTGCCACGGTGTCTGAGCCACAGAGTAGTTTGTTTCACAGGGAGGCTCGCAGGTTTCCTGTCCTGCCCGTGATGCTCCTACAGGAGGCGTGCTGCGGCACAAAGCGTGCCTGTTACAGCTCGTGGCGGCTCATCAATAAGGTCGCAGAGCAGCAACACAGATGCTGGCTGAGGTCTCTGTCCTGGAGAGACGAGCTAATCATAGTCCCTGCAGAGAACAGCAGGGGAGCAGTCTGTCCTGACGCTCGATCTGCATACTGCACACAAACACACACACATACAGTCCTGCACAGTCATGTGTGTTCACATCAGACAGCCGCACGCATAAACATGTCATCAAATACAAGATGTTATGTAAGAGTATGAGTTGTTTCCTACTGCACCGCTTCTGTTTAGCTGCTGCTGTGTTTGCCCAAATAACAGTCTTAGTTAGTGAGTACCAATACATGAGTGTTTGTGGGCTCACTGCTTTTTCTGAAGTGCTGTAATTTAAGCGTGTGTTGCTCTCTCGCTTTCACAGATTTGAAGAATAATATGAGAGAGTTTGTTGCGTCATTGTAATTTTGTCTGGTATTGAAGGAGATGGATTTTCATGGAAGTGAAAGAGGATTTATCTGAAAAGATCTGAAAGTTTTTTTTTTTTTTATCGAGCAGTGTTTCATCAGACTGGAGTGCTCAGTTAGCTGCGGGACCAGTGGACCATTAGCTGACTGGAGTCCGCCTGGACCAGGACTGTGGATCATGTGGGGGTTCAGCTTATCTGGGCTCAGCTGCCTCTCGGTGAACAGTGAGACTCTAGACTGCACAGAAGATATTAGCCAAAAGAGGATTTTGGTTTTAAAATTGAATAGTTTCATAAACAGCTTGTAAAACCAGCGAGCTCCAGATTGTCCACAAGGCCGACAGACTTGTTCTGTCCAAGAAGGGATGAGGTCCGGGGTGGAAGAACGGATCAACGCAGCATTATCGGACCAACGCCGGAGCATGCTGTTTGTTTTCCGAACAGATTATTAAATCGATTTCCTTCCCGGCGACGTCTCTCAGCTGTGCAGAATACCAGTCGAGGTCTGAAAGCCGACGCGTGCTCATCACAGCGGCTGAGCAGTCAACAAAACCTGTGTCCCATGAAAACATTTTTATGTGAGGTCTGATTCAGTTGGTTGTAGGGAAATCCTCCCCTTGTCTGCTGTATCAGTGTGTAAACCAGATTAGAGGGGTGTGTAAAGGCATAAAGGGGACACAACACGCTCGCAATGTAATCCAATCAGCAGTAAAACACTCCCAACCATGAACACGCTGTTAAAAAGTCCAAGCTCAAAGAAAATATAGACTTTATAAAAGCAGAGACTGGCAGATGAGACAGTTCAATAATCACACACACTCGCCAACTATTGTCTCCGATCCTGATGTGATATTACACAATTCACGCAGCAGAGAAATGGTTTTTATATGGATGAGGATGAAAGCTTTAAGGGAATGATTCATTATGAGGACGTTATATCAGCCGTGGACGTGCAGAATGAGTCTTCAGCTTATGATTCATTAAACAGACACAACATGAACTTCGACCACTAGTTCATCCCCGACTTATGGGGGAAATAACGGAAGTTGATTCAGTCTTTTCTTTATGATAAATGTCTGTTCAGGAGAGCCACACTTGGATATTGAATACTTTACCTGCTCTCTGTGATCAATACTTAATTACACCGGCTTTTCCTGGTTTGGTCCGGGGGAAAAAATGGCTTGTTTGAGAAGCGAGAGCGACCCCGGGCAGGCTTATAGAGACAGAAACTATTGGAGTGATCAGTAACCATGCATCATTACTCCGCAGTCGATGGTAACAAAGTGTCTTGGATCTCGCTTAACGACATTAGAGGCAGAGAACTGGGGAGAGGGACGGCAGATGCTTGGGTTTGTTAGCCAGGCCGCTGCTGATGTAACCGTGTTAGCTCGGCCACCCCGGTGCTATAATGTGCCTGGCGAAAAGGAGACAAGACGATTAATAATCCCGGATCAAAACGTATGCTTCTGCTTACAGCCCGAGAGAGAGGCTGCTTTTTAGGAGCTTGTTATCGATGAAAAGAATGGATGTGCCACGTTTTTATTGACCCGAGGGAGGAAAAAAAAACACTGGAACAATGTTTCATTTGACTGTAAGTGTACAGAGAGTCGTCACGAATCCATCAAGTTTCATTTGGATGCACGATTACAGTGTCCTGCTCCGGCTCCTGATGTTGTAAATGACATAATCATCATAAAGAATAATCTGCTGAAAATGTTTTGTCCATTTCGTTCTGTTCTGTTAATGTGACGCCTTTTTTTTTTTTGTGTCTATCCTGAGACGATGTGATTTGTGTTTTCTGGCTACATAAATAAAACTGATTTGATTTATTTGACGCTGCAGCTCAGGAACAGCTGTTTGACTGGTGGTGGGTAATTCTGTTTAGTCATGCAGGCGGCAGTGACCTTTCCCAGCTCCACCGGTCCGGTCCGGTCCGGTCCGGGCTGACATATCGCTGCAGTCACTGGACGGATGCCGTGAAACGCGCTGCTGCCTCGTGAAACGAAGCCTTCGGACTCGACCCGCCGGTCCACCGTGTCACTGTCGCCTCTCCGGTCTCTTGTGTGGTCACATCATTAGATTACAAACGTGCCCTTCACACAAAACAACTCGGTGAGGTTTAAGTAAAGATCATGTTTTTCACTTGAAATAACATCATCAAAACAGTCAAAACTGGATATTTGAATATGAAAAACTGCACCTCATCTTATATCATAGTTAACATTTGGAATATTAGATGGATTAGTTTGTACTTTCTTTGCATCAGATTCTGTCAATTACATTTTTAAACTTTGATTTCTGTTTTCGTACGATCTGATGCTCGTCTGTCCGTCCTCGGAGAGCGATCCGTCCTCTCTGACTCCTTCCTGAGGCTTCTTTCATCTTCCTTGTTAAAAGGTTTTTTTTTTTTTTTTTTTCCACTATGGTGGAAATAAGTTTCATCTCACTCATCGACGGTCTGAAGACGGAGGGTGTCGCTCACTGTACAGATTGTACAGCACACTGAGGCGATGGGATTCTGATTTTGGGGCTATATGAATAAAACTTATCTGATTTTAAAACAAGTTTATTTGAGGACATTACTTTGGGTTTAAGGATTACTTTTGTTAAGGTGAGTTTATGCTTTAGGTTCCAAATGCGCGCACACACAAAAAAGCAAACTTTTTATTTTAACAAGCTGAGAAAATATAAAAAATCCAGGGGAGTTAATAAAACCAAAATGAGTCATGAGGACAAAAACGAAGTGCAAAGAAAAAACAAAGGGAGTGAGGACAAAGACTGTCTACGGACACACTAACAACAGGGTGAGGAACAGGTGAGGTGAGTGAGGAGGGAAGAGGACAGGTGAGGAGGGAAGAGGACAGGTGAGGAGGGAAGAGGACAGGTGAGGAGAGTGAGGAGGGAAGAGGACAGGTGAGGAGAGTGAGGAGGGAAGAGGACAGGTGAGGAGAGTGAGGAGGGAAGAGGACAGGTGAGGAGAGTGAGGAGGGAAGAGGACAGGTGAGGAGAGTGAGGAGGGAAGAGGACAGGTGAGGAGAGTGAGGAGGGAAGAGGACAGGTGAGGAGAGTGAGGAGGGAAGAGGACAGGTGAGGAGAGTGAGGAGGGAAGAGGACAGGTGAGGAGGGAAGAGGACAGGTGAGGTAACGAGGGGAAAAACACAGGAGAACCTGAAGAGTGAGAGGAGACACAGGAGGGCAAAGTTTTAAACTGAAAGCTGAAATGAAACAAAACCCAGGATCATTTTTTCACTGTTTTCTAACAAACTCATTGAGGGAAAAATAAGTTGCACACTTGAAGGTTTTATTACCTAAATGAACATTTACTGTCTCCATGTCTTCAGAGTGTCTGAGCCCAAAACCTCAACATGGAGGTGATTAAACCTTCAAGTGTACAGAATCAGATCAAACTTTATAAAAAATTACTTGTCACGGGACTGCAGTTATAAATTAGCTCTAAGCTAACTCATAAATGATTTAATTGCTAAAATAACCAAATGGCCTTGAATACACAACATTTACACGAATGTCAGCTGTATGTTGTGTTAGCATGCTAACACGCTACATTACGGATCCTGGTAAACATTACACCTGCTGAATAGGCCTATTGGTATGTTAGCATTGTAGTTGTAAGTAATTAGCATTTATCTCAAAGCAGCGCTAATGTGAGAGCTGCTGTCACGGCTGCTGACTCCCACACGTCGGTCTCAAAAAATAAAAAAAGCTTAATGTCGTTAATGTGCTCTGCATAAAAACAGCGAGCTACGAGACTTCAATTAACTCCACAGTTACCTCGACAAGTATTCAACCTTGAGACTCTGTCAGTCTGCTTTTTACATACTGACCTCCACACATAATATACCTGATATGACTCAGCCTCCCTGTGAATAACATCGCCGCTAAATTTGAACAAATCACCACTTAAAGAGGAGCTATAGTGGAGATTATCCCTCCCATCAACCTGTCCTCTTCCTTCCTCTCGTTTCTCAAGGGCAGCGGCAGGTGTTAATAAGACTCATTTAGCACAATGCAGCAAACGAAGGCTCACCAGAATGCAAAGATAATGAGATAATGAGATAATAAGATTGCTTTGAAGTAGATAAACATCCAGTAAATATTCCTGGGCTGTCACAGGTGTTTTCTGCAATACAGCGTGTTTAATCAGTGCTCATCGACATTCACAATGCAAACTGTTCGTCCTCTCGGTGTCTGAGGGTAAAAGATGCGTCTAACTCAACTCTACTGTATATCCTGAGACATTCTGAGGAATAAAACCAGTGTTTCCCCACAGAAACTTGTGTCCACCCACAGAATCCTGTTGGTTTTTATTAGCTTTCTAATTTCTCAGATGTCTTCATGTGTTCTTTTGAATGAAGCACGTGCTGTTAACTGAGTTATTTTACATGTCCATCAAAGGGAATGAGTAAAGATCCTCTTGGTTTTTACAAGCGGATCGGCCGACGTGAGGGGACGGCGGTTGTCTCTGGCCGAGGGCTAACATCTACGCCCGTATCAGATCAATTATAGATTAAAGACTTTGGTTTGTTTGCTCGCTTTCTCCAGCACGTGTTCAGTGAAGTGAGTGATTCATGTATAAGAAGGCGGACATTAAAAAAACATGTGCTGTGCGTGTGTTAATCCCTGCAGCGGGCGTGTTGGCAGGTGTACATATATGCATCAGTGTTGGGAGACCAGAGCAATCAGAGCACAGCTGTGATGACCGCAGGTTTGATCAAATTTAAAAAAAAAAACAAACTGAGATTCATCGCTCAGCAGCTTCAGCAGGAAGAACTCCGGGCAGAGCGCGCCACCGTCCACCTCTCCCAGCATTCCTGGAGAAAACGCACCAAGCGGTCAGCTCCTGTCGAGTCGATAGACTTTTAGCAACCACGGCTACGCTTGTCAGCTTTAGCTGATTGCCTGACATATTTCCTCAGTGTCTCTTGGCTCATCTGCAGTTGTCAGTTCTCCAGACGTGGCTGTTGAAGCCATGCCCCCGGTCGTTCAGTTAATTCCCTGCACAGCCTGTCTATTTTTTTTTCTTACCTGGACTGGGGCCAGTTCTGTCAGTCCTGATGTCTCCATTGCCCAGAGTGGCTGTATCTATCCGGCTCTGGCCTCGGCACATTACACTTTCTCTCCTCTCCTCTTCTCTCTGTCCCTTTACCTCCCTCTTGGGTCCCTGACCTCTCTATTTCTCTCTGTCACCCCCTCTTCCCCCCTCTATCCCATCTTTCTTTCTTTCATCCCTCTATATTTTGCCCCTCAACTCCTCTTGCACAACCTTCCTCTCCCTGTCTGAACTTTTGCAGCACTCCCAGAGGTACTGCAGTGAACAGACAGCAGTGCCATATCAGACACCGTCAGACACATGGAGGGATGCTGAGCGCCAACGCTGGGTGACTTCACCTCGGCAGCAGAGTACCCGTGATGCATAACCGATAAAGACGTTACGGGACGAAGGCAAATTGGTTGCAAGTGACATAAAACACTCGCTCCGGCAGCTCGTACAGAAGAGGTTGTTTTATATAAACATCAGACTCAGTCAAATTCGGCCTCAGCCGCTCTGTATTCTCTCTCGGAGTAGCTGGCCTGATGCAAATCGATAAAGTAATTTTCCCCCAGACTTGTTGTAATTAACAATCTGCCATGTGTGCTCAGGGGAACTGTGGCATTTGAATAGAAGCGACTTGCAGCTGCCACTGCGACGCCTGTGATTTAAGAAGTTTAAGACAGGAAGGCGCGGGGAGCTCTATATGAGTAAGCATTTAACACGGCCCACACACTCCTTTCGCGATGCTTGTTATATAGTGTGTACTCTTTTTAAATCTGATTCCAGCTGACATAAAGGGCTGACGTCTGTATTTAAGTGGAGCGTGGGTTGCTTTTTTTTTTTTTTTCATTGGGATTAAGACGCGATCCCTTCAACGAACAAATTAACCTGGTAATTAATCAGAAAGCGCCACCTGTAGCGCGTCGTTTAGTTTCTAATACACAGACGATTATCTTTTTCAGCCTCTTATATGGACTTTACTGAGCCATGCAAATGACCACAGTTTAGGCTTCCAGCTGTTTCGGGGGATCTGAAGAGATTTTTTATGTAATTACATGACGAATAAACAACAGATCAGTGAATACCAAGGAACTCCATTTGATTTATACAGACCAAGGCCAAGAATCACAGGATGATGAGCAGAGATGTCATATTTTGGATTTAGTCTTTAGTAACTGACTTTTGCAATTGCTAAAATCCATTGATACCACAAATTCAGCCCAGAGGTCACGATCAGGAGGCAGCCTGCTGTTAGGTGACTATAGATGTTAGACTGGACACCTAATGTTTGCACTTTTGACCAAATTGTAAAGTTATTCACGTCTTTGTTTGGGGGAGAAATGACACAAACAAGTGATGAACATGTATGAAGGCTCCTTCATGTGATGTGAGTCATCATGCACATCCACTCACCTTCATTATTCTGAGCACCGAATAATTCTGAGTGTGTGTGTGTGTGTGTGTGTGTGTGTGTGTGTGTGTGTGTGTGTTACGGTGGAGGAAGTAAATGAGCACTGAGTGATTCTCGTCTCCAACTGCTGCTGCTGCTCGGTCAAGAATGAACTGGAGCTAGATTATAATTTAAAAACAGAGAACATGGTGTGATGATGATGATTTTTAAATCATATCAACGTGATATCACAGAACATCAGTCGCTGAGATGACTGCATGTCAGAAACCTATTATCACGGAAATTTTTATTGATGATAAATTAGATTTAGTATCTATTGTCTAAAAAGCGGCTGCAGAGACTTTTCCACTCCACCATTCGTCCTCCTGTGAGGGGAGAAACACTCATGAACATAAAAAGCTGCACCAGGCTGTCTGAGACGGACGAGCTGTGGAGCTGATGAAGGGAACGTTTATTGACATGGAATCAGCGTAATTATCCCGAGGAAGGCAAAGTGAATTCTAATAAGTGCCTGCATAACTTTTCCAGATGATCACTTTTATTTCCTCCACACATTTCTCTCTTTTTTTTTTTTTACAGGCTCATCAGTCCAGAAAGGCAACTTTTTTTTTCCCTCCCACCAGTGAGGAATAAGTAGCCACATGCCAAGTATGTACAGCCCACTTAACGCACATTAAATATGCTCTTCGCTCGGAATACACTGATGAGGTGAAGCCAGGTAAAAGCCATTATCCCCTCACCGATTTCTGCTTTATTAAATCCATGCCAATCACTGAGGAGGAGAGAGGAGAGAAGAGGAGCGAGGGGATTTTTGAAGCTTAGGGGCGATTTTCTTTTGCAAAAAAAAAAAATAATAAAAAAATTGGGCTTTGGCTCAAAACCAGAGATCCTCCCAGTGCTTTTGTACACACTCATCAGACATTCAGACGAGGTGATGTTGGAGCCATCCAGACATTAATGTGTGTAATTATCAGAGCAGCGGTGATTAATCGAGCAATCAATACGCTGTCATCTGTTGAGTTAATATTCCAGTCAGTTTAAGTAGATTTTTATACAAAAAAGTGAACATTTTCTGATTAAATGTGAATATTTTCTGGTTTATTTACTCGTCTTTGACGTTTGAGGACGTCATCTTTTAGATTTAGGAAACACTGACTGACATTATTCACCATTTTCTGACATGTTAGAGACCAAACAATTGAAAAGTAATCAACAGATTAATTGACAGTGAAAATCTTTATTCACATCTTTTAATAATCAGCAAATGACTAAAATTAAGAGAAGATTAGATTTTAATGTATTAAATGAAGGAAACACGTTCTATATTACTATACATAACAACAAGCTGTCAGTTTCAGACTGTTTTTCACAAATGACCTGAATATTCTGATTTATTTTACTGGATCATCTGGAGCAACACCAGTTCAGAACCCTTCACATCAGTTCTGAGTGGTCCGATCTGGCACCAGTCTTCAGTGACCACTCGTGATCGAGTCTCACTGTTCTGATCAACAGAAATATCCTCCATGTAGAACATTTGCTGAATTAACAAATGGTTAAGAATTTGTTGTAGATGTTTTTTTCCCAAAGTACATAAAGTTTCTTACGACTCAAGATCCCAAATTTAGCAAATTCTTAAGGGAGTCTGGTGAGTTTCCTACAGCGTCCAAAGAAATTGTCTACATACATAAAATGTGTTTTACACCGTCACAGAACATTAGCTTAATTTCCAAATTTAGTATAAATCAACTGAAACTGTTCAAATAGCTGCTAAATGTTAAGACGCACTTTAGACACAGAAGCAGACAGGCTGGAAGGAGGGAAATGATGAATGTATCAGTATCAGTGTGTAACAGGTGCAATATGTAAAAAAAAAAAAAAAAAAATGTCCACCTGTTCATCAGTTCATACTCAACACCAACCACTAGTTAGCATGATTAGCCAAGCATCTAGCAGTTGGAAGCTCGAAGCTAGCACAGATGCTTTGGACAGCTAGCTGGTTAGCATGCTAAATTCAGTAGGTATCCTAATTCAATACATAGACGTGACTTCAAAACTGTTATTCCTTCATATTCTGCTGATGACTGAAATTTTTCTTCTTTTTAACTTGAATTAAAGTGTCTCCTCACTCGGCATCAGTTCTTCAGGACGTCTGGTGATTTTACAGTCGCTGGATGAATCAGTTGGTTGAATCTGTGCCGTCACACACATCTGCTGCAGTCACAGACGGGTTAAGAGAGCGTGATGGTGCAGTTTGCTTTTCAGTGAATCAAGTGGAAATCAGATGACCTGTAATATGATACTGCGTGTTGAAATCAGGTGAGCTGGGTTCAGACAGACGGCCGATTTACTGCACAGCCTTAATCCCTTTTTAATGTCCAGATCTGAAACAGGGCTCATGGATTCCTTCAGTGTAAATTATTCCCGAGCTGCATCATTATAATATGAACGCGGGGGGCTGATCAGTGTCTCGGGGTGACGCTGGACGTCCCAGCAGCCCGTCTGTCTCCGTCTGTCTCCGCCTCTGTTTGTCCATTCGACGCGGCTCCTCTCAATAACCATATATGTGCCCGGCTGAGCGTTTATGGGATATTTTGAGATGATGTGTGAAATAGAGGTTTTCACTGCCTCCATAAAAGCGGAGAGTCCAGGTGATCAGTCAAATTTACGCCGGTGTTGAATTGCATCTTTCTCTCCCTCCCGTGAAATGAAGTGACCACCAGCAGCACTGAGGGATGTGACGGTGCTAGAAACCAGCGTCTATCAAGAAATACAAGGTCTAATTTGTTTATAGGTGATAATGGGCTCCATGTAGACGAGTGTCACTAATACGGCTCGTGAAATTGTTTGTGAAGCCAATAATCAACGTTCGCTGCAAAGATCTGGTTTAATTTGGTCCCGCTGGGAGTTCTACGGCCATGAAATCTGAACTATTGCCTCCGGAGAGAAGCCGCGCTCCGACTGGATTGCCTCCGCTGGTATTCGTGTGTGTGGAGGTTTAATTTTACCGCTGACATGAGCGATGACACGATCCGCAGACAATCTGGGAATAATGACCAGCTCGACGCTCTCCTCTGATCGTGAACTCACTTCACTCTACGTACACACTGAGCAGCGCTACCTTCTCTCACCTCCTCGCTCTCTCTTTGTGGTTTCCAAGTGTCAGGTCTTTCTGTTGATTGGCGGTTTGATGGAGTGAAACACAACAGTGAGAAGAAATGAGATCTGACCGTGCCCACGACGCCTCACTGTCCGCGAATTTCTTCTGCCAGGGGAGGCAACAAGAACAACAAACAGTTTCACCAAGACCTGGCAACCCGGGCCCGAACACACAAACAAGATAAACAACGTCTCGAGGGGTGAGCGAGGGGAGCAATGCAGGCTGGGAAGTTCTGTGTTTGTTCTCTGATCGATGCCATATATAGTGCATGAGCTGCCTGGGAACTATAGGCCGAAGTTGTGCACTTCTATATGAACAAGTTCAGACAAAGAGCACGATGAAAAGGAAAAAATATTAGAAGCACTGTGTGAGAGAGAGTTTCTCATCTCGGATAATAAGATGTTAGATGTCGGCTCGGATCGATCTCAGAGTTCAGCCGAGCAACAGAACGCGGTCGGGGAAAATAAAGAGCGAAACCCCCAAAAAAACCATTTTGATGACACCATCACATCCTTCCTCAGAGGTTTGAGTCCCTCGAGTCAACACCTCGGCTATAGCCACCGAGCTCCGCGAGGAAAATTAAAAGACAAAATTGCCTTCATAAATATTAATCTGAGCGAGGCAGAGGTTGTGCCCTTCACAATTATTCATGCTCTCCGGAGTGCATTTGTCAAGAGTAAACAGTATCCTCCTGTTTACCTAATGCAGAACATTCGCTAGGTGAGTGAGTATAATTGATGCCTTCATATTCTATTCTTAAGGATGTAATTAAACAGTCTGCTATAAAACACATTTATCTCTTCGCCCCGCGTCCTCGTCCTCTCGCACACACTCGGCTCCTCCACTGTGACACCCTTATCCGTAACTCAACAGCAGCGCCGGGCCTCACTTGGAATTAAAGGTGCAATGAGAGTTAATTTCACAGCTTTTCAGCGCGTTATTAACACTCCGGGGCCTGAGAGTTTACTGTAGATGGCCTCTGCCTCGCTGACTTTTTGGAGGGGGTAATATATTATTTGCTGCTTGCTTAAGTGTGACAGAATCATTAGCGAGCAGAAAATAAGTCAATAATACCTTTTTCTCTGCGCCTTTATGTGCTGCTGCTGTACCTGAAGTATGGATTACAACTGTCAGCCCGACTGTTTCCAGGCTCGTATTTCACACTGTTGGAGTGTAATACATGTAAAAGTCTTCTATGGACAGATGCATCATTTTATAAAGTGTGTGTCTATCAGGGGTTGGCAACCTTTGACATAAACACTGGCACGCCGGCGCCGCAGTGTTCCTCACTTTACGTGTGTCCTGATTTCATGTGTTTGACTGACAGCTCCCGCCGCAGCGCTGTAGCCGCGGTCCCGCCCACGTTGTCAACAATGGCAACGCCAAAACTAGGTCATCCCAGTCCGCCTGGACACAAGAGTTTGGCTTTGTGCTTTTGAAGGACTGTGCTGCGTGCACTTTATGCTGTGAGAATGTTGTCAGGTGTTAAATGTCATTTTGAGACCCAGCAGACAAAACAGAGTCAAATAATCGTGCCGTGTCCAGGTGTGATAAACTGCGCTGTGGTCTGAGTTTTGGTTTGGCTTCTCTTCATTATGTTTATGAAATGTTCAGGTGTTTTGAGTTGTGCTCTATGGATGGAATGAAATTCCAGGTATATTGGAAATGATTCTGTATTTTGTGTCATAATTTAACTTTGCGTTATTGATAACAGCGCACTAGATGAGGAGAAAACTTCAGACAGGCACTCCATGTCACAAAGGTTGCCGACTATATTTATATGTGTGGTATTCAACACCTGGTATATTTTATTGAAGAGCTGTAGAGCAGATGAACCAACCAACTGTCGGATTTTTGGAAAATCCAGTGAGTAAAATAACTGAAAGACTTAAAGCAGCTACAGAACTTTTCTTTTTTTTTTTCTTCTGGCAGAAATTCTTCTTCCTCTTCGTCTTCTTCTTTTTCGCTGCCACTTTCTTCTTCACCTCTGTATATGATGCAGTTGTGGCAGGAAAACAACATTTTGCTGTCTGATTAAGGAACCTTTGTTATTTATATTAAGTATAGACACAACTCATAACTTGGCCACAATGTTATTGAACATGACAAAGTAGTTTTTGGCCTCTTCTGTGACCAAATAAACCTAAAAACTGTATTTCAGTTCCAGAGGCGAGTGACCTCCACTGGATCAGCAGGTCTGTTATACACTTTGGCAGGAGACGAGGTTAAGACAAGCATTTTGTTTTTAAGGTGAGTGAAAGAAAATGTTTTAATACCATTTCCATGACCAAGGTCCTCCTCAAACGTGAACCTTGTGGTTATTATTCTACCATGATGACAAAAAACAATCATGTTTATATAAAAGGAAGTTGTTTTTGTGCATCGTCACATCATAAAACACAGAAATGCTTTGGGAAGTCACAGACAAATGATTTTGTCCTGCCGACAGAGACCTCGGACCAGAAAACACTTCTGTATCTCATCCTGCAGAGGAACAAAGCATTTTGTTTTAATCTGGAGGATTTATTGCACCTATTCAAATCACTGAAACAGTCTCAGGTGTGGCCGGCAATTTAAAAGTCTCAACTTTTCAGCAACTTGGGAACCAGCGCGCATATTTACAGTGTCTGGAAGCGCAGATGACATTTTGTGTTCTGCAGTGTTCCAGGAGTATCTCAGAACGTTGACTCAATCAAAAAAGTTAGACAATTGTGACATTACATTTATCCTTCTGTCTGTTCTACTGTAACACACACACACACACACACACACACACACACACACACACACACACACACACACACACTTGGCTCCTCTCCTCTCTCTGTCCATCCGGCTTTAGGAATCAGGGGGCTAAGCTTTGCTCCGGTGGCTGGACTCCGGGGAGCTGCTGGTCTACCTGTAGACGGCCACATCAGATCTTATTCCCCTGCACAGGAACACAATCATACCGGGAGAGAAGAGGGAGAGCCGGCTGCATCCGTGGAATACTGATGAAGCCGTGGGGAATTTACAAAACAAGCTCAGAGAGGCTTGAGGAACACGGAGGCCGGGGAATGAATTCTTAAACGTACAGGAATCAGAGGAATGGCAAGAAGACTGGAGGGTGGTGTGAGGCGCGGCACAAGACGAGGTTAAAGCGGGAAATTATTTGACAACAGCCTTTAAGGTTGTTGTTGTTGTTGTTGTTGTTGTTGTTGTTGTTTGCAAAAGTTCTGTTTGCCCTAAAGAAAGATCAGCCGAAGCTCAAAGCAAATTCTGGTGCTTTTGAGACGTGCAAGTCTGCTGGTTAGTCCAGACGATTAAATGATTAAGTCATGTAAATTTGCACGTTTCGTCACTTACCCTGACATCTCATGCAGACTGTAACCTTTAGCATCTTCGTGGTGAGCAACTGACTCAGATGTGAGCACATCCAAACAACGGACCTGCTCCAGGATCTGAACCCAGGAGACGGGTTCATGTTCAGTGTGAACGCAAACATCAACAGTCTTTTTCTAAACCTAACCAAGTAGTTGTGACTAAACCACATGACAGAAAGGATGCACACAGATGTTACAGGGTACCTTGAGCATCTGTATGTGATGATGAGGAGCATGACAACCGGTGTCGGTATCAGATGAACCTTTCATGGAGCCACAATATCGGGTCAAAATTAGATTCATCCACAACTTTAGTTGATGACTAAGTGAAAATTACGGTGTTGGGCTTGCAAATGTTATAAACGCTCATCAAATTAGGTGGAGAACATGATGAACTTCACTCGTGAAACAACGGCTTTAGCATTGTGTGCATGTTAGCATGCTGATGTTAGCATTTAGCTCAAAGCACCACTGTGCCCCGAGCACAGCCTCAAGATATCTTTATACCGTCCCTGATGTTTGAGTGTAATATCAAATATGAGGTTTGACTTTTTCCTTCACCTGGTCTGACACAGTCGCTCTGAAATCGTACGGAGGCAGAATTAATCCAAAGGATAGTCGAGGAAGACTTATGGCCAGAGAGAAGCCAGTTCAGATGTACACCATCTGGTCGCCTGAATAGAGACACTGAATGAGGAGCGCTCGCTCCTCTTTCACAGCTGACATTAATAAGCCCCATTTGCTCCAGAGGAACCGTTCAGAGGCCAAAAGTAGAAGCCCGGTTGTACCGAGCTGCTCCAAAAACGTATCAAGTCTAACAGCGTGAATGAAAATCAGGTTACTGCTGGAAAAAAAAGGGGGCAGGTCATTTTAGAAAATCTGCACTCAGCAAATAAACATTTCAAAATACTGTAGTTAGTTTTTACTCCACCAGGATTTCTCAGACGGTCTGTTTATGTCTCCGGTTTCAGGTTATTGGAATAGTTCACACAGACTATAGAGCAGTCAAAAAAAAAATGCTGAGCCATTTTAGGTGAATTACAGTATTATTCTCATCTAATAGCTGGCTTAAAACCCTAATCATGCATGCTAATTCCTGGCTTAGTGAGCCTATGGATTATAAACCCATGTAATGTACAGTTAATCTCATATGCACTGCGCTGAAAATCCGCCTAGAAGCGTTTTCTCATCATCAAAAAATGTTCCCTCCTAATTATGTCTCCTGAGAGACAGAGAAGCTCAACTCCCACTTGAGATGAGTCCGTCCATACAGTCGTCTCAGGTTTGCTTGGACGTGGAATACAGCAGACAGGCCCTTGATCAAGTGCTCAGCGGCTGCATTTTAATCCAGATCCATATATCGGAAATGACGGGATACACCACCGCGTATTATTCAGCGGCTAATCGAAGTTGATCCCATCACAAGGCGGCATATTTCTATCTCCCTATTCCCTCTTTTATCTGTAATAATCAGTTCTGCTTTCTGGCCCTACACAGTCACATCCAATAACCAGTCGCCGCCTCTAAAGTTCAGTCGAGATGTTCGAGAGCATTTTCCCAAAACCGTGCCTTTCATTGAACTCGCAAACAATAGCTGAGATCAAATCGAATGTGACTCCTCTTCTTCTTCTTTTTTAGCGAGCGTGTGTGTGTGTTCTCCAGCGCTTTGCTGAAATATTAAAAAACCTATTAATTATCGGGAAAATTGGGAGAAATGAGAGACGGAGGGATTGAGGCCACGCAGATCTGAGAGAATACAAAGAGGCGAAAAAGAAAAAAAACAACACAAGGCTGGAATTGGCTCCATCCTCCTCCGACGCAGCTTCTCCTCAGAGACTCGCGATTGTTCTGCCCCTTTCAAAGCGCCCGCCTGTGGTCTCATTCCAGAGCTTCTCACATATTTTGATCAAATCTCAGAATAAAAAAAAAACAAAAAAACCCCACTACATTACTGCCTTCTGTCATTAGCAGGACTGTGTGACCTCGCAGGCAGGCTTTATAAAGAGACGCTGCTTGTTTTGGAAGCAGGAAGAAGGCATAACGTTACAACTGTCACTTGTCTTTATTAAAAAGTGGCTTAATGTGACAATTAGTAGCAATGTACATCAATTAATCACTTGGTTATAGGCCATATGAGAGCATATTGTAATGTGAAATATGAGGATTTCGCCTGTCTAGTAGTTTAATGTGCTTGACGATGGATTTCTTTTCTGTTCTGACAAACTGAATGATGCGACTTCATGCACGTTCTCAGGTGCCTCGCCGAGCAGAAGTTAACGTAAGATGAGAAAGTCCATGAACATAAACTGGACGTACATCTTGAATCATTCTGAGATGCTGGGCTGCGTTAAACAAGCCGTCTTTTCTAATGGAGAAGTTAATATGCAGTGTTCCCTCTGGTGACCATGACACTGCAGAGAGCTAGTAGATATATGACTTCATGCTTTCTGTGGCACTGATGCAATGTGAGTATTTTAAACTTTGAGTGTGCAAATGTCCAAAACCCGACAACATTTTGGTGACGTGTGGAACTGGATGCAAATTCAGGGAGTTTTTATGCAAAGTTGTAGCAGAGGAAGAGAAGTGAAGAGAGCGAGAGTGATATCTTATAGATATTAACGGCTGCAGTGGAAGTTTTTATGCAGATTTGTGGTTAAATTAAAAAAATAAAAATCCAAAGCTGTAGTGACTTTCGGGGTTTTGCCTTGCAAATGACAGCACGGAGAGGAGGTTATGCAAATAATGTGCAGCGACAAGCACGTGGCCCGGAAAGAAATTATTGATTTTTTTTTTTTTTTTTTTTATAAATTGGTGAAAAAACAATTGTGCAGAGGAGCTGCGTCTGTATGAAAATAATGAAACTGTCAGAATTCATGTGCAAGATAAATTCCTGCCACTGTTATTAACCGTGTTCGTCAGTGACGGCTGAGGCCAAATATGCAAATACTGTACATCTCGTGGGCTGCTGCAGTGTATATATGTACAGAAGTTTATTATCTTTTGTACACCTTTGGCCTTTTGTTAGATCTAATGAATTTAAATTACCTCACACACTCCATGTAGATGTACAGTGTATATATCAGCTATGGACAGCTCGCTGATTTATATTCCTGCAGTTCCGCGGGTATCCTCGGTGTCCTGTACCCTCGTATTCCCTGAAGTCAATGTTTGGCCAGAGAACAATGTATTGACTTCATCACTAATGCATATGCATATTCTGACATTTCACAATGCACTGTCAGTGGTTTGGACTCTGATTCTCCGCACAGACTCGGATGTGTACGCTTTCCGAACACACTGGTTACATTATCTCATCCCCTGTGATCTGTATCGACGGTAAGCACAGGCAAATTCCTCCTGTTAGATCCTGTACATTATAAAACACATTCTATTTGATATCTGTTATATCCACTATAGCTTCAAAACAGCGGGCGTATGAAAAGGGACCTCATCAAAGATTCCCTCTGAGTCGGAGCGACGTTGCTCTTAATCTCCTGCTTTGCTTCTTGTCTCTGAAGCTACGAAAGGGTGGAACAAAACACTCTGTCTTCTCCTCAGGATATTGCTGCTTGTAGAGCTAATCAGGCTGGAAATGATGGCTGTGTGTGTGTGTGTGTGTGTGTGTGTGTGTGTGTGTGTGTGTGTGTGTGTGTGTACAGTATGTGCGCAGAGGCAAACCCACACAAGGACATGCTCGTTTGAAGGCCCTTATCTCCTGTCCCCGCTCAACCTCACCCATGCAACACATTAACCTCTTTGACTTTCTCCAACTTGTACAAATATATCAGCGTTTAAAAATGTGCTTAGAGTATCAGAAATGCTGTGTGTGTGTGTGTGTGTGTGTGTGTGTGTGTGTGTGTGTGTGTGTGTGTGTGTGTGTGTACACACATCTTATCTTGGGAGAGGACCCTGCTTCATTTGCACTCAGATAAAAGTGGCATAATGTATGTACATCTCCGCTGGTTTTCCCAGATGTTGTTGGGTTCTTTCAGGCTAACAAGCATCATAAGCTGGTCCCTGTTGACCACAGTGCTGCAGTTTATGGAGATTATGAAGGCATCGCTGCCCATCGTGAAGGTCATGCAGCAGTGTAAACTCAGCAGGAGTCCAAATCAAAAGGCAGAACAGGGTGGTGGGGGATGGAGGCTCTGCCATGATTAACCATAACCGACCCCAACACCTGCACCTTCAACCTGCCTGACGTCTGACACATCCATAAAACTGAACGAGTGAACAGCAACACATTTATTTCCCATTTATGTTCTCAAAACTAGATATATCACCGTTTCCAGTAGAGCATGAGTGATGTAGCGTAGCACTTCTTCTCTCTTCTTCCTCTACTGATGAAGAAGTGTTTGGGTGTTTTAGTTTGGAAGTAAAAAACTCTGGTGTTCTGGTTGAGGCCAGCGTCCTGAGACTAAATCAGCCGCCTCCCCAAACCTTTCTTGTGACCTGTAAGTTGGTGCATTGTGGGAAATCTAGGTACCAGGCTTTGACAAGGTGGAAGAATGTGTGGAGTAAAAAATAGACGACATCACTGAGTCCAAAACTGTCCACCGAGTCCAACTGTGTTACTGAAGTGCGACACTGAATCAGCAGAGACTCATTTAAGTTGTGGAGGTTGTCATGACGAGTCCCAGAGCATCAGAGACAGAATCCTACCGCCATGGGAATAAACCCCCTCGTTTCCTCCTCGGTGGTCTCAGTGGTGGTCTTTTAAGTTCATTATCACTTCGAGCCACCAGCCAGTCACAAGAATCTTAAATCAGCCGCTGCCTGTGGTGATACTATTTTAAAAAGTGCAAGTTGTCACTGAGGACTGAGGATCTCTTACAAGCTGATGCACATTTACAGTCTCCTCCTCTTGGTGCGTCTGGGAGAATGACACTGACCAGAGACATCTCCCCGAGCGCCGTCCAACGTCAGATGCGTGTAAACTAAAGCGAAAGCAACTCGCCAAAGCTGACGCGGGTCATTTCCCAGCCTCTGAGTCAGCGACATGTTCCCGTCTCTCCCACGTTCTGCCTCCTTCTCGCAGGAAATAACAGGACAGCTCGGCGATCAGACACTTCTGACAGGGTGGCCGTGAGGTATTTAGTACGCGTTATTCACAAAAAAAAAGAAGTGGTGAGCACGGTTTTAGAAGGTGGCTGTTCCTAGAGGTAAACTGTTAGTAGTCAGATTCATAGAGGAGGCGGATTTGACAGATAAGAGGCTCATCCAGACTTTTTACATTCATAATGAAACACTATCCCGACAGAATCCTGCCGTTTTTTAAGCTGATATATTTCCCAAGATCATGAATATACAAAGAAAACTAACATAAAACAGACTGAGAGATGAAGGAATGTAAGAAGGAAAGCAGAAACGCAAGACAAAGACATGAAGAGGCTGTTAAATTGTGTTTTTTATTGCCTACCTCCAGTTATTAACAGAGGAAATGCAGCCAGATCTTCATGTGAACACAGCTGAGGTGTGACTTTTGCCATGTGTTGTAGAATCAGTGCTGTACAATGTTTGACACGCTGGAAAAAAAGTGGACGCCATTGTGAGTCGACGGGAGGCGTGAAATGAGACGGACAGGATTTGGACGGCGGGCGCGAGCGTCATTGTAAAGGTGTTGCCTTTCGTGCGACATGATTTCTGAGCGAGCGCAGATAGAAGCACGTCAAAGAATTTGGTTATTGCCAGCAGTGCTGCTCACCAGTGAATTATTTCGTCACGCTCGCCTACGGGTTGATGTCCCGCTGTGTGTTTCACACATAAAGCAAGAAATGTGAAACACTTGGCCATAAATTGTAACATGTATAGTTTCTGTCTGTGGAGTCTGAGTGACAGCATTCATGCAGTGCAAATGAAAGGATATTGATGTGATTCGTATATCTTGAACTGTTTGTCCGAGCTACTTCATACTTTGCAGGTTTGTTTCTGAAGACTCAAGGACGCGCAGTATCAAATTTGCGGCGGTTTGAACATGTGATGTGTTCAACACAAATACAAAAACTGGAGGTAACACTTCAAGTGTCTGTCAACAGCAGTATGCTAGCTAACGTTACCCTCAAGGGCGAGAATGTTTATCGTCAGCTGCTCTGGGATGGTACTGATGTAATCATCTGGGTTTTGATCATATTGGTGAATATTAAAACGTGTGAAATGATCTGGGTTTCTGCGATGAGTCTGTGAACGGTTCAGCAGAATTTAAGGAGAACTTTGATGCTTGTTTTTGTTTTTTCCTTTCATTCAGTGCTTTATAGGTTCTGGTGCAGAGAAAGTACTAAAAAAAGTCAGTCGGCACCGACAGAAACTTCTTTCTTGGTTTAGCTCAGCTGCTGTGTTGTCGTTCGCTGTGGTGGGTCAGGCATGTGTGAGCCGACCAATCACGGGAGACCTTCAGACAGCGGGGGAATACAGTGCTGCAGAACCGGGCAATGAAAGAAAACTGATGTGTTTTTCAAGCATTAAACTGTGTAAACCTGTTCTAGTAGTCACCCAAAATCTGATTTAATGTCATCATGAACCTGAAAATGAGAGTAACATGCCTCCTTCAGGACTGGATCTGTAAACCTCTCACATTACCAGATAATGTGCACTGAGCAGCTTGTTCTGAAGGGGCACTGACAGACTTCATAGAAAATGTTAAATGAGACATCTGTCAAGTATGAGGCAGCTCCTTTTAGCTTGATGTGACTCAGCGTTAGAAATCAGTCCAAGCTGACCATAAAAATAAAAAATAAAAAAAATAAATCTCAGAATGGCACAGATTTGGTCCCTTTAGGCCCGCGAGAAAAAACTGACGGCATTTAGAAAATGACTCGAACGCTTCAGACGAATCTGTGAGCAGTTTCCAGCAAACGCCATTCAGGAGGCGTCACTGTCAGACGAGAGAAGCTTCATGACAACAACTGATAAAAAGATTGTTGTTGCAGAAACTTGGTACAGTGTGTGACTGTGTGTGTGTGTGTGTGTGTTTGCTTTCTGGCAAAACAACTGGGTTTTGCACAGGAGTGGATTTTTGGTGTCCGTCACAACCAGCAATTCTGACACGGATCAAATCAATATCTGATCGCTCCTAGGTGACAACAGGCTGCAGGCTGTTTTCTTTACTGTTTAGATTTGCTGGTCATTGGGTGAAATCTCTGAGAGATATGAGAGGTTAACAATGGCCTCGTTAATGGACAGAACGAGCGTTTGCAGCATTAACATAACATTCACGGTATAAAGAGGGCAACCGTACAGAACCGCAGCAGCACCGTGTGTCGACTGGTTCTATAAACATGTCCTTGGTATTATACGCCACTGAAGCACAATATCAGCTTGATAACAGCTTTATAATAGATCCCACTGTGTTACCTAACCTTGTCTTTTTCTTGCTTAATGTATTTGTTTTAATATAATCTATAGAAATTCTCACATTACACACACGCAGTGTAGAGAGGAGATGAGTGAAGGGTGTTAGGGGGCTTCCACACATGCTACAGCGCCCAACGAGCAGTGTTAGGGGTCTGTGCTTTGCTCAAGGGCACCTCAGCAATGCTGATGTGAACTAGCATTCTCCAACTACTAGTCCTACTTGATCCAAGTGGGACTTGAACCAGCGACCTTCGAGTCCCTAAGCTAATCCCCCATGGACTGAACTATTGCCGTCCCTCTTTCACAAAATGACCCCATAATAAACCCGAGGCCAGGAAACATGGACACCTGTAAAGACTGTAAAGAGAGTTGGAGGGATAATAGGGGCCAATTTGATGGTGTTTGCCCCGAGGCACCCTGCTGCTGCAGGTCAGCTCAGACCGGGCAAGAGTGCATAATACATCCAAGACTCGAGGCTCCAGGCAAAGCATGTCTACTGTTGGCATGTCATTGGTTTATCTGTATGTTCTTAAACTAGACTTGTTATATTATAGTCTATAGTAGCCCTTTTTACACAGCAATGCCACATTAACTGAGTGGTGGTTCGCCAATTCTCTACCGATGGTGATTCACACAGAGTGAACAGACACTGTTTGAGTTGGCAGGACAGTCAGGAGGACAGACAGGACAGATGCTTCTCCAAAGTACAGCTGTGGTATTTTTTTTTTTCCTCCCATAAGTTGCCAAAGACAGTTACAGTTCCTACGTTACTGTGGTTTGGTCCTGTAACGTTGCTCAGTGGGACATTTATCTGTATTAAGTTGAGTGAAGGACCTGTGTAGTTAACCGACCGTCCGACCGACAAGCTCCCCCCCTCCAGCTAATCCGTTCACACTGGCTCGGTTCACCAGTAATGCGGCCCTGATACTACCTAGAGGGGCGGATCAGCGCCGGAGCAACATTTCCCCCCTCGCCGCATCTGAAACTTTCACACAGGAGGATGCGGAGAGTTGGTGCAGGATCCCTGCATGCAAACGGCAGCGTGAATGGGGCTAGTGTGTGTTTATAAATGTACAATAAATCAAAAAGAGGTGCTTTTTTCTGCATTCACATTAGTGTCATGAAACATATCTCCCTCCTTCTGTTCATAAATACCTCACAAGTCTCTGAGTTTGAAGGGCAGTGCGTTCCTGCAGAGGTGGAATCCTTCCGTCACATACTAACCCAGTGCCCACGTACTCAATCAGTACACGCTGCATACTGCCCACTAAATGAACAATTACGTATGCCATTACCAGCCAACCATTCACACTGAAGTATACTCCAGCGATACTTCCTCTCTGCATCACACAACTGGTGGCTGCTGAAGGCAAATCTGTTGCTAAAATGTGAAGTCATCACTGCTCAGGATCATGTTTCCCAGGATTATTTTAAAGCTAGGTGAAGGAAAAATAGGAAGAAAACCTGATTAATGATGCTGTTTGTGGCTAACATTGGATTTCAAGAATAAAAGATGAAGGTGGCAAAACTATTCCCGATGATATCGTGTGATATCCGTGTTTGTTCAGTGTTGGTAATCTCCAGTTTATAGGAAAACAGTGCTACAGCTAGCTAGCATTAGCAACATTAGGTAGTGCAACAAACTGGCACCCTCCTGCAGACAGATGATTGACTGGATGTTATCTATAACCTTTTTTTTATTTTAGAAATTGTAATTATTCCTTTATACTACAGGCCTTTAATGTGTTGCAGCAGTCATGAGGTTGACACACATCAGTAAATGATGTTGGATAAGGAGGAATAAATTACCAGGAGGTGCGGCGTGGCTGCACATCAGCACATGTCATTCTCTGTGAGCGCAGCGTCTCCTCTCTGCAGGGCCCTGACAGCGATGTTATGGATGATGAGCCCGGCGGTGCCACAGCAACAAGAAAATGGATGTCCCCCGAGCAGGAGGTGCAGAGTTGAAAGGTGCAATTTTGCAGCGTCATATCAGCTTTCAGCATCAGTTAATAATATAATAAAAGCCAATCAATGCTACATCAAGCATTACATAAATGTCCGTGCTGCCGCGCGGTTCTGAGAGCGCTGGCCTTGATGTTGTGACACTTTGCTGTCTCTCATCATGGATAACACACCCGGACCCTCAAATCCTTTTACGCCATGGAAAATCAGCCTCGTTTGTTTACCTCCAGGGCTGAGTTATATCTAACAATCATTCGTCACAGGACAGAGTGCCCCGTCTCTCCCTTTCATCTCGCTCCAGTTTGGCCTTGAAGTACGACCTGAATATGATGCTCGCACACACCCCTGCCTCGCTCCAATCCTCCGTAGACAGAACCGCACCATAAACATGCTTTTATTTTAACTCGCTCTGCCTTTAGAGACACAAAGCACAAACAATTTGCTGTTGTGCTTTTTCGTGGGTTTTAGTATGCATGAGGCGACGGAGCTCGGTAGCTGTGCTCCAATAGCAGAGAACAAATCAGGAGAGGATGATTGTTCCCACTCACCTTTCGGCGGTGCAATTTTAGGGACATTAAATGAAGTGGCAATGCAGAATTCAGAGAAGATAATATGAAATTTTGAAAGCATTTGGCAGTTTTTATTTTGTCACCCAAACCCCCCCTCCCCCTCCCTCCTCTTTCCCTTTCGTTAAGTGCAGCCAGAGGAGAGTTTGGCTAATGTGCGATGTCCCTAATGCGGACATAATGGGAGAGCAGCGCTAATGTTGCTACGCCAACAGTGGAAATGTCACAGTTGACACACTCGGGCTTAGTGGAACTGTAATTAGCCTAAACACAGGAGGACGACGTGGCAGAGGAGAGACACAAGGCTCGAGAGAGGAGGAGGAGGAGGAGGAGGAGTGTGTCGGGATGTGAAAAGATAAGAGTGACGACAGCGACAAAGCCACGCTGAGACCGATCCGACTCCTCTGATGCTGAAGCTTCTTTTGTCAATCCAAGAGTCTGAACTGGAGATGACTCATCAATTTGCCACACCAAATTACCCTGGCTTCTCTTTATTTTGCAACCTCTCGACTCCTCCTCATTCCACATTAACCCAAATTGCCTCTGCTCTGCAAGTTCAACATGAACCCAAATGACAAGCGGCACATGCGGCGCGTCGCCTCTTTTTCCGACTCATTTCACATTCAGCCATGGAAATTAAATCAGGACAGTGGTTTTTTTGACATTATTGTAACCCGGTAATGAACGCAGCAATTAGATGGAGGAAAATTAATTTAGGAGGGGAGGAAAAAAAAAAAAGGCCTCCAGTCAGATTTAAGACCCTCGAGCACATTATGGTGGTGATGGTGCTCTGAACCGGTAGGATGCTACGTACAGAGTCGCCACTGGGAGGTGATCTTTCACACACTCCTCTTCATGCTCTCTCACACACACACACACAGTGGCGGTGGAGTAATGCTGATTGATGTGCAGAGGCTTGGCCCTCTCTCAGCTGCTGGCGCTGGTAATTGCCTCCATCCTCCTCCCAATACGAAGCAGCGCAGTGCGAGAGAGGGAACATGTTTCCATACTCAGCCCTTCCAGCAGGGCTGCACACTTCCCCCCCCGAATCCCTCGCTGAAATACTCACCCAAAAAATATTCAGCAACACCGGAGTTTGACGTTTACTCCCAGAGCTGACAGCACCTGACAGCACCTGACGAGCGGAGTCAGGCTGGGCTAAATCGCCCACTTTTCTCTTTCCTGAGTTTTGGTGCAGGGCCTGGTGGGCCAGCTAACCTCAGGTGTGGGGGAGATTTGAACGGATATTTGTATTTCTAAGCCAGCACGAGGCTTCAATCTGTCTGACTAAAGCAGTTAATGAGGAAATATGTGTGTTCATGTGCCTCGCTGATCATGTGGAGCCTGAGAGGGGCAGGATTTAAGGTCTCAGAGAACCGTGTCCACGAGTCACTTTGTTTTAAAAGGCATGAAAGGATCGGCTCACTGCTGCAGCCGGACAAAGTGAGGGATGAAGGCTGTCTGTTACAGAGGCGGGTGGGGTTATACGCACATAAAAAGGTGTAGTTTCTGTCCTGTGGAGATTTATTACACATCTCCTGCTCACCTAACAGATGGGAGACTTGCTGTTTTTCTGATCTGTTGTCGTGTCACAGCTCCAAAAATGTCCTAATTTGAAACGGACGTGAGTGAACAGAACAGAGGCTCGCTTGTAGAAACGCTGCTCCATGGATGTGAGTATCTCCAGTTTGTGTGGCTTCATCATGTTGTGGGTGTAAATCCAACATGTTTCAGGAGAACTACTCGCACTTTTGTCTCATCTGACAGTTGCAGCTACGAGCAGAACATAAGCATGAGGTTGATGAGTTGAATGATGTGATGAGAACCAGCTTCACAATGTTGTTAATTGATTGCATGTGATAAAGATTCTTCTTCTTCTTTACTGGTTAACTTCCAGATTACAATTTTAATACAAAACATGTTATTAGCTCGGATTATCTGATTTATAACGCAGGATTATAGAGTTTGTATTCTGGCAGTCAGCCTCGCTCTGCTCCAGCATCCAGACCTACAATAATGTGGTGATAATAACGTCATGGACATTTCTGTAAAAGTACTTTCTGCATATTTACCTTGAGATACTTTTCTATTTTACTGAAGAAGATTTTGAATACAGTAGTAGTATTTTTTTTCTTTTTGCCGTGTGGTATTACAACATTTACTCAAAGTGGGAACAGACAACAACAAGTGGCAGCTACCAACAACACGGCACAGAATGTGGGTTTGTTTATGTATTTAGTCTATAAAGGAGATGTGAACGCAGATAGAAAATGGTGCGAGGCTGCCAGCCTGACTGCATCTCCTCTCAGCCTTCATTCCTCTGAGATGTTTCCCGCCTGGTGGCAGATTAAATAACACTGAGAGGGTTTATAGGGGGAGTTAAACTAAATTGTGTCATTATTTTCTACGACATGTGCAATTAACATTTACTCCCTAATGTCACATTAGAGCAACTTTTTTACTTTAAATAACAGCTTCAGAATTGTTATTTTGATGGTTCATGTGGTGTTGCAGAAACTGCAGGGAGCAACAAATCCTCCCAAATTTCTACATAATGTTGCTTTAAAAGAAAAGGCAGTTTCAGTGGTGCATGTGAACACTCTCACAGCTGGGTGTAAATAGAAATATTAAAGACAATATATGAGGGAAATGGATTTAGAGAAGCATTGATCAAGGCTCTATAGACAGTGTGACAGTTGGCTGCACCATGAACATGTGAGGCAGAAGCTTTTATTTTGAAGGAGCTATCAAACGCTGGTGAATGCAAACACACACCTGAAATCAATTCCTGGTGAGCGACTGGAGTACCGAACACTGTGCAAGATGTTTTTAATCTACTCTGCAGAGCAGCTGAAGCCCCGCCTCCACCCTCCATCCACCCTCCATCCACCCTCCACCTCCTCCCTTTTCACACCTAAGTACACATGGTCCACCAATTTTTTAAAGAGGCGGTGTAGATTTTCACATTGTTGATTTTTTGGAAAGCACAGAAGTGGTCGGACCTCCATCACCTCCAGTCTGACCGCTGGAAGGCAGCTAGCTCTGTAACAGTGTGCGACGCTCTGAACAACACGTCGTTTGAATCGTGTAGCGGCTTTAAATCAGGAAGCGTGGCACCAACAGTCACCTGGCACTCCGCTTGATTTACAGACGAATGTTTTACTGCCCAGCACTCGCTGTCATTACACAGGCAGGGGAGTAGTAGAGAGACACACACACACACACACAGAAGCCAACAAAGGAAGCATGCACAGAATATCAGGTGGAGGATGAAAAGGACAAAGGTGGAGGTGGGAGGAGAAGATGGTGGTAACAATACACAACATGCTCCTGACAGGAGGTCACGGAGGGGTGGAGGCGAAACGCACAGCTGACTCTGGGTCTGCTTTTCACACTTTAAATGATATAAGGACAAAAAATAAACACACACACAGAACTGATGATTTGTAAAACATGACTCCATGTTCTAAAGTTTGCTGCTCGCTCTGTTAAACTGCTCCCAGTTGGTGACCTCTGACCTCGGGGACGCAGGGCTGTGATTGGCTCGCAGCAGCAATCAGACGTATTGTCTTGCAAACAACGTATCTAATTTCTTTGTGCGCTCAGCTTTTACTTTATATATAGATAGATAGATAGATAGATAGATAGATAGATAGATAGATAGATAGATAGATAGATAGATAGATAGATAGATAGATAGATAGATAGATAGATATAGATATATATAGATATATATAGAAAATCATGCAAAGTGTGTAAAACCTGTATTGCTTAACTTATTCACTTATATGCAATCTTTAAATATTCATTGTTGCTTTTTTTTTGTTTCTATTTTCTTCTTTTCAGAGTGTAAAGCAGGTTGAATAGCTTTATATGTTCTGCTGTCCTTTGTATGATGTGAAGGCTAAAGGCTAATTTATGCTCAATGTCAGACACGTATACAGACCGGGCCCTCAGTTTAAACTCCTGTTTTTAAAGCTTACAGATGAAATGGAGCAGAACCACCTGAAATCACAGCAGCAGCAGTCAAGGCCTGACGCCCTCAGGACACAAAGAAGAGCTCTGAATAATCGCAGAGAGAGGTGGAAATATTGTTCATGGACGTGTTGCAACACATTTAAAATGTCAAAAAACAAAAAACCCCACACAATCTCACAATGTTAAAGAAAGTGAGAAGTAATTCCTGGATCCACAGATCAGCACCAGAAGTTAACGGGGGTCCACTCTGGGTCGAGACCCATCCTCGGGCCGACTTTTGTGGTCAGTAATTTTTTTTGTAGTTCGGCTGACAAACCAACCAACAAATGGACACGGGTGGAAACACAACCGCCGCGGTGAAGGTGATAATGCATTTCAACCCAATCTAAAGGTTCAGTGCAAAGGATTTAGTGTGCAGATTACCTCTCGCCTCACTCTCCCATGCAGAGGTTCCTCTCTAGAGCAGAGCAACATGGCGGACTCCGGGGGGAAGAGGTCCGTCTCCCTCTGTAGAGATCACCCGCTCATTCTGAGGCACTGAAAACACTCCTGGGTTTCAGGTGATCACACACACGCCAATGAAAACGCAATTATGAATATATTATTCCAGTTCCGCTGCCAAATCCCTCTTAATCCTACACACTGGACCTTTAAAGCCTCCGCTCCCACCGCATCGTTAGCTCAGCACACGTATTAAGACTGATAAGCTGAGTGATGATTGCAGCAATACACGCAGTAATCACAGAAGTTTTTAATCTGCTTCTTTTTGTTTCTCAGTCACACTGTAAACAGAAGCAGAAGTGATCGTGGCAGCGCCATGTTTTCACTCACCTCGGCCCCCCGATTATGGAAATGATTCATTATTCGTAGAAGTGTTTTTTTTTTTTAAATGTATTTGTGTTTTGCTGAATAGCAATTGAAATGCTAATCTTCCTGGTTGACTCTTGCCGTACATTACTGCACTCTCAGAGGCTTTTATCTGAGAGAAAAAAAAATAAAAAGGGGGAGAAAAGATTCATGAAAATCGATGTCTGACGCTGATAATGTTCCTCAGTCCCAACTTTGAGAACGCTCCTCGTAATGAGTGTCCTGTTGATTTTTTTTCTTGCATTTAATACGTTTCAGCACAATAGAGCAGACTGAATGAGTGTACTAAACTAAATTCTATCGTCTCTCTGCAAACACAACAGCGCGTTATGATCCGTTTCCTGGCTGAACCTTTTTAGGCGCTCGGTAAAGGTGATCATTATAATCAGACCTGCTGTTTTTCCAAGGTGACCCGTGAACGGTGACGCTGGACGACACGCCTGCTGTTTCATCTGACAGTGCTGTTAATTTACATCAAACCTTGTCTAATCTGACAGCCGCTTTTAGACCTTTTGTCTCGACAAGTAAATTTTAGACCTTTTGTCTCGACAAAAGGTCTAAAAGCTGATTAATTTTATCTCCATCAATTCTGCAGTTTTTCTTTAGTTTCACGGAGCATTTTAGCTTCTTTTAGCTCATCGGTTTGGTTTCTTTACGTTGCCTGAGGTCCAGTTAGGTTTTTAGCTCACCTGATTCAAAAGTATCTGGAGCAGCTTGGAAATGTCTCAGCGTCTACGTATAAATATCCAGTGGTTTCATGCTTGCAAATGACGGAACACAGTCTTGAACAGTCTTGGTCTCTTTTGCAAGTTGTTTTCAGGGATTTGTGCAAAATGTGTCTATTTTTGAAAATGAAGGTCAAACATGTCTCACTGATGCTTTACGGTCTTATTTTAAGCTTCTTCAATGGGATAAATGAAGTTTTTACATATCTTTTAATCAATGATGCATAAATCTCAATGAAACCCTCTTGATACTGAACGAGTCTCAGGGTTACTGACTCACTTTTTTATGCAACATCTGCTTTTAAACACAGGAATGAGTTTCCACACAGTGTCATGTCAGATATTTTGGGCCAGCTCTTCATGGAAACACAGCAACAGCATATGGAAGTGAAAGCTACTGTACACAATGTTTAAAACTCTTGGATACGCTTCCTTCTTGCTCAAGAGCTCCTTCCTTCCTTCTTCCTCCCTCTCGAGCTCCCTGTCGGGTTCTGAGCTATGTTCCTGCTTAACAGCGTAATCCCGTAATGTGATCAGAGGCAATTCATTTTTAATTACGACTTACGAGGGGTTCTGGTTCGAGACATGACATCATCTTTCTTCAAAGTGTGCTGTGAACACTTCAGAGGAGGGAAGCCCCCCCCCCCGCAACACAGCAAAACAATAACCCTCAGAATGGATTAGATGACACCAAGAAGCAATCTGGCTCTGATCAAGTGAATTCCATCAAAAGTTTGGAACGATGGCCTCAGAGACACACACACACACACACACACACACACACACACACACACACACACACACACACACACACACACACACACACACACACACACACACACACACTTGGAGACCGCGGTGTGTTTTTAAATGCAAACCCCAGGAGCAAACCTGGCCTTGTGAAAGGTTGTGCGACAGGAAACAGTCGATCACAGACCTTTCTTTCAGCTTTGCTCTCCTCTTTTTCTTCTTCCCTCCAAATAAACAATGGCGGTAGGGTAATGAGGCCCCTGGGTGTTCTGAGGACATCAGATGAGAAGGAGACCCGGCCACACAGAACGTATAAAACAAGGAGACGCGAGCAGAAGCAAAAAAGGGCCCGGCAGCCTCATTAGGGAACCATGAACGATGGTGGCAACTATTCATTTTCAGTGCTAACGACTGCTGTCCACCACACACACACTCACTCGCGCACACACACATGTGAGCACATAAATACAAACTTATAGAATGAGCTCGCAGCCACGCGCAAACAAGTCAAAACTCAGAGGACGCATTCAAGCACAGTGTGACGCTGCAGGAGATTATAATTCTTCTTTAATGGTCGGCAGCGAGAGGAAACGACAGAGCGAGGGGTCAATTAAGAAAGTAAGAGCTGCCTCGAGGCCCCGCGGTGCCACAAAGCACAAGAGCAGAAGATTCTGTCAATCAATTTGCACACTGTAAATAAGATTTTTTTTTTTTTCATTGTGTACTTAAGCCAGAACTGTAGTGCATAATAAACCCAACAACACTGACACCGACTCCTCCAATTACTGCTGGAAGTCATGTTTTAAAGGATAAAGTAGCTTCAAACGTGAAGATTTTCTGTTTTTATTCTGTTTTGTGTGGCTGTAAATATCTATACATCTTGGTTTTCAACTCTCATCTTGTTAAATTTACTTCTCAGCAACTCATTCAATATTCAATATTGTTGTAACTGTCAAGAAACACTATTTAAAACAGTGTATTGGTTTGTCTCTTAGCACACAGTCACTTCTCTTCCTCGCCTGTGGCTCTCAGGACAGAACACCATCGATTCCTAATGACACGAACGGACAGAATCAGCTGGTGTCATTAACCGTGTGTGTGTGTGTGTGTGTGTGTGTGTGTGTGTGTGTGTGTGTGTGTGTAATGAGGACAAACATGAGGACACACCCGTTGTGGCTGGAACTGCCACACAAGTAGTTTTGAATACTTGGTTATGAATACGTTGCTTCTGTCAGCTGTGGATTAATCCCAGTGAGAATGACAGGAACAGGACAATCTCTGCAGGATTGGGTCAAAATAAACTGTGGTTCTGAAGGTCCGTGTCACAGAGTGTAAAGCTGTGGCTCATCTTTGGACAGCTTTGTCAACAGCACAGTGGAATTAGATAGACTGAGAATGAACACGATCATTTCCTTGTTGGTTATCAGTCATTCCATGTGATTTGTTCAGGCCGTCCTCAGAATAACAACCACGTTGGTCGTCTGTTGACTGACTTTCTGGTTTGGTGGTGGCAAAGGAGGATGTTTGTCCAAGCAGTATATACAGTGAAGAAGCCTGCAGAGGGAGGAGACTGAGGACGGCTGGTTGGGTCAGACGAGCACAGGACTTTAACGTAAGAGATGCTGTTCGTGTCCGGGGTCCAAACAACAGTAACGAAACTAAACAAACTGTATCTGTACGCCGGTCCGGTGCAACAATAATCTGTCATTTTGGGAGAAAATACTTCTCAAATGTATTATTTTAAGTCTCTGCATGAAGGATTTTAAATTGTCCGACTTTGGCACCAGCTGAAGCATCAAAACAGACGTTGTGTTGCCGTTAATGGGCTGAAAAAATGCTTTGATTTCACAAAGATTGTTTCATTTTTCCAGAGAAGGAACTCAACAGAATATAAATGCTGCATAAAAAATATCGAGTTTCTAAACTGGCTCGTCACGCTGTGCAAAAATCCCCTAAAACGTGATTCTCTAAGCAGCTGGTTGAATGATTCATTTAGTCATTTCTCTCTTTAATTTTCAGGGATTTTCATGTCTGCTGGGCTCGGAGTGCTTGAGGCTCGAGAAATCCACTTTCAAGGAGGTCTGTTGACCTTTGAGGTCACTGAACGCAACACTGACAAATCTGATATCAGCGCGTGCTCGCTGTGAGCGAGGGGCCCTGACCTGCTCCACTTGAAAGCACTCGCGCCGTGACTTTCTGTGCTACAGTGGAAATTATTGAACATATGGACTGCAGAGTCATTCATAAAACAACAGAGGGATGTGTGGGTCGGTAAAAGACCAGCGTCTTGTTTTGTTTGCCTGGGGACGGGCACGCATGGACACCTTAAACACTTGCACACACACAAAAAAAGACACACACCTTCACACCCCTGGGTGTCTGAACAAAGAGTATTAGCCTTGGCAAACAGGAGCGTGCATTCATCAAGCTGCAGTCCAGTTTCATTTCCCTGTCAGGTTGGGAGCCTGAGCGCAGGTCAGGAGGAGTGATACCATTTCACCCGAGCTTCTGCATGTTTAATCCCCTGCTTTCCATCCCTCGCTCTCTTCTCGCAACACCTCCGTCTCCCTCCTCTGCCTCGCATTGTTCGTGTTTACCTCCTCCCTCTCTCCAAACTTCAGCCTTCCTGCCTCTTCACTCCATCGATCAATCCCTCTCGATCCCCTCGCCGTGTCCCTCCCACCCCCCTCCCATCAAATCCATCCACCTCTCGCTGTTCTTCTTCTTCTTCTTCTTCCCTCTCTCCCGAAGACAAACACTCCACAGGTTGGCCTCCGTCTCCTCCTCTCTCTCCCAGCAGACGGAGTGTTTGCACAGGGATTAGGTTGGGCTTTGTGCTGTTGAGGAAGGAAGGAACTAATCAGACTCTTATTTGTCATTGCATTCTGTGTCTTATGGTGAGTAGGGAACCTGACCCGCTGGAGGCTCACACACACACACACACATGCACAGATGCACACATGGCGAGCCGGGCCGAGCAGGCTGAAAGCTGAGAGCGGGCCAGAGGGAAACGCACACGGACACACACATATGTGCACACACGCCAGCCAGACGCAATCCAACACCCCGCCGGAGTGAGCGTGGGCGTGCACTCGCCCCTGGACCGCTCCGAGTTCTGCTGTTTGTGTGCACACGCCTGTTCCAGCACCGCCCTGCTGCTCTGGTGCCGTCTTTGTTCCCAGGGCAGGCCTGGGTTTTTTTTTCTGATTGGCTGGCTCGCTGTGTTGGGACATGTATGTGTTTTTCCTCATCAGCGGCGGCTCTGATTTGACAAATTCTGTTTTCCCCGCTGTCAGCAGGCGCACGAGGTCACGCCGGCGACAGGAGGCAGCTGCACGGGCGGGCTGCTCGCTCGGCGCTCCCCCTCGCCTGCGTGCGTGTGTTTGCGCAGCAGTCGCAGCGTTTTCCAGACGTTTCGCACGGCGGCCGACGTGTACACGCATACAAAAACTCGCACGGTGCACATACCGTACACGCTCTCACCACCTCAGCCAATCAGCGGGGTGATTAGCCATTGCTCACATCTCCTTCCTTCGCCACTCGTCTGCTACATAATTCACGGGTCTAACAGATGGCCTTGGCTCAGATCAAATTCTCGCTAGCTCTCCATGTTGGACAGGCAGACTCCTTTCTCAGGTAGCTCAGGTACTGAGCATCAAACCAGGCTCCGACAGGTGTCCTGACCTCCGGTTCTTTTTCTCCACACGCGTCCCCCCCGGTGTATCAGAGAGCGTATGAAGAGCAGATGCCCCTGTCACTGTTAACACTAAATATTAATGTATTTTCTTAACAGACGATGTGAGGGGAAAGAATGATTCGCAGCTCCATTGATGCACTCTGTACACAGTGTTTACAGGCTGCACTGTGTCTCTGAAGAGTCCCACACTGATCAAATAGTGACTATGTTTCTGTCTGTGCGTCCTCTGATTTGTCCTCTGACTGGTTGTATTTGTGTTTGTATCTGCTGTAAGTTATCTTACTTACTAACTTAAGGCAACAGGGTTTGATGTTAAAACACCTATTTAATTCTGAATTGTAACCTATAGACTTCCCCGATGGGTTTCTATATCTGCAGTCTGTCATTTTTTTTGGTGTGAGCTTGTGAGAGTGAGAAGAAGCAGTCAGAGAGTCTGTGCCTATATGCTTTACAGGCTTATCCCTATGTAAAATTCATTGCACAGAGACTACAAAGACATGGAGAGCACAAAGAGGTCTTGGAGAGAGATCAGGGAGGCAGTGGGATGTAGCCAGGAGGAGGCTATGATGGCAGGCATGTCGCACCGTCTTTGAACGGAGGCCGTTTGGAAAAAGAGGCGCCGCGCGTCGAGACAACGCACTGCACGAACACGTCGTCTTCAAGCATTCGGAGCAATTTCGGTTCAATCCCTTCAGCTGGGCAGGCGATGGTAATTCCAAGAGAAACACATTCATCATAAACTGCATTGTGAATTCCCACGACCAGCAGTAAGACTAATTCTTCTCCTGTTAAAACAGGCACTATGTATGAGGATAATAATTCACGGCAGATTATGAAAAGTAGTTCAGGAAACGATTTCCTGGTCAAACACAAAGCTCCCATTTCATGCTTCTAACCCTGCACTGTTGTGCTCAGGCTGCGGGGAATGTGCAGTTCCCACCAGCTGGCTCTCACTCGCCATTTCTCATGTTTCTTTTCTTTTTTTTTTTTAGTGTTTTATTTTTTTTCTTTGTCATGGATGGAGTAATGCAGTGTTGGCCCGTGGCGCTCCTAATGAGAGCAACACTCCACCAGGACCGCTGCCACCCAAACGGACCCAGAGAAGCAGCTGGCAGCTCGCACAGTCCTGCACACACATCTCGTTAGTTCATTCTGACAATCACGTGGCCGTCGCTGATATGATTTTTTTGTTTTCTGTTTAGAATTGATTAATTAGCGTAAGATCTAATCATGGAGAGCAATGTGGCCGGACCACATCGGTCGATCATTGATCTGGACGTACGTTGAATGAACTTGGACCCAGAACTGCTCTCTCTCTCACTGAATGAAACACACACACACACACACACACACACACACACACACACACACACACACACACACACACACACACACACACACACACAGGCTTTATTAAATGTGCTGTATGATCCATCGGGCGCTGGATGACTGCCCTGCCTTGCCCATGCATTCAGCAAGTGAGTCAAATTAAAAGAATTTATCTTGATTTTAAATATCCATGACAGAATGAGTCTTGGAAAAGCCGACTTCCCAAATTAATACTTATATATACACACACACACACACACACACACACACACACACACACACACACACACACACACACACACACACACACACACAGGCCTGTAATATACTCTCTTACTGAGAAGGCTAGCCAACAGTGAGCAAGAGTGAAAGCACAGATTGAATTTGCCCGTGGAAAGAATGGCATCATCTCATTGGTCCTAATATATAAAGTAAAAGTCAGCGCGGCGATGTGACCGAGTGGCTGCAGGGACCACACGGAGGAGACGAAAACACCACAGCTTCCATCCAAGGGGAAGTGGGGTGTTATCATAGCGTGTATCTCCAAACATCCAACATGTGGGTCAGAGCGTAATGTGCCTTTCTAATGATCAGAGGAATAAGCAGCTAATAAAGGAGGCGCTCGCCGTCCAGCCGCCCGTTCCCGTCATCATTAGCGGAACACTTCCTGGAAAACTTCAGCGTTCTCCTGCCAGCCTTTTTGGAGGTTGTAGTGCAACTTGCAAAGCCAACTAAATCAAACACAACTCCTCTTTGCCAAATATCTCACACACACACACACACACACACACACACACACACACACACACACACACACACACATTTGTCCTGGGATTGATCATTAGCGGAGAGTGGCGTGCCTTTTTGTGGACATGCGGCTAGCAGAAAATGCTACAGGATCTGACATTCGTGCAGTCCTGGGCCAGTGAAGGCATGTTGTGACTCTGAGTTCCCACTCCTGACAGCTGTTTCCAGCTTGATTTATGACCTTGAGGTGAAATGGAGTTCTCCTGTCCACCTCGCACTGAACAAACTAATGAACCAAATGCATTATTTATACTGAAAAAGCAAAAAGCTCTGAAAAAAAAAGCTCGAGTTTGGGGTAAAAATCACTGAAACATTCCAAAAAACAGAGCGCAGGAATGCTTCTTTTCTTCCTCCCTCGTTATTTTGCATGTCAACCCCAAGCTGGTGCCAAGTATAATATTAGTGAGATAAAAGATCGTTGTGGTGTTCTTGGTAATACGAGTAGATGTGAAGGCAGTTTCTTACGCTCCGATTCGGAAATCAAAGAGATTGTTGCTTATCTTGATCAGCGGTGGGCTGGCGTGCTAGCTGTGAGAGCCATCTGAAGAGATTACATCTTAATTGTCAGACATTACTGTGTGATGGCAACCAGAGAGACGGAGTGAGACACCACTGCGCCTCGTAATAATCCTTCCTGGTGTTGACACTGAGATCCAAGTTAAAATAAAAACCAAGAAAGAAACCAGGCATTGTGTCACTGCCGCTCTGGTAACGTTAATGAGACAAGACTTACTCCTCTAATATTACCTTCCTTCTGCCAAGACGGTCACCAAGATTGAGCACAAATATTTCAACCTTTCCTCCTGCTGGAGACACGTTAAGTTTCTGAGGCTTTTCAGGGGAAATCTGTGCACGAGTGAGTTACTGCCACCATCCTCAGTGTTTGTGTTGAGATTTAACGAGGCTGAGAATCTGACTTCTGAACCACATGGAGACGATAATGTCAAAGAAATGCAGGATACTGTACTGACTGCATAGCTGAAGAGAGACGCAGCCACAGCTAGCCTTAGCCAAAGCTATCTGTCTATATGATGAACTGACATATTGGTGAGTGAGTTTGTTATTTTTCACTTCAATCAGACATTAGACTAGTTCAGTCACATCCCAGCTAATCCTGCTAAAGCCAGCAGACACCTAGCTAGTGAAATAGATATTCAAGATGTTTATTTTCTCAACTAATAGGTCAGGAGGGGGAACATGTCCTTGGCCTCTTATGGCCCGTCAGCCTGGAAAGAGAAATAAATAGATAACTAATGCACGACTTTATCTGATAACTCTGACGTTGCCGTGAAATTTTAAAACCTCTTTTTCTTGATGTCACTGCTCGTCTTTGACGCTTTGATCAAATCCCTTTGATCAAAAATGAACCAAAACGTCGCATCAAAGGTTCGAAACTACAAAGAGGGATTTCACCTCTCACGTTGTTTAAATTTCAGAGTCTTAAAGACCTAAAAAAAACATTAGAGATATCCAACGTATCAAGACATATCACCTGCAGTTTGGTTCGGTTTAGGCAACAAGCTACTCGGGTAGTTTCAGGTAAACATCAGGGTGTAGGTCAAAATATCTACGTTACCTATTAAACTTAAGATACGGACATAAAAAACTTAACTACGTCAGCACATGAGATTAACTCACTATCGTCACATACAGAAGCCTCCGGGGTGAAAATGCAGTGCTTGTTTCACCCAACTGTCCAACCGAACCTCCTCCCTCTTACGGTCTTCATACGATTTGGCCTGACTTCCTCCTTTGCTGCTGTAGTCATTACTTCAGCCACTAGAGGGCGCCACCTAACATGTAAACATACATATGGATCGTAATAAGCTGCTTTCACAGCTGAGCCACTCTGTCGTTCTCCTGATGAGGACTGCCTTTATTTTAGAAAAGAAAACCATAAAGTTCACTTTTATTTAGCTTTTATTTTAGACTTTATGGAACAGAAGTATGTGTTTGTTGCATCCTGTCATTCCTCCACTCTGGGTGGGAACCACTGATCTAAAATACAGAACCTGTACGGATCTCAGTGAAGAAGTTTAGGGAGAATAAAACAGCTTGGACAGTTCAGAGTTGTGAGGAATCAGTGATGTACAGTAGCAGTGAAGTTTGAAACAACTACAACAAGGAAGAAAAATCTTCTGGACACACGAGCAGATCCAAAATAAACACAATAACTCATCTTTACTGAGACACACACTGTAGTAAACACAGGAAATACGTTAGTGTCCTGGAGCCAAAGGCTGCTCGCCCTCGATATCACTGTTTATCTGTGTTATTCTTTCATGTGATAAGTCCGTCCTCTGGCCCGCAAACTGTTTTTCTTGTCATAAATGTCATCAATCACGGCGGCGTTAAGCACTCCCTTCACATTAATAACAGTCCTTAATCATTTAAACCCCAGCTGGTTCGACAGCAGCAGTGAAAACATGCAGATGTGTGACAGAGACCGAGAGGTTCATGAAGTATGGAAGCTCACACAAGACAAAAATATTTATCTAAAAATATCTATCTATCTGTCTATCTATCTCACTAAATTAACACCATTTTTTAAATGTAATTTATTAGAGAGATGGTCAGAAAGTATATAAGTCCATTTCAGCCAAAATGAGACAAAACTATATTATTGTTGTTATTATTATTATTGATATTAAGTGACGTTTCGTAGATAAAATATATCCTGCCAATCTTTTTTTTCATGGTGTCCATATCACTAAATCACTATATTTTATTAGTAAAAAGGAAGTCAAAATTACAGGATTCAAAGATATGAGATGGGGAATCATAATTCTGAAATCTAACACAAAATAATGAGTAGTTTTGAGAGTTTTTTGAAGGTGTAACTTTTTTTTCTTTTCTCAGCAACAGAAACACTCTTTAAGTTACAGATTGTTACTTTCATGTGAAACTTTGCTGTTTAATTGTATATTTTGACGGCAGAATTGGCTCCAATGACAGAGAGACAGCCTGTAATTATGATGGTGATCTTTTCTGCAGACAATAAAATCACAGTTAGAAACTTGTGAGCTGCACAAACTTCCTCGTGTGAGGACATCAGAAAACATGATAATCACGATGGACCCAAACATGGGAGACGAGAAAGGAGGATACGCAGTCACGTATCCTGAGGTTGCATACGAAGGACTTTCCTGTGAAACTTTTAAGAAAATGTATCCTGATACAACTCATCAACTTTTTTAACTCAAACATGTCTGATATTGTCAGCGCTCTCAGCCAGCTGACCCAAACAAGCATGCAATATGAGAGACCACCCGGCACAAACACTTGAAACATTATCACAAATATTTCTTCATTCATATTTACTCTGGTGGAGGTCCAGGACAGTGCTAACGATCACACAAACAAACAGGAAATACCTCCGGCGAGCCCGAGCTCTATCTCAACATCTGCACAAACGTCTTCATCTTGTCCTGATTCATACTTGAGTCTACAAACGTGGCCTTGTAGGGCTGCAGCACGCCGTCCACAGAGGCTGTGAATCAGACTGAGTGTCAGTGACACTCCCCGTGGATTACTGCAGCCACACGATGACAATTTATATATATATTTAACTTTATTCTCTAACGCTGGCACCATCCAACGCGAGGCGGAAGATGAGACGGGGATCTCTCTGACTGCTATCCTGGCTAATCTACTTCGACAGCTGTGCGTTGACATCAGGAATTAGTCGTTGCTCATGCAAATAGAGTGCATATGCTAATACTGGAGCTAATTGGTGGAAAGAGGAGGGGGTTAGTGGGAAGACTTGTCAGTTGGAAGTTAGCTGGATGGAGATGTGTGCCCGCTTCTGCTCTCAGCAGTCTGAGAGGCTTCCAGCAGCCCTCATTACACATGTGGAGGAGACCGAGCAGCCAGATAACGCCGCTCGCCTCTGACTAATACAGATGGCGAATGTGTTGAGTCCTTACATCACCGCCACTTTGAGCAGATTTGAATCTCTACCGCCTCGTATATCGGATGCGATGAATACATTGACATTTCTGATGCTAATACACTCAGTGAATAACTGTGATTAGGAATAAAGGCAATAGCAGCCATTAGCGGCACTGAACCACCTTTATCACAGCGAGGAGCACCACCCAGGGTAATATGGCCTTTTTACCACCAGAAGTCATGCAGGCCGCGTTCTGAGGGGAAAAAAAATATGATACGCACTCATTAAAAAACAAGACATGACTAGTTTTTGTTTGAGTTGTTGGTTCTAAAGATTTCTTTTAAATGTCTTTTTTGAAAGTTGTTTTTTTTTTAATGATAGAAACCAGGTTTTGTTGTGGACAGATTCCTCAAATGTCCTGAGATTAGGGAGGTCATCAGGAGCTGCTGGGTGCACCTGTGACGGTCTGCAATCAGTCAGCTGACTGATTTCTGACTGATTGGCAGCTGGGAGTTTATATAAGGAGGCTGCGGTTCACCTGCTCAGCTGGTCGTGTGTCTCCAGGGAGTCGACACCATCAGCCGGATTTCTGTTTGAGAGAAAATCTGAGTTGAGTTTAGTTTCCTCCCTGTTCAATGCCTCCCACTTCACCTTTTGGTTTTTGGGTCCAGTCCTTTTGTTCGTCTATCATTTTTGATAGAATCAGTGGGTGGCTGTGTGTTTTATTCCCACCACCGGCTTTTAGACACCAATTAGCTTCGACCCTTTTTTGTGATTTGTGAAGTGTTTTGTCAGTGTCCCTGCCTGCGACCCGTCCTTCAGGTTTTACTTTCTGGGGAACACATTTGTAATTATTTCAGCTGTGTTTCTAAGAAGTTGTGCTTCTGTCCGCACATGTGGATATAAACGGCTGCAGATTCAGATTGTTACTGCAGCTGTCAACAAAACAGTGAACTGAGGTTGAAGTGCAATTATGTACAAAAAAAATTTATTTAAAAAAACGCAAATTATCAACAGACTGTGAGGGACAAACATGTTTGATGTCATAACATCCTCATTCTGAAGAGATATTTACTAAAGTTAGCATGCTAACCAGCTAGACTTGGCCTGACCTGCTCCACGCTCACCATCCTGGACTGCTAGCTGTACAGCTAACTGAGCTAACTAGCTAACAGTGGCTACAGCTACGCTGATGATATGCTGCCCCTTGTTTGTTTGGGGTGTAAATATGGCAGGTGGCCAGTTCTTAAACATCGCAGCCTAGAGATAATCGCTTTATCTGATTATTAAACATGAGAAACACCATCATATACTTAAAGCATGCAAATATTCTGTAGCATGTAAGATTTCCTTCGGTATGTTAGCTAATAACACAAACCAAGCCACCACGCTCCTCCAGTTGTATCTTGGGTTGCTGTCATGTGGCTGATCCTCGCTGTAACTCTGGAAAATCGATCCTCTCACATGTTGCCTTCGTTAAATTTCCCCCTGCTCTTATCTTCTCCATCACTTCTGCTTTCCCACAGAGTGAGAGCGCTCTTCCTGTTCACAAACTCTTAATCATATCTCGTCCGCCATCTTTCTGTCTGTGTTCTCTCAAACCAATCGGTTGTTAAATGTCGATCTTTAAATATCGCCGTAATCAAACCGCCGCGATCTTGACATGCGCTCCCTCCTCCCTCAGTGTCTAGACTCTGTCCTTCATCAGCCTATATTTTAATGAACATGCTTCATGTTGATGGAGTCTTATTACCGATGTCTTTTCTCTCTCGCTAACTCAATAAAACCTCATTCATTTCCAATTACTATCTCCTTGCTGAACTAATTCCTTGGGTGGAACCGTGACTTTCAAAGGGCATCGTGGCCCCCAAGACCAACTGCACTTCAGACCACCAGCCGCTCAGCAAGTGAGCCGATCAAAGCTAAAAACCTTCTTGGCACTGTCCGGCTTCCTGGGTTCATATTTCCACTTCTACCAAACTGGTTATAATTAAGATGTCTGCCTGAGGATAAAGAGAACACAGCGAGAACTGGATGGGGAAAAAAATCTGATCCTGGCTGGAGCTCAGTTCTCACATGACCGCAAACTCGTGTAAAGACACAAATATATGCATGCTTGTTTTATTATTCTCCCACTGAGACACACACACACACACACACACACACACACACACACACACACACACACACACACACACACACACACACACATAGAGAGAGAATCAGAGTGCCTCTCAGGTCTCCACCCAGACCACACAGACCTGGGTCCTCTGGAGGCCCGGCTGCAGAGCGGCGTCACGGGGTCAGAGTTGAGGTCGGCGCTGTCTTCCTGGCAGCTGAGGGCGGTGTTGACTGGCAGGGAGGAAACACCAATAGGCCGGGCTCCGACCCTCACCCCTCAGGGAGCGTTGGGGTCAAGGACTACATCCAGTCTGGCTCCATCGGACATCGATGAGTGCACATCATCAGCACGATGTGTCTGAGCTCCTGTTTGCTCCTCTCAGTGTCGAGCTGTTTGAAACGTAACTCGGAGTGCTGTATCGTAGACAACCGGACTAAAACCAGTCCGGTTCAGCACAAATAACTGTGACCTGGATGACTGAGAGCCTTCATCAACACATCTGAATCGTAATGACTCAAAGTGCATTAGAAGATATTTGTAGTGGCCATATGTTGATGCACCTTTATAGTTTACTAATAAGTTTGACCCATGACTCTTCAGGGCTTCCGTAGGCAAACATACATTCAACATATATTAATAAATTCATAAACAATCCAGGTACTCAGAAAAAGAAAATATTAAAGGTCTTTATCAGGACCTCGAGGTTCTGATCTGGATAATTAGCCTCTGCAATAAAGGCTTTTTAATACTTCCTTCTCTCCTGATATATTTTTCTTTTGATTGCTTTTGAAATATTTATTTTTCTCCCGTTTTCTAAGATCACAACACACACATTTTTACCACCATTTTTAAATGAAAGCTTCAAGTCATTTCCACTTTTTCTTTTCTTTTTTCTTTCTTCTTTTTTGGAATATGAAGAATTACTGTTATGATAATTAATGAACTACTGGATTATACAAGTTTTGAAGTTAGAAGGAAATTCTTCTGACTTAAAACTAGTTGGTCGACTAAAAACTAAAAAATTGTGTCACAATTTTTGTCTTTGCAACAATCAAATCATTTAGAGAGGGGAGACATTGTGTGATTCAGTTTTAAAGGTCAAGAATGAACATTTAGCTTCAACTCTTCAGCTCTCTTTAAAGGGTCATTTCACCAAGTTTACACCTTGAAGTGTGTCTACAGGTCTTGCTGAGTGTTCTGCAAGTGTGAAAAGTAGCACAAAGCCTGTTTATGACTCCAGAATAAGCTGCAAGTGATCTGATAAACTGCCTCCCAGTGATCCAGCAGGGGCAGTGAGACTGTGGGTAATGTAGGTTTCGCTAGATTAAATGCAGATTTACTCCGGAGCCACAAAAGGCTTTATACCACTTCACCCACACATGCAAAAGTACTTGCCGAGAGCTGGAAATGCAGTTTAACGTCCATGTCGAACCTGGTGGAGTTGGACACACATTTCTTTAATAACAACACGTCACATTTCAACACACATGTAGAATCAAACATCAAACACATTATCACATTTTTAAGGGGAATAACACATTTATTAGCATTAACATCATGACACGCGTGGCAGGATACTGGTGGAGGCTCGTCTGATGCTTTATGACCAACATGTGGTAAAAGCTTCTGCAAGCATGTTGCATTTGCTTTTACAGTCTGCTGTCATTTGTATCTTTATGACCTATTATTGAAAGATAATATCAGCGAATCACGAGGCCGTCGCATGATGCAACCATTTTTTTTAATCTGAGAAACACACTGCCTGTAGCCACCGACTCCACTGTACTCAGATTTATTTGGCGCCCCTGTGACGAACAAACACCGCCATGAAAATGTTTTCCATCACGACCGACACACTGCATATCATTACCAACGTCACTGTAGATCCCACATGGTCGTGTATGTCATCGCACATTCGAATACTGACCATGATATGTAAATATTTCAGTGATTTAAAGGGCGACTGCAGGAGAATTTCCTTACAGACATTGAATATAAAAAAAATAAAGTAAAAAAAACAAACAAACAAACACAAATCCTCTAAGTGGGAACACGTTTGATTAAAAGTCCGGTCCATATTCAGATGGGTTCATTATGGAGTGTCAGTCACGTACAGCCTCTGCGTAGTGTGGATTATAATAGGCGGTTGCTTAAAATTAGGATGTAAATCTAATTATTGGGGTGTATTCTGAAGACTGTTCATATCAGTCTTCCTCCGCTGCTGCAGGGATCCGGCTCGCGGCGGCGCCCTGGGACGGGCCTCATCATGTAAATCGCTGAGTGTTTTTAGTATGTACATATTTTAACATGTTAATCTATCTGACAGACCAAACGTAATGCTGACAAGGCCTTTTCCCCTCGGTGCTCCGCAGGCCAAGCCTGATAGCGTGTGCGCTCTGCTCCGTCAAAGACGAAGCATAAATAAACCATTTAACTCATTAATATTCAGGCCAGACCTTGTCTATTTAATGCAACATTGTCTAAACAGTTACAAATCTGCGTTACGCCTCCCCCTCCCCCACATTTTATTTCTGTCTCATTTCAATTCTGTCGAGGCCGCGGCTGCTGTAGGTGGCAAAACTCTACAGAAACTTCGCAAATGTGTCTTTATTCAGCTTCTCTGATCTCAGCGGCCCTCCCACGGGAGCCCGAGTAGTTTCTGGCTAAACAACACTTGTTTTTTTTTGACGCTTTTCACTTCCAGCCTCAGAAAGTGTTCCATCTGCACTGGTTGTCAGGTAACTGTGCCGACACATCTGCGGCTGGTTTAGGAACAGTGCAGCTGTGACCTCTGGTTTGATGTGCAAAAAAGGAAAACATCTAATGTGGCATTCACCATCTGCAGGCGAGTCAGGGAGAGGAGGGAGGGAGGGGAAGACAGAGGGAGAGGGAGCATCGAGAAATCCCTGCCATTTGTTCTCCCGCTCGTTCGCTGCAGTAAGAAGGGAAGACACTATTTGTTTTGCGCTCATGCATTGGCTGCCTTCACTTTCTCATTGGAATGGAAGCTAAACAATAAAAAATCCTGCCGCGCTCTCACTGATATTGAATGACAGATCCTGAGTTTGTTTTCTTTCATTCAGAGATACGGAAACACTTTCTAATACGCAGCTGTTGCATATAAATTTGATTTAAAACAATATCAGAGTCGACTCGCCAGAGTCGGATTTCCAATTCATTATAAAGTGAGTGACTAGAGATTGTTCTCCCTCACTCGATAACAGAGGCGATTTACATTTTTGCCTTTTCCAGATTAGGGAGACCCTTTTTTTTTTTTTAATATTTTTTTTTTATTGCTCTCGTGATGTATGAGATGTTGGACAAACACAGAAATGACACACGTCAGCGGCTTTAAAACTGTTATCAGCAGAGGAATGCACATAAAGCATGTGAACCCACTGCACTCAACGCACACATGTGTGGAATGTCCGCATTTGTTTTGGACACAAAATGACGCCACGGAGCAGAGACGGGGTCCGAGCCCGTCGGATCGGCTCCACGCTGAGCCGCCTACGTGTTTGCATTTAGCCGCTGGAGAGCTGATCTGGAGGGGGCTGACAGGTAGGCTGATGAGAGCCTCAGTGGTCCTGCCTCTTACATAGCAATGGGATTAACATAGCAGCAGAAACACGTGTGTGTGTGTGTGTGTGTGTGTGTGTGTGTGTGTGTGTGTGTGTGTGTTAGGTGGAAGGGAGGATGGAGGGGAGTTGAGCGTGAGACCAGACACCCTGTAGTGCTGGCGTCAGACTGGTACAGAGTTTTCTTTCTCACACTCACACACACACACACACACACACACACACACACACACACACACACACACACACACACACACACACACACACACTAAGGTGGAAGCTTAGTTAAGGCCCAGGTCGTTATCTCTCCCCGGTGTTGGTCAACAGCAGACCGCCATGTGTTCAGACTCCACATGTTCCGGTATAAATTAACTGCAGAACACAAATCCAGATTTCTGGGAGCTCATTTGTCCAAACCGCAAATTTCCAACCTGGGCGAGCTCACGACGACTGGCTGAACTACTTCTGCAGATGTGCAAAAAAATAATTTTCTATTAACAGCATATGTTGGAAACTGGTTGCGTTTCAGCTCCAAGTGAACTGTAATGATTGCTTTCTATTAGCTGACATGTAAAAGTTTATTCTTACAGAGTAACTTCAGACTTTTCTGTGTTAATGTTCATTGTGCTGTGTTCTTCTATCTTTATGTTATAACTGTTGGTTTGTAGCATATGAAGTTACAATTATTACAGTTGTTATTTCACCATTTCAAACTTTTCTGAATGCGTTTCTTTTTTCTGTCCATCATCTCCCCAATAAAAGGAATGAAATTGCGCCCTTGACCAGAGTGAGTCAGAGCTGCCGGCGGTCCAACAGGTATTGAAAAACCAGTGTTTTGGACACAGTCTGGTATCTTTTCTGACTGTTTAACAAAGAGAACCAGATATTTTTTTGGAGCACATTTGCTCATCTCCTGCACTGATGATGCATCCCGGAGAGTTCGCAGCCCGTCAGACTGTCACAGTACATCAAAGTGTTGAAGAGGCTTCAAGCGTCCATCTTTTATCTTCCTCTGAAAATGGAGAAATGTGGCCGCAGCATTGTTACAGTTTTATATTCTCTCTGACAAAATTGAGAGATCTGAGAATTAAAATGTCTGTATCACTCTTTGTCAGAACTCTAACAAGCGCACACAGACCGAGGCTTAACCACGTTAATGGTTCTCTGACATGACATATGAATGTGTTGTACAGAAGTGAAACTGTTGATATCCACTATTGGGGAACAGTGTCGTCTCTGATGTGTAGTTGAGTCATGCTATTGTCTCGGCTGAGCAACTGTTTTGACAGCCCGTGTGGGTGTTGACATTAGGAAATGAAGCTCCGTGATTCGACATTTAAATTATTCAGCATAAATGGAAAGGAAACCGAACCCGAGAAAATAACACAGGAGTCCGATGAGCGCCTGAGTCATGATGACTTCTCGTGCGTCTGCTGGGAGGAGGAGGCGTTAACAGCTGCTGACTGTGTGGAGATTTTGGTGAAAGGTAGCTCTTTTTTTTTTTTTTCTTGTTTATCTGCTCGGCTTTTATTCGTCTTCTCTCTGACCCGGCTCTTCAAGGAGCCGTCGTTATCAATAGGACTTAACGTTAAGTGCGCGTGTTGAGATGCTAAATTAGCCGCCATGTCTGACACCCGCCATCATAATTTGCGTAGGCGCTCTTTGATCACAGGTTTTGCTCGGTGCAATAATGAGTTGATCGCCACACGAACCTTTTTTTGAACTTGTCTGCTCACCACATTGTGACTCAGTGTCTGCAGGAGGGAGCTGCTGTTTACATAGAACATGGGGAAAGTACACTTAATGAAATGGGATTAAACCGGGGGATATATTCTGAAGTCAGTGTTGGCACTTGCCCAGTGGTTACACACAGTGCAGGAGACTTTTTCACTTCTCCATCTTGGACTAGGATTAAAGGTGGCCCATTAACGGAGAGCAGCTCGGACCAGCCTTTGCCAAAAGCTCCTCTGCTGCCACGGCGCTGACGTCTCCACTCTGAGGCTGAGGCAGTCGATTAACAACGCTGCCCCAACTCCAGATTCCCTTCGGCAAGACCTCACCACTCTTCTTCTTCTTCTTCTTCTTCTTCTTCTTCTTCTTCTTCTTCTTCTTCTTCAAGTCTAATGGAGAATGACCTGAATCTGAATTTGTGAGGTCACGCTGTGAAACATACATCTGTTCGCTGCTTGGCAACCAGCAACTGGAAACCTTTCTTGTCTTGATACATGTGTGCTCCCAGTAGCAGTGACCTTCCAGGCTTTTTCCAATTATTCATTAAATTTCTCTACCTTTTTATTTCTGTATTATTTTTATTTTTAGAAAAAAAAAATAAAAAAATCAGGATCAAAAGCGGCTTGATCAGATCTGGGCAAATGTTGAACAAAAGACAGCGGTACCATGGAAACAGACACAGATAGGGAGCTAGTTGTTGTGATCCGATGGACACTATACTGATCTGCCTCGCTTTTAGGAAACAAAATGACTGTTGTTCAACTTGTATAAAACTGGGCTACGGTTCTGGTGGGCAGAACACAGTACATCTTTCTTGCTCAGGCACTGATACATAGAAAATGGTGGCAAGTGTTCGAGCCAAGAATAGAAACCTGGGACTGTGTTTCTGTAAGAGGACGACTCTAAATGTGAGTTTGGACAGAACATGATTCAAATCTTTGCCTTGGGCTTTTTGTGAAAATCTGACCCTGGACTGTTTTGAGTCCCAAACAGCCAATTTTGGAACCGTCTGGCAGAGCATGCCCTGTGTTCGCAGTTCTTCTTTCATAAATGTGTGATTAATAACCCTCAGAATAAGGACGAAGCTTTTTCAAGACCTGCAGAACTGTCTTTGCAATAATTTGTGCTGTCCAGGGAAAACTCGCATCCACTTTGGCCTTAGTGTTACCTTTTTATATCATGCTAACTCTAAAATTCACTGTGCATCCAGACTGAATGATCCTGAAGAGGTCGCTGTGTCACTCTCTTCCATTTACAAGACCTTCCACGTGCACAATATCCAGCACAAAAAAAAAGGTTCGACGCCACATCCGTTCCTTGGTGCAGGATAACTTCATTTGGCCACCAGAGTTTACGTCCTGTTTGCTCCTGGCACAAATGAACAGTTATTTAAGAAATTACCAAATGTTATTTGAATGGTTTGCACGTTTGTACGTACCCAACACAACTGCCAGCGACTCCTGAATCAATGTCCTGAGCTTGCAGCTGTAATAACTCCTGAGGCCACTAGAGGTGCCATCTCACAACAAATGTCAACATGAGTCCTAATAAGCTGCTTTCACAGTCGTCCTGTTTGGTCCTGGTCAGTGTGCATCACCGTGATCGTTCAGGTGTGAGGCTGCAGTCCAGCCGTCTTCCATGGAGTTTGTTTGCGCTACAGTCAATTAAGAGAGAACTGCAAACAGTTTGAAGCTGCAAAGTCTGGCAAGTTTCTTCAAGTCCCCTCACGGTGGGTCTTCTGGAGTCAATCATCCCAAAAGTGTTTACAAATCCTACTTTTCTGACGGCTTGTTCAAGGGTTTTGCTGCCATGAAGGAAATAAATCCTTGACAATGAAAAATGAGCCAAAATCCGTCAATGTCTGTCGACCGCAAGAAGTAGACTTGGGCGTCCGGCGGCCAAGAATTACCGCTGTCACAGAGTTTAATAATGAACTCAAAAAGACAGTCTGAAAAACGCCACCTGCCAGAAGAAAATCTTTCGAGCCACTTGCAGTTTGACAGGAGAGTGAGAGGATGTGACTGATAAACGAGTTGAAGAGCTGACATCAGCCACACACGGGAGGGGACAAAAACACACTTCGACAATCTGTGCCTAACATCGGGTTTGCGTTGCGTTCATGAGGAAATAATTTCACGTTTATTTATTGCAAACAGCTTTTTTGCATTGACTTATCAGGGTCGTCTCATATTCAGGTCAATACCGTAAATAATTTCTTAAGATTTCAGACGACTGAATTGTAGATAACGTTCCCTTTCTAACCATCTTCTAGCTCCTCTGGTTTCACTCTTTCGTGCAGTGTAACTTTGACTCATTGTAAGACAGAGTCCTGTTTCCAGTCAGCCAGAAGAACCTCCTTGATGGATTAGGAAACATGCTGCCCACTGCAGCACCAAGGAGAGAGAAAGCTCACCTCTGACAGGGGGCGATAACTCATGGGATTACTATAGAACGAAGGCAGGGATGTTGGAGTGGTGGATGTGAAAGAGCCGTGACGCCGGGGAGGGTTCACCCTTCGCGGAGGACGGTTTCAATCCATCGACAGTGGGGGTTATAGATGGGACTGTAAGCGTAATCCCCATCTGAGGAGGTAAGCACATTATTGCTCCTGAGGCAATAACAAAATCTTTCTGCAGTTAAAGGTGAGGCAGGTCAAAGATACACTACAAGGTGAATAATACTGGCTTTGTTGCAGTTATTTCCTGTGACAACATCAGCCAAAAAAAAAAAAGAATCTTTACAACAATCACACTTTAATCTAACAGTATTCATTTGTTTTTTTTCTTTAATCTTGAAAAGACTTTTATCCAACTTGCTTTTGTCCCCTTGTCTTCTATGATTCATGGTCTGCTTTTTATTCATACAGTGATAACAGTCAAATGCAGACAAGGCAAAGTTACAGTAAAATACTGACAGCTGCGATCAATCATCGCTGCGCTGGAACATCTTCCAGCCCCCTAAAACAGCAGTAAACATAACGTAGTGTTCAGGATCAGAAGGCGAGGGCTTCTTTACAGTTCCTTATCTGCACTGACATTGTCTCGACATGCCCCGCTGCTTCAAATGTTAAAAAAAAAAAAAAAAAAGCAAATGTTGAATGTGTTATTTATAGAAGCAAAGCCAATTCAAGTGCAGCCTGTCTGGGCTAGACAACACAATTCTTTCAGTCAGGGTCCAATTCTTTTTCCTACGCCGTCCAGTTTTCACTCTGTTCGAAGTCTTAGACCGACTCACACCATGACAGACCGTCCTCGTCTGAAGAGCAGCGATACAGCCCCGCTGTGAAAGCAGCTTATTATGATTTATTATATGTGGGGTCAAACAAACACAGGCCTTTCTCTCTGGAGGACGCGCCTCGAACACATCATGGAGTCATTTTAACCATCATAGTTCAGCAGCGTCCGTTTACGTACGTGATGTAGGTATGTTGGCGGCTGACGCGTTTCAAAAGCAACATTTTTATTCATGATTGCATCGTAGTTGCATAATTTATTGAGCAGAATTGTCCCCCTGCTGAGTCATTAGTCCCACGCCCAGACACTGCTGAGTGACCCCGCTGTGATCTCCACAGAGCTGTTTCCTGAGAGAAAGAAAAAAAATTATGCATCAGATCTGAACGATCAAAGTTTAAGTCTAAATTAATCTTGTCCTACAAAAACAGATGATATTTCTAACTTAAGTTATTCTTTGTTTAAAAATTGTTAGATAGAGACAACAAAGCATGAAGAGACGAGAGATTGTTTTTTTTTTTTTTTTTTTTTTTGCTCTTTTGTACACAACAACAGTAAAATGCAGCTCATTCAGCTTCTCAAACCCAGAAAACTAAGAATATTAGATTTACAGCTTTTTGAGTGCTTTCACCTTAAAGTGTCTACGAGGACATTCAAGTGTTTCTGAAACTTGTGATTCCTCTGATGATTATAAATGACCTGTAACTGCAAACAAGACAATCAGCGAACAGGCCGCTGTTTTCATATGGTTATTATATACATTACCTCATCGTGATCCCATCACTTGGTCGCTTTCAGTCGCTTCCAAAACAAATGCACGTGCTAGCAAAGATCGTCACAACAGCAGGCGCCGGTGTTGTATACAGTTGTACGTCTTCTCTGGGTCGACTGTAGGCTGCCTCATTTCTTTTGTACAATTTGAAGGCTAAGTACAATAAAAGGATTAATTGGTATATGTCAGTCCCTGCTGTCTCAAGTGCTCCACTGAAGCAGGTTTCCACTGAGGTGCCTCCTGTTGATACTGGTTCAGATATGAGCATCTTAATAAATCACCCATAATGCATCTACTAATTCAAATACGACCATGGACACATTCTCAGCTACCGTAACTTCCTCAGTACTTTATAACCCTTTGTTTCCATTTCCTTCCTTCCTGACATATTCCCTTTGTTTCCTTCTCTTGATGCCCACTTACCTTCCCTCCTTTCTCTCCTCTGAACTTTTCATTGTCTTGTTTTTGTCCTTTCACCTCTGTCTTCCCTTTCCTGTACACATCCTCCTGAAGAGTCATCGGGACGCGACTGCAGCTGGTAATAAGTGGAGCGTGGAATGCTAGAAGTCTACGTACTCAAACATTGGTCCTTAACCTCGGGGTCGAGACCTCCGAGGGGGCCGTGACTTGATTTCCAGGGCCGGCAGATGGTTGTGGAGACAAAACACAGAATAACATATTTTACCCTGAAAAGTGCTTTCGTCAGAATAAATCTTAGCTAAGTATATTTCTGCAAAAATCCCCACAGATAAGTGGTTAGGTTCAGGCACAAAACCACTTGGCTATGGTTGTAAAAGCATCATCGTTTGGTTTAAAATACTTCTGTTGGCCACAGCAAGAAACGTCTGGAAATGTCTCGAGGTTTCCACCAAAACACCTGGTTCTGTTAGATATAAACCAAATATATTAAAGCACATTTAAATTCAACTACACAGCACTATGTAGTAGTTCATGAGCTCATTCTAGTCAATGTTATAGGATATTAATAAGGATATAGAAGAGATTTTGTCGAATAGACCCCATCACCATCATCAAAAACCCAAATGAGAGACTATTATTTTGAAAGAGAGCTGTTAATCCCTTCAGTTTATTTCAGAAACAAGTAGATTCTACACAAAGGAGCAACTTTAAGCTCACTGTGACACTTTATTAAGAAACTTGATGTTGTATTTTGCTTTATTTCATCCCCAATGAGGGTTAAACCCTTTCTTTTTCTGTGGTGTAGTAGCATGAATCTATGACAAAGAGAATCGTTGTCGTTTTCAAGAGCCCCTCTAGCATCAGCCACATAAACACACTGTAGTCGACAGTATTATGTTTAGCCACTGTCAAGGGCAAATCCAACAGTGCCAGTAAATGCCTTGTGTACTCAGGAAAGGCAAAAAGGGTATAAAGAAAGAGATTGAGAGCACTTAGAGAGCACAAAGGCCTTGACAGGAATTGGAAAAAAAAGGGGAATGTGAATTCCTAGAGAGAAGACATGCAAAAGAAATAAACACCATTTTAACAGGGTATTCCGCCCTTTGCCTTTTTACAAGACCCACGCTCCAGAGGGGCATTTGTCCATCATCTGCAGATCTGGAACTGCCAATAAATCCCAGACAAGCTCTTCCTGCTGTCTGACACACAGTCGGCGCAGAAAGAGAGATGTTTTCCAGTAAAACCACAACCATGTAAAAGATCCGACTGCCTCCCCTGGGGTGAAGGCTGGAACAATGCTGTCTCTTTCCTCTGTGGACTTGGAAATAGAGAGATCTTTACGGCGTGGCCGTCGTACACGCACATGTGGTGGGTAGCTTTCAGGGGTGATAACCTCTGACGGCTCTCGCGGGGCCGACTCGGAGGCCAGATGTGGCTACTTTCAGTCAGCGTTAATCTGCTTTTCAAAAGGAGATGTTGCCAGTGTTTTAATATCAATAAAACATGAAAGAACAGAGTGTGTTGATAGAAAGCGCTGAAGGACACATGACATGAAAGGAGCTGATTGTTATTGTCATAATCAGCTTTGTTCAGTAGTCGGAGGCACCCAGAAGATGTATTTTTGAACCCCACGGCTCTAAATCAAAGCAAACAGCAGGTTCAAAGCTCATCATCTCACAACAAAATGAAAGACGTCTATGATGATCCTCTCACATGTTGCAAGTTCAAAGCGACTAGAAACAGATATTGCGGGTCGGCAAGGTGAGAGTTCAAGAAAGCTGACCTCGGCGTGTCTTTAATGTACTCCACGGGAGGCTCTGCACGCCCAGCTGGACCTGGCAGGCCCGGTTCACTTGGCCACAGGTCACTGATGGATACAAGTTTTACACGGCGAATGACAGGCAGAAGGAGGAGAAGGTGGAAATTTGGTCAGGTCATGGTTCTGTTGGTTTTTGGAGAAGACAAAGAAAGAGAGAGCTTTAAAACTGAAGGAGATTCTTTATTCCTGCTTCATGCTCCTCAATGGAGCAGGGATTAGGGGATTTGCCATACGGGCCAGAGGACAGGACGGTCAAAGTTAAAAGACGAGTACAAAGAGGAAGTGATGGCAGGACGGTGTGGTAACATTGTTTCATGTCGGATCAGAGATGGCCCCCTCGAAAACCTCCCGTCTGAGCGCGAAGACAAGAGGGAAGGAGACGGGAGGGAAGTAGAGGTCAGGGCGGGGGAGTGTGTGCTGACTAAGCCCTTTGGAAAGGTCGTGTTGTGAACTTGTTGTTAACCTCAGCATCCTGTAGGGAGGAGGACCGGGGGCCTGGGAATCATGTTGCAAAACCCAAAGAACCGCTCTTATCCAGCATCCAGCCATAACTCAACAGACGTCAGCTAAGTGTCATCGCTATCTGAGCAAACACTCCCCCCTCCACTTTATCACATGTGGGTTTTTTTTTTCCTCCCCTTGCTGATTGCATTACACTTTTTAATAGTCACACTCATTCCTAATCTCTGTCTTAACGCTGATTTCGTGTTGCACACAGCTGGGTTATGCACAACAACAGCATCCCCACAAAGGAGTGTTTTGATGTAGGGGGAATCTGGGTCGGGGTTGATTGGGTTAGATGGATTAGGCAGCAGGCCTCGCGTCAGGCCCCCCTCAGGTGACGAGACAGCGGCGGTTGTCAGGCTTATTACCAGCCGAAATGCTAATGAGCCGATCTGTGGACCTGGAGAGCTCAATGGCGACGATATTAATAACTCCGCGGCTCCATCCGGGCTGTCTTTTCTCTGAGCCATATTAGTATTGGCCCTTATTGACACTGTCGCTGCATCACAACTAAATCAATAGCACATTTACTGCGCTGCATGGATTAGAAAACAAATCAAATATTCTAGGCGGGTAAAATCGTATGAGAGTCTTCAGTAGGTAAGTGCGGGATGCTCAGAAGTCCTTTTTCATGTCGAGAGCCGGACACAGTTGCAATATGTTGTCTGAAGCAGATGGCTGAGTAGACATCTGCTACCATCAGACTGAAGAGTGCGTCTGATATTCCCAGCATCAAAAACACCTCTTCACTGCATTTATATTCTTGCCTGACACGGGTCATATCTGGGGGAAGGCATGCGCAGTATTTTTCATTTCAGAGGCGAGTATCAGCTTCACTTCCAGTCCGTTTCATTCGTCAGTGCTACAGGTGCATCGCTGTGAAGCAAGCACAGAGCCTGGAATATCATTTCTTACAAACTTCCTTTGTGCATCATATTAGATCATCTGATAGTAACTCAAGGGTAATACCCTCCTGTTCTCTGATACATTGGTCAGCCTCGACATTTGTCATATGTCCCACACTGGTTTATACACACCAAACCACGCAAACAGCATTTAAATAATATGTGTATCAGAAAACAGAGAACAAGTACAGCAGCTGATGGGATTGTCATTAATTTAGCAGGTGAATGGTTATAAATCAAAGTAATGGAAACAATTTACATTTTGACCCATCAGGTCTGAAGTAAAGTAAGCGACTGATCAAATGCATTAGAGTTCATCTTTTGTCCACCATTAATATCTGCACCAAAGTTCCTAGAAATCATTATCGTTGTTGTGATGTTATCAGGATGGACCAACTTGCCGACAGATCTGTGTTACCATCACAGGTGGATTTCATCGTTCGCTGTTGAGATTCAGTTCCCATTGGTCAGTTCGGCAGGAAGAATCGTTCATATTGTTCGTTCAGTCACATTTCTGGTATAACGTGGTTTAGTGGTGAATCGTGTGATGAACATTTCTCAGCTCCTCGTTCTCAAACGATCGTGCTAACTGTCAATATAACCCTGTAGTTCAAGGCAAAGACATGGCTGCAGCTTCATGATTGTGTGTGACGACAGTGTCCAAGACTCAGCATATGATTGGCTCTCAGCCCTCTTCACCACTCTGATCACTAAACAGTGAACAACACAGCGACTCGTCTGTGAGAACGAAAGAACCAATGAGAGAGAAGTGAATCGTGGAATCAGGTCAGTTCACTCACATTAAAGCGTCGTTCCTTCGAACTGATCCGTTTGCAAACAATCCATCTTTAGTTACCATCCTCAGTGCCACGCAGCTAGAAGTAGCTCAACGGTGGTTCAGTTTAATGTTCTGTGAATCAAACTGGTGAAAACTGCTAAGAAGTAATCAGCTCGGACACGTGATTGACAAAATAATGCACTTAAAGCCCGAGCTATATTATTTCCACTGTGCTGTTTCCACGTCACGAGATCCGCCCGAGAAAAACACACTTTCACTTTTCACGCTTGCTGCACATATCTTCATTTGAAGTGAACGTACATTCGTTCATACATGAACGTAATGAATGAGCCACCTGAGCAGCAGATGCCCTCTCACATCTCTCTCCTTCTTTACTGTGAGTCACCAGCTCGGTTACAATCCTCCCTACCTGTCATCACAGCTTAAAAATAAAAGGGAGCCGAGAGCAAGTGATAAAAGAAACTCGCACACTCCTCTTGACTTTTACATGCTCGCTGAAGCCCACGCACCATTACGGTATGGCACTCTGATTTATCTCATCTCTCATTCTGCCTCTGAAGCTTCCCCAAATTCACTGTGCCACACGCCCACACACACACATTTACACTCACCCATACGTACTGTACAGTATCTACACACTAATAATTCACTTCCGTCTTAGCTGGGGATACACTGAACTTTTTTTTTTTTTTTTTTTTTGTTTTAAAATCGTAATTTTTGTATTTCCGAGTGAGTTCTCTGGGAGGATCACCAGTTTGGCCGTATATTAAACACTGCAGAGAACTTCTGCACTTCAGCATTTGGGGAAACACTTGAGAGGCAGAAGATGTAATTAAACATCTGAAGCCTCAAGACCAACCGGAGAGAAAATCCTCATAGCATCACAACCTTTTATATTAGACATGGACATTATTTTGTAAATGCAGCTGCAGTTTAAAATGTTGTTCTCACGTCTAAATATCAAGTCGCCAACCAAGCTTATTTTTATATAAATATCATGATGGCAATCTTACTTGATAAAACATAATAACCTTTTCGCTGGCTTGACTGCTGTGAGATTTAAATAGAGGAGAAGCACAAGGTTAAATACACACAGAGCATAGAAACAATACTTCAGATTTATCTCTGTCCACCATCTTGCAGAGGTTTTCTCACCTGTCTTAGCAAAGTACTGCCAGAACCACGCGTCTCACAGGTGACAGGTTATTTTACATTTTATTACTACCAACGTCTTAAATCAGATATGGTGGATAAATAACTTTTATTTTAAAATAATATCAACAGATTTGTTTTGGTCCAACAAGTACTGGCAGGTATATTATCACCTTTTGAAATTGATATGGTGAACATGCCTTCTTTTAACAGGATAAATAAGTTAAGAAATGCTAGCTAGCTTGTTAGCTCATTTGCAGGTTTTAGGCACTGAAAATTATCTGGTTAGGTTTAGGAAAATCTTGTGTTTTAACTTAGTTCTGTAAATTCAGTTACTAACTTATGGATAAGTTAAGTGATGAACTTGCTGTAAATGTTTGACTTTTGGATATGTTGAATATGTGCAGCCGTCAAAGCCCTCTTCCTTTATACTTCTTACTACTCCTTCACCTGACTTCCTCCTTTGCTACCATGATAATTACCATTAGAGGTCGCTGCCCAACAACAAATACAATATAAGTTTCAATGAGCTGATGAGGACGGGGTGTTTTTCAGGATGTTTTGGTGATTATCTTCAACCACAAAATAAAAATAAAAAAAAACTCTTTAAAAAAAGCACCTGCGTGGTTTCAGGATCCAGACATTAAAAGCTCAGAGAAGACATCAAACAGCTGCATCAGGCTGTGCGACTCCTCAGATCAAGTAAACTGGTTTCTGTGAGTATAATAGGTGGAACCCTAAATATACATGTGAAGTAGGATATGTTCTGCACAGCATGTATAATGTATCAGCGCTCCTTATTCCTTAATGGTTTTTCCTTTTGAAGCTTCTGATTTGCTTCATTACTGTCAGTGACTCAGATCGGATAAAAGGCATTCTCCCTTCGTCTTTGTGTTTGAAGGTGTCCTGCTGACGAGGAACACTCAGTTACTTTCTGCTGCATTTCCCTCCCTCTCCCGCCTGCCCTCGCTCAGGGGGGAAAGGACATAAATTTCCTCTCTTGATCTCAGAGTAGTTTCAGAGGTGGGGGGGGGGGAGAAAAAAAAAATGAAAGTGCTCTGTAAATTTTGTTCCTCTTATTTACATTAGCGTGTCAGAGGTCCTTGTGCTAATTCAGCTGGTTCCTCTGTATCTGGGCGGGGAGTACATTACTTCGGTTTGGGTTAAGCATCCATTACCAAAGGCAGCTGGCCTTGAGGTTTGAAATTGTTTACACACTCGCCCGAGCTTATCACAAGCCTCCACGGGCGTCCGAGGCCACGCTCGCTTTCATCTGTGAATTCTTGGCAGCCAGCAACTTTCTACCGCTGATTACATAGTAGACATTTAAACTAATATACCAGTAATGGGAGTGCTGTCATATACAACACATTTTCTTGTGTCCTTTGACAGTTTGCTAAATGTGTCTCATCGTAACTCCAAAACACGTCAAAGAGCGGAAAAGTGTGAAACACAACAGAAGATGATTTTCATCCAAAATCTCAACCTCACTGTCACTGTGATGCTCATGTTCTGGTTTGTGTTTATTTGTATTTTGCCGTTCTCAGTATTTTGTCTTTTAGCACTTGTGTCCACAGTATTTCAAGTCACTTACAGTTACTGTGAGCTAGCTCGTTTACTCCTTTGTTAGCGGCTGGATATCAGAGTCGAGGCTTTAGGCAAATCTTGTGTTTTGGATTGGTAAAATGTCACGATGGTATTCTTGATGCTACATACTGTTGTCCACTTCACAGTAATTCAGATTCAGTGAAATTAATTTGACATGGCAGTTCAGAAGAATACAGTTCGAAGCACCGACTATCTACATACATTCATGTTCTAGCTGTTCGGGTCACAGTGTTGGTCAGTCCTTCACTGAAATATTTACTTCTATCCCAGAGATCACTGTTCGTGTCCAGGGGAAAACAGAAGTCAGCGATGGGCCATTATAACTTACTAACATATTTAAGTAACACCAACATAACATGGGTGCATTTACTATTTCAACCCAAAGCACAATGTGTTCCTGAACTTATTAAAGTAGTTTTTGTGCCTAAACCTCATCAAACTCCAGTGAGGTCCAGTCCACCTATCACTGCTACGCTCCAGTGGCCAAGTTGTTATTCACTTAATGTTCTATCGAACACGTCTACGTATTGTGAAATCCAGTGAAGCCATCAGGCCCGGGTTTTTCCACCGGTCCAAAACTTCAGTAATGGAGTTAATGGCGTAAGCAGCAACACTCTCCTGATTTTTCTGGCTAGCTGTACAGATAACTATGCCAACAAACTACTGCAGCTCCAGTCATGGATGTATAGACAGAATAAAGCTGGTGGTTACTCTGCCACTATTTGTTTGGAGTGTGAACAACTGGCCAGCTTTTACACTGCATCTGTAAAATAAGTTCAGATTCACAATCAACTCTCTCTGAAATAAGATTCAGGATAATGTAACGGAAGTGAAAAGAAAGCCTTGAAAGCACCGGTTCTATCCTTCCACTCATGTTCTAATGGATCTCTAGTTATGTGAATAAGCACAGAAAAGGGTTTTAACAGAACATTTCTTTTTTTTTCTCCTAAAAGTACATCGACAGTCTAACTCGATAAGGTTGTTCAGAGGCTTCCTCTGTCGAACACCGACAGTGATGCTCTGATGGACGGACATTAGCAAGCACATGTGCAGACTAACTCCCATTCAAAGGCCTCCGCGTGCAGTCTGAAAATCAGAAAAATAGCGTTCCAGGGCTGACTCTGGTGCTTCACATTTCCAGTAAGAGAAGCAGAGTGCCTTGTCCGAAAAAAAGCTCTGACTTCTTTTTCTGAACCTTGGAATAAATTTCTCAATCTCAAGGAGCGTGAGAAGGAGAGAGGAACCATTTTTTGCGGATCTCGGTATGAGGCATTTGAAGTTGAGATCTTTAAATGACTCAGTAATGGAGGCTGTGACTTCACTTTTCCTCCCCTTTAAGTATGTGAAAGCCCCCTCAAGATACTATTCAGTAACTCTACCTTTTTAAAAATGTTAAAATACTTTTTCATGGAGTCCTCGAAATGGAAACCTGATTGATGGTACATGAAACCAAAAGTGGCTCATCACTTTCAAATGTGCATTAACACCGTGACAGCTGAACTCTGGTTGGCATCACAAACAATCGGCGCTGATTCTGTCAGAATATTCGGCTCTCCGAGGGGAAAGAAGGCGAAGCTGCATATAAGTGACACATTAACTCACAAAAAAAAATGTGGTGCCAATAAATGGAACTGACATATTTTCTCTCCAATAGCCATGAAAGGAAAAAAAAAAAAAAAAAGGAATCTCCACTTTGTTGCTCAGGAATCATGTTTTAATTGACGTGATTAGCAGCCACTGAGAAATGTCACAGAAACTTTTAATTAAGTCTAGCCTGTAATTAAAAAGAAGAGGAAAAAAGACACACTCGGTTGGCAGCTGTGAGCCCGTCTGCCGCTGTGCCAGGGACATCGGGTCACTCTCAACCCACTTGATTATTGCTCAAATTGAAAACCCACGTTCGGTGTCCCTCGGCTTGTCATTTCACATTAATCAACATGTACTTTATTGCGAACAAAAGATAAAAGATCCAGTGACATGGAAATTAATAGTCTTCATATTCGCAGCGTTTTTTCCAAGGCCCAGTTTTTTTTTTTTTCTTCTTTGAATCGGTCTCTGATTAAATAAATGAACGTTATGTGTGCACAGGTCGAATGCACACACAAGCGGAGACTTATACCAGATGATGTATTTTGAAAGTCTGACGCCGTGTTTGTCTTGTCCTTTTTATTACAATCAGACGAAGGGTAGTAATGTCGCATACAGTCACAGTTTCAAACACACAATAGCTGTTTACAGTCCCCTGATTACAGCCGCCTGATGCCACCCTCGCTTCATGCGGCTGTTTGGTGGAAAACAGGCCAGGCGGAAAGAAAAGAAAGCAATTCTCATGGAGTCGAGAAAATGGCAAAGTTCTTTTGCAATTCTTCTGACTTTCTCCAGAAAGACTCTGGCCTACTTGGGGGGGGGTGGGGGGGGGGGGATTAGTCGAAGACTGAACATCCCACATGGACTTAGAGTGGTTTTCTTCCACATCGCATTGCCCACAACTCGGTAATTGTCTTCGCATCCAGGCTCTTAACGGAAAACGGGAGCAAACCCCTCTCCAGCCCGTTGCTCTATTTGTCCCAACTTTCAATCGGATGAAGGAATAATGTTCCAAGCAGCTTCAATCTTCGGGCTTAAGAGAAAGTGATTGAAACCCGGGTGGCTTAGCAGATGAGACAGAGTGCTGACTGCCTCCATGTTGTTTCTCAATCTGGCATCATGTAATCTAAAGCCCCTCAGTTACATGTGCAGCGACAAAACACTCCCACTACTATTAATATTAACGCTCACACCAATGATCACGATTAAAACTCAGGAGTGATTCAAAAAATAATAATTCAAATATGTTTCCTGGCCTGTAAAATGAAGAGTTTTGTTGAACTAGGAAACTTTTCATGTAAAAGTTTTTGCTCACTCTTCAATTCGAAGTCTTACAGCCGTGCTAACAGCTAATGGCTCCGTGACGCTGAGCTAAATGCTAACGTCAACAAACCAGCGCTGCTAATGTTCATAATGTCAGTGCTCAGTGATACACGCAGGTAACCTACATATCCACCCTCTTTAGTTTCGTATGTTAACCTGCTAATATTAACTTCATTTTAAGTGGTATGCTAGCATGCCTAAAGATAAAGATGACCTAAGGATTCAGGAGCTTGATACTTTAACGAAGAACCTCAAAATATCACCCCAGTGCTGCTGTATCAGTGCCTGTGATATGCGAGTGGCGTGGAGAGAATGACCCTTCACTCTCCTCCTAACAGGTAAAATGGACACAAATGATTATGGACAGTTTGGACGACTGCTTCCATTTCCTGAATCTGATGGAGAGCAGACCAGCATCTGACCCGGTCCTGACACCTCTGCTGATGCTACAAATGTCTGCTTCCCGCTCCCATCAAACAACCATCCCCACCAGCTCCGAGGCCATCCCCAAAGCAATCTCCACCTGACCTGCTCCACCCCTCTGACAACCACAGCTGCCACCGACTCTCTGCTTTTCCCCCGCTGAACGTTCAGCCGCATATATACGCTGTGAGGCTTTTGTCTGCTCGTTCCTGCCTGTTTTCGTTTAGCTCTGTGTAGCTGCCACGAAACAACCCGATCAGCACTCTGTGCAATTACAGAATAGACTGAGGAAGCAGCGGCTTGATTTAGCAGACTGTGGGGACTGCCATTTTCTATTATCTTTGGGTCTGTGATGATTTATGCTGCATGTGTGCGAGTGCACGTGTGCTCGTCTCTCTCTCTCGCACACACTTTCTCCTCTTCCCTTTCCTTCCTTCCTTCCTTCCTGTCTGTCTGTACCTCTTGCTCTTTTCTTTCTCCACATGCTAATATCTCATCTTCTTTTTGTCCTGAGCGGGGCCCCTGACCCCCCGAGTCCACAATACCAGATGTCTACACAAACTAAGCGAGAGGAAGTCCCGGCTACAAGATATGTGAAGATGAAAGCTAAGAGGGTGTGTGTTAGCCTTTCGTGCTGCGCCGCCGAACAACCAATAAACAATAGGACGGGAGAGCCGAGATGTGAAAAGCGCGTGTGCCTTTTTCTTTCTTTTCTTTTTTTTTTTTCTCAGAGGATTCTCACACAAAGCAAATAACTTCACCAGAGATTGTTCCATATATGGTTACATACGGTGCAGAAGGGACCCCCGTGTGTTAGCTACCCAGCATCACACAGACTGCAACAATGCCAAGCTGTTCGCCATCACCTCGGGGGAAAAGAGTGCACACCGCACTGTGTAATAAATCACATTTACTCTTCTGTAATTAAAGTATCTGAGTACATACAGCTAAAAACAACAGAATGCCTAGGGAAGGGCATATTATGTTAATATTCATCACCACATAGCGACGTAGCACAAAATGAAATGACAAATAAGCTATACGAGCCTGCAATCAGAGCAGCCTAAATAGATGGTGCGTGCCGCCTCCTGGTTTGAAGAGGAGAGCTGCAGAAAGACACGGAGCTGAATTTAGCCAAAAGCGTTGACATACTGAAACCCTCCAGTAGCCGCAGGACCTTCCTTCCTGCTTCTCCCCAAAACCCGACCCAGCAGGCCGTGCTGTTCCAGTAATTGAGTGAGTAATGGACTTATTCCACTGAGTGGTTCTCTGGGTGTACTCAATACTGGGATGTAAATCCTGTGGCAAATGGCAGATTAGAGGAGTGAGAGAGAAAAAAACAAAACAAAACAAAAAAAAACTTAAGGGAAATAAATAAAAGCAAAAAAAAAAAAAAAAAAAAAAAAGTACAAGAACAAAAGAAAATCCATACTCCAATTATTCCCACGCAGTAAATTCAGCTGAGCTTGAGCCGCTCTCATCAGCCCTCTGTGTAAATCTCCGGCCTGTTTTTTTTTTGGGGGGGGGGGGGGTGGTCCTCTGATGCGGCGGCGAGGACTGTGGGGGGGTTCACGGTTCTTTCTTCTCTGCCTCCACATTTCTTTCTATCTCCCACACCCACCACCTCTTGTTTGTCCCCATGCCCAGACATGGTATCCCTCCATACACCCAGGCTCAGCGCTGGAGTCCTGCCACGCATTCCACCAGTGGGATACACTGATCGGACTAATCCCTTTTCTCCAAACGCACCATGCAGCCTAGATCCTCGAACAATTAGCTCGTACAATAAACCCATTATCCATAAATCCATCAGAGGTCTCAGCTCCATCCCAACCAAGTCTCGCCTTCAGCACACCACAAGCCCGTCTGTGCTTTTCTTGTGGCTTTTCTGTCCCCATTATGTAACAGCACACTGAGGTTTGCATCTGGATTACCGCACATGCTAATGACTGCTCTCAAGTCGTCTCTTCATCCCTCTATCTGCACCGCACATCTATAATCTCCATATGAAACAATTAGTCCATTTCTTTTTCTAATTTCCTCCTCCATTTCTTCTCATCTCGTCTGCCCAGCGACCACCCTGGTCAGACGGCGAGCCCACACCGTGCTCTTCACCAGAGGACTCGACCGATTTGAAGTAATCCGTCTCCTCAAAACACACCATTCTGTCCAGATCCCCTCACAATTAATTTGCCCACGGCCAGATAGCCCATAGTGAAAATAAGCAGCCTCGAGTCAAAACAAACACATGCGAGCGGAGGGTGCAGGAAAACCTCCGCGAGCCGCCAAGTGAAATATTTTGGGCCGCCTTGTCATGCTGACGCTACAATGGAGATGGTAGCAGTGATCTCATCTGCTAAATATTGTTTTTGCCTGGTAGGCTAACGGCTCTTTTTCCCCTTGTTCTGCACACACAAACGGGGTGGATTCTTTGCGCCACAGCTATAAATTAATGTTTTTGTGGGAGCCTGTTGCTAGGGGCTGGAAAGGTGGAGGGAAGGAAGGAGGGGGGGCGGTGGCCGGGGGCCAATTAAAATACAGATGTCTGACTGTCGGTGTAATTCCATTCAGCCATGATTTACATTTAGAACAGTCACCCAAGGCCTGCCACTCTACGCTCATGCAGGAAATCGAAGCTGACTCCAACCTAATGAGAAAAGTGAACCTCCCGAACTTTTACGAGACTCTCGTCTGAAAGGAGCCTTGCAACTTTGCCCATAATATGAAAGCCCTTTCAGCTAATCACCCATTGACAGGGGAGACCGGTGCATTAGGAGCTCAGCAACCAATTTCACTTTGTGCTGCTGGCGTGAAAAATGCATGGCGGGAAAGCTGCCCTTTGTTAATACTCCGGCCTGGCAGCCTCTCCGCAGGATAATCCCTGTCAAATAGTTTACCTCATTTGGAGCAACATGCTCAAGAATGTACTTACCTCAGGATAAAGGGTTTTATTGAGCTGAAAAGATGAAAATATCCCCTTTGTTGTTTTTATTTTTATTAAAAACTGCAGCATTAGCATGTTATCCCCACAGCTGGAACCATAGCATAGCTTAGTAACCTCAGTCTCTGCCTGCCTGGTCTCAGTCTGGATATTTACAAAGAAATGTGATGTATGGAGCACAATGATATCTGTATGTGATGACACTCGGGGTTACAGGAGGACAAGGGACGCTGACTGATACAGACATATTGGCTGTTGCTTTGGTGTCAACCAGTTTTAGCTAGTTTTAGCTAGATGGCGCTGACTCTCAGTGGATGAACAGGACAAGTTAAAGGGCCTCTCTCCAGTGGAGGCCAATGAAAATGGCCAGAAGATCCTGGAGATCCAGAGCATTAGCAGTTTGAATCTCTGGCAGCGTTTGGGGATCTGAACACAAGGCTGCGGCTGAAGTTATCAGCACCAAGTCCATGGAGGTCCAAGAGAAAACGGGCTGATGTTTGCTAGTGTTGGTTCTCCTTACCTCACCTGCTTTAGAGCCATTTTTACACATTTCCCTACCAGGAATATTTTGGTATTAGCTACCCTGAACTGAGCAGGTCAGCAGGTGTTCAACTTGTCATCCTTACTACAGGAACTGTTATTGTATTTGGGAATATGCTGATGATGCTCACTTGCAAGTTTGATACCAGCTGCTGGTTAGCTTAGCATAAAGCATGGAAAAGGTCTGTCTGGTGATATAATCTGCCTCATTCCCTTTGAGTGAAACCCTCATATGAAGGTTTTCCATTTACATATTTCTGTGCTGGAGACCTCCTAGAGGCTCTGCAGGTTGCCTGGCAACTGTAACCGGTCAGCAAATAGTCCCGCACATAACCGCTGTAAAATGTCAAAGTGACCATTTTTATCCTTTAAGTGTTCCTACAGATTAAACAGACGAGATAGGACATGTAAACTGTTGAGCTGCAGACGTGCGCCTAGATGATAATTGTTACCTTCTGACTGAGCCATGCTAACCTTTTCCTCAATTCCAGGCTTTGTGCTAAATTAAGCTAACTGGCTGCAGACCGTAAACTGCAGCAACACAAAAGAAGATCTCATGTTAGCGATAAACTCACTGAATGTACCTCTCACGATGAATCTCGTACCATTTGTCTGCAAACTGTAGAGAGAGTGTCTACATCGGTATCTGGTAGGACAGTAATCTACATTTCAAGCATCACATGAACACCCTGACTGCCAAACTGAGACCAGTTCTTGTTTTCTCTGTACACAAACAAACATTTCTTCCCTGTTCACCACAGAAAGAGAATTGTTGAGGCGATATTTTTATCTTTCCTGGATTACGAGGATGTTATATATCAGATAAAGCTGCTGCCGCTACACTAAAACCACTCGATGCCGTCGACCATTCGGCCCAAAGATTCATAACCAGTGATCCTTCCACTACCCAGCGCTGCATCCTCTTCCAAATAGCTGTCTGGCCATGTCTTCAATACAGCTGCTTCCTCCCAATATTACATCCCTTTAAACTCTGAACTCACTTGATTCTGGTTCGCGCTCACAGAAAAGGTTCTTGCTCCACACTCCATGAGTCAGAACAGAATTAGTTGTAATATAATGTTATTTTCATACACTGGAATAATCTGCAAAGAGCCTTGAAATTAAACTCTTTTCCGACACTGAGGCAGCTCAGAGAGCTCATCACTGATCCTTTTTATTTGATTGTAAATGCTTTAGCTGCTGTACATTTATCTGATTCTCACTTTTGTGTTCATTGATTTTTATACCACTTCCTTTTTTTTTTTTTTTTTACCCTGTTTGTACTTCTGAGCGTACCTACCCAGTATTTAAAATGCTGTTCTGTTTAACTGCCCCAATGCTTTTTTGCTAACATCCATGCTATTGTTCATCCCATTGATCTGACAATTAAATACAGTACACAACATTGGGACCGGCCCTTTCATTCCTGTGAAAGCTGCTCAGTGGCGCATGAAGCCAAAAAAACTGGACTTCCTGTTTAGCACCCAGCTAAAATTCATTTAGGCTTCAATTAGGGGAACAACTGTTTCATCTTGATGTTCTTCTATCTACAGTTTTGTGGCAACTTTTATTGTAATTACACTGATGTAATTTTACAGTTTGGCCACTACGAACGTTGGCTTCCTGGAGCTCATCCTGGGGGGTTTATCCACGCTAATATCGATGCTCTCGCTGATCCATGCTAGTTACATTGATTTTGCTCAGTCGTCAGTCTGGTTGCGGTGTTAATGGGTTACGTACGACTCAGTTTACCACACCCTTGTTCTCTGTTTGACGGAGAACGTTGGACAGGAGGCGACGCTGGGCAGCATGGGGCTCTAATGTCGAGTGATGGTTTGACTTTCATAGTCACTTAGTCGCGACATTGATCTGGTCAGAACAGGCCACATAAAGCACTGCGAGAACAGACTGTGCCGCGCCTGTCAATAACAGTAATCCTCTATAGGGAAGGAAACAGGATCTGTTCCGTCCGCGGTAATAACTCACAACTTTCTTTACCGTCCTGCTGCTTTTATATCAGCGCTTTGCTGTAATATCCCTGTCTGACAAATACCTTGACAGTCTTTTTCCGGCCAAAGTCTTATCGTTTGCATCCGAGCTCCTGTGCAAATCAGCTCTGGCTTTTTGATTCCCATTTTATAAGGAAAGGTCAGTACAGCGATGATTTATAATGCGTTCTCCTGTAAATTCAACAAGGTAATCCATCAAAGCAAGAAAAAGAAAAAAAAAGGAAAAGAGAGCTCCATAATAAACATTTGCCTCCTCATGAGCCTGTGAGTGAACACACAGGAGGGGTATTTTTTCATATACAAGTAAGATTGAGAAATATATTTGAACATCCAGCAGAAATCAGCCCGGTGGAAAGTCAGCTGAGCTCCTGATATCATCTGCGAAGACAAATAAGCAAAGGTCAGCTGGTTACGAGGAGACGGATTGCTTTGTTTTGGACATCTGTTTATTAATTTCAGAGCTTCCTCATATCTACTTTAAAAAGCCCCAAAATTCAATGCCTGACCGGTGCCATCAGCGCGGGTGTAGCCAGCCATTCTTCTGCTCCTCCAGCTGCAATAAACAGGAAACCTTCCCTCAGACAATGCTGCCAGGATGCAGGCGCTCTTGTCCACTCGTCCCTGAGGAGTTCATCTGGGGCGCCGCGGCACGAGCACTTTCTACTCCTCACGGTCAAGATGTGCGAGGCATGCTCAAAAATAGAGGCGATGCACAATGCTGTTGGAATTCTGAGCTTTGCTTTCACACAATACCTCTGACCTAACCCCTGGTGTAAATCATCTCGGGCCTCGACTCGGCGTGGAGAACAAAGAAGGAAGACCTGAAGTGGTATTTTCTTTTTCAGAGTCAGGAGGGAAGCCGAGTCCTTGCACAAAACATCAAAACGGTCAAACTTGTGGAGCTGCTTTTTTTTTTTTTTCCAAAGGCCTCGTTGCTGCAGCCATGAAGAAATTACCTCTCAGAGATTTCCCCTGTGCTGCACATTCCTGCGTGTGGGCGGCTTGTGGGATTAATGCAAACGGGTGACTTGTCTTATTGATCAAGGAGGAGAGAGCGGCCTCGTTGCGGGAAAGCCAATCTCTGAACATAATATGACCCTTGGATGGAAGAAGCGGGGCCTTCTTTGGCACCATATCCCACATCTGAGCCCCGGAGCGTGGGCCCGTTTCCCTCTTTTTCTTTTTTTTTTTGTTGGCTTTCCCTGTGCCATGCCGCCCAGCATGGGACGGCCCAGACAGACACTGACAGCGGTGAGAAAGGGCGGGAGGGCTGTACTTCTGAGGCGAGCCTCGTCTCTAATAAAAAGGGCGATCAAACATGTTCTCCGCCTGTGAAAGAAAATATTATTGTAGAGAACGGCAGAACAGGGTGATGTAGGAGGTGGAGCGCGAGCTACGTGCCAATTTTGTCCTTCAATGCGATTGCTCTGATTTGGTTTCAGGGATCGTTGCAGGAAAGTGAAAACAAATGTGCAGCGTTTGATGCGCCACCCCTCGTGGATCTCTCTTTTTAGCCCTTTTTTCAGCTCCCCCCCATCTTCTTTTTTTTGCTTAAAATTTTCCCGGCTGCTCTCAGAAAGTGGAAAGCTACATTCCTCGTCCCACCAGAAGCAACAAGGCCGCTCCAAAACACACAGCTTCCCCCCAAAAAACAAGTACACAAAGACTTTCTCTCATCTCAGCCAAAGTCAGGCTGACTGGGCAAACAAACAGAATAACCATGGCAACAGAGACGTCCTCCTCCTCCTCCTCCGGATTCGAACAGGAAGTGCGTGAGTGGTGAAATTACTCTCATTTTATTGCTGACGTTCCGGAGCCGTCACGCCAGGTTACGAGTCTTGGCAGGTAGATTGAATTTCATTTAAAGTGATTGACAAACGGAGCTCAAATTCTTCCCTCCGTCTGCGCATCCGTGTCAGCGTTGTTAACACACACACACACACACACACACACACAGCTGACTCAGCAGGACGGCGGCGATGACGCGTTCTCCGAGGCGGGGGCACATGTGTGCTGGGAGCTGACTGGGTTAGCTCGCAGCGGGATGACATCATCCCCAGGGCGCTGATGATTGGGTGACCTCCTGCCGCTTGGCTTCGCCCGCCTGCAGAGCAGATGCATAGCAGACAGCCTCCTCACGCAGCCTCCTCTGTGTGACTACTGTACTTACTTTACAGACGGCACTGACTTGAGGCCCGTCTCGGGAAAAACCCGAGGCGGCCGAGCCAAGCAGCACTCCTCGTAAGAGTGTATTATCTCTGCAATCTGAATCCAATTAACAGCAAACCCACACAAAGTTCAAGCGCCAGGAGGGGACAGAGGAGGAGGAAGAAGTGTGTGTGTGTGTGTGTGTGAGATGAGATGAAACAGCAGGAGAGAAACGAATCACGCCATCTTTCCTTTCGCTTTATTGTGAATTTTCTTGCCCCCTTTTGTGACATTCAACAATGGCTTTGTTCTCTGCTGAAGGCGGCGAGGCTCACCTTTATCAGCTCAATTCCCCGACGATCCCAAAATGGCGAGAAAGAGAATCCCCCGCCCCCCCTTCTTTTATTTAATCTCACTTTTCACTCAGGCAGGGTCACCGGGGGTGGCAGGGAATCACTCCTCGCTCTGTGCCTCTGGAAATGAAAACAAAGACATGTTTGCATGCGAGTGTTGTCTTTTTTTTTTCCTCTCTCGCTCTGTTTCTTTATCCTCTGTTGATACAAGGACATGGCCATCACACACTGAAGACATTGAATAGACGAGGCAGTGACAGCCGGGGCTCGACTGTGCTGCGGCAGGATATGGTAATGCGAACCAAATGAGTCTCATACGCATGGCGAGTGGCCCTCGAGACAGATCCCTTCCTATGAAAAGGGTGTTGAAACATACGGTAATTGCTTTCAGTGTCGTTTGGCAGCGGTGCACCTCCTGACTTCAGGAGCTTTTTATAGACAGGGTAATTCTCCATTATTCTGCCAACATTACATTTGGAGTGAGAAGCGGAGAGGACGGGGGGAAAACCGGGGACTTAAAAACTTGCAAAGTGATAAAAAGAAATGGGAAACAGGGGGGAAACTTCCAATGGAAATAATTCATCCACTAGTTTGGTCACTGCACAGGAGAAGCATTGTGACTCGGGAGCAGAGGGACTCGTTTCTTTTCCGTTCTGATGATAGAAATCTAATAAATCCTGTTTTGAGGTGACGACACTGCCGGCCGGGTGTACGGCAATTATACCGCAAGGTGCTAAGGTAACAAACAGCGAGATAAATACAGCGAACATGGCCGCCTCCTGTCTTCCAGCTCTGAATTATTAACGGACTGCAGGGAAACAGCAGCTGGTGAGTCCAGCAAAGGGAAAAAGCATTCAGTGTGAGGCAGCGTGTGATCTCGCTCCACCTCGGTCTCTCTTTCCCTTATCTCCGACACACATCTGAGAAATTCCCTCTCTAGACAGAGCGAGTGTCAGCCTCCTTTTCATGGCAAACTTGATTTGTGGTGAGATTTTGACACAAAATGGCTGCCATGAATCACCCGGGCAGACCGACAGGTTGCTGACGGATGAAGTGCCTCCACTCCTGCCTCGCCTCTGCCTTCATGTTCTCAGATGCCCCGGCAGCTTGTGAAGACCACCTTTATGTTTCCAATCATAATGCAATCAGCGCTGGAATCATGTCTGTGGTTAGCACGCTGCGTCCCGTCGCAGGGAAGTCTCGCTACACGTCATAACTTACAGCCGCGGGCCTGTGAAATGTCACCGTGCGTCACTGTGCAGGAGGTTTACCTTCAGGTGGTGTGGGGTCGCCGTCCTCGGGCAGATCATATGATTTCAAATGGCCTAGTTTAGAATCCATGGACTGGATTCATGTTATCACTCCTCTTTCCCCCCTCGTCCTCCTTCTCCTCCTCCTCTGTTTTCTCAACACCACTCGAGTGTCTGGTTACACAGAAATGGCACTGAAGTATTTATTTTTTCTTTCCTTTTTTTTTTTCTTCTCCTCTCTTTCTTTCAAAGAATGACATCAGGAGCGGAGGAGAAATGCCTGGCAGCTTCCTCGGAGGCTGCGGTCATGGCTGAGTGAAGTGCAGCGCCTCCTGAAATGCAGACTGAGAGCCAGGAGGAAGAGAAGACACCAGAATGTGACGTTCCACACTTTATTTTTTATTTATTTATTTTTTTACCAAGTTATAGATACTGAACCAGAGAGATGCTGCTGAGAGATGGACGGACAGATAGACGGTCTGTCTCTGCTCTGGTATGTGTGCAATGTTGTATTTACAAATCCAACGATGGTGTGATACTTTTCACTTTTCACAACAACGGATAAGTAAAAACGTGTGCCGTAAATGATCCCAATTCCACACTACTGTACGTATTAGTCCTGTGCAGGTTTCTGAATATCTGGAGGTGTTAAAGTAAAAAATGTACACAAAAATCGTTATTCTAATAGTGTTTTTATTCTAGTTTTAATTTAAATTGTCATATTACTCTTCCCAGTATCTCTTTAATATTGTCTCTAATCCTTTGTCTACTTACTTCCCTCTGTACTGCTGTGCTACCTGCACATTTCTCCCAAGAAAAACACCTTAATCTTAAGAAATACAGCCGGAAATTAGGTGTGCTTTCAAAAATGTAATACAGAAGAGAAATGGAAGAGCTGCACAAACTATTAATAAATTAATGTAAAATAAATTAAAAGCTGCAGAAAGAAATCTAGTAATTAAAAAAAAAAAAATAGTATCAAGCTTCAGAAAATCCTGTTTCTCTTTGAGTTTTGTATAATTTCCGGTTCCATTTCAAGTATGAGGGTATATCTAATGATGACTAGTATGAAGTACGTAGTTTATAGAACGAGTACGTAATATTTTATTTGGGACACACCAGAAGAATCGACAGACAGACCCACCTAACTATATCAGATATATCACCTAAAACTCAACAGTTTTTCTCCTCTGGGGACCATGAATGTCTTCACCACATGTCATAACAATCCATCCAACTGTCTTGGAGCAGGAGCAGAGTGGACCCACGGACAGACGGCCCGACGTCCCCAGAGCCGACTAACACGGCTGAATATGCAACAGCGCAGCCAGTCGAGCTGACTCGAGGATCTCCACGAGTAAACAAATCATTCTGCAACCTTTGTTTTTTTTTTTTTTCTCCCCCCCAGGCTGCAAATGTTTTGTCACTAAGCTTGTGTTATTTCACAAATTGCATTGTGCTAGCAAATATAGGATTGTGTTTGATGATATATGCGGCGGTAACGAATCTGCCTGCTTTTAATTGCAGCGCAGCTTTTGAATTTTAATAGGTTAAGACACCAGCCGTCTCCCAAGAATAATTTGGGATCTATCTATCTATCTATTCTGTCCCTGGAACGATCGCTGTGTCCCAAACCAGCCTCTGAAAGAAAAACACTGTATTAGATGATCACAGCGCATCTATTAAAGCCAAATGTGCAGAAGGGACCCGAGGGTGGAGATCAATTGGATAATTCAAGGGCAAACCCGGCTGAATATCTCTGCGTTCTTCTTTTTTTTCAAGAGTTGGAAAATGTGTGCGCTCTTTAAAGCAGAATATAGATGATATTACACCGGATGTCAGAGAATGTCAGTCCTTTGAGTGCACTTCGGCCCAAGGCTGTACGCTTTTAGACTTTACTTCAGCCAAGCTAAAGATGAGACAGACATTACGTCCTTTTTGCATTCCTTATTATTACACAACCCTCCTCTTACCGAACATTAGGCTGGAAATGATGGAATATTAGAAAAGCTTTTAAAACCCTTTTTTTTTTTCTGTGTCGCAGTTGCGCAAAGTCCTCCCTGCTTCCTCGCACAGTCGTTTAAGACTTTCAAAGCGGCGCAAAGAGTTTAGTAACGTACCGCGAGAGAAGTGGAAAAGTGGAACAATGTTTGTCAGAGAGATTAGCTCAACATAAACAAGGAGAACTGTGGGAGTGAGAGGCTGCTCACCAGCGATTTGGCTGCCGGCTCGCAAAAGAAAAAAAGTAAAGTTGACCAGAGCGATCGAATGCGTGGCGTTGAGCGGAGCTGAGGAGTCTGGCCAGAGAAAGTAAATCTCTCAGGCTCATAGGATTTGACAGTGATCCAGGTAAGAGGATGCCAAACTATCAAAACACAGCGATCCAAACAGCTTTTTAAACATGAGAGGAAAAACCGCTGTTAAAACTCCGACTTCCCAACAGCTCATGGAAAGAGATGACTCACTGCAGACGGCCGTTTATCAGATTCTTTCTTTAATCACACGCTTTTTATTTTTCTGTTTTCTAACAGCCACGGGACGCCTCTCCCGCAGTACTCTTTGTTCCTGACAGTGAGAATAAATAAAAATCCATCGTAAATGTTATTTCCCAACATATTTCCATCATAAACTGCGAGGCCCGTGTTCATAAAAAAAGCCTGATGACCCCTGTATCTTCCGACGGCTCCCCGCAACTTCCACCGCAGCGCCGCTATCTGTTTTCTGCACTTTATTACTCCCAGACGCTGTGAAAACTCTCGCGGCCCTGTTGCCACCCAAGGTGACGATTAAAATCACACGACGGCTCCGTTCGCCGTGACAGGCAGTCGGATCTCGCTCGCGGGTCTCATCAACATTCTCTTATCAGGACGTGTCATTGACAGCCTCGTCCAGAGAGAGATCTCCACTTCACACGCAAGTTTTTTTTTTTTTTTTTTCTGTTATTGCTGCCATTGTTTGACAGACGACAGGTCTGCATCTGTGTCTCGCGTTCACTATAATCTATGTATATATACATTGGCATGCCTACAGAGGGCTGTGTGTGGTTGGGGGGGGGTTGGTTTCTGCCTGCAAATATGCATGTGGGAGAGTTTTCTCTGCAGCAGACGAACAGGAACAGTGTGTGTGTGTGTGTGTGAGTGTGTGTGTGTGTGTGCGGCTCTCTGTTTCCTGTCAGGCTCTGCGGCTCTGTGGAAGTGAAGTCCATCAGGCGGGCGGGCAGGCAGGCACTGCTGTGGGCTTATTGAATGTTGGTTCAGGCCTGCAGGGAGGGAGCACTCAGGCTTCCTTAATCACAGCACAAATGCCTTTATTCATCTTCAGAACACTGCAATTAATTTTAGTGCCGGTGTCAGAACCTTTGGGGAAATCTGACCTGTTATTGCCTCTCGGAGCCGTGCATGTTCTTTCTCTCACTCCGAGTGCCAGACAAAAAAAAAAAAAAAAACAGAATTCAAGGCTAATATTGTATTCATGATCACAGCTTGCAGAGTGGGACTGCATTGTTTATGTACAGCAGGACTGTGTGTCCTGAGCCCAACCCGGTTCTACAACAGCACCGGGCTGTCAGCACCACAGTCGTTCTCCTGATTTAAAAAAAAAAAAAAAGAAGCTGACTAATTTGCTCATTTAGCAGAACTCTGATAACAACCACAAAAGCAGATAGCAGATAACTGCTGTTCTCATTTTTTATTTATTTTAAATACAAAAACCAAAACTCCAAAACTCTGCACTGGTGAGTATTTTTTTTACAGTTGACTTTTTATTTTTTTACAGCAGCAGTTTATGTGGAAAATAAACTGCAGCGTCTGTATATCAGGCCTCCGTCTGTCATAGGATTTGTTGACAATAGAAATAAATCACCACCTCCCTCCATTACTGTTCATTCACATCACTGCACCGCAAACAATAAATTAACAGATTGATTATTACACGACTTGATACACTGTAGAAACTACTACTTATTAACCGGCGGCACGTGAACTGCTGAAACATGCGATTAAATCAATAATTCATTTGTACGTCGCAGTAAAACTGTCGATAACTGATTCCTGATTGTCTTCGGCGTGTTAATAATTAGTATCTGTGCAGCAATTTGTGCTGTAACAGCAATAAACAGCCGAGCATGTGCAGGGGTTTTTTTTTTTTTAAGGACAATGTTTTAAATGTAGAGTTGCGTCCAACACCATAACTCATATCATCGTAGTGAATGACTGAGAGATGAAATGAGCATCATGTGGTTTAGTATAAAACTTTTAATAGTGATGTTTTCAGTAGAGGACAAATGTGTCGTAAAACAAGAAAATCAAAGGGAAGAAATACAGCCGGCTCTTACAAGGAGTCCTGTTTTTCTTTTCTGAGTTTGTCATCAGATACTCATGCGACCATAAAACAGAAACCCTCCGCTTTGCCTTCGCACTAAAACTGAAATGTCTGACGTGAAATCCCGCGAGCTCGGAAAGTTTTCTATCTAATTGTATCCAGAAAGATCGTCTTGACCCCGACAGCGTCCGTGTGATCCTCTGGCTCCGAGTTCGAGCTCCTTTAGGACCCCAGAGCTGCCGTGCAGTTTCTCAGGGTGAATCATGACACGGATTGATTTAAAACTGAAAGAAACCAGATGCAACCACAGCAGTTATGAATAACTGAGAGTATTAGCAGGGCCCAGATTTTCTTGCCATACGGCTTCAATAACAGCCATAATCACCAGAACCCTTAATATGAAAGCGCTTCATGAGGGTCGCACAAGGTTATCGAACAATGATGTGTTATTTATAGATCATAATATTCTGGTTTGGGTTACCGAAATAGTTTATACAATGTAGAGAAGCGTGGACATACAGTACAGACACTGCTCTATAAATATTTGAGAAGCATATATATTAAATTCATATGGTTTTTGGTATTAGGTATCCTTGTTTTCACCGTTCCAGCAGGTTTTGAGATGCCTCGACAGTCGGTGGAAGAAATACTCAAACTTTTTATTTAAGTATAAGCATCAAAATATTCTTAAAGCAGCAGCAAGGAACTTTATTTTTATTTTTCTGGCGCCCCCTGTGGATGAAAGTGGTATGACCACAGCTGCGTTACACTAGTTTGTGCATTTGCTATGAAAGCAAGTGAAAAGTAAGATGTACAATATTTCAGTACTGTTTTTTTCCTCTTTAAATGTTGCTAATAACTATAATATGGTAACAGTGACACAAAGTCATTAGCATTCTAGCATAAAAATTGTTTTACTTCAATTATCCAACCCGGGAAAAGTCAGAATTGGTATTAAATTAAGCTGTTTTAGACATCTTGTAGTCTGATTAAAGTCCCTAAAGTAAAAGCATGAATTACTCTTTGAGGGAAAATCCATCACAGTCATCCCAAACTGTGAATTATACAACTGAATAGTCGATTAATCTAACCAAGCTAGCATGTTCACTACCCAAAGTCACACAAATGAAGAAGATTTTAACCTGCTGCCATCCAACGAAGAATGAAATGCGTCTCCATGCTAACGAACATGCTAACAAACATGTGTAGCTTTCAAGGTGTTCCAAACAACTTTCAGTGTGTCTAATTCAGGTTATACATGGGCCGTTCTTGGCTAATCGCCTCTTAAAGTATGAGCAAGACTTTAGTGAGCTGAATAAAACTCCTAAGTATGTCAACAGCTGATGAGCTCATCGAGCAAAAAGCAAAAATCCTTCAGCGAGAGCTCTGAATAATCATTCTGGAAAAATCCGGCCCTGGACTGTGACAGGAGTATGATTGGGAGGGATTTTTTGTTCCAGTGCTTCTTCCAGCAGGTCAAAAGAAAGAAGGAAATTGATCATGTTAGCTTAATACTCCGCCTAACAACAAAGAATTACAGCTGTTTATCTCCGAGCGGTGCGTTTCGTCACACCAGTTTTACGCCTTCCATTATCATAAAGTAAATTTCCAACTCAATCCCATTTCAAGATGTTAAATATTTTCGATGGCGTTGGAAGCGCGGCGCTCGGGTCTGTTCAGCAGCCAGCAGTCGGTTTAGAGAGCTGACAGGACAAATATCAACAAGCAGCGAGAGGAAAAGATGACTCTTCCCTCCGCGACTCCCACAGGATGTCAAGTGAGAGAGGCCGTGTGTGTGTGTCTGTGTGTCTGTGTGTGTGTCTCTGTGTGTGTAGATGTTATAGTGGGTGTGCTGGTTTGTGCGAGCATCTGTACGTGCACACACTCGAGCGTTGGGCGTGCACGCTGTTTATTAATGTGCACACGTGTCTGCCAAACATCTGGCCTCACCTCAGTGTTTGAACATTTACACAGTACACACAGGTCAAACCAACAACTGCCAAATAAGTCATTAGGAGTGAGTTTATGAAAGTAACGGCATATGTTCTGGAGAGCTCGTCATTATTTATCCTCCATGTTCTCCCGTCCTCCGTCTTTCCCCCCCTCCTCCCAGAATCACTTACCGATGACCCCATTTGTATCCGCTCACCAAACAGATTGTGCAGCCTCGCTCGTCGCAGTCGCCTGATATTTACATGGTAATGGAAGGTGATCTGACGGAGTTTTCTTTTTTCTTTTTTCTTATAATTTTTATTTGTCCGATCCCTCGCTGTCCCCTCTCCTCAAGACAAATGATTTTTGTGCAGCGGCTGAAGTGTGTATATAAAAAGACGTTTCATCCTGCTGCTGTCGTGGCACAGATCCCACTCATTCCCTCATCTCGTTCTAATTATGCGGCTCTACGTATTTTAAATTGCTCCATAAAACCTGTTTCATGTAAAAAAAAAAAAAAAAAAAAAAAAAAAGTAAGGGCGCAGAACCCAATTAGCGCCGGAGCAATGAGAAAGCATGCTGTTCCTGCTCAATAGAGTCAATTATAACTGGCCGTGTAGGTGTGTGTGTGAAAGTGAAATGAGCCACGTGGGACTCATCTCCACCTGAACTGACAGAATCACGCTGCCAGCGCCCCGGCCATATTTTCATGGGGCATTAAGGAACTGGTATTTAATTGCAAGCAGATTCGGTAAATTGATTTGGATCTAAATTGACCTGCAAATGTGGCATTTAGTACAAGAGAAGAGCATAAAAGAGCTTTTTGAGCTTTTTAAACCTGCATTCTCTTTAGTGCTCACCTGTAATTCATTTTACCCCCCTAATATATTTCTTTTATGCTGAGCGGGCCAGCGCTTTGGTTTCACTATTATGCAGACTTTGACCTCTCAGGATAAGTTCTGTTATTTAAAACCTTCTTTGTGTAGTTCTTGGTTGTTGGCGAATATAATGTCTAACATTTGATTAGCTTCACCTTCCTTGGTAATCCTGTGCTGAGTTAATGACGTCACACACTGACGGTCCGTACTGTGTTTTCAAGCTTATTATTGGGCAGTTTTCACGGCTCACTGATCATTGGAAAGGGAGGTTATATCTCTTTCCCATTAATTTAGGGGGTCCAGGTCTTAGCAGTCTGAAATAACTGCCAGGGGTCATTGCCAACATGGCTGCCGAGTGATCTGCATACAAGGACTTTCATACAATTTATCTTTATCTTGAATATTTACACATCCAGTAGACACCGAACAACATGAGAAGTCGTTTGAAGTCTTTGGTTCTTAATTCACTCACCTTTTAGTTTGGTCACCACAAACTCCTGAAGCTAGCACAGCATGGAGTCGTCAGAGCTTTGCGTTTTAACTAACTTCCTGTCTGTTTTGCAGTTATCAGTCCTTTCCCTTCCTCTCGTTCTTTTCCTTAAGTTATCTTCGTTTTGTTTTTTGTAGCGTAATCTGTCACCGCCTCTTCATGGAGTTCTCCATCCTGATTGGCCGGAGAAGACAGGGATACAAGAACATTTCTCTTCTCGTTCACTGCATGAGCTGGAGGTGAGATCCATCTATAACAGTGATTATTGTTGGAATCTTTAACATTTAACAGTTAAGCTAACGGTAAGTTGGCTGCCCTACAACCTAAACAATGAGCTGAAAGATGCTAAAGCACTGCATCAGCTCACACCATGAGCAACCTCCTCTCACATTATATATACACACATATATTTTCTTTCTACCTACTATAACTGTAACAACAGGAGTAGATATTGTAAGGAAACGTATCAGCAGATGCAATTTCGCTGTAATTAAACATAATTCCCTCGTATAGATTTTTTGCTTCCAGTGTTGGCGGCACTGTTTGCTCTCAGAATCCTTCAGTACTGTCTTCCAGAAATTACTTTTCTCCAGCACCGTAGCAGACATACTGTAGCTATTAATGATTCCAGCATGCTGCTTCGTCCCACACACACACACACACACACACACACACACACACACACACACACACACACAGGCAGACAGATAAGTTGTAGTTAGCCATTCTCAGCCCGTGCGTTGTCAAGGACTGTTTTGGCTATTGATTTCCACTCTTCAATAACTAATGCGTCTCCTAACCTTGGCTACATATTAAGAGGAGTTTGGCCCACTTAGAGTGGAGAAGGGGAGCGAAGCATCAACAACTGATTTGGCACAAAATGCCTCACAGAAGCGATTAAAGCTCCAGATTTCAATGAGGCATTTAGCTCCTTTCGTAGCTTTTTCAGGGTGGAGTGCTCAACCAAAGATTAATTGTTTTATCTCGGAATGCCAGAGATGACTCCAAGTTTCCTCTGATGCTGCAGCAGCAACAGCAGCGGGGAAATTTCCATCTCATGTACCAACATACAGATCTGTGAGTCTCCTGCCATGTGTTATTATTATTATTATTATTATTATTATTATTATTATTATTATTATTATTATTATTATTATTATCATCATCATCATGGACATCTTTGCTTCTGTTGTATTCCAGCTTACTTGGGATTTCTCTTATATGAAATTACCTGGCAGCACACATACTCATAAAAAGAAAATTTATGAACCAAATCTCTTCTCATATTAGATTAAAAAAAAAAAAAAAAGAACCCAAGGCAAATGAACGTCCTCTAGTTTCTTAACTCAGCCTGAGTGAGAGTACATTGCTGTTTATGTGCGTGAGACAGGAGCAGGTCAGTCGTGTTAATCACGTCCTTTCATTCCTTTTTTTTTTTTTTTTTCTCCATCTTCATTTCGCACCTCACTTCCCTCTGCCACTCCATTCGCAGGTCAACAGCACTATTGATTTACACCCCTCACCTAATCACTTAGGTAACATTTCCCTGGCGGCTGCTTTTTTTTTTTTTTCCTTTTTCCTCCCATGATTCATAGCCGAGCGGTGAAATCTCCCCGTTGCCACTAATTAAGCGTAAGGTCAGCCTTTAATCATCACCTGCTTGTGCAGCGTGAGCGACTGCCCTTTGCTGATCCGACGCCATTGCTGAAAAGCTCCAATCTGCTGCAAGATGAGGCCCGTCGGGTGGAGAGGGAGGGAGGGAGGGGAAAAAAAAGAAAGTAAAAAGGGAAAGCATATTTTTCCTGGTGCTGTGATGAATGATTATAAGTTCTGTCATTTCTGCGGCTTGAGAGACGCTCGCTTTGTGAGCAGGAGACAACACACTCCGAGCAAAAGTCCTCCTTCGGATATTTTCACGACTTGATAATTGGAGTTGATGTGAGCAGATGCTTGACTGAACCATCTTTCTTTTTTGTTACACTTTACACTCCCACAAGAGCACACACACACACACACACACACACACACACACTCTCACTCATATATCCGTATGCATATTATACCGGCTACCCTGGACCAACTCATTCCAACTGACATTTATGTGCTATAAGTGCCACTTCGGTCCTATGTGCGATGATTTAACCGCTTTCGACACCGGCCAAGAACCCCCTCTCCCCCTACACTCCGCCTCACACCCACATACACACATGGACCTCTATAACAAGTGACTGTAGGCAGGAGTTTAACCTTTACATGAGAGAATGGAAGAGTGGCCTTTTGGAGTTATTTTCCATCCTCCTCTGTAATGGCAGCTCTCTCTCTGCTTCCTCCTCACGCTGGTCGGAGGTCAGGTGTGGCTGTGGAGGTGACCATCGTTGTTGTGGATTATTGTCACTCTTGAGGTTTCTAATAAAAGCACCGTCTTCCTGCTTAGCTTGTGTTGAGGCCACCACTGCTCCGTCATGTGATAAATCAATATCCCACACAACCATACGTGTGTGACACCTTTACAAACAGCTTGTTTCGCCATTAAGGCTCCAAGCGGTGTGATATTCCCATTCAGATGAATTCATGTGCCATTTGGGATGTTATACTCTGTCATTTGTCACACACTACATTTGCAATTGCGGTTATTTACATTTTAGCATGCCTGGGACTCTCTCCTTGATAAATGAGGCTAAAATAGGAAACCTAGGCAGATGGAGGCACATTCATTTTTCATTATTCACAAGCTTTGCATATGGAGCTTTAGAAATTGCTGGTAAATCCAGCTGTTTGAGTCAGAAAATGTTCCCGCTAGCAGCCGAGTCTACTGAGTTCTTGCAGTTTGGTCACAAATCTTAGTTCGCTTTTCACTTCACTCCCAGGAGGTCAAACATGGTGCTTTAAGTGCACGGAGGCAGCGTTTACTGGCCACCGGCCATCACAGTCAATTCCTGATGTGCCAGAACAAAAAGGGGAAAAAATTGTCCACCGGTGTCCGGGGTGATGTATGCCTGTGCAGAGGGTAATTGCAACAGGCACTGGGAGACGACTGTGGTGCATGGAGGCAGCATCCAGCCGATGAAAGCAGCAGACAAGTGAACAGGCAGGCGGGGGAACAGGCGTGGAAGTGGTCCATCCGCTGGAGAGAGGACTTGTGATGGATGGGGTGCTGGAATGCCAGACTCCCTCCAAGAGATTGAAAGCAATTCTCTCAGTGCCAAAGTGGCAGAAACAAATGGCTGAGATAGAGGTTGGGTCGCATTGTTATGAACTCCCAGACACTGATGCCTCGCAGGACGTGTAGCCTCCCCGGGGGTTCTCAGAGACCTGGCTGACTGGGTTAGATGGCTGGCTGGCAACCTCACAGAGCGCCGGTCGAGGCTTACCGCTCGCCTGTCGGGCCACATCAAATCCTCCCGGAGAAGAAGAAGCCCAGACTCGGCCAATATGAAGCACAATGGATGTCTTCATAATCAAGACCACTTTCCTGGCAGCGGCTGTGTGGGGGGAATGTTTTTTCATTTCATTCTTAAAGAAAAGTGAAATCTGTATTAAAACAATGTTCACATGTGTTTGTTCTATCTCAGGAAGTCGAGCCAATTTTTAACACAAGAGCGAGTTCCCTCCCTCCCCTGAAACTAGAGAGGGAAAGCATCAAATGACTGCACTTCACTGGAAATTAAGTGAGAGAGAATTTGTGGCCACTGTGACGGCCCCCACGGGTGAGTGCCGGTTGGATATGAGATCCGTCTTGAGTTCTTGACAGTTAGAGTAGAAACAAAGTCAGTCGGGTGTTGGAGCTAAAATTACCTCTAAAAGTAAACTTTTAATTATCTAACTGCCAGTTGAAATTCTCGTTCGTTTCGACCCAGGACTTATTTAATCTTCTTTGCTTGACTTACAGATAAATATGACATGTTTTTGCATTCAAAATGTCTAAAACTTGAACCGACATGTGTTGTGTATACTTGAAGTCACACAAATGTTTCCAACAATGTTTAAACCCAGAAAAATGAGCCGCTTGTTGCTGTGACTTCCAGAGGAGAGTCACATTAACATGAATACAACTCTATGTGCTAGTTACATGGTTTGTTTTTCACTTCAAGATCACCAGCAGCTCAGTCAGGTTATCGAGCCACAGCTTTCTGTCCTGGATGATTTGGCGACACCTGTGGTTACTGTTGGTTCTGCCACTGATATTGATTTCAGGACAACAACTTGGCTAGCGAGTCTTGCTGTGAAAACATAAAGTCAAATGATGTTATCACATATTTAAAACCGTCCTCTGGGCTCTGGGCAGACATCTTACTTCACTGATGCTCTATAGATAAGACCAGAGAGGTTCTGGGAGATTTTAATCACCTTCTACTCAGTATGCTTTCTATTGCTCTGCTGTAAATGTTGACCTGGATCTTGCTCTGGAATTAAGCCTACCTAAGTTTCCGTAGGAGGTGAAGCTGTCTGTGCTATTTTTAACCAGGGTTGTGATATTCGATGTCCAAGGAAACTAAAACTGGTCACCTGCTCCACCTCAGCTCCACTGATGTAGATGAGTGTGTGTCTGTGTCTCTTTTATTTTACTAAAATTAACACTCAGCTCCTTGGTTTTGTTGATGTCGAGCAGTACATCGTTGTCTGTGCACCGCTCTGCAAGATTGTTGATTTCCTCGGGATATGAGCTCTCATCAGCCGATGATGGTGTGAACAGGAGGGGGGCCGAGCACGCAGCCCTGGGGGCCTCCTGTAGAGGAGGTGCGACTGCCAATCCGAACTCTCTTGGGTCTGCTTGTGAGGAAGTCCAATATCCAGTTGCTGAGTGTTGTACTCAAGCCCAGAGTGATTAGTTTTCCAATTAGCTCCGAGGATGAGATTGTGCTGAATGCCGAGCTGAAGTCAACAAACAGCATCCCGATGTAGCTGCTCTTATTCTCCAGGTGTGTGAAGACTGAGTGGAGGGCAGCAGATATGGCATCCTCCGCGGATCTGTTGGCTCTGAAAGAATACTGTCGAGGGTCCAGACTGGCAGGGATGTGGTCTTTGATGTGCTGGAGAGCCAGTTTCATCAGGATGGGGGCGAGAGCCACCGGGTGGTAGTCATTAAGACTGGACACGGCAGACTTTTTAGGTACAGGGAAGATGATGCTGTGTCGAGGCAGGGGGGGAATGATCTCCTGAGGGCTGGGTGTAAAAAAATGTCTGTGATAACATCGGCTGGCTGATCGGCACATGTTTTCAGTATAATATACCTTATTATCTGGACCAGCTGCCTTATTAATATTCACTCTCAGCAGGACTTTCCTCACACCCGCTGTGGATACCGACGGCGGCCGGTCCTCTGGAGGCTGAGGAGGATTCACAGCTGAATCTTTGTCGAGGAGGTCAAAGAGAGCGGAGGACATGTTCAGCTCATCCGGCAGTGTGGAAGCTCCTGCTTCTGTGGCATTTTGAATCACCTTCCCAGCGTGGGAATGGCAGTATATGAAGAGGTAAATAATGGATGTAATGGCTATATTCGTGTAAATGCCAGCAATAACAAGTACAAGCCATTGGTTTAATATAATACAAGTCAAAACTTTTAAAGATCTAAAACATGCAATGGAGAAAAGTTTTACAGTTACTATAAATGAAACACATTTTCTAACGAGCGGAAACTCTTTGTAACTCTGCTTTGCTTCATCAGGACAGATAAAAACAGACAGAAGTATTTTTCTCCAGATGAGTCCAATCCATTTTCAAAACCTGTGAGAAAAACAAAGAGGAATCTAAATACACAGCAATCCCTCAGAAATATGTGTGTGTTCATCTTCAGGTGGAAGTAAAAACCTGGTTGAGAAAAAACAGGTTTTCAGCACTTTTAACAGCTCTACTAATAAATATCAATGGAATTGAAATTGCAATCTGCCTTTTTTTTTTTAGTTGAGTTTCCCTTCTCAAACCATGTCTGTTTGCCAACCCCACAGGACAAACCAATTCATTATCCCAAAAAATTGAAAAATCAGAGACGCGCCGCAGCCATTTCCAGGTGATCATCTCTCCAGCATTTCCATATTGGAAACCTATTCTATCGGATTGATTTTCCCGGGAGACTTGTCAGTTCTCATTCATTTTTCAATTTGCAACTGCATCAGTGCAAGGCCCGCCGCCTTTGTTGAATCATAAAAAGGCTGTTTTCCTAGCCGCTGCCCCGCATGCCAACTGCAAACCTATGATCTGCCCACCAAATCAACCATGTGATGTATTGATACGATGCAGGATTGTGACAATGTAGCGTCAGATAGCGGGCCGGGGGGTCCTGGATTGTTGCTTCTGACGTGATTTTGGTGATTTCATTCCTTTGCTGTTTAAAAGTCTGTCCCCATTTCTTCCTCCTCAAACACAGAGAGGCTCGGGACAGCTTTTGTCTTGATGTATTAATTACGTGGCTCCTCTTCCTCCACCAACGTGAACCAAAGGGGGAAAGATGGGGGCTGTTTCTCGCAGCATGGGGAGCAGTTACGTCCTCCTCCTCTCATCACAGCGGCAGAAGGTGCAGCAGATTAGGTGTCAGATGATATTTAATGTGAAGAGGGCCTGTCTCTTTCCCTGACATCCTCTCCTGGGTACACTGCTGCACGGCACCGATACTCCACCGCTCTCAATCCAGGTCTCATCAAATGGCACTCAAGTCGGAGGCAGAGGGGGAGAAAGAGAACATATGGCGAGGACGAAGAACAAAGATAGCGAGGAATGGTGAAAAAATGCTGAAGAGGAGGAGGAGGAGTAGGAGGAGATGTGAGATGGGAAAGAGAAGTCATTAACAGAAAGTGAAGGGGTGAGAGGGAAAGTAGAAGTGGGAATAGGAGATGTGAAGGGGACGCATGCCGAGATGGCAGGCTGAGAAAGGGCAAGAGATGGATGCATAGAAGAAAAAAGACGGAGGGAGAGAAGGAAAGAATCCCAGTTTCTCTTTGAAAAAACAGTAAACTGTGGCTGGTTGCTGAAGCCTACAGTAGCTGAATGGTTGTGACAGTGTGGAAGATAAGAGAATGAGAAGGAGGACGGGGGGGGGGGGAGGATGGCCATGGAAGAGCTGTGAAATACCCCGGGATGAAAATACCTTACCCCTCGGAGAGAAAATGGGAGGAAAGAAAAATAAAGCAGATCTCCTCCGATGTGTTCGCTGGATGGGGAATGGCACAACGACCGGAGCTGCAAGAAAGCGTGACAGGATGCAGGCCCGCAGGTCGTGGAATCAATTTAAATGGTATCACCCCGCTCCTCCTTTTTCTACTTCTCCTCCTACTCCACCTCCTTTTTTTCATCTTACGCTCTTTCAGCCTCGCAGCCTGTCTCTTCCTCCCCACCTCTCTCTCTCTCTCTCTCCTTGGCTTATTCCACCGGTTTGTCAAGCACTGCAGACGAGGGAGCAACTACTCCACGGTAGCGAGGAGCACAGATTTGCTTTAATCGGTGACTTCACTGGTCTTTTACACATCCGAGTGCTCTTTTTCTGCATCAATTATATTTTAAAAAGACATCAGGGGTAGCAACTCTCACTGCTAAAGTAGGCCGCTGGCGTTTCTCCCTCTCTTGACTCCTCAGATTTTCTGCCCTGTTTGTGCGAGGCGGCGGAACATTTTGAGGTAAATAGTTCAGGCAATTGTGTTCGTCGACAGCAAAGTGAAGTTTCTCTTCAGAGCAGTGGGATGAATCTCTTCTTTGCATCACCTGGTTTTTACAAATTAAGTCAGTGTTTACGGGGGGAAGAGGGAGACATCATTACATCCTGCACTGAGTTTTTCAGTTTCATCGTCACGTCCGATGAAGCGTTACGGCTGCAGTCCCATCCGTTTTAACTGAGTGTTACCCACAGGGCTCCTGTACTGAAGGGTAAGAGGCAGAAATAGTTGTCGACTTAAACTGTGGATTGGTGATCTATAGCAGTGGTAATGTACTGTAATGAGTGAGCAGCATGGCTCTGTTAGGCTGATGTGGGCCGATCCGTCTAATGCTTTTGTTTCAGTAAACATGTTGGTGTTGTGACGGTCTTGTGCCTGAGGCCAGAGTCTGTGTTGTCTCTTTCCTGCCTCCTGTGCTCCTCTTCCTGATGGTCTGGCTCCGCCCACCTCGTTGAGTGATTGGTGTCACCTGTGAAGAGCCTTTATAAACCAGGTGTTTCCAAGATGGCTCCCCCTCTCCCTCCTGGATTATGTTTGGGTTGTGATCATGTTAATCAGCCTCGGCTCATGTTGGATAGTTCAGATTAGCACCCACAGTTTCATTGCACCCAACGTCTTTCACTGCTGACTTTACACCTCATGGTTTTCTTCTGTTAATAAATGATTTGGTTTACTTCAGCGGTTACTGTGTCGACCTCCCTGCTTTGTTGTGCTCCTGACTGAGCCGGGCGTATTCCTGATACCCTGGTGATGAATCATGACTTTGGAGATCCTCTGACATTTCTGCTATGGGAACAAAAAGTTGAGAAGTATAAATTGCACCTGTCCAATTATATCCCCCAGAGAACAACATTTTAGAGTATATATGTTCAGTCCGAATATCAGTGCATCCTCCCTAAGACATGATTTCAGGGGGGTAAAGCAGCACTGACACAGAACTTTACAGAACTAAAGAAATGCTGTTGATAATGAATCCTAGCACTGGCACCGAGCCACATTAAATCCTAAAAAGTGCATGTCACGGTACAAGAGATGAGACTTTGTAGGAGGTTTGCCATGCGTGCCACACTCCCCCGGTCTGGAGAAATTGCACAGGGGAATAACACCTTTGGCGTTACAAGTGATCTGGCAGATGGTCAACTCTGATTGAATTCTCCCCCCATCTCTTTCCTGCCTCCACAAGCTTCATTGCACGTCTCACATCTCAGCCAAAACTGTCCTTTTGTGTCCCACGTGGGTGGAACAGCAGAGGCAAGCCGATCTACACACGAGTCAATGCCCGGCATGCTCCCTGCGGTTTTTGGGCACCGTCCTGAATCGAAGAAATAAAAATCTTTGGACTTGATTCACCTTTACTCCCTCAGAACAAATGGCCTCAGACAGCCTCTGGCACAACTCTGCTCTGAAGTAAAACAAAGCAGAAAGGTGTATCTGTGGGTTTGTTTTCAGAGACGGTGAACATTTGTCTTTGTCCCGAGCTCAGCTTCTGTCTCTGTGTTGGTCGGCCATTTTTGCATTCCTGGTGTTTTTTGTGCATCAGTATGCATCCGCATTTCTATGCTTATATCGGTGTGTGTGTTTGTGAGTGTGTGTTGTTTGCAAGTGCACGTTGATGTGTGTGTGCGCTCATGCTGGCATCAAGAGCCAGAGTCTGCCGGCGGGGCGTAGCCCTGTCTGTCCATCTGTCAGGCCTGGAGAGGTCCCACTCTGCGACTCCTGTGGCTGTCAGGGCACTTTGCCCTCCACAGTGTGTTGCTCTCCTCCCATCCCTCCCTCCTCTCCCCTTCTTCCTCCCCTCCCTCCTCCTTCCACCTCTCCTCCTCCTCCTCCTCCTCACAGCTGCCTCCTCAGCTGTGTCCACTGGCCATCAGCCCACTCCTCGGAGCATGTCCTGTTTATCTCACACAGTCCGAGCGGCAATCACACCCGCAAGTTAACACACAAGATGCACATGAATACTGTATGTGTGCCGACACACTATAACGGACACACACTTCAAATGAAGTCACACACACACTGTCCCGGGTACGTCTAAGAGATGCAGTTTCTCGTCTTTGAATATCTGCTATTTATATCCGTGCGCAGCCATTCAGCAAACAAACAATAACACTCACCTCGCTGGCTGCGGGTTTATTCCACTTGAAAGAAAGTAACCGTTCCTGACAAACGCCTATTGAACAAGACATCAGTCTTTTTACTTGCTCGATATAATTGCTGGACCTGCACTATGACCGCTGCTGTTACACAAAGCTCAGGATTCTATTTCTGCTCCCCGAAGAGACTCACAAAGAGAAAATCTTTGTAAACCTTCACCGGTCTCTATTCAGGCTCCGGGTCTTAAAATCTGAGTCATCTCAAAGTGTCGGTCACAAAGTCTTATTGACCTCTGATGGTCTCTCGCCTCAGTTACTTTTCTTTCCACCCAGTTGTTGCTACATGAATCAGTGTTGGAGAGTGACTAAGACTATTCTCTCAAAGACTGTACTTTACTCGAGTATTTTCCCTTTCCTTTATAATATTCAGTACATCTGCTACTCTAGCTAAAGTTACCAATTACTAAGCAGATGATCATCTTACATGGAAAAGATCCGCTCGTATGATGCACCAAGTAGCCTGGTTATAATTAGCTCAGCTTAGATCGACTGCCAGATTCCAGGTCCATGTATTTATCATTTTATGAGACAGGGCTGTACAGAGAAATATAAATGGTTTTCCCTTTATGCTACACAAGAAGAACTTTTCTTGCAGCAGATGTGTGTGCATCTTTTGCCAGATGGCAGCAGGGTGAAGGACTGTGGCTGGGGTGGGTGTTGTGTTTTTACTGTCCTCTGGGCTGTGCAGACGCCTCAATTCACAGATACCACTGCTGCTCGGTACTGATGGGTCCAAAAGATGTTCCGGGTGATTTTATTTATCACCCGCTGTGGAGACTTCCTGTCCCGCGGCGTGCACGAGCCCTGCCAGTTTGTGATGTTTCCAGCCAGAATGCCTTTAAAGCTCTTCTGTGAGCTAGTCAGCGGTATTGAAAGCATCATTATGTAACAATTTTACCTTCTTATCACTCATAACTTCAGTGAGAGCGACAGATCGCAGCGTTACATTCACGTTGAACACGAGATACAAATTGTTACAGACCTGGGATCTGTGTCTGTGACAGTGGTGATGCGCTCAGAAACTTGCCAAAATTGCACAAAATGCCTGTTTGGACATAATGTTGCTTCAAAAACAAAGAAGTATAAAAGTAGCTACATTGAAAGCAACTACACATTAAAAATCCTTCTACATCTGTAACAGTGATCTGATAATATGTCACATACATTCAGTATTGTAATTATGTGCCTACTTTTACTTAAAGGTGCCCCGTTGGTGTTTGTGACCACTAGTGGCGCTGTGGAGGTTTTGGATTTGCACACACACACACAGCAGGTTGCACAATCACACGATTGTAACTCAAAATAGTCTGCGGACCGCACTGAACCCCCCCCTTTTTTTTTTTTACAGTGGAAATACTTTTTTTCCCCCCCTGGAATAATCACCGCTTTTGACAGAGAGATATGTGGAAACATTGAAAATTGGCAGATAATGAAAACATATGCAAGTATGCATTACCCTGGCATTCTTCTTATTTAGTTTAGCAAAGTGAAATGTAAGAGTCACTGTTTAAGTGCCATTTAGCGAAGTGTAATTGCTGTGCTTTATAATGTAATGAGATGTTTCATCAGTTGGAAAAACAGCATATTTAAAATATTGATTTCAACAGTTTCAATGAGGCATGCGCATCCATTTGAGCGCATATTACTGTAATTATCATTGGCAAAGAAAGACTCAAAAGTATGAACGCAGAAGCCAAAAGATCACCGAATAAGGGAGGAAAGCTCTGCAGCAGAAGAGTGGGCAACCACAATACAAGGGATTTAATAAAGGTAGACTGACTCTGTCGTGCACATCTCCTCCGCAACCTCAGAGGAAGCAGAGCTCAGTCGTGGGCCAGAAGGAGACTCGCTGCATTCATCTCCAAGGTAAACAACCACCCAGTGGAAAAAAACATGGATGATATATGGACAAACTTGCCTTAAGCATTCTTATCATTTCAACAACAGCGTTTCCCATGGTTCAGAAATCTGGGGCCCGAGCTGTGTTGTTCTGCTCCAATGAAATTTATTTCTGGGTAGAGATGTGGAGAGAAAAGGCAGCGAGGGGAAGTGCTCCAGCCAAATTTAACATGTCATAAATTACACACATATTCTTCGCTCAGCTTGCTTTGATTAGCGGCTCTTGGCAAATAGAACCCATTTTCCACCAGTGGCAAAAATTAGGAGACCAGTTAGAGCGAGCGACACAGCCTCACTCCCAGTGTGTTAGGAGAGCACTTTGTTTAAGCGAGACTTCCCTTTGGTGAGTAATGCATGATGACAGAAAATTAGAATGTATGAAAACAAATTCAAATCCACAACTCTAATCTCGGTAAATACGTCAGTAACTGAGAGCGCTCCCTGTGTTGCAGATGCAGCCCCTTTAATTAAGAAATTTATTGACTTCTCTATGCACAGCGGCAGCCAAAAGTGGGCCGGCGCTGGCGTTTTCGGGAATGATAGCAGACTTTGAAATGCTACACTGGCTCGTCGAGATTCGCCAATCACGCTGACTTCTTCCTGGCTCTGTTTCCCGACCGCAGCGTGATCATGAATCTGAGCCGGAAAATGCAGCTGGATTTGGCAGATGAAAAACTTTGAAATTGAGTTTGACAGTGTCGGAGTAGCAGTGAGCGATACTTAATACCGCGGAGAGAGGAAGGAGAGGACAGAAGACGAGGTGAGTGATGCTGCGGATCTGGACTGTTTGTGCTTCCATGCTGGGAGGCATCGCTGCCAATTACAAGTAAACACAAAGCGGCATGCATTGTGCACATCATACACAGTGCTGCTGCTGTATACTGTATACACAGGGATGGATTGATTACTGCATGGGCCCCAAATCTGTCATGTCCTGAAGGGGCCCCAAACCAGAGGCTCTGTTTGAAGTGATGGATGTTTGCGTGTCTTCTTGGGAAGTCTAAAAGCTCAATCAGATGTTTGAGTTTCATGATACAGATCTTTGTTACTGGTGATGCTCTGACAGCATGCAGGGAACAGTTTTCCTCTGCATCTGTCCACTCGACCTGACGATGCTGCGTTGATGTTGTTCCCAACACATCGTGATCATAGCTGGTCCAGGACCATCACTGCAACCGACCAGTCGAATTTTGTAACGTCATATCCTCTGTGACCCACAGACAAAGAACAAACATGCACATGGGAGAAGTTTTTCCTTTCCAACACTAGATAAAAGTGAAGTTGTCCCGGTACAACATCAGTTACGGGTTAAAACACCAACATTTCAATCTCTACCAGTCGCAGCGTTTCTCTGATGTCCAGCCGGTCCACCATTTTGGTCCCAAATACCTCAGCAGCTGTAGGATTGGCATGACGTTTGGGTCGAGATACTTGTTTTCTCCTTGGAGAGCGACGCTTTAAGCCACCGGCTGTCCCGCTGCCACCGTACCGCCACACTACAGAACATCTTCTTTCCTCAGGCTGGAAGACTCAATTCATCCTCAGCACTCCAGCATAAAAAACTGTTTTAATTCTATGAGTATCCAAACAAAAGAAGAACAAACTGTGACAGTGCTTGTCATGTACACATCGCTTTGTTTAACAAGTCGAAAATATCTGAAACCAGCTGATCAACCAACTTCGAGTCGTTCTCAACCCACAGCAGCGACTTCTAATCCATCAACGAACACGACGATGCTGTTGTATGTATTTACTGTATGTGAGCACAAACACACATCGCACAAACTCAAAGCAGCACGTTCAGGCCCAGAGGAGCAGCATTCACATCAAACACTCACAGACGAGAAAAGAAGAGCAGAATTAATCAGACGTGAAGCAGAGTGGAAAAAGACGTCACGTTGTACCTTTTCAGCTCGACGTGAAGACATTTCGTTTCTCTCCTGCTAATTATTATTATTTTTTTATCTCAAAAACCACGCTGCAAAACCATCTATACACACACACACACACACACACACACACACGTCAGTCTGTAATTTCTGCTCCTTTGTATTTCTATCCACTTGAGTGTTACTAATAGAAAGAAAATGAGCAGCAAGTCGAGAGCGCTTTGAAGTTTGCCAGCAACAATTGAGATGATTGATAGTTGGCTTTTCTAAATAGCAGGATATTGCATCTAGAGCGCAGAATAACAATGTGAAACGGCATCAGGCAGGAAAAACGCAATCGGTATTCCGCCACGCTCCGACGCCCCGAGAGTGCTGCACAGAGAGAAAGACGCGTCGATGCATACGCTCGTAAAAAGACGTCTACACGTAAAGAAAAAAAAAACAAAACACAAACACGAGCAACGCGAGCTGGAAAGAGTGGGAGAAGCCACAAAGTGCATAGATAACTAAATCAGTAAATAATAGAATAGGTTTGTTCCTGGTGAAATGGGCTCTTTGGAGGATAAGACTCGCAGCGGTTGCCATCTGAGGGATGAGAGGAAAAAAAAAGGCAGAGGGAGGGGAAAAGAAAAGTTGGAGGGGAGAGAGAGAATAAGCACAGCTCATCAGCTGGCTCGCGATAGTAGCTCGGAGCGGAGAGATAAAGCCATTTTGGCACAGTCAAATCATGCATCCATCACAGTGCTTATCGGTCACTTGGGAAAGGTGCCTATAATAAATCGCCCGACTGCAGCGTCAAAGAGCTCAAAGCCAGACAATGGGAGGCAGTGGAGCGGCGCTTTGTGCTTGTTTGAACAGTGTGACTTATTTGGAGGGCAATCAAACAGAATGTAGATATTTATAATGTGAGCTCACTTCATATCTCGCCGGAGGGGAGATACGAAGGAGCAGTGATGGCTTCCAGATTTCTAAAAGGAGGCGCGTAAGGGGAAAAGGTGAAGAAGATTGCCGTTTGCCGACAACCTCTTCATCTTGTCTTTGTCATCCTGCTGAGGCCGTGAGCTGGTCAAAGGTTCAGCTACCTCGGAGATTGTCCACGCGCAGTAATAAATAGGGAGCCTGTTGCTGCAGGGCAGAGCTGTTGATGTCAGGTTTCTGCTCAGGCCTTGTTCAGCTTATCATAAAGGGTCAGTTCACCCACATTACGTTCCCAGTTGTGTGTCTGGTCGCGCAGATAGTTTGGATTTTATTTGCCAAGGTTTTAAAATATCTGGCTCTGGGGCTTCTTACTTCAACAATGGAGGTGAATGGAAGTTCATTTGTGGTTGTGAAAAAAACAGCCTTTAACAGACTGACATTCACATTTTCATGCTCCTTTCCCGAATCTTTTTATTTTCTTCCCATGACATTTGCTTGTACGAGTGTTTTTTCAAGGCAGATTTAACCCGAAACAAGCGCGCAAACTCGTTGTAAATCTCTCGCTCCAATCTGATTTTATCGGTAGAATAAATGTCGCTACCTGCTCCACTTCGTTCATGGGCGAGTTTTATTCACAGACGAGTTAAATAAAGTATTTTTCAGTCGCATTAGGGGAACCGTCAGTCATCATCAGAGCAGTGAAGGGTTTGACATGAAGTGCGATGCTAAGAAATGTCTTAGAAAAGCGTTCCTGGTCTTAGATTGGATGTGGACAAGGAGACATGACAGCTACAGAGACGGACGAGACAATATTATGCAGAAGGAGATGTTACACTGGCTGGTGCAACAGAGGATGACCATGGACGGAGACCCGCAGAGACCCTTCAGTCCCCCCTGGGCTTTCTCCATGTCCAGGAAGGCAGCACATGACTCATGTCCTGTCCACTTGTGAAACTCAATTTGTATCGAAGATAAAAAAAAAAAAAGTGAATTCAGGAGCGTTGGTGAACATGTCAGTTCCTTTTATATCACTGAGGTACCACTTACTTCCAGCGGTTCTTGTCCCAACCAAGTCACAGGAATACATTTTGGCAAAGTACGTTTCTGGAAAAACCACAGACGTGTTGAAACTTTACGATTCTCCGGGGTCAGTTTTCCATTTCATGTTGTGACAACGCTGTGATTATGGTCTGGTTAGGGTCAGGCACAAATACCACTTAGAGTTATGAAAATGTGATGTTTTGGCTTAAAAATTCTCTTCGGTTGCTTCGAACACGGCTGGAGATGTTCCTGTTTGTTTCTGTTTGGGGAATGCAGTCCTGAACAGTGGTCACTGGCTTGGCAGCCTTCTCGCCTGTAAGTCCACAGCCATCACCTCCACCTCCCGATGTGAAAGTCAGGTCATAAACATGGTGTGAAGGTGATATTCCACCTACAGAAGGTACAGATGTGGATGCATCAGTTGTTTGTCTACATTTTATCCTGTTTTTTCCTCAGATTTAGAAGCTCTTCTTGTTTTTATTGGGTGCTGCTGTCCTTTTTTATACGAGAAATGTTCATATTTTTCTCTCTCGACGTGGCCGACATCCCTGTGATGTGCGAGGGGCCGGGCAGCTCTCTCAGCCTGCATGCAGGAACAGAACCGGCTGTGGTGTCATGGCGCTCTGAAGTGGATCAACTTCACTGGAGTGGATGCTGACACAGGTGCAGAAACACCAGCAATCTCTCCAAACATCGAGTGAGAGTGAGTCACGAAGACACAGGCGGAGAAATGCACAGACTGACGAACGTACAGATAATCTCAGACACGTCAGGTTAATGATTTAATGTAGCCATTAGCTCGCTGATTGTTTATTAATTGTGTCATAAATTCAGTCAGAGATGGTTTTTCAGCCTCAGAGCGCTCGGAGCGTTTTCTGTACGGGAGATATTTTCACTCATACTTACAATTCAGTGCACATATAGAATAGAAAATTAAAAGCGACACTATAATACCGTTATTACTTTATTAGACTATATGGGATAATCGGGTCGAACGGAAGTACATTTAAAAAGTAAAATGATCATTTGAAAATGAAAAGGTTAAATGCTCCAATTGTAAAGATGAAATATGACGAGGGAAACTAAAACTTAAATCTTAAAATGGGGAATAGAAGAGCTTAACTACAAAAAACTAAATTTGCTTTGGGTTTCTCATCAGTCATTAAATAAATAAGCAGAAATAATCAGCAGATAATAATCAGTAGATCTCTGCATTCTCTGTAATTTGATATAATCATTGTGGGAGATGTTTGTACAGACTGTTCCTGTAAAAAGACATTTTGGTTACTGAGTTATTACGGGTCGACGAAATAAATCTCATTACTGTGCATCTGATAATCTGAACAATCAAACAATTAAAAACAATCTGCGTGTTCGTGATTGGATTGAACTGACCCTTTTTTTAATTACCGGAGGATAATTTCACTTATTTCATTATCTTTATTTTCAGTCAGACAGAAGAAGCACACGAGTGGGATCCAGCTCTGGTGACATCACAGGCACACAGATCATTTATCTCTGATAATGGACGAGGCTCACAGCTGGTACCGAGACTGAAGTACCGCCACAGAGATAAAGACGCTGCATTGTTTGCCTTTCTGTTGGCCGAGGGGATTTCGCCGTGCACACACAGCCCGTCACTGCGAGCGCTTCTGTTCTTTATTGTACACATTGTGCCCTTCTATTTTCATATTGACAGTGGGAGCAAATCTGCTCTTTGGGGATTGAAACATTGGCCTTGGAGAGCCGCGCTCGCTACCAAGACAGACGGTAATCCTCCGGCAAACCCCAGCTCATCCCAGCCCATCATTACATCTCAGTGACCTCGAGCGCTGCTTCCGAATCTCCCCCTCCCCTTCTCTCTCTTCCTCCTTCCTCCGCTCTCTCGCAGAGAAAGATGATGCTTCCCTCAACCTTATTACCATTTCAAAGATTTCCCCACAAAATCAGCCCACATGGCCTCCGCATTAGGCTGGTGGCGCGGGGGGTGTACACGGCGCTCTCCGCTTCCAAATGTCTCTGAAAGTTAAGACACTGGGAGGCGAGGCAATGTTTTGCTGCTTTCCAGCCAAACACAGGGGCAAGTATTCCTGACCCGACTTCAAAGTTGCAGTGGGGAGCGCGGCAAGGCTTAACCGTCACGCCCTGACTGCACTGCAATCTAGGCCAATAAAAAGACTCATACACAGATTCAGTGAAAGGAAGGCCTTTAATGATTTGCTCTTTCCATGATTCAATACTTCTATAGTGGTCTCTGCTGAAAACCGAGGCGTAATCCTCTTGGCTATGAATGCTCACCTAATGCAAGTTCATTTAATTTGCTGGCGCTCACTCAAACTTTTGATTTAAGCCGTTATCCAATTTAACATGAGCGGTTACGTTGCGTCTCGGGTGCATTTTGTGCGAGAAAAATGAAATAAGGTTAACCCTCTCAGAACTAGCTCTTTAGTGACATTTAGGGAACGCCGGCCTCATTCGCAGTTGTCACGAACACCTCGGCGGTGACTGATCTGTTTTCAGAGCCGGGGCTGGATACCATAATAACGCCGAACAATGAGTGAAAGTCTCCTGTGAAACTACAAAGAGAGCCGTGAAGGTGAACTTCAGAGGATTTCATAAAAAAATAAATAAATAAAAAAAATCAAGTTCACCTCGGCACTTCAAAAGCTTCCATCTCGACACGCGGCGGTGATGTGATTTCATATTAAAGAAATATGACAAAAATGTGTCCATTTATTTTTCAATTCCAAACGGCACGAAAAAACATTGAGGGAAGAGGATAAATAATGCTGACGCTTCTTTTGCTATATGTGCAAGGGCATTCATTCCATCAGGGGTGTGATTGAAAAGCCCCAGTGCCCCGGGTTCAGAGCACTATTACATGGCACCGTGTCTGGGTTTTTCATCTCAGATGGGTATCTGGGGGCCGACATGGAGACAGATAGGATATCAGAGCCAAGGATGATACAAGGATCGCCTCTGAAAATCAATCGGCAGACGGTCCTAACATTCGTCTCGCCTATTTATTTCTGCATCACTCTGTGTGAGGCCCGTCATCAGCACACAAAGTCAGATCTGGCCTCAGTGACACACACACACACACACACACACACACGCACACACACACACACACACACACACACAGAGGACAGTATGTGAAAAAAAGAAGATATTATGCATATTACGAATAGAGCACCTTTGCATATTTATCAGTGGAGGTTCTGCTGATTCTCATGCAGAGATCACACCTATATTCTTTATTTATGACTTCAATTAGGAGGGGACCGCTCCTGAATTTTACATTTTGACTCCTTCATGAATACCAGGAGCCTGGTTTTCAGATGCAGCGGATGTGATGTTTTTTTTTTTTTTGTATTTCAGTGTTTCTCACTGAACCAAATTAACTCCACAGGGCTTACAGTGTTCTGTACTGGTGGTTTCCAACGTGGGAGCCGACGGCCCCTCGAGGGGCTGCATGATGGATCTAAAGGGCTCGGATAATTTACAAAACAGGAAATAGGAAAAACAAAATTACATTCCTCCTGCACAAATGATTAATTTTTGGGGATTTCTCTCAAACTCACTTTTAAAGTTAACAATCTGAGAAGGGAAGTCCCTGTTTGTATCGGGAACTGTTTGGATCCACATGTGAATTTGTTCTTTGTGAGATTTAAGCTCAACACATGGACTCAGTCTCCCACAATCCTCCAGGTGTGAGCTCTGCCCAGAGATCCAGCTCAGCTCTGTCGGTCGTTGTTGTATTGCACCATGAACTTCTTCAGACCCATCCTGCAGTTCAGCCACCTTTCTAAAATTCACAGGCGGTCTTGTCAGTAACACGTGAAAACAACTCGGTGTAACAGCTTCTGCGGTTTCCGTCTCTGCTGCTTCACAACTCACTTTCTGTGACACATCCATTTGCATTTCCTACTTTGCATTTTGAGTAAACAGTGAAAACACTCCATCTCATTGGAAAGACTTCTATCACTTTTTATTATGCTAAGATGCTCTGTTCGCCTTCAGAATGGAGTAACTGAGTACAACAAAGTAACACCTCCTTCCTGCTGGTTGCTGAGAGTTACAGGAACATAGAGGTGGAGCAGGCGGAGGGAATATTAGCATGCACGACTTTTAAAGGGTCGACTGTTCTCCATACTGTTTGATTCCTATTTCTGCAGGTCAACAGCTGCGTTTCTTCCACTTGCACCTTTCCATCCCTTTATGAAGAAGCCTGTCTGTTAAACAAAGACATAAAGCCTGCGCTGCTGACAGCGTGACCTTTCAAATTTTCAGAAACTGCAGAAATATTCCTCACTCTGTAACATTACATCTAAAGGTTAACGACACAACTCCGTCTACTCGTCCCACCGGCTCCCTCCTCCTCCTCCTCCTCCTCCTCCTCCTTCCCTCCACTCGGCTCTGATCCAAACTCGGAAAAAAAAAAAAAAAAAAAAAACATTTGCAAACTCTGAACACTTCAAGTTCTGGAGAATTAACAAGATTAATCACCTTCTGGGCAACTCGGGCAAATAAATAAATCGGGAAAGCGTTCTGGTTGGTGCTTACCACTGAGGAGAGAAGTAACAGGTTGCTTAACCTTGTTAACGGCCCTGAAACACAACACCAACAAACAGGTTTTGTGTAGATTAATTAACAAGCGAGGAGCACCTGTAGGCAAACGGATTAGCTGCTGATGCTCGGTGTCTTAAAACCCTTAGTTCTACTCCAAAAACCAGGCCAGGCTCAAGCTTTGCTGAACAAGGTCCTCCCTGTTAATAATCGTTTGGGGCTAAGAGAGTGTCGTCATTTCTTATTTAATTTTTAAGCAGAACTTATAGTTTCCTTTTGACGAGAGAGTATCACAGGCTCCATCTTCCCCAACAGAACAACCCTCAGTCTATCTGCATGTCCATGGTTAACCTGACAGCAGTAGACACGCTGCTAGTGAAGTAATTCCCCGACAGGAGCTGTTTGCTGCATTATTCCCGTACCTGTTTTTAACATTGGTTTGCTAAAGATCGTGCTGACTTCCAAAGTCTAATGACTGCAGGTTATAAGAACCGCTCTCCCAGTGGGTCTAGCAGAAGCTTTCTGGGGCTACAAACAGCCAATATTAAACACCAGGTGAGGGCGGAGAAGGATGAGCTCTGAAAGTTTGTTTTTTTCTACTGTCAGGCTCCAAATTACATAAAATAATAAGGAAAGAGCCTCTCACCTGGCGGTGACGTTCAGGTTGTACTGTATCACAAACAGATTATTATCAGGGAGCGTCACAGAGGATCAGGACTCCAGCGGTCCCTCTGGGTCGGCTGATGACGAGTACATTCCAGCGAGGACGGGACGTGGAACAGATGTCCTCCTCCCGTCAGAGAGATAAAAAGGCTTTTGCGCCCGACGTTGTGCCAGAGTCAGAGCTTTATATAGAGAGCGCCTCTCACTGATCTGCCTGTGTGTTCTGGTTGAAATGGGGCATCTGAATAAACGTTCATGTTAATGGAACCTGGTCGGACACAGAGAAAGAAGTCCGCTGGTTGTTTTTTGCTCCTCTCTCACACCTTGGATTCAAACTGAATGACTGTGAGGTTCAAGAGTTTAGTTGCTTTCCGGGCATGTTTGAATTTTCAGAGCGTTTCAGCCAATAATGGTAAAAAGTTCATCTGAACCTACAGAAAAAATCAACCAAAGGCTCTGGAGGGTCAGACAGCTGAATGTTCTTCATTCGCCAAGTCAGTCACTTCGCTTCAATCCAACTGAGTATGTCTTTAAACTGGGTGATGACCTCAAAGGAGGCACACCCTCGAATTAAAGCTGAAAGTTGGCACATTAATCTCAGAGTCAGTGTTTCATTTCAAATCCAGTTTTTCTGGTGCGCAGCGCCAAAACCATGTCAGGGACTCTGAAGCGGAGCACTGGCTGAGTATTACTGCCGGCCCACCTCTTCACCGCCTGTTAAGACAAAGTCAATACCAGGGTTCACATGCACATGTGGTAACCTGGTTATTGGATACGTGCCAAGCTCCGGTCTTATTGAGGTTAAACTGTCTGCATGAACCTGTGACGCCTCCAGCTGCTGCTCCCTGGTGCCGTCAGTTCAGTCCCGCGGTGTCTCTGGTCCCTCAGCAGAAAGCAATTAAGCAGGAAAGTTTACAACAACTGCTCTCTGAATGTCTTCTTTTCCAGACTTTGGTGCGTTTGTATTTAGAAATGTGTGTCTTAAAAACAATGTGTACAGCTTTATTTTACCTTCACAAAAATGCAATCTAACCCAATCACACAAATAAATCTGAAGACATATTAAGACATTTTAGGAAAAGTGTCTGAAGTCAGATGTTACACTAACGATAACGATGATGATGATGATGATGATGATGATGATGATGATGATGATGACCCAGAGGTTCTGAATATTTTCACCCTGGAAGCAGTTTTCTAAACGGCCCGTTTTCAGTGACCTGAAACATCCTTTGCATATTGAAAGCGTTTGTTTTAAGAATGATCCTCGTACGTGTGGACGGCGCCCAACTTGTGTCTTAAAATAAAACAGCTGTTTCTGCATTCTGCACTGATTGGATGATGACTCATGGAGATCTCATTTATTAGTATTTAGAGTTTTTTTTTTTTTTGTCGTACAAAACTGCAAATTAACACAATGACATGTTGCTTTTAGTGCAGTTCGAGGAGTTTGAGTGTACAGCTGCGCGTTCACTCTGAAAATATTCTTTATGAGGTTCCAATAAGCATTTCATTACATTCTTATAATTTATTTAGACGCCGCTGAAGAACCGTCTGAGCTCTGGGACGGAGAGAAAAGCTTGTGGTTGGATCTGATCCGTTCGGGATCACATGTGTTTCTAAAAGCGGTGGGAAAATCTATCTGGGTGGAGATAATAATTGTTTATGTGAAATTTATATTATATAGTATATGAAGCAATAACAGGAAAGACCCGACTTGGGCCGACTCTGGCGTTACATGTGCTCCTGACTGTGGTCTCTCATCACTCACTCTGAGAAAGTAATGGCGGTCGGCTTTAAAGGCTAACTCAGCATGATACGACCGCCATATTAAACAGCTCGGAGGAGTGTATTACCTTACACTGAAAATTACCTTTGACCTTGAGATGATCCGGTATAGGTTGATGCGTCTGTCAGCGGACAGTATAGCGTGTCCAAACTTTTACCGCTTCTGCTTATATTGGAAAACATTTCTTCCCTTTTTTATGGAGTCGAGCATTTAGGTGAAATGATACTGTACGACTGACGCGAGCAGTAAAACTCTGTTTTTATGATTCTGTCTTCTCTTTCTCAGACTCATGCGGCGCTCTCCCAAACACACACACACACACACACACACACAAACGTATGCATGCACACACACTCAAACCACACACAATTATTATCACAGCTTTCCAGAGGCAGCGACGCAGCTGCTGTTTCACTTGATCTTTTATAATGGGAACAGCAGCAAAGAGTCAGTAATGACATCTCAGCTCACAGCGCTATTCCAACACTTCCCATAGCATGACCCCAGAGTCGATGAGAAAACTTCAAGTCTGGCAGACGGTGGAAAACCTTTTTAAAGACTGGATTATACACCGCCAATAACGGACGCGCTAGGAGATTCAATTGAGGTCTGATTGACATTTATTGAATGGGACAATTTGCCAGCTGTAGATGTTGTATGACGGAGGATCCAGAGGACCGGAACGCGTTCACGGGTTGCTGCGGCTGCGTCGGCGCAGGAGGATACGACTCAGTGGGAAAATGATGGGCTGCTGCTCGTTCTGCACATTTAATATGGGCAGGAAAAAACAATCCCATGTTGTCAAAATACGACAAAATGGATTACAATCTTGTCAGAGAGAGAAAAAAAAAGATAATAAATCACAAATTGTGAGCTCTCGATTGGTAAATCCAGACGGTTTGTTACACAGAACCACCTGGAGAGAAGTCACAAGAAACTTTGGACGAGGGGAGGCGGGAGGTGGACGAACTTCAGCCAATCAGATCGACAGGAGGAGATTATCACCACCAGCAGGTTCCAGCTGCTAAATCACACTCCGAACTGACCGGAGAGAAGAGCGCTGACGTCTTTTCCATCGAGGAAAATCTTCAGCGTGTTTGTCGCTCTTCGTTAAATGGACTCAACATGTTCGCTGCAGACGTAAAACATATTTTCATCTCAAACCAGCGAGCAGGTGAGGGACGACAGACTCCATACAGTGAACACTAGCTGCAATAATACCAAATGAGCAAAAACAACAATGACCGGCATTGTGTTCTCCAAGGACAGTGAGTCTGTTGTATTACTGAATAATACTGTTAGCCACAGTAACTGTACAGAGATGAAGCTTCAGAGACATAAAAAAATAAAAATGTTGGAGAAAACAGTTTCCAAACTCAACTGATCTGGTCTTTAGATTTATGTTTTCAGATGCATTTTGTTCCGTTAGACCCACAACAGTTCAGAATATTCTTAATTCTGAAATTAATTCTTAATTAAATGTACTTTTTTGTGCTGTTGGACCGACGATGTCATGTCTGTTTTCTCTACCAAATAAAAATCCAGCTGTAATGTTGCACACCTCCGATCCCTCAGCAGATAACATTCATTTTTCAAAAGACACATGAAGTTTCCAGGCCTCGTCGTCGTCTTTACTCCGTGTTGCATCATTGATATTTATTGTTTTTCTCTTATTCTTAAACTAATCACCTCATTTTAAATCCATGTTATAATCTATAATATTTTCCATGAGTTAACAACACTTTTTATATATTTATTTTATGTTTGTTTGGTTTTTGTTTTTTCCCTCCACGGGGACGACATCATCGTGTTGTTGTTGTTCCTTTTTTTTTTTTTTTTTTTTTTTACAATCAAACACACATTTCCATTTGCAGTTTGGGAAGATACGGGGGAGCGTTCACAAAAAAAAATCATGTAAAAGAAAAAAATAAATAAAAAAAAACGCTCATTACTGAGTCGTTGCTGTAGAATTGGTGTAATAAAAAAGAAATACACTTCTAATGGCCTGCTGCTCCAACAGAAGCAGCGCAGCTACCCACACAGAGATGGATCGGGCCCGGTGATGTAACGCCTTCACACAGTTAACTTTTCTTATGTTCTGCTGTTTTAACTCGCTCCGTCTCTGCTCACTGAGAGTAACAGAGTCAAAGCTTACAGGACGTTTTGATAGAAAACCTGCCTGGAGCCTGGCAGCGATGTCACCCAGCGTCCTCCTCTGGACGTTAGCGTGGACAATGAACTATTAGTGAAAATGCAAATCATCCCCCGCGGCGGCTGCCGTGCTAACACGAAGCCACGGCATCATTCATGTAGGCGACGTTTTGATTAAATCTTTAATTAGCTGTGTTTGACATACATCATTGATCCGTCCGACATGACGATGTGAGGGGTGACTTGTTTATTTATTTATTTCCCTGAACTAATAACGGCTGCTGTCATTTAAATTAATTTGTGCTCACAAGTTTAAACCCACAGTCCCTGGACACTGGTTCACTTTCCCAGGCAGGAGGGGGGGAGTGTAGGAGTCGTGCAGGGTTCCTGTGGGCCAGTAAAGAACTATTACATGGTGCTGTCAGGTCCAGTAACAGGCAGGAAAACCAGGCCCCTGGAGTGTACAGGGAGCTGGGAGGAATAACCGGACAGTCACTAAATAACCCACAGCAGCTTTACAATAATATATGATCACTGCTCAGCATAAATCCCATTATCACAGGCCTGCGTTTGCAGAGCAGAGCCAGATACGTCGGCCGAGCCGGTTAAAGAGGAGACTCAACTTTTTGTCTGTATTTATGAAATGTGGTCGAGCTGCAGCCTAAATAACTGCGGTGTTGAACAGAATTTGATGCTGCAGGAAACACAAAGTTAGCATCTTGGCACTTCCGGCTCCCTCGTCTCGAAGTCGCTGGGTTTCCTTTGAGTGGGTTTTTCCATTGGATGTCTGTGGTTAATACACGCTTAAGAGATCTTCAAGTTTTGTTCTCTGTCATAAAATATGTAATATGCAGACGGATCGTCTTGCCATCTAGATGATAGAAACAGTTCTTCTCTCCACAGTTCTGTGTTGATGCTGGAGAAAAGTCTGAAGGCACCAGTTGACATTCTGGGATTAAAAAAAAATCTGCTCTGGCATGTTTGCGTGTCTTTTAAACCAATTACTGTCTTGGGTGGCGGGAACCGAGAGTGCAGCGATGGAGCTCCTGCAAACTTGCATCAGTTTGCACATGAGGAGATGAGCTTGAGCTAAATACCTGCATAAGACAAGGTGACAGCTGCTAGCTTTTGTTTCATTTTTGCGTCTCGTCAGTTTCATGTCTAGTTTGGAAACTGTTGTTGTTGCTTCATGTAGCTTTTTTTTTTTTTTGCCTCTCTGATGTGAAAACACGACTACAGTTTTACTAGTTTCATCCCTCATCGGAGGCTGAGACAACAGGCTGAAAGACAATAATGCATCATAGTTTTTGCCTTGTTCTGGACCAAGTGACCCAGACTACAGGTGTGAAAGGAAAAAGCCGAGCAGAAAAGCTCTAAATAGTTTTATCTTTTAGGATTTAACAGCTGTGAAGCATCATGTGTGCAGTTGTACCTTCAGGGCCACCGAAGCAAAGCGCTGCCTGGTTGCCTGTACACAACTGTGAGCAGTGGTTTGAACAAAAAGAAAAGAAAAAAAGAAAAAGAGAAGCAGTACGCTGTGTTATTTGCTACACACTCAAACTTTGTGCTCCTGCAGCACTCGTCTGTGCCTCTCCAACTCCTCGTTCCACGCCGGCATTATTCTTTCCCAGCAGGCTGCTTGACTCGTCCCTCTCTTGTTTTTCGCCTGCTCTGCACAACTCCTCAGCAGTTCATTCATTCAAGTGCGGCTAAAGTGTGGACTGGGATAAAGTGTATTCGAGAATAATTGGATGGACGTTTTATTTATTCATTTATTTATTTATTTATTCATCTGTAACGCTCCGCGGTCAAGCTTTTGTTGCACGTGACAGAATAGCAGTGGTTCCTGAGGAGGGCAGGCGGTGAAGCTGCGCTGCTGAAGGGCTGTTCATGCAAACATACTGAACGCACTCTTCAGAAAACAAAAAAAAAAAAAATACCAAACATCGGTACGACTGCATACACAGTCTGCTTTTGTTAGTAGCTTAAATGTAAGGTGACCTACTCTGTCCGACCCAAAGACGGTCGGGAAAAGATCAGAAGGGAAAATTCAAATGTCTCGGAGTTTGAAACAAGGTTACGGAGAAGGTGTTCGTCTCACAGCGGTGAAGTAGATTCATCTTCCTGGCAGTTTCAAAGGTCCCGGCGTTATTTTCCTCCATTCTCGGCATAACAGGAGGGTAATATCGCTCTCCTCTCTCGGTGAGTATGTCAAACATGAAACAGTATAACTGCCAACGATGCAACACTGCGTGCAGGTCACAGTTATTTGATCAGAGCGATCTTAACTGAAAACGCTGCTGGCTGAATTCAGATGACTTTGTCCCGCCGGCTGCAGGAAACACCATGAAAGAAAAATGACCAGGAGAGAAAATAAAATGAAGAATGTTCTTGGCAGGAACGTCGTGTCTCCTCTGCTGCTTTCCCATCCGGTCACCCTGTCCATACTCTGTGCCTATGCATTAACAGTCTGCACATTAAAAGTTCTGGATATTTGGCTTTGATACCCTGCGGCTGATTTCCCTTTTTTTTTTTTTTTTTCCCCAGTCGGGGTTATCAGGGTAATGCTCTCTGACAGAGCTGTAACACACAGCCGCTGGATCAAAAGGCATTTTGTTTTCTTTTCATCTCTCTTTTCTTGTAGCCAAGACTTCACTGAGCGAGCGAGAATGCGGGAGAGCAAGAGAGGAAGAGAGAGAGAGAGAGGGGAGAGAGAGAGATGGACGGAGGTGGACAGAAATAGACAGAAAAACAGAGCAGATGACGGGGCGGCTGACAGGCAGGTAGTGGAACAGTCTGCAGGCCCGGATTTGGCCTGTAAATATCTGGGACATTGCTCATCAACGCATTAATTTCTCTCCTCATGCTGGAGGAGTTCTTCCATTAGCTCACACAGAAGTATTTTGGACGGCGAGCAGCGGATGATTAATTCACTCGCATCAATTGGCCGCCTCTGACGGTATGAGTGTTCCTCTCTTGTGAAGTTCACAGGCTCATCTTTCATCTCGCAACACTGTACAGTGATGGATACAGGGTGTAAGTGATAGTGTGCAAATGTGTGCGTACGTGTGTGTGTGTTTGTGGCGCTCCTGCTGGCTCGGATATTAATGTGTGTAACAGCAATGTTCCTGCTCATGGCCTCCTCGACGACTGGCAGGAAAAAAAGGCTTAAATTGCTGTTAAAAGGTCCAGTTTGTAAGGAATTAACTAGAAAATGTTCACAAAATTTAAAGAAATCCGGTCTAAGACGTCTGTGTGTCGTCTCGCGGAGATATGTGCAGAAATTAGCATGCTAGGCTCAAACCCTCCTGTCTCTAGTCCAAGCTCCTGTTGTGGACCGCTAGCTGCACAGCTAAATGAGCTAATGACAGCTACAGTCAGCAGCAGTTTGCGGTTACTGCTACAGTATGCTGCCCCCTATTTTTTTTGGAATGACCTGTGACAAATGTTTAATTCTTATATTTTGTATCTCACACTGGCACGTTCCCAAGGGGGTTAAAAACAACTTTTGGTTCTGCTCTGGAGCACGTTCGTCCCCGAGTCTGTGATCCCCTGAAATACCAACCAGACATGGAGCTAAAAGCTGGAAGTGTGAAAAAGGGCTAAAACAAACAGGCTAATCACACAACATTCCTCAGACGTTAACATTAGCTGTGTGTTTCAACAGACTATTCAACCCGGGGGCTGGGAAACGCGCAGTGTGAGTTGTTGAATCCTGGTTTAAGGTTAACTCTGGATTAACAATCTGTGAGTGTGAAAAGGAGTTAAACCACAGTCGACTCTCGGCCTCGAGCTAAGAAAGTGCCGCCAATTCATCTTTGAAGCCAATTCTGCTTAATTACAGCACGGGTGTTATTTTTGCAGTAGCTCAGCGTTTCTTTAACCTCGTCCACGCAGGGAAGCTTCCCAACTGTTTCTTATAGACGGCCCTTTTCACACATTCACACCTGGAAGCCGCCCAGGTCAACCACAGTCTGATTTGTCGGGCACAGAACAGCTTCACGGGGCAGTTTTGGGGGTTATTTGATCAAAAATATGTGTGTAAAAACATAAGTGATGGTTTTGATCTCTCGCTTTCCTCGCACAGATTTACTCAGCGGGTCCAGGGATCAAACACACTTCCTGTCAGAGGCCCGCCCGTCTCAGCTCGGCCTCTCGGTGTAATAATAACACCGAGCTAAGCAGCGTTTCAGATCGAGGAAGAGGGAAACGTTGTTTAAAGGAATGTGAAGAAAACACAAGTGGTCAGACGATCACAACCTCGAGGTTATCTGAACTTATTTGGAAGAGAAAACAAAGGAGAGCGGTCACATTTATCACAGAAGGTCGTCCGTTGTTAACATCAATCACAGTTTACAGGCCGACTTCCTGGTTCAACTTTGACCCGCTGCGCACACACACACACACACACACACACACACACACACACACACACACACACTTTTCCTCTGTGCAATGAAGGATTGTTTAGGGGTTAGCTAAAGTTAGATGTGCTCACTCTCAGTTTCAGACAAACCTCCAAACAAAGCAGAACAGAGATTCAGCCAACAGTTACAGACCTCACGTCCAGGCTCAGTCAGTCAGTCAGTCACACATTCAGTTACTCATCAAATCTTCCAACAATGGCCCTTTAATGCAAACCTGAGATGACGACTGTGAGCTGATTCTCATCTGACTCCCTCACACATTAGTCAGAGAATAACTGCATGACTGATATACGTGATGAAGCTGTAATTATCCAGTCATGTGAAAAATATCTTGTCAAGGTAAACTGGATATTATAAACGCTGGTGGGAAACAAGACACGTGTTTCACGTTGCAAACGGGGAACGATGGACACGTGTTTTTTTTTATCATAGCTGATAGTGGAAAGTTGCTCAGGAGTGACACATCTCACTTTTTTCCTATCTCTGTTGGATCTCTGTTGTTGAGGTGCGTTTGCAGCAATCGAGCAGCTGACATGAAGAGTCATCTGACGCAGGAGTGAATGTTTGATTGTACACATTAGAATTAGTACACAGAAAAGATGGTGTTGCATATATTTACAGAGCAGCGCCCTGACAGATGGTGCTGCAGTTGAACCAGGCTCATCTTGTTTTGCTGAGCGACCTCGTGTTTGTCAGCCGGAGACGAACCCCTTTGTGTTTGCACCTCCGCCATATGATGGAGGTTTCATGAGGTCCATCCCCTCTCAGCCAATCACAGCGCTGCTACCACACACAAATCACTGTCATAACATGCAACATGACTGACAGCCTCGAGGCTGACGACATGTTTACTCACGCCTGGGAAATCTGAGCGTTATCCTGAGCTGTGTAGCTTAACTGACACGTCCTTCAGTCTGTTACAGTCACTCACAACTCTGCCGGCAATAACAACCATCAGAACAACCTCACAGAAGGTAAAATTATCCTTGGAACGTTGTTATTATTACCTAAGGCAACTAAACATGTAGCATTTCCCATATTCTCATTTGCTCTGCTTATCTAAATGTCAGCGTAAGGTTAAATTTGTCTTCTGTCGACAGCTCATGTTTGAAGGTGCCATTTTAATAATGATCCATCAACAGAAATGACTCACAGGCCTGCTGTCCCGACACTACCTGATATCATATCTGCGTGCCCTTGGAACCTCTCATTAGACGACAACTTTTATTTTATTTTGACTTCATTTTAAAGATGTTAGCTTCTTCTGCAGGCTGAAAATCTTCGAGTGCTGCAACAGAATTTTTTTAAAAAAGAAAATCTTGAATTTAACCCGACCACAGATCTTCAGTCTGACCTGCAGCTCAGTCCTGCAGCGGCGGCTTCTGTAATCTTTACGATCGGGGGGACTTAACAATAATAAAAGCGCTTTGTAAGTGGCTTCTGTTTCAGGAGCCTGAAACCCCTCACCACCCGCTGACCTTCCTGAAAGACCCCATAAGGTTAATCCCCAGGCAAATAATTGAATCTTGACCTGGCTATTATTATCTCCCTCTAAGCGTTCCACTCTGCAGGAAGCTGACCTCGTAAAAAGCCCCCGGGCCTCCTTCTGCTTCCCCCCACCACTAATGGACACACACACCCACACACACTCGGCGTTACAACACTTTCGTCCTTGTACAGCTTCGCCGACACAGACGGCCACAAACATCTTTGTCCACGTCAGAGAAAACACACACATGCACACACACACACATACACACACTCGACCGCCTGGAGGCAGATCGAACACAGGATGAAATACAAACCTACATAACACAGTTACAAGGTGACAATGACACACACGCGCAGATGACAGATATACAGTACACTGACCCCCATCGTACACACACACACACACACACACAGTCTGAGAGGGAGGAGCGCAGCATCGTCTGCCAGTGGGTGGTAGGAGCTGTGTCTAAAGCGATCTCACAGACCCGTGACTGCTGCGAGAATGAAATCACACCTGGCACAGGCCACCAACTGGTCCGGCCCCGACACACACACACACACACACACACACACACATACAGATGCTTTTTTTTTTTTTACACAATCAAAAAGCACACTCGACTAGTCAAAGCAGGCTTTGACCACACTTGCCGAACGTACGTCTCGCACATTCGCATGTACACGCCGTCAGACACCATCTGCACATGTCCACCGGTGGTCTCGGGCTTCATGGTCCTCTGGTTCTTTTAGTAATTAATTGAAATTCTCATCGCTCCTGAGGGAGAGAGGGAGGTGCATGTTTGAGGTCTCGGAGGAAAGATAAAACAGGAGGAGAGAAACGAGCGTGAGAGGCCCTCACACACAACCTCGACTGCTCTCCAACACGTTAACGTGGACGCACACACACGTCTCGTAAATCTCATCCCTGACCCAAATTCAGCAATGGGATGCAGCTAAGTACATTTACTCAGGGACTGTGCTTACTTCTTAACATTTAAGGCGACTGCGCATCACGCTGTATTTCCATTTCCTGCCATTTTTTGCTGTCACAACATCTTGTAGCCAAATGTATCCAGTCAGTCGAGAGCAGGATCTTTATATCTGCTGCTGTTTCTGGCGATCAGGGCAGCACGTTAATGTGGTGACGTAGAGAGGAGGAGGAGGAATGCTAACTGAGGCTACTCGGATCGCTAACACTTTAGCGGTGGGCTAAAAGGTTAGAGAAGCGAGCTCGTAACGCCGGTTTCAAATCCTCTGATCTGCATGTTAAATCAGAGACGACCTTCAGCAAGGCCCCTCAACCCTGACTGGGTCCAGTGGAGCTGCTCGGTGGCCCACAGATCAGACTGTCATTGTACTGAGCAGCTTCCAGGTGTGAATGTGAACGTCTTCTCTGAATAAAAAAAGGTTAAAAATATATGCAGGTTGCTGCTGCGTCAGCCTGAAAAGTACGTTTAGTAATTAATTTATTAGAGCCTGAAGGATATCAGGTTTTTTTTGTTGCCAAAGTCTATAAATTCCAGTGTACACAGCAGCACACAGCAGCTGACACTTCTGAAGTCTTGAGCCATTTTCGATCAATAACATCTGCTAACACAGAGCAGCTACATGCTGTCACACTGATACTTTACAAGTCACGGCTGGCAGAAATCAAACAAGGCAGCAGCTCTTTATGATTACTGTGAAGCTGCTCTACAGTGAATCTCAGCGTGAGGCTCAAACGCAATTTACCTACATCATCGAGCTAATTAGCTTCCACGCTGCCAAATGTGAACGGTTCAGTTTTACCTGCGTTCGAGGGTTCAATAGGAGCTCGACCGTGTTGTGACTGAGCCGCTCAATGTAAATGAAACACCATCATGGAGTGTGTTAATTGGGTGCTGGGTCACCGTTTGGTACCACGGCCTCCTCAGTGTGCAATTTCCCGACTGGTTCATGCTGCGGTTTCTGTTCTCTGGGCCCACAAAACCCGTCGGTACCGGCTCCTGCCCTGTGAAAGGAGGCGTTGGAGGAAGTCTCCGGCCTCAGAGCAGGTTTGAACGATCTGCTGCTGTGAGGTGTGGTGGATCTAATCGTTGCCAGGAAAAGTCCAACACCTGACGGTAATACAGCACCTCAGTATTCAAGCACCTTGATTTTTCTTTTTGACACATTTTGAGGCTTTACTCCGGAAATTAAAGTGGATTTATTTTTTATTACCAGTGAGAGACGCACCAGTGCTGTGTGGCAACGGTCATGACTGGATAAAAACTACTTAAGCGCTGGTATAAGGTCAGAGAAATGGATATCAAGAGAGGAATACTATCACAGAGCCCTGAGAGAGTTCAGATACAGAACTGTGAAGAGGTACAGACCACCTAAGGAGAGGCCTCGAGTAGTTTCTGTGTCATGATTTCAGCAGCATTAGACAGTTGGAAAAAGGAAAAAGAAAAAAAAATAAAACAGGGAAATACCCAGACTCCTCCTGGTAGTCCGTCCAACCTGAACAGCCAGCCAAGAAAGACCTCAGTCAGGGAGGTAAACCAAGAACCCAAGCAGCTGTCTGACAGAACTACAGAGCTGCTTGATGTCACAGGAGGTGTTGCTGGAAGAGCCACAGTCGACGCGACACTCTCTGAAGCTGAGCTGTGCAGCAGAGTGGCCAGGAGGGAGCCACTTCCAGGTGAAGAGGTTAAGGCAGCAGCCTGGACATGGCAAAAAAAAAGGCACTCAAGAGACTCTTGAAGGGAGCAAGAGGCAGAGTCTGTTCTGATGAGATGGAAACTGAACTGTCAGCCGTAAAACAAAGCTCTCCGTCAGGCGGAAACCGAGCACAGCTCATTACCCGTCTAATAGCACTCCTGCCGTGAAGCGTGGTGGTGGCAGCGTCATGCTGTGGAGGGCCCTTTTCAGCAGAAGGGACCGGGAGTCTTGTAACGATGGTGGGAACAATGAATGAAACTAATTTTCTCCGAGAACTTGTCCCCAAAGAGTGCCAAAACCATAGATGAGCTGCGACCGCTTGTGTTCTGACAGCCAATTCGGCACTGGAGTTGCTTCATAAACAGGGCTGCCAAGGTCCTGTAAGAAACCCAATAGTGGACGGAATTGAAATCCGTTGAAAATTCAGCATGATGACTTGACAATGTGACTGAGCTCTGGCTTCCCACCGGGAGACTGAACGAATTCCAAAACCTTGATGGTTCTTGTACGGAGTATTTAGTTGCATCTCGGTGCCGTAAATCACATGCCTTTATTCCAGTCGGTCTGGCGGTTGGGTGGTCGGCCCACCACTTACAAACATCGGATGGATTGGTGTGAAATTCTTTGCGACTGGACTTGTCATTTTTGGTTTATTCGTGTAATAGCTCAACAACTATTGGATGGATTGTCTTGGAAGAAGGAAGAGGTACCTCAGACGATGACTCCCACTGACTTTTGTGATCCACTTCTTGTTCCTGAAACTCAGCCAGCACATCAAAATGTTTGTTCATCCAGCAAAATATCAGTTTTCACTCGACTAAATATTGTTCAGTCATTCGTGGTCCCCTGAGACCACCAACAAGTTGTTCGGTGGTTCAGAGTGAAATTCGGTGGAAACATTTGTGGTCTCTATGAAATCTGGTGTTTAGCTTTATACTTCAGTTATGGCCGCCCTCGTCAGCGGCTTTACACTTCTAGTTTGGTGCTAGTTTCTCCTCCAGCGTCAACTCTTGATGCGGCCCTCTGGTGCAGACGTATAAAGAGGTAGAATCGCCCAGTTGGGGAAGTTGGATGGGTCATCACTGGATTTCCCCTCCTGATTCCATTGTTAGCTTCAAAACTTACATGACCGACACCATGTATGTTACATGACACTCGTCTCACTTAGGTTACATTATCACTTACCTGAACGTAGTAATTTTAACCCAAAGCATGACTCTTATCCTAAACCTAACCAAACCACAACTGTTTTCACATCAACAGCAGTCTAAAAGCCATAATATGTTGTCAAATGTGATAGCTTTATTCTGAAAGATTAACTGGTGTTGCACTTACATATTATTGCTAATTCAGGTCCAAAACAGATGCTAGGAGGTTCGGTAGAGCGCCATAGTTTGAATCTTAAGGCCACTGACCAAGCTGCTATTTATATGGTGGCACCTCATTTGATTTGTCAGAGACTTTGTTTGATATTTGTAAGAGTTTGAGTCGCTTCATAATATACACAGCTACACTAGCATGGTTTATTCCTTTCCGAATTAAGACTCCAGTACCACAAAATGCAGCAGTGATCCAGTATGTTGAACACTGACACTCGAGCTCTGTTACACCTAATTTCCACCAGATACGCGTCTGCTGCGTTATGGCTCTGATCCGGTTTTGCTCCACTGTCCGGTAACCCCCACCGGTTGCGTTTTGAGTCCGGGGTTATTATCGGGCACTTGACATGTTACCCAGAGACACAGAAGCAAAGTGACAGTGATGAGCTGAGTGTCTTCCATCTGAGCTAAGATCAAACCAGACTGTGGGGGAAGATGTCAGCGTCCTGTTCAGCGCACATGCAGTCATTAATGTGTAGATACATACGCTCACATGTATGCATTCAAATTCAGCATCTACGGTACGTATCAGTGCACAGGCACATGCATAAAATCACCATGTTTCATTCCTTCTGCAGCCATTAGATCGGAGGAAACACTGACAGCTGTTTCATGGAATAGTGGCCACATTTAGTTTTGCATGATTAATGTGGTTAACCCATATAAAGCTGGAATATTCAAAGCTGTTCAATTAGAAACAGAAACAAACTCACCTGACCAACGGAGACAAATATAAACCCAATACTGCATCAGCTAATACCCCTTATTTTCATTAATCATCCATTATCTCGTTCTCCTCAAGTATCATCAGGAGACGAGCAGAGGAGGAATACAAATTAGACCATCCAATAAGATGAAGCCAAATGTGCTCACCATGTATATCTTCTCTTCAAAAACTAATTGCAACAAATGGCTTACTAACCTCGATAAATATTTAACGGCTGCGATGTGTTGTAGTCTTCGAGCCGGGACTCAAAAACGAGCAGGCTTTTTGCGAATACGTTTAAAGCGCATTCGCAGAGGATTAGAAATATTCCTTTAAAGTTAAAGTTCAAAGCCGGTTGAGAAAAAAACCAAAACACATAAAGGATGTTTGAACAAGATGAAGAGTTTCCACTTTAGAGGAGTGAAAGTTGTGAGATCATAAACAACTGGATGAAACACAAGCACACACACCCGCTAATGAAAGCTGGATTATGAGTGTTTGAAAGCAGAACATTTGTTAATGACCAACAAACAGTCAGTTCTAGTGATTACATTTCTTTCTGAACAACCTAATTATATGTCAGGGATTTAAATGAATATGATTGAATTATTCATATACGAAAAAATAACGTGTTCTCAGTCTCAACTTGTCAAATTCGTCAGTTTGCTCGGTGCCATTGGTTCTACCTAGACGACTTTATCCAGACATCCGGCGACACGCTGGAGAGACTTCAGAAAGCTGCTGGTTGATCGAGCTTGTAAATAAAGGCTGCTTCGGGTCTCCTGTGAATCTACCTCAAATAGAATTTCCATCACGACTCTGGGTCGAGTCGGCCGCCATCCCAAGGTGTCAGTTTTTGACGAAATCATCTTTTCTGAGAAACATCATCTTTAAGCTTCAAACTGTGACGCTCTACCTAGCTCTGTTGCGTCAGGCATGGAGATGAAGGGCTCTGCAGTCAAGTTAGCATCAATATTTCATACGCTTCATCTGGTTAGACTTTCAAAACAAAGCTTGCTGATGAACACAGCCGGTGTTGACATGTTGTGAATTCTGGACTTGGTTGCGTGGGAAAGTGCGTATTATTATACTATAATATATATGTCATAAATACATAAATCAGAAGTCTTCACAGCGGTGATCTTTGACGTTAGCATCATCGTTCTGCCCGACAACTCTACTGGTCCTGTAAATGTAAATGCACAGATGTCAGATATTAGCTTTCTGTTGTATTAATAAGAGAAAATGTAACAAGAGAAAATAAAAACACACAATAAAATGACAGTACATGAAGGATGAAGCCAGTCTTCAAAAACCTATAGACTGTAATCTGTTGTCCCGAGTCTCTGTGGTGAACAGAATCCATACACTTTATCTCTTGAGGCCCTTGAGGTGCTAACAGTGAGTAATCATCAGCCCAGAGGCCATGTTGGCTCTATGCGGTGTAAATATGAAGAAACTGGAGTCACATGATATCACGCACACCATCAGCGACATGTGATTTGCTCTCAGAGGGCAGAACGTCCTCTCCACACGTCATAATGTTGAATACATAATAGTGTAGAAACACTTGTCAGCAGTGTTTTAACACACACATCTTCTATTTCAAACCTTTCAAATATGATCTTCTGAAGTAGCCTATAATAATAACAATAATAATACTTTTAGCCTGTCCGAGTCTCCAACAGTGGCATTAATGGATAGATATTGCAATTGAATTACATGGATAAGGACGCCATTATATTTCTTTCTGTGAGAGATGAGTCACTTAATTCTCTTTGGCTGCTGGTCACTTAATTCAGTCTGCGGAAAGAGGAAATGATTTCATTATCTAAAAAATGATGGCACATTAACCGAGATCATTGCAGGAGAGTAATTCCAGGAAGACAGGGCTGTTATTTTTACTCTTCAGATAGCATGGAAAAAGTATATTATTTATTGCTGTATGAAAAAAAAGAAGAAGAAGAAGAAAAGTGTGTTATACTGTCCATAAAGAATGATACCCAGCACCACTGGGACCCCCTGCAGAAGTCTGCAGTCACATTATCTCCCATAATTCATAAAACTCTCCTGCTTTGAAGTACTCCCACCTGTTTTCTCTCCCCTGGTGCTTTTCCCCTCCCCGTCATCCTCATCCTCGTCCTTCCTCCGGGGACTCTAGCTTTAATGTCCTGTCTCATCTCTCAGGGTTTCGGATGCGCTTTTACATTTGGTATTCACCGTGAAACCGATCGCCCACGTGTGCCGACCTTGCATCAGACCTGCTCTGCCTGGTAAGGCAGCCCAGCCTTGCCTGGAATGCCAAACGCTGCAGGCAGCGTGTGACCCTGGGAGGTGTCGTTTTTTTAGAAAAGAGCAAACTATTATCTGCATGTGTGTGTGTACGCTCACCCCCCCATGTGCCTCTGCCACTGAACTGCGTGCCAAGGTTCATCATTTTGGCACGACTTAAATATTAAATGTTGGGCAGTGCTGGGATTGCGATCGGCTTATTTGCATCTCAGTCGCAGTCAGAAGCTGCAGATCTGAAAATAATTGCTCTCCCAAATGTCAGCGCAGTTGTAGTATCAGAATTGAATGAACTAGGTAACCTAGTTCTCCGTTCAATATAAATAATCGGATATTAAATTCTACGGCCGCGGCGGAGTCACACGGTGGGCTGAGTGATGTGTCAGGTCAAAAACACTCGGAGGACGAGGACGTTTCAAAGGCCAGTTAATGCAGCGCTGCTTCACTTCTGTGTACACGTGAAGTTACTGCGTGAACATGTAGCCTGCTGTCATGTTGTTTTCTTAGCTGTGCTAGCAGCGCGGCTCACTGTCGGGCTGCTGATCCACTGCTTCATATCAAGTAGACAATTAGATTGAAGTTGTACGAGCTGGAAGGTTTTAACAACTTAAACTTTATCTGGACATTTTGTAGTAATTGGTTTCCTTGATTGTTGTAAGTCACTGTGTTGGGTTCAGGGTGTAGATTTCTCCTAAATGTCACTTCTTACAAACTCCACGACATCATCAGGTTGTTTTTTCTCCATCGTCATCATGCGGTCTTCACAGGCTGAGTTTATCTTCTAATTACAAGTGAACTCAGCTTAATTTAACTTTAACATCAGCGCATTAGCATTTTCACCATCAGCATGTCGTCATGATGTTGTTAGCGTCTGCCATAGAATTCACAGATGCCTTAGTGCGGCCTCGCGGAGCCGCTAGCACGGCAGCAGAGTCTAAGTCTGGTTGCCATTTAGCCCTTTTTGCTTCATCTGACAGACAACTATTTGCCCTCAAGATGGAACCAACAGCGAGACACCTCCCCGCGCTGCAGCTCCATTACCAGCTATTTGGAGCCGACCACCAAACACCTCATCATCGTCGCTGCCTTAACTGTGATTAATGTGCTTTGCCCTGCTGGGGTTAAAACAACCGCAGCGCGCGCCATTTATTGGCTTGCCCTACGTGTTTGTTGACAAGCTGTCTGGGACACACTTAACATATCATCCAGCATGAAGTGGAGGTTTGCATGGCAGCTACTTCGGGGTCAAGAGGTCAACTTATTACATTACCATCTTTTAACAATGAAGCTTCCTCCGACAGACAAATAGACACGGGCATGGAAAGCATCATCGTAAGCGCCGCGCGTTGCGGCTTCACGGGATACTGCACCATCGCCAGCAGCTGCAGAGAGACGTGACGCTGTGGAAGCCTATCGGGGAGCGAGGGAGAGGAATGTGGGATGGTAATCAGAAACACATGCCGGTGAGTGAGAGGGCCCTGACTGCTGAGGGAGGATACCAAGAGACAAACATAGCGCTGCACTCGGACGCACACACTGACTCATGCACACACAAAGGGCTTTGTGAAAACATACCTAAAGACGGAGATGTAGGACATGTCATTTATTCTGCCTGAGTCCTGCTCCCTCCACTGCAGGATTCCAGCTCAAACCCAACACAGCGCGGGGAGGAAAAAGGGGAACACAGCCGGCCTGCTTGGGATTTAGCAATAAGGAGCAGTCAGAAATGATAAAGTGCGGATACATGTTCATTTGACATTAAGAATAGTAGCTGTTTCTCCCTCGCTGCCGCCGCAGCTACAGCCATCCTCGCCCTCGACAAACCGCGAGGCCCGTGCTATATATACAGGCAGGAGAGGCACTACAAAAAAAAAAAAAAAAAGGCCCGGTCATCAGTCATTTCCCTGAGATGGGCCCTTTGGCATGTGTAACAGAGTTAAAACTCCGCGTACATGCCGACTTTATGCGCTGACAACAAAAGCAAATTGCCTGAATAATGCCAAGCAATAACAGTTTAATTATTATGTAACAAAGGCTGGACGTTGTAAGTAAAACCCACTCAATAAATACACAAAAAGCACACATAAAGAAAACCGGCAACGTTGTATTTCTTTTTTTAATTCCATTTTTGTTCGTTTATCACCTACTGTAAATTGTTATTTATAGTGTTACGCAGCCTTTTCCAAAATTGGACACAGCTAATTTTATTTCCCGGGCTACTAAGCTTAACGATAAAATGGGCCTGGAATTTATGGTCGTTTCCACCGGCTAACCAGACCGGTCCAATAACGGTATCAATCAGGGAGGAAGCTGCTGCAAGGCCAGTGCTTCTGGAATTAAGACTCTGCTCCTGACTGCACGGCTCCCGAGTGTCGAGCTGCAATTACATCCCAGCCTCTCTGTCAGCTCTGCCTCCGCCACGCTTTTGGGACTGACTCTCTCAGCACCGGCCTCAAAAAATTAGCATTTTTAAAATTCTGTCTCAGTACCAGAGGAAACATGCCAATACAATCTGACTATTTTTTTTTTCCACTATTAATTCAATTTTCTCTGTATATGTCTGCTGTAAACACAGGCTTTCTGATGGATGAATGTTGCCTGTATGGGTAGTATTTAATTCAATTTAATATAATTGAATTATTCTGCTCAGGTGGGCAGAGATTGCTGCGTTAATGTAACATAAAATGCTGAACATTGCTGGCTTCATCGAGCTGTTTAAGTGAGGGCTTTTGCAAATGCACACAGAGGTGACTGTTCCGCTTTTACATACGGCTCCGTTCAGTCAGCACAGGACATTTACAGAAAGAGGCTCATACTCCATCGTTATGTGGAGCCAGCATGTAATAATATGCAGGACAACAAGCGTATCCTGTTTCTCTGATGTTACATCGGACATTATTTACATCTTTTTGCCATTAAAGCCTAAATGAAAGACGTCATATCATAAGCAAAACTTATGCTCTCTCCCTCTTCTCTTCTAGTGAATCTCCCCATAAATGTTCTCATCGATTTAAATATTTATAAGTAGCAAATTGTCTTTGTAGTTGTTTTACATTTCTTTGTTTCTATTTACATTTACACTCTTTGTATCCGTTTAGATGTCATTTTGTGTCTCTTTGTTGTTGTTATGAATCTCTTTGAAGTCATTATTAATCTCTTTGATGTCATTTTATGTCTCTTTGTTGTTGTTTTGCGTCTTTGTTGTCGTTATGAATCTCTTTGAAGACATTTTGCATCTCTTTGTTGTCATTTTTTGTCTTTTTGTTGTCATTATGAATCTCCTTGTTGTCATTATGAATCTCTTTGAAGTCATTTCGTGTCTCTTTGAAGTCATTTTATGTCTCTTTGTTGTTGTTTTGTGTCTCTCGGTTATTGTTTTGTGTGTAGTTGTTGTCGTTATACATCTCTTTGAAGTCATTTGTGTCTCATTGTTGTCATTATGCATCTCTTTGTATTCGTTTCATTGACTTTCCAACAAGGAATGTAAAAACAGACCCATTCGGCCCTGTTTGATAATCCATTTGTGCATTTCATTCATGCAGTTGGTGTGAAAGAAGAAGCCATATTATTTATAAAAAGTTAAAAAGAAAAAAAAAAAAAAACACTTATACTCTGCATCACAAGAGAGAAGGTTTTTTTAAATTATAGATTAATGTGAAAAGAAGCATTGTCTCTATGTTAAAGAAAAGAGACGACAGGTGAACTTTTCAACAGAGTCTAAATCAGCTTTTAGAACGTGTGTGTGAATATAATTCGGCTGGTGATCCGTCCGTCCAGGTGATTTTTGCTAGTTGGCATCTGATTCAAGTCTTTATTGAGTTTTTAGTGCGTGATGCATCCAAAGTATTACTGTGCTCGGTGGAAACTGAAGAAATCTCTCAGTTGTTTAGAAAAGCTTCTGTTTCTGATTGAGTGGGTTAATGATCGGAGGAATATAATCTGCTTTATAAACCCTGAATCATTGTATTTTATCTGAGTTGTTGTTGTTCAGGGAATAATTGCTTTTTCTTTCTGTCTTTCTTTCTGTCTTTCTTTCTGTCTTTCTTTCTTTCTGTCTTTCTTTCTTTCTTTCTTTCTTTCTTTCTTTCTTTCTTTCTTTCTTTCTTTCTTTTCATATCTAAGTTGTTAGAATAGGGAATGATCAGTGTTTATTTGATGTTGATATTAATGACCATGTCTGAGTAAACTGTGGTTTCCTGGGTAGTTGAGGCGAGTCAGTTTCTGACCAGGAGGAGGGGATGTGAGGGGGGAAAGTATGAAAACTGCCTCAATGATGGTTTCAGTATTTCCACCTACTGCCGTAAGTCCATAATCGTCATAAGCCGTGTGTTGGTTGATGACTTGTGTGTAGGAGTTAGTGTTCCTTGAGTTTCTAGAAATACTTGAGTGGTCAGTGTTTCCTTTGAGCGCAGGAGATAGAACGTTAGACATTTTACACATTAATCAAGAGAACAAGACACAATTAAACTTCCTGGGTGGTCTAATTAATCTGGCCTCATTTCTGAAAGAGTTACTACACAGCTTTTGAAAATCTTTGTGTGCTCACATTACTGTGTAGCGTGCTTTTTTAAATTAATGACAGGATTAATAGAGCAATCTTTAAACAGGCGATGTTTTCTGCGGTGATTAAAGGAACAGAGAAGAAGTTAGCTTGGACCGTAGCTCCTGTTTTATTAGGAATATTTTTTTTACATTTCATATTTCTTCTCTCTACATGACTACTGCTCCTGTGACAAATATAACCTTCCAGCTTTCTCAAAAGAGTGCCTTGTGCTGTTTTCTCTATCAGAAAATATGTCGTCCTAACTTTTACCCTGAAATTACCTCTGCGGCGACCAGTGGGCCGGTGAAGACGCTGCTGTAGCCTTGCAAAAAAGTAAGCTGCTGGCTTTTGTTCTGCTTCAGTCTAAGCAGACTGGGCACAGACATGCAGCCCTGCGAATGGCCAAGTCCAGATTTGGTACTTAATGAGGTGCGGCGTAGCGCAGCATCAAGACTGTGGACATGAATTGGGTCTGAGGGTGAAATAACATAAACAGATCACGCTCGAGCGCTGTGATAACTTGATCTTCTATTACATTAGAGCCGCCTGAGGTGAATTGGTTTCTACAGTGTTTGTGGTGAATTGTCTGGTTATTACTTTAGCATGATCATCCCAAAGATCTCATAATAGCACTTGATAAAAGTATTTTTCTCCACAGGAGTTTTCATAGCAGAAGTGGGGGACGGAGTGTTTCTACGCTCAGTTCATCCCCTGGGGGAGACGATTTGGCGAGAAGATACACATCTGGAGCAGAAGCCATGTTGAACTATTGCAAATTGCTTGCATTTTTTTTTTTTTACTGCTGTATATTTCCTCTGGGAGCATTTTCCACTATTCAACAGAGAGAAGTTTTTTTTTTTTACAAGGATTCAGTAATAAGCTACTGTATCTGGTTTCTATTTGTTAGCGTTAGCTTGGTTGAAAACTCATAATGCCCAAATTGATATTGATGTGTAAACTGTTCATGCTACTATATACATGTGCACAGATTTAAATCATGAATAAACTAAATGTAAATGTAAATATTTGAAAACTTGCACAACCCCTCACTCACACAGTGATTGTCCATCTTAGGGTGACTAGCGTGCAGCATTTTTATTGCTGTAACAGAGTGCACCACGGGCCTTTAGTAAGACTGGAGAATCATCTCCTCTTTTTAGCCTTTCCAAAACAAAAAACAAACACAAGATCAACAATATAACATGCAGATTTATTAGTTTGTTTATATGTTGTAGCACATCAACATGTACATTTGTAGGGTTACATGAAAAAAAAAATGATTTGTTCAGACTGTAGCATGACCACAGTTTATTTCCAAAGGTAAGAGTAGCTAATGCTAACAGCTCACTGCTTTTTACTGGATTAAGTTAAGCATACAAATACATACGGTTAGTATTCTGTAGTGAAAATACAGAAAATAGTACAAGATTGGCAGCTAAACAGGTTTAAAAGTAAGTCTGACCATATGTTGGCCATTCTTTATTATAGGTGTAACATTAAAACTGGCTGTGCAATATGAGAACATTGGTCATAAAGGCTCATTAGCTAGTGAGGATGCTAACTCTTTGCTCAGGGAGTTAGCCGTAGTTTCAGCTAGCAGTGCCATATTACTCCCAGCCCCCACGATGGCTTTCGCAACGGGGGCGACTTCTGACCGGTCCTGTCAGTAAACCAGAACCCAAATGTTCAGTGCTAGCAGGATGCTTGTTATCCTTGGCGCTAACGTTTAACTTACTAATATAATAGGCTAATTATATATGTCATTTCAGACAGCAGATCGATGGCTAGAAAGAAGAACCATGCCTTTTTCTACAATGTAAAATCAAGAGAAGAATTTCAAGAGTTAAATCTAACATTTTGAACAGGCACAGAAACCGCAAGCTAACTTAGCGAATGGTCACGTCGCTCGAGAGTGAAGGATACCAGTGGGATTTAAAATTCAAGGGTTCTTTTCAGCTAAGACCAATGAGAGAGAATTTAGGCTGCTTGGCACCTGTTCCACCTCTTAAATGTCTCGTACTCTGTCTTCTCAGCTCACATGAATGTCAAGGAGAAAAGAGAGGAGTAAGTCGAGAGTCAGAGCGACTCTGTGAGACAGACCAAAGAGGGGAGGCATCCTTGAGGTTGACATCGACGTGGAGAACTAATCTGCCTGCGGGCTGTGATTCAGACCCAAGGTGAGCCCTGTGACATTTTGAGCTGATTAGGAATTTCGCCAGCCTTAGCCTTTTGTGTCGTGTCAACTACTCTGACATTGCATTACGCCGTTTCATTATCATGCAGTCACATCTAATAAGGGCACCGTCCTCCAACCTGGCGAGGAGCGTAAAAAGGCCTCTTTAATGCACGCTGGCCTGAGAGGAGGGGTAAAAAGACAAATCAAGCCTGTAACTGTTAGATAAGTGCGACTGGGCTGTTGGCCCAGAACAAATTGCATTACTGTCACATTATGTCCCTGGTATGCATGAATTAAACACTGACTGGGTAACTCTCAGCCCTCCCTGACTAACTTCCTCTGCGTTTTTATCATTTGTTTTCCATCGGTGAAGAGAGGCAGGCCCATTCACAGGCTTTTCTTCCTCTTTCCATCCTATTTGCATCGGGAACAATCTGACACTTTCACTGCTCAGCTGGTGGAATGTGAGAATTGCACTGGGAGAGGAGTGTGGTCAGTCGATGGCCTTTCTGTGCTGATTCAGACATCGCAAGATGATGAGAGGAGCGTTCTATAGTCGGAGTGACTCCTCAGCCAACACTGCAGCAGTGCGACCAGATATGCATTTTTATTCAGGTCAAATGTCAGCCTCCTCGCCGGCTCTAAGAATAGTGTGTGTGGCTCCAGAAAAGGTCGCTGCGCCCCGTGGTTGGAACGGAAAAAAAAAAGAAAAAAGGCAAGAGGCATTTGGGAGTTGATTTCGCTCCCACTGGCGAGTCTAAGAGCTTTTGTCAAGCCGTGGTGTGTCATGCTCTGACTGACATCTCGTCCAAACAGATTAATGGTGAGATACGTCTGTATCGTCACCCTGGAAAGGAACCGTCTGAGTGGACAAAAGCAGATCAGCCCTCGGGGACGGAGCTGTCTCTGCCCGTCTCATCGTTACAGCCGGCATGTGCCCTCATGTATGCAGACTTGGCTGCTGATGAAGTGGACTGTTTTAGGTGCACAAACAATGCCTGTGTATACTTCGGAGTAAAAAAAAAAAAAAAGTCACATCCTGCATAAGAGTGTGTGTACGAGATATGAATTTTGGCTGACTGTGCCGCAAGAGGGGAAGGACAGAACAATGTCATGAGCCGAAAAACTGAATTTGACTCATCTATATCTGTCTAATTGTTTGTTTCCTGTGCGATGAAGCCAAGAAATGACACAATGAGACAGGAAAGAGGGTGGAGATGGACTCCATTTAGAACACACTCTTTTTTTTTCTATTTAGTAAGGGGAACATGACCTGCTGGCTGCCTTTTGTATGATGAATCGGAATAATGGGATACGCAGACGACCATAAAGCACCAAAATACACTGCTGCACCGGTTTCACATCCACGTCATGTCACCTCTCTCCTCGCTGTCTCTCTGCGTCTCTCGCTCATCCTGCCATAAGCACAGAAAGCTGGCTATTCTTAGCTGACTCCCCCGCAGGTGAATTATGGATGAGATGAAAAGCTCATACTGATATTTGGCTGATCAAGTATCGTGCTAAAATGCCACTTAAAGTGTGATATAGCTCGCTGGGACAGAGAGCGTTTCCTCTCTTCAAAGATGCGCAACAGCATAGACCGACAGCGAGGAGGGAGAGAGAGAGGGAGTCGTATCATGGAGGCGGCTGAACAGGCGAGATATGAGGCAGGCAGTGAGGGTGACAGACAAACAGCCGTGGTCACTGGGGCCAACCAGTGGGGAGAAACACTATCTGGGCGCAGATAATAAGCTGCCGCTTTGCCGGGTTATTGCAGCACGTGCAGAGGCGTATCCCACAGAGACCTCGATTCTCTGTCACTTGAAGGCGCCAACAGCCCGTCAGCGGTGACGCGTGACTCAACCAGGTGTGTCCTATTAATTTGGGAATTTTACGACTCCTTCCTGATTACAGAAACGTCTCCTCGAGAGCCTCGTGGTGAGCGCGCATGCCACGCAGTTGCAGGTAAATGTCTTTCCGTGCGTGCGACGTCCCCGGGTGCTCGTATGAATTATCCCACGCTTACATGTACGTCCCCTTCACAAGGTCATACGCCCAGTTCACCGCGTACGTTATCTGTGAGCGAGACATGATGTATTTCTTCAGGCTTCGCTTAAGTTGCTCGATCTCAAAATCGTGACCTTGAAACATAACAGGATGAACAAGGTTCGGTCTCGGTGGTTTTGTCGCTTGCACACGTTTGCTGTATTGACATTAATCATTTTCAGTGTTTCTGCGTGTATCTCCGCTTCCTGGTGGCTCTGACAGCTCCACACGCTGCAAATTAAGCAAACACCTGCCAGCAGACACATCACAGCTGAACAGAAGAAAACATTCGCACAAATTAGCGGCGCTTAAAAAAGAATACTGCTAAGAAGTCGACCTGCGGATGATTGAGACGTTATCGTTACCTCGACGATCCAAATGTGACAAAATGAGACGAAAACACAGCCGTATACAGAAATGTGCCGCAATTACACACAATCCATCCACGCAACAGCACGTTCATTAACTTTTAATGTTCTCTGTAAAAATAGTTTGTAACTTCATGCCTCCACACCAGCCATGGTTTCAGCCGGAGGCGTTGTGTTTTCAAGCTGTCAGTCCCTGAATGTCTCCTTTCGACCATCAATCTGCTTTGGACTCACAGAAATTGATTAGCTTTCGGTGGTCAAAGTTGAAGAGGTCAGGGTCACTGTGAGCTCACATCTGTCTCATTCTTAATTCTTAATATTTGGCACAAATTTCCACTTTGACTCAGCGATGATGTGATTAGAATTTGCCGGTCGAAGGTCACTGTGACTTCAACCAAACACGTTTTTGCCCATTACTCAAGAACTCTCATGCTAATTATCAGGCTAATTATGAAATTCAACATACAAATTTAAAAAGTATGAAATAATGAAGAGCTGACATTTGATATCCAAACAAGTCAAAGTTCAGCTTCACTCTGACCTCGTGATGTTTTGCAGAAAAAACAAACAAAAAAACACTTTTCTGGTTATTTCTCGACTCCAGACCTCAGGAACAGAAGAGGAGATGTGACCATCATTCAGATTCAGTTGGATCCTGAATCGATGCATTCGTAGCCTCTTTGTGTTTCCATCAGAATCAACTTTTATGGCCAAACATCTGAACACATACAAGGAATCCAACTCTCGTTTCTCTCAGTATGTGAGCTTATTAGTGTTGCTGATATCAGGTGATGCTGTTGCACCGTGTGTCAAAGCTCTCTGCGTCCAAATACAGACACGGTGGTTTTCACTGGATTCACAAAGTTCAATCTAATAAAACTCTTTACAACCTTCACTGCAGTCTGGATTTAAACTAAAACTTCAGGGATACAGTCACAAAGGGAAACTCTTCATATTACAGGTCTGGACTTTTCTTGGTATTTCTTTGAAATGACCTCCAAAGTACCACAGTAACACCCCCATTATTATGAAATGATAATATTCTGCTACTTTCCAACAATTGATGAGTAGCTGGTGATTTATTTTGTACATTTACAGGAAACTTCCAACTGGTTTCTGTCTGACTTCCCCTCAAAAGACCACTGAAGTTAAGTAATACCTTCTAAAGATTTCATGCTGCTGGATTTGTCACTTTTGCATCCAGAGGACAGGAACAGTTCGCTGTGATGTTGAACTCACCGTGTGTTTTGCACGCTCCCTCTAAACTACATGAAGTGTCCAGACGTAACCAGCTGCGGCACACTGTCAGTAGCCTTGGAACGAGTAAAACAGAACTGGATTAAATGTGCATGTTTACAAGAGTCAGACATGAAGGACGCTCACGAGTGTGAGCTGAGAGTCGTTGTCCAAACCATTTGTTCTGTTCTGTTCTGTTCTGTTCTGTCTTGGATAGTTTTCAGTGGCTCGGGCAGCGTCTCACCACGACTGCTGCGTATGTGTGAATTTAATTACCTCTCGGGGGGATTACCTTTGCGGTGATTGCCACTTTCAAAGCGTCCTCGATGCCAAACACAACACGGCCCGTGCAGGTGTGGCCCTCAGCGTTCACAGGGAACGGTCTCGCTGAGCGGAAAGTGTTTGAGCGCTTCCAGCAGGGGTGCTAAAGGAAAATCATCTCAAGCATGAATACTAAATGACCCAGGGCTCACATTGGTACATCTACAAATATGTGCTTGGCCCCGGCCCAGCAGAAAAGAAGTCTCCTGCATGAGATTAGAAAACTGAACAGCTGTAATGGTCCTGACGTTGGATTTGCGAGGTGTCTTTAGCATTGCCGGGATTTGTTTTGATTCCGGGTGTCTGAAAAAAAAAATCACCCTTTTCTCTCTGGGAAAGAAATGGATTTGCGGATACTCCGCGGGGGCTGCTAGATCACTGTCAGATGTGACACCGTGTAAGCTGCTGTTTGTTTTCACAGCTTCTTTTCATAGCCGATGAGTATGCTACGACATGACAGATAGCGGGGAGAACATCAGTGCAGTGTGCCCTTCAGAGATGTCCCTTGGAAATAAGTGTTTGTAAGCTACACGGAGGGAGACGGAGCTCCTTCATGCTCGCTCCGACTGCACTTTAATGTTTCCACAATGTAACACGTGTTTTTCTCCTGCTGAAATAAATCACACATTTATACTGTAAAGCTGCTCCGCTCGCTCAGGTAGAACCCAACTGCTCTGGGACCACTTACTCATTCAGCTTCTGAGTTACTGCCACCGGACACGATGAAATTTACCCTCTAAAAACTAATAATCTAAACACACAGGCAGCAGTGGAAGTCATAGGATCTAAATGAATCCATGCGGGGAAAAAAAAAAGAAAAAATTTCCAGCCACCGAGCTGTGTAAATGTATCCGCAGCCAAAATCACTTTGGCCCTTGCCATCCAGGTTATTTACGAGCTCTCATTAGCAAATGACTTTCACACAGGCCTGTATACTGTATCCTCTCTCTGCTCTCACTTCATACTGTAAAAAAGAAAAAATCCACAGAATTAATGTGCCGGAAAATATAGTCGTAATAAAAAAAAGTGTTGCGAGCTCGCGTGCTGCCGCCAAAAACCCGCTCGCCCCCATTCACTCAAATCAGCACAATTAACCTGCAGGAGAGAACGCAGCGTTTTAATTCATTACCGCCCACAGCACGACAATGGATGTCTGTTCTGCGAGGCTGCGTTCAGGAGCCGCAGACCGACGGCGATTCTTACAGTGGTGTCGTGGCTTTGGCTTGACTCGAAACCGACACAGGCTGCTGGCTTGCAAACGGTGCCGATAAAATATGAACAAAAGGCGCGGCGAGATCTTCATTTCTACATGAAATCGGTGCTTTAGGTTTGTTTACAGATCAGCCCAAAGCTCCAAACTTTCCTCAGTGCCCGGCAGTGCATCAGCCTTATCACAGGTGATGCCATCTGGCGAGTCGGGGCGAGTGATTGAGTGACTGCTGAGTGTATGGCATATTGCCGCCTGGCAGGTGGATACATTAAAGCCGTCCCGGGAGAGTCAGCAGTAGCTGCAGCGCTCTCCCTCCGCCTCGGCTGACATCCTCAGGACGCGCCAGTCGAAGCATGCATCACTTCTGGAGCAGGTTCGCACGTCGTCATCTGTACGCAGTGACAAGAGAGCTGCTGTGGGAGAACATACTGTCATACATGATACACATGCAGCATGCTGCTCGGAGACAATAGCAGGGCTCAAACAGGGAGGACAGGGAGTTATGACGTCTGTGTGCAGCCATCATTAAGGAGCAGGGTCCAGGCTTGCACCGGGTGGTACTGTGGAGAGAACAAGCCGGCGCCGCAGAACAGCCTGCTAGATTGACCCGCTTGGGAAATTACTGGACTGATGATGTCTTATGTCATATGTATGTGTCACTTTAGTAGAACTCAAAAGCTTTTTCTTTTGTTTTTGTGTTTTAGTCCCCACAGGACCTCCATCAGCTGGGATGTGATGTTAGAAGCAGGTATATTAAAGGTTGAGTGTGCAGGATTATGAGGCAACTATTGGTGAAAATGTATGAAAGTGTACTATCGCTTGAAAACCAGAAATTTAGCATTTCTGTTGTGTTGGAATACAACTTTTATACACAGGGTTGTGACAGATATTTGTTTTTTGTTTAAACGAAGTGCAGTGGATGGGTTTGCTCTCCAGTGGATGTTGTGCTGTCGTGTTTCAACAGTAGCCCTGAATGGACAATCCAGATACTGGCTCGAGAGAAAACCTTTCTGGTTTTGAGCAGCCAACATAGGGGAAGTCAAGGCGAGGGGTATTCAGTTGGTTGCTGATCTGCAACCTCACCACTAGATGCCACTAAATCTGACACACTGGATGCTTTAAAGGACGTGACAAGAAAGATGTTTTGGTAGTTCATGTTAGAGCACGAATACCCAATTTTTTCACATTTTATTTCAATGTGCCGATGTGCCTTTTCACGGTCAGCTACACTAAATGTCAGTTATTACGGTAAAGAGACATGCTGTTACCATGGTAACCAAGGTTCGGACAAACAACACAAACACAAGTAACACAATATTTCATCGTCCACTGAGAACAGCTGGTTCATTCACTTATGGGGAAAAACAAATCTGAGTTTTGGATTCCTTCTACAAAATCGGCAAAATCTTTGTGAATGTGATATTTTACTGATGTGTTGATCGTCCAGTTTGAACCACGTTTGTTTGAAATCTACGCTAATGCATCAGAGGTATATTTGAAAAGCAGATGGCATGTTTTGTGTGGAAAATCTTAGTTTAGGGACATCGGTATCTTTAAATATAGTCGTGTGAAAAAGTACAACATTTGCCTCTGAAAGCTGAAATCAGAAACCTTCCCACCATGTTTGTGTAAGTCAGCCAAAAACGGCCATTTGTTCCTGTTTTGAAAATAAGCTCCTGAAACAGCTGGGCACCTCGTGTCACTACAACGAGGATGAATCGTGCGTTTGATGGGGGCTACGTTCAGTGGCACATTTGTGTGCTAACGAGTATTTCAAAATAAACTCCTCTGTGTGTGTTCGTGTTAATGAAGGAACGTGTTTCCCAGTAAAACATGGAGGCTCACTGATGACGTCTGAGATGTATCAGTCTGCAAACAGACAACAGTGATCAGTGAGATACATTTAATGTTGTTTTTAGTCTCAAGATAATATATAATATAACCAGACTTATCCTTTAATGTTTGTTTTAGCGTGCATGCTGCACAGAGCTCAGTTTTCAGACATTTCTCAGGCTCACATTTCATTTTGAAAGCGGTTCCATGCCTCTCTCTGTGGCTGCATTACGACCCGCCATCTTTTTTTTTTTTTTTTACAGCCTGTCCAAACCGACAGACACACCAAAGCAGAGCCGCCGCAGCCGGCTGTGGTACATCAAGTCAGAACGGAAATGAAAAATAGATTTTTCACAGAATGGTATCGTGGAGTTGCTGACTTTATTTGGAAATATTTTGATGTTCAGTACAGATTTAAAAAGAAAAAAAAAACAACACACACATAGGAGGACGGAAAATATGTACTTACATGACACACGCAGAGGGAAACAATGTGGAGTGACGTGAGCTAAAGAATGCAGGAAATGAGCCAAAAAGTCATTCATTACACGCAATCAGCTTCCCAACAACTGATCATAAAAGAGAAAAACAAACCTCGAACACATTTACACACACGATGTAGGTCCAGCGTGTACACAAGAATAATTCAGGGCTCAGGTCTATTGTGTTTCCACATCCGTGCAGGTAAGCGACAAGCCTCATTTACATTCCTCTGGCCTGCGGCACACCGACTGCCGAGTGTCCCCACAGAGATGAAGCGGGACTTTTCCTGTTGCCTGTTGATGTCATATCCCTGCAGAGACTAAACCGAGAGTGTTTTCCTGTTGATATTAGGATGTCAGCTCCCATCTGTTTGTGCAATCACACTGAAAGACAGACAAAAAGGAAAAGAAAAGAGAATTGACCTCCTCCACCGGGACACATCCTGACTGGGCAACTGCTCAACTCTCACTGACCGCACCTTCATCCTCCCGTTGGAGTCGGTCCACTCCTCCCCCCCCTGCCCCCCCGTGCATACAATGACACACACACACACACACACACACACACACACACACACACACACACACACACACACACAATGTCAGCTGCCTGTGCACCTCTGCCGCTATCAAATATCCACAGCTCCCAGTGTGTTGTCCAATATTTTCCCGTGGACGTGCAGCATAATTCAAAACAAATCATGTGCAGAAATATGGAGCCACATGGTGTTCCAGCTCGAGTAAATTCTCCTGTTTAGGGCCTGAATTAGTCATGAATCTCCAACAATTTTTTATTTCAGTGACTGCACACATGCTATTTAGTCCAATATATTCATGCTCTGGGATTTGAAGCCACGCCAGAGCAGTTACTAATAGTTACGTACCTGGAATAGGCCATATGTCCACAATAGGAGGGGAGAAGAAATATGTTTAAAAGAGCTTGAAGGTGAAGGTTACATAAAGAGAGACACTGAGAGCGGAGGGAAAGTCTGCTCTGCACTCACAGATTTAAATTTTAAAGGTGTAATATGTTGAATTTTTTTTTTTTTTTTTAAATTTACAAGGAAATCATTGCCCTTTGAAAATGCCTTAGAACTCTATAATATTTGCTTCAGAAATAGTAAATGTAGTGATGTAAAGCAGCATTGAATTGAAAAAATAGCACAACGACCTGAAAACTTCAGTACAGCACTTGAGTAGATTTACCTTCAACCACTGCTGTCACTTAATTTAAAGGATTGAAATGAATAAAAAAGTTGAAGGTGATGAGAAACAAGGTGACATAAGCAGAGCGACACTGAGAGTGGAGAAAAAGTGCTCCTATATATATTTATATATAGATATACACACACATATATATAAAGTGTCAGCTGCACACTGACAGATTTAAACTTGAAGGAGATAAACGCTGTAACTTTCTCATCGTTTAGAACAACAGAGGCTGTAAAACCAGACGAGCGTTCGCTCTAAATCACCGTTCCTCCACTTTCTGATTAATACGACAGGAAGCCTTTACATGGAAGCACATAAACCCACTACGGAGACCATTTCCTCCTCCCGCGGTTCAAATTGTCCTCCAAAGTGTCAGTGGATCGGTAGCAGCTCTGAGGAAATGGAGCTGTGTGCACAGATGGGAGCCCACACAGCCCCACCTCCGGCTGAGAACGACAGCAAAATGGTACGTGTGTGTGTGTGTGTGTGTGTGTGTGTGTGTGTGTGTGTGTGTGTGTGTGTGTGTGCAGGCCTCTCGACGCTCTTGCATTCGTCACAGTCTGTATTTAGGTACGGAAGGTCATCCATGCATGTGCCTAATTTGTGTGCATGTGTGTGTTTCTGTGTGGGAGAGCGCAGCTTGACTCCGACTGTTGACACTGGCTCGGTGACAGTCTGAACACTCGGCTGTGTTGACGAGTGGGAGTCCCGCCCCGCCTGCCCCCTTCGCCGAGAATGAACATTAATAATTCAAAGTGATCTCAATCTGGGGCTGCCTCTGAGGCCGTTCCCCATTACCCCGGGATGAGCTGATATTGCTGTTGCATGAAAGGCCACCGACAGGCAAAAAAGGCAGAGGAGGAAAACTGTGATGCGCTGCTAAAAGGCACCCCCGGGGTTTCTGCTATCAGCTCAACTGGGGTGAAAGAAACGATTGCTTTGAGAAGACAGACAAAAAAAACCAGTAGTTCCTCCTTGGTCCCGGCCTAGATGTGCATAAGGAAAGCTGTCTGTATTAGAAAGTGAAATGTGTACACAGAAGACTGATCTTAAACTCTGAGCAGCTCTGAAAATGATACAAATCTGTTTTGATGGCCGCTGTGCAGCTTAGAAAAAAAAAAACCCTGTTTCTCTTAATACACCTCATTTTCTGAGCTCCAGGTTTAGATGACGCTCTGTGTGAGAACAACAGGAAATGGAGGGTAAAGCGTTTTGGGGTTGATCTGATGTTGTGTCGCTACGTTTTTCATGTTTCTGATCCCTGTAGCGAGACGGGATGATGTCTAATCTGACTCACACTGCTTTACCCTGCTGCCACGTGAACTACCTTAATCTATCCCGGTGATGTCACATGATAGCAGCTAGCACGCTGCTCGCGACTCACTGAAGCGAGACGCATCAGAAGATTAGCTGTTATCACATCGACAGCTGATTGTCTGTGACTGGTGAGGAGGCACATGTGTAAATACTTTAAAGCTGCATGTCGTTATCAGACTTCTGTCAGTTTTATGACACAACGTTTCACTCAGCACCTCCGCTGAGGAGAGTCCGACCCGAACAACCTGGATGTGAGACAAATCACAACATTTGTCTTTGAGTCTGGAAGTAAACCCACAGAGTCGTCCCCTGGAAATCCTCTCGTAACAAACAGAAAAGCCTTGCTGATGCACTTCTGATTTCATTTATTTAAGGATCTATAAACTTGACAACACACCTCACCAAAGAATAAAATGAAAACACTCCTGTTATCTGTTTAACATCCCGGGGCCCCGGCTTATGTTGAAATCAGTCTGACCTGCAGAATTTTAAGTAGCTCAGTGTAAACCTCAAAATATAAAAATCTACACCGGCACCTGTAAATGGAGCAACAGATTTATAGCTTGAGTAAACTGACCTGTCAGCTGAGTCTATAAATAGGCTCTGACCTGACGTCGAACAGCTCCTCATCCAATTAACCTTTTATTTACTGTATGTGTTGTTTCTCAGTGTGACACCAGTGTAAACACAAGAATATGGGTCTACAGCTCTGCTAGCTCAACACAGTCACGATGCTAACATACGATGTTCAGGGTTTCGTATCAGGGCTGCCCAACGTGGGTTGAGTTGACCCGCCAAAGGTTTACCTGTCAGAGAAAATACTTTAGATCAGACTCAGAAAATGCATCACCATGTCCTCACTTTCCTCTCTGGGCTTCTGGCTAGTGAACCTTTGTTACACCTCAACAATACAAACGCAGCACAGGTGCTCGCTTTTGGCCCCGTCATCCAACATTCAGTTTTGGCCTTTCAAAATAAAAGTTAGAGGCATCCCTGCTCTATATGAGCTAAATAATCAAACAAGACCGTCAGCGAGAGGGACAGGCTGTTTTCTACACATTTATTATTATAATTATTCTTGGTGTCTGTCACTGGGTTGGATTCCAACTTATTTTTTTGGTCTGATAAGCCATAAAATGAAGCTATTTTCATGGACGAGTGCTGAGGATGAATTAAGGATTCTCACAGCCTGAGGAAAGAAGCTGCTCTGTAGTCTGCTGGTTTGCTTTGTTTCACCATCATCATCTTATATGCAGTTATTAATCTAACATTGCCTCGGATAGATGTGTTACCTCATTGCATTTAAAAATAGTATAAAAAATACTTTAATTCACTCTCAAAACAAGATATTAAGATTTTTAGACACGAGTCGGTGGTTGTTGTTCTGCGTTTGTCCACAGGTGGCGCCAGAAACACCAACAAATAAAAGCTCTTGTAGCAGCTTTAACTGTGACCGCCATCTTAGTTTGGTGTGTTTTGATATACGAGCAGCTGACGCAGGAAGCATCGTCATAAGTTTAGCAGGTATTTAATCGCAAGTCCAAGTAATGGAACAAATTTAAAATCTGACCCACTAGATGAAAAGTCAGAGGAACTACACAGTGATTACAGTTCATCCGGAGGCAGACACACTGTCTACTGTATGATGGCGATACAGCCAACATTTGTCAAGACAATTATCTCAAAACCACAAATGTCAGCTTGATCGTGGCGCTGACGAAGTTTAAAGTCGGTCAGATCCCTGGAGCAGTGCGGCTCTACGGTGAACTGGAGCTTGCCGACTCACCTCACCTCTTTGTATATAACCCGTGCAGGCAGATCGTTGGATTATTGTCGCTTGCTTTCTCTTTAGCTTGTGTGCAAGAGAGTGAAGTGGTCGCAGGAATGTCTGGAAGTTTCTGTTTTGCAAAAATAAAAGGAAGTTCAGACAGACCAGGCAGTTTCCATCAACTGCCAGTCGACAATAAACAAATGCTCCAGCTGTGGCTAATTGCTACTCAAACTGACCCAAATACAATCAGGGAAGTTTTGACTCGCAGAAAGTTGAATATGCAGCCAACATTTTCCAACTCAGCCAGGTCGGATCAAAACCACCAGAACAACTCTGAAGTCTGAGACCTGTCAGCTCGTCCTTACAGTTTGATGATGAGTCTGCGGGGATTTTAAGGTGACCACCTTCACTGTTTACTTGTGCATGTTATCAAAGAGACGCGTTTGAAAGATCTCCATTGACCTGAAGTTTAGGAAGCCGTGGGAGGCTCAGCTGCCTCTGATCAATGTTGTTATTGCTGGTGTCTGTGTTCCCCCAAATCTGTACAAAGGAGGTTGTGTTACCATGAGTCATAATCAGTGTTGTGGAAGCTACTTTGAAAACGTAGCTTGCAAGCTACCAATTACTCCACACTGGAAGAAGTTGAACTACAGCAAAGCTACCCCGAGGAGTAAAGATACAGGACTATAGCTACTTCAAAAGTTCAGACTTCTTCGTAAAAAGAAAATGACACTTAAAGTGAAACTCTCGCCGAGTGCGACCAAACAGGTAGGAGGTCCACCATAACTCTACTTCCTGTCGCACTCGGGGATCGACACTTTTTGTTTGCCATGACGGCGGCGTGCCGGAGATGCTACGGCTAATATGAATCATCCAAAAACTGTCTTCTTAGTATACTCTGTGTACACAAGCCATGTTCTCAGTGCTGGTGTTCATGTGTAGAGACCCTGGTGATGCTACCAGCAAAGTTTCATATTGTGTCGAGACTTCTTACTGTTTTAAAAATAGAGATTTTGATGCTAGCGTAAGAGGGCCCGTAACACTCCGATTGAAAATGAGCTTGCCTGAAAACAAAACTACAGTAAATCTTAAAAGTGCCTCTTTTGTCATAATGATGCTTTCACACGAAGGTTTGACTCATATAGATTCACAAAATAAAGCCAATGTTGCTTTTTGGCAAGAGTTTCACTTTAATTGAGATTATTGTACGGCCAGGTTGATTATTTCTCAGGTTTTATCTATAACGATGTTAATGCTGTACACAAAGAAAGATACGTCATGATACAGAAAACTGTAAAAACCTGTGATGGTGGTTGTAGGACTCACATCCACCCTTTTACCCTAAAATGCAAATGTTGTTGTTGCACTTGACACTTGCTCACACTTGAGATTTATGACAAGCTTCTCCACATCTGATCCGGTGACAGGAAAAGGAGCAGGTGCCGACTGTCGGGTGAGGATGATATAACGTTGAGGAGGGACGTGTGGAAGGAAGCGCTCTGGTCGGATGAGCTGACAGCATCACATCACCGCTCTCTGGGTCGAGCCGGGAAAAGAAACTGGTGTCATGAAACTACGCTCACATGGTAGTAAGTTGTAGTAGTAAAAAGTTGGTTTAAACTTTATTTCGGGGTGAAATCAATAAACTTTTTAAGCAGTTTCTATCTGATCGACTGGTGATTCCATCATGAAGTGTTTATGTCCCAATGTTGTTGGTTTATGTTCAGTTTTATATTGTGACAGCGCTGCTCTTAAGGTCCAGTTAAAGATCATGTTTGGACTCAATGTGCCTGTTTTGGTCGCCACAAACATGGCAGGAAAAAATCTCAAGTTCTCCTTAAAATCATCCATACTTACAGATGTTGAAACACAGTCTTGAACAGTGGTCATTGGCTTGGCAGCTTTCTCTCCTGTGGCTCCCCTCCGGCTTCTGCTCGTAGTCATGGGTCATAAACGTATAATGTGAACGTGATGTAACACATATTGTAGAAATGTCAGCGTGGTCTGACAAATTTCAGTGAATCAAACCATTTTCTCTCTCTTTGGTCGTACAATAATGTGTCTGCAAAGTCACAGATGAGAAGGAGCAAGTTCCTTCCTGTGGTTAAGCCTCCTTCATAACTTAACAAGCGTGAGGTTTACAGGTCAACAGCACCTGATCCTCGTTACAGCTGTTTCTCAGGCATCTGCTACAGCAAATATGTGAATCATTTAACCTCATTAGAAAGGTCGAACTCTTCCTTGGCAATTACGTACATCCAGCTATGAGGTGATTCAGAGAGACAAGCTGACCCGAGTTAAGTTGAAACTGTCAGATTGGATTTTTAACGAGCTCCACATTCAGCTCATACTCACTTAGCAACTGTTTTGTACTTCTCGAGAGACCGACTGTCATTCACTTAACCTCAACACAAAGGATTATACCCGAGACTGTGGTTTTGAAGCCCAGATGACGCAGATGAAGGAGTTGAGCATTCTCTCCTGCTTGTGTTGTCGAGTTGATGATACGAAACCCGAGTGTCTTTTCAGAAACACAGACGCCGACGATGAGTAGAATCGATCTTAGATTCAGAGGCAATGCGGCGTTAAAACCACCTAATGCTTGACTAATCACTGAGTCATGAGTGAGGGTTTACTCTCTCCCAGTCCTCCTGAAATAAAGTTCACCTGAGTACGTATGGGCAGGCAGACACAAACTTAACATGCAGTCTGAATCTCGCTATGCTATCACCGCTCTTCCATTTCCCCGGTTTGCACAAATCCATATTAAGCTGTGATATGTCTTTGGGGTTTGGCACCTTCACACCTTCAGCGAGGAGGAGATGAGAGTCGGCCTGTTAAATATTAATGCGGGGCCAGATGCCCGACTGGCCGTTGGCATTTATCTTAACCTGCTCCAGCAGGTGTGAGCCCAGCAGGTCCCATCGGCATCCAGGAGGAGCACTCAACCTCTGGATCATTTAGAGGCGTTAAAGGATTATATCTGCGCTGAACCGAGACCGGACCAATACACCCGAGGGGATGGAGAGGAGGGACTGAAGGAGGGAGAGGAGAGGGAGAGGAGAGGGAGAGGAGAGGGAGAAATGATTGTGTCTTCTCAGCGAGTGGGGGGAGAGAGAGAGAGCGAGGGAGCTTGGAGATGGATGGGGTGTGGTGTGCGCCTGGGCAAACACTCCCCGCTGTTTGCTTCTCTCTTCCCATTTTTCTCCCAAGGGCAAACAGAGAATTGAGCGAGCTGCAGCTGTCTGAGTGTGAGAGAGAGTGTGTGTGTGTGTGTGTGTGTGTGTGTGGGTGAAGTTGACCTCGGTGGCCTCTACATAAGTAGCAGGGAATCACCACCAACAAACCTCCCTCCTGGGGCCCTTGGCCACTGGCCCCCATCATTACTCCCTCGAGATCCGCAGGCAGCGCCACGGCCCCCTGCCACCAGCCTCGTATTAACCGTAATGAGGACACCGCGGCGAGGAGAAGAGGAAGAGACCGTGTATGTGTCACTGCCGAAGGAAAGCGACATTCGCTGGCTTGAAAAACACGACAGCGCTCACCCTCCTCTCCTCTCCTCTCCTCTCCTCTTCTCTCCCTCCCTCCCTCCTCGCTCATCCTATACCACCTTCTTTCCTCGGCTTGTGCCTCTATTTTTTAGCAGTGTGAGCAGTGGAACTCAGTCCATCGTGTTGCTGTAGCACAAGATTATCAGGACACGATGGTGAGAAGAGAAGACCTGGTGACTGTTAAAATAAAAAAAAAACTATGGCCCATTTTATAAATCTGGATGGAATGTCATACAGTAGCACTGTGATAGAAATGTGCATAAACGATTCACCCGATACGAGCTGGTTTCGTAGGACACACATGCAAGCACAAGCAAAACAAGCCAGGCATCATTCCTGTTTCCTGAGAGAGAAAAATAACCCTTTTCATAATAGATTTGTAGGTTTGAGTCGGAGCGAGGATCCCTGGCTGTCTGGAGTATATATTTGATTCAAAGAAAGGGGAAATGGAGAGAGTGAGGGAAAATAAGAGCACAGCTGTAGACGGAGAGCGGTGATGACGGATCTGAGGTGGACTGCACGCTGTTCTCTTATCTCTCTGTTGACGTGAGTTTGTGAGAAATGTGAAAGGAAACAGGCTTTTCTCCCTCTGAGCTTCACTAACAGTGTGAGATGTGTTCATCTGGCTGTTAATTTTTCCTGTCGGGGGCCTTTGCCGGTGATGACTTCAGATCTATTAGCAGCTAGCTTGTGACCTCATGGTTACAGGCTCAAACCCCTGGAGCAGCGGGGTCACGAACGGGATCAATGAGACCACAGAGGTTCCTTGTTAGCAAAGCGTTTACCCTGGAGCTTTGAGTATGACATTGTAAGGGTTTAGAAAAGGATGATATATGATAATCTGACACTAAATACAACACAAACATTCTTATACATCTTTTAACACTACCTGTTTACATACCCTGCAGATGTTAGCATTCGTGTAGACTTATCTGTTGGACTTAAATTTGTCAGGGCGTGAGAAAATAAACGTCCAATATTGACTCATCCTGAGGCTTTGTTTGAACTTGTGCCTCCTATTTGCTAAATGTTCCACTGTGATCACTAACTCGTTGCTAACTTTGTCTGCTGGTTGGTGCAGAGCAGGTCGCTGCTGTCTGGTGTACCAACAGATGAAGCGGTCAGACTGAGAGAAAATAAATTAGTCAGTCGGTCCTCTTTTCTAGCTAACTTTACGAAAGACGCGGCTGTAAAATGGTTCATGAATTCTTTGAAAACATAACAACCCACATTAAATCACTTGTTTCTCGATAAAAATGTTGTTCCAATTACATTTTGAAAAATGTGGAACAGCTGCAGGTGTCATCGTGTCAAGTTATCCGTGTGCTGGACCAGAAGTTCTTTAGCGTCTGTGATTTATTGGTCCTGCAATGCAGAAGATCCACTGAGCAGCTTCGAGCCAGTATCTCATCTCACGCCTCCATGGATTACAGGTCCGTAAAACCAGAGCACTAAACCGAAACAAGCTAACAACACCTTTGTAGAAATGATTAGAACTGCGTAGTCAGGGGTGATTATCTCGCACTTTTCATTTAATGACCTGCTGTTTTAAATATTGTCTGCTGTAGCTTTAAAGGTGCAGTGTGTAGGATTTCATGGTATCAAGGAGTGACCAACTGAATACCTCTCTTCTTACCCCTTTTACTGAGGCTGCTAGAAACAGGAAACAAAGCTAACCATCTGGTTTGTCTGCTCTGGGCTATTGTAGAAGTCGGGCTCAATGGAAGTGACTCATTTCCTCTGAGGATATTCATTCTGAGGTAATGAACGCACAAGAAATATATGCCAATATATGCCAATACAGCCTCTTAAATCACCTCTTAAACACCTCTTGACCTTTTAAAGTGGAAAAAAAATTAAAACAGCAGTGGAACCTTGTGATAGAGAAGAAAAGAAACATACATATTGTTGAATAAACCTCTGAGTATTTCAGTTTTTGGCAGCTTGGGAAAGTCACAGGAGAGGCAATGACCTTATTCAGTGTTATTCAGTGTTCCCCTTTTTTCTCAAGACTGTCTCTTGGCATTTTAAGCTCTTGCCAGACTCTGATACGCTGATGTTAACAGTCGGTGTCTCTTTGAAATCCGTAAATTCGAACGTATTCATTTTAAACTGAAAGGCCTCTATTGTGACGAGCCGTCCTTGGTACCTCCTCAGAGTGAATTGGGGCAAAGGAGAAGGTCACAACTACTGGGAGGAAAACGTATGAAAACATTCAGCGGCTCTGTGACTCTGTGTGTGTGTGTGTGTGTGAGTCAGTGTGTGAATTGCCGGTCATGCCTAGAGTAGCAGATGGGCATTCTGTATGACTGATGGTCTTGTGAAACATGAAGGTGTTGTGTCAATAAACGATGTTCCACCCCATCCATCAGCTGCCACCGACAGCAACATGTGCACATTTTTATCCGTTATACCTTGTGCATACCAGGCACACACACACACACACACACACACACACACACACACACACACACACACACACACGTTGACCTACACACACACACACACACACACACACACACACACACACCCTCTTACAGTACCTGTGCAGTATATACACAGGAAACGCCCGTGCAGACCAGATGCAGCACACACACATTCACCTCCTCCTGTACTCTCCTGTACTGCGCTGCGACTGTGTCGCTGCATCGATACTGTTGCATACGTGTGGAAAATAAAGCCCCGAGAGGTAAATCTTGTCCAACAGAGCGTGAAGGTATAGACTTCTCCACGTGTTCTTGTATAGTTTCAGCAGCGAGGGGACTTGGACACCTTTACAGCGTTGAATCTCCTGAGAGAATCAATTGTGTTGGTTTTCCCTGCGTCGGAGCTGTTTCTCTTGTTTCGAGACAGAAATGAATCCTGTGCCGTACATCAGTGTCTTCAGGGTTTTCATGTTTTGGTGTGTAAATGATTCATACCAAGCAAAAGTTTTGGAATCGCTCCAGCAGATCTCGTCAGCTGGGCAGATGCAACACAGCTGTAACGTGCTGCTGCTGAGTCCTTCGGGGCAACTCCGACGTGTAAAGTTACGTCCACAAAAAATGGCTGGTTTAAAGGAGAAGTCTCGCTCTGAAAACTGGCCATGTGAGCTGTTGCCTCATCTAGATCGCCAAAATCAGCTGTAAAAGGTCAAAACTCTTAAAACACCGGCCCCTTTTTAGATAGAAAAGGTGGCACATTTGCAGCAAGGTAAAGCCTGCAATGTGCTGCTTTTTCTCTCTAAATGTGACGTGTCTGTCTCTTCCAAAAAGCCGCCACTGGGGTAGGCGCCTTTTAATTTGAAAGTAGCGACCGTTAGTAGCTTACCGCTACAACAACAAGCGAACAATGAAGACAGCTACAGAGACCGAGGAGATGCTACATTTCCTGGATCTCAGCGGCTGTCCAGTTGCTCATCTTGACATCTGTGGATGAAGTGATGGACTGACTGCTGTGATCAGCTGTTTCCTGGTTTTTAACACCTCCGACCATCTCATGCAGACTTATAGCAATGGAGGTGGAAGAAAGCGTACCCTCCGAGGCGGCAAACTGGTGGACCAAAACAGACCCCCAATATTCCACCTTCTGTCTAAATCAAGCAAAAAAGACGGCAAATTAGTGGCTTGCTGCCCAGAATAAAAATGGCTACTGTCTCATGTCTCATGAGATTTAAAAGTGAGACTTCTCCTTGAACTCCATTTTTGTTTCTGGCTACAAAAAGGAAATTATTATCGAACAAAAGTTCTATATCTGCAGAAGTTGTTTCCGTTAATGTCGGACAGTTAAAATATGAAACCTCAGCTTCTCTGTGGCAAAAACAAACACAAGCACTAGTGGATGTAACTTTGATAGTTGTAGTTGCCCCAAAGGATTACACTGCTGCCAGCTGAGGCGATCAACTGGACCGCCTCCAGAACCTTTGGAGTCGTGTGAATCATTTACAGAGCAACAAATGTAAATACAGGGCCCAGGTTTAAAAACAACCAGAATTCCCTCTAAGCTTGTTTTGTGGTGCCTAGTCACTGTTAACTCATGCATTTAAAATTAAAGGAACATAAAATCTGTCCTCAGATCAGCACATCATGGAGTCCAACTGTGATCCAAGAGAAACGTGTCCAGAAGCATTAAAAACATCTCATGGACGCTTTAATCCGGCCGTGGATTGATTTTCACCGAAGTGGTCCATTAAGACTATTTCTGCTGCACAAAGCAGAATAAGTATTAAGATTTGTTGGTGTGAGGACAAACTTTGAAGCTCACTGCTGAAAGCAGAACTGTAAGCTGAATTTAATTGTATTAAATTGAATGCAAAAATATTTCTTAAGCTTCCTCTTAAAGGCCGACTACAAAGACTTCAGTGGACTTTATTTCCTGGTCGTAATGACTTCTGTGCACATTCCTCAGACGACTTCTCGACTGTAACAAACGGAGCTTCGTTTGCGGTTAAAGAAAACAGAAAACTCAATATTCTCTGAGGTCGTTTAAATCTCTCGACTGTCTGTCTCTGCAGATTAAATCATCCTCCACATTAGACAATGCCTGTCTGTTTGCTGTTTCCCCCCGTGTGTTTCAGACAAAAATACACCCACAGCCCCGTGACATTATTACTATTATCTGTGGAAGTCTACTTCCAAATGTCAGCCCCATCCCTGGAGGAATGTCATACGACCTCTGGCCGAATATTAGATGAGGAGGAGAGCGTTTGTCCGACTGTACAGACGACCCTCTGACTGTTAATAAAGACCAGACAATGCAGTCGGCTGCTGCTGGATTCTGACTGAATGTTTTCAGCGCGCTGCCAGTCGAGATTACAGCCAGAGATTGTTGGACAAACCACAGCAGACACACACACACACACACACACACACACACACGAACATGAACAACTTCCATTTCTGCTTTCTAGAAGAAAAGCTGCAGATCAATTTTGCCGTTACATGCTTTTGTTGTGGTTTCACTGCTCGTCTGGACCGCGTCTTAGCACCTCGCCGACCACACACACACACACACACACACACACACACACACACACACACGCACACACGCACACAGCCGACATGTTCAGACAGACGGCTCAGTAATATTCCCAGCGATTATCACTAACAGCATTACTTCCATTACACCTCCATGTATCATCCGCTCTAACTTCATCCCTCTTGCCCGTCCACATTAGCAGCCATATTGATCACCTGCGATCCCTCAGTGTCTCCTTCCTGCCCTAATGGTCATACTTCATGATGGAGGGCTCACCTGAGTGCTTTGAATGGGTTTGTACATAAAAGAAAAAAAAAGAAAAAAAAACCTCTCTAATTTTCTGCAAATACCCACAATGTCTCATAATACCACAACAGAGTGTGAGTAAAGGTAAATGTTCTCGTGTTGTGTGCAGACGGTTATCACAGCGGTTTCTGGGAAAGTCTGGTGATTCAGACAGAATTCAGATGTAGCCATTTATCCGACACAGCTTTGGGTTTGTGGCGTAGAATATGAAATGTTTTCATTCCAATCAGAAAATGAAGATGTCATCGCGGTTTGGTATTAATATTTAATCCTCCCGTGGTGCTTGTTGTTGTTGTACTCTTGGTTGTGAGAACAAAAATGTTGGTTTGATCAAAGTGGTGTAAAAATAAAAAGAGCACAGTAACAATATCAATCAGGGTACAAACCCTGGTTTTCTTGCTTTCTCATAATAATAATAATAATGATGTAAAAATATCAAACATGACTAGGTCAGTGCTCGTCCCAAACCTGATCTGCACAGATTATCTGGTAACGTGACGGTTTACAGATCCAGTCTTAAGCCTCCTGAGCTGCTCACAGATTCATCCTGCTGCCTCGACAAGATCAGACCTGTTTGATATTTACTATGTAACCTGGTTGATTACGTCGGTACTTCCCGACCACAAACGATGAATCAACTCATGAAGCTGCCAAGCAAAGATTAAACCTTCTAATTTTGAGGCTAACATTAACTAGCATGCTGCTGTTGATAGAAACCTAAAATATTAAGTATAGACCTCTTTGTTACGTGAGCACATTACTTCCTGGAGTTGTTGCACCATGCTGATGTCCATCTTGTTTATGTCTGCTTCCCCGTGAGATCTTCTGAGGCCTTAGCAATTAGCCTGCCAAGTGTGAAGTAGATCAGCTGAGCCAGTCTTCCAGGAACAACACCAATACAAGCTGGACTGGATCAGTACTGTTCTCTGAATGTTTTCTAGCAAGACCCAAAAAAAGAGCAATGTAAAAAAAAAACCTTATTATATAAATTTATAGGCCATTGTTGGCTACACCCTGTAACCCAACACAGTCAAGGTGAGGTTAGCAGTCTGTCATCACCAGCTCTCATAATTCAGCAGCACACGAAACCTGCGAGGACACGGCTGCACCTGAACGCTGCTCAGAAATCCCCCTCAGTCATGTGAGTCAGGTTACCGACTCCGTCTCTCTCAGTGTCGGTGCAGTGGGAGTTTGTCTTGCAATAAAAAAAAAAAAAAAAAATCAACTCACCTTGGCTCATTCTTCACCTCAACACTATGAGACTTTATCCGCCAAGAGCTGAGGTGGCCAATCAAAATGGGTGAGAATGCACATTCCTGTTAGATTAACGTGTAACCTGAACGCTGTAATTCTACTGTTTAACTTGAAGATTGTCATGACAGAAGATAACATCGCCCAGCTTTTCCCGTCTCTCGTCTTATAAACTGTGCTGGCGACGGGGGCTCGTGGTTCCGCTACTCAAACTGGACACCGTGCCAGGGTTGCCAGATTTGGGGGGGGTTTGACCAAATGGTAATCCAATAAATCTGCCTCTCAGTTTTCTTGAGTAATGACTGAATACAACTTATGAATACAAATTACATAAATACATATAACGAAAAAGTTTAGCCATAGCACTGTAAAAGCCAGTATGTGCTCGGCTACGTTATGCAGCTCCATCCCTCGTTATCAGTGTTTCTTATTTTCAATTAGCTTAGCATTGTTTGCCCGTGAATTGAAGCCTACACGACCAATTATAACAAGTGCACTGCTTCAACTACTGGTAATATGAAGGAATATGAATTTGAAAACCCAGCTCTGAAAGGCCTTGGTCTTCCTGCTTTTATTCCTCAAAGCGCTTCCTGTTTTACCTTGACTCGCCGAGGTGAAGTGTGCTGCTTAGTGATGCATTTACACACCTCATTGGGCAGCACCATTGGTCCAGTGCTGCTCCCAGCCTCACAAATGTGTGACATGTAGAAGCAGAGCGAGCAGACAGATGGACACCCAGACTGTTTGGACGATCCCCCCCCTCCTCCTCATTAAATCCTCTTCGTGCAGTTGACCCTGTGTGGCCGAGAGGACTCTATTCTGGCACTGGCAGTTTATGCAGCAGGACTGGGCTGCCATTCATCACTCATGGCAGGTTAAACCATGTGCACAATCTGTTTATATCCATAATTATAAGGCATCAACCTGCCCATGGACTGTAAAGGGGTTCAAGAACATCTGCTTGGAGTGCCTCAGTAGGAGGACGGGCGGGAGCCGGTGAGGGTCTGTGGGTTATATACAGTGTCCGGTGGGAATAAATCTACTGTGATACGTGTGTGTGTGTGTGTGTGTGTGTGTGTGTGTGTGTGTGTGTGTGTGTGTGTGTGTGTGTGTGTGTGTGTGGTCAGACCAGCTGAAAGACAGAGTGAACATCTCTATCTGGCCACATGGAGAGAGAGCAGAGTCCTCCGGAGGCGTAATGATTCTTCTGGAAGGTCGGCGACAAACTGGGTCGTCTTCTTCACTGTTTTCACGACTCGGTTTCTCTCCAGTGATTCTGTCTCTCGTCTTAGTTAGTGTGTCTTTCCTCGAGTGTGATGATGGACTCCCAGTGGACGCTAACAGTGGCTGCAGCTTCCAACATGATCATCTGGTTTTCAGTGGCTTTTTATACTTTAAGTAATGTTTTGTTACTGCTTCTTAAAAGAACCCGACACCTTGCAGTACCTAATGTATCCTCGAGCTGCGACCCAATACCAAGAATGAGTGTTGGCACTGCATGAACAATGGATATGTGGAACTATGTTTGAAATATTGTACAAGACTTTACATTTCAACGTTACGTTATTTTTTGCAGGTTTAACCACATTTACAAAACCTGCATAAACGCACCTTAGATTTGGTGCAAAAACAAATGGTATTTAAAGTGTAAAGCGTGTGCTGCTCGTCTGCGTGAGCGTGCAGCCTTGGCTTCTCTGTTTCAGCTGCATTTTAATCAGGCAGTAATTTATTCCTCCCTTTGCTAACAGAATACATGACTAAGCAAGTCAACAGACAGACTGACTTTAAAAAGTGTGTTTTTCAGATAAAAGCCACATAAATATCTAAAAAAAATGAATAAAAATCAAGGTCCCGCGGCACGCTTGTTAAGAACACATCACACCATGGCAGAGCTCCACTTGTAACACGGACGCCCTGATTCTGCAGCTGTAAAAGTCCTGCATGTTGTGAACCTACATCCAGTGTTTCTTTGGTCATGTGATCGGCATTCAGAGCTCCTCCAGCTGGCAGAGAAAGAGTGGAAATAGGAGGAGAGGCCGAGGGATGTGAACGGTAAATGCTAAACAGAATAACACCGAGAGAAACGAAACTCAGAGGAAACAAAGCCACTTAATGCACGAGCCAGCGACTACATATGCATCCTGGAGGTGGAGCGGAGTGAGAGAGAGACGCAGCCTAATAGCATAATGATATTAATGAGGGACCATTCATCATGCAGACTCATCACTTAAGTTGATGAATACCAGCAATTTAAAGTAGAGACTCAAGTGGAACATGCCTCTCGCTGCTCCACTAGCTAACCTTTCAGTCTATTATGCCACGTGTCTCCCTGGACTCAGCGCTGAATGAACCGACGCGGCGGCTGCTCGGCGTTCACCCGAACGAATCGGCAAACAAAATAAAACAAAAGCCAAAAAAAAAAGAGAGAGAGAGTAGCAAAGCATCGGTGGAGCAAACTCAGAAATTACTCCAAGTGCTTTTTTTCTTCTCAAAGACAATCAGGAATCCAATTAAATGCGGGCGTGCAAGCTCTCGTGTTCTGGTGCACGAGCCTCCCGCGCCGATTCAGAAACAACGAAACAAACACCTCCACCCCCCCCATCTCCCTTCTAAATGCATTTTAATTAGATATAGTTAATTAATTACTCCCATCCGTGAACCCTTACTGTGCGATCGCTAAACGCTGATATATTCATTACTATGGAGGAATGGTAAACAGATGCACAAAGTTCAGAAGAGATAGAAATCTAAAACGATGGAGGCCTGGCTAATTAAAGGGATCTGACGTTAGCTGATTAGGGAGGAAACTTGAACCCTTATCTGGAAACTTCAGTGGTGGAGAAAAAGAGAGAAAACACGTGGGATAAAAAAAAAAAAAAAGAAGAGTGCTGTGTTCGGCCCTTGTAGCAATCAAGAGTTCAGTCGTACATGAATTATTCATCCATAAAAAGCACTTGTTTGTGAGTCAGTTGTAATATTTAAGGGATCTAAGTGTTGTTGTGTTTCTAGTCTCCCTCCTCTTTCGTTCTTTCTTTCTTTCTTTCTCTCTCTTCATCTTCCTCTTAGTTAAAAAAGATCACAAGCAGCTGCAGATGTGTTTTTCTGTTTGCGTTAGCTCGAATCCTGTTTGCCTCCACGCGGAGGGATTTAACCGAAATAAGCTTTAATGAATGGGACCGCGTGACAGAAGAGAGACAATTTACATACAAATTGTAAGTTTGTGCTGACACATTTAAAAACAGACAGGAGTTACTGTTTTGTTTTTTTCTTGGGTGGGGGGATGAAGGGATGAGACGCCACACCAGTTCACCAAATAAACAGATGTTTTTCTGTTAAACACGAGCGGAGGAAGAATATTTGTCATCAGCAGAAACGAGCCTGCAGTTTCTTCACCGTATAATAACTTAATTCATTAAAGCACAAAAAATATTTGCATAATTTTACTTTCCAGGCTCCAATTTGCATCCCTAACCCAATCAGCACTAATGTCTCTGCTTTTTTTTTTTTTTTTTTAAACATATTTTGTATTAAACATGCCTGGAGATAATTTCCATTTATTAAATCAGGACTATTAAAGACAAAAAAAAGGAAACTGTCGCTGTGCTAATTTGCTCAGAAATGAGCACATTTGTAGAAATGTAATTTTTTTCCCCAATAATCCAATCACCTCCTCCGAACAATGCGTACGAGGTTGTGTGTGAACAGATAAAGATGAATTCATTCTGAGAAGTGAAACAGTCTCTCTCTCTCTCTCTCTCTCTTTCTCTCTCCGGCAGACGAGAATCCATCAATTCATCCGAAGTCTCAGAAAATAAAAGTCAGGTGGAGAAACTGTTTCCGTCTGGGAGGCAATATTTCAGCGTCGGACCAGTAATAACAGCATGTGGGAAGAATGCGCTTAAATCACTCAAGCTCCGGGGATACACATTTTTGAACACTGGAGTCCGTCCAGACAAGTGTTTTTCTTTTGTGTGTGCAACCGGCGAGACAATGTTGTTTTTTTTATTTTTTCATTTTTATTTTTTCCTTCCCAAGCTCCTCTCAGTCGCTTTCATTTCATCCGACAGCACTTTACTTTGAGCACTGACAAAAAGGCACAAAGACACACAGAAAAAAAAAATAAAAAAAATGTCACAATCAAAAGATCGTGATGTTTAGATTGTACACCGGGGTGCTGACAGCTGAGCAGAGCGCCGTGACTACAGTGAGACGCACTTTCACATTTCCCTTCTGCCGCTGCTTCCTGTCAGTCTGCCGCTGTCATCCCGCCTCTCTCTGCATCTCCGTTTCATCACTCTTCTCTTTCTCTCGCCATCTGTTTTTTTTCCTTCCTCTATCTCCTCTCGGCGCTCTGAGTTTCTTCCTCTAGCAAACACGCACAGATCGTCCTTTATTCCAATGTACCCGGTGATTCTTGCAATTGCAGTGGGCGTGCTATCAGACCCATTAGTCCAATATCCCGGTGTTGAGTGGGGGACGGTGAGGAATGGATCAGCGGTGATGCGGGTTAGCGTGCACTCCTGTGAGGTGTGTGTGTGTGTGTGTGTGTGTGGGCAGCAGTGAATGTGATGAGTGTGTGGTTTAATGGATGGCTTGTGAAGAGTGAGTGGTGGAGAGAGGGACGGAGAGGAAGGAAGAACAAGACAACAGGAAGCTAATACGTGCGGGTGATATAATGGAACATGTATGTATTTCGGTGGTGAGGAGGTGAAGATTAGTCACACAGAGAAGTTTTTAATATTTAACGATGTCAGCCTGAACCCGGCTCATCAAAGACCTTAAAGACCTTAAAAAAAGTCTCTGTTTCAAAGCAAACAAGCTAACTACATCTGGGTTATACAGCTCACTTTGTACTTTAAGACTTTATATACAAACTACCGCGGAGGCCTGCGCTCATGATGGTCATTAGGATTTATTAGCGTGTCCCGAGTGGATCTGTAATGAGTTTTATCATAAGTTTCAGCCTTTTTTTGTTTGACAGAGAACAGAATCCCGCTGCCTATTTGATCCGGTCCGACAGCGCCAGAGCTCCGCTAGTAAAAACGTCTTCAGTCGTGCGAGCGGCTCTGGAAGACTGCACTGATCATTATAAAGGATGTTTTTCAGTCTTCAGAAGTTGCAGAGGTTATGGTTAGAGTTATTGTCATGAGAGCGACGCATAAAAACTTATATTGTTCATGTGTTCGGAGTCAGTTCTGGAGCTGATTTGTTACTAACATGCAAAGTTAGTTAAAAACGGATGAGAGGGCTGACGTGGACAGATTCCTCAGACGTCCTGTGGTGAACAGAGACTTGTTGAGATCCTTTTCTCAGGTCATCAGGAGCTGCTGGGCGCACCTGTGATGTTCCTCAGCTGACTGACTGCAGGCAACTGGGAGTCTTTATAAGATGGCTGGAGTTCTCCTGCTCAGTGTTTCCAGGGAGTCAACGCCATCATTTGACTTTCCTTTGGTTTCTTCTGGAGATTTTGGCCAGTTTCTACACATTTTGTTTCCCCCACTTCACCTTTGGTTTTTGGGTCCAATGTCTTTTGTTGGTTGGTTTGTCATTTTAATAGAATCAGTGGGTGGGTGTGTGTGTGACAGGGTTTTTTCATTCTGAAGGTACATGACATTAACATTTAACAACACATTATAAAACAGGAAACAAACTACTTTCAACCATAAGCCAATCAAGGCCTGTAGGTATGACTTACATTTGTCGACCAACCCGGATGTTGACATGACCCAGACTCCCTCAACAAAATGCCTTTTGAGATTTTGGATTGAAAAAATAAGCTCCATGGCAAACACAAGCTTTTGATACTTACAGGTTTGGTTCAGCAAGAAAATCTTCCCAGGCGAACACATTTATTCTGGTTTTTATGGTGGTAAAAACAGACTAAATTACCACTAAGCTTCTTTCTATCCACATTTTCTAGTTGAAGTTGTGAACTGTGAAACATGTCAGCCACTGATGCGAGCCCACAGTTGAGGTTCAGTCTGATATTTAGAGGCGATTCGTTGCTGCTGCAGACAGATTTGATTACTAAGGAAGGCGAGATTACTCAAACATCAGACATTTAATGTTCATTTGTTCAAGTGCTCTGGTGGGATGAGCTGATGGTGCCACGTCATGGACTGAACCATAGAAGAAGTTCTTGTTCATGAATCCTTTTTTTTTTTTTTTTTTAAGTGGTTTTGATTTGACTGGTGATTCTCTACAGCTCTTTTGTTCTGGTGACCATTTAAAGTAAAATGGCTCCCTCTCACTCTCTCTCCATTCACTTAGATAGGGGCCTTGTCAAAATGGCTGCCAAAGTGACAAGACTTGACTAAAAGCTGCATGAAAACTTAAATTTTGATGTGATCATGAAAGACTGACAGGAAGTTAAGGGATCTTGCTTTTTGAGGTATTTAACTCGATTAGTGGAAACCATGACCTGCCGTCAGCTCCAGAGGGAAAAGTCAGGGGATCATTAAAGTCGTTATGATTCATCCTCTGGCAGCAATTAACATCTATGCAACGTTTAATTGTAGAATCATCCAGTAGATATTCAGATCAACTGACTGGGCAGCACTGCCATCCCCAGAGAGCCCTGCTGGCATGGCTGCTTAAATGATCTGATCCTTTTTTTAAAAGCACTGGAAGTGATTGTAAATGTTTCTAAAGGAAATAATAACAGTTACTGTACAGAGTAAAGCATCACATGCAGCAGCAGCAGCCAGTCTGACCAAATACACAAAGAGAAGAAGACAAGGAACCTACAGAAAACACACAAATCCAGGAACATGGAGCAGATTTCTCTCTGATGGGAAGTGAAGTGCTGATCAGTATTTTCATCAATGAGCAGCATTGAGAGATGAGACGGGAGTGTTTCACACACAGCGACATCAAGCTCACATTCGGTATTTAAAATCAGCTGAAGTCTCTCAAACAACACGAGGAGCCGAGTGCAGTTTTGCTGATGCGTGGAAAAATGCTCTCCAGACGATAACAATATTTATTTCTACACAGACTTTGCTGAACAATCATCTCACCTAACAAAGTCATCCGAGGCAGAAAAGGACTCATTTGGAAAATAATCAACAAGAGAAATAGTTCCTGATCGAACACGTTGTACAAAACAATGAAAGAATTAGAGAAAAATGAGAGTCTTTATGTTTTTCACTGCATTTTCTGATGATGATGATGATGATGATGATGATGATGATGATGATGATGATATCTTTGTCATTTCTGACCACTCGCGGCGCACTTGTTGAACACAGTTTTCACATTATATATTTTTATTTTCATCACACACACTGTCCAGGATTTTCTTCCCTCTCGCCGTTCACGCTCATACAGCTGCGTGCAACATTGCCGTTAACAATGCGGGACTTAAAATATTCAAAAGATCAGCTTGATGAATGTTTTATGAGGAACAACACAAACACTCACTTCAACATGCTAGTTTACAGAATGTCGACACGGCCCGCTTAGCATGAGCGGCACGTTTTTTTTAAGCGGAGCCGCTTCAGCCCTCCGTCTGTGTCTACACGGGATGCATTCAGGCGCGGCGCTGAGCGTTTTCTGGTAGCCGCCGACAGAAAATGGCCGTAGTTCGGCACGTAGAAGTGGGAGAACGTAAAGTTGTAGGCGTGAAAGTATGCCGCAGGTTTGGGTTACACGCCTTGACTGCGAGCGACACAGCAGCCGTGTGTAGACAGCTGTGTTGATTAAATAAAGGCTGATCTGCTCCGTCAGACTTGTGTGAGATGGACATGAGAAAAAAAGAAAACGTGGCTGAGACGTGTCCTGTGGACGAGCCGTCGGAGCTCGACGTTACACAGAGTGAGTCGGTGCAGAACGCCGAATCCAAACACGACTTTTGTTTGCTTATAGAAAAACCTCCACAGGGCGCCTTTAATTTGAAGTCACGTTCTGCAGGAGGCTTTGAAGCTTTTTAAAGAGTCTTTCTGTAGAGGAGTAAAACTTCCGTGACATAATGCGAAACTGTGCAGATTTCTTTTGTGTGTGTAACAGCATACGTATGAACCCGGATAGAACGGCCCTGCGGTGGCACATACCTGCCTCTCTCCGGTCTCTCTGGTGGGCGTCTGCGGCGTCTCGGTCCGACTGAGGAGATTCTGCTTCTCACTTCTTCCTCATTTATCACTTCTTACAGCAATGGAATCTTCCTCTGTGTTCAGACACATCCACCGGCTCCATTACTCACTCTTCAGACGGTTTGACAGCCCGGATGAGTGTGTGTGTGTGTGTGTGTGGCTGTGTTGTGTGTGTGAATTTGTGTGGGCCATCTCTCAGCTGTGTGTGAGGGTCTGGATCTGTGTGGATGTCTGTGCATTAAGCTCCCCTCTCACCACACACATGCACACAAAGGCCTTTCTGTTCCAAAAATGTATCACAGTTTCCTTTAGCGAGGACGTGACGGGACAGGTGTAAAAGGCTGGAGGCTGCGTCTGGCATCAGGGAGAAGAGGGGGGGGAATAATGTAAACCGCCAGGAATGTGATCCACATCACAGCGACTGATTTAAGAGAGGGGCTTGGCGGGGTGAGAGGTCACCCACTGCACTGCAACAAAAGAAATGAAACATTATCCCCGTGACAATCAAACCCTACTTAAGGGACTCTGTTTTTTTTTTTCAGCCAATTGCCATTGTCTGTCAACTTCCCGGGCGAGTAATGGCTGCTTTTAGCTTCGCTGCTGATTTATGTTGGCTGATGGTGTTACTGAGAGCTCACCAGAACAGAACATGAAGGTTCTTGTCAAACACAGTGGGGGGGAAAAGAATTGGCAGTATAATAAAAGATCAGCTCATCCAAATTCCAATGAAAACATATTTTGACTCATCTCTTGTGCAGTCTGGTCCTGTAAATGATTTTACTTTAACAGGTCTAGATTCTGAATTAACAATGTCTGACACTGGAGGATCACAACATTTAAAATACGGTACTTCAAAATAAATCTACTTATTATACCTCATTATGAACAGAGTTAACTGGAATAACTCTCCTCACTGCAGAGGAAATAAATCCACAGACTTTTTACAGAAGCAGTAGTTTATCTGCAGTAGCTCAGATTGTTTCTTGAACGGTGTGGCTGTTTTTTTGAATCTCTTCTGATTTGATCTTTTTGTTTTAAGACATTGAGATGTGGAACTAAATCAAGCAAAATGCTGCATTACACTTTGTTCATGTCTTTTAAAAATATTGCAACTGAAGGAACAGCACCATGAAAACACACAAAAAAAGAATAAAAATCATTTAAATAAAAAATCTGCACATTAAGGCCACTCGAGGTTTACTTGCTTTAGCAGATGTTATTCTGCGTCACGTCTCTGTTGACCTGATGCAGAAGACGCATATCTGATGGAATCGCAGGGTAACATTCACATGCTTCAAGCTCTGTTTTTGTCTCCACCAACTTTTGAAAGAAATATATTTAACAGCGTAATGTTCACTGTGTTCTTTAGCTAACTTTATCTCCTACAGCGGGTCATCAAGTTAAGTTCTGAAACATCATATATTATTATGATATTGACAAAGACGGTTTTAATTTGAATATTTTTCAGTTTGGTGCGACAAACACACACACACACACACACACACACACACACACACACACACACACACACACACACACACACACACACACACACATCCGTCTTCAGTTAAGGAGGAGTTCAGTGGAATCAGTACATTAGCAATGACCAAAGACCCTGCCTTGATGAATCTCCTTGCCCTGCTAGCTCATCTGTTTAGACTGACAGACCAAAAGGGCAGGAGGATTAGTCGCTTATTAAGCAGGGCGAACTCGCTCTTTAATCACTGCCGTTGTTTAGCAGACAGGAAAGTGTTGCCGCTTCTTGGTGCCTGCAGCAACAGAACTAAACTAAACACTAAACATCTAAACAAATGTGTGTGTGTGTGTGTGTGACAGAATAAGTTGCACATTTTTGGTGTTTGGATGCAGCTGCAGCTTTATGTGTTCATCTCAGTTCTCACCTGCCTGCTTTAGATGCCGCTGCAGCCCATTATCACTTTGCATCCCGGAGCTGGTGAGAAATAAGTGTCTGAGGAAGAAAAAGCCACATATAAGGCGATAAAAAGGATGTGCAGATCTTTTAGCTCATTACCTTCTGCACCTTTAGATTTCTGCCTCCTTAGCACTGACAATGTGTTGTTAGGAACAGACCTCCTGCTGCGGTGAAGTGACTGCAGCCCTCCCACATATATCCTGGATGCATCTGGAGAAGGATTCCTGTGCACTAAACATCTAATTACCACTAAGAAGATAATACAATCTGTGGCAGTTGAGGGTGTTTGGAAAGCACTGCACTGAGAACATCTGCCGTGCAAAGGTGTCTCTCGGTGTAATGAGGACCTGGTTGTCACAGTTACAGAAATTACGTATGCGGATGGATACATTTTTGTTGGATCCTCATCTGGATGGTTCTTATTTGCTAAAATAAATGCGAGGGACATGATATCTCCAGAAATGGAAATATGAATTAAAAAAATAGTCACAGGAAACAGCAGGAAGGGAAAAAAAAATGACGTAAATGCTAAAAGAGCAAGTTCAGTGTTGTGATACTAAACGAAAAGCACGACAACTCAGTTCCTCTCTGAGATGAACCGCAGCGGCTCGACGGTGTCTGTTAATGCTCGCTGTCCTAACTCATTTGACTGAGACGAATATGAGAAGTTTGTCATTATTTTAAATTCTGGGATATTTTTCTACAATATTTAACATCATTCTCCGTGCAGGTAATTACTGACAGCCATCTGGTTGGAGCTGGATTGAGACTAATCGCAGTGGAGTGTACAGCAGGATGTTTGGTCGAAAGCATCTGCTGCGGTTCACTAAAGTTGGGTCGCTTACAAGACAATGATTTATTTTATTTTTCAGAGATTCTTTAAAGTCGCTTGTCTTTGAGAACATCACTCCTCCACCTGAATTCTACATGATCCATGTTCGGTCCGTTTCTGTAGCTACTCCGCTGCAGCTCCACACACAGAAACAGCAACATAACATCCGGGTAATTTTCAGAATAAAACACTAAAAAATGAGACAAAATTCAAGCACTCCTCCGGTTAGGAACACTCACCTTTTGTCTGTTGTATTTATAACAACATGGCACCATTTCTATCTGCTGTCACGTCTCCATTCTGGACCAAATATATTGTGTTGCTGGTCGTTGTGACTCTGAGGAACATGAGGAACACTCCAGGCGTCTTTGCAACAGTGACGCTAACAATAACACAACTTGTGCTGAAGGGAAAGTTGTCCACATTTTAACCTCTTGCTCAAATATAGGTCGCAGTCCACTGTGTGAAATATGAACGGTCATCATCACAGTACGGTGTGTTTGACTGCACAGAGGGTTGTGGGTCTGGTGCAGGAAGGAAAGCGTACTGGCTTGCACACTGCAAAATGCTACTGCATGCAGTAGGATATCATGTATTGGGACATACTCAGTCTTTTCCTGGCACAGTGAATGGTAGTGTTGGTACTGGAACACAGCCTGGGGAGACGCTGCAGCATGTTCCCTGTTTTACTTTTGTGATAAAACCATTAAGTTAAGTTAAGTAAAGCAGATGTAAGACCTTATCAGTGTCAGTTTAACAATATAAATCCTCTGAAATCTGGTAAGGTAAGCTAACACTAGCCATTCCAAGACAGTTGCAGCGAAACCACTGAGTGTATCAACTTGAATATTTAGCTTAATTATAGCTTAAATTAAGCCAATGATCTCATCAAATGGAGAAAGTTTAGTTCTCCATGAAACAGAAAACTTCCGATGGTCGGAGATAACTAGATGCAGCACACAGAGAAGCTTTGTACAAGCTTTAAAATAATAATTAGAAAAGTATGCAGCACTTACGTTAGAATGACAACTTGACAACTCCCTAATTGCAAAGGGCCTGAGAACTGTGAGACCTACAGAAACGAGGTCAAGGGCCACAAACGGTGAAGAAGTCTTGCGCTGCAGCGACGTGAGGTTCAAGCCCAGGTTAAGACTTAGTGAGTTATGACTGGCAGGGCGATGTCAAGTTTCAACAGATCTGTGTGCGGTGAAACTGTATCAGCCCTTGTCACAGATGAGAACAGGTTGCCTTGGGTTTGGACGTGTACGGTACTGTAACTCTACCCTGATGGCACTTTTAAACTTCACAACATTGAGTTTTGTGTGAGACTAAAAACCGGGGAGCAAGTCTCTGCGCGTCTCTGCTCGATGACTAAACTCAGCCTGCGAACACGCCGCTGACATTTTACATGTGAATCCACTGATGAGTTCCTGCTCAGGTGTGCTGGTGGAACATGTCATGAAGTCCAAAAGAAAAAAAAAACAAAAAAAAAAGAAGCAGTATGTACTTAATGGAAGCTTAAAATTCTGATAATTATTCCCGGTGCATCCAGAACAGAATCGGGGCAACTCGGCTTTCTGTTGGCATTGCTGACAGCGTGATGACAGCTGAGGCGGAGCCGGGACATCAAAGCGCAGGTGGAGAGTCGGTAACATAGGGGCTGAGCAGGATGAAGGGATCACATCACCTGAGATAAAAGGCCAGGCGTCGCACACACACACACACCGAAAAACAAGACCACCGCATCACCAAGGCCCCCAATATCTCTCACCTGTTGCCTGCCGACCTTCAAAAGGTCTTGTTTTATCTTTTGTCTACAGCGTGTCTGGCAGTTTGACTGAGGAGGGATGTGTGCTGCCTGCAAGTGTGTGTGTGTGTGTGTGTGTGTGTGTGTGTGTGTTCGGCGTGTCTGACGCATGCAAGTTTGTGCTTTTTCATGCCGCAGATGAAACGTCAGAAAATCTGAGAAGTGCGACTGAGCTCGCGGTGCATGTTCTCAGACTCCTTCTCTTTGTTTGTGCATATGTTAATGGATTTTTTTGCCTTCACCTGTGAAGCTTTCCCCAGCCGCTCTGCCTTTTTTATTTTTTTATTTTTTTTTATTTAAGGTGACTCTGAGGCTCAGAAGCCCCTTTGAGGCCAGACGAAAGCAAACCATCACACAGACAAGCCAGGATAAGCTGGGAGCTGTGTGGAAGCAGATCTGATCCCACCTCTGCCCTCGCCGTGACTCCATCTCAGCACTTTGATGTTCGGCTGGACATGGTAACAAAATGTTAAGATCATTTTAAATTCTGAACCAGGCTTTCTATTAGTTCATACATATATATATTTTTTCCCCCCGGTTGGATGCCGTAGTGGACCGAGCTGATCGTCTCACCTCCTCTCAATCATTAATCACTCAGGAGTCTTGCTGCTGAAGATAGCTCAATCTCGAAATGTATTAAAGTTAAAACCCAGTCTGGCAGGTTGATGAATTAATAATAATGTTCATATGAAGGTCTATTCAAAGTGGGATGGGGAAAGTGGCAAGAATCGAGATCCTCCTCGCTGCTATCACTTTGGACTTATAAGATCCGCGTGAAGTGTCTGAATAAAATATGACCTTGGGAATATTTAGCATGGATCATTTTGCTAATGTAAAAAAAAAAAAAAAAAAAAGTGGCTAGAGTCACATCAAACAGGTTCTACTGGAAATGTATTTTTGGATTGTGAGAAGTGTAATTTTTAATGTGCTTCGATGCTGCTCGGAGCTCCTGAGGTTCTGGATTTACACTCCTCACTGTAGAAATGTTCAACAGAGGGTCGTTTCTGGGTGTTTTATTTGTTTGTCTATCGTGTCCGTGTGGAAGGAAGGGAAGGAAGAACGTCCGCCCATTATCTGGAATATATTGACGACACCGAGCCCGGATCGGACGGTTGCTTCCATGGAATCCATTAATTCCTGATAATGGACACCTTTAAAGGGCCTTACCCTCACTTAGCCAACAGCTTCCGTAGCCTGAGGGGTTTGACTAATTAGCTGGAGCAGTCATTACCATCCCATAAAGTTCAAATGCAATGGAGACGTCGTCCACTGCCTCAGTAAATAGGATGAACCTCAGATGTGATTTAGCAGCAGCTGTAACTTCTGCGTGAATGTAATCCTGCCGTGTGTTTGACAGCTTCCTCCCACTTTACACAGATGAAGCCAAAAAAAAGAGTTTTATACATGAGTTTGTGATGTCATCAGTGACCGGACCACGAAGGTACCGAGTTTCAGTCCAAACACCTGCTTGCTCAGTCAGTCGTGCAACACATCCCCCCTTTTTTTTTTTTTAATAGCATGTGGTGAAAGCCAAACTTTATCAGGAAATATGAGCTTGTCAGAAAGCATCTCTGGGAAGGTTTTCAGTCGGACATGGAAGGAGGCGGGATCCCTGACCTGTACTGCAGACATGTGGGGGGTGATTGAAATGTTTTGGCCTCACTTTTGGGGAGCGCTCATGTCATCCATCTTTATATGCGGTCAGCGGGCTGCTCTCAGGGGTTTATTACAGCTATTTTTGGCTGGATGAGATGTCCGGCGAGCACAGTATCGCTGTAAATGTCACAGCGATCAATCGAATGGTTGTTGAGATATTTCAGCCCTGACAAACGGACTGAGTGACCGGTTTAATGATGGTCGTGAAGATGTGCGTTTGTATCTGATCCACACTGAGGGACCCTAAAGATTGTTTTTGTTCTTACAGTTTTCTAACTGTACGAGCTTGAAACAAGACTACAGAATGAGGCGTACAGCACGAAGGTTATTGCAGCTAGAGGGACGACCCTGCATGGCGTGATTCAGCTTCACAACTTGGTTCATCAGCAGGTACAGGAGACGCAGGGTATGTCGGCTAAACGGTGGGTGACCGACCGTAATGATGCTGCTTTCAGTACGGCTCTGTGTGCAGCTCGAGGCGCCCGACTGCTACAGCCTGTCTCAGCATTTCTTCTCCATCTGTGGGTGGTGCTGCGTAAGAGTCAGTTTGGCGGGGATGAGGAGAGGAGTGAGGTGAGGAGGGAGGCATTAAGTGAGGAAGATGTTTTTCTCCATGGTTGGAGGATTGTTCGGGGGGGGAGAGAAAAATTTCTTGTGAAGGTCAAAAACTTTTTTTACACAAGCCGGAGTCGTTCCAGTGCAGCAGTGTTTTTTTTGTTTTTCTCTCTTTCCGTTGCTTTTCTGAAATGATCATTGTGACTGAAAGGATTTATTTGGCAGACGATGACATACAGCCATCAGAGTTTCACCTTTTGGATATAACATGTCAGAGCACAGAAACGTAATGACATACTGACATAGGTAGCACAAAAAAAGATCAATATCAACTCCATATATTCCTATAAAAAGGCCCCTCCTGTCATGCTTGATGCACATCCAACAGTATGCTGCATACCATCACGTGGACTGGTGGGCGGATGATGTCGGGCTGTAGCAGCTAACCCTGAGCGACGGTGTGTTTTTAATACTTCACTTTAAAGTGCGTCCCTGAGTCTCGGCTTTAGGAGAGAGTGTTTTACCTTTTCAGATTGTATAAACTGGATCGTCTAAGACTGTTAACACGTGACGCATTCTTCAAATGGAACAGCTGGTCCCGTCTCGTAAATTTAAATAATATCACGGTCCTAGTCTGAGCTAGAGGCCCCGGCTTTCTGGTTGCATTTTCCAGTTTTGTATGCACTGCAGAGATGCACTGCTGGAGGCACACGGTTGTTCTACAGGCAGGCTGACAGCTCTGAAAAAACTGTGGATGCTTCTTCTTTTCAGTAAGAGAGCTCTGAAAGCTGCAGCGCCTGCTCCGTTTGAATTGTTCTGGCTTCATACGACTTTCCTCCTGGAACAGGGAAACCTGGGTGCATGTATAAATAATCCTTAATGCTTATTTAAGACATTTTATTAATAAAACTTAAAGTTAGTAAAGTGCCGTACAAAGGTAACACTACACAAGCCAACAATACAGTCTTCCATAAAATGAATCCAGGATTAGAACACGGTCCATCGCTCACCAAACAAAAACACGATTTCTTTCAGAGGGAGCCATGATTTGTTCGTCCTGTCCATTGTTGTCACGCACATTTGTTTTCTTTATGTTCTTGCCTACAACATGAATGGGTCAAGGACGCATGAAGCGCTCTCAGATTTTGAAGGCCAATCGGCTTTAATTGGTTGTCAACAAATCAATAAGCCATTTTTCCTCTCCTGCTCTTTTATATAAGCTGGTCCGTTGGGTTCCTCCGGAGCCGGTTCGTTACGGTGCGAACTCACATGCGATTTTTTGTCGAGGTCCGTGAGACGCCTGCACAGGACGGTACGAGTCAAGAGACCAGATTGATTAAAGGCTAAAGGGGTGAAATGTTTCCCACATTACACAACTGTCCTGTCCAAAATCTGTTTAACCTCCCAAATCCTTTCAATTGTCTCTCTCTACAATTTTATTTGATTCTCCAAATCTTCCCACTAATCCGAAAAAAACAAACTCAGTATTGTTTTTCATTTTTTTTTTTAAAATACCACACAGAAATTCCCAGCAGCAATTTTTAAAGTAATGTTGGAGACCTGAAACAGAACATTTGCACAGTCGGGTTTACGCTGTTAACAAAATTGCACAATAATAGCTGTGTGTGTGTGTGTGTGTGTGTGTGTGTGTGTGTGTGTGTGTGTGTGTGTGTGTCGGAGCTTTTGTAACTTGTTTATCTGAGCACAAAAGTCAGCTCAACTCGGGACGACACAGTGAGCCAGTAAACCGTGATGATTGCGCGCGTTAGTCAGCAAAAATAAAAAAAAAAGAACAAAAAGCGAGCGGAAAGATTACAACGGGGGCTCGAAAAAGTGAAGTGAAAGGCCCCGAGGAAACCAAAAATAGGTGTCTTGTGGAGAGCCTAATGGAGCCCTGCGATAAACAAAATTACAGATCAGCTTGGCGTCGTCTCACATTTTCAGGGGAGCCGCAGAAACCTGATTTCCTGTTTATCTAGATGAGTAGATCAGCGAGAGTGAAGCCGTAATTTGGGTCCATATTTCATGTGAGTTTAACAAGAGGTTTTTCCTGACTTGACATCTGTGTGGTGACATGCACACGGCCACTCATATGACTCATTAGTGTGGTGTGTGTGTGTGTGTGTGTGTGTGTGTGTCATAATGGGTTTGGGGTTAGGCTGCCTGCGTACTGATGTGTGAGCCAGCGTCTGTCAGCTCGTGATGTATGGGTGGATGTGTTTTTGTCCACATTTTGAGCGCTGACATTCAAGGTTTATGGTTGAAGATTGTGTGGACAGGAAGACCTGCAGGGCATTTTTTTTCTTGCGGCTCCCCTGATGAGCTTTTTGCTGCGAGTTTAGATGGAGGAGAGTGACGGGAACAAAGGGGGAAGTTGTCAGAGAGTCGAGGTGAAAGGAAATATACTGTAGGGGAGATAGGAGCTGGGAGAGAAAAGATCAGAGCTGACGTGAACCCGTTGAATAAGGTCAAGGTGGCGGGAACAAAACGCAGCTTCTCAGCGCAGATTTCTTGTCAACAATGGGAAGTTTGAGTGACCGGTGGATCAGCACGGAGAGCGCACTTTATTCACCGCGGCGACGCTGCAGTGCTACACTTCATCGTGCTGTTTGCCACCCACGCTGATTCTCGTCCTTGCAGTCAAATCAAAAAGGTTGCACGTAAGTACTGTCTTGCAAATTGCCGCCTTGAGCTCCACTTATGTTAAAAGTAAAGCCGTAGCCTTTTTTTTTTTTGTTTTTTTTAATTGGTCAAAACACCTGATTTTTATAATCTGCCTCGAAGCTTTTCAAAATTTATCTCAAGAACTTTCAACCCAGGAAAATTCCTTGTTGGAAGTTTTCCAAACCTCACAGGATGGCATGTTGAGCAAATACATGTTCTGAAGGCAAACAACCGCACACATGAACCTCATTAATTAGCCGTGTGCGCCGCAGAGGACGTGAATGCTCCATAAACTGCAACCTTGGAGTTGGTGTGAAAATAATCTGCAGAGGCAAAGAGTTAATTACAGTTTGGGGGGGAGGCCTCACAGAGCCGCTTGTGTTGTGTGACAGAGGTTTACGCAATCAGTCAGAAATGCAAAAAGGTGAGTTTCCCCTCAGGCCGAGGCTCTGACAGCTTCAACTCTCACTGCTATCAAAATACATTGGCTTTTTCCTGAGTGTGGGCCCGACGGCTAAACACAAGGCAAAGTCGCCCAGACTCCTGCATGAAACATTATACAATAGCCAATAAATTCTGAACCCAAGGCTTGGCCTTAAAACCCTTAACACATGAATGTAAAACGACCTGACTTGTCAGGAAACACCCTTTTAGCACCGGCGGGATGGAGTGGGTGGGTGGGACGGGGTTGTTGAAGTCAATCAAATGGACTTGGAAAGGATTAGACCTCTACAGGAGGAAAACAGCCAGTCTCCTTAGTGTTCATTAATAAGTGAGCCAGACAGTTGAAGGGTATCTGCTATAGTCGTGTACAGTAAGTTAATACGGCGGTTCACCACATGAAGAGTCCTGCAAATTAATTGTGTGTTCGTTTTGATTGTTTTTGAGGTGGATTTTTTCAAGTATCGCTAAATTTAAGCTAATGTGTTTATTGCCCCAGTGTTTTATGAAAGTCAATGTGCATGTAAAACTTCTTAAAAGATAAAAAGGTTAAATCTGCCCCAACAGAAGCTCATCTCTCCCACAGAAAACACAGGTCCTGAAACGCCTCGTCAGCAGTCCTGGTGGCTCTGCGACATCGGTCTACATCACCAGTAATGCCTAGTTTTGCATGTAAGAATTGATTTAGCACAGCAGCTCTGTGGTCGTTAATGTTGCTGGGTCAGGCATGTGTGAGCTGACCAATCAGAGGGGGGGACCACAGAGCTGCAGCAGTGGACGGAGAGAGAAACGCGATGTGGTTTTTTTGAGCATTAAAGCTCGTAAAACTGTTCTAGTACTGACTCCAAATAAAATCAATAACCTGGAAATGAGCACTGAGTCTCTAAAACCTGTTTTCATGATGCTTTTTTCAGGGCCGATACTGATTTATTTATTCATCTTCCACCTCACTTCATCGTTTTGATTAGTTTAGTTACCACTAACTGTGCAGACTTTTATTTGTGACATTTATCAGATATTATTGTGGCCGCTGATTTAAGACTAAAGAATGCCATACTTTAAACTAGTGAACTAGCTAAAACTTTCCAGTGGTTTCCTGTTAGCTGACCAATCCATGACTTGTGTTTAACAGTGTTTGATTTCTCCTCATCTTTCACGTGTCACTCAGGTGAGTAGAGGAAGTGACTCTGCTCAGTCGGCCTGTTGTAGCTGGTGATCCTGACACTATTCTATTCTTATCTGGATGTTTATATTCTCTCTTAACTACAAATGTTGTGGAAATATTAATCAAATCACAGTTTATGTATTTCTAAGTGGGCTGAGCTGCTCCAGTCTTCCCACGTGCCCCCCTGGCAGCTGCAGGAGTTCCCCCCCGGGGTACGAGCGCCCCTGGTGCCGTATCACTAATCTATCCACCAACTGAGTAAACTGAACCTGATTCGTAGCTTCGCCCTCTGGGAAGATCGGCAAACAGCAAACGACATCAAATCGCTTTGTACCACATGCTCCATGAACTCGACACCATTGATTGGTTTATTAGACACAGCCGTTCTTTAAGACTCTAAGATGGGAGCGGTGCAGCAGCGTGCTGCCGCAGGGCAGCGCTCGCTGTGAGAACAGCGACAATAAATCAGCTGCCCGCTCTGTATCTCCGCGCTGCAACAGCAGTTAACAGGATTGGAGAGTGACAATATTCCATGTAGCATAATTACATCAATCTGATTAGAAATGATGCTAATCCTGTTACAAAAGAGTGGTAATTGAGCAAAACGGAGATACTGTGACAGTCATTTGACACATTCAGAGAGCTGCAGACATGTTAGCTGTGATGTTGACAGGACCATTCGGATAATACTCAGAAAACTCGAAGATTTTGATGATTAATCTTTTTGCCTTTTTAGACCTTTTTTTTTTTCTCTTCAAACCACCTGCCAATATAAGAGAAATGCACCGCTGCTGAACCGGAGTGATCTAATAATCTCGGTGCCAAGTAATGTTTTAGCAGGTAGCAGCAATAAATTTCATTCGGAGAGATGACCTTGCCCTGTTTCAGCCCAGCCAGCAGCTGCTCAGTCTGTCAGGCTTTTCTCCGTGTGCCACAGCAGCAGCTGAGGAGCCATTTTGGGGCCTGATGCATTCAACAGCTGGTGGTGCCAAGCCCAGGTTGGGCGTAGGAGCAGGAGGAGGAGAGAAGGAGAGGGGAGCACAAGGTTGTCTGTCTGTCGAGCCGTGCAAACATGGGACACGGAGCGTATCGGACGACAGGCACGCAGCCAAATGGCAAAACAAGGAACGGCACTTGACTCTCGGCGCTCCTCTCAGGGCTGACCGAAAATCACATTTAAACTGCAGCTTTAAGCATCCCATCACTCAGACGGCTGTGTAATGCATGCCATGAGAACACTGCATGTAACTCGGCCATATGCTGCGTGTTTTTAAGAACTGGACCTCCGCGGCTGGCGTCGGTTTGTGGCCTAACGTGTGTGTGTGTGTGTGTGTATGTGTGTGTCTGGACATAACGCAGCGTTTGTGAGACTCGAGCTTCACTTTACAGCAGTGCGAAAAAGAAAGGAAAACGTGGATGGATTCCCATTTTTTTCTTACGATCCCCGGATGTGTTTACATAAAATCAACCTTGGCGGTGTCAGGTAATGGAAAAATCTCTGCCGGTTTGACTGTTTACAGACACTGGAGGATACGAGCGGGGAATCATTTAGCCGGTGACCTTTTTTGTCATGAAAACTCTCAGACCTCTAACTGCACTTCCTTGTAGCTCGCTCACCCTGTGATGACGATACAAAAAAACTCCACAGCCAGATGTTCAAAGTGCTTTTCTTCCCCCTTTTTCTTTCTCCGTTGCCATTTGGACTGCTGCGGCGTGCACAGAGGATAGGTTCGGTTAAGATGGAGTAGAGAGGACGCCACATGAAGGTGGAGTTTCCTGTAAAGTTGTTCTCACATGTAAATCATCCTGCATCTCTCAGCTGACACTCACAGACGAAGCCAACTCCAGCTTTGTGTTTCGCTCGTGTGTGTTTAGTGTTTCTCCTCACTAATTATATGCATCCTTTGTGACGTCTGTGTGTTTTCTGGAGAAACTACAGCGATGACAAGACAGCTGAACAAATGAAGGAAGAGATAAACATTTGGACAGGACACACCAGGTGGATGGCAAGTAGTATCCAGATGGCTCTGTGACGAATCACCCTGTGTGTCAACTTCTCACCATCTCCTGCTCTCAATTCAGGTCTCTGCAATTCAGAATTTCAGGGGAAAATTCTTAATTAGGATGTTTTTTTTATAAGACATGTGTTACCATCAAATGTATAGCGTGTCATAATTTCATCTCCTGCATCCGTCTGTGTGATTATCTGAGCACAAGACGTCCTGAAAATCAAAAACCAAGCCTGTAATTTCACTCCACAAACAAACGTCTCAGATGATGATGCACCAGTGGCCCCTGTGGTAAATACCACGTCACACAAGCATTTATCCAGAGCGCACACACAGTCATACACATGGTGACAGAAGTACATTTACTCAAGTACTGTACATTTTTACTCGAGTACTAATCGTACTTGATGGCAACGTCGGAGTGTGAAGATGCAGCGTCAGGCTACATTCTAGTTTTTTTTTAAATCCGTCATTTTGTTTTAGCTTCATGCTGAAACACTTACTGCATATGGCAGAAAAAAAATAATAAAATCTCATCAGCATTGGAGAAGACAAGCGAGTGTTTTGGATCAAGAGCAGTGGACCAACCTGACCAGCTGGGCCGCCCCGGGGAGGAAGAGAGTCGGGACGAGAGCCACAACTTATCCAGCCTGGTTTAAGGCTGCTGCTGGCTAATCGCAGGAAATGGACCGACTTGGACTCTGGCTGGTGAAAACATAATGAAATGGGACTGTTGTGCTCCCGTCTTCACTGAAACCCGTCTCCATCTCATATCCTGGATCAAGCTGTTGCACTGGACGCTGCTCTCACAGTCAAATGTGATGGATGGTGTCGAACTTTGAATATGAAGACACCCACAGACTGACGTAAACCAGCGGACCTGCGCTGCTAGCAAACCTCTCTTCTATAAGGAAATGAAAGTGAAATTCCAGACACATCTTTTCCCATTATGATCAAATTCTTTTCATCAGACAGATGAGCAGTGCAGCTGTATACAGATATAAACCTCACTGAACTGGTGTCAGACGAGAGGTGAGACGTGTGTCACGGTCGACATGAATAACACAGAACTTTCCTTCCCTGCACGATGACTAATCCGCTCTGATATGTGATTGTGTTTGAGTGGGTTTCAGTATAGCTCCCGTTTTTTAAATGTAGCTGGAATGAAAAGAAGGTGTCGGCGCATACGAGAATAATAATGAGTGCAGTAGGAGGTCAGCTGGAGCTCTCTGCACTGATCTTATAGCAAACACAGCACATGTTTTAGTTCATAATATTGTGCATTTGTATGGACTGTTAGATCAACCCCTCAAAGCGATTACTGAATCATAATCGGTCCTCTCTGTTTTCTCCATTCAGCCCGGTAACACAGTCGTGTCTGGGTTTCGATGATTCACTGATTAACCTGCGTTTCAGTCAGGCTGGATGAACAATGCTGCCATATCCTTATTTGACACACTATACACCTCCTCTGGTGCACCCAAGGTGTGCCAATGAATATTTCAGCAAATCTAAATGGATATTACTCCTGAGTCAGACGTGCTGGCACAGGCTGCAGCGCTACAGGTGGGGCATTAGTGCCAGGCACGCTCGGAGCGCAGGGTAATGTATCGAGACATCCCGGGCTCGGGTCACTGTGGGTTTTTTTCTCTCCTATTCTGATAAGAGAAGGTTTGCGTGTGGACAGTTCAAGCTGCTGACTTCTTCTAAAAGGTTACGGCGGCTTTTTGCTCAGCAACCACGAGCAGCTTTAGCTCTGACAGATGGTTCAGCTGCATCAGTCTGGAGCTCCGTCACTGGATGTTTCGATCCGAACACTTATGACCTTTATATCACATTAAGAGGGAGAGAAGTCTGAGTCAGGGTGTTGTTGCAAGTGCAAGTTAATGTATGTAAATGATGTAGCTTCCATTACGTAAGTCACGTGACTGGATGTTTTCATGAGCCTAACTGAGTGTTTTCTGTGTTTAACATTTTTAGATTAACAGTCCAAAAGTCACAATATTTTAAACTGTTTGTCAGCAAGCTTTATTTTGAAAGTCTCCCTCAGTGTGTTGCATGTTTGACTAGACTGCTGAGCCGTTCTGGTGCAAATCTGACTCTGGAGGTGTTGGTGGAGCGTCATAATTTGAAGACATCTGAATATTCAGCACCGACGTCTCTTCTCAGAAATCAGGATCCACTTCCTGAAGATAATCCAGTGACCTAGCTGTAAACATTTATCATGTCGGAACTATTTTGTTTCAGCTGAACTACGTCCACCAAGCACATCCCTGGCAGAGGAAGCGTGCGTTGACTCACAGACAAGAGGCTGGTTATCTTACCTAACTAAGCTAGCAAACATTACAGCTCAGCTGAGCAGGACACCGACGTTAATGTTTGTTTGCATCCCGCTGCGTCACAAGCTTCTCATCAAGTCCTGTTTACTCCAGCGAGATGGAAAAACAGCTCTTCACGTCAGAGGAAACACTAAACAAAGAGTTCATTGTGTGTTATTAGTATACTTAAGCTATGACTTTACTTTTCAGAGATATACTTAGCAAAATTATGTACATACATTGATATGTTTACTTGGCAAAATTAACATGAGGTATACGTCTTGTATTTGGGGGTGAACTGTCGAGGACTGTGCTGAGATCCATCCCTCTATGTTGATATAAATGTTAAATGTCCAAATTTTACTGGGTCACATCCATTCATCCACCTGCGTATGATTAAAATATGCTGTTATGAACATGCTGACACTGACTTCAAGCGAGCCTGCAGGTCACTCCAGATTCCAGCTCCAGATGTTTGTGTGTCTTCCAGAAAAGCTTCAGGCAACAGATTCCTCTCATGGCTCATCAAAAGATAAGCTCCTCTTACAATTCCCGTATTATAGCCGAGACCTCTCTTCCCACAAGTATAAAGCCGAGCGCAGGAATTGCCTTTAACCAGTCACTGTATAAATACTTTGACTTCAGCCACGCATGAAGGAGCTTACTTCTTCCCCCAGCAGTGTTTCATGAAACAGAACGCACGTAGAAAATGTCACACTGTGCTTTTTATATAAACCCCCCGAAAAAATCAATGCAGGCTTAACCAGTGCTAACACTGGACTGGCTAAACTGTGCAGCCGTGATCTTTATAAGGACGTGCAGGAAAAAAAAACCCCACACAGCAGCCAGAGTCTTTTGACAGGAGATGCACATGATTCTTTGCTTCTGGGTCTGAATTTGCTGCCGCTACAAAGAGGCTACAAACCCTATTCAGTGTTTCACTCATCCCTTCCCCTCTCATTCATGACAATACTTCATATTGTTGCGTATCCGTCTCCTTTCATGTCTCTCCTCAGGGACCAAACCAGTATCATAAGAAATGCATCAAATGTGGTTCTGCCCATTTATTTTCCATAAGACTGTGTCAGTCAGGCTCAAAAGTAATAAGCCAACGCTGCTGCTGCTGCTGCTGCTAAAGACATCTGCAAAAGACATCTGCAAAGTAAATAAAGACGCCTTCCTGACACCACAAACGTGTGTCTATGACTGCTGTCGCCATGGTACCGGCTGTCAGCATCGTTGTCGCCAGTCTCGTCACGGCGCTGTGGACTGATGTTAATCTTTTCTGCGAGTGTGACAGTTTGCGGTCGGGCAGAGAGTCGAACTCCAGGAGCAGGAGGAGTGTGGTCAGTGTGTCAGACGGCTACTGTTGAGGCAACAGATCAGGAGCAAGTCGGAGGGCCGAGGACGGATTCTCTTTGATTTACAAACATTTAATGTCACCATACTACTGATGGTAATGTAGGGTGTTTGGTCGGTCTGTCATTTCTGACTAGACTGAAATCTCTCTGCAGGTATGATTCTCAAAGTATACATGATCTTTTTCTAAACGTTACCAAGCAGTTTTGGAGCCCTAACCTGACTGCAACAGCTTTATTTTGAGGGATTAACCAGCTGTAGTACATCACGTATTATTGCTGTTGGCGATATTGACGGTGTAGGCAGAGCGTCACTTGTTTGCAGCCTGAGGCCACGGACTGAGCTCTGCTGTACTCAACCAGTTGGATTAGCTGTGCTTACAGTGAGCAAGAGCAAATGTCAGACTGCTGATACGCTAAACTGAGATGGGAATCGTTATGCCATCACGCTCACCGTAACATCGGCACGGCCTCAGCATTCAGCTCGGTACAGTGCAGCTTCTTGGAGCAGCCTTGTACTGAATCGATCCATTCAGAGCTCCGTATTATAACACAAGCGTCCCTTGTAAACCATGTTCAGCGATCGGTTGGTGTTCTGGAGGAGCCAGTGAAGAATATGAAAGACATATTTTCTTTCTATTTGTTGAGTTGAGCATGGGACACATCTGGGACGGGACAGGTCTGGACCGGTCTGAGCATGTGTGTGTTGGATGGGGGGGACCCACTGCAGGGAGGACTGGGTGCTGGAGAGACTCATTATTGTTTTCTTTTTCACAAGCGTGGCCCCGAGCAGGTTTACATTGCAGCTGTGCCACACGCTCTACCGAGGAAATGGGCTTTATTAATACGTTTAAGAGCACGTCAGGCTTTGGTGACTTATGGGCTGTGTAAGCCGATGTGAAGGTGCATTGTCGGCAACTTTTCACAAATAAAGACGGGGTAAAAGGGGAAAAAAAAAAAAGATGGAAAGAAAAACATTCTCTGGGGGCCTCTGAGGAGCAGGGGACCGGCCGGTTTCAGGGAGGAGGGGGGAGGCTGTTTTTAGCCGAGCCTCTGTGTTCCAGGTGTTGCTTTTTAATTGGCAATTCTGTGAGCAATAAAGCATTTCACTTACTTTCGCTTGTAAAGTGCTTTCATTCCATCTCCAAATGATGTAATTACCCCGCTGTCCCTGGCGAGAGGGCGCCGGAGAGGAGAGGTGCTCGCTCTCCCAGCAAGAAGCCTGGCGAAGGGTTTCCTGCAGTATGCTTTCGTTTAGGAACCCAAACACCATAAAGTGAGGTGGTGGTGGTTTGCACGGTAAATGTACACTTTTTTTTTTTTTAATTTCATTCCCCCCGCTCTGTGTGTGTGTAATATTTATGAAAACACAGAAAACATGTAGGTTTGGTTGTTTGATGTGTGAAGGGCGGCGGGAGATGTTCTTTGTTCCTGGAAACAGATGGTCATTGATTTTGTTTGTCCAACATTAATCTTTCGGTGGTTTTCATGAAGCTGCAGGAGCATATTTTTGTTTTCATCACAGTTTGTGCTTGGCTCCATTTTTAAAAGAATATTTCAATGCTCAAACACGTTTTTGCTTTGCTTTTTTTTTTTGTGCATTTTTTTTCTTGCAGCGACACAATTCGTGTTCACAACTTCGGCTGATCCAGTGCCAATGCAAATAAGTTTGAAAAGTTCCCTGTTCTTCACCCTTGCAGACAAGAGGTTTACGATTACAATTATGCTAATGAAGTCAGCTAACCCACGGAGTGATGTTATCATTTGAATTTTTATGGGAAGAGGAGATTTTTAAGGAACTTATTTTCCTGTTTGTGTAGCGTGGAATTCCCCTCGAGACCCAGAGAGGTCAGAACCAGCCGGCCAAGCGTGCAGAGACTGTAACACTAACCTGAAGTCATTTCACTAAAACGGATCTCCAGGTCCACCTGAGGATTGTGAACCCTGAAGAACAAGTTCAGCCTGTCAGCTCGTGGCACTGAGCGAGCTCTGAAACATAAACTCCATGTGATCAGCATCGCCCAGCGACGGATGAAGCACAGTGAATTCCACTGAAGCTGTGTGCCCACATAACTCAGCGTGGATGTAACAACACACAGGAGAAAGTCAAAGGGAAAACATTCTTCTCACATAAGGTCTACCTGGCAACGGTTTTGCATATCAGACCTCCCCAGTGCCTGTCAGTATTCCAGCAGCGGCAACATTGCCAAAAAACACAAAAACAAGCTGTTCGCTATCACTGCGGTTCCCATGGGAACAGGCCCGCAGAGGGTGTGCCCGCTCCGACACTCATCTGCACAAACAGTGTGCAAGCCGACTCCCCAGCATGCCGCACAAACCTGGAGGGGGGCGAGGGAGATGTGGAGAGCGCTGCTGGCCTCTTTCTCCCAGAACCGGGGCCTCCTACAGAACCCTGGTATCAGTGTAAGCGATTAGCAGGGCCCCGCTTGTGAAAAGTGCCACAAGGGGGGAAAAGGGATCAAGATTCCTGAGATGTCGGGCCTGCAGAGCTCGTTCGCACACTTCCTCTCCTTTTTAATAAAGACCACACATTCCCAGCGGCTGGAGCAGCGCCGGGCCGGCAGAGCTGCAGTTCAAAGCCAGCCGGAGCTGCAGACGTCAGGGGGAGTAAACAGCAGAGCGATGGCCGGCGTCACAATAAACAAACACATGCCGAGCAATTCAATTAACCACAGCTATTCTTGTGACGCAGACAAAACCATTGACGGTGGTATCATTCGAGGCACAACTGTGTTCTCTGCCTCAGTTTGTTATTGGCTCGTGTTTTCAGGTGCCATGAGTTGGAATGAGCGGCCCCCCTGCTCACACCTCCGCTGCATCGCCACAGGTGGTGCTAACACCATATAATTAGTATAGAGTGTACCTGCTATATTTTTGCATTGCGTTACAGGAGCGCATGCAAATGAACAAAAAAACAGGTGTCAGTGACAGGAACAGTTCTGCATTTACATATTACAGCTCGGAATCACATCTAAGCACAAAGTTTCTTTTTGTGAACTTTTGACCTTAAAGTTGAGTTTTTTTTCTATAGTATTTACATAAAGATGGAATGAAACAAAACAGTGAGGAGGGCAGCGAACATGAAGCGATACAGGACAAACTGTGCAGAGTGTGAAGAGAGGGACCTTCATCAGGTGTTTATCAGGGTCATTTCTCTGCAGTATACTCTAGTGAGTATAAGCATGTTCATTAACAGGGCGTTTTGTTAATTCTATTACCTATATTTCATGCTGTAGTTCCAATGAACTTCACACAAATGCAGAGACCAGCCTTTCCTTTTTAAGTCCATTTAACAAGGCCAGTGTTGCCAGATCAGGCAATTTTCTGCTCAGTTGCTCAGTTTTTTGATTACATTGTTAGAATTGTTTAAAAAATGTATTCTCAGTATTATGTAATAAAATATGATTTGAGCTTTACCTTTTTTATTATCATTCTCCATTTTTAAGGCAGTTTTGTTGCACAATGTAGCCGTCTATGTTCTGTGTTAACCCTCAAATTATTAAGATGAGCCAAAATACTATTAATTAATTTGTATAGTTTATTATAGATCCTGTTTGGGTAGTTATTTGGCTGGAAAGCATCAAACTAATCTGGCAACATGAACAAAACTACAGATGTGACCCACGTAGCCCCACAAGCCACCGACGACAAGCTCCGGGCGTTCAGACATAGTGGCCAAACTGTGTAATTACAACATCCACAATGCACTGGGGCCCGAAAATACTATTTCCCACAGGCTTACATCATGAGAGAAGTGGCTGTAAAATGGTGCTACTCGGGCAACGACACACACGCAGCTCTCCTTGTTAATACTTCAATTAATTTGTGCAGCCAAACCAATTAATGCCTAACCTTAACCTGACCCCAATTAATAGCTCAGCCCTGAACCTAATGAGGACCTCAGACATGTTGCCGTACCAGGACATCACTTTGGTCTCCATGACGACCACTGGCCCTGACACGGTCGGTGTTTTATGCCAGAAATGGTCCCCAACACACACACACACACACACACACACACACACACACACACACACACACACACACACACACACACACACACTGGTTGCTGTTGCCACCAGGATCACACTAACGACAGCTAGCGTGGCCAGTTGTGCTCTGGACGGTTGAGGCTGACACAACTGCACCGCCGTGAAGAAAAAGAAAACAACATTTTGAAGGAAAAACAGACTTTTGACAAAAGAAATTAAACTCTGAAGCTCTACAAAGAGGTTCCCGATTGCACATTGTTAGCTCGCTGTTTCCTGCACATGGCAGAGCTGCTGTCCTGTATTAGATCTGCTGGGTCAGAACCAGCTTGATCGTCTTTATCCTGCTCTGTGCTCCCTGCAGGAGCGTTTACTGAGACTATTCGTTTTTTTTAAAACTTGCATTTTACCGATTTGATCCTCCTGATTTCAGGCCTGAAGCACCGTGTCACAATCCGTCCACGTGTTATGTAAATACGAGCATTATGATTCCTGTGATTGTGGTCACCCTCATTAGTTATGTATGTGTTTTGATTTGTATAATTCATATCTCTAACCCCAGACTGCTGAAATGTTGAAACAGCAGGCTTTCTCCCCGAGGACAACACCCTGCTCTCTAAGTGAGCAATAAATCTAGCACTTAAGAGAGGTTGTCCGTGTGTGTGAGTGTGTGAGTGTGTATTTGAGCGTGTAAATGTACTCGGTGTCCTCGAGTCTGTGGCCTCCAGAGCCGTCAAACGTTGCCCGGCCCCTGCAACTTCCGTAACCCGTGACCCCTGTGACTCCTGTTTTGTTCTCGGCTCTCCAGGCCCCTCAGATATCCCTCCACTGGAACTCCCCCTTAGATGACAGACACCTCCTCTCCTCTCTGTTCCTGCACACTAGCCCAGTAGCCTTTGACCTCCCTGGCACCTCTGCCTCTCCGTGAGCCTTGCCCTCGCATTCCAGCAAAGGCGCTGAAACCCGAGCCAGCGGTGAGCTCATCGCCGGGCCCTGGAATCAAGAGTTAAGTGATACCAAAAAACAGAGAGAGGAGAGAAAACTGAGAGAGAAGGGGGGGAGAGGCAGCCGCTGGTTGGTGCAGGACAGGTCTGGAACTGGTTCTGTGCGTCTGCTCGCCGGGGCTCTCCGAGGGGTTAAGTTACACCGGAGAAAACGAGGAGGAAGAGGAAGGAGAAACTGCTGGCATCTCTGAATCCTCCCTGCTTTTGTCTGTCTCATTCTCGCCCTCTCGCTGCTCTCTCAGCGGCCTGACCGACTGCCGCCTGCAGTTTCCCCTCTTGACACACTCCAGCGAGCCGGCCGCCCTCCATCCGCGCTTTCAAGTTAACGAGCCCCGTCGGTCTCGTCCTCGTGTCTGGGAGCCCGGGATGTGAGTGTAATGCCGCGAGGTCGCGCTCTCCCCTCTGTCTGCGTCTCTGTTCGTCTCTGACCCGGCCATGACCGCTAAGTGTCCAAAGACGGTAAGTGTCCCTCTTCTAAACTGCCGGAGTGTGTGTGTGTTTGTGTGGAGCGTTCGGGGACTGTGTGGCTTTTTTTTTTTTTGTCTGTGAGTGAAAGAAAAAGTGAGAAAATAAGAGGAATTTCTGCTCTCTTTCTAAATGTCACATCTCAGAATCATTGTGATTCATGTCTCATATTGTGACGAGTGCCATTTAGACGCTTAATCACAGCAAACATAATTAAACCAATCAGAGTTTCTCTCAAGCTGAGTTCTGAGGACGACTAGAGCGAGTTAGCGAAAGGGGTTTTTTCTTTCTTTTTTTTTTCCTCAGCTGAGAGCGTCTCCAGCTGAAAGCAAAGATCAACTTTTAAAAGTTTTAAGAGTGCCATTAGATAAACCTTTCATCCATGCATTATTCATGGCTGCCATGTTTCTTTCTAGTTCACTGCCTGTTGTTCAGCGCGCCTCTCTCTGACCTTGTGCAGTCGTCTCGTCAACCTCCGGGGTGACAAATCCCTTTAAAACAAAGTTTTGAACGCGGTAATGACTTTAATGGGTGGCCTACAGGAGACGCCAAATAAAAGGTTGAGTACACTGTATTTAAAAGAGAAATAATAACAATAAAAAAAGAGAAGAGAAACAGTCTTCAGGGGTTGTTTTTTTTTAAAAAACCCAGAACAATGTAAGGGCCAGTTTACATTCTGCCACCTGCTCTTCCTTTCAGAGCAGAAAAGCAATTTAAAATAATTGTGAGCGTTTCCAGCAATAACTTTAAAAATGTCTAAGGTGAAACAGTTACAATTATCTCCGACATCTTGTGCGATGGTCTCATTATTTAAATGGGTGTGAAGTGCTCCATGGCTCCTCACAGGTAAACACACCACGCGTCTTGGGAAATAATGACATCTCTATGATCAAAAGCTTTTTTCTTTTTTTTTTCTTTCTCCAGCCGGGGACCGCTGCCCTGCATGCACTTAATTTACAAAGCTGTTTTATTCACAGGTTTTTTACTTAACAAACAGCCAGCCATGCCAAATCCCAGAGCATGACTGCCAATGGATGGAGACTAATGAGTAAACATTACGACTTATAGAACAATCGCAAATATCCTGCCGGCATTGACACAAGCGCTAACATTTCATTAGCTTAATAAATGCCTTTATTTTCAAGAGATGTACAGGCTGTTAGCTGAGGGCCTGCGAGGAGCAGATGTGCTGAAATGATTTCTGGGTAACACTATGAAGGAACATATCATATACGTACACTAACTTATGATTTAATGCGCGCATTCTTGCAGGATGTGTCATGACTTCCTGTTGCTCGCCGTGAACAAATGATGGAGTTTCTGTGACTTTATGTGTTGAGTTCACACTCGATGAATCATGCAGTGAAGGAATGTTAATTCACAGATGCTTCATACATTCATTTATATGCATCAAGTTAACAATTTCACTTCATTTGTGCGGCTGTGTTTATGCGTCTTAATGTGTAAGTGTTTGCATCTGACGGCCAGCGGGATAAAAAAAAAGAATAGCTTCGTGTTTCTATGAGAACACCGACACCGAGCCTGAGAAAATACTGGAATCCGGCTAATTTGGTCGCATATCAATTATCGTTTGAAGTAACTGTGAATTAACATTCCTGATCTGATTAACTGTGAACTAATCACACAAAGTCTTTAACTTCATCACTTGTTAACGCTGAGCAACAGGAATCTGCTCGTCCTGCATGAATTCACGCATCGCGCCTCATGAGTTCTGCATTAGTCGAGCATCACTGAGGAGTTTTTGATTTGATTCCCTTTTTATAAGTAAAGTTTGTTCCGATAGACAGGAAGCTAAAGGTCACCCTTGTTGTGCGTTGTCAGGGAACATTAGCGGCTCCCGACCTGCTCAGTTTGATGTTCCTGTCGCTGCTGTCAGGTGAAGTCAAGCGCCTCCTCGTCAGCTCCGACCAGCGCGTCCTCTCTGAGCTCGCTTCACGGGACTGTAAAGTGGACGTTAAGTGACGCGGCAGAAGAACTGTATCTGGTTAAAAATGCTTGGATTGTTGAGATGGACTTGTTTGCACTATTTTTTCTACTACTTTAGTTTACAATTTCACCAATTTATCTCGTAAATTAGACGGTTTCAACCATTTGTCTCTGACGTTAAGCTGATTATTAAAACTGCTTTCAGTATGGTGGCACTTAAAATGAGCAACATGAGGCTGTAATGATGAGACAACTTCTCCACAAGTAAAATTCCTCTATTGAAGAGAGCGTAAAGTAAAAATACTTGTCATGACATTAGAATTGCTTCTGTTCAATGTTTAAATCAACATTTATCAGAGTTTCATTACTGACAGATTAATATGTGAGAAGCATTTTAATGTTGCTGTTGATGCTGGAGTTATTTTTACTACTTTAAAGACTTGTTCTAGTCTAGTCTAACTGACCGTCTGACTGCTGGTCAGATAGAAACAGATGCTCCTCATTTTTTATGTTAAATAAACCAATACTGTGATAATTCTCAGATAAATAAGTATTCTGTAGTTGCACCCTTAATTTATAACATCTCATATTAAAGGTTAACAGTCTTCATCGGTAAAGTAGCTAGCAGTCACAGCAGTATAAAAAATGCAGGAGAGTATGTCTTTCTTTTTTTTTTTGTTTTAATGCCTTGCAGTTGAATTGTGTGAGCTGACATTCACCGATCCTTCAAAATCACTGCAATTTTCACGCTTCATCATTCGTGAATCAGTTCTGAAAATATGTCACTGAAGTGTCGGAGTGGGTGACAGCTCAACATGCACCTTTTCTTTTTCATTTTTTTTTTTTTTTTTTTGGGTTCAAGTGCTGAAAAGGAGCTCCTTCACCTATAATTGCTTTAGGGGACAGGCAGGTAGTCAGCAGCGGTTTCATACGGAGGCACATGAATGAGCGTATTCGACAGCTGGAATGTGTTTTTGTGCAGCGCTGGGGAAGAAAAAGAGCCGCAGATCCGAGCCTCTGTTTCCAACTGTCCGCTTTAAGACGTCCAGTCGCCAGATTTGACATCATTATTTTGACAGCAATCATAACTCACTTTGTCTGAATGTATCAGATTTAAATTATAAAGACAGATGTGATAAGAGGATTTTTTTTGTGGAATTCTTGGCTTTTATATATTAAACTGTTCATTGAAATTACCTTCTTATTTAGGCACACTTACAGGATGCTGGAATCAATTAGGCGTCGGTTGGCGGGAATCAATCCCCCCCCAACAGTCCTATAGTACTATAGAGTCAGCTGACCCGGGAGCAGACTGAAGGCATGAATCAGACGTTGTCTGGCGCTGGACGCGGCCCGAGGGCAGAGCTCAGATATGCAGCGACAGAGCAGAAGGAAAAGAGGCTAAAAAGGGACCGTGAGGAGAGCATTGAGAAGGATCCGAGGGTGAGGAGGGGGGAGACAGACAGACAGAGAGAGAGAGAGAGAGGAGACCATCGACTGGGTCTCTGGCCAACTGGGAGATCCAGCACAAGGAGAAGCTTGTTCCTGCGCTGCCTCGCCGTTCTGTGGGCATGTAGCAGGACACGGCCTCCCTTGGATGAAAGAAAAATAGACTCGAATACCAGAGGATAATGTGATTACAGGCAAAGAGGAGAATGGGGGTTAATTGGAGTTAAGTGTCTATTTAAAAAAAAAAAAGAACAAGCCTATATATACATCTGCAAGTTAACCCGCGTTCTGCCTACGAGGCTTGAGTTCCTCGTGCCTCCTTTTTAAAATAAACACAAAGCTAAAGAATGTCACAAATGTATATTTTCGGAAGATAATACCTGGACGTTCAGAGTCCAATCATTAGATTATAGTCAACGGCTCAGACACGTGATTGAAACAACACAAGGACCAGCGAGAGGAAAAAAAAAAAAAAAAAAAGCCGACCTCGCTTCAAGTATCTCACACGTGTCCGGAGGCCTCGACAGAGCGATCCAACACCACACATGATTAATCCCAGCAGTAGCTGTTTTCATCAAACCCTCGTAATCTCCCACTCGTGACCCACTCAGGCTCGGTTTGTGTCGGACCTGTCATTCACAGACGCAGAACGCCCTCGCAAGGGTGAACAAGAACACTTCACCAGGACAAGACCTTGACCTCTGAGCAAAACACGGAAAAAGGAAAAAAAACCCTTTACTTTACTTTCCCTTCGTCTGCCAGAGTGTTTTTTATTTTCATAGCGAGTGCGTTAACATTCAGTTTCATGGTAAACGCCTCCCAACACGAGAGGTGACAAATGATTCCTTTTTTCTTCAAATGAGGCTCTGAACATTTACGCACACCTCCTGATTGTTCTTTACACAGCGGCATAAAAAGGAAAATCACAGCTTTGATTGCTGCGGTAACAATGTTCTGAAAGCGCTCTGCAATTCAAGCCACTTAAGAGACGAAGAAAGCCCATAAACATACAAAACAGCCATTTAAAACCCGACTCGCGTTGCCCTTCTGCATGGAACCAGAACCAGGAGCTGCCACTCCGTAAATATGACATTAACCGACTGGCGTGTAATTGGGCTGGTTTTGAAATTTGTTTTTATGATGGCAATTGTGGAAAAGACATGACTGTAACAAGAACGAGCCTGTCGAAGTGAAATCTCTCCTTGTTGCTAATAACTACATTTCCCTGATTTCAGTCTGGACTTGTCTTGTTATTTAGTACCTTTTCTCAGTTTGGTAGTTTCAGTCTTTCTGCGGGTGTTTTTCGCGATATCACTTCAGGTGCAGTGGACACACAGGTAGATAACCAGCCGCTGTTGATTCAGAACTTCAGAGACATTTCAGAAACACATCCAGTCTCTTTCTGAGCAGACGTCAGCTCCTCTCTCTCGTACACAGTCAGGAAGATGTTTCAGGGAATGTGCCGTCATGTGGCCGTCGCTCAGGAGATACACGAGCATCTTAGTCAACTTGTTTTGTGACCTGCTGTTTCAGTCAGATGCTTGAATTAGATCGTGTTGTTGCTACAGCAGCTAAATGAGACGACAGAACTCAGTCTGAGATATTAAAAGTCATCATGATGAACACAGATAATCATCTTCTCACTACTCTGACTTTCCCACTTCTAGAATGATCGATTTATAGTATTATAGAAATATTCAGACACATTTTTGCACTCCTGGTTCCCTCGTCTCAAAGTCAGCGGGTTTTTTTGAACAAGGTTTTCGATTAAATGCCTGAAATAAGATGTGTAGTTACTACAGGCTGAAGATGTTTTGGTGTACAACACAAAATACATCATTAAATGTCCCACAGTTTGATTGGAAAGGCTTTATGTTGTCTTTAAAACAGCGGTTGCTAACGAGTGGCTTAACGCGACGACAGAAGTTGTCCTTTTCACTTCTGATGTTTGCGTTTCCAAAATCATAAAAGTGGTTTCTGAAGATAGTCTATATGTTGAAGGTCCGAGGGAGATGCTAACTTCCAGGTTCTGCTTTGAAAACAAGTTGAAAACACTAACTTTAGATTTTGACTGGTATCATGGAGGAGCGTTTACAAGACTACTTTCACATTAAAGAAAGACCAGAACTGCTGCTTTCAGGTGAACACAGCTGTTTAAGTGTGTGCGTTAGCGAGCTTGGCTAACAAGCGTACCCATTCTGAGTGGATGTTAGTTAGCCTGGCTGGCTAGATTCAACTTTCTGGCTGAATTTTCATCGAAACGTGTCCTTAGAGCCAGTTGTCGTGACTTAAAAGTCTATGGGTTTAGACAAAGAAGGGAAAACTGTCATGTATCAACGCTCGCAGGCTACAAATGGCAGGATTGTGCTCCGGTCAGTCGTATATCAGGCCTGACAGCGTGTCTCAGATATCAGTTAGCAGCTGCCATGTCTACACAGCAGTCTGAACCTGAGACGTGTCCACACATATCGAAAAACTATTGTTCTATATTTATTTGCTAACTGAAAAGCTAAAAAAAGTTACGCACTGCAGCCACAGTGCTCACTTTAAATGTCCTTACACTAAGATTAAAGATGGCCTCCTGTACATTTCCCTCAAACGTATCATCATAACTTGGAATCACTCGAACGTTCTGTATCAGTTTCAAAAGCGAATGTAAACACTTCATGCCATTTTGAGAAGTACAGTGCTGTGTGTGATGGAGTGAGCTGACGCACAAGTTTTACGGCCCATAAGCAGGGCACTTCTTGTTTGCTTTGGAGCCCTCTGAAAGCAGCCAAAAGAGCGATGGCGAATGCCAGCCGCAGCAGCTGCCAGCAGGCGTACGAGCAAACAACACAGAACTCTGCCTCCTTGATTTTCTGCTCCAGCCACACTGAACTTTTAGGAGGCTTCTTGCTGCTAACGCATTTTGGAGCCAACCGACCCCGCCGAGCTCACCTCGACCCCCCCCCTTATCTTAAATTTTATGTTCACACCTCATAAAAACTCAATTTGTCTCGTAAGTCTGATCTTTCGGACTGAAAAACCTTTTTTGTCATTTACGAGCGATGGCGCATTTTGTGTTGGGGCATTGTAAACCTATCGGGATTAGTTCTCGTGGCAACGACGCTGCTGCACACACAGGGAACTTTTTTTTTTATTTTTAGAATGAAACCAAACAGAGAACTGCAGATCAGACGAGGAGTGGAAGGAAAAGCAGCGGCGTGCAGGCAGCGTCAGAGGCGAGGAGGCTGATGTGGGCCGCCATGTTTCATGTGGAGAGCAAACTACATTTACACCAGCACTGTATTTGTACTTTTAGTCGTGCATTTCCAGTATATTTCAGAGGGATCGCTGCTTTTCAGATTACAATCAAAACCTTTTAGGGCTCACGACTCCGTCCAGAAAGCGTCGGCTGGGCCTCCTGATCATGTTTCATGCATCCGCGAGTTGTTAGCGGAGTGATTCTTCCACTTCTCCTGCAGGTTTCAGATGGTTTTCGTTCTAGTGACTCGTTTTAAAATAAAGGGTTCATTGGCAACTAAACATATCTCCATTTTTCCCCAATCAAATTGCTGATTGTTCCAGGGAGTATCAATCAAACTGGCACTGCGCTGTTGTGCTAACATATCTTATTTAAATGTAATCATATTTTGTTTTATTGAGCACTTAAAGGAATATCTTTCAACCTCGTGTCGCCTTTTTTTTTTTTATTATTATTTTAAGCGTGGCATAAATTAACTCAATCAGAGAGAAGAATGGGAATGAAATGATAAATGAATACAGCTGCGAACGATTACAATCAACACTTGCGCCTTTTAAACATTATTTGTTACGGACCGCTGATAGTGCATGCAGTGTATCCTTGGCTGCTTTGACTTTCATACGCACATCATCATCATCATCATCATCATCATCACTGTGCAGCGGCTACACGACTGATTTAAATTCTAATTCATTTTTCTCCTGTCGCACGCTAAAAGTGAGCAACATGTTGACATCACAGTCGTCTCTTCACCCTCACTGTCTCGATATGCTGCTTAACACATGGATGCTTCCGTATTAAAGAAACAGTTCACCCTTAAAAAGATCACGTTCAGTCATCACAGTATCTACTCACCTCCAGGCTTCACAGCAAGTGTTGCAGCATTCTTCCACACACCTCGAAGTAGACGAGCACAGAGATAACATCTAAAACAAACAAACTTTAAATGCGTCTGTACAGCTCGTCAGGTATCGTCCTCATCTGGTGAATCCCCCAACATCCTAAACTGATGTGAAACAACGTTATCGACATTGTTTTCGCACAACGAAGCCTTAAATAACATTTTTTTCTCAAATTAGTTTTGGATCTCGAGGCTTCACAAGGCTTGAGTCAAGCTGCCTGAACTGCTTAGAAAGATTTTATGTTCTTTTTTTGAAAAATCTTTATGATTTTTTTTTTTTTAAATTTAAAACAAATTTCTTCCTACTTCAGTTGTTCTAACAGTATCTACAGACGTTTATCTGTCACAGAAGACGCTACTTCATGATTTAAATACATTTCTCTGATACACTTTCTGTACTTCTTCTCACTATAAACAGGATTTTCAGTGCGTTTTCACTTTGTGTAACTGGTTCTCAACCTAAGTGGTGACTGTAGGCACCTCCTCCACTGTCGGCCAGATGTTATGTCACCGTCATGTGTTCTGTGTTATTGCCTGACGTAAAGGACAGTTTAAAACCTGATTTGCGTGGCTCGCCTCCATCGTTTTAGGATCTGATTGAGTCAGATTTCGTACCACCTACGGTTCCACTTCTACGCGTTCCTCGCCGTCCGCGCTTGATAAAAAGGCAATCTGATTGCAATCTGGATACGGCGAGGAATAAGATTCGAGCTGCCAGCGTCCGTCTTCACCCATTTCTCCATCTTATCTCCCCTGAGGATCCGTCCTCAACCCTGCTCTCTCAGGCTTTGTCTCACCAGACGCTGTCAGTTTCGCTGCTGCGTTACTCAAACACATGACTCACGGACGTGGGTTTGGATCACAAGTCTAGTCACAACAACACAATTCCAAAACCATCCAGCTTATAGACGTTATGCAACTCCCTGGACTTCCTGTTATTGCTCACCTTAAACTTTCTTTTCCTTTTTATTAAAACTCTCTCAACCGAATAAAAATACACTGCATAATATCAAGAAATGGACTCATCCTTTTCATATGGGAACACATTTAATCATTTTGTTTATATGTACTGCTTTAACACCGCCTGGTTCATGATTCACCCTCAGCAGAACAGCTCAGAACATGTTCTGTCCGGGTCTGAGGCTTCCCTGCCCGACCTGTTTTCAGTCATCCAGGCTCTGAGGCTTTGACGGCGCTCACTGGAGAGGCTGAATATGTGTTCACTTCTCTTTGGATACATCTCTTTTTGTCTGTGTGTGCTGCTTTCACCTGTCTACACGAATTTGTTTTTCCCCCTTCCTCGCGTTGCCCTCTCCTCCTTGTTTATTCTGCGCTTTGCACGGACGATCTTCTCTTCTGGCACTCAACACCGTTATTTTCCTATTTTGCATGTCGCTTGCTGAGTTAGCTCACGCTGTCAGCTGCCCTGCTGAGTGATGCATTCCCCCTCTATCTCAAAAAGCTTCACAGTAATTGCCGGGTAATTGTTTGTCCAGTAGTGCAGCATGAAAAAAGCCCCGGCCGTTCATTACGTCGCTCGAATGTTTTCTTGAAACAACACACGGTCGGACGGTCTCTGCCTCGCGGCGCGGTACATGTCACGTGTTTCCAAAAACCCAATTATTTAAATAACCTGGAGTGTATTGAAACCGGGAGGAATAATCTCTCCCAGGTGACGTACAGTTTTCACTTTGTTTTTAAGAAAAATAATCTTTCTTGACTCTCACAGCCTCTGGCAAGCGTCCAGCTCAGCCACATTCCACGTTCACATGACCTTCTCTCAGACCCGGCCCGGAGCGGGAGCAGCACCGTCCGTCCCCGACCACACCTCCGTTTGACTGGCCTAGTTATTTTAAGACCTGCTTATCTCAGCTTCTTCTTCTTCTCCTCCTTCTGCCTCTGCCGCCTCCTCCAGTGTTTACAAGTTTGAATCAACTCCAGATATGTAATTGGCTTGTAAATTTCATTTATGTGTATTTACGGTTGTGTTTTACAAGGACAGATACATCCCCCCCATCCCGCTCAGACACTGGGAGCCATTGAAACGGATCGTGGTGTCGAGATATTTTCAGCCCGTCTGAACACAAACGGACAGTTTTAACGTCGGGAATCAATCACACATAATGCTGAAACAACTCGTGGATGTTTGTCTAATTAACTTTGCTGCTTAAAGGATTACCTTGATGTTTAAGGGAAAAAAAAGCCCGTGTTTGCTTTCTACTGTAGCTGAGAGTGAAACGACAGGATCGATGCCTCTCTCATGTTTGTCTGCTGTTTAAATATGAAGCTACCACCAGCAGCTGGTTAGCTTAGCCAGTGGGAAACAGCTAGCATGGCTCTCACAGGTGAGAAAACCTGCCAAGCACCAGGTTTAAAACCTGCTGATGAACACACTGTATCACATAAATATAATACTCTGTGGCTTTACAGTGTTTATGCTACGCTAAGCTAAGATAATCAGCTCCTGGCTGTAGTTTTAATGGTCCACTATGAAGATTTCAGGGGATTAGTTGCAGAGATTAAATATGATATACATGATTATGTTTTAATTAGTGTAAAATCACCTGAAACTAAGAATCGTGGGTTTGTTAAGAGTTTACGAACGTTATATCTGCAGCAGGGCGTCGAAAGCCAAAACTGTTCAGTGGCACATAAAGCCAGAAACGTTTCACTTCATGGGTATAAAAGTACCCCGATCTTCAGCTGGTCTGCGCCGCCCTCAGAATTTCTTTTTATTGGGGGTCCATGGAGTCCAACACCATCTTTCTATGATAGCCCAGAGCGGACAAACCAAACACTTTAGATTCTTCTTTTTTTTTGTATTGTATTTAGCAGCCACTGTAGGAGAGGGTGGGGGTGGATGAGGGATGTATAGTTGGTTCCAATCTGCAGCCTCTCTGCCGACAACTCGAACATACCGGACCTTTTAATATTTATTCTACCGGGTGGCAGTGACCCTGTTTCACTCTCGTGTGTGCACATTGCAAAATGTAGAAGTAGCAGCTTCAGATTTGCAGCTTTTTCTGTTTTATTAATTAATTCAAGGCTTATTTAAATCTCACTGAAAACAGAAATACGCCAGCAACAACAACAGCACCCAGTCAAAAACAGTCACAGTTACATAAAGGTACAGCTGCGTTACGTTTCATGTGTGGCTTTATTTTAAAACCCTAATATTATCAGTAATTTAGCAGATAATGAATATGATTATTATTAATAACCTCACTACACCAGCAGCCCTCCTCTGCTCTGATGTTCCTGGACTGAGATTATATTTACTTTTCCGAACAACAGAGCGGCGCGACGAGGCGAGCTTCCAAAGCAGGAAATGGAATTGGCTTCTGCAAACGATGCTGTGTGTGTTTGTATTAAGGAGTCGGAGAGACAGAGCCACGCAGCACTTTAATATCCCCAGTAACAGTGGAGAGACGGGGCATCTGAGAATCCCACATCAAACGAGACGCCATGTCAGCGGAGGGTTATGCATATATTTCCCCTCGCTGTTCCCATCCAGCGGGAACAGGCGGGCGTGGAGGGGAGCGCTTGATGAGTGGAACGAGACACACTTTTGATCAGGACTAGAAAAGTAAGGACAGAAGAAACCCAACAAGACAGGACACACGAGTAAATAGAAAGATATGGAGTCCAAACATCCGCGGCGGAAACTCGCAAATCAATTACGTTATCAAGGTTTGCCGTTCTGTTCTGGTTCTGTGTGCGATTGCAGGCGGGGATGTTGTTTTCCCGCGAGGGCATCTGGAGGAGATTAGGGTCCAACCTGACACTGCAGCCCCGTGAAACATGACTCAGGGATGAATGGAGGCTTTTAGACTGGTGTCTGTCTTCCCACACGTTGTTCTGCTATTCTTTATTTGTCCGTCACCCAATAAAACACGCCTGGCGTTATCTGATACCCTCACGCTCGCCCGAGCAAACAAGGTTCTTCCAATCTGGTCCCCTCGCTTTCGAAACAAGCCTTTATCTCCGGCTCGAAGCACAAAGATGTTGTTTTATCATGCGAGAGAGAAAAAAACAAGACGTCACTGGCTGTATTTTTAAAATTTCAAATCAGCTGTGTGCGCAGACTGTACATCACTGTGAGAGAATGCGAGTCGGAAGGTCAGCGAATGTCTGTTTTCTCTCTTGTTAAAAAAAAAGGAAAAAAAAAAGTGGCGAACCAGAGAGCAGGACAGGGCGCAGAGCAGGCGGCGTGAGGGAATGTAACAGAATAACATGAGTTCGGACCCAGCTGAGGCCAAATTACCTGCAAAGAGAAGCGTATTCAGAGCCCTTTGTTTTGATACAGTCTACAGGCAGCGGGTCGGACTCCTGTTAGACTCGGCTCAGACGAGGCCCTCCGACTGCCTTTATCCGGTTACGGCTGGCCCTTCCGGCGGTCCGGGGAGCTCGCTGTTTGCTCTCCGCCTTACGGGGGCGGAGGGGGGCTAATGCATGTCGCCGACGCCACCTGCAGTTTGAGCAAACAGAGCCGACCGCCACGCAGCTGGGCACTAATAGAGCAGGAGAAGATGGGAGGCGAGACGCCGACCGGCCCAGGTTACATGGCTGAAGGATACACCTCCACGTTTCAGCCGCTCTCAGGACTTCCTGCGGGCGCTTCGTGCTGCAGCTCCACATCTCTCTGAGAAAGCTCTTTTGTCGACTTCATCATAATTGCGGCGGCTGCTGCTGCTGCTGTCAGTCGTGTTATTTCTGTTTTATTGTGAGGAAATATGCGAGCCGAGGTGGTGACAACTTAACATGAAGGTTTGACAAACACTTTCTGTGTGAGAGGGAGAGAGAGATTCAGCCCAGTGAGCATTTATTCCCCTGAAACGACGTTCGACAGGTTTGAAAGTGAAGGTTTTCTTTCACTGACGATGTTCATTAAATGTTCACATTTGGACTGTGTTTCGCTGGGATCTGCTGAACTGAGAAATCTGAATGTGGTTTCTTTTCAGTCGGCCTCTCAGATGACGATATGCTCTTATTTGCAAATTATAGATGATGATTATCCTGTCAAGCCACCGCGAACGCTGCCATTGTTCTGGTTGAAACCTTGTATTTATTTCGGCAGCTCGTGAAGTCTGCCCCACCAGTCGCGGTTCGGAGGAGTCGGAGCTGCAACGCTCTGAGAACTTTTGCATGAGCCTCATGGCAAGCAAGCGCAACGTCTTATTTTACATGAATGTCCAAAATTGCTCCCATCCTGATGTCCTGGAAGCTTTGCAGGTTCAGTATGACGTTTGAGACACACCTTGACAGAAACCGAACAAATTATCAGAATAATTAGAACATTTGTGTTTTGTGATAAGTTGTTTTGAGGCCTTCAGACCCGAAATGAGCCAGATTACAAAGTTGAACTCCCAGTTTGTGCTCACTGGGAGGATTCATGTGGTTTTTTTTTCTCCATTTCACCAGCTACTAAAATGGCAAACTATGTGGCGCTGTTCTGCTGGAGAGCATGCCACCGTCCCCGCATGGGTTTCAGTTTCAACACCCTCAGCACATCAACGACGCAATTGCTTCCTACTGCAATTTATTACAGGCAAATTGAGAAATTCCAAGGTGTGAGTCAGTTTGTGTTGGCCGGGAACGTGCAGGTCTGGGTACTTACTTACTTACTTACTTACTTACTTACTTACTTACGCTCCTTCTCTCCGTGTCTTCACATGGCCGGAGCTCCGGCTCGTCCCCCATCTGGGTTTGTGAGAGCTGTAGTTCTTGTAACCGAGGAAGGAGAAAAAAAAAAAAGAAATTGCTGCTTTTTTTTTTTTCCAAAGCAAATAGCGAGGATGGCAGTGGTCCCATTAGTTGACCCCCTAGGCGAGCTCTCTGGAGGCATATAGACTTACCGGTGTCAAAGCATAAGAGTATGCAGCAGGCTGCATCAAAGCGCAGCGTCGGGGCAGATGATAGCTTGTGGTGACATTGTGCTGCAGGGACGGAGCACTCTCCGCCATCATTACCGTGGATCCCTCACATCGTCTATTTATAATCAATTTTCCATTCGGAAACATGCCGAGTCTCTGTCTCCCATATGGCGTCTGGGGGGGAAAAACGGAGTAGAGGGACAAAGAGGAGGAGGAGGGTGAACAGGGAGCTGTATGGCTAACACCGGGGAGGAATGACACAACAGGGACCGCTCACATAAATGGACCCAGACGTGTAAAAGCAACAGCGGTTTCGCAAGGCCGTTTCTTTAAAAACCAGAGCTCAGACGAGGAATAAAACCACTCAATTTGCACTGGGTCATATTTGGGAATGATCCCCCCCTTTTTCTAAATTAGCCAGTAAACTGGGTGAAGCCGCATCATTATTCACAACAAAACAGCCTCATTTACAGGCACAAATATCAGCAGTCAGTCAGTCAGTCAGTCAGTGTTGTTCTGCTGCCTCCATCCTCCTTTTTATTACCGGGGGGCTTTTTTACACTCTGATTACTCCGAGTGTAGTCTTACACATTTATTCTTGTCCATTGTAAAGCACTCATGAGTGGAATTTGTTTTGCTTTGGTTAAATGTCAGAGGAGGCGACTGTCGAGGGAGGCGCGCTGCTAAGACATGCACAGGGTGAGGAATGGAAACGTAGCCGTGTGGGAGTGTGTGTCCTCACTCCCCCTTCCTGAAAGGATGAGCTGCAGCATTCTTGATGGAGGTGATGAACCCACACTGCAATGACATTCTGTCTGAGTGTGTGTGTGTATGTGTGTGTGTCTGCATGCCCGCGGTGTTATGTTTTGTCTTTGACACACACTGATTTGCTAAAGGAAGTGGGGGATCAGCCCGGGCACATGACGGCGACAGGGAAATATGACCAAACGCGGAGACAATAGAGGTTAAGTGTTCTCCTTTCCCCCCCTCTCCACCCGCTGCATCCTAATACCTAAGGCTGTCTCAGGGACACGTGGATGACGTTCGTGGCCTTGCATCGCCACTTTGCGCCCAATTCTCCCGCAGTGACGGTAATAGGCCCGCAAGTGTAACCGGCTTCAGAATTGATGCGGGTTAAAGGAAAGAAACGGTGGGACCGACCTTTGTGGTAATCTCTCTCATTTTTCTGCTGCTTCAGGTCCTCAGACATGCAGCTCACAGCGGCATCACCCTGACCTCCGAGGCTCGCAGTGTTTCATTAATGTTAAAGTAAGAATCTGTGACATTTGCTGTGGATTTTGCAGCATTCACTGATGTAAACATGGTGTGACGAGAGCGCTCGCCACACCCGCTACACTTCCAACTGTCCCGCAGATACCAGCAGCAGGTCGGAGCCAGGGCTTCAAAATATATCAATATTATATCATTATCATGCTATAAGGTTATTTAGTGTCTAAGATTTTGGGATCATTATATCAGAATTATGTCATAATAAATGTTCTGGTTTTTAAGGCGCCATTACAGTAAATTGATGTTATTTTCCAAATTTATCAGACATAAATTACACAAATACATAAATGTATTATTTATCAGAAATCTAATGGTGTTAATATTTTGATATAGTACCAACAGTCATCTCCACAACACTATCACATTATTCTTTACATATAAATATATATATTTAATTTTGTCGCCCAGTCCTCGTGTTTACAAAGAGCTTTTGAGGAGATTTTAAAAGATCGAGATATAACTGTGTGTTATTTGAAGACCATATTTCTCAGTCGTAGTAGAAATTAAACTTACATTAAACTCACACAAAGAGTAGTAACAGTTTTACTTAATGATATTTAGTATGATTACTAATTAAAGGTGCAATATGTAAGAAGTAACACAATAAAGTAACATAAAAAAATAGCTCATGTTGAAAAAATAACAATCTGTGTATTGTGTTGCAGAAGTTAGCATGCTAGCCAGCTAGCCCTAGCCTGTTGCTGTGCTAGCTGTGTAAATACCAACAATCCTCCACTGGGCTGCCAGCTGCACAGCAGCTACGATTAGCAGTAACTCTGTTCATATGTTGCTGCCTGTTTATTTTGAGTATGACCTCAAAAGGATCTGCAGCTTTTATCTGTGTTTTAGGGTGAAGGTAGAGTTTAGCTTTTTTGGTTAATACACATTTGGTGTTTGGAGAACTGTGATGAGCATTTTGGTTTTTTTTTTCTGACGTTTTACAGACAAAAAGTAAGTAAAAAAAATAGACAAATTAGCTATGAAAATGAAGAAGTGTATAACTGTTGAAGTAAAAAAAAAGAAAATGTACGTGTGTTTATCTGCAGTTAGAACATTTAAAACGCTAAAATACAAAAAAAAAAAAAAAAATAAGGGAGTTGAAGTCACAGTTGGGATGCATTAACTCACAGCTGCAGGAATGTAAATGGAGGAGAGAGGCTGAGGCTTCAGTTGAAGTGACGAGAGCTGAAAGGATTTAAACATTCGGGGTGAAACTGAAGCACTGGGAAGCGTTTAAAACAGGGTAAGTGATGGATCGGGCTGGAGGCATCGAGTCCTGGGAGAAATCCACGTGGGTTCAAGTGTATATAAACTGAACGATGTCTCTGAGTGTGAAAAAAAAAAAAAAGGAGCTGAAGCAACCGGTGTGTAAACGGTGAAGGTCGCTCGAGCAGGGAGAGGCTGAAAGACGCTCCTGACCCCGAAAGAGTTTGAAGCGTTTGAAACGTAAGCAACACGAGCAGATGGAATGTAATGATAATGAAAAAATAACATGTGCAGCAACACTAATGAAGATCATCACAGCTCCTCACAGCTGTTTCAACTGCTCCTCATAAGCGTCTTTTACTGGTGAAGGTCAACGCTTCAAACTGTTTCTGCTTCAAATATAACACGTTACCACAAAGTATTGTTACACAATATAAAGGGTGAGATAAACACAAGAAAGCTGTAGTGAATGCAGCCTGCAGCAGAGGGACGAGCACGTCTGTCACCATCAGAAAAAAAAACAAAAAACCAGTAAAGTCAGAAACGGATCAAAGACGTCACAGAGCTGAACATGTTTGACTGATTGACAAGTGATCTCTGAGGTATTGGAGGGGAAAAACAAACAGTGGTGTTCCTTCAAAGACATTACTGAAATAAAAATACGACAACAAAAATAAGGATTATTATTTTTAAAACTCAATCAAACCCTTCAAAAGAGTCGATGCCAAACCGCAGTCCAACATGGGAGCAGAAAGAAAAAGAGCATGAATGTGACAGCCGAGACCGAAACAAACTCGAAACCGAAGAAGAAAAAAAAAATAATAATAATAATAATCTGTGAAAACTTCTGCTGTGTGAGTAGAAGAAGAACAGAAGAAAACTGAAGACAATGGAGAATAAGATCAACACAGAAACGTTCTAAAACAGGGGAAACTATTGGATTAATACACAAAAAAAATGTTTTAAATTTAGTAAATGTCTCTATTCTCTGACAGGATTTATTATAAATAATTTAAAAAGTTTCCTGAGTCTTAAGTTTTACACAGACAGGCTGGAAGCATCCACCTGAATGAGAAAGCGTTGAGGTTACCTGCTAACACCTGAGGACAGCTTCACCACTAATTCCTCTCTTATAGGGGACCATTAATATTTTTGACAAGGAGCTCATTATACATGGGATAAATTTGCATTCACAACGTAAAACTTCTTAGAGGGTTTTCCCTTCAGATCTCTCCCTCAGGACGGCAGAGGTCTGACTTAAATATGTTCCAATAATGAAGATGAACCTGTGAAGATATAAACACTCGTCTTAACGTCGCAGTTTTCATGTTAAACATGGTGAAACTCAAGTGAGACTTTTCCTCCTTTTTTCTCTCGAACCTTCTCCGTGAAAAGAAGCAACAAATCAGCATCTGCTAACACTCGTCACGGCCGGGCTTCCTGGACTCGGAGGCCCCCCCCCAAACCTGCCCTAAACTCTAGAATTATGTGACTGCTTGATGAGTAGTTGTGTCGAGTTGGAAGGTCCTTGGCGAGAAGCCTTGGGCACCACTGGAAGACTATCAGAGTGCAGAGTCATTAGAAATCCCTCACTCTCTCTCTCCGCTGTGTGAAACGGGCCGGCGGCCTCCAGCCGAACGAGCCCTGAGGAAGGATCACCTCCGTCTGGCTGAAACTGGATTGTGCACGGAAGAGGGGAGCCGGAGCGAGCGAGGGAGCGCCGGGGAAGAAAAAAAACGCTATGTGGTCCTATTTATTGACTCTGCCGCAGAGATCACTAAACTGTTTCAAAGGAGAGTAAAGTTTGGGGAGTTTTTCCCATAAGCACTGCAGACATTAGGGGGAGAGACGAGTCGCCTTCAGAGGAGCCTTAAATAACTCTGGAGACGAGGAGTTGGATTGAAAGTGAGCTTAAACCCACATCAGGTCAACAAATTAGATTTTTCTTGTTGTGTTTTTATATAGTCAGTTGATCCGAGGACTGCAGGTCCCTCAACACGAGTGTAATTGCAAACTACTCATACTGCTGGAATAATGTCTTAAGCTTATTATTTTTTTTTTTTAAAAAAGAAACATGACCCACAATAATAACCATCAGCAACATCTGCAGATGTTCTCACAGATATTAAACCACGATGGGATAAGTCTTTAAGTATATCTTCTACGTAACGTCCTCTGATTCAGCGTTACCTCAGAGGAAGCTGACTGGAGCAAGAAACCCTCATTTACACTGAAACAAATAAAAAAACCTCATACATCAGATCTAATGTGTTTGTGAGGACTGAGAAATGTTCTGTACCTCTGCAAAAGAGTCAGAGTCGCTCAGCAGCTTTACACTCACAGCTGTTTTGAATTATTTACAGATTTGACTGATTTCAGAGAAGATGCCTGATAATTAATTGGCAAATAAATTTACATTAATTCAATAAGTCCAAGGTGCATTGAAAGACCATACATTTAAAAATGCACTGATTGTATTTAATATATAAAAAAATTAAAAAGTATAGATTTTAACATGAAGTCAGGTGATTGTAGAGCAGCTAACATTAGCACAGCCACGAGTCATTACACCGCCCCACTCAGAACAAACCCAGTTTATTCCTCAATTCATGAAGTAAATAAATCTGTGGAAACACTTTTATCATATCGAGAGTTTCTGATTGTTTTTATAATTTTTTGGCTGATGCTAGCCGACTTCCTCCACCTTCAGTCCCTTCTCTTCGCTGAGCAGAGATCAGTTTTACTCCCTGTCAGCTGGACGAGAAGCCTGAACCTTGAGTGGTTAATGTGACCGAGCATCGCCTGGAGAAGTGTCTGCGACTCTTTCACTGAACATTGTATACACAAAAACTATTACTCTGAATAACAGCAACTATAACTATAACTACAACAGGTGGTGTGGTCACCTGACTGATGTCTCCTCTCGGACACAGAACCAAACATTTGGTTTCTACTTCTTGTTTTTCGCTCTAACGTGAATGAAAAGCAGCAGGCCTGTCGGTAGAGAGAGGAGTTCTCTCGTGTGATCACTCCTTTTTCTTTAGTTTTCTGCTTCGCTGCCGCCGAGGGCCTGACGTTGACATAATCTTTTGTGGAGAGTGTCGAGCAGACGAGCGCACCGCCGTATTTTCCTCCAGCACAAAAACTCCGGAGCCGGTTCTTAGATCCCAGAGACACGGCTCCCGCTCGGAAGCTGTTATTTCTGCGAGAGGAATGTCTGCTTTCATACGGCATTTACAGTAACACATGTCCACGCGTGACCACAATAACTGCACTTACAATAACTTCAAACCCACATCCCACGTCCCAACAATAGAACTGGAAGTGGAATCTGCAGCGACTGCGTGTGATCGCCTCTCACTGGATGTTTCGTTTCGCCAGAGTTACTGAAACCATGTGCGTCGTAAAAGCTGCTCGGCACCGGCAGAAGTGAAAGTCGTCCTCGCTGGAGACGACAGCGGCCTGCGTGATGAAATCACATGAGGAGAGAAAAGATACAGTACGTGTGTTGTTTTATAAATGATGGAGTGTGTCGGCAGGCGCTGTCATGTTTTAATGTCCTGCGTGCTGCTTTTAATGGACTCCTGGAGACAACAGGATCTTGTGACTTGGTGAACAGATAAAGCTTCTGACGGCGGCAAACAAACAAACACACACACACACACACACACACACACACACACACACACACACACCGCTGAGCTTTTTAGATTTCTCCGGCAATAATGGCAGGTTTGGTTTTCACACAGAACTGAACTCTTTGTTTAGCCGCGTGCCGAGAGCGTGAGTAATGCTCGTCCTCAGGAGCTGTATTTTACACATACTGGATATGCGATTATGTTTAAGATGTGCACGGCCGGCCAAGTTAGCAAGAAATGAGTGCGTGCATGAGTGGAAGGGTGATCGCTGCCCTGCAGGAGAGCAAGTGTGAGAGGTCTGCAAGACAAAGACGAGGCAGAGAAACAAGTACCTACCTAATGCTGTTTGTAATTAAATTCTGTCAAAAAGCCTTTTCATTTCTGAAGGCCATGCTGAGAGAGTAGCAGGGGAAGGGCCGGGCGCTGCACTTTGTTCAAGCTTCACCACAGAGTCAGCAGAGAGCGGCAGCCAAGGAGGTGACAGAGCTCTCACCTCCTCGTCTGCTCCTGCTGCTTACTGCCCTCACTGCCATCAACGATCAGGATCAGTGATCAGGATCAGTGATCAGGATCAGTGATCAGGATCAGTGATCAGGATCAGTGATCAGGCTCCGGCCTCTGCTCCCTTTCACCTGAATTTGCTTCCCTTCATCCACTTTACGACCACCTATAAATATCCAGATTTATGCATCTGCGTATGCGATTCCATCTAGTCGTCGAGCAAATTTCAAGCAGACTTCAAGCAGAAAGAAGGAGAAAAATTGTAACTAGATACATTTCCATAAAGTGGTTTTGGAGTGACTGAACTTGTCGACACAAAGCATAGTTCTGTTTGAAGATCGCAGCGTTCGCCAACCTTACGCAGGATTTTAATACACAGAGCAGAAGAATCGGAGGTCACAGACCGAGACAGAAAATCAGTTGTTTGCCAAACACCAATACAGGAAAAAAAAAGAGAAAAGAAACCTGGCCGCGGCCATCGTGGGAATGAGTCTGGGGATGGGAATCTTCTCCTTCACCTTCGTCTCCTTGCTCTCCTTCTCCTCCCAGTTTCTATCAGTTATTTGTTCGGACCATGAACTCAACAGACGGCAGCTTTAAGCCTGATCTCTGGCTCCTGTATCTGTAAGCTTCGTGGAGCTGACTAACAGTGCGCAAACACAGATGTGAAGAAAAATAACCAGACTACTTTATTCAGCTCGTCCTCAAGAACAAACTGTCAACAACCACGACAGTCACAAGGATCTCCAGACGGAGACCATTAGTCGTCCTGATGGCGGACGGCAGGTTCACAAGTGTTGTCGATCAATGCCACTCAAGCTGCTGTCATCTCAACAGGTGCTGGGATTAAAGCCGCGCTAACAAGCAAGGCGGCCAATTCTCTGTGATTTAGTGTGTGAAATCTACGGGGGGTGGACGATCGATAGTCTTTGCTTTAGTATCAATAAGAGCTCTCGGATCAGAAGAAAAGAAAAGAAATTCTTTCGTGCTGTGCACACGAATATGTCACAGAAAATACAACTGTAACACGTCTGTAGGAGAGGAAGTTAAGTCATAAAACACAGTGAAATAACAGAACTGCCCGATGTTTGACAAGTCATCCTTTAAGTCGTGGGGTTCTGGGTGGCTGGGGTTCATGTGCCCACCCACCGGGGACACGCCTAAACTTAGACAAACACACACAAATCTCCTGCATCTCTCTCTCTCTCTCTGCTGTCCTGTATTTCTGTGCATAATTTCCTCCTGGTCGAAAGAGTCAGTTTCCTCTTACTAGGAATAATAACAAGCTGGCTGTGTGTGTGTGTGTGTGTGTGTGTGTGTGTGTGTGTGTGTGTGTGTGTGTGTGTGTGTGTGTGTGAGGTGCTGCGATGAGAATCTGGAGGAGCATTCCTGATGTCAGCACTGCTTTTGTACCTTGTGGGCTGTGTGTGTCCATTTGTGTGTGTGTGTGTGTGTGTGTGTGTGTGTGTGTGTGTGTGTGTGTGTGTGTGTGTGTTTATTGCTCTCTGGCTGCTGTGTTTGTCTGTTTGACTGTGGGCTTATTGGTCGCCGTGTGTGTTCGTATTTGCATTCGAGTGTGTTTGTCTGCCAGTCGATTGTGTGTGTGTGAGTTTATTGGGATATTTGATGTTTTCATTCCTGTGTCTGTTCTGCCGTCTGTGTGTCTGTTGATGTTTCGGTGTGTGTGTGTGTGTGTGTGTGTGTGTACAGCAGGAATAAAGCGCCCCATTGATAAGAACAAGTTCTTCTTGTTAACGTATCAGTCGAGCTGGACCGAAGCCAGCGCTGAAGTCCCAGGGGCGTATTTCTACACAACCCCCGCTATGACATGGCAGTTACTATACTGCAACCCCACACACACACACATATTCACACACACACACACACACACACACACACGCACACACATGCTGGGCTAGATAGCCAGGGAACTGAACATGTGTTAACACTCTCTTTGCAAGAGATACATTGAAGAGGACGTTGAGCAATGTTTCGTCTTACATCTCTCCAGCGGCCGCCTGCTCTGCAGTCGTCTAAAATGCTTCCATGTGCCGTTTCTGCATTCCGACTACCTTTCTGAGGCATTTCGAGACTCTCCCTGAAGATACCCGACACCCAGGGGAAAGCAGATAGTCATGAGAAATACCTGCTAGCTCTTAGCAGTTTTAAATAACAGGAGGGGGAATTTCTGCCATCCCCTCGCTCTTCTTTTTTTTTTTTTCTTCTTTTTTTGCAGCACATGTGCCAGCTATTGTTTTCATCCTCTTATACACTGAGGAGATGGAGCCAAGGCTGTTTTATGACAGTCATAATCACCACCCCTGGCTGCTGCATAGGGACATCAGCTCCAATCGGCTGTTGCGGGGCACACCTCGATGTCAAATAAAAGTGTCTGGATGAAGGTCGGTGAGAGAACAAAGGGGTTCAGTGTGTGTGGAACGAGCACCTACAAACCTCTCACCGCTCGGGCGCGTGCACGCTCCGCCTCTCGCCTGTTTGTTTAAGCACTGCACACAGCACGGTGGATGTTGTGGAGCCAGGCCGCACACCCTCTCTCTGACAGCCGGGCCTATCGTAGTAAATCTGTGCAGAACCACACAATTAATCACTACAGTGGGTCGAGCGAGTGGCTCGGCGTGACAAATGCGTGTGGGCAGTGCACGCTGGGAGCCCGAAAGAAAACGCTGCATTTAGCGTGAGAATTACATACATCAAGATTGCATTTAATAAAAAACAGGTCACTGCATTGAAAAGTAAGGCGCACACACGCCACGGTGTCGTTAACATCTGTTTTCGTAGATAGATCAGGAAATGTGAGGGCGTTCAGGGATGAACACAACCACAATGATAGACAAGGGTTTTAGTTTACTGCGTCTAAATTTAAAGTCATCATCCCCGAGCCATTTGAAGTGCAATCGCATAGAACATTTGCATGAGCTGATTCACTGACTTGCCCCCTCAACACAGGATGTAATGTGGAAATCCAAGAAACGGGTTTTAAAGAGGCCGAACACGCTGTTTAAAGACAAGCGGGGACTTTTATACTCCAGATGGCTTTGATATAGATCATTGCGGTGTCACCACCAGAGCATGCTTTCCATTATGACGATTGTTTAAAAGCTTTACCTCGTAAAGTAAATGCGAAGTGACAATCCAAAGGGGTTCGGACAAAAAAAAAAAAAAAGGGTGCTCGGTCTTACAAATGGAATTGTCCCCCTGGGCAAACCGCATTATATTCGTATCAAACCTGATACATCAACCACTTGAATTTCTAACCGTGCAATCAGGGGCTCGGCCAAGTGAGTGAACGCACCCCTGATCAATGTGACGATAAGCGCGGACCAACAGGGCACCGCGGCTTTGTTCGCTATCAGACAGCCTGAGTCGGTTCAGATGTACAGCGAGCCTGCGAACGCCTCGTGTGATGTAAAGCCAAAAAATACAGAAAAATAAGAAAATCATTCCAACGAGCGCTACAAACTCCACTCAGCTCTCACATCAACGGTCTTCTAGTAGGAACATGTCGGGGATTCAAACACAAGTGGAGCGTTAAGACACACCGAGCATCACATCGATATCCTGGAAGTTCAAAAATGCCCCAACACACATTTATGACATCAGCTGATATGATGTGGAGTCATCTAGTTAAACTAGTGGTGGAATTTGGGAATCTGGTTTTACTTTCACTCCGACCACATTCATCCGTGATGCTCCAACAGTGTTAACATGCTCTTTGAATTATGATGAGCTTAACCTTTCATGTTGTTTACATCCAGGAAGCTGGCTCGTAGAATTTATGGAGTCTTTTTTTTATAGATAATCATATTTTTACTACTCATACGAACATGGATGGCAATTTCGGTCTGTTGGTTGGAACCCAAAGATCTGAACGCTCATGTTTCCCTGACTGTACAACATGTCAGCATGCTGACACACTAAACACCTGGTTAAACATGATACTGTACCTTTAACATTAGCTTGTTGGTATTGTCACCATGGGAACATTAGCATGTTGGTGTTAGCATTTAGCGCGTTCCTCAGGGAGCGGTGAGCGTGACTGCAGCCTCTCAGTCTCGTTTGACTTGCTTCCATTTCCAAGATTGTACACGCTGATTAAAACTGGAGGGATAATTCTTCAAAACTGAATATTGTCATGAATCCAATTATGATTTGTCAGATGTTTTCAATAAAGACATGGAGAATAATCTGCATGTTATTACTAAGAAATGATTGTTGTGGACAATCTGCAAACATTTTACAACGCTTTGTTTTTGTATTCATTAACATAACATAAAAGAAATCTTATTTAAAAGGTTTATTGCTTGTCCATAAACATAGAATAAGGAGAAATGCAAAAAACCATTAAACCATCACTGGGTTACATCAACATGTGCCAAGATCCATGAAGACGAGCACACCTTCCTCACGCTGCCTCCACTGTGCATGTTGTTTACATGGCAACCTGGCTGCGCTGACAGCGAGCTGCCCGGGAGAGCAGGACACTGATGCTGATGTCACTTTGCTCAACATTCATCACTCCTTCATGTTACTTCCCCAAGAGCGCCGGTGCCAAAAACCCACCACTGCCGACGGTTCACCACGTCCCTTTTTGTTTTAGTGCTGTTATTCTGGGCAGTGGGCCTTATAAATAACTAATAAAGACCAAAGCTCTGACGCATTCATCTTAATGCTCCACGGCATCGTGGGACAGGTGTGCCGGCTTCTTTTTCCTACCTTTTTGTACGACACCGCGATTAATCTGCTTTGTGCCAAGTTAAGAGCAAAAAAAAAAAAAAACGTGGGGGGAGGAGGTGGTGGACTGTGGAGGGAGACAAATGGAAAAAACCAAAAGGGAAAGTCATGAATTTTACAGTGAACCCAAAGCGATGAGCAGCTGACCTTGACTACATTTACACTTTCTTCTCTCTCTCTCTCTCTTTTGTGTTGAGCAGTACTTCCTTTAAAAATAAAAGGGGGGCGGAGAAGGACGAGACGTGAGTGAGGTGGTCTGTTCCTGAAAATAGAGCTCAGGCGAGGATAGGTGATGCTCGCGTGCGCCCGGAGAGAGAGAGAGAGGGGGGAAGTGGGGAGATATTAGCCATATGTGATTCATTTACAACAGCATGCTTCAATTAATCTGGGCAGGGTGGCAGGCGCCAGGGCTGGGCCCTCGCCACCTGAGCGAGCGCGAGGGAGGAAGAGTGATCTGCTGCTCGGTGAGGGATGAGCAATGAAAGCAGATCCCCTCTGAATCGATACGCCTTACATTATTGCTCACACCAAACTCATCCCCGCCACTTTCCCTCCCCTCTCGCTGACTCTCCTTACCACGGAACCTCTCTTGCTCTTTTTTTTTTTCCCTTTCGCGGAACGTAAAATGCTGAACAAGGGCGAGAGGAGCAGCGTCCCACCTAGAGACGCCCTCGGGATGTTTTGCGAGACGTTTCTCTAACTGGGGCGGCATGCTGCGGCAGTAAGTGAAAGCAAATGGGGGGGACAAACTGGCAAGGGGCAAAAACCACAGTGACCAGATGGAACCGCAGATTGTTTTAAAGGGGGCGACTGCCTCAGCAAAACCATATGGGGGCAAAAATGCTATTTAGCAAAAATCTAATTTTCTGTTTTTCACGACATGGTGAGCAGCGCTGGAGGATCCTGTAAACAGAAGATAAAGTACTGACGCTGTCGACATGTGATGGAAATAATAATAACAATAACAATAACAATAATGATAATAATACTCCAGCAGCTTCATCTGCATCCGTGTCTCCGCGGGGCATGTGGCGGCGAGGAGTTCTATTTCAACTCGTGAGCAATATTCCAAAATAAGAGCAGATGAACACGCGCCAGGCTTGAATACCGCGAGGCATCAAGTTACAGCCGAGCTTGCCAAGGCTAATACTGCGATTGTTACTAGAAGGAGTCACCTGGAGGAAAAAAAGAAGAAAAAAAAGCGATGATGATGAATTAACCAGAGAAGAGAAACGTATATGAAGGCGGCTGATAAGAATATTAAATAACGACACAAAGACAAAGAATGGCATCAGTATGGCAGAGGATCAAACGCTAGCTTAGCGACGTCTGACGCTATGATTATATTTTTAGCCGGTCTGTTTTGGGAGCTGTTTCACCTGGCTTCTGATGTAATCTGGATTTATCCAAAATTCCTGCCTCGTGCACCGGAGGGGGATTTTTCACACTGAGAAAGACAAAGAGGGGGAGGGCTGAGACAGATAACGCACGCCTCTCACACATCCATTACGCCGCACGCCGTCTGCCGCGCTGCAAAAACCAAAAAAAATGTCTCTTTGCTTCCCAGGCAATTAAAACTTTCCGCGAGGAATAAAGATTGGCACAGCGTTTAATCTGAGAGCAAAAGACACGGGAGTATAGACGTAAAAGCGAAAATGAACAGCCTCCATCTTTCCTCCCCAGAGTGAGTCTGTCTGTTCCGAGCAACTCTTTAAATTAAAAAAAGCAAACATTAATAAAGATAACAGCGATCGTCGCCTCTTTACTTTGATTCAGGGTCAAATAAACAAGCAGGGGTTTTTAAATTATATCCCTCTCTATATGACGGTACATTAAAATGCACCACATTGTAATCGTCTCTAATTAAAATCTAATAATTAATAAGTGTCTCAGGTCATGTGAGTGTAAATTGTTGTGAGACGTTCTCCACTCAGCCCTAATTTGAAATCATGCAATAATAAATCAGCTGCAGGGAGAAGCTGTCAGAGAGAGAGAGGTTCAGGGGAGCGTGGTGTTTCGGTGTTTCAGGGCTTAGTTAATTAGCCGGAGGAGGGGGAGTCGAAGATAAACACAGACTGTCGTTGGAGCGCCGATGCTTTCAACAGCTGTCCACAGCTGTACGGGCCCGATCCAGTCAAGGTGCTGGTCGGACCCGGACGACCGTGCAGGGTCAGGACGTTCACCGCAGCGTGCATGTGTTTAATAACTGCGCTTTCTTTATTTCAAATGAAATAATACATGGGTTTTTTTTTTTACTACTTCTGTTTACCATCTAATTACTCTCTGAATGTCTTTTATCTGCTCTGTGCGACATCTGTTTCTTGTCTTCATCTGTTTCTTTTTCGACTATAAAGCACTGACTTGTATGAAAGGGTTCTGTAACAGATGAATGAACGGCTCCAAAGCTGCTCCGAAACTTTAATTTAATGAAAATATTCTTCAAAAAAGCAAACAAACAAGGGGAAATGATAGCATGTGGCTGCATTTCACAGCGTCACGATCACAATGGCCATTGTGCGAGCTGAATAAACATTTCATGTCAAATACGCAAATCTATGAGAACTATTTCTGTCTTTCCTTTTTATTTTCATGATGCTAGTTTGAACAAAACAGCCTGCAGCAGCGGTTTACAGAGGGGTTTTTTAGTTTTCTTTTTGGTCGGGCTGGATTTAAGATCCAAGAAGCTTTATTGTCTATCACATGGAGACAGATAACTACCTTTGGTCAGGGCTCGAACGACATGAGATAAAAACATGAGACACTTGTAAAAATCACACGACAGTTAAAAGCACACGTGTGCAACACGACGGTAAAAGAGGAATAAAAGAGTTCTTGTAAGTTCTGCTTTTCGGTCAGACGTGCTGTGAAGCTCTGGGGCTGTGACGGATTTGAGCGGTGCCAGTGATCTTCGCTGCGTGTCTGATGATTCTGGTGAGTTTGGGGTTATTTTTTTTTGGTGCTTTTTTCTTTTTTTTTTTTTTTATCCGACTAAGCTGTGCATGTAAACATACTGACCGTGTCCATCGGGTTCAGCTGGCGCTCTCAACTCCCCACCTGCACTGGTCCAAACTCTCGCCCACTGCGGCGCTGAAGCTCCTCAGCGACCACCCGCTCCGTGCACTTGCAGAGGACGGAGGTGGTGTTTCCATTTCCACAAAGTTTGGGGAAAATAATGGAGAGAAACTGAGACAGCAGAGGGTTGTGGGTCGACAGCACCAGGGTTATTTTCTATTTCTCTCAGATTTATAAGACCAATAAAGCAGCAAAGCACCGACTCGTATCAACGACTCTATAACAAACGAACGAATGCCTCAGAGCCACGTCTGAAACTTTAACTCGTGTTGAATATTCTTCGAACGCAAAAAGAGACAATTAAAGAAGTAAGGAGAGCTTGGTACTCTGTGAATCCTCCAGCAAATTACCACAATACTCATCATCTTAATAAATACCTGCACACGGCAAGATTATTTTGGTGAAACATGAACTGTGTCTCTGCGGTTGTACTGATGTCATGTTTGAACAGAAAAGCCTTTAGCAGCAGCACCAACATGTTTGGGTTGAACTTCCATGAAGTTTAGGGACTCAGAGGAAGCAAAGGTCAAACCGGAGGCAGCGGAGACGTCCTGACTTGTTGTCCTCAGAGCGGGTCGATGGATCCTCCTCATACAGAGATAACTGATGATATCATCAGGGTTATCTTCTGACTGTGATTCTGTAACAGCTGGATGAATGACTCAGAATCTGCTCCGAACCTTTTATCTGATTAAAGCTCAATGTTCTCGTACTTCACTTCAGCAAAGTAACAGGAAGTAACACTCGAGATCGATGCGGCGGAGGCCGAGGTGTCCTGACTTTTAGCCTCCAGCCTGGGTCAATGACTGATGACATCATCAGGGTTGGAGGACTTTACACGGCTGCTACGTAACGTGTTGTAAATCTGCAAAAACAACCATTTTACAGGATGTGCAGTCAAACATCATATATTAAATACTTTAAACATTTTGTATCTTTACTGTAAAATGTGTTTTTGATTGTGTTTTGGCAAGGCTGATGAGAATTTATGGGCTTTAACAAAACACCTCTGGATCAGTGGTTCTGCACCTTTATTTGTTTTCTTCACGTGTGACCTGGAGACACAAAGCAGCTCCGACTGTGGGGAGAGAGATTTTTGTTTCATCGGAACAATTTTCAGGCCTGAGTTGGAGAAACTGCTTAATAATTCACTGTGAAGAAATTAGAGAGATTAGAGCAAAACTCTAAATGAAAAATAAACATCATTTTTTTCGCGGCAAAATGAGATTTTCTTTCTTATTTCCTCTTCCTTTAATCATCCCGTGACCTGCTGACTGGGGCTAATTCTGCACTGAATGTAAACATTGTTTCCGAGTCAGCAGAGTAATGAGCCGCTGGTCGGGAGGTGGTGTGAGAACGAGTTTATCTGGACGTGTTTTGTGTTTCTCGCGGCCGACACCTCACACCTCCAGCTGGTCGGACAGGATGAAACTTACCTACTTGCTCACATGTTGTGTCTGAGTGACTGATGGTGATAAGACGATGGTGTCAGTGCAGCAGTCGGCAAAGATCCACCGTGACGAGCTCTGACTCAGGGCCCGGCTATATGTTTGTTCACTCCTTGGTCTACTGACTCACAGATCTACAGTATTTGTACTGTTTAGCCTGGGAGGCAGGAGCGGCCCGCAGCCCCCGTCCACCCACCCAGAAGACTTCCTTTTTGCTCAACTCAGAAGGGGAAATTTAGCCCAGATGTGACTTCAAACAGAAGAAAAGCTGCAGGGATTGGAGGTGGGATCAGGCCCATCTTTCGCCTGACCCTGAGACCTGCTCCTTCCTGGCATCTGTCTATTTTCTCTCCTCTCCTCTTCTCTTCTCTTCTTCCTCTGATGATCTCTTGTAAAGTTGCCGTCTCACGGGTCCTTTCGCTTTTACTCCTCAACAGCACAGCTGTTTTTAGCACATCTTTAGCACTCTGTCATTCTAACTTCAGCCGTGTAGTTACCCAGCGTACAAACCTGATAAGGAAAATTCTGTGTTTCACCAAATAAGGTGAAATTCTGGGATTTCTAAAGCTCTCAGGACGAAACAGTAAAGCCTCCAGATAGTAAAAACAACCACAAGGTGTTTCACATCTCTCAGCCCTGTGTCGTATCGCTCTCTGATAAATATATTACCAAATGCAGACGACATGATGACGCGGCACTTCTTCCAGGGAAAAGCTTCGGTGAGGATTAGACTGAGAAATGTTTCGCTGTAAAAACATCAGCGCTAATTAAAACAACAGGTCAGAACAGATAACGCCTGGGGACTGTTTCTCTCGCCACACTTGTTTTTTAAACTTCCCAATGAACAGCACACAGATCTGTTCCCAAGAAAAGGACTAAACTCATCCTGGAAAACAGAGGATACGATTCGAATGAAGCAGAGTTACAGATGTTGACTGAAAGCATATATGACAGCGTGTTGCATAGCAGTGCTTTAAGCTAAAGGCTAACGTCAAAACGTTGAGCAGCGCTTTAATGTTGATCATATTCATTGTTTCACTTTTGAATGTCAGCTTGCTAATGAGGGCTGAACAAAGCTCAGTACTGCAGGTATTTAGTGGAAAAAGTTACCTGTTTGTGTCGCTCGAGGCAAAGTCAGGTCATCGCAGATCAAACGATGGATGTCCGCATTAAAATTAATGGTCGTCCATCAAGTACAGACGCTGAGAAATTTCCCTGAATGAGCAAACTTTTAAACTTTAAAAGTCAGGAAATCACCTAGAAAAGTTGCCAGGATTCATCCTCTGGTCACCATGAACGAGAACCAAATGTAATATTAATCCATCCAACATTTATCAGGACGTGTTACTGTAACAAACACAAACATCAGGCTCACTGTGATGATACTGGAAAAATCATAACGAGAGAGTCAGAAGGGCTCATCCTCTGGGGACGATGAATGTTCAGCTACAGCTGAAAAAATGCACAACTTAAAGGGTTAAATATGAGATTTAAACATGAACACAGCAGCTAGCGACTGTTTCACTTTTTAACATACATTCTATGAAGCATTATACTTCAAAAGTAATGGATTACATATGGATTACTTTTATGTAAAGTACTTGAAACATTGCATCGAATCAATTCAAGCAGTCTGAGTGATTTAAATCGACTCAACATGATAGAAATACTTTAAATGATACTTTACGTACCACTTAAGTAATTGAATATATAATTTATGTACCTGAAATAGATAAAGTCAGTGTTTAATGAGGGATTGTTTCTTAAATGTTAATTAAAACAAGTACCAGAATCGTCATTCATACCTGAGCAGTTTGACTTCCTAGTTTGACAGTTTAATCCAAAATCACAATCACAATCAGCCTCGATGGGCTTTAAAACGACGCTGTCTGCTTTATGTTTTCCACCTCTACTGAGTGAGCCGTGTTGGCTTTGTTTTGGTCTGAGATGCTGCTGGTCGAGTCCAATATCTGCTGGTGATGAATATTTAATATTTAACCTTTAACAGACAGAATATTTCCTCATCAGAGAGGTTTTAGCATCAGGTCCTCAGCTTTGAGCCCCGCAGATGTTTATATTAAAGTGAGACCTTCCGACGGAGGATCTCTCCCCGGAGCTGCTTTATTTTTTTTCGTAGCAGAGAGCGGCACGTCAGCACAAAATGGCCTCCACTTATCTAAACAATTACACGTTGCTAAGCAGTTTGTCTGAGTTGTTAAATCTGAAGAGGACGAGGGTGACACGGCAGCCGCATGTCAGACACGACAGTAATCCTCCATCCCCTCGTCCTGTCCTCTTCTGAGTGATATTAAACCTCGTCTTCTGCCTCCATGTTCCCCTCTCCCCCTCCTCCCACGCTGCCTCGCTCTCCCCCATCCCTCCCTCAGCAGAACTACAGGGGCTTGCTTGTTGTCAAGTCAGTGTTTTTACAGCCTGGCATTAGCACAGGGCAGCATTCAGGCAGGACACTGCATTCACTTTGCCTCCCCTATAATTCACATGCTCACGTGAGAACGCGCTGCCACAGCTACGACTCGTGAAATGACCCTGATTGAGCATCGCCGGCCTTCTGACAGCCCGACGGACCATTTTAATCTTCTTATAAAAGCAACTTGGAGCCCACAAATAAATCTTTTATACATTTTAAATGCCACGTATAACACCCAACGTGACGTTAGGAACCCCGAGACGCTGCAGGACCCTGTTGAGCTCTCTTATACGACAGTGTGGGCTCGATTTGTTCGACTTTAACAAGGAGGGAAGCCGAGGAGGAAAATGTTTAATCTGACTCCGTAGCTCTCACGAGTGTTTTATTTCATTTTTGTTGTGTCTCTGCTGTGTGTGTTGTGTCTGTCAATCACAATATGTTTACATAGAGACAGAGCAATAAAAAAGAAAAAACAAAATCTGAAAGAGGAAAGAAGAAATGAATTTTTGGTCCAGAGGGGCTGTGGAGCCGCTGCGATCCTCTTCCTCCTTCGTCTCCTCGCGGCTCCATGAGTAAAATATACAGTTTGTTGTCGGCTGACTAGTTTCCCGAGCTGTGAAAACGCTCCGCTCTCGTCTGAGATCCCCGCTGCGACATCAGATGCATGTAGATTGATAATCGACGGGGGTAAACATAATTACATTGCCTTGGAAATTAATGAAGGCATTGATCGCCCACTCTAAACATTATCAGCATATTTCTCTTTAAGCCACTGAATTCTCGAGGGGAAGGGCTCGATTATATCACGGCTTCAGCGATTTCTTTTTTTTTTTTTTGTGCAGGGTTACTGTGGCTTCCCCGCAGGCGGTTCGCTCAAAAGATTCCTGCCAATACTGGCGGGGAGGATTTTCTTTTTTTTAAACACTAATGTTGTTGGCGCCTTTTGAAGTGCTTTTTCAGTGTCCAGATGTAAATTCGAGCAGAAGGGAGAAATGTGATAAGCTAATGATGTCTCCGAGGAGTAGAATACACATATCTGCATATCTGAGTCGACCGTCTCCCCCCCCGCGCCCTTCGCCGCCCCGTCCTTTAACGCCGTTCGGGCGCCTGAGCGAGGAGGGGGCAGATGGACGGACCGGGCTTTGATGTGCTCTGGGGTCATGTGTATCTGCAGTTTTTATCAAGGTACACAAGCGTGCAGAGTAAATACGCCACGCCCAGAAAACACTGTGGTAAAGGTCTCTGGGTGAAAGTGAGGGGGGAAAAAGGGAATTTCCTCTCTGAGATTCAAGAGCGGGCGTGGACTGAAGTATTTTGCTGTGTTCATGTAACATTGATGTTGGAAAATAAGCTTCAAACTCTGCTCTGGAGGACCTTATTTTCCATGATCCGTGTTGGAGCCACGGAGATGATCATGAGGACTCAGTCAGTGACGATCTCTCAGTGCCCCCTTATTTAAAAGTCGTTCTGCAATTTCATGTCCGACTCTCTCTCAGTCATTTTGCACCGAACAATATCAATTTAACACGCTGAAATAGTGGTTTGAGCAAATTCCCCCTATATAACCGCCGCCCCTCGCCCATTTAAGTGTCTTGTCATTTTATCCTCCGTCCGCCCGCCTGAATAAGAGACATTCCATAATGCGGCGGCAGCGACCGGGGGGAACAGAGAGCGCTACTGCAAAAAACATGTCCATCAAGGAAGGGAAATAAAAATAGGCTGTTTCCCTTCTAAATTCACTCAATCAATAATTCATGGCGCGCACAGAAGCTTGATTTATGAAGGAATTAAATGTTGTGGACTGGGCCTAGCAACAGCCGTCCATCTTGGCGACGTGGCAGCCCAAATTAAACATGAAAGGCAAACACTGAGAACAACCAAATCATCTCGACGGAGAGAGTCGACGGACGAGAGGACTTCAACGGGCGAGCACGCCGGACTGGTGATTTCGAGAGACGGACGCGTAATTTGTTCGGGGAAATTTTCTCGACTGATGTGCAGGACGCGGGTCACCGAAGGCCAAAAGGCGACATTAATACAGTTTGGCGAGCGGAGGTGGAGATGAAAGACAAACGTGCACCTGCTGACCTGCTGAGGGATCCCGTGACTCCGACCTCGACTGTGGCTATAAACCAAACGTGGACAACGCAAGAAAACATGACAGTTTTAGCATCGCTCAGTCAAAACTGAAATCTGAATCCTCCTCGCTGAATCCTCCCTGAAGTCGTATTTTCTTCCCCCTGTGTAGGAAAGTAGGCCATACCAACTGTAAAACAATGCTGCGGGTGTTGTAAATATTAGAGGAGGATATAAAGTTTTGGACATATTGAAGCTTCGAGCCTCTGGGGAGGGATCTCCCACGAGAGGGACGACAGACAGCATGTGACGGCCATCGCTGCTACGCTCTGTCAGCCTCCATGTCACACTGTTGACTCGCACCTTGAAACGGTGATATAACCAGTTGGTTTTTCCCTCTTTTTCAACATGCACCCCCAATTTCAACTGTCAGCTCTTCTCTCTTGATAACATGCAACATTTGGAAGGAAGTGTTTCATGCAAGCTAATGGAAGCCACCTGCAGTTAGTCTGGATTTTAAATGTACGTCCTCGAGGAAGAACAAAGTTGGGCGTTATTTTACCGTAACTCTGATCAGGTAACAGGCCGGATGTCACTGAACGGCAACTGACGAGACCGCAAGATAAAAGTAGGAAGAGTCACAAAGTTATAAAGTTATAAAGTTATAAAGTTAATTCGTCAGTGTTGGAAATACAGCAATATCTAGTTCTGTCTTATGTTTGCTAACAGTAGCCACACTGTGCTAGTGGTGGCACCAGTTGTAAGAGCAAAACTACCAGTTCAGCATTTCATGAGGATGACGCTGTTGTGTTCCTCTTTCAAAGGTCACACAATCTTATTTCAATTTCCCTTTAACGTTCCAGCTCAGAGTGGCTCAGTGGAGTGTTGCTCTGCGTTGGAAACCAGTAGTTAGTTTATTAGTTAGCTACTGTCGCTATCTGTTAGCGGAGCACTGGGCTGAGGCACTCGAGACCGAGTCCTCCACGAAGAGATCCACAATCCAGCCGCTTTAAACAACTTCAACAAACCGTCCACAGCCGAGAGGGAAACGGGGAAGGTCTCATTTTCGTCACCTGGCTTTTTAATCTAGCGAGTGCTTGTGTTTAAATATCCTCAGGTGAAGGCTGAAACCTCTACTCGCATACCTGAGTGTTTGTGTGTGAGAAGCAGGAGCACGGTGCCGCTGAGATCCGACCCGGGAAACTCACAGTCAGATGTGTCTCCTCTGAGGAGGAGTGTGGGCAGAGCTGCTGAATCAGTATTAGCACCAACCGAGCAACGTAGTCGGATGAAATTACTTTGGCTGCGTCTAAATGCTTCAAATCACTGGAAGAAAGAGGGGACGGAGGAGGGGAAGTGAAGACGAGCCCGTGCTTTCCACTCGGGGCTAATTATCCAGCTGTAATTAAACAAAAAAAAAACACACAACCATTCCGAAAATAAGTGGGGCGAGTGGTCCTTAAAGAATCTCAACGCAGGCCTGCAAATATTCCAACAAAACTGAAGCTAATGAGGCCCTGCAGGGTCCCTGTGTGGCCCCGGGGACCCCCTCACACAGCCGGAACCACAGGAGCAGTAAAGGTCTGTGGCCTGTTTCTGTTGACTGTCTGACTTCAAGACCTATTCCTTGGATTTTTTTTTTTTTTTTTGATTAAAATGCAAATGAGAGATCAGACATGGGGGGCAGGCGGCGGGCAGGGCGCACATAGCATGTAGGAATGAAGTGAGCAGAGAGACAAAGTATTTTCTGCAGTGTGCGGGCAGCGGGGAGGATCTGTGGCTTAAAGCCATCACGGAGCTGCTGGAGGAGATGCATTCTTTATTCTGAGGAGGGGAGGAGGGACAGAGGGAGGGAGAGAGGGAGGGAGAGAGGGAGAGAGAGAGAGAGAGAGAGAGAGAGAGAGAGAGGTGAGCAGAGCACACACGTCGCACTATCAACTGAATCCATCTAAGAAAACAACTCGCAGGGAGTCCGGCTCTGAGCTGCGTTCACACACACTGAAGGCAAGTTTTGAGCTCCCCATCGGTGAAAAAAAAACCAGAGCGCACCGGACGGACGCAGCTGGCCGTCATGGCCCGAGGCGGATCAGGCGGCGGACACTTCGGCGAGTGCGTCCTCACCGTTCGGTCAGAGTGTGGAAGAGGAAGCGGGCTCTGCTCTCACCCTGCCGCCGGTTTCTTCGGTCCTCATGCGCCGCAGACGGTGCTGAGTTAAAGCGGAGGAGCTCCGGGAGCTGGAAACACCAAAAAAAAAAAAAAAGAAAAGAAAAGGAGGAGAGAAAAAAAAGAAAAAGTGGTGGACAGCGGTGCGGACGGACGCGCAGAGAAAGGGGGAACCCATGCAGGGAAATATGCTGTTCCGTAGTCTCACCGGGTTCACGCTGCTGTTCGGAACCGACTCGCGCCAGCTGCTTTGCCGAACGGACCTTTACGCACGGGCTTCTTACAGCAGGACCGCATGAAGGACGGAGGCTCGGAGGAAAAAAAGGGGGAAAAGTTGAACGCGGTCGCGGGTGTGTAACGGATGAAGGCTCGCTGAAGGTACAGTGGCTGCTTCTTTCTAACGCAGGACGGAGTCAGAGGGGGAGAAATCTCAGGCCTGAGCTGAATATCAAGCGGCTACTTTTCCCAAATTATTTATGAGGCGATCTCCTCCAAACAGATCCACAAACACTGTTTTCACCTCGAAACTCAGAGCTCACAGCATCCTGCGAGCCCAGACAGCCACACACCGGCATTAATCCGTCGATTCCCTCTGACTTACCCTTATTTTTATTGTTTTTAAAGATGAATTAAGTAAAGAAGAAGGTTGGTTCATTTATCTGTAGGTTAATGAGATGTTGGAGATTACTGCGCCGCAGCGCACAGCTCCACATTCCTCAGCCCGGAGAGAGGCAGACTTTTCTTTCTTTTTTTTTTTTTCCTCCTTCTTATTATTTGGGGTGGGGGGGCTTCTTCCTCTTCTTCTTCCTCTTCTTCTTCTTCACTCTCAATGCTCTGCACGCTCTTCATTCCCTCCTCCTTTGAAATAATCCATCCAGATGAACAGCGCTCAGTGGGCAGCGTGTTTGAAGTCTACCTGATCCGCCTCTTACCGCCTCTGAAATACCCCCTCTCTCCATTTTAAACTTTTTAATTGCGTTTTCTTTTCTTTTCTTTTTTTCTTTCTGTCGCTAAATCCAGTTTCTAATCGGATTGTGGTCCTGGCCACATATCACAGCGTTCATCTTGTGCTCCGTCGGCTGGAAATTAAATAATAAAAAAAAAAAAAGAGAGAGACAGAGGGGGGGAAAGGGAAAAAGAGAGAGAGAGAGAAAGTCTTTCTATCAGTTTGCCTCCTTCATCTGCCCACAACCACCATTCATCACCTCGTCAACTTGACGTCATCCTTCTCTTGTATTCTAAGGTTATCATTTGGGGCTTCTCACTGACATTTTATTTATGCAGCCATAATAATTTTGATGCTGCTGCCTTCTGCTGTTGACTCTGCTGCTGTGGCAGCAACATTTTATCGCCTCATGTGGTTGCTCATACTCTTCCTCCCCCTCCACCTCCTCCTCCTCCTCCTCCTCCTCAAGCTTATTTGATTAAATTTAGCTCTTTCAATTTAGAGAAGTAGATCACAGATGTGTGTCAGAGGATTGTGTCTCCATCTCTGCCACAAAGAGCCCCGATGCACGGAGTCAACACACAGGCAGCAGGGGCAGGAAGGCAAACAGAGGGATTATTTTAATTGCTGTTTTTTTAAATTTCACTGCTTAATTCGATGTCACGGCTGCCAGGCATGACCAAAAAAAAAACACAGGAAGAATCAAAATTTAGCAGGGAGTCTGATTATTTCCCTGTGGCTGCACCTCGTCCCCTGCAGGACACCTTCACTCCACGCTCACGGCTGTTTCTCTGTGTTTAACATTCAGCCTGTCGTTCCTGTTATTATGTGTCATCCAGCAGCGTCTCGGTGCGAAAGCTTCGGTTAAGATGAAAGCTACCGATGACAACACGTATCTTTCAATCATGTGAGAGAGGAGAGGAGGAAGGAGGGAGGAGGAGGAGGAGGAGGGGGTGAAAATGTTTGATGGCTCATAAAACTTAGAATAATGGATGTGGTGGTTCTACTGTAATCCAATGGCCTTGTGCTTTACTACAAGGCTCTCCATGTTGAAAAATAGCCTGTATCGATCATTTATCGCAGGTGGAGGGACTAAATTATTTTCCAATCCCATTTCGTTTGACAGCTCATGTATGTCACTCCCGGCGAGAGGAGGAGCTGATATGCAGGGTTTTTATTCCTCGACTGCCTCTCCTTTTGTTTTCTGATTCCACTCTTCACGGCCCTTAACTCTCGGCATGGTGGTGCTGCTGCTCAGGCCTGCACCTAATAACGAGCACGTCCTCAGGCCTGCAGCAAACACAACTGGCTGTGTTTACAGTAAGCACTCGTGTGTTTACCTCCGACCCTGACGTCTGCTTCACGGACAGACAGACAGAAAGACGGTCGTAACTTATTTTCTCTTCCATATTTATTTTTTTGTCCTCCTTGAAATATTTTCTGCTCCCGTGTCGCCGAACAAAGAGGTGATGTCTGTATTAGCCTTATCTCTTCTCGGCCTGTTTGCCATTAAGCAGAATTGACGTTTTTTGCTCCGAACCTCTGCGAGTCCATGAGAGTGTGTCCTTGCAGTCCTTCTATTCCCTCCTTTGATAGAGCGGATCGGGATAAAAGCCTTCTTTATGTCTGTGAAACCGGATGTGCAGGGCTGTTCTGAATATTTATCAGATGGTTTGACTCTCTTTCTTTTTTTTGTTTTTTTGTAATAGCCAGCGTATAATTTGACATGAGCAGTGAACGATATGTTCTGTGACACTGTCTCTCTGTTTGAGAGAGAGAGAGCGAGAGAGGGAACGACAGTTGGTGTCTGTGTGTTTGTATTTCAAATAGAGAGACGGAGGAAGAGAGGCCTCTTTTTTCCGAGAACAGGCCACCCCTAAATATACTAATCCGCCGTTTCTTTGTTTTCCCACAGGTCTCTGGATCCAAATGTCACCCCCCTTGGACTCTGCCCCAGCCGGGGACCAGCAGTGTGTGACGGACAGGCAAGTGGAGCCTGCGGTGGCTCTCGACTGCGTGTCTTCAAATTGGCCCTGGCTGAGCTCTGCATGGAGCTACGAGTGAAGAGTCCTGCTATGGTCTGATGTCTCAGCATGGATGGAGTCAGTCAGAGGACCGGCCACCACTAATGAGGCCATCGCTCTTCAGCTGAGGACTAGCATTTACAGGATTACTCCCACGGTTTCCTGCTCGTTTGCAGCTAACTGCATCGTTACCAAACTCTCCTAGGTGGACCTTTCGTGGGTCTGTTTTTTTTTTTTTTTTTTTTTTTTTGGTGGATATATACGTCATTGCCTTTCTGATTTTTGTATTTGTTTCATTCCTTTTTTTTTCTTCCTTTTATTGGCTTCCGTTTTCCTGTTTTGTTTTTCCACTATGGAGTTTCTTGCTGGACCCTGGAATAAAGATTGGGCTTCATTCCTGCAGTTTTGGTTGACTGTCATCCTAAGCCTCCAAATGCAATTCCGCCCGGGTGCCTCTTGCCCGGAGGAGTGTAGATGTGACATCCAGTATGTGTACTGCAATGAACGCAGCCTGACATCAGTGCCTCTGGGGATACAGGAGGGCTTCAAGGTCCTCTTCCTACATAACAACCAGATAAATAATGCTGGCTTCCCTCTGGAGCTTCACAATCTGGCTTCCGTCGAGACTGTGTATCTTTACGGCAATCAGCTGGATGAGTTCCCCATCAATCTGCCCAAAAACACCAGGGTCCTGCATCTCCAGGAGAACAATATCCAAACGATCTCCAAGGCGGCTCTGGCCCAGCTGACTCGGCTAGAGGAGCTGCACCTTGATGATAACTCCATCTCCACAGTGGGGGTGGAGGAAGGAGCCTTTAGGGAGGCGGTAAGCCTTAAACTCCTCTTCCTTACCAAGAACCACTTAAGCAGCGTTCCCATTGGCCTTCCCGAAGACTTAAAAGAGCTGCGGTTGGATGAGAATCGCATTGCTGTCATTGCAGAGGAGGCCTTTCAGAATGTGACACGCCTGCAGCGCCTCTTGCTGGACGGGAACCTGCTTACGGATGAGGGCATTGCACCAGGGACCTTCCAGGACCTGGTCAACCTCCGTGAGCTGGCCCTGGCCCGCAATTCACTCACCTTCCCTCCACCCCTCCTGCCCAGCCAGTCACTGGTCAAACTCAGCCTGCAGGAGAACCAGATCGACAACATCCCTGTGGCAGCCTTCGCTGCTCTAAATAGGCTGGAAAAACTGGATATCTCCAGCAACCAGCTGCAGAGTCTCACGCAGGGCGTGTTCGATGGCCTGTCCAGCCTGAGGCATCTCATGGTGCGAAATAACCCCTGGCGTTGTGACTGTGCTGTGAAGTGGGTGGTGGTGTGGCTCAAATCTTTGCCTTCCGCTATCAATGCCCGAGGTTTTGTGTGCCTGAGTCCAGACAAGGTGCGCGGCATGGCAATCAGAGAGCTCACGCTGGATATTATAGAGTGCCCGGTTGATGCTGACCTGCCGCCCTGGCCCACTCTCCGCTCCACACCACCTCCCCCTCCCACAACCATCCCGATCACCACCATGATCTCCACCCTCATCACCACATCCATCCCTTACTACTTTGACTCACCCTCCCCTCCCTTACCCCCGATCCATAACAACCCTCCCGGTCCTCTCCCTCCTTACGAGGACCCCCTTCAGATCTCCTTCCACGTGGTCAACTCCACGAATATCGAGGTGAGCTGGGCTTCCTATTTCACCGTCACAGCCTACAAAGTCACTTGGGTCAAAAGGGGCCAAAGCCAAATAAACGAAGGAATGCAGGAGAGGACGGTGAGCGGGGACCGGCGGCATGTAAGCCTCACTAACCTGGAGCCCCGGGCTGTGTATCGGATCTGCGTGCATGTGCTGGACACCCTTAACTCCTACAGGCCCGGAGAGGATACTGTATGCTCCGAGGCCAGGACCAAGCCTGCCACGTCTCCCAAGACTCCTGGTAAAGAGCAAGCTCCTCAGGAGAGCATGAACTCCACGCTGCTAATGGCTGGGATCATTGGCGGGGCGGTGCTTATCATCCTGGTGCTGCTGCTCAGCCTGTTCTGCTGGCACATGCACAGGAAGAGCAGGTCATCTTCGACCAAGTGGAAATACAACCGGGGCAGGAGAAAAGACGACTACTGCGAGGCTGGAACCAAGAAGGATAACTCCATTCTGGAGATGACTGAGACCAGTTTCCAGATAGTGGCGCTGAACAATGAGCAGCTGCTCAAGGGAGATTTCCGCATTCAGCCCATCTACACGCCCAACGGGGGCATTGGATTTAGAGACTGTCACCTCAGTAACAACAGCATAGCCTACTGCAAGAGCAGCAACGTGCCCAGTACAGAGTTCTGCCACACGTGATGCAGCGGCAAACAGTACAGAGGCATCCACACACATACACACACACACACACACACACACACACACACACACACACACACACACACCAGAAACAATTAACAACACATGCATAAATACACACACATATACACCATTTGTGTAGACGACAAAAAACATAAAAATTCTAGTCAAATATAACTGTACTATATATATTTCCAAGTTCTGTCTACGATGTAATTTATACTGTGGATAATAATGTGGGATTCTCTGCTATCTTTTTTATCCTTAGAAAAGAGATACAAGTGTTTCTTTTTTTTTATAACCAGCAGGGTTTTGAAAGTTGTTTTAAATGGTCAGTACTGTACATGAAAACATGGATTTGTACAATCACGGCACCCTGGGTGGAGCTTCTGATGGAAAAGCTGTCAGCCTTGGAAATGTAAAGGGCGCTTAGAGGGCTGGGGTCCTTTGCTAACCACAGAAGCAAAAAATATGGCCTTTTATTTTGGTTTTTGTTTTTTTTGTTGCGCTTTGATACACTGCAAACCCTCCCTGGTACAACAGAACAGTAGTAAAGACAACACAGCACAGGGGAAATCCAAACACTGCTGATTAGATCGCGGTGGAAATATAGCGCTGGTTCACTGGTGGCATGTTGTAAAAAAGGAATTGAAGTGCACTTTCTTGTTAATGGAAGCGAGGCAGGAAATGAGCAGAGGTGGTGATCACATGTAAGGGATTGCGAATGGTCGTGTAGGGGAATGTCATCAATGCTGTGGAAAGAAAAAAAAAAGCCCCGGGACTGAGATTTCCCAAAAGTGCCTTAACGCTAAAAGCATCTTTGTTCTGTCGGTGAAGGTGGAACAAAGGTGGGCTTAGTCACAAGACACTTTTTTATTGGAGAGGGGGAATCTGAAAAAGAAGGATGTGGCGTTTTCAGCACATTTGTATTTTTTTCTTCTTAGTGAGGACCTTCAATTATTAACACGAGTTTAAAAAGGCAACAAAGGATTATTGTCTCTAATGAGGTGCGTGGATGTGCTGAGACTTGCAGATCCTTTTGGAAAAGAAAAGAAAAAAAAAATCATTTGTTCTGCTTCTTTTTTTTTTTTTACCCTGTTTTGGCGAGTGAGGCCACAAGGGGGCAGTTTCCCTCAGCGTCGTGTGTGGGACGGAGGAACAAGAGGGCAAGACAGACGGAGTGAAAGAAAGAAAGAAAGAAAGAATGGGAAAAAAAAAAAAAGCTGCAGAGATCACTTTACCCTCACCGTTCCCCCTGGAGTCCATTACCCAGACGCCATTACTCATGCTCAAACGGCGTTGTTTAGAGTATTATTGCTCATCGAGCTACTTAATGATGTGGAATCATTTAAAACTAACAGTGTTTTCTGTGTTTGGCGGTTAAATGATATGGATTTTCACCACTGTGGTGTCTCATGATGGGGGTGGGGGGTTTCTCCTCTTCAGCCCTATGTGTGTGTGTGTGTGTGTGTGTGTGTGTGTTTAGAGTGTGTGATGAGTTTTTACAAAGCACACGCACACACAACGCTCATTATACACCCACTTATTTCAGCCTCGTCCTGGCGTTCATTAGGCATTTTGATAAATTAGGAAATTACAACAGTGAGATGGCCGTCCGCCCCGCGGTCCTCACACTGCGTGGTTGTGACCGAGCAGCTCATCTAACGTCTCATCACTCATCCCTTTGTGTACGTTTACGAGACTGTCTACTTCATTTATGGCTCCATTCACCTGGACAATGCACCTGCTCGCCTCATAACATCGGCCCCTGCGATTGGCGGCTCTCACCCCGTCTGCTCGCCATTTTCTGTCTCAGATCCCTGCATGGGCTCAATTAAAGCAGTTTTTCCTGCCCTTCAGCTTTCCTGGACTGGCGGTGGCAGCTCTTTGCATGTGAGGTGCCAGTGAGAGGTCTTCATTATGCACTTCTTAAGAAGACTTTATTTGATTTGACAAGATTTTATTTGGAGGGGCCAAGCTTAGAGAATTCCCACCGCCGACCCCTGCACCCCTTTCACCTCCCTCCCCCTCCTCGCCTCATAATCCTCGACCAAAAAAGGGAGAAAAATATGTAGACTTTATTTTCACTTGGCTGCGTGGAGCTCACGCTGGGAGGGAGCAAGAGTGTGTGTTAACTCTTTGTGAGGCGCACAGATACAGCCGCTCGAACACACACACGGTAAAAAGGATCGACACAATCCAGGCCGAACGTTTAAAGTCAAACGATTTTCAGGCCTTGTGCTCGAGATGTTCCAGAGGGTCGAGATTATCTCTGTTTGGATTCACCTCCGCAGTCGGAATATCTCGGAGTAGCTGCACTTGCTTAAATTCCAGCAATAGCTCAGATCACAATCACATGGGGCCTCTTTGTTGGAGTTTCATTGAACGCTACTTCAAAAGCCAAAATCTCTATTATCTAGAAAACATTTAAAGAAATCTTTGAACTTTTTTTGGGGAGAGAGATACGCTCATTTGCTTTCTTGCCGAGAGGATATATGAGAAGTTTGGTGCCACAGCCAACCTCTTCAAAGGGGCTCTGTTGAACTTCTGTGTTGCGCTGGAAGCCGGATCGTTAGTTAATGTTAGCGGACTCAAAATTAAATTAACCATAGCTACTTTTGCGGAGAGAGTTGGTAAGACGAAGCACTTGGGAACGTGCAGGTCACATCGTTTGAACTGTTGAAACAATTTAACAACTGAGCCTGGAGATCTATTTTCATTCAGCTTCCTTTGCTGCTGCCTGTAGCTTAATGTTTTCCAAACACATTTATGAGAGTGGGATCAGTCTTCTCAGCTAACTCTTTGCAAAGTGTGATTAAGCATATTCCTTTAAAGATGCAATATGTTGGAATTGGCCACCTGTCAAATTCATACTCCAACAACTAGGGGGCAACACATCACCAGTGTAATCGCTAACTGCTTCTAACTGTAGCCGCCGTTAGCTAGTAGGTTCAGTTAACTGTGTAGCTAGCAGTCATATTAGCCGCACCAGGAGCTCTGAGGAGTGCTGTTTAATATCAGACTATCACCTCTCGGGGTACAAACTGGCCAAGGATCAGCTGATTATCATGCTAAGCTGTAACACAGTTCATTGTCGTCTTTGAATTAACGTCACAACTGTTATTACTTCACATTCTGTTGATGGTTTAAGTTCATTTTTAAATGTTTTTCAACCAAACTTTCTACATATTCCACCTTCATGTGGAAGCTTCTGTGAAATACATTTTATGTTGCAACAAAAATCAATGATAAATATATTTATCTAAGCAAAATAAGACCTTAAGACTCAGTAACTCTGAGACAGGACTTGACAAGATGGATATTTTTTTTCACGTCGGGCTGATAAACATAAAGATCTTCTGTGGTTATCAAAGCATCTCCACTTTTTATTTTAACCTTTTTCTACTAATATCCCCAGCGGACCATGAGACACTTGAACATTTACATACGATGTTGTCTACACTATTGTTTGTTAAAGAGGAAAAGCCCTATTTTAAGTCATGTGCTGATCAAACAAAACGGGGGGGAGGTCAGACTAGTGCAACATATAGTATCTCTTCCGTCTGTGAATGTGTAACGGAGACAGATATTTGCCTTACCTTTTATGCAGGACTGAATGATAAGCAGCAGAGAGGGAGTTAAGTGGGAGGAAGGAAAGGAGAGCGAAAAAAAGAAGCGGCGACGAGAAAGCTGAACAGAAAGCACATTTTTCTCCAAACGGATTGCAGCCGCGGCAGGCAACAATAACAGTATTAACAGGAAGGACAACACTTAGCGTGGCGCGCGGTAGCTAACGAGAGACTGTTCGTCTGTAGTGCCAGACCTTAAGAGGCGCATGGTTAATGATCCAAGCAGGCGAGGACGCTGCTTTAGTGGTTGTTTTGCAGCGTGCATTACTCTTAATTTCCTGAACACTTGGTAAAAGAACGCGGCTGTGACCAATGGAGTCACAAAAGACGTGTCACAGACTCCGAGCAGTGGATTAGTACTGTTTCAGGGTGCAGAGAAGTAATTTCCCCCCTTAAATCCAATTGAATGACATTTGAAATAATTCATCACTGAGAGGTAAATTCAGACTAAACAGGAGTGGCTGAACCAGGATAATGTTTGGAATCATCTTTTTTCTTCCTGTAGGCAAAAAAAAACCCTTCACTGCAAATATCTATTAGCCAGTCAACATTCAATCAAGGATTTCTGCATGAACTGTACTTTCTTTTTGTCATGTCGGGTTTTCAAGTTGTTTTTTTTTTTTTTTCAAGCAATCACCCAGCGGTGGTTGAGGGACAGCTTGAGCAACCGCACAGAAAAAAGGTTCTCACGTGGTTTTTAGAGAGAGAGGAGGCTGGAAATTCACAGTTGCATGTAAAACGGCTATGTTGGAATACTTCGCCATCCTGGCTTCTCATCGAGACACTGCTGTGCTCCGTTAGCCACCCACACCAAGTTTTTCTTAGGAACCAAAGTTTAAAATTTCTGTTCTCATGATGAAATATTGATGTTGTTCCATGTATGTGCCTTGAGGTTGAACTTACAATGTAAAGTCCTTGAAACCTTTAAATGTTTTTGCACAAACTGTAAATACTTCAGTGAAGCTTTTTGAAAATAAAAGAGCCATTGGATTTGAGCGATCACTCCCTTTTTTATTTTAGAAAAAATGAAAAAAGTTCCGTGTTCTGCTGTGCTTCATACGAGCGATCCTGCATTCTCTGTCTCCTGCACGTTTCAGTTTTGAGTGCTGGCATAATTTATCTGTGGGGAGAGTTTGTACAGAAACACGGGCCTTGGCTAAATCTATTTTGGGTCAGACACTAGTAATTCTGGGTCAAAGATCTGTGCTGTACACACCGTGCCAAGTTATCCTCTTATTTCTATACGGGAAGCTTGAGACATCTTAGCGTAACCACCACAGCTTAGCGTTTAGCTGGGGAAAATCCAGGATCCTCTCTCATTCTACTTGTATGGCACAACTAAATCCCAGACTGGGCTCTTTTTTTTTCCAGAATCCCGTCTTCTGCCAGAGTCCAACTTTTTTATTTTTTTTCCTCCCCGTGACCACATCCCAGTGTCGCCTTTGTAACCTCCAGAAAACCCACATTAGCCAAATCCTAATTCACTGTGACAATTAACCACATGAATTCAGCTGAAACACCAGAGGGTGTGCCACTCTGGTATTTTTTGGAGGCGGGAAAGTGGTATTTTTCTCAAAATCCCCAAATGTCAGAATGTGATTTGTTATTGTAGAATCATGGGCTTTTTGGGGATGAAGAGAACTGAGGCTTTGGCACTAAAATCATCTACTTTGCGATTTCTCTCCCTCCTCCTTGTGTGTTGTGTAATGAGTGACCATAAAATATTCAGAGACCCCTTTTGCATCCATCAGAATTCAGTTGGACGCCCGTGAGAAAGTTTGTGCACAAGATCCTTCATGATTTTTTTTTTTTTAGTAACTGCTGCCCAGTTTCTAACAAGGGATCAATCCAGTGAGGTTGCACAAGTGAAACTTGAAGAATAAGTGCAACCAAAAATGAAAATATAATCATTATCTACTCATCTCCCATGTTGGTGGAAAGTCAGGTGATATTTGATATGCCACAAAACATTTCTGGAGCTTCACTGCAAAACAACTTTGCTGCATTCTGTTAAACAGCTGAAGTAGATGGGAACTGAAGAAAACATAACATGTTCTCCAGACTGTTATCTACAGCTGAAGCCTTCACTTTAGCTGCTAAGCTAAAAGCATCTGAAGTGGGTGCTAGAGCTCGGCCCTGTGCTGAGGATGTGAATACTGTCTTTGGATCTCAGGGCTGGACGAGCTGCAGGAAGCCATTTTGTTTTTATTCTTTTTTCCACAGTTTTTCTTGCGTTTTAAAACAAGTCCCCGTCTACTTCAGTTGTTAGGGAGGATGCTGTGTCACTGTGCTGTGAAGCTCCTGGAATGTTTTGTGGACTAAGAAACCTTCACCCAACTCTCTGTGGACATGAGGGTGAATAGATAATGACTGAATTTTCATGTTTTTGGGTGAACTTACTCTTTAACAAATGTCTTATCTGCTGCGGACTTTATTAATGTGAAAATCAGCTTCTGGAAAACATCTGCAACACTAAGGCACAAGTTTAGCTTTGCTCACCAGAATTATTTGTAGCATCAGCCACAAATGACAGTTCACGGCAGCAGTAATGGAGGTGTGACTAGTGTTTTATTTAAAAATGCTCACACAGGTGTCAACATGTCCTGTATTCTCATATCCTCTCTTACTGTTCAATGCCCAGCCCAGTCACAACCTCTTATATTCCGCTGGACCGCCGCTAGCTTTGATTACGTAACGTGGCATCGTTTTGATGCCACAGCTTTTGAGTTGCTTTAATGTTTCGCCAAGATCTTGTATTGATGACGGGAGAGTCGCTGAGTAAAGTGTTCTCCAGAACATCCAGAAGACCCTCAACTCTGTCTCAATCCTCTGAATAGCTGTGTTGTCATCTTGGAATATGCCCGTGCCATCAGGGAAGAACAAAATTAACTGATGTAAAAACCTGGTCATTCAGTTTCATGCAGGTTGTCAGCTGGCCTCATTTTTTGTGCACGTGAAGTTGCTGAACCTCGACCTGACCAACTGAATCAACCCCAGGTCATAGCACTGCCCCCTCAGGCTCGTACAGTAGGCACTAGGGTGTAACAGGGTGAATCTGGACTCGTCATCAGACCACATGACCTTTCTCCATCCCTCCAGAGTCCAATCTTTCTGCTCTCGAGCAAGCCGAAGCCTTTTCTTTTCCGATTAGCCTCTCTGATAAGTGGTTTTCTTAAGGCTACACAGCTGTTTAGTCCCAATCCCCTGAGTCCTCTTCACATTGTGCGTGTGGAAAATGCTCTCACTCTCACGATTAAACACAGCCGTGGTTCTACTGTTTTGCGATTTGATTTCACCAACCGTTTAAGTCATCTCCGATCGCGATCATTCAAAGAATGTTTCCGACCACATCTCCCCTATTTGACCCTTCTGAAACATCTTCTCCGCAACCACAGGATGTGTTTTCAGACGTGGTGGTTACAGAAATGAGAAGCTCCTCGCTGCATCAGGCAGGGTTTAAAAAACGTGTTGCCAGCTGAAACATATTAATCACTGCAGTTATTATCTAATAGAAGGCTGATACATACTTGATTAGTTAAATCCAGGTGGTGACTTAATTTTAAATGCGTCGTATTACCAAGCTAACATTACTCTCGCCAGATAATTCAGTTGAAGTTCAGAACTGTTCCACTTGCAGAGGTGTAATTATTCCATAACAAAACATTATAGAAAGGAATTAAGTAAATGTACTGAGGTTTTATACTTCAGTACAAATCTGTGGTACCTGTAACTTGATTATTTTCTTTTTATGAGGCGTAACTTGCAACAGTTCACTGGGAAATAGTCACAAAATGAATTCTGACAAACAAATTAAACTATAATCCATCGGAATAGATTAAAATACCCAAACTAGCTATACCTCAACCAAGTACTGTAAAATGCTTGTTACAGATTAATGCAGCTGTATTATTAATTCACTCAAATGGACCATTTTTTAAAAATTGCTCTACAGTGTGAGATCTTTTATGTCTGATTCTTTCAGTACAGTAAGTTAAGGTCCAGTTAAAGACTTGATAAAATTTATGATACACATCTTTATGTGAGGACGAGTCTGTGTGTCACAACCTGTTTTAATTTAGTGATAATCTCCACTAAATTAACACTTATGTTATAACGACTACATTATTTGCCATAAGGTATTGAGAGACTGTGTCATAGCAGCGGTTTTCCCCAACACGATCGCTATCCTAACATTTGTGAGTGTTGTGAATCATTCAGACATAAAGTGGTTGTGTTTGTCGTTTTCCATCTGGCAGGACGTATTAAAACGAGGATCTCTTTGCCTTTGAATTGTTCGCTGAACAGGTGTTGGCTCTAAGTGGCTGCTTTTTAAATCTTTCCTTCCTAAAAGAACATTTAATTTTCTGCTTAGCACAAGATCTCGAACAGCTTCACTATGTGATCCTCATTTGAGTATTTTCTTATCGGCCTTGATGTGGAGGAAAAGTCATTAAAAGGATGCAATTTAAAGCAATCTAATTCCAGGTATTACAAACATCGATGTCTAGCAGACTTAACACTGAAGAGGGTGATTTAAGGCTGCGCTCTGTTGTTATTCCTATTTCCAGCCGCCCTCGGTGGCCTTTAATTAAAGCTTGAATGCAGGTGAGGCCTTTGCCTCGAACAGTACTTCAGGTTAATGTGTGCCAGGATGGGTCACTGGATTTCTGCCCATTTGCTGCCATCAGTGAATGCCACGAGCATTAAGTAAAAAGCACACTGAATCAATTTAGGATCACCTTTTGCTGGTCTTTGAAATAATAATGGAAGATTGGTCCAAACAGGCTTGAACAGGTTTGAATTTATTCTCGTGGCAAAAAAGAAAATAGCCTTTCGTGTTGCCTTTTTCTCTTTTTTGAGCGCTGCAGTTTCCTGAAGGTGCTTACTCTATTTGATGCAAGTCATTAAAATTTGATGTTGTGAGCTGAGAGGGATAAAAAAACAGCACAGGCTCTATAAGAATTCCTCTGACAGCATTAAACACTGAACACACGGGGTATTTTAAGCAATCATCAATCAGGGGACAGTGTTTGAGATGCAAATTCAATTTGTCCTCCCAATTTTAGACTCCTGAGCTGAAGATTACCGTCTGAGGGTAACACACAGAACTCTTGGCTGTTGTTCTGTTGCTGCAGTAGAGAAAATTGTGCTTTGTGCCACTGAAATAAGCGACATGTTTTCTGCACTGAAATGAATACTGTGAATACTGCCTGACAAGCCCTCAGTGTCTGCAAGGAGACTTGCTTTCAGACACCATAAGCCACAGCGCTTTCTCCAAAAAAACATTTACACAATATACACAATTTTCTCCTCTTTTAAAACTTATGAAAAGTGACTCACCAGTTGCACAGAGTCCTAATTGGTGACAAAATGTTTTTTACACTGAAAACTGCCATCTGACTGCTGTGAATCCTCTCAGGCCTGTGAGGCATTTACAGGTGTCGACACAATAAAGCCGCCCCGGCTGTATGCAGCATGATGCAACCAGCCAACACAGTCCTGCAACACATACTGCCACTGTGAAGCCTGCAGTTGTCAGTTTTGTGTTGCCGCTGTGTCCTGAGGGCATTGATTCAACTATTTGGTCATTTAAAGGCTGCAGTTTGTGGTCTTCTGAATTCCATTATAACCCTAAGTGAGCCTAACATTTAGGGCGGGCGAGCACAGTTTAATAACAGTAAAAGCCGATAAAAGCCGCGGCCATACAACTGAATCAACACCGCTCCCTTCACAAAGGTAATGTTCTTCACATAGCTCGTCTTGTATTTTACATTTTCTATCCTGTCCACTCCCTAAATTTCCATCTCCTTTTTATCCTTGCTTGATGCACAGACTACAATTGTGTCGGTGTTCTAAGGAGACTGTGGAGGTACATACATGAAGCGTTCAGTATTTGTGTTTTTAAGAAACTGAACGTGTGAATGAAGCTGCAGACTTTGTGTTGCCATCACACTGCACTCCCTGCAGCGTACGACAGACTGAGAAACAGACTGTGAGGAGGTGAGATGGTAGCAAGTAAAAGCAGTGAAGCCACAATATAAAAAAAACACTAGAGCGAGCACTCAAAATATTTCCTGAGGAAAAAAACGACAAAAGTGTTATCAGTTAACTGTCCACACAAATCAAGTAAAAGTACTTGGTGATGCAGGAAAATGGGCCCTGTGTATCATCCCAACATCTTCTCATTTCCAGCTCGGCAAATACAGCAGCGAAGCAATGATAGATATGCAACGTTCAGTTAGACTTTCAAAGTTCAGCTTGCTGAAAAACATTTCAAATATTATAACATAAAATGCAACCTGGTTAGGTCAAGGTTCAACAACTACCTGGTTAGGTTTAGACACAAAAACTACTTAGTTAGGTTTAGGCTCCAAATCTACCTGGTTAGGTTAAGGATCTAAAACTACTTGGTTAGGTTTAGGCCCCAAAACTACTTTCTTCGGTCAGCTTAACAGTGAGCAAGTTTTAGCAGTTCTGGAGATATTTCTCTGTACATGCGTCAGGACGTAATTGACCCCTTAAAATCTGAAAATTGTTTCAAGGTTTCTCAGTTTCTACATTCAGATTATAAAGATATCTGTTACTGGGTGTATGATTGAATACTTGTTTGTCATATATTATTATTAGTTTAAACGTAACAAACAAACAGTCTCCAATAAATATGGCAGTTCTAACAGCTACTTCTCCAAATGTGCATCCATCTGTCAGCTTTAAATATACATTCTGGATTCCTTTATCTTATCTGGTGCAGGATCTGCTCAGTGCTGCGAGGTCGTGTCAGAGATATCCAGTGAGATCTCGGGGTAGATCATTACAGAGTTCAGTAACAAAACAAAAAACAAAAAACAAACAAGCAGTTATATAACTCAATGTTTTGTTTTTTCCAGATGATATCGCACAATTTCCCCTCATCTGTTTTCCAAAAGTGGCCTAAATAGGTCTTAATTAGCACATCCATGACTGAGTGGCACTGTGGCAGAGCAGACTCAGTTCATTAGTCCCGTGAATATCAAGTCGTCCTTGCACTTTCATTTGTTTTCATTCTAACAACGTATATACTGTGTCTTCACCGTCTATGACACATTTCTTCTCCGATATAGAACCCATCTTTTGTTCCTTCTACACGAAGCTACAGAGCGAAACTTGTGCGTATTTGTATGCTAATTGGTGATTTCTCTGTGCGGCATATATTGCGCTGTTAGCTGCCTTCCAGAGACTGTTATCATGGGAAAGGTGATTTCAGTATAGAGAAATAATTGGTATGGATCTAAACAACACCTCCTCACCGTCTGGTTTCCATGATTGAAAGCACTTGTGCTCCGACAACAGCTACTTGAATTTTCAAAAACATACAATATTAATGTTGTAAAAGGGCAAGCTGGATTAGATTTTTCCTTGAAAAGATGATTATGCATGCGCAACACATAAAAGCACAACGGGGAGAATTCTTACCCTGTTTCTGGCTGCAAGTTGTTCTTCTTGATGAGAAAGTTATTCATGGCTAAACTACATATGAACTGAGCAATTTCAATAATTAAAAACACCACCTGTCGGGGGAAACTTTGAGCAAATTCCCCAGTAGCTGGCCAGATTAAAGTTTAACTTTCTCCCCTGGACCACATGGAGCAAGGCAGCGCCTCCATATGTCGGGCCAGTAGGTCAGAGGAGTCACTATTCCAGGTGGAGCAGAGCAGCTGTGACCTAGAGCTAGACTCGCCGTCTGGTGAGGCCCGTAATGAATGAAGACGGTGATGAATAGCGAAGGTAAAAGGCTCAAGGCTTTCTGGAGGTGACCAGGAGGAAACTCAGAAAACGGTCGCCCTTTTCTTTATTTCCATGTCAGACACGAGCTCAGACTGTGCAAGGCCTCGGCCCGGGGAGATTTATTGACATCGCTAAAGCTTTGAGATTTAAAACGTAGAAAGGTGGATTACAGGGGCTAATCATGATCATGCTCCTGTTTTCAGAGGGAACATTTCCAGGCTAAAAGTTAAATCATGAGCTTGTTTCGGTGCTTTTATTTGTAAAATTGTCGGATAGATAAGAGGATGAATCCAAGGTGGCAACAAATGACTAACTTAGACAGAACAGACAGGAGAATAATTCTGGATTCGAGAGCAGAACTCTGGTCCATCATGTCACGATGAAGACGTGAACCATTTGGGATGTCACTGGAAATTAATTCATCACACGACAAGGCCTCTGCGGATGTATTTATGACAATGACAATGACTTCCTCATTGAGGGTCAAGTATTCCAAACATGAGTTATGAGGAACCTTGATAATAGACAATGAAGTCTGCACTGTAAAAATGCCACCTTAAATTATTTGGCATAAATAAGTACCACCGGTGGGTCCGACCCACAGACCCGGTGCTTTATGGTTGTGGAATGCAGGTTGACGTTATCTTTCTATCAGACTCTTCTTCCCTATTAAACTGTGTTAATGCTAAATGAACTCTTCATCCACTCAATGTAAAGAGGAACCTCCAGATTCAAGTCGGTTGAATTTCAGAATTTTTAATTGAGACTAAATTCAATTTATATTGTATCTTAGAATTAACTACATAGAAGCTACATGCTGGAGGCTTCGCTCATAAATGAAATTGACTGAAACAAAGTATTTTGATTACATGTACATTTTTCGTCCAATTATTTTACATTAAATACATTTTTTCAAACACACTGAGTCAGTGTGTGTAAATTAAAGCAGACCCATTATTTTTTATTCCCCTCCCCTTCAGTGTTTAATAAAGGTTCTTCTGCATGTGAGTTACAGATCTTGACAGGTAAAAAGGTCAAAGTCCTAAAGAAGCTTCTCTCTCCCACAGAAAACACTGCTCCTGAAACGCCTCGTCAGTCGTCTGCCTTTCCATTTCGTGACGTGGTGACATCATTCTATGTCACCACGTCACATATTAGCATAATTTATAGCAAGTGGCTATTTTGGATTGTATTTAATTAATTTAGCACAGCTGCTATATTGTTTTTAGCCGTGCTGGGCTGGGAGTGTAAGAGTTGACCGATCAGAGCAGGCCGGGTATTCTGGGGGGAGGATTTAAAGAGACAGGAGCTAAAACAGAGCGTCTCAACTTGATAGACGTTGCATTAAAGACGACCCTTTACATCAGCAGAGTTAGATGGAAAATGTACATGTAACTGTGCGTCTGTGTCGACTTATCGTTCTCAGTTCAAATGCTGCGATCAGATGTTATGACATCACCCTCTGTTCTCTCTCTTGCTCTGTAATTAATTTGAGCCATACGAGTCGTATCTGTCAGTTCATACGGTCTCATTCACAGAGCTGGAAAGTCATTTTTTCCAACATCCGTGTGTTCATGAGCGTTTAGTCATCATGTGGAAACAAAATGGACGCTACAAAGTAGATTTGGTTCCAAACTGATTCTTATGAGCTGCACTGGTACATTCACTCAACCCACTATAATAGAGATTTACCTGAATTTTTACCACTTGTTAATGCTTATAAATAACTCTTCTGTCTGATGCAGGTCCGTTTCACAGTCTGTCAGACTTGTTTCATGGTTTCAGATTGAATATCTTCCGTTTGTTTGGGGCTGATTTTCAGAGTCCCTCTGGACTGATTGCAGGAGATTCAGATCACCTGTGTGCAGGTGAAGACAGACTGACTCCTGATTGAGGAGTGGAGGCAGCTTGGGGAGTTTCCCTCTCAGCCAATCAGGGTGTGACGACGCCCTTTCCTGAAGGCTTAAAAGAGGTGAGGAATGACACACACAGGTGGCTCTGAATCTCATTCTGAATCTGTCCCTGACTCACTGAGAACCTTGTCCCACTAGACTGCCAGTCAGAAACTCTGCTCTGTTGGGGCCCTGTTGTGTTTTCTTGGCTGCTCCACGTCAGTTCAGTGAGGAAACTGTGTTCAGTCTTGAACCTCTTGAAACCCAAAGCCCCTTACACAGCTTCAGTTTGACACTTTATTTCACTGGGACTTGTAGGTACATATTTCAGTTTGATTAGATGCATCTGTTTATTGGTTGACATTGGGGCATCTCCTCTAGATTAAACTGTTTTGTTCTGGTCTGTAAGCATTTTACTGCCAGTAGCACCACATCGGACATTTTCCTCGGGAACACATTTTTCTGCAGTTAAACCGACTATGATGTTTATCTAAATATGTCTGATAGCAGCAGCGCTCCGACGTGACGCTCTATAAAAACACAATGTTGAGATTTCTCAGCTTGTCCGGTTCATTCATGTGATGTTGCTGGATGATGATGATTTTTAGGTATGCTGTTGACTCCGGTTTCAACATACTTCCATTGTTTGAGCGTCCCTCTTCTGTCTCGTGTTGATATGGGAAATCCTGCAATTGTAATCTGAGAGCAGAACGTGGACCGTCCTGAGTCACAAAGTCTCCTCGAGTCATGAAGCGCATTCTTTGCACCGAAGTCATAAAAGACCCTCGTTAGCGAAAGTAAAGTCTGTGGTAGTGCAGGCTTCAGAACAAGGCTTTCATGAGCAAAACATATTCTCCCATTTATGATGAAAAGACTCTCTAAGTGTCTGTTTGTTGCCTCACAAACATCTGCATCTGATGTCACTCTGGAAATGTCTTTTGATGTGCGTTCATTTATAGTCAGACTGCAATTAAAATTCTTTTTTTTTTTGTGGAGAAAATAAGCATATACAGTTTATTCTTGAATGGTTTGACTTTGGCTGTTATTTGTTCCAAATTGTACAAGAGGAATAGCTCAGATTCAAAGCAGCTACAAGGAACTGTTATTGGTTTTTTGATCCTCTTGACCTCTTGATCTGAATGCTGAGTGCATTTGTGAAAAACAGGCTATTTTTAACACAATTTCTCTATCTCTCTTTCTCTGTATGCTGCTTAGATGCGTATCTATTCATGGCTATGTAAATGTGATGGCCATAATGTGACGATGGCGACACAAAGCAAACTTTGTTTTTGGTGTCGTCCACAGACTTCGCCTACAATTATTGACCCAATCAAAAATAATATACAGGAACAGACAATTAAAATTTCAACTGAGAATGTTTCATGACCAATTTTTAAAAACTCCCCAGCCACAAACTGATGTTTGTTTTGGGCATTAGAGCGTGAAAACCTGTTCTAGTAGTGACACACCTTAAATTTTAAATGTGTATAAATAATAAAAAAGGCTAGAAACTTTCTGAGATGACGCATTTTGCTCATCCAATTCCCACGTTCACTCTCCTGTTGGTGAATCCTGCACCATGCGCTGTATAATTTTAATTGCACTGCAGAAGGAGTGTAATTCCTGTATGTTAATTAAAAATTAGCTTTGTTCATTCACAGTAATGTACTTTTTTTCTTGCTCATGGAGTTTGCACTAGTTTTCTAATGAGCCCCAAACTCCGTACATGGTTTTGTGTGTGTGTGTGTGTGTGTTCGTGTGTGTGTGTGTGTGTGTGTGTGTGTGTGTGTGTGTGTGATAAGTGTTTTTTATCACAGATGATCCGTGTGCGTGAGAGGCAAACAGGAAATGCACTGCTGTACTCTCCAACTGCCTATTAACAACATCAAACTCCACATTTTTTTTTTTTTTTTTTGACTTCTTGAAAATTCGAGTGCTTGTCTCATCATCTTGAACTCCCGTTTCCAGTTTCATGTCTTCCCTGCTGAACCTGCTCCACTTCCTCTTAGAATATTCTCGCGGTCCCAAACAAACATTCGGTCTAAATTTGGAGCTCGTTAGAGTCTCACACATCCGCTGAGAGCGCGGAAAAAGTGAGAGATTATGAATTGATTTCTCCATATCTGGACCATAAAAGCCGAGTGCATTAGCATTAGAGAAGATGAACGTCGCATTTGAAAATCAGCAGAGGGGTAAGAGCGGTGTTGAATTAAACAGACATGTTTAACAAGCTGTTAACAACTCCCCCTGTCCTGCTCGCTCGCTTTTTTTTTTTTTTTTTTTCCCCCTCCTCCTTTCTGCTGTGAGTAGAAGAGATGAAGACCAGTCGCCGACCCAAACGGCAGAGAGATCCCACGAGAACATGGCGAGGAGGAAAAAAACGGGCCGCTGTGGAGAGGTGGTGACAGTTCACACAGCCGGGCTGAGAGGAGTCGGCCCGAGACAAAAAGCAGAAGCCCTTTTTGTCTCACAGCTGGGGAAAGTGTGGCCCAGAGCTGTTTAAATGTTATGGCGGCTAGGAATGGTTCTTATGAGCCCCGGGTCCGGAGTGCACATTACATGTTAATGACTTGGAACACAGACAGCAGAGCAGCGGCTCAAACTGCCAATTAAGCATATGCTGCAGACGCCACTGGTGTTCAGACACAACCATCTGATAGCGCTCAAGCTTGGCCTGCAGATCTGAATCTCTCCATGGGACGTGGAGGCTCTCCAATGGTGACTCATTTAGCCACAGCCATCCCTGAAAACCACCGAGGAACATAAGCAGCTGCTGATTGGTTATCAGTCATTCAGCTCCGTCCTCGGCCAACGCTTTATTCTCGTGCTGGGGTTCACCACTGTCTCTTTGCGTTCAGCGTGGCGCTCTGCGATGATGTTTGCCTGCGAACAAGTAAACAGACTTTACTCCGACGATTTAGCAACTCAATCATTCTGTTAAAGTGCCGAGCAGCTGAGGAATGGCCTGTTATTAAAGTGACATTTAGTTGGTAAAGTGTTATGACTTAAGTGGAAGGAATTCCATAGTTATTGAAATGCCATCGTTTTTACTGTAATGTTTACACAGTGCCTCCGAGTCCTTCATGTTTTATTGTTTTGCAGCGGGGGAGGGGAGGGGGGGCACATTTGTATAATGAGTGAAAATGTTGGCTGGTTCTCGGCAATAATAAACTGTACATTAAGATTTACACTGTTTATCCAGTGCAACAGATGAACGACAATAAAACAACTTTTAAATAATCCAATAAATAGTTGCTCTTTGTAAACTGGCGAAAGACAACTTTTTGCTTCGACTAATCATTCTTAAGGAAACACTGACTGCACCTCGTGATGGCTTTATAAAAATGATTCACATGTAAATTGGTTCTCTAGAAGACTTTCTTTCAGGGCTGGATGTTTCCCAGCTAAACAAAGGACGCTGATGAAGAGGGAGAGTGATAGAACGGACGGGCATTCACTCAACGGCGACTGCTGCAGTGTTGTTGTCCAAGGACGTTACTTTAAAACCTGGACACAGTGTCGGAGACGGAGCCTCGTTCCTTCCTATGAAAGCTGCTCAGTGCTGCATGAAGCCAAAAAAGCTTAACTTTTAAAAAAGCGCTAAAATGACGCAGATCTTCCATGTTGTGGAGCTCACAGAGAACTCGTGGTTTAGCGCCTGGCTAACATGAGCACGGATCAAAAAATGTAATCCTGCAGCTCTTCTAGAATTTGTTTATTTTACCGGAGTGAAACAATTATTATTTTGCAGGAGTTGTGATGCTAGAAAAAAATATGAGGGAAAAAATGTATTTTTGGAAGTAGACTTCAAAGCCCGATGCTCTTCCTTGGGGCTCGGTGTCGTGTCAAAGTCTGTTCCCCCGCTGATATGTTTCCCCCTTAATACTTGGACTTGAGACAGTTCAAAAACCAGCCTTCTCTATACTGGATCAGTAAGTAACACAATCTGACAAGACAACAGGACACGACAAATTGATGCACAACAACATCAGAGCTGCCAAAATAAAAATAATTCTAACATACCGGACCAGCCGCTGACACAATACATGCACATGTAAGAAAGAAGAATACGTTTATTATTTTAGGTCAAGTTCAGGTTGTATTTTGCTTTGGACTGTAGCGAGGCTGCTACGAGGCAATACTTGTTGCTATCGTGTGTGTGTGTGTGTGTGTTTGACCTTCAAACCAGAAATGTTAAGTGTCACTTCATACAGCAGCTCTGGTCCAGTGGCTCTTGGCCTTTTTAACTGGTTGGTGTGTTCAGTAATCCATCCATGATACTAATTAGCTACTACCAAGCTGGGCTCCAGGGGTCCAATCGGCTTCAAGAGGGAGGCTCAGGCCACGCCGGGCCGACCCCTCCAGCCCCGCTTCTGTGCCCAGTTTTGAGTGCGAGGAATAAATCTCCACAAATTGATCTAAATTTAAGGCCGAGGATAAAACACAAAGCACAAAACGATTGATTGCATAATTCATCCTCTTCTGGTCAATATTTAGTCGAGACACCTTTTGGCAGCAGCTGCAGACTTGGTTCTGTGTGGACGGGTCCATCTCAGTTTACATGTCTGGGCACCTCACCATGTCTGAATTCCAGCCACAGATTCTGGATCTGATTGAGGTCTGACTTGGCTACTTCAGGACAATTACTTACTGTGTGGATATGTCTTTTTTTTTCATTCCTTCTCAGAGGTGCTTTTGAACACTCGCAGCGATGATTTCTCTGAATGTTTGTTCCAGTCAACTGATCTTTTCTTACAAAAGTTGTCCATCGCCTCCTGCTGAGATGTTTCCCCACAGCATGATGCTGCCACTTTTACTTTGTGGTGGAGTCGGTGCTTTTGCTGGCCCGATTTCCTGAGAAAGTACGGGTTCCTGTAGACGAAGAGCTCGTAGGCACAGTGCAGACGTCACCAAGTTCAGGAAATAGATTATAACGTAGTTATCTCGGTAACCAAATATTGTTTTTGGCCTCTAACTTGAGATAAACTGTAGGTATTGATTCAAATTAAATTGAGTTCATTTTAAATCAAATTAAAGGTGCAATGGAGGAGGTGATACACGACAAATTAAAGATGCATAAGAGAACACAGAAAGCAGCACAGCGAGAGGAGAGAGCGTGAGCAGCCGTGGAGGTGGAGATGACATGAACGTGTATCAAAAATAATAAGACTATTTTACCAAAACAAAGACGCGCTTATATTCAGCCTGTAGTGATTTCAGAGTTCACCGCCGGTCATGTTCAAATTAGTGTTTTCATGAACAAACCAAAACATCCGCCCACTACTCATTTGTGTTACAGCAATCAGATAGTGCTTGTTAATAAACACATAATTGCTTGTTTTCTGTGTGTTATCAACAGTTTATGAGCTTGTATCTGTTGCATGTGGGCGGCTGCAGCCCAGGAGGTCAGGCGGTCATCCAGTAATCAGAAGGTCGTGATTCGCTCTCCGGCCCCTGCAGTCTGCCGAAGACTGTCCAGTCTGTGTGTGTGTGTGTGTGTGTGTGTGTGTGTGTGAGACTTGTGTTGCTCTGTATAAATTCAGTTAATTTACCATTTCCACTACGATCTTCCTCGCTGCTCCTGTGCTGCGTTCACGTGTCCTTTTTATAAAGGGCAGAGTATTCTCGCCGCAAAACTGACCGCTGCAAATGGCGTGACCTCCAGTAAATCCAGCAGCATGCATAATTAACCTCCGCTGACACGTGTCCTCTCATTATTTTTCGCTTCCTTAAATGCATATTTGCGATAAGGGAGGAGGTGCACCCTGCAGACACTCACGCAAGCGACACACAAACTGAGACTCCAGCCAGCTTGATGAATGCTGCAAGTGTTCTGGGCCAGAAGGCATCACATGCGTCTGAAAACAGGCGTGAAAGCTTCAGTAACTCTGACCCCCATGTGCTCATATCAGATCTCTCTCTGGTCCATAAAATAATCATGCAAGTTTTATTCAGCAGTGCTCGTCTTGTCTTGTCTCTTTGCCTGCAACTGTTTCTCTCACATTTCACCGTGAGGCTGTTAAAGACGCCGCAGACCTTCCCCACTGACGCCCTTCTCAAACAGACACATCATCTGCGACGACTGCCACCTCCAGGTAGATTTACAGCCGCACTCTATTATTACACGTTCTCTGATTGACCTTTTCTGTCCTCTGAGAGATAATCACCGTCTTGGGATATTTAACTTGCACATCCTGGTAACCGTGTTGTGGATTCATCTGGAATTCTTCCCGTCATTGTGATGTGGTTTTAATGGAGAAAGCCCTGCCAGTAAAACTCACTGTCCAATTATTGGACCTTTTTTCTAGATAGTATGTGTGTATTTAACCATAAAAAAAAGTATATTGCAAAACACTTATGCAGCCCATTACTTTGATTTTCATATTGGTGCTTAAAAGTTATAATCCTTAAAGGGCCACTCCAACAATTTTACACATGCAGGTCAGTTAATGTCCTCTGTGGCTCTGGAAGGAGCTTTGTAGAGTCTGAAAAGAAAATTAAGAATATGGACTATGTGCACGCATGCAGGTATTTCATTTGAATCCAGTGTTGGATGACAGACCCCGCCACAAACGATGACAACAACTATAACTTAATATGTATCTAACTATCAAGCAAGGAATGTCTGTCTGTTATTCACATATCAGAACAGTACATCTGATCTACTTCACACTTGGCAGGGTTGTCAGGGAGGAGGTGTTGAATTAAATACAATTTGTACATGTGACATGTTCAGTATTTCGTATATCTCATGGGGAAGCAGACATAAACAAAACAGAAGTGAGCGCGGTGCAACAACTTGCCGTAGTAATGCGTCGCCGAAGCTTAACGAGCCTGGACAACGCAGGTTTTCTACTCTTCAGCAAGAACTGGAGGTGATATGTTAATTTCCTGTATGCTAGCTTACCTCAAGGTTAACCGTTGTGTTGCAGCACCGTCGGCTGCTTCTGGATGCTTCTTTCATTGGTTGTTCAGCTCAGAACATACTGTAAATATCAAACATGTTTGATGTTATTGAGGCGGCCCTGATGAGTCTCCGAGCACATCAGGAGGCTTAAGACTGAATCTGTAAACCACTCACATTACCAGATAATCTGTGCCCAACAGCACAACTTCATTTTACTTTTAAATTGCGAGGATTAAAACTAGGGATGAGTGAGCACACACTATCTGTCTCTGTTCATCCAACAAAATCATTATTATCTGTTTATTATTATTATCATCCAAACTCAAAACGGGCTGGGCTTAACCCGAGGTAGCTATGGGCTGATCAGAAGTTGCTATATTTCAAAATGTATTCAACAACTAATTGCAGAACAGCTTTATAACTGAGCTTCAGATCAATGTTTTTGATAACAGGAGAACTACTTTCAGAAGTGTTTTTCAGAAACTTGAATGAATGAACATCAGTCAGCTGCAGAATGAGGACGTTCCTTCATCGTGAGTACAGATATCTGCACGTTGTACTCGGATGATACTCGTATTATGTTTACCTTGTTTCAGTCGAGTGGTCTTTTAACCTGATATAACAACCTAAAGTTTTTTGTTTTTGCTGAGACATTAAGCGTTCATTAAAATAAATAAAACTCCTACATGCGTCCAGATGCCTCAGGAACTCCCTCATTTGCTGTTTCGGATGACGGTGTCGGAGAGCGCTGTCAGGCACGTCGCTCTCACAAAGGTGTTTAATTGGGCCGAGCTCTGTGCGACTGTAATGGCCACAGCATGTGATTCTCATCATTTTATTCTCATTAAACCACTCACTGACCCTTTGTGCCCCTGCGTGGAAGCATCTGCATTCATTAAACATAGTCAGTGACGTGATATATCTCATCTGGCTGAGACTGTAATCAAAAGACTGTCTGCTCATCTGAGACAAACACACTGAATCTCAGTGAGGGAGGCGAGCAGGCAGCGGTGCCGTTCTCTCAGGCTGCCTGGGATCTTTGTCGTACAAGACACAGGACCAGGACCTCATATTGTGCTATTGTTGAAAGTTCATTTTCTCCCTGATGTGCAAGCAGCAAAATCAACAGTGACAATTCAATTTTCCACGTTCTTCGACTGTTCAGCCACTCCTGAACCTAAACCACACACATCTGCTGATAAGCGTCTCCACACACCGAGGAAAGTTGGTGCCAAAAGCAGTTTGCACAGCATCTCTTTGACCTTGGCATGATTGCCTGTGAGGCACTTTAATTTAATCAGCTTCCCCAAGCTTGAAGCTGTGCTCATTGTTAAGGAGAGCAGGACCAGCGAGTGCTATCCACACATGTACACACACACATGCACACGCGTACACACACACACACAGGCACATGAAGGCATACTCCTCCTCGTGCCGAGGCAAGGTTAGCGACAGACCAAAGCTCCGGGGACCGAGGGCCTCACATCCACACAAAGGCCAGCAGACAGAGGAGTTTGCCAGGCATCTCCATCAAACAGGCCCGTCTCTAATTATGTCATCAATCAGGGACGGGATGACGGGCAGGTACTCAATTAATGGCCATTGGAATGCAGCGCAGGGTCCTTGGGCACCGTGCCATCTCTGTCATCTTAGGCAGGCAACAGGACCTACACATCAATGCACTTGGAAAATGCACGACGGCCGGGGATAGGACAAACACACGCAGCCATTGTACGAGAGCCGGAGAATGTTCAGGCCGCATTCCAGCTGCACCGCTGCTGAATTAATCTTCTGCCTCTGAGAGAATTTGTAAATGCATGTCGTGACGATCATTATGCCGTATTTGCTAGTTAGTGCTCTTCTTTTGTTGTCCTGTTTTTAACCTCCGCCAAGGACGTTGTGTTTTCCACTCGAGTCCATTTATTTGTTGGTTCGTCAGCAGAATTACGCAAAATCCACGCAACAGATTTTCTTTTCTCTCACTTTCTTTGACATTGTGAGATACAGTCTTGATGGAGATCAGGTGTATTGAGGTGATTTGGTTTCTGTGAGTGAGTTCGATAAGATGCAGATCCTAGAAGTGGTGATTTTAAATGACGTTATGGGTGGTTTTAAAGTTTAAAGTCATACAGACTTATCCTGTTCGATGTTGAATTAAGCTTGATTGAATTAAAGGGGACTGTTGGGCCTTGGCAGGTCTTCAACCTATTGATGTATCTGCTGGTCCATCTGTTCCTCAGACTCGGCTGGATGAAGAGATGGCATTTAAATAAAAGAGGTCACTCATACATTCGGGGCTTTGTTTTGGCAATCGCACATAATCTGCATTAGACTGATGTGAGTGCTGCTTTTGCAGTTTTAATAATACCTGTCCCTGTTTGCATCCCTCACTCTACTAGCATGCACACAAAGACGCTTTAGAGTTATTGAGACAACTGGATGCCGTTTTCCCAGATGCCCATTTGTTTCAGACCAAAGGTTGACGGCATGATAAGAAAAATAAGTGAATGATACAAATATCTGAGTGCTTTTCAAATTCTAGCAGCCAGATTGGCTAAAATTCAGATTCTTGTTTGGGGTTGATGCAATGTTAATAAATATCTACTCGTAATCATACAGCAGTTTCTTTTTTTAAATTACTGTGTATGAGAAAATGAGGTCAGCATTTTTCTTTTAACCTGTGTTTCCAAAAACTCTCTTTTCAGCCTGCAGACACACGAGCTCACACATTCCAAATGCAGAGGGTGGAAATGTGAATGTGTCGTCTGTGCACGACACGATATTTCACTGACTTGACAGTTGGCAGCCAATAAATATGGATGTAAACAATGTACGTTTCGACAACTCAAAAGAATTATCTCTGTGCTCTTTTTGACGCAGGGAATAAATTCAACTCAATGCATTTTGATGAGTGTAAACAACTGTGTACAAGAAGGCCCAGGAGGCATCCTAATTGTTCAGCTGCAGGCCCGGGGGAATAAGGGAACACGTGGAACGGTGGCACATAATAAGTTTACATAAAACGGTGACTATATTCCATTAAAGATGCAGAAAATAGACGTCATCACATTACCTATTCGCTTTGCTAAAAATGGGGATTATTACCAGGATTGAACATTTTTAACACGGCTGCCAACTCTCACGTTTTGACCGCGAGCCTCGACCAGTCAACACTTATCACACGCTCCCAGAGCCGCACGTCCAGAAACAAATTTATAACTGACGACGGCTCAAAAGGAGGAAACTGACAGCTCACAGACAGACGAGAGTCGGCATCTCTCCTCTGCACCAAGGTGCAGGCGGGAGAGACATTTGGTTACCGTGGTTACAGAGACAGAGACTCTTAAGATCCCCAACAACAGGTTATTAAGATAGTATGTCTATGCAAAACCATCAGTGAATAAAATCCACAAATACCCTGCTAAAGTATCTGGTATGTAAATAAAACTTCTGTCTATCTATGATGCGTGGCGGTTTGCAGGTATGCTTGATCAACCAAACTTATTTATCGTCAGCCATGATTATTGTCTTGACACGATTATTATCACCTCGACCTCTGGGATGGATACTGAATCTCCCTCCAAACCAAATTGAAAAGTTGGCAGCTCTAATTAAAATATGTATATTGGACAATATATCACCGTGCAGATGCACACGTTACTACAACAACGGATGATGTTGCTGGCTACATTTTCTAACAGGTAATTAGCAGTCGTTAGTCATATTGGAATAGTTATTAAAGTCACCCTCTCAGCTCTCTTGAGCTGCAAATGTCAGTGAATCACAGCTGGTGCAATGTGATTCACATGATTTCTATAAAGTTTCAAGATACATATTTATATTGACCGCCTTATTCAATTAAAACTTTGATGACAGACTGGTTTATCTTTATTTTTATTATGTTTGTTTTTTTTAAAATAACACGGGTAAACCTGTGAACCAACAGGCTTTAATACTTTAGCATTCATGTGCTTGCACTGGAGGATGTGAAGCCATTACACGCTGTAACAGTTCCTTAAACCAATCACCGAATGAGATTCATCATTTCATTCACATTTGGAAGATAATATTGAACCTTACATGTAATCATTGCATTTAATCACGGATACGGACACATATGGAATGCACATAATTTGTTTACTGAGACACGGAGGCCCGTCATCAGTTTTTTTTGTTTTTTTTTCCATCAGAGCCATCACAGTGAGCTCGAAATGGACTTTGATCAGTGATTTGGTTACAAAATGAATCGCACTGGAATTAATGATGTTCGATTACTGTGCTAGCCCACTTGTGAGATGCTAACTGCACTCATTAGCCCCTGAACTGGGCAGGCGTGAAATGGGCGCCCACAGTGTGTCAATGCTAGCCTCTGCCTCAATGTGCACCGCACAGCATTATCAGCTGCTGTTTAGACAGAGGCAGCTGATAAATAGGAGGGCAGAAATGCACTCAAACTGATTCATTTGATTAGTATTGGATGTGGGTTTTTTTTTCTTTCCTGGTGGAGGCTACCTGTGCTTTTCTGTGAGGGGGTTGAGTGTGTGTGTGTGTTGGCTGACAGATGTTCTTTCAGTCAAACCATGAAAATACCTCCCCAACAGGAGAATTAAGGTGAAGCCGATACACATGCCCACACCAACAGATTCTTTATACCAGCTGGATCAATAGTTTCTCCTGCGGAGGACAGATCCTAGCAGCAACAACAGGGCGAGACATTCCTTTATTTTTTTTTTCGCCTCTGCAGCTTTAAATCATTGCAGCAGTGGGATTAAAATGAATTTTCACACAATTTTTTTCATCACACTCGACATTTCTTCTGTGAAACTTCTCGCATGGCACAAAAACACAACATTAAGAGCGGCAGACTTATCACTCTGACCTCTTTTAAGTCATTTTCTAAAACAACAGGTCATTTGATTTTTTGGGGGGTAAATGGTGAAGGTAGCTCCACACCCACCGGGACGGCACAAAATCTTACAGAGTCTCACCAGCGGCTAGCTGCCTGTAGCTGCAGTCGACTGGGACTCAGTCAACCTCTGAGACGGACAGATTGCAGGTTTTAAGATGGGTGATACAGTACAGAGGTGATTTACAGAGCTGATTGCAGAAAACCAAACAAAGAGATTTTGTGAGTGTCATTGCGTCTGTACTCGATGAATGAAGTGTGTTTTGCCATGAGTGAACAAGTCAAAGCTTGTCTCATCCTATGGCTAGTTAGCATGCTAACTTCAGTACAGAAACACTGTCTGCAAACAAATATCAACACTGTTAATAATATTGATTCTGTTTGCAGATTTTAGTGGTTGTCAAAAGCAATGTTAGTAATTGTATAATGTCTTTTTTAGATGCTTCCTGCTGAACATTACCGCTGTAGGTACTTAGCCAGAAATGCTAACATTTGCACCAGCATCCAGCCCATGTGATGTATTGTTCAGCTGCTTCAAAATGTGGAGCAATCCAAAGATTGACAGGCCTGATGGACCCAGTAGTTAAGCTATAACTGCTGTGTAGGAGAGGGTTTTGCAAATAGTCAGTCAATGTTACATAGAATTAATTCTTAGCTTTCAAAAGCATTTCAGTACAATAAAAATCTTACGTCACTCCTGGGAGCAGTCTTATGTGATTTTCTGCAAATTACAGAGGCCATTTCCAGGTATTGTAGGTGCATGTTTGTGTCCCGTATTATACATTTAATTCAAGCATGGAAGTAAATGGCAGCTAAGAGCAACAATGCGCATTTGTGCACAAGAAATCAGAAAACCTTTTATCCTCAGCCCTCTCAAAATCCTTTCGACAGATAATAACATACTTCAGTCTCAAGTGTTTAACAAGTGGCAGCCTCATTCTTTCAGCTTCTCCTTTCCTATAACTAGAATGTAAGGAACTATTAAGAAAAAAATAGAAGAAAAGGTATTCCAGTGAAAAACTGAAGTAATGCAGAGAGGTGTTTTACACATCTGAGGGTGTAAAACGAACGTTCAACCCTCGGCTGCTTTGCTCCCAGGGCTTTTCACTCATCCTTTAATATATCTGTGCTACCGCAAAACTCATATGATCATCTTCATTTATTTCCCCCTTCTCAGCCCGTGTCAGTCAACATATCGTAGCCTTAGACTGCTTCCACTGCAGAGGACGGCATGTCGAGGGGTTGACTTAACCTTTAATTACAGCCTTATAGTACAAAGTGCTGAAAGGCAGCCATTCATGGGCTTAATATCTTATGCATTAAAGGGATAGTGGGGTATTCAGACACACGCTAACGGGGGCATCATCAGAGACTGAAATGAAAATGACCTGATTGTTTCTACTTACAGTCTGGCCTGCAGCACTTTTATATATTCAAAACATAGTGATGAACGTGCTCCAGAGCTCCAGAGCCGAAGTCCCCCTGATAACATCCCGGTGCTCCGTCGCCTGACTTGTCCAGCGCAGGTTGAATTTAAGGGTTCAGAGGTCCGCTCCTACCAGTATGATTGATCACCTGCATCCTTGCTGAACTAGCACAAACTATTGATGTGCTGCATCGACTGGTATTGACCCAAGCATCTTCCTTCAAGCATACGAGACCTTATAGAAAATCGTGATGTTTGGTTAGATTCTGTAGTGTAATTTTAGTTTCTTAATCATCAAAGAAAACAAGAAGATATTAATTGCCTTAGTGATTAATTTTAGAATTCCAACAAGAACAAGAGGTATTTTTGTAGAGACAGCTGATGGGGGTAGGTTGGATGTAGTTATCTGTATTTTGTTGGAACTATCCAAGCGTACTTTTGCCAGATTCTACCTTCGTTACCCTTTTTCTCTGTAGTTATTCCCTTGCATGATTGTTAAGTCCCACCTGTTTGTACATAAAGCTCCCGTTTGGTAGAATAGTAATACTGATGCTTTGGGAGTGAATCCAAAAGCACCAATTTGATGGGAAAGGTTCGGATCATAACTTTGGGATGATTCATTAGTGCTTTATCGAACTAATTTTTACCCAAAAAGGCTAATTATAGTGAAACATGCTTGCCAAAGAGGAAATGGTCATAATGGAAGATTCCCAAATATTATATTCAGTTAAGTATTTTTTATGTTAAATGTCAATGTTTTTAATAATTCTTGCTCTGTAATCTCTGTACACTGCAATTATGGTCCAAATGGGTGAATTACCATGACAAAAAAACTGCGGTTACAGGTCCAATTTGTAATAAAAATGGATTCTTGGGAGGTCGGGTTGGCCACTAACCCAGTGAGTCGGCATTTGACGAGTTGGGAATGAGACTCAAAAATCCAATTTCTTAAAAATTGGCCTTTTTTTTTTTTTTTTTTTTTAAGGTTAAGCAACTAAAACACTTGGTTGAGGTTAGGGGGAAAGATTGATGTGAGACATAATACACACCTCAGTCGAAGAGGCCCCTGGTAGCTGCTTGGAAAAGAGCAGGACATTCAGAAAAAATACTTAGAAAGTGATTCAACTATTCATCTGTTTCTCACGTGCCACCGACATTCAACCGATCAGATCAACCAAGCACATGACAGCAGGGAGAGCTACCAATGAAGCCAAGTGGTAAATCAAACTCGTGTCTGAATCAGTCAGGAGAAGAGCGATCATCTTTATCTTTTACATCTATAAAAGCCTTCTGTAGTGTCCTTGGCTCTGAACGCAATAGAAATAGACTCTGATACAACGCTGCTGTTGCAGCATTTAGGCTCACCTCCCGTTTTCTATACAAACTGCCACTTCTCTCGCTGGTCGTCATGTAACACTGACATCAAATGTTAATTTCGAGGTGTGGGACTTCCCTATACATAAACATTGTGGAGGTAACAAAACTCAGTATTGGTACATATCAGGCATACACATAGGCCAGCTGTATTATAACGTACAGCCACAGTACATGCAAACACGTCCTGATTCCCCACAGTCGAGCTCCTGACAATACAGCTGCAGTATGACATTTAGAAATGATGGCCTGAAGGCACGAGCTGCTCTCCAGCACATGATAATTCATCAGTTACTCTAAACAGCTGTCACTGTTAGTTATACTTTGGATCGCGGTTCCATAAGTCATATGAATGAGGCACTGAGGCCTTTAACGTGACATTTATTTATTTCTGGGATGTAATAGCCCTGAAAAGTGTAGGTGGCATGTTTATGTTATAGTCATGTTACATTGTCTGAGCTCATCTCATTTTGCTTATGAATAAAAGACATGTAATACTCGCAGTCCTGGCGCCATTCACTTGAAAATGCAAAAAGCTTCTTAATGAGGAATTTTCTATCTTCTACAAAGATCCTAAATGGCAGATAATCATGGCCAAAGCTTTCTTACCAAATTTTTGTGTCCCTCGAAGACGAATAGAGCATTATGCTTACCTCATCTGTTGCTGAATGGCAATCAGTATGTGCTCGTATATACCCATTAATGAGCAGTGTAGTGCTCTTTACTCATTGCTGCAAACTACTCAGGTTGTTTTTTGCATGGCTTACTGTAGTTCTGAATCAGTCCATCACGAATTCTGGATCTCCTGCAAAAGGAATGTTGCGGTAGAGGCTAATGAAGGCTGGGTGAAAGAGCAGAATGGCGCCAGGGAGCTCGCCTGGCCTCAACCCCTCCAGGGAATCACAAAAGACCTGCAAGTAGAAGAGATCATGGCCCTGCCAATCCCTGATACCCTTTGAAAAGGACAGACATTGTCTGGCCTGTGCTCTGATGGCTGAAAATAAGCATTCCTCTGGGCAATTTGAGCTGTTGAGGGTGCCAGGGAGGAAAAAAAGAACCTGGTGATGCAAGGTTAACTTTGGCAGATTAAGAATACTCTCACAGCTGGTTTCATTTTTGTAAAGTTTTATTCAACCTTTCTTTAAAATACAGATATGTATACACCAGTGCTGCGCAAGGTCAGAAATATAATATGAATATGTCACTACGTTTCTTGTTACTCAGTACAGCTCAGACGCCTTGTGACACCTCCAATGCTTCCAAACCCACACAACATGTTATTTTTATTTAACACATGAAACTAGTATTGGTATTTACTGACTATCAACAGCTCCCTAAATGTTGGTTTAACATGATAGCAGACAGAAGTCCAAGATTCGATGAACAAAACCAGGTGAATGTAGGCTGAACATCTGCAAATTAGCAATCCAAGTTTAACTAAGATCCTAGAATGAGTACCAAATTTTACATAGTGGCCAATTTGTTTTTTACGTGATGCAGAGGGGCCCTAAAAGACTTCCTCCATTGCGAGTGAAGCTGCTGTCAAAGTGATGGATGCAGTTTCTTTAATATTAGAACCGCTTTGCAAAGTCTTGTGTACTATTAGAATCTAATCCATTCAGTCTGATAACATTTGGGAGATCGAGAAGAGCCGCTGAATAAATCATTTCATCCACACTCAGGTTAGCCGGGGGGCTAAACCAGAAGTTGGTCTTCTTGGGCCGAGGAAGTCTCTAGTTCACAGATGGCTGATTATTTTAACAGTGTGGCAGTAAATGTCAAATATAGGAGCATGTCACAATATCTATTACTGCTGCTCAGGGGCTCTCAATTGGAAGAAAAGTAGTGTGGAATTACAGGAGCTGTTGTGTTCATTGTTGAACAAACACCACTGCTCTCTCCCGGAGGTTAAAAGGAGAGTAAACCAAAGAACATTAATTCATGGATGAAATTAGAATTTCTTTGAGTTAGATCACTGGTGAAAAGTCAACTGGATGCAGAAAGTCCAAACTGATATCGACCCTCCATCAAACTCCTGGTGTCACAGCAAACAGGTGGACCACCAGCATCTTCACTGTGATCACTAAGTACTACTGTAATGTAAAAAGTGTAATCACTAACATTTCAAGAACGTACACAAAACTCGCAACAATATAAAGACAACGCAGGTGTGAGAATTAAACTATACCAATAATTAACACCACATACTTAATGGTAAGTACCTACAATTTAGCTCCTTATAAAATATTAATAACTTTGTACAGTCATGTACATTATTTTTTTAGTTGTAATAGTGTCATGTACAACATTAAGAGAAGAAAATAGCAGTACTTGTATTTACTTAGATGGGCGTTATGTTTTCTGCTGCAACCCACTGGGCTGTAATAAGGGGTTTGAAAGTGACGAAGAGTTTAAGATTTTCGATGTACTGAACGTGTTTTACTTTGGAAGAAGACATGAAAAGGCAATTCTGGTATCAAATAATCAGTGTTTAATGTCACATCTGACAGTTATCAGAGAGAACATGACATTTCACATAATAAAAGTGGTCATTTGGAAGCAGAACTTATCAGTACTGCCATCTTGTTGCAATTCCACTGCAACATGGATTTTCACCAAATGGGCCAGCTGGAGGAAGTATAACTGCATAGTAAAAGTGCTTCAATAATTGCCGTAATCGCTGCGAACATGTTTCAATCAGTGCGAGTCGCTTACTCAGAAACTTGACCAAAGCGGTTAGCAGGTTAGAACAGCTGGCTTGCCTCTGACTGCAGCAGCTGAGAGGATTTACATAGAGAAGATAAAAACACTGCAGACACCATCCACGTATCAATCACGTCTCTGAGTGCTTTCACATGTAATCATGAGCTATGGATGAGCCGGGATGTCAGGGGAAATTGTCCGGGCCAAATGAAAATGGAAACACTCATCACAGGCGTCAAAAAAATGGTGGAATAATTTTATCGAGGGTGTCGGGAATATATTCAACACAATGTCTGCTGTTTGTGTTATCTCTTTTGCCTATTTTGTAAAGGGACATTGAGCACCATCCATCAGAATAAAGATCTAGGTTTATGAGTTTACCGCTCCTTCTTTCTCTCTTTTTCCTCTTCCTGGCATATTGGGCCATAGATCTCCAAAGCCTGACACTTCGATGAGCCCATTCCAAGGGAGTGATATTGCACCATAGATTTTAACAACGTGACAGAAACACCAATACAGTGCTGAACAAAGAGGCATTAAGGCAAAGATAAACCTCTGTGAAATGCACATAAATCTGCAGGGCCCCGGTTTAAGATGGAGCCCAGAGGGGGTGATGGCCACCCTTAATCAATAAGAAGCTCATCAAGAAAGGTTTCCGTCACACCAATGGAACGTGGACGGGAAGGGGGATCTGCTTAAAGACTACACTTCTCTGTGCTGCTCCAATTAGTTACCAATTGTGCAATTACAATTCTGCAGTTTTCCTCGATCGTTACAGCAAAATGACCTGGTTGATAGTTTGTCAAATGTTGCAAAGTCTTCTTCTTCCGAGTGGGTCACTTTATACATCTTTCGAGTTTTTGTTTCTCCTTGTGCAATGTGATGGAGCTCCTGTCAAAGGTTAAGCTGGGGAAAAAAAATGAGAAATTCAATATCAGGTCATAAGAAAAGTATCTGCAACTGTTTTTGATAGTCCTTTGCTGACTTTCTACAATATGTCCATGGGCTGTCAACAGGTTTTCACTCAATAGACAAGTGACAAGTACTGAGCTAACCACTTGAACACGAGGAAGGTCATCTCAAGTGCTAATCCCCCCAGACTCCATCAGTTAAGTGGACAGTGGCTGAGCAATAAGCTGAAAGTTCACTACAGGTTGATGATGTAGAGACCAGGAGATCAGCTGACTCCCCTTTTTCACTCGGTATAAGGCCTGAAGGGTCATCGACATTATTTGAGTGTGTTTGGAGTGCTGTTATTTCTTTTTCTAATCTTCCAACAAAGTCCTGGTCAGTGTAAGATGTTAAGTCAGAGATGGAGCTGACGATGAAGTGGCCTGTCATCAACCTAAATGAGCATAGTTGTCGTGACGGGGCCGGCTGTGATCAGACTGTTTGACTGGTGATCAGTATTGTTCAGGACTCCTTGACTCCTTTAAGTGTACAGCCACCTTCCTATTAGACTTTGTAGCTGGCAACAGTTATGTGGTCTGCTAGCTGCACAGCTCTACGGATGGCAACGTCGCTCTGTAACTCCACCACTTTGGTCCAGAATGAAATATCCTAACAGTTACTGGATGACATTAATGGTTCCCAGTGGATGAATCCTGCTGAGTTTGGTGATACTTCTGCTTTTTCCTCTGGCACCATTATGAGGTTGACATGACTGTATACAAAGTGCTCACAAAGATATTTCATTTCTTTAGGTGAAATTTTTTGGTTTTTTTTGTTTTTGTTTTTAATCATATAACAGTGTTGCACTTATTGTCCTCTTACATGGTTGGGGTTAGGAAAAGGTTGATGTCACAAGGTCTCTTTAAAAAATATCCTGTGGTGACAAACAGACTTATGTTGACTTGCCGTCAGGAAATGTCATCGGGTGCCTGGCAGCTTTCTTGCTTGACTCCAACACCACGATCCCCGTCCACCTCCCCACATGAAAGTCAGGTCGTAACATGTAATGTGACCTTCTCTGGAGACACATACAAGTATGAACCCATCAGTGGTTTGCAGAAACATTTTATTTCATGGTGGCTGCAGCTCAGGAGGTACAGCAGGTGGACCAGTAATCGGAACGGTTGCTGGCTCGAACCCCAGGCTGCATGTTGAAGTATCCTTGAGCAAGATTCTGAACCACATTGTTCCTGGTGTGCAGTTGGCACCTTGCATGGCAGCCTCTTCCATCAGCGTATGAATGTGTCTGTGATTGGGTGATTGTGACAAGCGTTGTAAAGCACTTTGAGCGGTCAGTAGACTGGAAGAAGGCGCTATAGAAATGCACCTCCATTTATTTTGACAACTGGGTTGGATGAACACTTTACACTGAAGAAATCAAAACTGTGTATAGTTACAAAATGTTAGGACAGCAGTTGCTCAGCTGTCATCTCTCTATTTTCTTTAGCTCAGTGTCAATAATTTCCATATGCTTCAGCCAGGTCACAATATACATATAGGACAGCCTTCAGACAGATGTGAATATGGTTTGAAACAGGAGCGTTCCAACTGCACCACTGTCTTATTAAAGTCCTTGTTGCATGAGCTTAAGACAACAGTGGAAACCTGACAGACCTTCAGACATGCCCGTGTCCTTGACATTTCACTGCTACACTGCTGAAATAATTACACAGCTGCAGACATCAAGTTGACAGCATACAAAGAGGGAAATAAAGAAGCAAGTGAAGTTAGGCCAATTGCAGATGAATAAATGTTCCAAAAAGCTCTCCACTCTGCCACCCCTGAGGTGCTGTATTATTTTGCTTTTCAAGTACAGCTACAATGTTTTAGAATGTTAAGTACGGAGAGAGTTATTCAAAATAGCTGTTTCTGTTCGGCAAGCTCGCTGCAGTCATTACCACAGTAAATAAGTAAGAATACGGCTTCAAATGAACAGAAAAATAAAAGGGAAAACACGCTGGAGTATGAACTACCACTGATCTCTGTGGAAAAGTCAAAATATTTGCTCGTTCCCATTCACAGACTCCCTCCTGGAGTGTTTTTAGGTCTTTTTGGCCTGTGGTCAATTGTCATGTTATATTAAACATGTGAAAGACCTTTCATGTGAGAGAATCATCTGAAGGAGACCTTTGAAGATGCCTTCAGTCACACCTTTGAAGGCACATTGATCTGGAAAGGCAGGCAAAGGGAGAGAAATCCCAAGTCACCTTCCTTCAGCCTGGAAATAAATATGTATGAAATCTAATCATCCATTACGGTAATCAAACAGTAATTACCACCTTCGTTAGCTCTTTGTGACACTAGAGATCGTAGATACATTAACATAAGAAGCATTAAAGTGCCGCATGACTCACTAGTTGTCAGATAACCTAATTTTATTTCCCCCATGTGGGTCCATGTTATCTAAGATGGCATTACTAAAACTGTCCATTCTGGCATTCTGTATAAAGATCTACTTACAGCTCCTGGCTTCTTTGTGATGAGCCAGTAGGAACACGAAAAAGACTTTGCCACAAGGCCTTTTCTCCTTCTTGGTTTGGATCAAATAAACACAACTACCAACTACAGTAGTTTTTTTTTTTGTGCCATTCAGCCCACCAGAGCTCTTGAACAAATACACGTTTAAAGTCAAATGTTTAAATAATCTCACCTTTCTTAATAATCCTGGGTGTCTGCACAATATCCTCCTCTTCCACGCCAATTAGTCAGTCTGCACAACTGGTTGAATCTGTCTTGACTCTCGACAGTTCACACCACATCTGTGCAACAATGCAGCTGGCCGATATCTTACTATCTGTTTTATTCTCTTTTCTGTTCAAACTGTCTCAAACCAACTGTATGATGGAGGCAGGGATGGACCAGCGACTCCCGTGTTTCATACAGTAAAATGACTGTTTTCATCAAAGTAGTCTGGTGGATTTGAAGAAAAGCACAGGTGGATATTAACAGCTTCAGTTTCCCCCGCTGGTAAATCCCACATATACAGCAATCTGTGTGTGCATGGAGTGATCAAGGTCACCCATCCCGAGTCACCTTCGTCACATTGTCTTTATAGTCTCGTGTCCTCTGTCATGTAACGACAAACCAGTGGAATGACGTCCGTGACTAACTGATGCCTTCATTAGCTGTGCAGAAGCTCAGAAAAATTGACCTTGTTTTGAAGAACTGTGTAGTATTTTTGTGTGATTGTACTGGTGGCAAAAACACCACAACAAAAATATCAATCACAGAAAGAAGTCTTTGTCAAAGGAGACATATTGTGCTAGTTTTCAAGTTCAGAATTTTATTTTGGGTTCCTACTAGAATAACTAGAATAATGTTCTTTAATGTTAAAACCTTTTGTTTGTTTCTTTTGCAGCACTGTAACAGCAACAACAGAGCAGCTGTGCTAAATTCATCCTTACATGCCAAACTAGCTGCTAGGTATTAAACTATGCAAAATGTGTGGCAGTCTGATGTCACAAAGTCACAGAATGAAAGGCGGGACTACTGACGAGGCGTTTCAGGAGCAGTATTTTCTGTGGGAGAGAGGAGCTTCAATAACGCTGAAGGAAAGGAAACAAAACTAAAAGACTAAGTAGGTCTCCTTGAAGACTTTAAGGTTTGGGTAATCAGTTTAGTCTTCATACTGAACTACTGTTGCTCCAAATCCCTGCAAAGCTTTTTTGTAATCTATTACTGTAAGATTTGCCGTAGTGAAGCAGCATTTATAAGACTATAAAGGAGAAACATTGGACGATGAGACCACTGGTGAGGCGGAGAGAGCCGAGGCACAGCGCTGACCAAATTACATTCCATATCTAATTATTACTGTTTTGATTCTTAATTAACTTCCACAATGGAGTCCCTGAGAAATGAAGCACTTGCAGCAGATGACATCTAATTCCTTCATTATGACCATAAAGCTGTTATACGGCTACATTCAGAGGAGTTTAAAAAATATATCATCTCACATCGTCTTGGAATTAAGTTTTAAATCATTCAAGCAAAATTCAACTGAGCCTCACTTTCAAGTGCAGTTTGTTTTTTTTGTTTTTTTTTCTTTCTATGCTGTTTTTGAGGAGAGAAATAACAAGATGGAGATACTGTACATGCAGAAGGTCGAGGTCGTGGACATTTCTCTGACAGATGCATGTTTTTCTTAGTTTGACGGCACAGTAAGCTTTGACAGCTGTGGGACTCCCGTGCATCTTCAGTATTACATGTAACCCCACAGGGTGACGCAGCCCTCTGAAGCCTGGTGCCGCCTGAGCCCAGTGCACACGGGCTGCAAACACCTCGCCGCTGAGGTGACCTTTTCCACCGGCTTCAAACAGGAGCGGGTCATAAAAGGCCAGGAACCGCAGATAAATCAGAGATGCAGGAAGCGACAACGGCCTGTCGACAGGCGAGTCTTGTGTTGCTTTGACAAGACTGGAGAGATTACACAAACGTATTTTTATCCTCATCAATCGGATTAAGTTTCACCTTTCTGGCGGTGGAGTGATGGCGGTGTGGCGTATCGCGGCTGAAGGCTTTCATAATGAATGTTTCAGCATCTCTCTGATAGAAAAAGAAAAAACAGTGTCATTTCTGATTTCTGTCTGGGTTCCTCTTTCCTCAGTTGTTAAATCCCTCCATGTCTGCATGCTTATTGTCTCGAAAAGCTGCCTGGCACAGATCTAATATCAACAGTACACCAGTGAAGTAAACACGGAGGAGAGAGATCTTTGTGACACATGATGAAAGATCTCTGACAGCAGCAGGTGGCTCTGCTGCAAACTCCCACAATCCAACTAATGGTTCTGTAGAGCCCGGTATCAGCCTCGAGTTGCTGTCAGACTGGACTGAGACTATACATCGGCACACTCTTTCATATCTATTGCTGCAATGTGAACAAAACTACATTTGTAATGTTATATGAAAGAGATTAAAGGAGCAGTCTTTGATGAATACTCATTGGCATTGTAATACAAATGATAAAAGAAGAGGTTGGTTTTATTTTCCACCCCGGCAGAACAGGAGGGAGTCATTCAACACCAATCTGATGGTCTGTAATTATCAGCATGCAAATATCACCCATCTGCACTTTAATGTACTTTTTTTCCCCCTCCAACCAAAGGGTAACATTTCTAAAAAGACAGTAATTACTCAGCTGAGAATGTGGGTCCCATTAATTTCTGCCTTGGCACATCCTCTGTGAGCACATCCTATACACACTCTCACTGCTGCGCCGGAGATTTATTAAGGTTCAGCTGGTCCTGCTCCGCCATGGTGCTGTGTTAGGCTGCACGCTGTCAGTGGTCTTTTAGAAATAATCATCAGATATATTGGTATACAGTTTCAGAACATATGGCGAGTCAATTTCAGCACATACGGCGTCTATAAGGGAGATACTCGAGAATTATCTGGTGTAACTGTACAATGAAGGAGAAGTAAAAGTGGCGGTTTACGGCGAGTCATTACGAGCACCATGGCGCCATCTATACACCTTATATCTTACCCTGCGTTTACTGTTTGCTAAGTCCTGCTCCGCTTAGTGTTTCTACACCTGTTCCTACAGTTATGGACACTACTGCCGGTCAATATCACTCAAAATGGATTCAAGTATTCAAATTTCTAGCCAGCAACTGTTGATTAATCCGACACAACCTTGTCCCCAAACGACTTAGTAACTTAGGTCAACTACCATCACCTCTCAAGATGACATACAGAAACACAAAACGACCGCTGCACTGTAACAGCAGCCATCCATTTAGTCCCAGGGTACACCGTGGACAAGTCCCCAGTTCATCACAGTCACACCGAAGAACCCGGAGAACACCCACACAAGGAGAACATGCTTGAACACTAGCCTAAACTCTGATAGCATCAGATCCTGAGAGAACACAGTGGATGTGCTAGTTTTGAACAAAATCTCCTTTAATGTCAACCAGTAACCTGAGAAACACAGATATTTCCTGGCTGCTCTGGATACCTGTGTGAGGAGTAACCTTTCATATGGATTCGCCATCGATCACATTGTAGGTTAAACTAGATAAACACACATTGTTGAATTGATCCCTCACACTTCTGCTTGTGTTTTTTGGTTTTCGAAAGAGAGAAAAAAAGACTTCTTCTCACACTGTTGGCTGTTTTGTTTTGTTTTTTTTGCTCTTACCACAGCCCCATTAGTGAGTGTTCACTTCTGGCTCTGTACACGAAAATATTGGATTCACAGCGAGTAAAACCAGGAGTCCGTGTTGTTCGTGTGTTGTTGTTGTTGTTTTGTGTGCTTCAGCATTTTGTGTACATATTCCTATAAGCTGGTTTACATGCTGTCGTCCCTCAAAATGCACCGGCATGTTTGATGTAAGTGTCAAACTGAAGACCTAATCTAAGAACATACAGCACAATCGCCCACTCGTTTTCGACTGTCTGTCAAGCAAGATCGGGCTTTTGCGCAATAAATCATTCACTGACACACAATGTAATTGGCCATGTGATGCAATGAAGTATGCCTGAGTATCTGATGGCCAGAGGGCCAGTTCTTAAGACATCTCTCACTTTGCTTCCCCGGCACATCATAATTACTCTGTTTCCCTACTGGCTTGCAATCCGTCTCCATAGTGATCCATCTTTTACATTCAGGCAGTGTAGATTCACGCACACACATTTACTCACAAGCACACTCCTCCCTTCGCTTTCCTCTAAGCCCCCAATTAATCTCTCTAGCAGACCTTTCGCATTCATTTTTCACACGTGTTCACATTCACACATTCATTACATCGAGTAAAGGAGTATCAACATCGTGCTCCGCTCATGTAAATGAAACATTGACGACTGGAACTGGCAATAATTGAAGGTAATTCATTATGAATGTTTTTTTTTTTTCTTTCTTCTTCTTCTATCGGGTTGAATCTGAACTTTAATGGCACTGAACCCTCCTGGAGAAACCTCTGGGACGGGGTGGATGCTGCAGTGTTTTAATTCATAATGCATCACGGTCCATGTCGGGGTCCCAGTGATCACATCGGATCCGATCATTTCCACTTGACACATCTTGAATATTCAAAGGACAAAAACGGTGTAATCATAACCTCATGAATAAAATAGAAGACCATTACAACCTTATGAAGACTGTAATTTACATTTCATGGTGAGATAACTTGAATGATAGCCGAGGGACAGGCTTAGCACTCCCAGTCATCATTTATAAGACTATATAGACTTTTAAGGGAAACTTTTTGGAGTCATTTTGTTAATTTTGTTCCTCTCTTTAAAAAATGATTCCTTAAGGCTTTTCCCATTACATGGTTTCATTGTCACGGTTTTGGGATTGGCTCTCTTTTAATGATAGGTCATTTACTGGTGATATCCCGAGGTTGTGGACGCCGGGAGGACTAGCAGTCATTTCAATGACAGTCGTAGCGAGCCTCGTATAATTACTGCCAGTTATGTAGTAAAAATAAAGACTGTTAATAACAAAAAGCAGTCAAAGAAATGGGAAGGTAAGTCAGGTGAATGGAGGACTGTTTGAAATCAAGCTCTTTATACGATCTAGTTTTTCTTAATGCGACGTTTCCGAGTATAAACACTGCACATGAAGCATTTATCTCAGAATAAATACAACATTTACAATTTTTTTTTCTGCAGCTCTTCATCCTCAGCCACTGGATTAGCTGTGTGATAAAGAAAAGAGAAAGATATAAAGAGGGGAAAAAAATGAAAAGTGAATACATGAAGTCTGAGCCAGTTATGGTTATAAAACCAAAAAGAGAGGAGATAAAAAATCAGAGTTAATTGCAGCAGAAAATGAGCATAATAACATTAAATTTGTAGTTTTTGGAAAGGCTTTCTGGTTTAGAGAGTCAACACATTTAACTGACACAATGTTTGATGGAGTCCCAGACTGAGGGAAACTGCATGAAAAGGCTTGAATGATGCAAAATAGCTGCAAAGTGTCAGATGTTGCTCTACACTCAGTTAGGCAACATATCCGGTAACAGCACTGCTGCACTTTACCTCTTGTTTTTTTTTCCACAGCTGCCGCGGCTTAAATCCTGAAAATAGAGGTCATGAAAAAAAAAAGTGAAATTGAAATAGAAGAGGAGGATGTGTGGGTTTTGGCAAACCTCAACAAATTCACTCTCCTTGCGAGGCCTTGGAGATGTGACAGTTTGACAAGTGGAAACCTCTGGGGAGCTGCTTCCCGTAACCCTGCAGGAAATGAAATATGGATGATCAGGAACTGTCCATGAAGGACACCCCTGACCAGATGTGTGTGCACGGAGACATTAATTGTATTATTGCAGAAAATATCTAAACCTGAACTAGTCATGCTTGTACAGTCATGCAGGGTTTTTTTTGTTTTTTGTTTTAATACATGATCACAGCCTGTCAATCCCGATTTACATCACACAGCCACTGTAATTGGACAGCGTTGAGCACATTCCTCATCCACCAAGCCTTCAGCAGATAGCGAGATGGCAGAGGGCACTAAAACTGGAGGTGACGTGTGTTGTCTAAACGTTTGTATTGTTTTCTGTGTTGCAGATAGTTTTGTAGTGATTCCAGAAACGGTACATTTCAGCCATGCTAGCGTTCACGAGGATAAACTGAGCTGACTTTTATGATCCCTGGACCTTTCATGTAGCACCGTCATCAGGTCTAAAAATTGCGGTTTGTCAAAAAGTTTGGTTTATGATCAGTTAAATTCCCATCAGTCTAAGCTGTCTTTTTTGTTTATTGCTAATTATCAAATGCCAACACGAGTTTCCAGTCGGCAATTTCAACCGGAAGCCAGTGGGAGTCTGATTTTTATCACCACCTCACCAACCCTGACATCAAAATCCAAGATGGCTGCTCTGCAGAATACAGAGAGCTGAAGTCCTGCTCCATCCGGTCGACCTCACAGGACTTTATTATTGGAAAAATTCATGCAGTAGTCAGTCAGGAGAGACAAATATACATTTTGATCCTGTTTGGATTGTGCCATGACTCACACGTTTATCCATTAAAAAGATAATTTTTCTGGTCAACAAAGTCAATATTCCCAGCTGCTCTCTCTGCCCTCCTGACACCGACACTACAACTTCTTTCCCTACTGATCCCGTCTAAGTGGGCCACCTCTCGGGGAGCCAGTCACAGTGTTCTGCAAGGAGGGGAGAAGGTGAACAGCACCCACTCTTAGTCAGAAGTCTGAGCGACCGTTAGCGAGCGGCACGTCAGCTCCGACTCATCGCCGAGGTGAGAGGAGTGGGACGGCTTCATCCTTATCACAAGTCCCAAGATGAATCACAAGTTCAGTCCTGAAACATCATGTACTTTACTTTAATTCCAGCAGAATGTCAGAACAAGCATCACTTTGGTAAAATGATGTGTCATCCCCACACTTGGCTCACAGGGAAGGCTTCTGTCCTGTAAAACTCAGCAATTCAGAAATAAAAGTGTTTTTTTTTTTTTCTCCAGTTTTGATGCCATCACTTTGTTTTTGATTTCTGTTGCGTGTTGTTGCCCTGATGTCATCCACTCCACTGTTACTGAACGTGTGCAGCCACACAGGAAGTGCAAGGCTTTCTTACAAAAGCTAAAATCTAGTTTAGTGCTCTACTGCTGTGGTCCATAGAAAATCAAGACATATGACACATTCAGCCTTCACGGTAATCACTACGGCAAAAAAGCAGAAAGTAAGGTGAAGTGGGATGAAGGACGGGGTCGACGCTCAGGTGGAACAATCACAGGAATCTTAGTCAGGAGATCGCTGTTCATGTCCAGTATGAAGCTGAAAGTTAAGTTTCTTTTCCTAATTTAGCTAAAACACAGCTCCCTATATGATATAAATAATATCAAATGTATTTCTGCAGCCATTAATACAATTATTTCTAATGTTCCTTAATCAGATTCATCAGAAATGCAAAGAACATCTGGTCTGTTTAAAGTGCAGCCAGCAGCAGTACAGATGTTGCGGTGGCATCAGCAGGACCTTGATGATAAAACGTCAGGATCATCCAGTAACTTCTCTGTGAATTCTGCATGTGAAATCACATTTAAAACGACTCTCCAGAGTTGCTGTTATTTTACAGCTCTTCACAACTTCATGTAAAATATTTGACTTGTTTCCATTTTGCCTTTTTGTTCTTTGAGATAAATGTCACAGCTCACTCTGATGCCCTCTGGCTGAGTATCACTGGTCGCCTGTACTGAACGTCCCACTGCTCCTCTCTGCATCACTGGACAACATCTGGCTCGGTGACCTCTGAGACGGCACCTTCTGCTGCTGTTTGTGCGAGTGTGTGAAAGAGTGCCTGCTCTCACCCTTATATGTCTGCCTCTTGTCATGCATGCCTGCAGCCGGCTGGTAAAACACTCGACATGAGACCTCACGTTCGCTCATCTTCACACTCCCCTTCTCCCTCCAGGCCCTTCGCGTCCCTGCCTCTAGAACCTGCAGATGAAACAGAATATTAACTCGGTGTAAATTGTCATTTCTCCCCCATCGTCTCACTGCATTCCCGACCCTCCACGCCTGCGTTTTCCCTTCAGCCTCAGATACTGAATGTGTCAAAAAACGCGCAGCACAGGAGGACGGATCGGAGTAAGAAAACGTGCGTGAGAAATGTGGAACGCTGTGCAGCGGTTAGCGAGATAAGTGGCATTTGTGTTTCCTCCCGTGGCTAATTATGCTATTTATACCCCAGCAATGGAGGAGATGCTCTGAGCTGGTACACCGAGATTAGTATTCTCACTAACATTGTTTATCCTCCTGAAAATGATAACAGCGCACACCTCTTGCTTTAGGGGTGTTAGCTGTGTTTGTGCCTGTGTGAATATTTGAGTGCAGGGTTTACGTGTGCCTCTGTCTGGATGTGCCTGCATTTATCTTCTGAGTTTTAGATATAATAAAGTAATATGAGCCAGTTAACAATGAGAGAGTTTTCTTTTTTTCATGTACAATATCTCTAAGAGCATCCTGAAAAATACATATTTTATAATTTCATAATTTGCTCTCTGTCAGTGCTATGCTGCAAGGATCACATGTGGTTAATCCAAAAGGTGGTTGTCAGCGTCCCTGAAACACAGCCCAAAATTAATTTATCTTAGTGGCAAAAAAGGATTAATTTCTACTGAAGTCTTGTTTTCTATGCTGCTCACCCTTCTCATGAGCGGTGCCAGACAGTTTGATGCAAACCCACCGTGCAGACATGGCCGCCAGAAATGGTAGTGGTCATGGTAGAAAATCTGTGAAGGACAGCCTCACTTGTAGAGTAAAATATTACTTTTAACTGTTTCAGTGGAGGAAAAATACAACGTGCAATACTGTACAATTGAAGTTGATGGGTTTATAGCTCCTATTTATAAGAAAAGTTAATTTTTGAATGGCTCAGTCACAAACAAACAAGGATGGAGCATGGGCAAATAGTCAACTTCACCACCAAAGACAAAGAACAGCCAGAGAAATCTCGTAAGAGGCCAAAATAGGAAAAAAAAAAAAACCAAAAACCCAACAACAACATGGAGTGCCCATGTCTGTCTTTACCTTTTTAGAGGTGCTGCATTAAAACCAACATGACTGCATTAAGGATATCACTACACGAGAGTCTTGAACACATATTGTCGCTGTAAGTTAAGTCTACCATGCAAAGTTAAAAGCCATACATCCACAACAACTTCCCCGGGCTCCAGCTTATTCTAGATGGACCGAAGCAACGTGAAAAATTCGTGCTGTGGTCTGAGGAATCCACGTTTCAAGTTGTTTCTGGACATTAAAGTGATGGACCATAACACCAAACAGTGAGACTAAAGCTGCTATAAAGTTTTTTTGAGAAACCGCAGAGTTGGATGATGATTATCTGTGATCATGCAGCCCCCTATAACATTACACGTAGTCATCTGATCCACTGTGACATCAAAATAGTTATTATTGCAGCTTAAGTGTTCTGGATCATAACGGCGCTATAGAACATTATTCACTTCATCCTATTTCCCCTCACAGCAGCCAATGATGATGATCTGTGGTAGGAACAAGTTGCAGTCAAGTTGCAAAAGCAGGGTGTGATAAAACTGGCTTCAGGCTGTTCAGAATAAATATCACGCCTCATCTGCAGTATATCTTATGGACATCTGTACTTACTGCATATTTCTGCTGCAGTGTCCCTCCATTCCTCAAAAGGACAAATTGGAAAAATTCATATTTTGTTCCTTCCTTTTTCACACAGTATGCTAAAAAGCTGCTGGAGTAACCTGACAACTGGTCTAAATAAATTCTACGTCGTTGTTACTATGAAGAACTCTGCATTAATATTTTCAGTGGTTATACTGCAGTAGATGCAGGAAGCACAAGACACAGCTACATTAACAATATTCCTGAAGCAAATCATCGCCTTATTTATGATTCAGTCAATATGCAGGGTCAGTGAAAATGAAGCCAAGGTAGCTCTCTCCGTGATGGGCCATCTGAAACACTTTCTCAACTCTGACAGGAAGGTATATTCTAATCTCTACTGTGGTGCAGGCTAGCTTTATGCAATGAGTGTCAAGAACTAGGAACAAATTAACATATTGTTATTCCTCTCCTGTATTCTGTTAGACCCGAACCAACGCACAGTCTCCCAGGAGGATGGTTGCCCCTTAGTTAATCCATTTTTCTATCATACAGAGTATATTCTATGTGTTTGACTAAGAGTCTACTGCCATGCTAACGGCTCTCAGAGATCCTGCTAAGAGACAGCAGGGCTTTGAGCTAAAGGCATTATACTAACGTGCTCACAGGGCTAATTCTATTTAGGCATATTGTGCCACTGCTTGTGCTCACATAAATACAAATACATCTTGAAGAAGCTCTGTGAGGCTGCACCCAGAGACGGTGGTGCTTTGAGTTAGATGCTCTCGCAAACAGCATTACTATGGATTTGACTGGCTTTGATGCATCCTACCCCGACTCAGACTGTCTCGCGTTTTGTATGAAGAAAGTCTTGGTAGCTTTGTGGTCCTCTGATACTGATAGGTACCTGCCTCAGATTGAAAATCGAATAAATCTGACAGATTTCATGACCCTGGGCAATTTCTGCTGGATAACAAACTGCTTCTGCTCCTCAGATGCCAACCTCCTGCCTCCAACACTGTAGGTAGACTCCAATGACCTGACCACATGTAAATCACTGAGCAAAACCCATTCACTGATCCAATGAGGTTGGTGTGTTTACCAGGGAAACTACATTATATCAACTCCCTGACAACAACATGCTAATGTTTAGCTTGTAGCATGTTTACTATGTTCACCATCTTAGCTTTAGCCTGCTAACCTTTGGAAAACTACGGCTGAGGATTCGTTTTGCTCATATTTGGTCACATTATTTTTATTTTCACATCATTCCTGGATTAAAAGTGAATTGTTTACCTGAGTCATTACAGTAAATCCTGAGGGGAACGTCCATGTCTGTATTAAAGGTCCAAGCGATGCATTCAATAGTTGGAGACATTTCACTTGTATGAAATGAAAAGTGAAAGCCTCACCAAAGTCCTAGATTTTAAAGAAAGACACCATGACTGCCTGCAGATAAATCCACATCCATCATCCAGTTGATGAGATACTTCAGTTTGGATTGAAATGTTGGACTGACCCCAAAAAAGTACATAGCCATGCTTGGATCCATGCCACTAGCAAGGCTAAATCATGCAAAACATGCTAGAAAATACCAGAAGTTGGGATGCATGTTTTGAGTAATGCTATCTCGCCCTCGCTTTTTCCATACTGATGTAGAAGTGGCTACCAGTGGGCATGACTAACAGGCTGATATTATGCGTGAGTCTGAGATTTAACAGATAGCGAAGAAGCTGTGCCAGATATGGGCCCTTTGAGAGTGTCCTGTTATGTAAATTGGAACAGACTTGTTTTTTAATTTCTCACATATATTGCTCATGTGTTGGAAAGAAACCTCTACATTGCCCAGCAATAAGCTACACTGCAGCTTTAATGAGTGTTGCTTCACTGTGGTTGCATCTTGGATTAGGAAACAGATAGCCGGAACCATATGTTTCACATTATCTCACAGCTGGAGACCTGAGACATGCAACCACAGCACAAGCCAGGACAGGAGACTTTTCGGTCGAAATCAATCCAACTGTTTGCCTCTCACCCTCATCTTTGCTTCAGTTTCTCATTCTGTCATAGATGGTGTCATAGAAGGTAGATAATGGATTCCCTCGCAGCTCACTGTGATAAAAGGCGACACAGCTGAGTCATGTGGTCTTATCAGCTCTTTGTGTTCGATGTGCAGGACAGATCATCCCACAGCCACAAAAGAAGCCATTGTCTCTTCTCCCCTCCTCTGAAAATGAATTCTGATTAGCAGTTCTGCAGATACAGAATGGGTTACTGTGCGAGACTTAAAACTAAATTCCATTTTTCCCCCTAAAACCCCTCCTGCAAATGAATCATGCCAAAGTTATCATTCCATTCCCCCGTTCCTCCCCCTGCCTTTTTTTTTATTTGAATGTTACGGAAGAGTTAAGCCTATGAATGCCTTTTTAAAAAGGAAAACATTACAGGGTCTGGCTCAGGCAAACCAGAATTATAGCAAATCGTTCGTAAAATTAAACTGTAACAATATAGCAAACACAATTTCATTTTGTGTCAGGGCCATAAATCGTGTCTACCCTAAAAGAGCTGGTTTGTTTTTTATGTTGTTTGGGCTTGTTTCAGGTTCTAAGCACAATTTAATCAACCATTGCAGGTGCATAAAATGTAGACGACTGCGGTTTGTGAGACAATAGCAGAAACACAAATTGGATTTTCCATTTGCTTGTGCAATTAAACAGCTGAGCTGCTGATTAACAACACTTTTCCCCAGCTGCAGCATCTATCTATCTATCTATCTATCTATCTATCTATCTATCTATCTATCTATCTTAAATCTAATGCAGCCACCTGTGCTCAGTCATGGAAAAGGCTCATTTATATTCTCATAAACTCGAGTGTTGTTCCTTTCAGTGCTAAATCCAATCATTACAGTATCGCCAATGGCCCCGCATGGCTGATTTGTGTGACACAGGACAATTTTGTCGCTTCTATTGCTCACGATTGATGCAAGTAACAAAAATCCATTTAGTTGTTTTCACAGACAATATGAAAAAGCAGGAGGTGTTGTATTGAGTGCCGTCCAGTAGACAATGTTATTGGAAGTGCAATAATTCTTAGTTGGCATGTGTGTAACTGATTAAATTAGTTTTCTGTCAATTGTTCCTTTCTCATTCTGGTCTCACGCTGCTCCAAAGCAATGCAGATTGTTATTATTTATTAAAAAACCAAATCAATTTGGTTATTCTCTTTGTCTTGGTGTTATTGCTTCTTGAAATCCAAAAGCTTTCCCTTGGTAAGGAAGTGGTAATACTGTCTCATAATTGCATTTTTCAGTGTAGACACTATTGACAAACATATACAGGGTATGACTTGAATTTTAATAAATCAAGATTCTAGTGTGACAGTTTTATAACGCTGACAGAGAGTCAAAGGAATTAAATATCACTTTCTCTTAAGCAATATATGATGCTCTGGTGAACATACTAAAATATGTGTTACAGTTATACTACTGGTTACAATATGATCAAAAACCTGGAAATATGGCATCATCATCTATTTTAATAATACAAAACATACACAGACACATTTCAAACCTCTTTCAAAGACAGGGCATGTACAAAATATGGCCCTTAAACTAGAGCTAATCAATATGACCTTAAAGTTTATGTTACTATATTTTTGGGTCTTATTGCGACACATGATATCTCCCCAAAAGCACCTCACAAGGGACTGGGAGACATAATCAAACATCATGAGTTTTTTTGTTTTGTTTATTTATTTATTCATGTATTAACCAAAAAGCCCTTCAATATCGATCGAAACTGTATTTTAGGAATGACTATTGGTACAAAATATTAGCAAAATGAGATTTCTGATCAATAATAATCAGTAATGTGGATTTAATGAATATGTGGTTAAAGACAAGAGAACGAGACAAGAACAAGTAGAACAATATAGTAAGTTCAGACAATGACATCACTTTCCTGTAATGCAGCTGTTAAAACCAGGAAAAGACAAAGCTGTGAATTTTTTCCTGCCAAAACTTTTAGATACCTGTCAATAAAAAAAACATTTTACCAGGAACTTGTTTTTCCTGAAAACAAACCCTGGTGTGAGGAGCATGATTGAAGTAACACTGCAGGGTGGCAGCAGAGGTTTGAGGGATGGATAACACAGCCCGTCTTTAAAGTATTTTTTTTGTTCCCCTGTTCATCAGTTTAGCTTCAAATTAAGCCAACGCATGTGAGAGTGTCATTGATCTTCTCCTCTAACTCATCCAGAAACTGTACTGATCTTACACTACTGAGAAAAAACCCACACTCGAGACATTGGCAAGTAAGTAGCTCAAATCCATATTTACCCCTCATCAGTTAATTTTCTTTGCCATTTGGTTTGCCATTTTTCTTTTGCCATCACTCTCCAGTCTTAAAGGTTACATCTGGAGCCAGCCCAAAATAAATGAGCCGAAAGACCAAACTGTCAGGTACAAAAGTTATGGCTCCTTCAGCTTCTAATCTCCGTGTTAAGCTAAGCTAACGGTATCTTGGCTACAACTTACAGACATGAGAGCGGTATTGATCTTCTCATCCGATTCTCGGCCAGAAAGTGATCGACTTATTTTTCAAACATCTTCAAACTATCTCTTTCAAACGCTCTGCACACAAAAACTAACACCGTCGACATTTCCTACCTCCAGCAGCAAGCTGCAAAAATCTGTGTGTTTTTTCTATGTGTTCTTTAAAAAGATGCCTCTGGGGCTGCATGTTTTCTTGTGGCGATAGAAATGAGGCAATTAAAGAGTGGAGGGCAAATACAACATTCAAACTGTACTATGTAGGCCACCAACACGCACACATACACACACACGCATGCTTAAAAGCCTTTGACAGCCTTCCTAACGATCTCCGCAGTTCAAACACACCCACGACTTTACATTCACTGGCTCGCACACTCCAACACACACTCAGTTTTTTTTTTTTTTTGTCCAAGCGAGATAAGGATCTGGTGAAGGTCGTGAGAGGGATCTCATTCTCAGCAGAGATGAGACCGGAGATAGCATCAGTCCTGCAGGCAGATTAGCCCAGTCTGATTCCACCACCGCCCCAGTCGTCCCAGTGGTGTCATAGCTGCAGCACTGATGCTATCGCGTCCAGCCAGCCACCGATGACCCTTGAAGTCCATTAAAGATTCCATTTAACTCGGTGCCGTGCACAGGAATGGTGTGAAGAGGATCAGGCGAGGTGTGTGCATGTCTAAGTGAGAGCTTGTGGTTTTGTGTGTGCATGTGTTTGTGTATTTTTAAGAAACGGGATGAATAAAATCTGAACCTGCTCCACATTTACTCAACTGGGAGCTGCCAAATACTACCAAAGTTTTTGGAGCAGCTCGAGTGGAGTAATTCAGAGATCGTGTCTCGCTCAAGGCACAAATCAAGGCTGGTTGCAGAGGGAGGGGAGAGTGCTCCTCTCTCAGTTCCACGTCCTCACAGCCCGTCCAGAGCTCAAGAATAATAATCCGGAGGTCAGAGCGATGGTAACGCTGACAGCCTGAAGGTGAAACGACACACCAAAAAAGAAAAAAAATGGGAGAAATGTCTTGTCTGCAGTTTTTCTAGCTATTACATCATGGAGTTAGAAAGAGAGGTTGTTTTTCTTTGTTGTCACTTCGGAGATTCAAGCTTGACAAGTCGATCTATTTTAATCGCGGAGATCTTTTGAATATCAAATTATTCACAACGCACCCGCAAGTTGTTGTTCATTTGCACACCAGAAAAATGTGTTTTTGTGCGCGAGTGACAAAAAGCCAAGTTTTAAAAATAAAGTAGTGACTAGAGGGTGCTTATTAGAGCTGTTGCCACTGAAACGATTTATGAAAAAATAAGACCCCCCTTCACTCTTTGTCAATAATTAGAATGCTTTTATTGTGGTGTCACGCTGACATGAATATTTAAAGCCCTCTTCGGGTACAAATGCTTGTTTTGGCTGAGGAAGAATCATCAGCGTCAAGCATATTTTTATGTTGTTATTAAGGATGGATATTATAGGGGATATAACTAATCATCCTTTGAGTATGAAAGACCTCTGGTTAATGGATTACACAGGTTTATAGAGTGAATTATTAAAAAGGGGTTTTTCTGGTATTTATGAATTGGCGCAGGATTGAACTGGAAGGAAGTGCTCTTAATTATATTTACATTTAGCAGGACTGCAGTGTCAGATTGTGATTATTCATTTGGTGGATCAGGTCTTGTTTGTGGTGCTTTTTCCTTATTTGCACATTGCTGCAGCCTGATTGGTGTTAAACAGCGTTTCTAATGGTGTCAGGTGAATCTCTGAACGCTATTAAAATGATATGAAACTAAACTCAAGGCAACCTGAGTGCATGTCAAGAAGACTGACCTCAAACTGATTAACTTAAAATAACTAAAGTAGAATTAAATGTCGAGGAGCTGAGATATTCTTTGGGTTTGTTTGTTTTTTGTGATCACATTGAAATGTTGTTAAGTATATTCTATGTAATCAGTCTTACTTGAGTACTGGGACTTCATCTGACGATCAAACGATGCTATGGAAGGACCAATCTGCACCATCCAACTGAAAAAGCTCAGCGGACACGCTGATAACCAGATGTTCATTTGCCAAACTAATCAATTAGTCAAAACTTGCTCTCTTCATGTAAAGAATATTCGACTCACATGAAATACAGGAAACCTGTAGTGCTGCTTCCTCTACAGAATCACTGGAAAAGAGCGGCTCCATTCAACAGTGAATACATTTTTTCGAGCATCATGAAAATCCCCACATGTATATGGGCAGTATCAGAATTTGATCCTCTTGGTTGATTAACTTTAATCATTTTTAGACCATTTATTTGTGTACGGGGCCAATAAGAAGTCAGATGGCTTGACCGGGTGAAATCTCACCGATGTGGGCCTGAAAACACAGAAGTGAGCAACATTCATAAGAACGACCAGGGCGCCATCTTTGAATAGAAACACATCCTGATGTCTCAACGACAGAATAAGTCGCCCTAACCCAAAAATGACAGATATAACTGTTCCCCAAACAACATGACTGCTCCGGCGTACCATCGTCAGGCGTGTTGGACCCCGAACCTTTGCTATGTTAGTAAGTTGTCATCACGCGCCGCTGAATTCTGGTTTCTTATCAAACATGACCAGCAGTTTCCTGAATGAAAGTCCTTTGCTTGTTCAGTTTGTTTACTCCCTCATTTCCTGTACTTGTAGCAGGTATCCAGTAAGAGTTTTATTAGTATCCCCTACGTAGAAAATATTTACACTCTGTGTATGCCTTGAAAAGTTAAAGCTGTGTGGTTCACTATCCAGCCCCTGGTTCTTTAAACAGAAATGTCTTTTATTATTTCTACTTCTGAAGAAAATCCCAAGTTAAATGAGAATACGACCTAAAGGTATATAGGCCTGGAGTCTGTGCAGCGTTTTGTAATCTATTACATGTGTATAGACTGTATAATCAGGGCAGAGGTCTTCTGTCTTCAGCAAGATATTCGAAAGGATGTATTAGCGCTGAAAAACACTCAATGAAGGCAAATCTGAATCATTTGTGCGAGAGCAGCGAGACATACGACCGAACCTTCTCTACAGTTCTTACCTCAAAGGACTCGCGGCTGATAGCAGCATCTCGCGACCGAAGCGACCACCACAGAAAAGGTCATCTCAGCTAAAAAAAAAAAAAGAAAAAAAGAGTGATATATTCTCAGCAGTCTGTATTGTTGTTGCTTTATTTATTTTTTATTCATTGGAACTTTTTCATTTTGCAACGAAACACTGTCATGGTTCCCTCCCCCAGGATGTGTGCCCTCTGCGTGTATCAAATACCACTCGTATTCACAAGGCATCTGGCCTTCTCTGAGAAAACATTCTCAAATAATGCATTCTGTTATGAAACCTCCTTCCTTTCATGCACACACACTACAGTCTGTGTGACCTCTGTGCATTTCCAACCTTCAGCGGTGACAGTCGAGGGAAAAACACATTTGTGAACTGTCATCTCTGAAGGTTGGAAATATAATTGACTGTTGTCTACTGCCGCATATTCATATTTCTTCAATTTTTTTTTTGTACACGTGTAACTGCAGTTTGTCCTGATAGCTCCCCCACTGTTAGAGGAAAAACTACCGTTCCTGAATCGGAGTTAATTAGTTTCAAGCAATGGAAAACACATTGTCTAACGATGCCCACTGAGCATTATTAACAGGTAATCACCTCGTGTGCCAACATCTTCATTTATGTCAGCTATAGAGATGACTGACAAGGAAATCTGTCCCCTGCTGTTTTTCAGAGGTAATTTGCTGGTAAAACAAAAATCATCTCAGATGTGCGGAGCTGTGTTGATCGAAGGGAAAAACTCTGGTTCCATTTTTCTTGCGCTGATGATGTCAACTCCAGCGAGCAATTTGTGAAGTGGTAATCAAAACATCGTGTCAGTGATGACTTTCCCAGTGTTTCCAGTTAACTGTGTGGCGGTAGACTACTGTTTGCTTTTTGCTTTACACAGCTACTACAGGCACCAAAAAAAAAAAAAAAAAAGATTTAATTTCACAAAACGATACAAATATTTTCACTTGCTTAAAAGCCTGAGTCAAGGATGCTCCCCACTGTAATTGTAGTATTACTACCTGGTTAAACGCCCAAGATATGGAGGACACTGGCTGTTGTCTCCTGTTGTAAGAAGAATCAAGTAGTATCAAGCTTAATCCACTCATAATAAAACAGGCTTATAGTGCAACTCTCACAGGCTCATCGTCTATGACCTGACAGGTTGAATGTGATTGTTTGTGCCTGAGTGAAAGTTTCCATCTTATTTTGCAACACAGATTCTAACAAATCTGTTATCAAATCCCTTCTCTCCCTCCTGTTTTGTTGCTCGGCGTCTCTGTAGAGTTGTCTTCCACGCCGCCTCAGAAAGGAATAATCCACAGAGCACTCGGGGAAAGACAAAACTTTGCTTTTCCAGCTACGCTAGATGGGAATTGTTTTCTTTTCCTGCAGGGTTTCACATCTCGACGTGGCATGCTAAACACTCAAGCTGTTAGCAAGCCAAGAAGGTGTGAATAAGTGTTGTTTCTTTTGCAAGTAAGGTTTAACAAGTATCTGCTTAGAGAACGTGGCTTGTTAGCGCGCTTAACAAGCTCAGCGCACTGTGCAAATGGACGCATTGCTGAAGCACAACCCATCCCTGTCCTCTGTTAGCTTCCAAGTACATCTGTCAGAATTCTGTAATAATCTCCCAAGTCACTTTGCCCTGTTTTCTCTGCATGCTGAATGTTTCATGTAAAAAAAAAAAAAAAAGACATGATGCATGTTAAATAATTAACTGTGCCCCTTCAACTTAGCCTTCTTAATTCAAGTGTAAAGGTCTGATTAGCTGCTTGTTCACTACACTGCACGTTGTGCTTCGCTGGCCGTCTCCGACTTTGTCCTTTTTAGCAGACAATTAATTCAGACTGTGGCTTCTTCGAGAGGTAAAAAAAAAATAATTGCCATTAAAAAAAGCGGATGCACATTGAAGGACACACACAATATATGGCTTACTGCCAAACAGCCATCACATCTGACTCCAACTACCAAACACAGACATGGAGGGAGGAACCGGAGCTGTTGAGTATGAGCAGCACCACCACAACAAACAGCCCCGTGACTCGCTAACACAGACTTAAGATTAGTTAGTGTAAGGGAAGAAAAAACCTTGTAAACTCAGAGCAAATATGCAAATTTGCAGCAGGTGACATAAATGAGCTGTGTTGGGAAGGTCTGTCAGGGTTGAGATTCTCCAGACATCGCTGAAATCCTGACGCTAAATCTGAAACGACTCACAAAACGTACGTGTGAGCACCCAGCGCTCGCCTACTACATCTTAATTTAGGGAGCCAACAAGAAAAAGGTGAGGGCTTATAGAAAGGTAAGCAACATGATACGCTGTTACTTGTTTCCAGCTGTCATTTGTACTTTACTTTGAGCCCACTGAGCACTAGCATTAGCCCCAGGTAGCACAACCGGCTGGCTTTCCTGGCTTACTTGTCCGGTCTAAACAAGCTCTGTAGATTCAGCAGTTCATGTTTCTTGTCAGAGGAGAAATGCTGCAGGAAGCTGAAGTGCTCGCGGGACCCCTACGTCAAGGAAAAGAAAACAATGGGACAGAAAGAAAGAGTGAGTCAGCAGCAGGGCTAACAAGAAAAAGGTGGGAGTATCCCGCGGTCCTGTCTTTGCTCTAAGGGCGAGCTGAGACACGGGGCGGGGGGACGACCAGACCACGGTCCGAACCCTTTAGTTTGAAGCCGAAAAACAGGCCCAGTCGAGGACCAGGGCTCAGAGGCAACAGGTGAGCTGTCAGAGGATGCCAGAAAACTTGTACGACTGACGACACGGCCGAAAGTGGAAACAACCAAAAATAATCGGCATCTGTAAACTCGCCTGTATGCAAACTGTGAGAGAGAAACTACAACAGCTACACAAGCTACAGGTGAGAATACACTATTGAAATGAACTGTAATGATGTGTGGACACAGGTGCATTTGATTAATGCTTTTAACAAATATTAACCAACTATCATACTGATGAAATTCAGTAGTTTTATGTGGTGTTTCCCTGTCATACAGTGAGGAGGAGGACGAGGGAGAGTGTGGAAGAGAAACTCCTATCTGAAGCTTTGAAGAGGTCTGCTCCACCTGCTCCACCTGCTCCACCTGCTCCACCTGCTCCACCTCCCCCCTCAGAGGAATGAGCTCTTTTGCTCCTCAGCCTGGCTCCCTCCCTGGAGAGATTGCCGCCCCAGAGGAAGGAAATATGTTAAATTTCATAATCACAAACTCATGTGTGAATCCAGCTCTGTGGTGCTCAGTTTGAACCGGCAGGAACAGGCGACAGTGTGTGCAGGAAAAGAAACCAAGCTTATTGATTAAATTGTTAAAAAATGTATTGATGCTCATTTTTGCTGCTTTTGAATTTTTAATTTTTACAGAAAATGTGTATTAATTGAAGTGTTTTTGCCAGAATAAGAGCGTATTTATAAATGATGACTGTGACTTACTTCATCTTATTTATTACACAAATGAAACAAGCATATGTGCATCTCTTTGTCTCTCTATCGTTAGTGAGACAGACCTGCACGTCTGATACTATCACAGCTTTTCTGCATCGTACAAATGGTTTTGTGTTGAGTTGGCTGATACGACTCTACTGCAACAAGGTTTGATTGTGCTGGATATAATTATATATAAAAGAATCGGGTCTAGAAATAGAATGGGCACTGATTTCAACACAATTAAAACTTAATTTCACCTCTTATTAAAAAAAAAAAAGAAATTATATAAATCACAAAGTAGGCCACTTTTATAAGATTAATTATTCACAGAACAAAACAATAAAACACAGGCTTCAGAACATTTTCCATCTTGAAAAATGTTTCGTCTTTCCATTCTGCTCAACCAGCCAAGCTCGTGACAGACGGTAGTTAAAGATCCGGCGCTCCCTTGGCAGGTTGCGTCCAGGGAACGGCCTCATCAGGTTTTTTTTTCTGGAAACACTTCATACTCGACAAAGACGCGTGGCTGGGGGTCTTCAGCTGTCAGCTCCTGGTAGTGGGCAGGTCAGCAGGCAGTTGGAGGGTTTGACCAAAAAAAAACTGTGCTGGCTGGAACCCCACCATCACTCCATCAGCCAGTCAATCAATCAATCAATCAATCATCATTCAGCCAGAGACAAAAACTGCCAGGAGAACTAAGAGTTACGTTTCCTTGTATTTAAAGAAGTGAGGTCCTGAGTAAGCAGGAGCTTTCACAAACAATATGCTTGCCATCTCATGCTCCACGGCACAGAGGAGGACCGGACTGCGTCTCCTCAAACCTCTCTCGCAACTGACCTTCACTTCTCTGCGGTGGTCTTGAAACCCTCCTCGAGCCGGTCCGAAATAGCAGCAGCAAACATCTGGCACCATCTTGGAGGCAGTGGAGACCTCAACAGGGAAGCAGTTAGTGATGGTTCAGAATGAGTCATCAGCGGCTGAATATCTGCAGCAAAGAAAACACCTGATTTAACTGAGCTGTGGTGAATAAACTGTGGCTGGAAGTCTATGTAAAATGTTATTTAAACTTTTGGGATTTAAAAATTGATTCATCTTTTCTCATTTCTAAGCCTGGTGGATATCTATGTGCATTAACAATTACACTACTGTGGTCTTAATGCCTAATTTAGATGACAACATTATTGTTTGGCATGTTGATGGAGAACAAACAGTATTTGTTGAGCAAATTAGATTAAAAAAACTCCATTAAAAAAACAAGAATTTAGTCATTTGTAGTGTTGCGGACACACCTAACAATGTATGAGATCATTGTGTGAACAAATCGGCATCGTGATGTTCTTTGGCCATCCTTCTGATCCATCTATTATAATAAAATCAAGTCAATCCTGGATGGAAGCCACCGTAGACAGCCAGATTAATTTAATGCCTCATGTCAAGTTCATGGTATCTTTATTATAAAATGTGTTGTGCAGCCAGCAATCTCCACATGACAATCAGCCGACAACAGCCAGGAGACAAAAATAAAGAGAATGCAACTATAAAAATAGAAGATCCTCATATTAAAGCCATTTAAAAGGCCACTGACAGCAGGGAAAAATGACTTATTGAGTGTGTTGGTCCTGCATCCTGGCAAAATGTGCCTGCAGCCAGACGTTAAGAGACATAAACTGTGTCCCTCAAAGAAATCCTGGCACTGATCCGAACAAACAGGTCATCAGACATGAGCGCTGGTCAGCCTCAAGCACCGGAAGAGGCAGCCATCCAGACGCAGCTCTTGGAGAAAGGCAGAGAGAATATTCACCCAGCTGTGAGTCGACTTATAAGGTTTACTGATGAGGTCGAGCTGGGAGGTCCGAACACGGCAGCAGATCCTAAAACATCAGCAAAATACTGATTTAAAAAAAAAACAAACATTTTTTTATTCAAATGAGAACAAGTTCTGAGTGAGTCCAGCAAAAGTCTTTGTAAATACAAACTTTTCTAATCACTGCAGGATATTAGTGGATGACAAGCTGCAGCTTCATATGAAAAACTAGCACGAGTCACTAAGTTTACAGATACAGGGATGAAATGACAGGAGTGCTTGTATTGAAAGGAAGAAAAAAAAAAAAACACACTCTCTAAAATCGCCCATGCATAAAGCATACTCATATTCTTCCTCACATTAATCATGCTGTCAGAGTTTAGATCAAGTACATTTATCATTAATAAATTAGTCAGTGATGGTGATGAGGTGGGGTTTTTTTTTTTTTTTGCTAATTAGATCCTGGAGCACATGAAGGCCTTGAGATGTAACACCGTAATACGTCTGATTCTCTGTTCCAGCCAGTTTACAGAAGCTAAATCCTCAGCAGGACACAGGTGACATTTGAGAACAGCTGGCTGGCCTTTTCTGAGCTTTGTGCTCCGCTTCATAGGTGTCACAGAGCAAAATATCCACCGGCCATCTGTCCAACAGATTTACAGTTTATGCGAGGTGAGGTTGGAGAAGTTTTAATTCAACAATCAGAAGTTTTATCTTGCGTGCCGATGTACAATGTCCACAACCAACCGGTGCTGTTGGCAGAGCGTCTGGTTCTGCAGGAGGAATGCAAAGTTCACGCTTCAGTGTTTCTGCTTATTTTGTGAAATTTAATGAGACTGTTTTTGTTTCCTTGCTCCGGGCGAGACCACCTCTGTTGAGTTTTTTTTTTTACAATCCAGTCCAGTGTTGTTTGAGTCCAGGCCATGACCTAAGAAAATGATTTGCATTTGTTATATCGCTAAGTGAAGCAAACATAACTTTGAAAAACACGAATCTGCAGAAAGTTCAGGGTGTTCGTTTTGTTCAACTGTATTTGAGGCGAAAATTAAAAAAAACACACCTTGATATGATGAAAATCCAACAGCAACAAAAATCACCATGAGGTTTAATCAGGACATACGTAGGTGTTTCTAATAAACAGGTAACTCTGTGTTTATTTTCACTGTCAGCAGCTCAGTGCTCAAAGATCTTCCCCGCAACAGAACTGATATTTCACAGATGAAGGCATCGCAAGTGTAGAATGAAATGCAAAACAAATATCAACACTACATCTATTATACATCTCAATTGTATTTGTTTATGTCTCTATTTCCCTTCGGGGTGATTTTTCTTTTGATCGGTGATGGAGATGTGTGAGCCTCATATTATTCTCAGACTTGCTGTTGCGTACAGACGGGATTTTGTCGAAAGTTTGCTGATTCAGTGACGACTGAACGGCAGACAAAAGGATCGGGGGGAGTTATCTTCAATCCCAGCGCAGCCTCACTGACCATTATCTCTCGATTGGTAATTACCAAGCAACGACCAAAAACCACAGGCCGAGGCTGAAGCCACGGACTGCTAATCGCCCAACGCAATTAAACTTCCCACCAGAAATACTGGGTCAGTGACTCCTTCCCTCACATCTTTATTGATTAAATTATTCATCTGAAAATAAAATCTGCTGCTTCCCTCGGCTTCTCAAGCTTCTGTTTACAGACAGACAGACTTCATTTCACACAGCGTTATACTGTGGTTGTGGTCAAGGATTACACCAACACATAACCGCTGCATGGGAGGGGGGCCAAACTGACCTTTCTGAGGGGGTCTTAAACCGAAAACTCTCGCCAAAATGCAACCTAGGCTTCATGTGAAATCATAATTACGACAAAAGAGCCACTTTTTAGATTTACCGTGTTTTTGTTTTCGGGTCAAACTCATTTTCAATGGAGTGCTACGGGCACTTTTACGTAATTATGCTTTTAAACGAATGTTTAACTCTTGTAAAAACTTGAGATGTGGGCACATTTTTGGTCCCTGAAGGGAGGCAATGTTACCTTGTCTGTGAACATTTGTGCCTGAGTCGTAAGCTAGCGAACATCGGCCAACATCGAGGATGTTCCAGGTCAACTCTCACTGAATTCAGCACTCACCAGAGAATCTGATTTTCTCTCTTTTTATTCCCCTTCTTCTCTCTGAGTTAAGGCACATTTGCCCCTCAGCTGTCAACATCATGACAGTGGACGTCCTCTCTGTGGGTCGCTGCTGCAGTCAGGTTAATAAACCTTACTGAAGATAAATTCTCTTTTAAATCCCAGAAGTTAAAAAAAGCGATTGCTGAGTTCTGCTCCCGTCTGGATCAGAGAAGAATCCAACTTGACTCTGGGTGTTTATTCCACCAGAGGGTCTGGCTCTGCACCCGACTCTCTCCTCCAGCTGAGCAGCGACCCATCCCCCTCTGACAGAATGCTAGTGGGCAGGTATTTAATTATTGATGGTCTAACAGCACCTGTATTTGATGGTGTAGTAGCTGCAGATTGGTATGTGGCTGGCAGACTTGAAATGTGTTGATCTGCTGGTGTTTTCAGTACCTCTGGTCCATCAGGACGTGGAGCTGCAGCTCTGGGGCTTCACACATACAGGCTACAGTTATTTCATAGATTTTATCAGATCAAAATAGCAGGTATGAACTCACACATACTTTTTGAATGTAACAGTGACATATACTTTTATTTTCAGAGGCCTGACAGCTGCCTCATTATGTCTGCTTATTAAAAAATGCAGACACATTTGCTGCCTCCACTAATGAAAAGACAGACAAAATAAAATAAATAAATGAATAAAAAAACATGATATGACTGTGAGCAGAATGCATGTTTCTACTCTGTTGGAAAAGTCAAAATCCAGAAGGCAACGTGGATGAAAGCGCGGTGGAAAATTGACAGCTCCTCCTCTAATAACGGCGCCGCTCGGCACCCGTGTGCTGTTGTGCTGGTTGGAGAATCAGATGATTGTAGAAAATCAGCATCCAGATAATGAGGGCATCAACAACAACACAAATCTTTCACTCTCTGTCCTGGTTTTACCTCTTCGCTTTCTTCCTTCTTGAATCCTTCTTTCACATACTTTATATACTTCCTGCTCCTTAACAATCAAAAAAACTCTGGCTTTCAAAAATCCCATTCCTTTGTTTTAGCGAATGCACTTGTCTAGTTATCTTAAAAATACATGAGGTTGTAACAGAAATACACCACAAATCCAGGTAATTCAACTACTTTTGAAAGGTACTTTTAACAGAATAATAAAATCACAAACTAGCTTTTAGGATGTTGCTAGGAAACAAGAAGAAGCAGAAGAAGAAGATGCAGAAGAAGAAGAAGCTTGGCTGTCAGTTTCCATAAAGCCATTTCACAACTCGCTCATTGATGTCTTCTGCCAGCTGACAGTCAAACAGGATAAGCCCATCATCAGATGTCCCACTGCCAGAGTTAATTATTTAACAGTTAATAATTTGTACCCTTTTAACTGAATCAAGCAGTCAGCGTGCATGAATATTAATTCTAGCAACCATGAAGTTATTCATTCTGAGCAGCTTTGCAAACATTTGCAGGCGTTCTGTCCTCACGTTCTCTTTCTATACGACAAAATAGATGCAGGTTTGGATTTAACTGTGCCGCAGGAAAATAATAATCCCAGGCTCTCGACTGCAACAGTGTCAGACTCTCTAAAAAATAATTTGTATGTATCTTTGAAGTACGACATGCAAGTTAAAGGTCTACAGGTAGAGATAAATAAATGTAGACACCTGCACCACCATTAGCATGTTTGTATTGATGCTTTAGGATTAATCACAAAACACTAAATTGAGTTGATTCATCGGTACATGAAGCTGAAGCCTTTATTCTTTATTTTTAATTCAGCTGCAGTGGAAACAGGATGAATTATTGGAGGTAGAGTAGCTCAGACGCTGGTTCGTACAGCGTACAGCACAATATGTTTCAGGGAGCCATCTGCTCACCTTGTTAGCGGAGTTACACCTGCGCACCGATACGACACCACGGCACTGTGACATTTCGAATGTGACTGTGTGCTGCTGCCAAGAAGTCGAGGAGAAACAAACAGCTCGACTGCATCGCGGGATTTTCTTTTCTACTTTTGCGGCTGTCATGGTTTGAGTTTGTGCTTTTATTTCCCGTTTTATTTTGAAGTTTTGCTTTTCATTTCCTCCCGTTGTCTGTTTTTCTTGCCTTTATCACAGCTCACCTGTGTTCTGTTAGCTGATCACCTCTTGTGTATTTCAGTTCTTTATCTCCTCCTTTGTCTATTTGTTATCATCATCTGTTCTTGTTCCCGTGTCTCCTTCTCCCATTGTGTTTTATTTTCCCAACTTTTGCTTCCTGATTCCTCACGTTATTTCAGCTTTGCACTTCGCTTTTGTTTGGTACTTTGCTGTTTCTGGTTTGTGCTTTTGTTGGCTTTTGTTTTTTTGTGTTTGTCCTGTTGTGTTTTCTGCCTTTTGTTGGCAAATTTGGGGATTTTGGAACAAAGTTTGCCTTTTGTTAAGTGACCATTGACACTGGCAATGAAAAGAAAAGGGAAGTACATTGAAATTTTAATAACAACAGGTTACTATTTTAAAACTAAAAACTTCCTGAATAGCTAAACAGCCCAACGCTGTGCAGAGAGCGTTTAAAATTCAGTGCAAATGAATTTACATGAACTGTTGATGACATCACCCTCACAAAGGCAACATAACACGTGTGTTTCGACAGGTTAAGCAGCGCTCCTGACTCGCACACATCTCACAGTGGTTCTTATATCACCCAACTTAATGGTACATGCGCTTGTGATGAAGCGGCGTGTGGAGAAATAATGTTCTCTCTAATAACATAGAAAGTATCCCACACATTTATCATGACAACCTCCATTAGCCTATAGAAGAGCTCTGAGGAAATAAAGAGGGAAGATCCAGAGCTGCGTGCGACAGCGCTCTGACAGAGGACGCTCGCTCCGTTCCGGGGGGAGTCATTATTTATGCATTAGCAACGTGAAACTAATTGTATTCATCACCACCTCGCAAGAGCTCGCAGAGCTGACATGTCATTTGAATTTAACATGCGGAGACATTTACATATACCTACCAAGTGAGCAAGAAGAAGAAGAAGGAGGAGGAGGAGGAAGAGTTCACGCACGGGCGCTCGCATTGAAATTTTGAAACTGGCCGCTGTTTTCTCACGCTCATTTTCCGCTCATGCAAGGTTTATTAGTATCATACAGTTTGGCATGAATATCAGAGGACGGGAGATGTTTACAAGCACCGATGTGTGCAGGAAGTTTAATAGATGGTGTGAATTAAGTAAACAAAAGGACAAAAAGCACCACGAACCGTGAACATTGGACCCGTGCACACACGCTCTCCTTCTTTTATCGTTTCGCTGCTCTCTTGGCCTGCGCAGCATTGAAATATTAATACAGTGGAAGTCTTTGCCCTTGTTTGCTCAAACAACATAAAACCAGGAAAATAATACTGTGGCAATTTTGGCAAAAACCGGCATCACACACTTGGCAGGCGGGCGCGTGCATTAGCCTTATATCTCCTCCAAACTAGCGGCCCAGAGCTTCATCTGGGCGACGGACTGTGACTGGCAAAGCTCGTTGAAAAGAGGGGAGAAAAGACAAAAGGATGAAATGTGCTGGCACCATGCGGGAGCAAGTTTGGCTCTGCATCTCCTCCCCTCTGTTCTGCTTTCAGCTCCAGCCCCCCACCCTCTGTCATCCCACTTGTATCTGGCTCTTTGTCTCTTCTTCCCTCCTGATACTACACCTCCGTGCCTCCTCTCCCCCCTGCTCCCCTCCTGCAGCACAATCTAATCTGAGCAGCTTCGCTCCCCTTTGAACCGCCTCACAATTAGGCAAAGAGGACTGTTGCCCTTGATGCATTGTAGTTACAACCACTCTGCTCTGCTGGAGTTTGACTTTGATCCCTTAAAGGCTGGAGCAAAAAAAAAAAAAAGCAGGGCAGCAACTACAGTGCAGGATGCCCTCGCTTCGTCAGGCGCCGCCACGCAGTTGTGCTCCATTCAGATCGATCTGACAGCACCCCCACCCCCCCGCCGCCCCTGAGGCCTGGTGTCAAACAGATATGGAGAGGAAATCACTGTATCACTCCCACGCCCACTCTTTAAAAAGAAAAAAAAAAAAAAATACGGTTAAAAGTGTGAAGGAACAAAACAAATGGCGGCATCAATTTTTTAAAGCGCTGTCATTTTAGGGGGAGTTCACTTGACACAGGCTGTAATCTAGCACTTTACCTGACACACTGTGGCAGGACGGGCCGGATAAACTCTGTGCGGATAGAGAGCGATGTAAGCGGTGCAATAACAGCATCCTTTGAAGATTAGAGTGACTGGTGAGCGTAGTAAATTGCTCTCCCCATGTTCCTCGGTGGCAGAGACAGTTGTGGAACATTTGTCGCCAATCTCTTTGACAGCAAAATGTTAGGATTTCTTTAGAGCAGGAGATAAAAAAAAGGACTTGGACAAGCTTTTCCTTTCCGAAAATAGAAAAGAAAAAAAAAAGTGTGATGGGAAAGTATTTTTCAGTCCTACAGACGGTGAGAAAACATGTGAAACACTCAATTATCAGGGTTGGACGGTTGGAGCAGAGCGGACGATTGATGACAACAACACGTGTTTGGTTAGACGACCACGTTCGTCAAAACCCGTCGCCCCTAAAACCTTTAATCAGCACTATTGTTGGATGAGACCGTCACTGAGACAGCGCACAACAAAGAAAACATGACCCGTAAAAAAAACCCATTCAGGGTCAAATTCACAATCCATTTCCAACACAGTCGTCGACGCATCAGACTGAATATTTAAGGATTTCTTTTAGCGGCGCAAACAAGCTTTTACAAAACAAACTCAGAGAATATAAGATCAAGGTCGAGGCTCGATTCTTATCAAAGAGAATAAGAAACACTCTTTAAATTGATATTTTCTATGTGCGCTCTGCATCTTTAATGCTTTTAAGTTGATGCTCAGCGTAGGAACATGCACAGTAAGAATATAAGTGCTGTCAAAACTCATCAACTTCTCAGTAAACTTATAGGAGCTGAATATTGGAAATGATTTAAAGGTCATATTGATGATGTTTTTATGCAGACAGATTAGAATAATACATCTAACTCGTAGAAAGATGCAGAAAAAAGTTTATAATCTCCTTTAAAAGATTATAATGATTGTAAATAGATCATTTTAATCATCGTTTTGTTTATGTCTGTGCAAGAATCCTGACACATAATATAACACGTTGGTATCCGTGGAAGCTACAGTACGTTAGCTCGGCTAACTAGCGCAAGCAACATTATCATTTGCTAACATTAGCTGGTGCAGCAAGCTGCCGACCACCTGAGGAGGCAGATTATCTGAATAACAGGCTTTATAATAACTTAAATACTTGCTTTCTGCAGTATCGGTTCACCTTACAACACTTTTTCACCTCCCTGTCTCTCTCAGCTGTCTGTTCAGGCCTGCAGATGATTTAAACTAAAGTTTAAGTTGTTTGACATTAATATAACTTTAAACAATCAAATTATCGTACTTTAATTTAAAATAACAGGAAACCGTCGTTGGAAATCTGTATTTTGCAGTCTCATAGTGTGACTCACCATTAGAGTCTCTTCTGGACGCCGATTTAAATTAATAAATGTTCTAGCACCTGTTTTTAAATAAAACGCCTGATGAAGCAGATATACCAACACATTCTGAGAGAAATCTGAACCCAGCGCTGAACTCATCTAATTAGCACAGCCGATGTAGAAAGTCTCTCATGCTCTTCAAGCTCTGGCAGTCCTTAACGCCGTTATTTTTTTATTTTTTATTTTTCTTATGCGGCAAGACTCATCAGATGTTTGCTCAAACGTGGGCACAGGGGTTAACAAGCAGAGGATGTGTACCTATACGACTGTGCGGTCCAGACACTTCAGGCGCAAACAGGAAGTGAAAGGATCAAACAACAGAGTCAAAGCAGGATTTAAAGAAGAGACATCGTTTCCTTCAAGTTTAAGATGCAGAATGTGAAGAAGGAACATCAGACACGTGTACAGTGTGGTGAAAACCTCTGTGGTCCAAAGCTCCCGTGACACCAACACCCCCCTGCCGGTCTGGCTAGCTGGGACCAGTTCTTACCTACTGCACCTTCAAAATATATTTGAAGTGTGCACAAATATAAACCCCCACTAGCGCTTCATGGTAAGGCAGGCAGGGCTCCAAGTGCCTTTGGGTTCATGAGCGTACTCTGTAATTGTGTATTTTTTCAGTAACGTTTCTGTTCAGACTTTATGCAGTCGTGAAAAAGATTCAGCATCGGGACAAAAACAGACGATTCAGTAAAACTGTGAGTTTCACGATGCCGTCTGTTCCAGTCTCATTAGCTCAAAAGCATGTCACATCTTTTAAATGTCAGGACATGCTGTTATTCTACAATAAAAAAAATAAATAAATAAATAAAGAAGTTTTCCAGCAGCACTCTGATCTCATACAACACTGAAAAAAAAGCCATCAAGTGCAGTGGAACACTGATACTTTCCTGTGCTGATGAGATGTTAATAAAGCTGTCACACCCCACGCCTGACATTTGTTTGGATGTATCCTGCTGCTCTGTATTATGAGGTGAAATAACATATGCCTTTAAAATCTGTTCACACCTTAACTCATAACCTCAGTGATTTATCTGCTGTCTCAGAGGAGAGGGGGAAAGAGGATAAATACTATTCTTTTCTTTTTTTCTTTTCTTTTTTTTTTTTTGCAAAAATGATTTTGGAAGTGCTAATTTGTTGCATTTGCATGAGCACTCAATAATCTTCGCTTCAGCCATAAATTAAGAGAAAGCAGAGGCAGAGCTGATTGAAGCCTCGCTTGAATCAATAAATCTCCCCGGCTGAATCCAACATGGCCAGCCTGCAAAGAGCAAAAAATGTTTGCATGATTAAAAAGTCCCGGAGCTGAGGGAAGCACTTCGCTGCATTCATAAATTTTTTTCTTTGTTTACGCCTTCAACAAAAAAACTCCTAATTGCAAATAATTAGCCTCACAAGGCATTTGAGGCTACGGAGATGATGCAACAACAGCTATATTAGCCATTCCTTTTGATTCGGGCGTGAGTTTGGCCCGGCGTGATCCAAGATGTTTGGTCCTCCGTGACTTATGAGTAATGGATGAGCAATCACTTGACCTCACAGCAAAAAAAACCCTTCATCCAGTGACACTTGAATCATCTATAAAACATGTGAAGAGGAGGAGAGTCGCCATAAAATAAAGAAAAAGGTGGAAAGACGTGAAAACATTACACACTCTCATTGATGGAAAACAGGATGTTTGAATACAAACACGAATCAAAGGCTCCGTCGGATTAAAGGTTTTTGTTTGTCATATCTCGCGAGCCAAATATGGGCATGAATGGAGGACAGAATATAGAGCCTATTCGTGCCGGCTCAAAGCGCGTTGTTAACCTCTGTGGAAAATGCGGCTTACAGGAGTAAGCTGTAATAATACAGCAGTGCCACAGCGGCAATATGTCCGACTATAAAGGGATTTCACAAATCCAGAATTCTATCAGTGCAGCAGGAATCTACACTTTTGTTGCTGTAAAAAGTGGAAAGTACTCTTGTCCAGTGAAAACTGGAACTTCCTGGATGCCTGCGAGACAAAACACTGCTCACCCTCGTGAGCCGTAAAATCTAAAAGTTGTCCTGATGTAGTTAACTTTACTTAGTTATCAGCGTTATTTGGTTTGTCTTGCCGGGCTTATTAAAGTGGCTAGCTGCACATATTTGTTTTAAGTCTGAATTTGACAGATGGACAAATCTTGAACGTAGCGCACTGCACCTTCACGCTACGGTTCATTTAATCATTTCAAACAGCCTATCAGCTCAGAGTCCTCAGCTTGAAAAGTCATTAAAAAGGAAAAAAGAAAGAAGCAATCATTATAATAACAGCTGGGTGAGGCAACAGTGAACCGCCTTGTTGGTGAAGAAGAAGAAGAGGCGGCTGTGGTCTGAGGCACATGTGGAACATCATAATTAATGATGCTATAGGACCACCACCGCAGCAGACCAGGGGTCGTCAATTAAAATTCAAAGAGGTCCAGTTACTGAGACGTCCTCCCAGCGAAGGTCCGAACCTCATTATATCTTAATTGCATCCAGTAACCTACCTGTGTCTGATAAATAACATCAGCACCTCTCAGCTCTCAGCTCAGACTTCTGTGGATTTATTTCCTCTGAGGATCCGTGTTTGGTCCGGTTCAGTACCGTCTGCCGGTAGAATGAACATATTCTGGTCCATCCATTCAGGTGCTATTTCCTGAGTAAACTGTCCTTCGTCTTGTTTTCCTCCATCCACATTCCCTCCATCTCTTCCTGCACACGGTCATCGGTGAACAGTCGCTTCATTAACTAAGTATCTTTGTTGCAAAAACTACAACAGAAAACTGAAAAGAAACTGAAACTATGAAGTGAACTTGTACAACATGTGGCCAGTGTTTCATCAGGAGGTGAACCTCAGGGGTGGGAGCTCTGTTCTCAACCTCCAGCCACAACAGCTTGCTTAAACTTTAGCCTCTGACACTTTCTTGTAATTGCAAACGATGGTCCTGGAGCAACATTAGTTATGATCCGTTGTGCTTCGTCCTGAAATGCTCGTGATACAGAAAGTTCTGGAGGTGGAACAGAATCGTCATGATTTCAGCGTCGCTGCGCCGAGCAGCCTGCAGGTGTTGATACGATCAGAGCTGTGTTGAATAAGAGAGCATCAGTAAAACTCCCAACAATGAAGGTGAAACTAATAAAAATGTGAATGGAATTTGTCTGTTATTCACAAATACTGGATGCTGAAAGCAGATTTATCATCATTTAGCATCTGATTCTGACGTAAATGCTGCTCAGAAATTCAAAGTCGTAGGAAACGTCACATTAGTTGACATCAGCCTCCAAATGATTTAGTTGTTTTAATAGTTATCACATCCCAATTAACAGTTTCTGTAATGCAGTCAGTTTGCATGCTTCAGGATGTCTTTTAAAAAGTTTTACTGATTTGAATTTAAAGTTTGAAACCGTCCAATCCTCAACTTTGTGTTTCGAGACTCACATCTGTGATTCCCGAACATTTCAGGACAGTTTTCTCTCTGCTCTCTCCTGCGACAGGCCACACTGCAGGACTTGCTCTCATTTCATTAAAGCGACGTGAATGTGCTTGATGGGCCGGAGACATCGAGGGTAATTGATCATCTCTGCGTCCCGGTACAGTCAGAGAGGAACCGCAGCGCCTCATTGTCAGAAAGACGGGAGAGAGAAAAGACGATAGAACTGCTGATAAGAGATCGTCTGTCCTCATTTCCCTCGCCAGTTCAATTGTAGGAAGCTGTGTGTGTCGGTCTGCGGCGCAGGGGGGAGCTCAGTGGAGACTAAAGAAGGTCTGGATCTTTATCTGTTAAAAGAGAAGGGGAAGCGTCGAGTTTCACCTCTGTCAGCAGGTTTCTGCAGCAGACGGTGAGCGAGGAAGTGTGCTGTCGAGGGGGCTTTGAGCCTGACGGGCTCGTGTCTTGTCGTAATGTGCGATAAATAGTTAACGTGCTTCATCTCCACCGTGAGCCGGCTCGCGCCAGGCCAGAGTTCAGCCGTCATCGTGAATAAAACATGGCGAGCGTTATTGCCTCGGGAGATGTAACTAATACGGGATCCAAATTCACGACACATACGTTCATAGCGGGGGAACGACTGATAAATTAACTTCGGTTAGAGGTTTTTTTTTTCTTGTTGTATTATGCTGAGATTTGTCTCAAAGGGTAACGTCTCTCACAGTTTAAATGTTAACCATTCAAACTGCGAGCCTGATGAGAGATGACACGTTCTCTGCTCTGTGCTGGTTTTGATTTATTCGGCAGATGAGCAGCTGAATAAAAAAACATTTCAGCGATCTACACAATGCACCTTTTGTAATGATTTCTAGACTTTCTGAGACTGAAGGAATGAAGATTTAAATGTGCATTCCCGTAGTATGTGCCCCCGCCTCGTATGTGGTATGCACCCAGCAGGGAGGGTAATGGAATAGAAAGATGTAGGATTATTGACATATTGATTTCGAGGCCTTGCTGTGATGGAAATGCTGTGCATTCTCTAAATTGTATGGACTAAAGAGTAATCTTCCAATTTAAACTGCTGGAGGCTGCTGTAAATAGATTTGGAGGAGAGAGAGAGAGACTGATAATGACTCAGGGCTGAGTATTAAATGTTGGGTGTTATTTGGGCTGAGATCTGCAGCGAGCACGCTCAGTGCCCACATGGATAATTTCTAAAGTGGAAAGCACAGAGAGCACATCATTCCCAGTTAATTCCCGCTGTGTGCATCTGAACTTTATTGTTGCGCCGCTTCCTCTGAGCTACAGTATCAAGGAACTGATGCCAGGAGAAAAAAAACAAAAACAAAAAGTCTGGCTGCTCCGACAGTCTTCGCCCGCGGGTGGAGGACGTACACTAAATCCTCCTTTTATGACTTTAAAATATTGCATTTGCATCACACAGAGCGAGCCGCTCATGAAATGTTCAGTTCCAGTATATATGCGCAATCAATATGACCTCACACCAAATAAAATTCTTTATTGGACTGAGCATTGACCTTGCAAATAATGATCCCATCTGTGGCACGAATAATATACAAAATGACCCTTTAATTACAGAACAAAAGCCTCTGATACGAGAGTTAAACCTGTCTTTTTTTAAATCTTGTTAGTAACATTTTTAAATGTTTTTGTAGAATAACGTCACTAAATGCAGATTAGTGCAGCTCAGAGTTCAGCAACAGTCTGCACACCGAGTTTCTGTGTCAGTGTTTCCTCTCAGGTCTGTTTAGTTTCTAATGTTGCTCCATTTCAACATTCAGTTGTGTGTTCATCACTCCAACAGGTAAATGAGCAAACGTAGCCTGCGCTGGCATTCAGTGCGTATTTAATTAATGCATCAAAATTGTTTACAGACATGCAAATTAACATCACATTACACATTATAACAGCTGTTAAGGGTTAAAGTGGAGTAGAAGTACCAATATGTGAATGTGAAAACATCCTGCACTGTAAAATCTCACCAAGTTACTTTTTCTTAAAAATGACTGTGAATACAATAAAAATGTTAAGTTGTTGGTAAGCTCGTACAATTTAAGTTTAATAAAATACTTTTCTGGCAGTTCTGAGTTGATTGGTTTGCTGACTTTGTTAAAATAAAGTTGGATTTTAAAATCTAAAGTGTAATTCTGACAATAATCTGCAATCCTTGATAGCAATTTTGTATTTAAAATATATATTTTTTGTGCAATATTTCACTTATTTATGTAGCTACTTATACTGTAAACTATTGTCAGCAGTAACATTCGGCAGTATAAGTCACTACTATCTTCACTGAGGTTATAGTGAAGTACAATATACTGTATATGTTGCATGTACATGTCGATTATTATATTCAGGACCATTTAATTCACGCTTAGAAAAGTTGTCACATGTCATAGTCTTATTGAACGTATCACGCTTACAGTAATTTTACATTTACTTATTTCTTGGAATTTATTCTAACTTTTCACTTTTCTGTATTTTCTTATAATCTCTCTACATAAATTATAAAAGTTGCCTTTAGTTTGATAAAAAGTCAGGAAACATGTTACCTAAAATTTACCAAGTAAAGTTTAGTAGTCTTAATTTAAGTTGTACAAGTTAAAAGGTTTTGACAACTTAAAATTATGAGTCTACTGGATTTGGTTATTTTGAGGTTCCTTGATTTATTTTTTTTGTATTTATTTGTTTTAAGTGAAGTCACTCGCTCAGATTTTATGGTGTAAAAGGAGCAAACAAATTTACTGCGAGCACATCATCAAACGCTGCACTCACAGAAGGCTGAATAAATACTGGACAAACTGATGTTCATGAGTATGGACAAGCGTAGTTACGCTTCCATCTGCTTGTTCATTAAAGACCTGAGTGGAAATGTCAGACATAAAAGAGCTGAAGGGGAACAGCTTGTCTGAAAGTTCAGCTGAGATAAAAAAGAAAATAAAAAAAACATTCACAAATCACAAAAAGAGACTTTATAGGTTTCTGATGCAGAGAAATAATTCACGTTACTCTGAAAATCATCATTATGCAAGTAAGAGTCAGCCGGTCGCCTCCGTCTCGATCATCATGGAAGCTGAACAGATTCACAGATTCATTTAAAAAGTGTCCTTGATGATGAAAACTCACGTCCTCTTTCATATCTTTTTCATAAAAGTACACAATGATTCACATTTCATTTTTTGATGGCAGGAAGGAATCTCCGACAGCTTTTACCTGAAACTTTCTGGTAAGATGCCGAGTATAAATAAGTGAACGTTTTCCCGGATGGTTGATGAAGAGAGACGCTGCTAGAAAAACAAGATGTAGTACGGCATAACTTCTCTCTCTCTCTCTCTCTTTTTTTTTTTTTTTTTTTTTTAAGGGCCTCCTTCAGCTAAAGGAGAATCATTTAAGTACCTTCCTTTTGAGCAACAATCAAAGAGAGACGACAAAGACAGACAAAGAGTTGAAATTAAGATAAGCGGCACACTTCACAGATAAGACTGGAAGAAATGTGAGGAGCATATATGAGTTATTATCAACCATCTGCGCACCTCTCACCCGTTGCCCTGCCGCTCGCTGAGCCCCCGCTGAGCACCGAGGCTGGCGTGTGATGCTTCGCCAGCTCCATGTGATTGCTCAGATCAGATCCAGGCGCAGCCAGATGCGACCCCGAACCCTGCGTGCGCGGGTGTCATCGCCAAAGATGGTGCCAAGGAGGCCTCGGGCTGCGCGTGTCTCGAGGAGTGCACGGCCGGACTTGTAATGCTTTCGGATCAGCGTCAAGCATTTTGTGGATTGCTTTTGAAGAACACTGAGAGCGATCCTTTTGGGTTGTTTTGAACGCTGCGTTTCAATCGGTGATAAAATGACGATAATTTAATATTCAAGTCACAACAAGTCAGACGGATAATAGAGGCGTCCGCTGAGCGGTGCAGGATGACTCATCCATCTAAGTTCCATCAAAAGCAGACTGGTGGCCTTTTAAGTTTTGAAATTCTGACCTTTAATAAGTGTCCCCGTGATGAACATCTGTCTAATGTTTGAATGCTGGTGCAGTGATCCATCATCAGACCACATCTTCTCAGAATCATCCTAAAGGCGTCTGGACAACTCTGACAGACGGAAACAACCAGCGTCCCGGCTGAGAACTGAATCCTTGCAGGAGCTCAGCTCACATTCCCCAAGACGGCAGCGATAATGTTGCTCATTTACAAGTTCATGGACTCATGAATTAACATCCCAACACCTGTCAGTGTGTTTAATATGGAGTTCATCTGCATATTTTAATATAAAGGTGAGAGTGCCTCGAGGTTTCACTGATGGTCGTTGGGTCGTTTAACTGAAAGGTTGACTTTGTTTTCCCAGATGCTCATTTTTGAGATTCACTTGGCACGGAGACAAAAGAGAAACTGAAATAATATTCACATTTTCATATTCCCAACAGTGACACAACTGACACATACCTTCCTTACAATAACAGGACAGCGCTGTTCTACCTAACACAGGCTAAATCTATACATTTAGTTGTTTCCTGCTCTGTGGTTTCTCTATTAAGAGCTCACCAGGAAACTAAATGAAGATGGATCTGAAATATCCCTCCCCATTGCTCCAGCGAGACAACGGTCCCCCCCGTCCCGCCCCGCAACATTAGGACCGCTGGTGATATCTTTGATGATTCATCCCGCATCTGTCCGTTAACTGCTGACAACTCATCAACTGAGACAATGTCCTCAATTCCGGGAGGGGGATAATCACTGCAACTTTATTAACAATTCAACAATGATCTAATACACGACTGCATTATAAAGTCATTATTCTTACTCGGCAAAAGTTGGCCCAGTAAAAACTAATTAAACTTCTGAAACAGGCCGTTAGCCTGTCAGCCGCTGCCAAAAAGCCTAAATCTGAAAATTCTCAACGTATGAAGCGCTCACACACTGATCCTATGGATTCCTCTGCTCTCTCTGCGAGGGGGTTAGGAGGCTCTGCAGCGCCATATGTTGTGTATCATCACCTTAACCAGAGGCATATGTCTAATGGTGTGTGCGGATGTGTCTGCGTGTGTGCAAGTGCTCAGATGTGTTTGCTTGAGTGCCTACAAGCTGCATGGGTCTTAGATGTTTCGCCGTGGTTACGATACTTCAAGGCTGAGACAGAGATGCTGAACAGGTGGCATTTTAATGACTGGCTCATGGCTTCCTTACCCTTCTTACTTCAGCCATGGAAGAAAGAGCTCTCCTCCAGAGCCTCTGTCTCCTCCAAATTCTTCTTTTTTTTTTCCCCGAGTGCTGTTGTGGGTGTGAATGCAAACTGGCTGAGGGTAAACTTGGTGCGAGCCCCCTGGCTTTAATCTACATGCAGATATCTTTGATGTGCTGTCTTGGGAGCAACGGAAGGAATTACTCAGCCAACCTCAGAGCTCATTGCTCATGGCCAAGGTGACTGCACCTGCGTAAGGTGAAACGTTCTCTCGGCGTCCTGTGAACTCGGGCGGCGAGGGAGCCGCTTGTCACAGTTGATCGGCTCGCAATTCAATATGATTGACCCGGGCAGGAAATCTTTAAGTTGCTCATGCATGGATGGAGAAGGGGAGACGGCGGCACATCAAAGCAGTCACTGATGCAGATTGCTCATGCATGCTAACATGGCAGCCAAGGTCAGGAGGAGTCGCTAACTGGCTGCTCCCAGTTCAGCCGCCGACAACGAAGGTGGACGTTTATTTGATGCAACTGTTAAGTGATTCATTCAGTAGCTGATGCTACAGCTGTTCATTGTCTTTTTTTTTTTTTAAATGATTTTTTTGTGGGGCACTTTTGCTTTATTTATTTAGATAGTGACAGCGGGGAGGGCGGAGAAAACAAGAGAGAGAGAGAGAGAGAGGATGATATGCAACACAGAGCCCAGGCTGCTGAGGTAAGGACTCAGACTTAATACATGGTGTGCAATTCTAGAGCTACGGGGGCGTCCATTACAGAGTCTGTCTTGGTTTTTTTTCAGGCATCATAATTAGAGAGTGAGCAGATAGACAGTAAACACGGGGAGTAAGGAGCATGACATGACAACAAAGATGCTATCATAACACCGGAGCAGCAAACCACTGATATGCTCACATTTATACGATATTTAGCATATTAACATTTTCTACAATAGCTGTCATAACATGTTCACGTTACATGTTTATTACCAGACGTTCGTATCAGGAGAGGGGGAAGTGAATGCTGCTCAAGACAGCGGATCAACATTTCTGAAGGTCAGATCACCAGATATTTCTGATGAGAGTCCACGGCTTCTCACTGCTTTTAAATGTGTCACCACTGGATATTTATTTATGGAAACACAGAGACAATTTCCTGCCGTCTTTATCCAAAACTGAATACGTGGTTTATTACCAAAACATATGCTCTTGGTATGTTGTTATAAGGTTGGAAATTACACCTAAATAAACGTAAAGTTTCAACGCACGTGTGGTTTGCAGAAATGTACTTTGCCAACATTTATTTTGGTGACTGGGTTGAGTTTTGAAACCATTTTTTTTTTCAGTTTGTTGGAGTCCAAGTGAAAATTAATTCCTCACAATATTTTATTTAAACTTTTTGTTGTGATGAACATAAACAGAAAAGCAAGAGGAAAAAACAACCGATCTGAAATCCAGTATGTCCATTCATGAAAAAAGGAATTGTTTTCTTTAGACTATAAATTACTATCACACATCTATTATATGATATTGATTTCTATGAATAATAGAATATGCCAACATACAGCGCTGGAATCGATGGCTTACACCTGATATTACCTGTTGTGACAGCTAGTTAATAAATAATGGCCTGATAAACAATTGAGCTTTGTGCTTTAGTGGTTTGAATCACCCACAATTGATTTTTTTTTTTTTTTCTTTTTTTAACCACTGGTCCCCGATCTAATCAGGTTAGGTGTGTGTTCCTGATTAACAGTGTGTGTGTGTGTGTGTGTGTGTGTGTTGCCATGAGGGGGTGGACATCAGCATTTTCATTCTAGGCCGTTCCCACATCCTGGATCACTTGAACATGTCCTGCATGTTTTAGGCTTCCATCACGTTATTTAATAAACATTTCTCGTATCATATACTGAATGTAAGTGTTTACATGTGCGTCTGCTGGTGGAGGCACAGAGGAGATACACTGAATGTGCATATATGTGATGCAGAGACTGGAACAGCCTGAGGACCTCAGCTCATCACTTTCAAAAGGTAATTCTTATGAAACGGCTGTTCCCACAGTCATTGTCTCCCACTCCACCAGGGATGACATGGTCCAGTGTTTCCTGCGACGTGTTCGCCTGGATAGAATCGAGACTGTTGCTTCAGTGCTGCTGAGTAAGATTGTTGATGCTGCAGCTGGACAGATTTGTGAGCTGTTTCGGCCCCAGAGCCCCGAAGTACCGGCTCATCTGTCACCAGCTGTGGAACTTCCTGTCTCCACTCCAGAACATAATGGTTTCAGCTTGCCTGTACCTCTGCAGCAGGTAGCACCAACACCCCCTGCTGAACCTACCTCGACTGGGTTTGAGTCCAGAGTGGATGAAATGCCCCACCTGCAGATCCCAGAATCCTCCACAGCACCGGACACTGGAGCAATTCCAGAACTGCCCAGAGAAGCAGAATCTGTTAACGTCGCAGCTCCACCAACACTTTGCTGAATCTCCATCTATCGGGGTTCAAACCAGGATGGATTTAATCGAGGAGAGCCCAGCCTGGATGAAATGCCTGGCCTGTGAGAAAGTCCCAGAACTGACCACGACACCAGACACCTGCTGCTGAACCTCCATCAGTTGGGGTTCAGGCCAGGATGGATAATACTGGAGAGCCACGTCTGGAGGAGATCCCAGAACTGACCAGAGCCAGATATATTTTGTTACATCATTAACATAGCTCTTCCAGCATTCATTACTATTCATTAAAAGGTGCTACTTTCATGATTTAGCAACATGTATCATGAAAGTGAAACTATGGTGTCATAAATAAAAGTACTCACTGTGCAGAATGTCTCATTTTTACTGAGATTTTCCGTAAAAAATAACAATATTATTTGATACCAATTACAGGAGAAAGTTCAATTTCCCTGAAAGAAAAAGCTTTATTAAAATGTAAACAAATATGAATCCACTTAAACTCATCTTTGGAAGCATCTATATATAGATTTGTTTGCTTGACTGTAGACACCTCTCACATATTTTTACATCTAACCTGCTGTGCACTGACACTGCAGAGCGAGGCCGCCCAAAGTGGGACCAGCAGGCCAAAAGGTTTGATTTGGTCTGCCAGATGTTTCCAGCAGACAAACTGTCAGTACTAACTGTTACAATGAATCAGACAGAGAGGTTAAACTGACCTTTTTTTCACCTAGTTTAGAAAATGATACAAAAACATTGCGGGTCAATATCAGTTGACATGAAACTTCACTGCAGTGATAGACTTTTCAGGCCCACCATGCACAGATGTTAAAGCAGGAATTATACATTGGAATGGAAAAATAAAAAAATCACTGAACATGATTCAAGGTTTTTGCAGAAGGCTTTTGTCAAACATAAGATTGCATCCTCACCAAGCGATGACAGGGTTGTACATCAATAGTGAAGGTTTTTTGCAATCGGTATGTTCAACTTTGCTTTTTCGAGTAAAACACTCTCAACTCTCCTGACATCCAGTTAATGTTACTTTCTCATGTAAGCGGTGCAAACAAAAGTGTCTGTCCTTGATGGTGCAGAATCTTACACAACATCAGTCTTCCTGTGCTTATGAGCATCTTTACTTTCCCATCAGCCTCTGAGGGCAGACTCACACCTGGCCCAGTTACTCCGTCCCGTGTCGGAGGACGAGTGCGACCTGGTCCCTGCTGGCCTGCACTGCCACTGCTCCGGACAAAACTGGGTCCAAGCAAGTACGTCATCACGAGCAATGATAGCTTGCAGAAACGAACCTCTTCCAAATGTGTCAGGGCCAAGAAAACGTAATGTGTTGGTGAAATAAACTGGACTTTGGGGGTCAAATGTGCAGCGTACAGATTGCCTCGTGTAACAAGAACCATCCTTCCTGTTTGTCCGTGTGTGTGTGTGTGTGTGTGTGTGTGTGAGGCGGCTGGTGGGTCGGTTATCAATTTGCATTTTGAATGTTTTCCTCCCCAACAGGTTTTATTATTAACCATAAATGAAGAGATTGTGGTTAAAGCTGGGGATTGAAAGGCGCCTATATTTTCCATGACCAAACACAATTGATGTATTCATTACTTTTTCAGATATGCATAATAATAAACACAGTGCACTGTACATGTTAATAACCTCTGTAGCACGGTTTGGGTTGATGCCTTTTCAACCGTCGGGGCAGACGGAGAAACAAAGGAGGTTTTTGGCTGTAATTTAATTCTTTTTGAAGGTTTATATTTGGGGGTTTATATGAAATACACACAGAGTGGGCTTTGTACAGTGACTTTAGAAGATGATTGAATGCTGCTGAGCAGAAAATCTCTCTGGGCTTCCTCTCCGGGCCCCGGGAAGCCCAGCGCCTGCACTGCTTCTGGAGGATCCACACTAACACACGGCTGTCTCGCAGAGAGACGGCCAGCTTTTTGTTTGTCCATCCCTGCAATTCTCATAACAGATGTGTTCGTAAATTAACATTCCCGTCATCTCCCGCTCTCCCAGCTCGCCTTAAACGCATCTCCAGAACTCCTCATCCTTGAACGTGGAGCTCCCTGAGTTGAGTACGAGTCACGCCACCAATCTTTGTTGAGGGACCGGTAAGGGTTTATTTCATATCATGCTCCATAAACCAGCACTAAACCTGGGAGGGCGAGCAATCAAGAGGTGAACACATTGTGGGCCACGGGGATTCTCCAACATGGCTGTGCCTCCAACTCCCCCGGATTCACGCCAAGCGTTAAATCAAAGATGGGGGAGCTGGCTATACGCAGGGCTTGAGATTAGTTCTGGAGAAATGATTCCATGCTAATTGGAAAAAGAAACCCTACTACACCTTATAAGCACAAAACCTATTATGCGGCATCATGGCGAGAGAGAGTGGGAGAAATTGAAAATGTGATGAATACAAATGACGACAGAGTTTCAAAGCGAGTGGGCTGAACTTCTGATGGATGGATCAGCGTAATAGGGGATGAAAGTATTCAGGATGAAAATCACAAAGTAACCCACTCCTGACGCCTGATGAGAAAGCAAAGGGCTCTGGGATATTATGGTGTCGGGTGGGGTGGTTTGAGTTGAGCCATTAGGTGGGATGAAAGGTTGGTTCCCTCAAAATCGATGGATGTACCCCGGCTGCTCCGCCATTACAACACCTGACACAAAAGGACAGCAGATTTCATCATTTCATGATCGTGCCCTCAAAGGCTATTCTGTGTGAAAGGAGTGGTTATAATGTACTGGAGGGAGACAAGGAGCTGAGAGAACCTCGGGGTGAAAATAGAAAACTGTGCCGACAGCATCGGGGCTAGTAATGGGCAGAAGTTCGGCTGAAAGGTTGGGGTTGTACAGTTAATTCAAGCTGACAGGGTAGGGGATAAAAATGGGTTTCTCTCTCCACAGCCAACTAGAGGGCCAACCCTGTCCAATCTCTTTGATGGAGAGAGGTACGCGTCCCTCCCCCCCTCCTCCCCGGTGGAGGGTGAGACAGCAGCGAGGGGGGAGGTTCTTTATCGAAGGTGAAAAGTTGCAATGTTTTCTGAGTGGACAGCCTCAAGGGCAGCTGGCAAGAGATTAGAGGATGTTATTAGAAGGCAATGGGCTGTACCTTCCACTCATAATCCTCCCACAGAGGAACGTGTCTGTGTATCTGTGAGGGCTCCTAACCTGATGCTATCAGTGACATTACATCCCAGAGACAATAAAAAAAAAAACAGGCTTTACTCCTCCGCCCAGGTAAATGTTTTGTTTCGTGTTTGACACCCTAACTTCCCTCAATCTACTTACACTTCAGCAGTCTGAACCCTGATCTCCCTCTCCAGATATCCACATATCCACCACAAACCAGGGGACAAACCCTCCAAAGCACCTGTGTGGGTTATTGCATCAGTATTGCTCGTGTTTAAATGAGCTCCCAAGTCACGATTCGGTAAAAGTAAAGACAGTTTTGCCAAGTTGTACCAGGTGACATTTTTGCATCACTGGCAGCACGGCACAAGTCTCTAATGTTAATTACCACTTTTGAGTTTTAATCATTCCTTGTATTAAGCTCACAATGGTCAATAATTAACTGCAGAAGTGAGTAAAAATATCCTCCACTGGTGCAGTTTGTGAGAGAGCTGAGAAACTCTTCTCCACTGATGCCATTACTTTTAACACCCTCCATCAGATGCCAACTATTAAGCAGATCCAGAACGGTTCAGCAATGTAAAGCCAGCAATCTAACAGATTCCGTGTCTGAAGAGGGTTTAAAACTTAATGCAAGACGTCTACTCATCCAAGTTTGATCATCTTGGTATGCAGTTAACTGCTTAAGCCCAGCATCACAAAACACTCATTCTTTTTGCAGCAAACTTGGCATAATAAGGACTTTTTTTTTTCTTCTTCTGTCTCTATATTTGCAATTTTCTCCAGGTGCTCTGCCTCTCGTCGCCCACCCATGACAATAATTGTTGTTTTTCTTCACAGGGAACGCTTTGAACTGGTCTCTCAGAACAAGGTCACCCAGGAAGACATCCTCTCAGAGCACTGCTTTCTGTACCCATTCATGTGGCTCTCGCTTCCTCTTTGAACAACGAGGGCGCTTTCATTTACTTTTCCATCAGTATGTGCCCACAGTATCTCATCTGCTCCTTATATACAGCATAGAAAAGCATCATAACCACAGTTTTCTTCCACCTTAATGAATCCTCAAATGTAGTCGTCGGATTATTGCTTTATTCGCACATATACACATATTTCTTCTCTCTTGTTTACCTTATTAACCAGAGAGAGGAGTTACGCTGCAGCCGTGACAGCTTAATTAACTCTGAATGGCCTGTTTTTTTCTTTTTTTTCTCCTTCCAACAGACAGAATATTTCCAGTAATGCTGTGTTTGGGGTCAGGGGTCAGGGTGAGCTCACCTTGAATATCTTCTCAACAGGACTCGATGTTAGCATGACAACATGTATTAGCTAAAGGTATCCTTGACTGTATTATATGTGCTTGACGAAGAAGCTACAGCAGCACATTAGTATTGTGAATAAAGGTCGTAGAGGTCTGATTAATCCATAATTTTGTACTTGTTCACCTGCAGACTCATTTAATCCTCCAGACAAATAAGCCAATTTAATGAGTGACATAAGGGTTAACTGTTTTAGATATTAAAGCTACGTGCTTACTGAATGTCAGTGTTTATAAAGCAGAAATTCTTCACCTTCAATCTTCCTCACACTGCTTCAACAACACAGAGATGACTGATGTGTCAAATTATGGGACTTTTCTTCAATTAATAACGGTTAAATTTAGTCATTACTCAGTTTTCAATACTGGAAAGGTGTCCCTCGCATGAAACTGGGGTGTCTATGCAGTAGAAATACACATTAATTGAAATTGGTGCGACATGACTGGAGACAACACAGATAGAGACCTTCCCTTTTGTTTAAAAAGATCAAAAACGTACAACAACCAGAATGCACGGCATGGCAATAAACACTCCCGCTGGTTTTGGCTCGCAGTCCGTTAGTAACAAACAATCATGTATTACGTCCAAACAGTGATCTAATTTTTTTTTGTTTTTTTGTCTAAATATTTTAGATGATAAATGGACAATGAGCAGGATTGTGGTTCATATTTGAAGCTTTCTCATCTGCAGCTAAACAGGACAATAACATGTTTCTGACAACATTTAAAGCCAGAAATATGTAGTTTAGTAACAGAAACTTGGTGTATAGTTTCTTTCTCTGTGGATGCAGGCATACAAAAATGCAGACAAAAGGAGTGTTTTATTCTGTAATTTAACCGGATGCGGTGTTATTGTTGCAGTGTCTGACTTCCTGTCGGCACTGTGCTGAAATCAGCTTCATTGATTGGCCGAAATAGAAGCCATGGATCTACCACTGAATCCAGACTGCAGGAGCTGCAACAGCATAGATACGCAACGTAGCGGCCGTGGTGGATCGGACACGGACCAAACACGGACCGAACACAGATCTGATGGAATTTAGGGGTTAGCAGGTTAAATCTCATTCAGATTTCAACAGGACAATATTTGCAAGCAGATGTACAGTTTATATACTTATATTGTATTAAAGCTTGATGTGTTGGTATTTTAAGGCGCAGTTCACTTCCTCTGGATCTATATGTTTATAAAATCAACAACACGCCAGTCAACATCAGTGCACACAACAGTAGCACACAAGGAAACGTTTCACTTGTTTATTTACGAACCTTCAAGAAACCGACAAACGCGCAGTAAGATGTGTATAAATACATCAGTATTACAGTAAATCTGTTCAGTTTGCATTCTCCATATCTAAAACTCATTTCGCCCAGGAATTTCCAGCTCAGCCTCACGTTGTACCGTGTGTGTCTGTCTGTCTGTCTGCATGAGTATATTTCTAAATCATCTGTCCACCATGTGCGGGTGCTGACAGCCGAAGCCGGCAGCTTCCTCCCTTCGCCGCCATCCACATGCTGCCCATAAACATCTGACCAGTGTTCCCTTCTCTGTTCCCCTCCCTCGTCTGTCATGACACGACGCTCGGCAACATTTAAAAATTCAATAAAAACACCGCAGCTGATGAACACTCTTCATCTATAATAAAGCGCAAATTTGTCGACATGGTGATAATTATAAGAAATTTAACGGAGGGACTGCACGGGGGAATGACTCAGGATAATTGCTGCACCCATAAATGCATGCTTTATCGCCTTTATAAAGTATTCATGTTCTATGGTTAATGTGCTCAGACTGTTTCACGACAGCAGCACTGATACACAGCGTGACTGATCAGAGTAATAAAATCCCAAAAAAGGGCAACTGGAGGATAATTCTCAGGAGTCACAGTAGCTCGGGTGCTACTATTTTAACACAGTTCTGTTCTTATACCTCCATTTCAAAGCATTTCTAGTTCTACTCTGTGAGTAGAAATATAATATATCCAATTTTGCAGAAATCTCTTAGCTTTCACTCTGACATTTATCCATTCTGAGATGGCGAGGAAGGGAGCTGCAAAAGCCAGTGCGAGTCTACCCGAGTACTCAAAGATAGGGAAAAAGGAAAAGCCGGAGGAAATAAAAATGCTCTTTGGCTGAGAGACGCGGTTACAGGCGGCATCTCTCCAGGTTATTCTAGGACCTCGGTGTAATGACTGTTAAGTCAGACTGACCCACCTTTTCTCCAGTGACTCATAGCTGGATGAGGAGTGCATCTCATTTGTATAATTAGTTTACTGAATAAAGTCCGGCGTCACATCGCTGCACAAAATATCCCCAAATTAGCATTTAAATTAAGCTACAATTCTTTCAACATGAAAAAAAAGAGAGAGAGGAAAATTATTCAGCATCAAATCAAAGTGTTACATGGATTCTGACATCCAGGGAGACCTTGTATTGGGGACTTGTGTTATTTCTGGTTCTGGGCACGACTGCACTGAGTCATTTGGAAAAATCATGACTTTCAGATGGCTGCAGTTTGCATCTGATTATTAGTGACAGTAACTTGGATCTGATGGAAGACACTTGGATAAGATCTTGTACTTCAGTCTCTCAAATGGCAAGATTTATCGCTTACAATCATGTATGACGCATCCTGGAATTTTCGGTGTGGACAATGAAATCATTCATCGCAGCAGCTGATAAGACAGTGCTGCATTAGTTAAACATCTTTTATATATTATGACGTCATTTTGGTGGCTTTTGATGATGAGAATACAGAAGAATATAGAAAATATATGTTGATAAAGGACAATTCTGCTGATAAGTTATGACACATTTTCAAATATATGCTGCCAATGTTTTCCCAGTTCTTATCCCCACAAATGAATGCGGCTGATATAATGGTGTTGAGGCTTATTCGACTAGCTACTTAAGGCTAATGAATGCCATTGTTGAAAATGAAATAAATGCTAACAGCAGGTACTTATCAGGCCCAGACCTATTTTCCTTAATCAGCTTCTTTAACAGCCGATGGACAACTTCTTTTGCTTTAACGTATCATTATGATGTAAATGTTGATTGCACGAAGTAATGGCTGCAGAGTAATGACACCATCAGCGTTTAGATTGGTTCCCTTATAAACTTCACTCTCACTGGGCTATTTTGTTTGCCACTGGGCACAAAATCTCCCGGGTAAATGGAGGCTGACTGTTGATCCAGTCATGCTGTGCAGCCTGGCACCATTTCTATCTGCATTTCTGTCTCCATTATCCACTAAATGAATGAATTAACCCGCATTTTGTCCTGCAGTATTGGTGGCTGTTACTCTGAGGAAATCAGAGAGAGAAACAGGGGACGTGATGGGAGCAAGGGGTGGTACTAGTTGATGGGGTGTCGGCTCATGTTGCCAGACTGTCGTCAGTCTTGTGATCAAACCACAGCGACACAGTCCTGATGGGCAGATCAGCTGAGGTTCAGTTTAACAGTGCTGTTTTTTTTATTTTTATTTGCATTGGGGTGATTGTTAACAGCAGCAACACGATGGCAACGATAATATGATTAACTTTGTCATGTCGTTGAAGCTCACACGCAGTCAGAGTCCAGCGTCGTCGTGCTGTAGTCACGATCTGCGATACTGTGGTGGTGGCAGGTGTCTGTAAAGATGTGGTCACAACACTCTCTTATTTCCTGTTGCTTGGCCCGTGTGAGTCCCATGTGTCCATTTCATTTTCCTGCATCCAGACAGGAGCAGCCTTGAATCCAGGCTGGATTAGCAGACTGCCTCCCTCACCTCCCGGGGGCGGACCGGCCCGTCAGGTTGGAATGTCAGAAGATGCCGCGGGCCGTGATTGTGTTAAAGTCTGCTGCTCTACCAAGACTGATAATTGTGTTTCTGTCATAGGTAATCCTTGATTAAGCTGAAAAGAAAACTTGAGGGAGTTACTGGCTGCTGCATCTGCATGTATGTGATGTGTATTGCCATAGCAACACTTTGCACAGGAAGTCGGTTAAATTAGGGGTCTTTGGCTTCTAGTGCCAATTAGTGCATCATATTATTAATACAGTACGTGACTTACAATTAGTGATATCAATTAAATAAGCATCGTTTCTTAACTCTCAGGAGCTCTTTTGAATGTGTCTTTGTGTTGCTCTTGAGTGATAATAAGTGGTTATCATAACATTATATAACATTCAACACAGGCTGCAAGAAAAGATGCAACAATTAAACAAAACAAACAGAAAGAAACACGCTGTTATGATCTCCATCGTTCTGTCTTTGTGCTGATGTCAGCCATCAGTTCATTTGTCGTGACTGTGGACAGAGCTGATGCAGATCGGGCTGTAGCCTCACGCCCCGCCCGGCAATAATATAATCCTCAATAAAGAAAATCCTCAGAAAAAAAACCCTTTATTTTAATTGTAGGCAATGGAGGCTCAAATTTATGTGCCCGCAGTGTCTTTAAAACCACTGGAGCCTAGTTATCAATGCACCCTCCATTTCATCAGTCTTACGGTCCTGGCACACATCACTACTGTACATCAGATGTTAAATTGGCCGTCTGTCAGTAGAAGCCGAGACCACTGCGGACTCGGGTTTATCCATCAAACAGTATCTTAAAAATGACTGTATATCTCTTTAATCACTCAGTTAACAGAATACAGGCTATACTCATCTGAAGTTACTAAATCAAGATGAAAGCTGACATCAATGATATGCAGTTTCAAGACAGATGCACATAGTGTGACTCTGTGAACGTCAGTGGAAATGGATTCAGAATTAATTAATCAAGTGATTTCACATTCAGACTGAATCTGGGTGTATTCAAACAGACGCTGAAGGTCAGATCTTCTGCAACAATTTCCATCTCGCTTGGTTTTGAACCTCTTTTTTTTTTTTTTTTTTTTTAAGCAGCAGTGATGTCCTGGGAACCAGCGGGGGGCAGAAATAATGAGATGTGCCAATCCAGAGGAGCACACGCAGGCTATAGAAGGCGTCGTTAGGCTGTTATGACAGGTTTTTTTTTTGTTTTTTTAAGCAGAATACACTTATTGAAAAAAAATCCATAGTGAGCCTTTTTAAGTGCTTAGTCGTTCGTTGCTCTCCAGTGAACAGCAGCTCACGAGGCGTGATCGGTCCTGTGCAGTGTTAATGTCAATTCTACGTGCCCTCCATTGATTCAAATGCTTGATAGCGTGATTTCACATAAAGATGCATTCAGGAATCAAAGATATTCAAGTATTTCTCACTCACACAAACATGAATCTTCCAGCCCACCCGAGGCCTTGCCATCCTCCCCCCTTGGCAGCGTGCCGCCTCCTGGCAATCAATGCTCATTTTACTTACTCATCCACACCCCTCGCATTGATCTGTGTCGCCCTGAACATCCTGCATGCAGGCAGCAACTCAACGCTGCTTTTCCATCCAGTCTGGAGCACAGATGGCCTACACGGGCCCAAGAGAGAGGACTTGGTGTTCCAGGTCTTTAGTAGTGGGAGCAGGGGAGATCAGGGGAGGATACTGGGCAGAGCGAGGCCACTGGCAGCGTGTAGCCAGAAGGACTAAATGATAATGTTCCATAATGGTTTGTACTTGGACAGATAAGCAGTTGGGTGGGTTAGTAAGATGGGTGGGTGAATGGATGGCTTCATAGAGCCGGGCAGAGATAGATGGATGGGAAAGCGGTGCCACAGTGATGAGGGAGGTGGAGCTCAAGAAATCGCTGCCTTCATCCGCCCTGCTGAAGGATCTAACAACACAGTGTTCCAGGGGTTTGTCCAGCTGTTTTAATTTACTTCAACAAAGGTCTTCAATCAGCGTTACACTGTAGTAAAAATATCACGGTGAGGATCCGGAGGTACTTTGTTCATTAGCAGCCAGGCCTGTGGTTGACAGGGTGTTAATTGTTATTTTGGTAATTTGATTAATTGCAAATTTGTTTGAGAAAATCGCACAGATGCACGTCGATCACTGTTACATAACAGTCCACGGCATAAAGGGTGATTCCACCAACTTTTGCACATTAAAGTGTGTTTACAGTTTACAGAATTTTTTGTTTGTTTGTTTTTTTTTTTTTAAATTTTACTTCATGCATCCTTCTTCTTTCAACACCTGGGGTTTAACACACATGTATTCATCCCACATTTGCATCACACTGACATTTGTTTATTATCAGCCCTCCACAGAAATATGACTTCTGCCAGAGTGTGTGTTCAATGTTTACTGCTTGATGCACTTAGCAAGGTGAAGTTTTTAATAACGTCTATACTCCTCAACATGCTCTGAAAATACCTGAAGTTACAAACAAAAACACTCATTTAAATTCGGGCTTGAAACTTCACCCCTCTCTGTGGCTTCCCAATCTGTCGAAGACGAATATTTTTGATATATTTCTATGCGTCTGTAAAGCACTTTGAATTGCCTTGTGTCTGGGTTGTGCTGTATAAATAAACCTGCCTGCCCACAGGCTAGACCAGTTATCTCAGATGGAACTGACAGGAAGAGCAAACCGTAACGCACACTACCGTCGGTTGAATATAAATGGAAAATAAACCTTTTGCATTCAGGATTTGTTGTTACTCTTCTCTCGTGGAATCCAGCTCATACAGAACCATGACCCCTGTAAAATATCATGACTTGCTTACTTACTTAGATTAAAGACTGGAAACAGCAACTTTTTGTCTTTAGCTTACTGACTGGCAGTGGCGCCCCTAGAAATCTTTGTTGCGGCAGCTATACTCGATATGGGAGGGGCCAGCTGTTGTACCTGGTGGCCGTTGCCTTCACCCCACAGAGGTGAGCACACACAGAACTGATGTGTAACCACTGCAATGAATGCTTTCATATTTAGGGGCACGCAATCCCATTTTCCTGCGTTCATCCAATCTCTTTTCTTCTTCCTTCCCATTTACCCTTAACACCATCCTCTGTGCTGCAAGAAAGAACACTAACAACGCATCAGAGTTTTTACAAAGTTCACATTCGTCTCGGGTAACATTTTAGATCACAGTTTCCTTCTTTCCACGACAGGAACAAACAACATCCCGATACGACATGGCAAACAATGGAGGCATCACTGATCTGACTGGCTGGTGAGATTGTCGGATTCCATAAAGCCTTGAAAATAATGAGCTGCTTCAAACGGAGACGAAAAGTATCACTGTGGTCTGCATAACAATGTGTACACAAGAGAAACTTAGAGTACCTTGAATAATATTTGTTTATGTTGAATGCGTTGTGTTTTTTTTTTGCCTGCATCACTTTTTGAAGTGTGACGGCTATGAAGAAGAGAGACAAAGAAACAGATTGAATATTCGCGGAGGCACAGTTAAGTCCCTGGGCGAACTCTGAGTTGCCTTTTTAAATGAGGTCACTTTCTTCCCCTCAGATTCTAATGACGTTTATTGATGTCTTTAATAAGTTTTCCCTTTTCTGCCGGGGCATTAATGGACAGTGCGGTTCTGGAGTGGTGCTCGCGGTGCCACAACGGAACAGAACGGCGAACGAGACAGGGAGACAGATGGGGAGAGAGCGAGACGGACAGAGATTGAGAGAGAGAAAGTAGAAGCGATCCCAAGAGTTCAGTCATACTAATCCCTTTGGCCGAGAGCTGCGAGTCAATTATTCTTCATTTGTCTTTTATCTTGCCACTAGTGTCTGGGAATGGGGCTCCTCCAAGGCCTGTCAGGCACTTATTGATGCTGTCTGGCCTGAAGGGTTCACACAATCCTGAAGATGGGACCAGAGGCGTGCAGGGTCCGAGGGGGTAATTGTGTCAGGAATTGGGGTTGGTTGCTGAACAGCTACCTTGTATTGGATTGTTAGAAAAATGACACAAGATGAAGCTATATCTTAAAAGTAAAATGGAGTGGAGGGCGTTTGGCAGCGCCGCGGTTCTGATTTAAATTGATGGGAGTGAGTTCTGTTCTGTGTTTGGACAGGACATGAGATTGGAAACAGCTGCGCCTGCTGGACTGTTTAGTGTAAATGTACACTCGTGAATGATGTAACAGTATAGGATATGCCAATCATGACATTTTCGGAAATGCATTTATTTGATTTCTTGTCGAGAGTTGGATGAGAAACTTGATACCGCTCCTATATATCCGTCCAGAATTATGAAGCTGGGCCCACAGGACGATTAGCCTAGCTTAGCATAAAAACTAAAAGCAGGTGAACACACCCGAGCCACGCCGCAATTTGTGGGGTTTTTTTACAGGCAGCAATATGTGAAGGGACTTTTTATTCACCTCAGTCGTATCTGCCACCTTCCCTCTTGCACGAATATGCAAGTTTCAACTCGTCTCGTCATGAATTTCTGGAGTAAAACTTGCAAATGCCCTCCACCCAACAGCACCTCAGCGCCCTGCCTTTCAAAAGTATCGCCTCCAGCACAATATTCTCCTAACACCCTCCAACTGGGATGGTGTGCTGCTCTAGAGGGTTTTGGACAAGCAACATATTTTGGAAACTTTCTGGAAAACAGCCTGTGTTAGTTATTCAAAGCCTGGGAGCAAATCATGGAAACGCGATTCCAAATTCATTTTCTCCCCATTGTCTCAAATATGACATGTATCTCTCCGTGTCTGCTGCTTCTCATCATGTATTTCCCACATTTTTTTCTCCTCTGCCTCAGCCTCCCTCTCCCTCTGCCGCTGTGTCGTCATGATTGCGTCCCCGGCCTGTCACTCAACTAAAAACTCATCTGTATCGAGTGTCACAAGTGAGCCGGCTCAAAGACACGTCAGAGCTGTCAGAGACGCAGCTACAGATCCTCAGCGTGGTCCTCCTGAATCATGTTGATCAGCGCATCTGTCCCTGAAAATTCCCCCTAACTTCGACTAAAAGGGACTTTTTTTTTCTAGTTTACTCTTCGGGAACATGTGGTTCACTCTCTGCTCTATCACATTACCTTGTATTCAATCACAGAAAGTCCAAAATCATGTCATGTGGATGTTGGCCGCTTAATGGACGTGATAATAACGGTCTTCATGGGGATCAAAAATCTGTCACCACGGCCTCGGGCTGATAATGAAGCTTTAAATGATGCAGTGTTTTTTTTTTTTTTTTTTTTTTTTTAACTGCCCCAGTTAACCTTCAGATTTTCCGACTATAAAGGATTTAACACGCCAGCGTGTCAGTGACAAATCTGCTGATTTCCTCTAGGTCAACATGTCAGATCTATACTCTGCGCGTCACGTAGTCCATCTGTAGCCTTTCTGCTTTCATTTATTGTAAAACCCATGACAACACCGGAGTAGAAAGGCTGGTTAAAAGGGAAAGAAATGCTGACAGACGGCCAACAATCATAGAGGGAGAGGGGGGAAAAAAACAGAAAGCGAGGCGTCCTGCGATGAAAAACCTCTTTGATGCTTCAATACAACCTGAGATGAAAAGAAATATAGATGAAAAGTTAGAAAAATCGCTGCAAATATGATTGATGACAAATCACAGATGGGTTTTTTTACAAGCTTAAAAAATTACACAATTAGTGTTACTTCCTCTGAATTTCAGACTTATTGTTCATGAAAGACCTCAATTATATCCACACACTCTCCCGTCAGTATTAATTCCTCCCAGGACCGTTTGCAGCACACTTTCGTGCAAGTTGATAAATGAAAACGCTGTCAGACTAAAGATGCTCGAATCCACTTAAATGTGTTACATTTGCATCAATCCAGTCATTGGAAGTCAGCGTCGACACTGGGAAATTCTTCTGAATCATCCACCATATGATTCACCAGCTGAGCTGTCAAGTGTCGGCTGAAAGGTAACTTCATGACTCAATTAAGAACCGCCTGACAGTTACTGATTTTGGCAGCTAAGAGGACGACACACTGATGTCCAACCTACATCTGAAGGAGAAGAATCATTCCTTTGAGGACAACGATGTAAAAATGTTGGCCAGATGAGACAGATGGTTTGAAAGAGGAGTGAAGGAATCCGTCTATGTCAAACTGGAGCATTCGTCTTTGAACAGAGGAGGAGGACTAAGACTTTTCTTATCGCCCAGCTACAAGGCAGAACTGAGCTCATCTATCTGTAGAAACCAACATGAAGGCCTGTTGAGTCAACGCAGCACAAGAGGCCCTAACGACTCTGAAACTCAGAGCTCACAGTGTCCTTAACGACTGTAAGGCCACTCCCACACAGAGTTTAAAACCTGCGACTCCCCTCCAGTTAGTTAGAACTGAAGAAGTCCTCTCGTACGTCAGCTCAGCGTCTATATTACTGACTTGTTTGTCGTGGTCAGTGGAGAGACTGCAGACCGTCCTCCCTGCAGTATTATAGAAGAAGTGACCTTAACAGAGCTCCACTAATTTGTAGATAAGTTTGTCTTCATTCCCTGTAAGTTGTGCACAATAAAAGTCCCCCTGTTATGAAACACTCTACTGTACTCAGAATCTTTTCATTATGAAGCAGTCAAAACTCAGAGAGGTTGGAATTTCACCAGCAGTAACTTAACTCCTGAAAGCAGCCACCATGACAAAGTAAAATAAAGCGAATGTCTGAAAGAACCAAGAGGGGATGAAGGACAGAAACTAAACTTTAAACCACAGACGCTCAGTCCAAAACTACAAGAGTTCTGAGAGCTGAACACACAGAGACTTGAAAACCTTCTTTCTCTCTGGTCTCCTGCAGAGACACCAGTCACGCAATCACAACAAATGTTTGAGGAGGAGAGGAGGGGGGTCGACACGGGTCGGCTGCACCCGCCAGACGTCATCGCAGCCCACTTGAAGGTGAAGATGCGGCGCTTTGGGCCCCGGAGAGCCCGGACGCTCCGTCAAAACCTGTAACGGGAACACAAATCAGCGGTACGGTTTGACTCGGTGCCTAACCTGAGAAAAAAGCCCCAGAATATTCACACTTCTTGGCTCTTAGTTCTTTGTTCATCTGTCTCCCATTTGGTGCCGATCAGGTGATGCAAAATGGGTTTTATACTTTCCTCACTGACAAACTGCTGAGAGCCGAGCTGGATGTGATGATTCTCTGCAGCTTCATCACTATGGATGACCTTTCACACTGTCACTGATACAGTGTCAGGACTGAAACCAAGTATAGCTCCTTTAATGCAGCATCCTACACTGTAAAGTACCTTCTACCTGCAGCTGTAAACACAGATGGAGCGTAACATAACAAGTTTGTTAAAATCAGAAATCAAAGGCAACAAATTGGATATTCAGAAGTGTCTGATTTAAAAATGGGTGCTTTTATTTCAGTCCAATCACAGCAGATTATAGAGTACATATTAATACCCCAAAGATAATAAGAGTCCCGTGTTGGCATGCCGACGATGCACAAACCCTCCATTGGTTCATTTCCAACGACTCACTGTGGGGCTTTAAAAAAAACACACAACCCAAAAAAAACCAGAGGAATAAATAAAAGTCCTGTGATGTTCTTTTAAATTCATGAATGAGACAGCCTTCATGTAAGATTACATCATGACTGATGTCATTCTGAATTTAGCTCTCGTTAGCCGTGAAGGCACAAAGCGGGACCAGATGGGAATCAGGTCGCAGGAGCGTCGTCTGACCGGTGAAAATCCAAACAGGGCTGGACTCTTAATGTCTGACATACCTTTTTTAACATAGAGGCTAAATATATTTTGCCTCAATCATTGAAATTAGATGCTAAACAATTAATCAGACATATAAAGACACTGAGGCTCCTTCTGACAAATGTCAAACATTTTCCATGTCATCCTAACACTTTTAATTTCTGACAGTAAATTTAAACTTTTAAATTTAAATTGATTCTCTCCACTTAGTTACCAGGCAGCTGCTGTGCTGTGTGTTTTGTTTTGCTGTTACAAAAAATAATAATTTTCTAGTGTTTGTTTTTTTTATGTTTTGTTTCCCTCCTTTTATTGCGTTCCTCAGTGAAGTATCGATTTTTTTTTCCTCTCTCGAACAAAGCAGAGAGTTGGAAATGAAAATCAGTCAGTCACTGTGGGAGTCTGCTGTGAGGTAACTGTGTGTGTGTGTGTGTGTGTGTGTGTGTGTGTGTGTGTTCTCCTTACGTGACCCCGTCCTCGTGGACTAAAATGACTAATTGGTGAAGAGGCGAAGCGCTCGGGCCAATTATCAGGTATGACTTATGAATTTCAGATTTCTTGATTTGCATGAATCCGCTTCGGGCTTTTTTCCCCTCACGAACGTCACGGCTCATATCCTCTTTTGTGCGCTGCGAGCCAAGCAGCTGTCCGGTGTGTAACCTCCTTATTTCGGTTAATTCTGCCGGAGCGGGGGAAACTCCAACAAAAATCAGTCAGAAGCTTGTCCCAAATCTTTGAGCATCACGCACCACAACTTTCCATTTGCTCTGAAGGAAAATGAGCCTGTTGTGATTTTTTTTTTGGAGTGGGGGGAGAAGATATAGATGCAGATACAGTATATATACGGAAATATTCCTAATAAAGCGAAGTGTTGCCTCGATCTCGCTCCGGTCTTGCTGTCGGTGATGATACGTATCCAGTTAGGAGTACATTTCCTGGAAACCTCCCGCTGCTTCCTGCCACATGCAGGATGCTGCTGATTGTTCCCCGCGCCTCCACCTGGCAGCGCGCCACGTGTTTGTTTTGCGATTCACTTTAAGAGGATAAGCAGGTTGGAAGTGGCTTTCACGCGCGAAAGTGAATTGCCGGGGCTGCCAATCCACTCGTCTGTGGTCTCATCTGATGACTGTAATTATACTAATGTCTGAGAATTAATGCGCTAATGATTTATTGATGGTTGAGTGGTGAATGCAGGTCTGTGTACAGTAGCGAGTTGAAGGCAAATCGCTCAATGAGCCAGTCGATCAAATGGACTGTGAAGCATTTAAATTTCAAACTGATTGTCGATTTTGATTTAGATTTTTTTTTTCTTTTCAAGGTGCTCCGTGTCGCTTCGGGGAAGAAATTCAAATACAAATTTACAACATTAATAAGGTCATCATACAATTTGATGAATATCTTTCCATAACTGAATAAAAAAGCGTTCCTCAGAGGAAAAAAACAGGCTCCCAGAACGCTGTGTGAAGCTAGAAAGGTGGCAGGGTCCGCCATATATAAACGTAATTCATTAAGTCATAAAAATATTCTCTTCTGTTTAAACTTCTTCCCCAAAACTACATCCTGCACCTTTATATCTGCGCCAAAAAACAAACAAAAAACATTTTCCTTTTCTTCATGAAAAACACATCATAGTTTTATAACACAAAAGCTAATAGTGTAATTATGTATATTAACTTAAATCAAGTGACGGTTTCATCCTGACGTTTACTTATAATTGCCAATTTCATGCTTGTTTGCAGTTTTACCTTAAGTTAAGAAAGCATCATCAGTAAAATGGTCGTAAGATTTCATGTTAAAGCCAAACATCACATTTTATTAAAAAACTACACATTTGTTTTCTGTAACTTGACAGTATATTTCTGCGGCGCCCCCTGCAGCCAGAATAACACAGATTTATTCCATCTTTTCTTTTCACAGTGTAGGACTGTCGCTGTTTGTCTTGGGAGGCTACTGAGTTTGAATCACTGTTCTCCTGTTTTATTGTGGATGTTTTATACGTTGGATTTTATTGTGTTTTTTTTTTTTTTTTTTTGTATTCTGTATGGCTGCTACCATTAAAATACAATGGGTTTTCTGACACTTGAAGCAGAGTGTGTGCAGATGTTGGAGGGGCAGTCTTTGTTTCTTTGTTAGTACGGCAGGAGAACCTAATTCTAAAGTTAGACTCTTAATGGAAAATGAATCATCTGTAAAAAGGTTTGAGTCAGATGCTGTTGTCCACACACCAAAATCCTGCAGGTCGCAGACAGACAGCTTAAAAGGAATATGATATGTGAGTGGATTTGCATGTGTGCGTGGTGACCTGACGGACCTGCTGGTGGGAAGAGACGGCAGCAGCTGCTTTCTGGCCTTTCTCTCATTCACACACACACACACACACACACACACACACTCACACACCTGAAGCACTGTACCATAATTCATAATGAGAAAAAGATTAAATTGGACTTATGAGGAAGGCAGCGCTGTGTTTCCAGCCAAGGGTGTCTCTTAAAAATGCATCAGCGCTCATTACATTGTGCTTAATGGCCTTCGAAGAAATGTGTCCCTTTACCATTTTGGTCACGGCTTCGGAAAAGTGGTGATAATAGATACAAATGAAGCAATGAGCAAAAGCCGGACACACAAACTAACACACACACACACACACACACACACACACACACACACACACACACACACACACACTGCCCCCGTGAATCCGCTGCTGGACCGCCGCGCAATTTCTCATCCGCGGCTCGACTAGAATTGGCCGCAAATGTGATTCACACAGGAAATGGCAATAAGTTATGATTAAAAAATGATGGAGAACCTCATCCCCCCAATTAAGGCAGGGATTGTTTCCAGCATCCGAAAAAAAAAAGAGCGGCTGGAAGTCGTCATCCGCTGATGTTCCAGACATATGTGATCGCTGGCCTGCCCAGACTGAGGCCGCGCCGCATTACTGCTGGCTACAAACTTTTACCAGAGGAGTCAACTTTTAATGATTTGAACAAACAAACCCCCCCCCCCCAAAAAAAAATACCTTCATTTTAAACTGGCAGTCACAGATTCTAGTTGCTTTTTCATGTTATCTTTCTTCACATTATTCAGCGTATAAAAACGGCCGTGCGAGTTTGAAAATCAATTCGCAAAACTCGCACACCGAGGCCAAAAAACTGACTTGAAGTGGTTGGTGATCCCATTGAACACGACTATAATTATCTAGTCTCCATCTGGTCATGTGGCCTCCCGGTGCCAGGAGTGGACCTCCTGCTGTCGGCTGTCTGAGCGCGGCCAAACACAGTTAGGCTTCTCAAAACGAGGTCAAAGGAGCGAGCTTGGCACGACTTACGTTACAGCCTGGACATTGTAGTTTTCAGCGGTATCCATGTTGGCCAAATAGCCGCCGGTCCCATAGCTCCTGCTGTAATTTATCATAATTTGTTGTGATTATATTATTCAATTCTTTTTCTTTTTTTTTTTTTTTTCATTTTGTAATTTTCCAGCTGAGTTTTTTTTAGAAAACGCCGTGAGTGGAAACAGAAGGGCTGCTGCTGAGAATGTGAGTGTGGAGAGACTCGAACCTTGAAGGATGCAAAAAACAACAAAAAAAAAGTGTCTTCGGGGGAAATTTCACAGTGGATGAGTGTTCGGACGTGTGCTCGCTCAGCAGCTTCGGTGCCGCACTTCTGTTAACGCTGTCAGAGATGACGGACAAGTTTAAAAAAAAAAAAAAAGGACGCAGCAGAAGCAGAATCAAAGCATCGAGCGATCAGCGATCTCAGGGCAAAGCAGAGGTAAGAACACACCTTCTGAAACGTGTTCGGACTGTAGAATATTTATTTCTCTTTCTTTTATTTGTTTTTTATTTAGACGTGCACAACAAGAATGAAACGGGTGTTGAGTTTGTGTCTGTCGATGCATCTTTCCTGTCTACACCAGACAATATATTAAAATTCTTTTAATATTTTCTCTGATTAAGTTTACACTTTACTTTTTGTAAGCAGCAAAATAACTACTCTACTTATACTAACTTCTACTGTACCCACAGAGGAGAAGTTAGCGAGGCAGGGTTTGAAATCACTCCACCAATCTGCTGGAAAGTAATTAAAAAAACCCTGTTATGAATTTATATGTACCGCCTCAGCAGACGTGTTATTAATGATCAAAGATGTTTTGTACAGTTGCTCAGAAACACGTCTCAGAAGGAGCAGGGCTCGTTTCTGCTGCTGGGTTTCTGCAAGCTTTAAAAAAAACTGCACCTCCCTGACCGGAGTGTGAAAGATTTATAAGACCTAAATTAAACTCGATTGACCAAAGACGGAAAGTAAAATGCAATTGCTTTTTGGTTGTGGCATGAGTTGTTGTTGTTGTTTTTTTTTTTAACAGCATTTTAAAATCAATTCGCACCAGTGAACAAACTTGCCACAGACAACTTTTCTTGCATCAATTTATCATTCTGAAGTAGATCATGATTGCCCGGCGCGATGACTGTGGAAGAATGCAGAGAATTGTTCCCTGTAAGTCTCGCTCGGCTGGATTTTTGTTTCCTGGGAAAATAAACACAAATATCGGCACAAAGGAAGCACAAAGTCAAAGTCAAGCCATCGTGCAACCAAAACAGAAAGATACATTGTTTCCCCGCGGGTCTGTATCCCCAGGTAAAGGTGAAATAACTTTTATAACTGTAGAAACTCTACGCTACAAAAGAAAAGGTGCCCCACAGATGGAGGCTCTCCACTGAGTGATTGGACTTGCATTCACTCAGTGGAGAACACGGAGGAGCAGTATTTAAGTCTCTCCCACAGATCGCCGTCGACTTGAGTTCTTTGTTGGTTTTGTTTTCATTCAGGCATTTTAAATCTTCCATATGCTACAAAGAGCCCTCCAGAGTGCTCTTTACATTTCATAATAAATGTGATAACTTAGCTTTTTTATTCTTTAGTTCGAATCCAAAGTTAGATTTTTTAGCAGTATGATAAATGCGTTTCTGCACTCTTGTATTTCTTGTATTTTTATTTCGAGGAATATGGGTCAGAGATCAGCCTTTGAGATAAACTCACAGCCTGAAGCGGCTCACAATCCACAACAACTGAGCTCTTTGATACTGTTTTGCATGTAATGCTGTAATACATCAGTTCCATAAGGAGGAGGAATGTATGCCTCGTGCATCAAAAAGACAAAACCCGCTGCAGCCCTGCAAACCGAACCTGTGTAATATTCCCGCTGTTTCAGTCATCGCCCCGAGGTGACATATTTCATTTATGTGACGCTGCTTCAAGCTGTTTCGCCGCCTGATGCAACTGGACATGCATACCCAAACAGTTTCTGATAAGAGAGCGCTCTGCTGTCCGCTCTACAAACCCTACAAGTTTGGATACAACCGCAGACACGCAGGCGAACACACACCGCTGGGACCAGAACTCAGGGCTATCTCTCTCACTCTACATAAGAGTCAATGTTGTTCCTCAGTCAGTCAGTCATTCACTCAGCGAGGCTGTTCAAACAATCAGCCTCCCTGTCCAAACATGTTAATCCACCTACTTCATCCTTATTCCCATGGACACCGGCTGCCACGGGTGCACACACACACACACACAGAGTGAGCGTCAGGAGTATTAGCTAGCATCTTCAAACAAATACGACTTTTTTTTTCTTCTTGCATATTTGCAGTGGTTGTATTTTTACATGATGTGTAGAGAAAGGAACGAGTTCTCAGTGGAGAGGAGATGAACCAGTCTGTCGGGAGGCTAATGAGAGCTGTTGTGTTCACTGAGTCAGAGAGCAGATGTGTTGTTGTCCAACGAATATACGGTATCTCTAACATAAACTAATATTTCGCTAGCTGGTAGCAAATGTTTGTGTTTATATATGTGTTGATGTCGGGCTGGTGCAGAGCTCAGCGACTGCTGACATCTGCTGTGTTCATCCAGACGTTTGGATATAAAGTCAAGAGCAGGGGAGACCGCTACAAGCCACCGGGTGTAAAAGAGACAGCTTCCTTTTCATGCTACAGTCGAGTAATCAATACTTTTTCCGTGCATTTCATATTGATTGTCGGGGCATGTTGTGTGTACCGTAGTTTAAGAGAAGCACATTTAAGAGATGAATGACCTCAGTTACCGTTCACATCTGAAGTATGTTTTATGTACTGCAGCTCATTTCTGTTGGAGAGAGTTATAGATCGGAACACACATTACTGTCGAGGTGCTAACATTTCAAATATACATCATGTATTGATTTTTTCTTTTTGTGCCGCAGGATATTAAATGTTAAATAAATAGTGATTAAGACATAAACACGAGTACATTTCGCAAAATATATGAAAATCGTTTGTGAAGGAACTGTGAAAACAAATTATTTCATCATTCTCATTTCATATTTCGTTATAGAAATGTTCAACGTTCACTTCTTGTGTCTGTGTGCAGATGCTCCTGCTGCATGATTCTGTGTGCAGCTGAAGATATCTGTGTTTTGTACGGTTGTTCATGTGTGCTCGTTAGCCTGCTGTGTTGTTAGCATTCATTAGCAGTCTCAGCCTCTGTATTGCTAACCCAGCTAACACTAACGGCTTCAGTTAATTGTTTCTGACGTGTTCACCCTGAAGACTGATCAGAGACCGTTTCGAGCTGACGCTGCAGCATCAAGTCAACGCTCGTGTTCGCTGCACTTCGCTGGACACCTGTGTGCCATCTTGTTGTGATTAATGGGTTTGGGCCCACTGAAGTTAATGTGCATTAGAGCTAAAGGTAACTTGAATTGAGTCATATTATGTGTTATGAATGAAAGGAAATATTACCACAAGACTAAAATACTATTTCATAAAAAAATCCTTGTTTTTAAACTGATTTAAATCTGCTGATTTATTATTATTTTGATAAAAGAGACTAATAAAGTGTGTATTAGCACAAGATAAATATAACTACATTACTTTATTAAATGTTATTAGAAGTCCAGTGATTAAAATAAATCAGCAACCTCCCCTGAATAAATTAGTGGGCTACATTTTAGTAAAAAACATTTATTAGTTTGTCATGTTTACACAAAAACAACCTAAATTACAAACAGGAAACAGAGACAGGAAGGAAAGTAAAAGAACAAAAAATGAGCTTTAATGCTGATGTTCAAAATCTAAAAGTCCATAACTGCAATAAAATGGCAGCCAAAGGAAAGTACCAAAATTATAAATAAAGACAACTGAGGATAAATCAGAAAACCATGAGGCACAAGAGAGCAGGAGCGAGAGAACAACACGGGCTTGACTACAAACTGAACTAACGAGGGGATGAGCTGCAGGTGGAGTGACACAGGTGAGCAGGAAGTAGAAAATCTCAACAAGACACAAGAGGATAGAACTTAAAAATAAAACAGGAAATGAATAACCAAAACCATTAAAATTATACTGTTTGCTTTCGATGGTGGCGTTGAAATATTGATATTTATTAAGATGTTTCTCCAGTTTATACCACAAATTCTCAAATATTGTTTGTTCCCCAAAAGTATATTTCATGTGCATGAGATTTGATTTCATTATCTTGTTCAGGCCGTGGGTATTATTGGAGCTGTGGTCATTATTTGAATACCAGTTTTTCGTGAGAGTTTCCAGTGTATGAACAGACTGTACTGTGAGCCAGGACGCTTCATAAAGGACTTTCTGTTAAACCAACAGTGGAGCGACGCAGCAGGATAAATCCAAGAGGGGGAAACTCTCGCGGGACAACTGCTTCATATTACGCACATCTGCTGCTGCTGCTGCTGCTGCTGCTGCTGCTGCTGGAGAGACAATGTCTCCAACAGACATCCATAAATTTATCAACACCATTCATGAATCATAGATCACATGTGATTGTAATCCCAAATTCTTTCATGCGACACTGTGCATTCTTTCAATGGAGCTGAGCTGTTAAAGCGCCTTTGTCTATACCGATGCCTCTTTGTTTTCAAAACCCACTGTGGCCCTTCGGCGACGTCCTTCAAGACGTCTTGAAAAGAAAGATCCACGAGCCTGTCGAGGAACACTGAGACGTTCCCCTCTTATATCCGTTTCCTACAAAGTGACATGTGTACGCATGTAGTGGCACGTGTGTGCTTGTGTATGTGCATGTAGACATAAGGGTGTTTAATGGTGAAATCATTTCCATACCACAGGGCTTTTGGAGTACAGGGATTTGTAGTGATGCTGACATGAAACACCTCGCTGTGCATAACACACACACACACATTCAGCCCGGCTACATGTACATCCACATTGGAAGTGAGGGAATTGGGATCATTGTATGGGGGAGTATTTTCGTTTGCAGACTGTGATCTCTGAGCTTGTGCCGTGGGTGGTGACGCTTTGAGACTACATTTCCTACCAGTGCGTGGGAGGGGCACAGGGCAAGGGATGGATTGAGGAAAAAGAGAGCAGTGAGCGATAGAAATTACACAGTCCTCCGGTTCACAATGCAACTGTGTGGGCCCGCGTCTTTGTCTCCCTCGACACCGGGAACGCCACCTTTGGTCAAACATCGGCTGCCCCCACGTACCTTTAAAGCCGAGGCTTTCACACAGTCTGAAAGGGATGGGGGGAAAAAAATAGGTGAGAGGAAGAAAGTGAAATGATAAGTGAGTGAGAAAAAAGGAGCCAAGGAAGGAAGGCAATGTTCATCAATAAAGAACAGAGAGGTTTGCTTGCGGTGTGACCTTGTAGGTATAAAGTGATTTTGCTGCGGTTTGGTTTTCTGCAGCGGCTGCCACCTACAGTAGGAGAATCATTAAAGTGACTTTGCAGAAGGCTGGCAGCTCTCCCTGACACATATATCAAGAGCAGCGGTCTTATTAACATTAAAATAAAAAAGAAAGACAGAAAGCTTACCCTGCGTAGTCTCCCATTGATCCTCTCAGGTGCAATTAAAAACTAATTGGTGAGGCTGTTTTGATGGCATATTCCAAATGACTAGCAAATGTATGAAGCGGAAAATTATGAGGTGTTTAAAGAAAAGTTGTGTTGTTCTTTAATTAGCTGTCAGAGGAGGCTGTGTGATTTACTGTGAAATGTATGTGGAGGAATCTTGACGTCGATCATAAAAGCATCAATGCTTCCTCCTGTAACGTGGCTGTAAGCCTCAGCGAGGCTGCGATGCGTAGATGCTCGACACTTCAGACCATTATACAAAGCTGATATGATTTAATTCGCCGTCCTTTCAACACGGAAAAGGTTATGTGTGGCAGAAATAGGAGAACTCAAACTCAAGACACCCGTAAGTCCACTGAATACAAAATACAAAGTCCAAGCTCAACAGCTGGCAACGAAAACAGAAGGAGCAGAAGGGTCAAACAGAGAACAAGGAACTATAAAAATACAAAAACTGCAAACCAAGGAGGTGGTGGGATAACAGGCAGGAACACCAGGAACAGGAGGAACACCAGAGACTGATGAACAAAACAGACAAAACACCTGAAAAACACAGGCTTAAAGAGACAGGAACTCATTTACAACTGAATAACAGGTGAACAGGCAAAAAGGAGACAAAGGGAGGAAGTGAAAAGTCAAACAGGACACATGAGAGAATTTCAAAATAAAACAGGAAATAACTTAACCAGAAACTCATACCATGACAACAAAATGGACACTTGTAGTTCTGTCTTTTTTGTGTTAAATGGCTAAAGGCAAAGCTAATGAAGCATTACATGCTAACCACCTTCTAGAAAGAGGCAGTGTATTGCCATTACACCACAAAGAGTGCACTGAACTTAAAGCTTTGGCTGTAAGCAGACGACACAAGTCCAAGCAAAGATGACCTTGTTTTTATAAAATCAAATATAGCCGTGGCTAACTGTTAGCTAACAACTGTAGCTCACCAGTTAGCTAGCACATGTTTGTTGCTAGGTTACTGAGTCAACTAAAGAATCCCATGTTAATAATCACCAAATAATCTTGAGGTGAGAAAGTGAAACAGTATTAAAAGACTCTCATTCAGCTTTACAGCAGCATCAGTGTCCACAGACGTCTGTACTGTCGGCGTGACACTGATCTGCTCACAATGTCGTTAAAAACTCTTTTAATTACACTCGTACTGAGCTGTCAGCCATGCTTACAATCACGTCTGCATAGTATTTGGAGACCAACAACAAATAAACTAATGTGCACAGTTGGAAAAAGCAGCCATCAGCCTGTTCTCTGAAGTGTGTTGTTTAATTTAGTTCTTCCATCAGAGGTCATTTAAAGTAGACATGTTGGGTTTTCAGTCAGCTTGTATACAATTGAGACAAACGGCGGTCACAGCAGATACTGACCGGTTTTCTCAGGATGCTTATCTTTGTACCTCGTCCGTATTTCAGTGTCTCATAAATGTCGTTTTCCAAAATAAAGCTGCACATTTTAGAGTAGCTTTTTTTAGCGAGCGGTCCAAAGCACACCTGTGCACTCATCATGTCGTCTAACCAGCATCTTTACATGCCACACCTGCGAGGTGGATGGATCGATCTCTGCAGAGGAGAAACGCTCATTAACACGGATTTAAACAAATTTGTGAACGAATGTTGAGATAAATTAGCCTCTTTTTTTCTGTGCGAGGGAAAAGTCTTTTCTGGGAGCAGAAAAACAAAAGTGTCGCAATTTATATTCTGTAACCTGAAGAAGCCAGCGTGGGAGAGTGACACCATCATTGCATTATCCGCCGTGGAGGCAGGAGGATCAAAGGTTTCAGAGGAGCAAAGGTTTGGGAAAAGCTCTCGATAGCTACTCAAGTATCGTGTCTTTTCTTTATATTTCCACCCCCTTCTCATAAAGCAGTGAAGCATTTTCAGTTGCTCTGTGTCCTCAAATTACCCTAAACAGGGCAAAATCTTTTAGGCCTAATTAAATTGGTAGTATAATCATGTAAATAAGTAATTTTATATTTGCTGCCTGTCAGGAGAAAAAAGTTACTGTTATTACTATATGAGGAGCAAGCCAGTGACCACAGTTCAAGCCTGTGTTTTACGTTAGTAGGTGTGCCGCCAATTTCCTGCCATGGTTGTGGCGACCATAACAAGTGAATACATATAGAAGTTAGTTAGCTGCTTGGTGCGTTAATGCGATTTATGATGTGCTTCTAGCGGAGCTCCTTCTCGTTGCATTGGTATACTGCACGATCACGTTGCTACATGATTAGCGCGCCCTTTTATGGTGTGATGTGTAATATGACACACCTGTACAGGCGGCACTGGGGTTCTGAACATGATCTTTTTCTTATTCTAAACTTAGCTACAATAATTGACTTCTTTATAATCTGAGTGCTGAAACGTTGCGAGAAACTCAATTAAATGTTGCACATTGATTAGGGCATGTGTAAAGCGACCGCAGGAAGTGAGTCACCAAGATCACCCAATGGGGAGCTGGCTTGAGTCCTCAGCAGCGAGCCGGGTTTAAATCCAGCCCTTTGTTTCCTGCTTGGCCTCTCGCTGTCCCCCTTTTCCGGTCTCTCCATGATGTCCAATCAAATACTTCCATACAATCCTTGCCCATTATTTTGAAGTGACGTCCAACAGAAATAAAGTGGACACCCTGCTGACTCTACCTTTAAAAACTGGATGGTAACAAGAACAATGTGGACGTCATGAAACAATACGTCTGCATGTAATGACATAGGTATTTGAAAGGAAGACGGAAAACGAGCGGACCTCCTTACAGCTCTGACAAATTGCTGAAAAAAGCAGAGTTGGATTGTTAAACAGTAAAGCACCTTTCTGTTGAATTTAATTTCAAACGACAGCGGACGCCCACGTCATGTAGGAGCTAACGGCGCTCAGACAGCTCAGACACACCCTCTGCACAGAAAACAATGTGTGTGTGTGTGTGCTGTAAACTGGAATACGTGTTCGAAAAAAACCCCAAATGACAGGAAAAGTGAGGCGCTGAAATAAGAGCCTGTAAAATTAGAAGGAAAATGAAATGCATTTTTAATATACTGGAGGCACAGGCATGAATTGAATTGAATGCTGTTTTTACAGTCGGTGTAAATCATTTTACCCACCAATATAAATTCTTTATGTGTTCTATTATACTTCTATCCATCAGATAGCCCATCGCCAACATTCGTCCTCCTTCGGGTTTCAAGGTTTGTAAGATTGCGTCCGTACACTGACTGTACATCACGCCTGGTTTATAATATCAAACATCTCAAACTGACATTTTATGTTAACAGCTGAGGTCATATATCTGAATACGAGATACAAGACATTCAGATGTACTTTATCACAACTCCACGTATTTCATGTTACCATGCAAACAATCCAAACATCTCTCTAAGCGTTGTTTTAGCGAACCTCCTCCTAACTTGAGCTTTCATTTACCACAACGGTTTTCAGAGTCAGAAGTCGGGTCTTCATTTGTGGATCTTGGTGACAGAACTTCCGAACTTTACGAAGTTTCCTGGAGATGTCGCTGTGGAAAACGATTACGGATGATACTTCCACTGCTTGGGACATGTTTGTGACCAGACTGTCATATTGGTGGGTGGAGGAGATGGTGCTGGAGTTCCAGGGGAGCAGGCTGCCAGCGACCACTGTTCAAAACAGTGTTTCAACATTAGTGTGAAGTCGTCGGAGATTGTTGGTTCCATCTGCGACAGATGATTCACGTGAGGTATCATGGGAGCTAGGAATAAAGTGAATAGCGGTGCCTCTTTGTGCATCTTTTCACTGGATTCTCAACATATTGTTAGAATGATGTGAAGGATTTCATTTCAGGGTTGATCTCACCCTTTAAAAATCACTGCATGTCATTTCATAGTCATAAGACGTTATAATAGCAGCTCTTTTTCTTCCTAATAAGTATTGAAATGTGGTGAATTTAGACGGCAGCGTTCTCTTTTGTTTCGTCCTCATTTTCAGGCTGCTGAAAACACAAAACCCAGTATTTATGTATTACAGGCCTGTTACTATTTTGACTCTCAGTAAGACTTTGCCTCGGGGCCTCGAGTGAAAACTTCAACCAGGAAAAGCTCTTTTGAGGCAGTTTAAAGAAACCCAGCATCTGAAAGCAAATCAGTGTTTTATGACAAAGGAGCTGGAACATGAAATAAGACGATAGAAGAGTTGCTGTTCTGTTCTTTTCCAATACTAAAGATCAACCTTCGACCCGCTTAATTGTTTGATCTTCCTGTCTCAAGGTGGATGATGTAATATAATGCAACAGTGATGTCGTATACCACACTGGCTTTGTGTGACACGCTTAAGTTCACACTTCAATATTCACAAAATAGTTCTGCTAACCCAGTTTGGGTCATTCGTGAAGTAATGGTGCAATTTCTGGTGAGAACAAATGTGAAAATAATGATGTTCTGTTCTCACTGTCAGGAAATTATCAGTCACAATAATACAGTATGTGTATTGTTATTATTATGCATTTCATTATTTATCTTCATGTCCTTAATTTAGGCATGCAGAAGTGACGTGTTAGTTGAATGTTAATTAGTTGTCGGCTCTTGAGTGGAAACAAAAATCGACGCTTCAACACAAAAACAAACGATGTGTTCAAATCAGCTTGTTCTCCAGGGAACACGACAATATTTGACGCGTGTACAATCCCAGGATTTCATTTAATGGCCACAATTTATGGACAAAATGATGAATTAATTAAAATAAATGCTGAAGAGTGCTCAACTGCAGAAGGTTTGCAGTCCTTTAACATGTAAATGGCTGTATTTAAAACAACACTTACCGAGTTTCTTTTACCGCTCTGTAGCTCACGAGGTGATAGTCGGACAGTAAACAACAACAACCCAGCTTCTGTTAGCAGCAGTTAGCAGCACGTCACCAGGTGTGATGCCCCAACTGCGGTGCCCTTCCTTGAGAACAAGACCTTGGAACAGCAGCCAACAGCAGAATTTGGGCTCAGGTTTTAACATTGCTTGACATTCCCTCTCCAAATCTGAACTAGCTCAGGGCGAGCCCAGGGCTGAGAAGTGCCCTGGGTTAAGAAAATGCAGTATGAAAAGTCCTAATGTGACAGAAATAAGTCAGCAGATGCAACTTTTCTGGTTCTGTCCCATCTTGGAGAGGTTCTGGAAGGGTATCTCCTGCGAGGGCGGGGGGTTGGGGCTCATAAAGCCTCGACTTCCCTCCCGGCATGCGGCCTGATACTTTTGAGGTGGAAGGAAGCTGCCTCACATTCAGTGTCCCACTGGATCACAGATGTCATATTAGAACTGAAGCTTGAAAATATCAGATATATCGTATGTGGATCTTTCTTGACATTCTCTGACAAACCATCCACACATTTTGACACTCATCTATATGAGGTCTTGGACACTTTGGACATGGATGTGCTGCTTTTGCTTGACAACTCTAGAGCTTTAATTTCAAGTGACTGTCTTGTAATAACTGTGTTCGTTCCTCGTGCACACTTTGATGTATATTCTTCTATAGAGCGGAGCAGGTTTAACATTTCATAGTGACAGCAGGGGGTCGGGGATGCTCGTCATGGGGCGCTCGTGTTCTTTTCGCAAATGTATGTAAATTGTGAAATTCAATAAAAAGGACTGTAAAAAGAAAAAAGAAAAGAACTGAATTGTGTCTTTTTATAACCAGTATAGATTAGAGCTTCCAATAAACAGCAGGCAGCATGAAGAGCTCTCACTTGATGGGAAGGCCAGAGGGGAAGGAAGAAAACAAGAAATGACATCTGTGATGATGAAAAATGTTTATTTGCCTCTGTGGGAACACGATGTGAACCAGAAATAATTGATCTTCTGTGTTTTATGGATGAACAAGTGATGCAGTTCTCACAGATAAGCTGATTGTCATTAAGGTGGTGGTTTTGGAAGAAGGAAGAAGAAAAGTAAATGAGATTTTCATTAAGAAGAGGTAATGATGATGTGACATAAGTATCACAGAGACGGACAGTTTGATGAATCCATCCGTCATCTGGCAGAAGATGAAATGAAAACAGTCTGAGGTTTGACTAAAGGTGTAATACAGCGATATACGAGTTGAAAACATTACCTGAAATCATCTGCAGGTAATTTGACGCAGAACCGTTTTGACACAATAATGTCTATGTATAGTTTCGCAGATGTTAGCGTGCTAACCAGCTAGCTCATCTCGGTCCAAAGCTCCTGTGTTAGCGGTGTAAACATGAACACTTTCCTGTTGCTCCAAGCTCCCAGTCTGGACCAGCCATGCATGGCTAACTGAGCTAACTGAGCTAATGGCAGCAACAGTTAGCAGTTAGCAGTTAGCAGGTGAAATGTTGCCCGTTTGTTGTGATTATGAAGTTAACAGGTGGCCAGTTCTTACGTATGGCACCTTTAATCTTTATCTTTCACGATAGTCATGGGATGTTCATCACTGTCGTCATTTGGACACAAAAAGGCAGTTAAAAAAAACACATCACATCTTTGATAGAATGTGATGGATATATAATTCATGCTCATTAAGTTAACCGACATTCATTAGTCATAACCTGTTTGATAAGAAGTAAAGTAACAGATTGTATTCTACTTTTTTTCTTACTATCAACAAATCCCAATGAAAAGACCGTCAAAGATTTGATCTCAGTGACAAGAACTGTGTGTGCAGCCAGAGTCTGATACGTGACGTTCCTCCGTGCCGCAGAGCTTCACTCCGAAAACATTAAAAATACATCAATGAACTTCAGTTTCACACTGGGTGACATTTTCCTTCATTACCATTACTTTTATGTTTGAAATGACTAACTTGCAGCAAGAACTCCATAATTATCTGCTTCATCCCTTCTCTCCGTCTTGCTTCTGACTGCTTGGAGGTAAATGACGTAGGACTCTCCCACAACGACAAAGTGCAGACGCGGTGTACGCAAAATAATCCCTCTCAGTGATCACCTGAGGTGTGTGTTGGTGTCTGTTGACCCTGCACACTGCCTGGATTTACCCTTTTCTTTTGTCAGAAGTTTCAACATATCTGCTGTTTGTAGAAACGTACATTTATTCTGGAGCTCGTGTTTGGTCTTTCTGTGCTCAGACGCTTCAGGGCGACCAGCTATTGTGGAGACAGACGGACGATCGTTGAGTCTCATTCAAGGTTGTCGACTATCAACAGATACTGGGTTGGCGAGTGTCGCTGTTCAACAGCCCTGGAATGAAAGAAGAGTCATAATCCTTTCACCTCTGAATGGTGTTGCACAGTAATGTCTTTGAGTCATGTGTGTTTAAGAGGTAGATGTGATTTACCTACTCGTGGAGGATGATGTCGACTCTCTGTGTTCAGTCCATCCCCGTCTCTGTCTCTCCTCAAACACTGAGAATCTTAAAAAAAATATCCAGTTTTTAACACGACATGCATGGCTGGAAAACTAAGGGCTCCTTAAACGTACGCAGCGGTTTCTCACTCACAGATGCTGGAACACCTTCTCAAACCTTCTCGCCAAAACTTCCTCCACCACCTCCTTTACCTCCCGATTTGGAGAGTCAGTATGCAACCTGTCGCCTGGAGGAATTCAATTAAAATCCAAAGAGGTGAGGAAAAACTTCACTGAACCTCATAATGTCTCACTTGCATTATGATTCAGTGCATCGGAGGAGCCGTATTTCAACATTATTGTCAGTTTTCACATTGAACTGAAGGGATCTGAAGTCATTCATAAATAATTGCTCTTTACTCATTTCTAATAAAATAAGAGCTGTCTTTTCAAATAAAAAATATCACACAGAGCTTTTTCTTTAACTCAGCCAGCTTGAAAATAAACAGCCTCAACAGTCAGTCAGTCTTTCTTTCACTCTCGCGTCACTTTCTCTTGTTGAGTGAGTGAACGGCGCTCCAGCTTCACCTCCACGCCTCGTCTGGTGCTGAACTTTTAGTGCCGACTGTTTCTCTTTTTGTAACGCACGCCATGTGGGATATTTATTTTTTAACTTGCTTCTCGGCCTGTCAGTGACCTCTGGTGTAGCCTCTGGCACGTACAGTTGTGAACGTTTTCAGTGATTTGCAGAAATGTTAATTGCCGACATTTTATCCCGAGTGCCGCGCTGCAGGAATGAGTCAGTGTGGCTTAGAAGAAAAACACTCGCGGATCAAGAATCATGAATCGAACACGCTCGTAGTTAAACTGTCTGTGTTTGAAATAGAATTAAGCAAACAAATAAAAAAAGCTGTCTTCATTATGAACATTAGTACTGAACATTATGTGATAACAGGTGTTGATCTTTGCTTCCAGTCAATTTTAATCACACAGCAAGCTGCGAAACAGCTTTACCACCATCACTTTTAACCATTTTACCACTGATTTACATCTGTCACCACCTCGTCATTTATATTATTTTCTTCTAAATCAAGTATGTAACAGACGGCTCAGGAAACCATCTGTTACTCAGCTTTCATCTGCATTGACAGATTGTTTGCATCGAATTAAGACGCCTTCTTTACATTTCACATCCGAGTCTTTCTTTAATTTTTGGATCTGAAGGTGTGTTTGATCGTTTACACATCAGATCCTCTCAATGGAGCTGATGAATAACACAGTTCATCATTAACTCAGTTAAAGGTTTGTGCATTTTTAATTACAGTGATGCTGCAGCATTTTGCTGGCGTGTGTTGTGTGATGCGGTGGACACAAACCGCCTGCTCCGTCTCCACCCTTCTGACTCAAAAGAGGCTGAAGGCTGAAAGAGTTCATCGAGAGGTGAAGCCGACGAGGAAATGACTCCCTCCACCCACCAGCTATGACCAAACCCTGCTGTTTTTCACTGAATGAAGCCCCCAGTCGCTCAATCATGGGCAGTCTGCAGAGAGTGGTTTGGAAGCTTTTTGTAGAGAGAGGGAGAGAGAGAGAGACAGTTTTGGACATGAGACGGCTTTCAGCAATGCGGAGGCGATAACTGCAGTGGAAAGAGGAGCGCTGACTAATGGCGGTCTGCGTCAACCCCCCAGACGAGGTCACGCCGATCATTTTTTGAGAGACAGAAGTCGAGACGAGGACAAAAGGCCTCTGTGGGCCTTACAGCTAGAGATCTGCTGTGATTACAGACTCTCTCGCAGGTTTTTAATACGCTTCATTTTGCCCTTGCTCATTTGAATTTTTTTCTAATTTTCTCCGTGCCGTCCCTCACAGTCTCGCCCTCCCCTCTCTCTCTATCCCCGTCTGGCCCCAGGGACGGCCAACATCATCAACATCCAATAAAAGATAATTCCTATCTCTGAAAAGGTCCAGATGAAGACCCGAGGTTCAGCGCGCTCCTTTTAGAAGCTAATTAAATGGAATCTGTAACGGCCTTATTCAAACGTGTCCTTAAATCACTGAACTCGCCGGTGTCTTTTTAAAATCTCCTCCGACACTTTTATACCAACCTGTCCTTAAGAAATGGTAAAATTATAGTTTATTTAACTTTAGTTAGTAGTTAAATCACCAGGTGAAAAAGACACGATCTTACAGCTCAGACTGACGTGTGGTCAGGTGTGTTGATGGCAGATTGCTTTCTACAGGCGGGAGGAAGCGACTGCGTCACAGATTAACAAAAAGCTGGTCTGAAGTCCAGTGTTGCATTTTTCCTGATATTAATTCAGGTAGTCAGATCCAACAACACGGACGGGTGCATACTCACTGTATGATCAGAAAGGCTGCTTAACATAACATCACTAACAAATACCACAATAACAAATTAAATGAAAGCTGTAGTTTTCAACTGGACAGGAGAGAGGGAAGTCTTAAGAGTTAAACTTTTAGTTTCTGAAGTAAAAACATTCAGACAGAATCTCAGGTTTTAGCAGGATGACAGCTGCTTCACACAAGAATTAGATTCTGACTGACAAGATCTGCAAGTTGGGAGTTTTAAATAATTGATGAAGTTTATACTCTGAAAATGTTGAGGGAGAGAGACACATATTGTCTCTGCTGCTGCCGGAGGATTGCTGCAGGTAACGTCGTTCATTTTTTACCTCATTAAAGACGTATTTCATGCACCTGCATCCCTCCCGCTGCTGATGCCTCAGATCTGCACATCGCTAGTACACACCTCCTCCTCCTCCTCCTCCTCCTCCTCCTGCTCCTCCTCCTTTATTAAATATCTCTATTTTTTCTCATATGCTGTCAAATGAGTTGTTGATAGGACAGATGATCGTGAAACGGCGGAGGCAGAGGAAGCACGTCTCTGTCAGTCAGAGAAGACAAGAGTTTAATATCAACGCTCCGGGTCCTGACGCACATGGATCCTACAGGGAACCGAAGACGACACTCGATTGGACGATTGGTTTAATTTGTGTTTATGTTGTTGTGTTGTTGTCCAGATTATCTACTTATCTGGTTGAACACACCCTAAACATGCCATAGCCTTTAGACAATATGGCATGGATCTTTCAAATAGAGCCTGAGATGTCTTCCATGCACGATAACCTTTAAAAATACTGAGTGAAAGGAAAAAAAACAAAAAACAAATAAGATGTGTTATTTTTTTAATGCTAGTTATCATGAAGTGTTCCCAAAATCTGATCTCCATTTGACTTTTTACTATGATTATCAACAGTAGTAGTTTTCAATGCATGAACAGAGTATTTTGCAGTTTGAATAAAAGTTCAGCAAAAGGACACAAAAAGATATGTTTAATAGAAAAGAAAAAAACTACTTGAAATTGAATGTCAAGTTGCCCCCTAAAAGAACTACGTGACCTTCCTGCAGAAGCAACTTCATCACCGGGTCGTCCAGACAACGAGGACGTCATGACAAAAGAAAAAAAAAACCAAGCTGCTCGGTGAAGGTGAGTTTGCTCTTTTATTACCTGTATGGATTAGAGCTTCCAATAAACGCCATGCAGCGGGAGGCAGTTTTTCACTGGACGGGAGGAAGACCGGAGGGCCAAGAACTGTAACAAAATGAAAAATAAGAAAAGACGTCTGTGATGAGATTGTTCTGTGAAATGTTTTATGTACCGCTCTGTATGAATGTGAGACAATTGATTTTCCTGTGTTTTGTGGAAGTGCTGTGATATTAACTGAAAATTCAATCATAAAAGCTGCGTCTGACTGAGAGATGTAGATGTGAAGCTCATTTTCCTCAGATGACGTGTCGCAAGCATCACAGATTCACAGATCTGTTTTAACTGTATCGGGCATTTAACAGAAAAGAAAGTGAGGAATTGTTAATATTCTTCATCTTATGTGACAGTAATCTGAATATTTGTCAGATGACATGTGAGAGTAAAGACCATGTATTAGTCTTAATGGTGAATGATACGAGGCAACACTGCCAGGTAGATGTCCAGTAAGAAGAAGACGGAGGATGAAAGGACTGGGAGAAATCGCCGGTCGGGAGCACAGAGTAAAAAAAAAAAAATGATTTTGCAGGTGAGAATATTTGTTGGATCTGGATCATTGTGATGAGACAAAAGAGACAATCTGAAGAAGTTTTATTGAATTGTGGTTCAGTAACTAACAGTGGGAGAGAACACACGACTCTCAGTCATGATCCTGATTTTTGTTGTCCTGTTATTTCCTGTTTTATTTTGAAATTGTGCCCTCATGTGTCACTTTTCAGTCCCTCCCTCTGTGTGATTTCCCTCCTTCCAGTGTTTCCTGTTTCCTTCCCTCACCTGTTGTTTTCCCCTCCTCTCTCCACCTGCAGCTCATCCCCTCATCAGTGTGTATATAATCTTTGTGCTCTCCTCTTGTCTTCGTCAGATCGTTCCTGTTTCCCACTGTTACTGTCATGGTGTGTGTTTGTTTTATGCTCCTTGTGTTTTTTGATTTGTACTTTGCTTTTGTTTGCAGCTCTTCTGTTGCTACTTTGTGTTTTTGCCTTTGTGACTCATTTCATGGTTTCCTGATTCTTGTATTTTTTTTTTGTATCATTCAGGTTTTGCTCGCCTCATCTGCCTCCCGAGTGTTTCTGCGTCTGGGTCCTACCCGCCTCTCGTAATTATAAAAATCTCCCTTTTATGCTACTTGAAACTGCATTTTTTTCACTCAACAACATGCATTTAACAGCTTATCTTACAGATGAAACATATGAAGCTTCTACAGAATTATTGTTTTACTAGTTATTATTTTGCCGATGACATTCACACATTTTAATTTTTAGAATGGAGTTTATTTTCCTACTGTGGATGAAGGACGTGAGCTCGTTTTTCCACCACTCGGTTTGATAAAACAACATTTCTGATAATTGATTCTTTGTCTCACGTTGAAAACAGACGTAATTTATTTGGGATTCAGACAAAACAAATGAAGCTGAAGACGTCTTGTTGGTGTTTTTGGGCAAATATGATTTTTCTCTCTCGTGTTTTCATGTATTCTGCAGAGAAAACACTGAATTGATGAGTCAAGAAAACAAAACAATAAATCACAGAATGAAAAGAAGCGTCAGCTGAAGCACTAATCATCTCTGTCGTCTGCAGCCGAGCAACGTTCCACCGTTGTCCATCTGTTATTTCTTTTTAATCTATTAGTCGGACTTCTGGTTGTCAATAATAGAAGAAATAGATGTAATATATTTACATGAGTAAAGACAAGGAGGGCAGTCGTTGCAATAAGTGTGCAAAAGTTGGCAACACAGTTTATTAACTAACTACAGATTAATTTACCGTCTATGTAACAGAAGTGCGTTGAATACAGTCTCTGTATGAGTGTAGATCATCTCCGCTGCAGCTCCTAGTGTGTCGCTGATTCCTCTCGCAGCTCTCGACTCCATAAATCTGAATGTTGGAACTAAAATGTCCTCCAGAAGCCAACTAGCGCAACAGGACACCATTAGTCCTTTTGTATGCTTTCTTTAGTGTAGTATCCCTGGCAACTGCAGTACCTGCGAGACACTGATTAAAGTTCTTTTCCACGCTGCCAAGCCTATGAGAGCTCACCATTAACACTCCATAGGCCTGTATTGTCAGGACACTAATGAAGCCACTGTGTTCTTTTTAAAGTGTCATTCTGGATTACGGCCACAGTTTGAGAGTGAGGATGGATCTGTATAAGTGTCTCCGCGAGACCTAACAGCATGCGTCCCCTGCGCTCTGGCCCCCGCCTCCCCCTCGACGCTCCGGGTAACTCGCCGTGGGTACATGTGGGGGCCTCGGCGCCTGCGCTGCCCAGGATCCCCGCCGTCACCTCGCCGGGCGACTGACACCGGAGTAATTTCATCTGACAGGTGACTTAACGAAGCTTTGGTCCGTGGCAGGCAGCAGACCAAAAGGCTGGAGGATATATGTTGGGCCTGTCAGACTTGTTTTCAGCTGGGAGCTACGTGTCCTGTCAATATTTAGATTTGCTGCCGGTTTCTGATAGCCCGCGTTATCAGAGCAAAGAGAATGAGATATTGCGTGCTGCGCCTTACTGTCTGTTTAATCCACAGGGGAATTATTCAAACACCAGCCCGGTGTCAGACATCGAGGAACACGGTGTGATGAATAAAGGCTTCGTACTGTGTTTACCTTTTTCACAATTCTCCTTCAGAAACACGAAGTCCTATAACTCTCCCACTCGAGACATAAGTAACGTCACACTGAAGCCTCGGCGCTCCAAAACGGAGCAGACAGGCCAAATGAGATGCTATGGGTGCTGTTCATGACAGCAGACAGGGGTCACGGACGGCCAGCTGCTCAGCCACTAAATGTCTGACACATTTATTGGACATGAAAAATGAAAATATCGATGGATTTAACTCCAGGGTCAGAGTTATCAGAAGAGACGGCTGAGACACCGCAGAACGGAGAAGGAGCCGCCGCCGCGATCACACACGGCCCACATAATCATAAGCGATGCTGTCACCATCTCATTAGACAAGCAACAGGTGTACGCAATCAAACGGCAGGTGTTGGTAATTATATGACAGCAACACGGCCAATGAGCACTGTTTGTGGCAATGTTCCATATTGGCAGGAAATGCATGAAGTGTCATGAAATGTAATGAATACAAACTCATCTCCCCGACGAGTTTATTTCCACAAAGCAGCAGCAGGCATCAGCTGTCAGAGTCGGGTCAGTCGAGGATGAGGCGCTTCGCTCTTTCATACCTGAAAATCGTGTTTCTGAAGGTCAAGGACGCGCTGTTTCCTGTGCCGCGTCTTTATTCGTCTGTAACTGGAGGTAATTTTTTATCAGAAAAGTGCGTGAATCTAGATTTCAATGACATTCGATGGAAAGTGAAAAAAAGAAAACCTTGAGTCGGGGAAACAAGTGGAGAGTCTGAGCTGATTCAGTCACGGAGGTTTTAAAGGATTCTTTAGTGTTTTTGCCATTTTTTTAAATTTAAGATGAATAAACTTAACTTGAATGATTTCACCGTTAACAAATACTGCTTTAAGAACCACTGATTAAGCAGTTGTTAATTGTAAAGTTGCGACAGATTGGCTAGTAAACTGTATATAACACATTTCATTGTTTATTAATTATGAATTAACTAATAAATTACCGATTATTAAAGAAAGTTATTATTGAGCGTCATCCACAATTCAAAGTATCCATTTGTTTATAAATCAATCTGTACTAAAAACAATTATTAATCATCAACATAGCAAATCATTGACATCCATGAAGTCTTTTATAAAGTTAAAAAATGGTGCAATGTGCTTTTTTCTGTCGACTGCAGGATGTAAATATCGTGCAGACGTCTGTTCGCTGAGCAGCGTCTGCCTAACGAAGTGCCTTCACGAGTGTTTCTGAGCAGTTCATCCTTTTTCTCAGAGATGATCCCTCGGCCAAGTCGAGAACTGGAGACGGAGCCGCCGAGAGACCGATCTCTACGACTTACTGTGAGAAATGCAACCACAACAGTTCTTATCCTGTGAAGCCTGGACAGAATCCCCCAATCTTCTTCTTTTTTTTTTTTAATTAAGAAAAAAAAAAGTATGGGTGATTTCCACAAATACACCACGGGACTGTACACAATCTGTACTTGTTATTACAGGACAATCAATGTTTTACAACAAGGGAGGGCGACTGTATATCAGCTGCAGGGATTAGAGGCTCCTATGGAGCCGATACCGCTCGGAGGAATCACAGAGGCCACAGGCTCAGGAGAGGAGGAGGGACAGACCTGCGCCTGGGTACAAATCAATACCCAGCATGCAGTGATAAATCCTCCCAGCTCCGATGACCGACCGGCCCTCACACCCTCGCACACAAAACAATCTCGGTCCCCCATGTCAAAACAGCCAAAAGCTATCACTGCCATGGATCACAGGCACGCCGATGTGTCAGCTGAAAGTCAGCTTAGAGCCGAGCTGAAAGAGATCGCTGGTCCTCGGCTTCGGTGGACTCTACTATGTTTAGAAGGTATTTATGGAACGGAGAGTTTAGCTTCAGGTTCACAGACAGTTTAAGCTCAGGTATCCATTTTTAGGAGGGAACTTTGTCCTGGACTCGAACTTTTCATGCAGATTTTTATGAATCATCCATCACATAGTCACTTCAGACAGAGTGCATGCTAACGTTGTAAGCTAAGCAACTACAGTGAAGATTTCAACCGTCAAAAGAGTTTCAACAACGTCCTTTCAAATGATTGTGGAATTTATTCCTTTAGGATGATGCTGCGATGTTGTTCTGCACTGCTGTTTGTGGACTACGAAACTTTCAATCCGCATGAACGCGAGCAAATGCTGAACTTTGTGTGGACCTTCCCCTTTAAAGATAAATAAACAGATGTGTTTTTTTTAAGCTGCATAGATTTTTGAAACCAGAGACATCTGATACTTCTGACCGCGTCGTAGCTATTTATAACCCACTGAAGCTTGACTCGGTGTCACTGACTCGCGACGCTGATGGGTTGATCTGTCCAAACACATCGAGTAAAGCCAACTTTAAACCAAACCACAAACATGTTTATAAAGATAAGAATCAGACAAATATGACTCAACATGTCGCCCTGTCTGCATGCATCACTGATCGGTCTGTGACGGTAAGACTACGACACAAAAGACGCCATTACACGGCCGAGCAGCTCCACTATTGTCGGCATCGGGCCACTTGACTCAGACATGTTGATGTATGAAGGGTGTCGTCATTCAAACAGCGTGTGGGCTTTGGTGCAAGGCCACAGCACAGGTTGCTATGTGAAAAAAATCAATAGGAGGCCAGCACTGTGAAAGGATCATGTCTGCTGCAGAGGGACGCACCAGGAAGCCACAACATTTTGTTTATTCCACCTCGCATATTGGGAGGTAACTAACACCATAAACTACCGTGAAATATAAGGTTATTTTCTCTTATATATGCAACAGCTCTCAATCATAAATCTGACGCACTATCAAAACAAATTGAACCTGGTTTACTGCATCCGACCGCCGGTGAGCAGGAGTAGCGAGCTGAGAGGGGAAGGCTGCAGTGTTTTCAGGGATGATATACTGTTCTACATTCACACAGCTGATGCATTTTTTATGTCCAAAAAAAAAAAAGAAAAAACAGGGAGGCTTTCTCACCTTCAATTTTAAAAGTGTTTACTCAGCAGTGGACCTGAGAGCTGATAAAATAAGTTAGAGCACCTGAATTAAAAATGATTCTTCACCAGAGAAACTGTCCCCTCCAAAAAAAACGCTCCCCTGCGGCGTCTCCTTCCTTGGTGATAATGCGATTGGAAAAAAGGTCCTGGCTCACCAATAAAAGCCAACCCCAGTGCAGTCCCTCTCTCCTCTCCTCTCCTCTCTCTGTCTGCATCCCTGTTATGTAGTTTGGCTCTTCTATCTCCTTTTTATGACTTCAGTGATCTGCATTTTGTACGTGCCATAAATACGGGCAGCCCCGAGGGGTAGAAACAGAACATTATTGGGCAAACTGCGCCACCGAAAAGAGAAGAGACGACCACATTTCACAAACACATTAAAGGAAACTGAACTTAGAACAAAAGAGGAGAGACGTGCAAATGTGAAAAAAAAAAAAAAATACGCCTACACGCACATCTTAAGCTTACTTGTTAGCATATTAGCCTATATTTTGGTTATATGGTCCATAAAAAAATGTGTAAATAAAGGACAAAAAAAAAACAAAAACATTTTACAGTGGTTGATGTGCCGGAATGTTTCTTTTCCAGGATCGACTCCAACTTTTGTAGGTATGAGAGGTTTTGTCACCGTTGCACCTCAGGCAAGATGGTTCTCTGCAACATTCTGGAAATATTTCACTGAAAAGAAAACGCTTCAACATGCACATTTACTTCAAGGCGTACGTTTTCAAGACATAGCATTATCCCGACCTGCCGAGTTCTGTTTGTAGTTAGCACGTGATGTTACATTACATCTGTCAAATTGTCACAGAAACCCTGGATTTGTGTTTTTGACAGTAGTTTAGCACTCAGAGAAAATGAGTGTGCATTTCTACGTAACGTTGCTTTAAGTTAGCCGGTGTCTGGCGGCAGAGCGTTGTGTTTGAGGGACAGACGTGGCTAAGTTAGCTTAAATGAGCACCAAAAAACAAAAAAAAAACAGTGTAAACAGCTCAGTGGGTCTGCCAGCCAACTGTGGACACAGCTAGGCTAGCAGTTTCTCTTGTTCATAGTCATGCTAAGCTAAGCTAAGTTAAGCTGTGCAGCATCTGACTGTAGATTCAAACTCACAGCAGACGTGAGCAAGAAAGCAAATAGGCACTTTTCAATAAATGTCGTACTTGTGCATTGAAGATGTGTCACCGTGTGTTCGAAACTGTTGTCAGCCTTGTTGAATTGTTATTGTGCTTCCAGTTCTGTTGATGTATTTTCTCTCTTTTGTCGATCTTTTTCCATCCACTGATGTTTTGCCCCTCGCGGCCTCCATAAACCAGCCGTACAACAGGTAACCTGCTTTAAGCCTTTAGGCTCCTCAGTGGAGTATATGTGATTTCACAGACATACTGTGGGGAAGATAAACTGTACATAGTGTAACATTTATTTCTCCTCATTCACTTCTAGTGCAGCTTACAGCTCCATCCAACCCGGAGCGGATATTACAAGTCGGAGATTTATTTCGACCTGGACACTAAAGGAATCCAAACTTCTCATTGAGCTGACACTTTGAAATTTTCAGCAGATAAAGAACAAGTAAAGCACAAAAATCCAATTTTTGCTGTCACTTTTTGGCACCTAATGAAAACGGCATTCGCAGGTTGAGGAGTAATGCGCTCCTGTTGGAACATGTCCCCGAGCTGCCTGCCCCGGGTCAACGTGGTGCCTTTGGGGAATTTCACAGTGAGCAAGATGGAGCACATGTTGGGCCTGGGCGTGTGCTGGCCTCAGGAAAGCTAGCTTCACTTCTGTGAATTATTTACAATGATGTATAGGCCCCGCTGCTGGGAAGCCATTCTGTTTTTGGCTACAACCTCATATCTGTTTTCCAAGACGTATCCGTCACCAGGAGAGGAACTGAGGGGGAAAGAAAACGTTGGACTTGATGTATGATTTTGGCTCCTTTCTGCGCCGGACACTCCAACACCTGAAAGAAAAAAAGGGGGCTCAAACTGGATTTGAAAATACACTTATGAGGATTAGAGAAGCGATACATTCACTCGTGGAGACAGTCGGACAGGACACACACGAGGAGAGAGAGAAGTGTCTGAATGTGTGGCGCCTTCACGAGCTACTGGAAGTTCCGGTATATTGCGTCGGCAGGCTTTATTTTCTGTAGATTATGAATCCCAACTGTGTAGGTCAGGTCTAAAATATTGATAGGGGACACCCCTTCCTCCCCCCCAGCCTCTGGAGTCAGGATGAGGCGGCCGAGGAGGCAGTTAATCATGCAGCCGGCTCAGAAAGGCCAAATAATAACAGCTCGAGTGTTTCTGTGTACTGTTATTCTCCGTCGGGGCGCCGGGGGAGCGACCGGACGGAGGTGCATGTGTTGAGGAGAGACGCTGCACGGACACGAGCCCCGAGGCTACTGCTTCCAAATCAAAGAACATATTTATTAATCAGAGGGCTCGCCAGCACCGGGAGAGCGCTGAAGGTGTTTTTGAATTTATGAATGACGACGCGTTAGAAACAGCTGTTTGCAGCTTGCAGCTTTCTCGCTCTCTCTCTCAGTAATGGCCACATGCATTTCAGCCACTGATATGGATGCAGGTGATGTGGGAATATCGCTTGTTTGGGTTGTTAATATCATCGCCCAGATTTAAATAATTTATTCCTGAATTGTGACGCACTTCCTGAAGTCGGTTTCTGTACGACCTCTATTGATTAATCATCAGTCATCCTCTTGACATCTAATAATGGCGACTGAGACGGTGGTCAGATGGTTACAGGTTCATATCTGGGAGCTATAAATAAGCCACAGACTGTCATGACGGCCGCTGCTCTGATGCTGTCAGGACACACGCTGGGCTTTAAGGGCATTTCTACATCCATTTATGGATAATTGTTTTGGGAGTGGAAGTGAAGCGTGTGCATGTGTGCCAGTTTTTTCCCCGTAATGACTCAGATTTATAAAGCAGAAACAGGCCCAGCTTTGTAAATCAGACCCAAAGAATACACACTCATATTTCTGCCGTCGACACAGTTTTAGTCATGAATCTGCAGAGTTTTATGCGTCTGGCTTTACCTCCTCTGAGCCAAGAACAGTCAGTTTCCTAAACACATCTTTAACGTGAGGTGGGTTGAATTTGAACAGCTTGGTGTGTTACCGACAGAGATCAGAGATTCCCCTCCAAAAGGGAACAGAGATTTTCCAAGATCCAGGTCTCAGGTCATCAGGAGCTATTGGGTACACCTGTGATGTTTCCCTCGGATGACTGATTGCAGTGAGGTGGGAGGTTTTATAAGGTGGCTGCAGTTCCTCTGCTCAGATGGCCGAGTGTCTCCAGGCAGTCGACACCATCAGTCGGCTTTCTGTTTGAGAGAAAATCCGAGTTGAGCGTGTCTGAGTTTTTTCTTTTGACCCAGTTTCTACACGTTTTGTTTCCTCCCCTGTCCAGTGACTCTCACCTCACCTCGGGTTTTGGGTCCAGTCCTTTTGTTGGTCTGTCATTCTGATAGAATCAGTGTGTTCAGGCTGTGTGTTTTATTCCCACCGCCTCCTTTTAGACACCGAGGGACCCGTTAGCTTTGACCTTCTGTCTGATTTGTGCAGAGTTTTGTTTGTCCTTCAGGTTTTGCTTTCTGGGAAAACGTAACAAGTGACACAGGTCTTCAGATAGCGAAGGAACATAAATGTAAACTGTTAAATGTGTAAAGAAGTATCTTATAATTTGATGAAACCAAATACCTACTCTGATGTTAACCATGGGCTCTCTGACCACCATTTTGATTCCTTAAGTTTGACTGTTTTTCCCCACAAATGATTTAATTGGTTGGATATTTAAGTTGCACCCACTGGTGTAGCTTGAGGTCGTTACTGCAGCTGCACGCTTTCAGGAAACAACAATTTTTCGTTATCAAAGCTGAATCAGTCGCTTAATTAAATTCGAATGGCGCTCACTAGAGCACATACCTCTGCCAAGGCCTTTTGTACTCACCGCTAGAAACCAGCCGCCTAAATCCTTGATTCTTTTTTTCTTCAGAATCAATTCACTGCCAGAGAAATTAAATTAAATTGCCTTTAACTAATTATTTCTGTTCCTTATGTTACATAAAGGTACTGTGTTACTCTGCCTTTTGTAAGTAAAGCACTCTATGAACATTTAGAAAAGTCGTATATAAATAAAGTTGAGCGAGTGTTCATTGCTTAAAATATAAATGCAGCTAATTTAAGTAATTGCTGTCCAATTTTTCCATGATAATATTAATAAAAATACACATCAAAATTGGCTGAAATAACTTTGCATCACACACCAACACTGTGATTTAGTTTGAATGGCTTTGTTTTATTCACTTTGTGTTTGGTTTGGTTCTATAAAACACTCTGGAGCTGTTTGTTTGAAAGGTGCTGTATAAATAAAGTCTATAATTAAGCATAATATCTTTTGTCATGGCCGTTAACTTTATTTACTAAGAGCTTTCAGCTGTCTAAACTTGAAGCGCTGCTGGTTTCTCCTTCCCCCTCCTGCTGGGACTCAAATGGGTCATTCCAGATAATTGTTGATTTTAGCGAGCTGATGGGAAAATCCTTTTTGTTTCTAACTGTTCTCACAAAACGGGGCCCGGTGGAGAAAATGTTAGCTTCCATCATACAGTCACAAAGTTACAGTCGCTGCACTGCTCAGCTCCAAAGTCACTTTTGCTCACTCTTGTGTGAATCGTTCCCTGAATGTGTCGCGTATACGGAGAAATCCCGCCTCTCTGAACTAAACACGCCGACTTTTGGACCTCCTGCGGACCGGCGCCCGACGTTCGACTGTTTTTTCATGTTCCTCTCCACATTTTGCTCGCTCCTTTTTTTCAGTATCTGGAGCACATCCAAACTAGCTGAGTATTTTTCTCCTCTTCTTGAAATAGTTATTAAAGCTGTTCTGTTCATTTTGATGCCGTGGCACAATTTAGTTTTATTGACAGTGTGGAAAAAAGGGAAATTGGGTCAGAGGAATGTGGAGCAGGAGGCATCCTCAGGACAAAGACAGTCTTTAGCTTTTATAGGTTTATCCTCCAGCCCCGTTTGAAGTGAGCGATTCCAGGTCATTGGCATTCAGGCGCTGATGAGCGGCAGAGATGGTTACTTAGCGTCTGAGGTTGAATGACAGTTTCGATTAAAGTGAATTTTTGCGAGTTAACTTTAAGAGGTGGATATTGATTGATCTTGTTTTTTTATTTTTTTTTTTAAAAGTCTTCATGCGTGTGATTGAAACTGCTCAATCGCTCCTGGTTTCCTGGCCCGAATGTGAGTCATTGTAAGCCCCCGAGGAGGAATGTGCCGGGTTTTTGAAGCCGAGATCAAGAAGACTCGACTGAAATTAAAAATAACACCAAAAAAATGCATTTCGCACTGAACAGTTTCCAGCCGTTTCGATGGCAATTGATTGCAGTTTAAAAGAACGGGCCGACCATTCGAGTTCTCAGCGAGACGGCAGTACAAAGACGCGTCTGTGAGGAAGAGTCTTTTTTTTTTGTTTTTTTTTATATTTCTATTGGGAGATTTTCAATTTGAGGCTTTGTCGCCATATTGAGGAAGTCAGAAGTGTCGGCAGCACATACACACTGAGACTGAAATACACACCAACACACACACACACACAGTAACAGACTGGAGGCAACACAAGCGCCGGCTGAGCCAGGTTTCTAACAAAGGAATATTCGAGGCACCATTTTAAAGCGAAGGTGTGAATCGTGTCTTTAACTTTATCTGATTTTATCTATTTTATTGTCCTGTTCAACTTTCCAACCATCACTCAGTCACACTTTCTGAACTGCTGTGACAAGTGAATATGTCTGTGAGATGAATACAGATTTATTTCGTCTTATTTTATTGAATAAAGGAAACAGATCTAGCGTTGAGACAAGTCTTAAATGCAAAATTGAGCTAATAAAGCTAATTTTGCAGTTATTTTAGCAGAAGTTGTTGATTCACTCTGTCAGACAAGACAAAGTAACAGTAGTATTTTTCCTGAGTCTTGTTTCAGGCAAAATGGTGGATGAAAGTCCAATTTACACTGAAAATTTCAAATTAATGATAAATATTAATTATAAATATTCACTGTGTCTCCACCAGGGGCGAAATTTAAACTCTATAAGCTCAACAGACTGTTTGAGGGAGTTTCCCTTGTGATCCAGCAGAGGGCGCTCTAAAACGTCTCCGTCAACTTGACCTTCTGCACGTCGTATTGATCCTTGACCGATCAGTTCAGCTAGTAAAGTTAGGTTGGTTGCTATGAAAATGGAGGACACTAACGAGCAAAGCTGACGCCAATGTACCTGAGAAGTGTGTGTGTGTGTGTGTGTGTGTGTGTGTGTGTGTGTGTGTGTGTGTGTGTGTGTGTGTGTGGAAGTATTTTGGGTTCTGTCGGTCGAGTTGGCAGAAAGCAGCTGTCTGACAACACATCCGTGGACTCGACCCGGCAGCCGAGGCCGAGCTGCCAGAGCAGCATCAAGTCTACATCCTCACATTTGTGTTCATTCGAACAAATTGGATGTCATTTCAAATTCATTCAAACTTTGTTAAAAAAGTGACAGCCCTGCTACGTGGAGTCAACTGCAACGAATGTGGGCCAAACAGCAGCTGACGTGACATTATAACTGTGTGGTCCTGACGTCCTGTCCACTCGCTCACCTTGTTCCCCGTCCTGCTCGCTCTCTCTCTCTCTCCTTCTTCAGGCTGTCAAACAGAAGGCAAACAGTGCAGTCAGGAAATAAGTTGTGTAGCTGATGTCTTTACTGTGCTGCATCTCAAACGGAACAAACCAGAGAAGGAAAGTTAATGTTTGAGCCTAGTCGTCGTCATCAGCGCAGAAATAATGAGGTGTAACGTAACAAGTTGTCAACACTAGTAACATTATTGTTTTCACTTCATTGTGTGTCAGGACAACGACAGAGAATGATACTATAATATAAGATATACATTTTTTTTTGCTGGGTACTGGGATGAAATGTAGCCATTTTAAAGAACACCTGAATAGAGACTAAAATCCATCCTGCCACCGCTCAGGGAAGTGTTTGTGTCTTTAGCTGCTAAATGTTGTGCAAGGCTCAGTAAACAGCCGAGTCTGTCTGCAGCATTTCTGCTGAAAATGATTTAAAGTGATGAGGCCGAATGAAAACTTTAAAGTTGCTAGTCGCTCAAACACTCTGCAGAGCTGAGTCGGGGGTAAATTACTTTTGAATGAAACCTGATAATACTGTTTATTGCTGCGGCTGAGGCTTTATTTATTAGAATAAGCCAACATTTGATAGAAAAAGTGAAAGGTTTTTGGCCGTTTGTCTCCAGCCTTGCTTGCTGCAGACATGGATGTTTCTATTTCTGACAGGGTGATCCCTCCCAAAGCTTTTTCCCACAGTTCCCCTCATCCTCCCTTCTGTGCTGCAGAGCAGCGAGCGTCTGGGCGGAGAGGAGGAGCCGCCTCATGAGGAGATAACGTGAGGAGATTAAGCAATCCGGCGAGCGTGACACCGCCTCTGGCTGGACTTCTTGATTACCCGACGTTTGCTGCTTCTGTAACCTCAGCGGGGCTCTTCACCATGGAAACTCCTCATCACTTTCCTCCCATCGCGCCTCATCACAGAGCTACTGCCGCGAGCCATCGGTCCAGGAGCAGCTCACCTGAGCCTTGGCGCTTCAGGAAACACACATTTGCCTGTTATTAAAGCTGATCTGGGGTCAGAGCCTGGAGACGGTGACGGTTGACTCTGCCTGAAGGTCTGATACTGGTTTAGTCAAACAGACCTCCTGGTGTGATGATGTTGTTCGCTCATCTAAACACACGGCTCACCTGGGATCATGTCAGCAGGTGCTAATGTGCATAATGCTACTGCATAGTGTTCGCATGACGTCTTCTGTCAGACTGTACGGACTGTATGTTGTGTCAGCTGTTGTGTTTGAACGATTTCCTTATTTCTTTATCTGTCAGATTACTCAGTTTCATTCTTTTTGTCTCGCCACCGGCCCTAATACTCTTCCACAGACATGTCATGCTCATTTTTAGGTTTCATGATTTTGTTTTGGCCGACTGCTAGAAAAGGTTTATGTGTTTATCAGTTTCCTCCACACTGTCCAGTGCAGCAGCTCCATCTGTCTGACTTCACAGCAAAACATTTACACCCTTGTTTTTTCAAGCTGAAGCCATCACTGCTAAAGGCGTTAGCTCTACTGGTGAACCTTTTCCCTTTTTTAAAAGAAAAAAAGTCTGTCTGCTTTAAATGCAGCGTAAGCAGGAGTTGCTCTCTGAAGTCAAATGATACCGATTCCCTGAACATACTTGTAACTTTCGGTGAGTGTAATTGAAGACTGCTACGACACCTACTGCCAATCATCTTTTGTCACTCATTGATTATTAACAAGGTTTTACATTTGCATGGACATTAGCTTATCATCCTCCTCAGATCTCCTTTTGAAAGCTTTCTGATTTACAGTCTGACTGATCTGTTGAGGGGAGGCTGCAAAGAGCCGGTAGCTTGAGGCTTGGGTTTTTAAATGTGTGCTGTGCACTAGAACATGCCTCCGTGGTGACTGGCTTCATGTGAGAATCAGTAATTGAACACCTCTCTTTGAGGTAGTGTGCAGAGATGGCAGCACTAAGGGGTTAGTCAGGCGCGATTCTCAGGGCTGACGAAACCGCGGGCTCTTCTGCTGCCGGGATCGCCGGAGGCATCAGAGGAGAGGAGGACGAAGACTAACACATCTGTATCCCAGACAGCGTCTCTTATCCTCTCTACGGTCGACTGATGGGGCTGAGGCGCTGCTTCCTCCGCCTACGGAATGTAACACAAATCACTTTAGGTGCTGTTTTTGTTTGCCAAGTGCCATCACACTTCCTGTCCAGAGAGGTGCAGCCTCAGCTAGAGCAAGGCACTGTCCACATTTATGTCAACACAGGCCCAATCATGTGTAGACGATGTCATTACATTGCTATTTTCACATTGTGTACATTTTAAATTTGATATATATGTAACTTTGATCATTATCTTGGCTGAAATCAAACTGCAACGGCCTTGTTTGTCCACAGGGCATTTTTTTGTTCGCTAATGTCCCTCCTGATCTCTTTCCATCCGCCTGAGGTCACTGATAGGTGGACCGCTGTTCTGGTCCACATCCAGAGAGCGTCTGTTAGCTTTGACAGCACGACCTGCAGAGGAAACTCGGACTGATTGCGTGCGTTTCCTCATGTGACGTTGAACTCAGCTAATCACTACAAGCACTGCGACTGAAGTCAGACGGATGCATACGCAGACGACAGACACCAGTAGGAGTAAAAAAACAGACGGTGAAAACAGAGCTTTTAATTAAGAACGGACTTGCATTCCTCCCACCGGCACTTCAGAATCGGTATGACTCACATCTGAGACGGTGGCGATTTATTAAAAGTTCCCACTCAAATCCGAACTGAGGGCACAGGAAATAAAATATTTCATATCACACTGAATCGTGTCATAAATTAAGATGCTCTTGACCTTTTGCTGGAGGAAAATTTTCTCTGACTCGACCGACTTTGAGCTGAAATGAATTTTTCGTCTCTGGATCTCATTGTTATACTCGTTTTCATCTCGCATACATTCACAAAAAAAGCCTAGGTTGCATTTTGAAGAGAGTTTCACTTTAAGATATAGAAAATCTAAGAACCTGTGTCTGACTTTTCATGTATTCTGTCGTAGGTGTATTTTTGTTATTATACTTTTGTGACTGCAGAAAAAACCCAAATATTTTTCATTTTACTATTTTAACTCCATGATGCAAGTTTCCACATGCTGTATACTGGACCAGGATTGGCTTACACATCATTTGTGATGTCACAATTCACGCTCCCAGCTCGGCCTTAAAATCCGATTTTCAGCGATCACGAGGACGATCTTCTCTCTGAGCCACGAACGTGAAAACAGTCGTCTATTTTCAAACACATCAATCATCCTACACAGTGAAGCTCAAACATTCAACTGCAGGAACGAGGACGAAAAACAGTTTTGAGTGCCGTGGGACTTTAATTATTATTCAAAAACGCTCCTCCTGCTGTGGTTTAGCATTTTCAAATCCACCTCAGTCGTTAAAAAAACAGAATTATGCAACAATAGAACAAACGGATGACTGAAGGTGTTTAGTGGATGTATTAACTGGTTCCATCTCCTCTGTTACCATCCTATGATTAGATTCCAAAGAAGATTTTGTCCCGGGTCAGAATAGAGAAGCAAACACAGGCCGTGATGCAACAATGAGTCCACGAGTGCGAGGACACAAAAAAAATAATTAATTACCGCCTCATAATGACGGTGATTAATTTTCACCCTCGCTGAATTCAGCCGTTTAAAAACGCTCTTCAAATTGTTCTGAATCCAGGATTTCAATGATGTTCTGAAATGCATACGCTGGTGATGAATTCCAATTAGTTACAATTAGATTATGGCACGGTTTTATTTTATTTTTTTTCGAACTCGGCTGGATGTTTGTGCCGAGGTCGGCCCGTCCGTCTCTCAGGGAGCCGGCGGTTCTTTTCTCCAGTAAACTGGTGCGCCCTCACAAGCATATTCCCATTTTCTGCTTCACTGAGCTGGTGGTCCCCAATAATCCTAACACCATCATTTAGTCAGGCAGGCTGTGTTTTTTTTCTTCTTGTACTTTATTTTCTCCATCCCACACAGTAGGCTTGGATTCCCTGCGCCTAGCAGAGTAGAATTAATGTGTATAGTTTTGCTGGCCTCCTTTTTTTTTCTCCCCCCTTTTTTTTTCATGCACCTTGAAAAGAAAGTAGAGCAGAATCGCCTCCAGATAAGGTGTTTTAAATTCACACGCTGGTTTTTCTGGGAGCCGAACTCCTTTTTCTTCTGTTCTGATTCCTCCTGATTCTGCTGCATGTTTCTCTCCTGCACGCTTTTTTTTTTTTTTTTTTTTTTACTATTATAAAAGAAGTTTTTGTGGGAGAGCGTTCCCTCTCTCTGCTCGGAAAAAAAAGGCTTTCAAATACAGGAGCCTGGGCAAAGTGCTTTTCCATCATCTCTCCCATGCGCTGTCATGCGGACAGCAGGTTGGAACAGAATGGCTGCTGCGCTTGTGTTCTGAGAGAGAGAGAGAGAGAGAAAGAATGAGAGGCCCGGTGATGGAGAAGAGGAGCGAGAGAAAGGGAGGGATAAGGGAAGTAAAGCCTCGCTGCGATGCTGGCGCTCGGTCAGGTGCTTCTAACATCTCCCCCACATCTGAAGCAGAGAGATGAAATAAAAATGGACAGAACTCGTCTATAATAAGAAGAAATGGAAGCGGGACTGACAAAGAGGCCGCACGTCAGAACTCTCCGGCAGATACTCGAGAGGAAAAGGGAAATAAAAAGTTAAGCTCCCTTGCTCGTCCTTTGCACCATGTCTTTTTTTTTTTTTTTTTTTAAGACGGCAGCGTTTCCCCTCTTCAAAGATAAGGATTTGATTATCCGGGACAAGCTCCTCTTAAGCTTAGCTCCTCTTAGTTCCACCGGCGTGTGGAAGGGGGGGAAAGACATCATAGATGAAACAATATGTTGTGGATATGAATCAAGCGGAGGAAAGTTACACGCTGGAAGAGTGAAAATGTCCGTGTTTACCCGGGGTCTGTGAAGAACAAAGGCGGCGGAGGCTTACGTTGATGGACGCAAATCCTGAGTCTCGGTAACTACCGGGCTTCGGCTTCCATTCGGCCGCACGCCTGACAAGAACTTTGATCTCTCACATCCAGTCACCTGGCTCAATTCCACTAGCCGGATCAGTCTAGACAGATAGCACACACTCGACTTTGTTCTTTGAGGTTTTCGGGGTGTTTACGCATGTCGGGTCCGTTTTCCTGCCTCCTACACGAATTCACAGGATCAGAAGTGGAGAGCACGCAGACGGTCTATCGTCTGTATCGGCGCGTTTATACATTTTACAGGATGAGATTTCTCTTAAATTTGATGTTTTTTCATGTTGAATTTGATGTTGGCAGAAATTGAACTTGAGCACCAGCAGCCCTGACCTGTTTGACCCGCGGATTTTCTAAAAAGAAAAAAGTTAAAAAGCCCAAAAACAGCAATACGGCGCACGCATCAAAGCCAAAAAACCATGTGAAGAGTGTGTGTGTGTGTGTGTGTGTGTGTGTGTGTGTGTGTGTGTGTCGGCATGCTGGCTGGATGATATTGATTAAGTGTTTCGCATTCACCTCTCCTCACCTCCTGCGCTCTAACTCCTTTAATATCATGTCATGTCCGGAGTCGAGAGCGCTGATACAAGCAGAGTACTGACGCTGAACTCCACCATACATTATCTTTACAGCGGGCGTCCGGAGCTTCGTCCTCAGAAGGAAACATACGACTTCCTGCTGATCATCGGCCGCCTGAACGTGCTGATCGACTCCTCACATGAACTTGAAGTTCCAGAAGTTCCAATGTTTTTTGGAGCCAGGTTATTTTTCTGTTTTCTGTAAATCAATGATTGAGAGTTTTTCACGGCGTTCTGCAGCACAGCTTGGCTCGGCAGCCTCTCAGTGCAAGTTGAAACTCAACACGAATTTGTGTGAAGATTACCGGCTCACTTGTGGCCCACTCGCCTTTCAAGAACAGCCTGATCAGACTCGCTGAGAGTCTCTCTTAACTCCTCGCATGTTTTTTTTTTTTTTATAAAAACACCAACATCTGCTGGAACATATGAGTATAACTGTCACGTCTGTTTGTTGCGCTGTGTGCGTCTGCTAATAATATATTTACCTGTAACGTGTGTTTTTTTTTAAAAAAAAAAAAACTGCCTCAGGATGCAGAAGGTGAAGATGTAACTGTTTGCAATTTGAATTTCAGTAATCACGTTGTTGGTGTTTGACGGAGTGTTAATGACAACTAAGTCTCTGTGTTCAGCCGACAGACATGTTCAGTAGCCTACATGTTAGCTTGGTTAGCATCGAACCACAAAGCAGGAAACTCTTCCTGTCTGTGTGTGACTCATGTAACTCCAGAACTGTTCGTGTGATTGACTTCATGCTCTGCAGGAACGTTGCTGAAGAGTCGAGGAAGCGCAGTGTCGAATCTGATCTAATTTGAAAACGTGACAAGTGTGAAGAAATCTTGAGTAAACAGCTTTAGCAGCGTGTCGTCAGAGCGCTGACTTCATCGCTGACCGGGATCACACTCACACTACTGAACTGTTTAAATGCAGCTATGTCATGGCAGGAGTCTCACTCATGTTATCACTCTCTGCTAATTTGTTTTAATTGGGTTTTCTGAAAAGCTGCGAGCAGAAACTCCACAGATGAACCTCTCTGCCCCTTTTTGAACACCATGTTTTGCTCAGGCACTACAGCAGTCTACCAGAAGAGGGGAACATTCATCCCCCTGGACCTTTTTTTTCTTAAGCTGCTTTGCTAACATTAGCCGATCGAAGTGAGAAACCAGACGGCCTTGCTGCAGTGCAGAGTGCACTCGTCTTCATCTGGGCTATAAATATTACCGAACCAAAGGCCGGCCGCTTGTTAAACCAATTTCTTGTCTTCTATCTCTACACATGTTCAACACAGAGAGATCTGACTCTCAGCTGCAGAGGCTGTTTGATGTAGACGAGCTGAATAACTAAAGTAATGTAATGAGTAAAGTCATTTAATTACTGTTGGACCTGATAGATAACCATCTCAGCAAGTACAAAAGGAAAACAAATTAAGTTTTGACCTAATGAGATGAAATGTTTATCTCAAATCTGTCCTGTGGGAATGAAGTTTCATGGCAGTCCACCCGAAAGGAACAACGTTAAAGTCAGTGTGGACCAAAGTGAACCAACAGACCAGCGTAACAAGTCTTGGGGCAAAAAGAAAATCCTAAATATTTTCATATTTGGCTCACATTGTCTGCATGTGGCTGGCCGGGTGGAAGGAGTGGAATGATGAGCAAAACAAAAATGGATGCTGTGCAGTTGAGATCGAGGCGAACTGGGACAAGACTTTTATATTCTTTGATTCTTTTTTTTTTCTCCATATAAAGATTTTAAAAGAAAAGAAGAAAAGGACTTTCTGTCTTAAGCCGCCAGTCTGTCCTCTCTTCAAAAACAATCTCTTCCCCTCTCTCTCTCTCTCTCCTTCCGTCTTGTGTGCAGAATCTAAATGTAAAATGTCAGGAGTAATTGAGATACAGAGATTTGAGCAGGGAGCTGGAATTAGTCGAGGCTAAATTGCCACGAGGCCCGAGTGTTTGGTCCGTACCTGTCGCTCTCCTGGACCTTTTCACAGAGGGAGTCGTCCGGGTCACGTGCACCCTCAGAGTTGAAAGGGGCTTCATTTTCTCTATCTCCACACTCAGAGAGGCTGAAGACGAAGCCATTATCGAACGCTATGATCCAGCGCTTGATGTGGCATCCCCGGTTTGAAATATTGCAGGTTGATCTCTGTCCTTCGGAGAACTTTAAGCTCCACTGATCGTGCAATATGGTCAGCGCCTCTAATTCTGGGGGTTTTGTTTTCAAAGAAAAGCTGCTATTACTCAAACAGGAACCCATGTGAGAAATGTACTCTCCTCAGATTTTTTTTTTTTCCCCCTCCTCCCTCAACACCTGCTGTCAAGGTGCCCTTGTGTAAAACACTTTACTCCAAACTGCTCCATTGGAGCTGTTCAAGAGCCATCAGTGAGGTGCTGAGAATGGACTGTGTGGCCGGGGGTTTTAACTGTCGCTGTATAAGCTCAACAGTATAGTTTTTGTTCTTGAGGCAATGAAGCGGCAGCCAGGCATCCGTGACCTGACCCGGAGTTTAAAATAATCCTTATTAAATCATCACAAAACGTTCCACACTTGTAACGATCAGAAAGCCCCATTAAAAGGCCTTTTTTCAGTCAAATGAGCAAGATGTACGACTACTGATAACATGAAAGGAAGAATTAAACCAATCCCGCACCTTTTTAATCACTCCTTCTGTTGCCGCATCAGACGTCTCTTAGGTTTCGTAAGATCCAAGGATTTTTCTTTTTTTTTTTTTTTTTATCTCCCTTTGACTGTCGCTGATGCCAACTGAAGGGAACGAGGGATTCACCCAATTAATTTACTGAAGCCTGTAATGCGAGCGTCCAAGTGGACGGCCTCGCAATTCAATTAATTAAGTAGAGTGCGTGTTTCGCTACACGTGAAGCCCGGCGTGCTGATTAGATGATGTCATGCCGCTAACGGGGAGAGAAGTTTTTGTTTAGCTCTGCAGAAGCATGGCGAGCGTCTGAGAGTTACGAGACTTCTGATACTTTGGAGTTTATATGCAAACTTCAGAGCCGAGTTGATGAAGCTGCAGAAATCTGTGTGTGTGTGTGTCACTCAGTCAGTTTACGTCCTTGTGTAAACGGCAGTCAACAAAATTGATGTTCCACAGAGATATTAAAGACTTTCTGAAGCCTCTCACTGAAAATATACTGCAGTACGACTGTGGATATCGCTTCACTTTGTGACTCAAACTGAAATTCGGTGCAACATCTGCAGGGATTTAGAGGAGACGACGTCCTGTGTTTACTGTCAGGTGCACTCAAAGACGAGCGTTTGAGGCGATTTCTGTCAAATTGAAGGTTTTTGAGAAGCCGCTCCGTTGAAATAACGTTTGTTTCACGTGGGAGTCTGTCATTTTCAGTCTCTGCGATGAAGGGGTCAAATGTGATCATGACCAAACTGGAAGATGGAGGAGCGATAACTCACCCGAGAAACATCTGAATGTATCTGAAATTGTTTGTATGAGCAAAATGAAAACTTTTAACTGTTTAACCGTCGTTTTCTTTATTTTTCTCTCCACCAAATGTCAGGAAAGGAGAAAATATGTTCGCAACCGCTGAAATGAAACTCACAGATTCTTGCTGTGATAAATTTCACAGGTTTTTTTAAAGGTGAAATATGTAGTTTTGGGGAAAACATTTTAAACAGTGTTTTTAACAGTGTTCTGTGGGCTTTATTTTCCTCTGAGAACAGCCTGTTTATTTACTTCTGGACGCAGAAATGAAACACGCGACATTCAGCCGAGTATCACCCTCATTTGTTCAGTTAGATGTGCATGAAACTAAGAATCGAGGGTCTTGTAGGCTCATATTTCGTGCTCTGACCGATTGCGTGGAAAGTGCATCAGCTTCAAACAAGCCTGATTCATAAATGTTTGCATGAGGTAAGAAATAATTGGTCCTGGAGTTTCATTTTTCTCTTATTTCATTTCTACGGGCAAAGAAAGAGTAAATATTCGAGGCTGAAGGTCTTTTTTTTTTTTTTTTTTTTTTTTTTTTTTACCGTCTTTAACAAAAGCTGTAGACCTTGAGAAATCAACATGAGCAAAATCTATAATTAGTGGGCAGTTTGTTCCTTTTGTAAGTGTGCACTGAAAACATTCTTCTGGCAATAAAACAATATGAGTATAATGATCAGGGCCGGAGCATTTAACAGATTTTGTTAACCCAGATTCCCAGAGCACTGCTTAATACTCATTTGAATATCGTGCTAGGAAAAACCGCCATCCTCAAACAAATGAGCACTGTGCCTTTTTGTAAGCATTATATCGCGTTCTGTGCCGAAGGAAGAAAAAAAAAAAAATGCCTGTGAGCCAAAAAGTTCCTCATCCAGCCCGAATCAAAGGGAACACCTTGTCTGACTGCAAGCTGCAAGCGTGCGCGCACAGATTACCTTCACAGCCGAGCATCTCTCAAAGTAAATCGACAGAATTTTGAAATAAAGAGAGATGAAGGGGGGGGGGGGCAAAGTCACATTTTTAGAAGAAAAAAAAACAGGAAATAATCAATCACTTTTCACTGCCATGTTCGTCCAATTCAAGCTGGCATCAAAGCCGGGTTCAGCTGAAGAAAGATGAATTTGGTTGTGTTTGGGAAAAAAAAAAAAGGCTTTGATTTCTTTTTTCGGTTCTGATGCAGCGACTGCAGGCATTATCGGGAGGACACACATTTGTATGAAAATTTGAGAGGCTCAGCAGCTTCTTAAAAAGCAACTTTGTTTACATCTTCTCGAGCTTAAACTTCGCTGTTGATCCTCCTCCTCCTCCCCTCTTCCTCCTCCCCTCCTCCTCCTCCTCCTCCCCTTCCAGCCGTTTGCTGTGCTCATTCTATCAAACACTCTCAAAAACTGTCAAATTGAATTTCATACCGCTGAACATTGACGCCTGTAAACTCTCTACCTTCGTCCAAGTCTCAACTACTCAGTAGCTCATTTAGAGCGCAGACTTCAAATAATCACCTGACGTGAACTTTAAAGACGCGTTCAGTTTATCACCCACGCTGCGACCAAGAATCAAATATAAAGTATTATGATTAGACTACATGCTCAGTCGACAAAGACGGGAGGTCCCGATATAAATATAGTAGCGTCGAGCTTTGTTAGAGACTTTTTGAATCAACTTTTTGATTAACTCTTGCGGTTACAAAGCACTCCGTCTGGTTCCATAAACTTTTACACAACTCCACCTTGACAGTTTGAAAGACTTGACAACTTACCACTCGGCTGCCTCCCACTGCCTGTCACTTACAAAACTGCTGCATTGATTTTTTATTTTTTTTGCTTTGCTGCATAACAACAGCGACTGTCCCATTGTCCCAGAACAACATCCCGTCTCTCCCCGCCGCGCTCTGTTTAAAAGGTTTGCTCTGTTCCCTCCTTGTTCGCGGAGCATCAGAGCTATTACCGGCTGAGCTTTTCATAAAGCCGAGGGGGGAAGAAACAAACAAACACGCAGAATTAGATTTGTTTAATTTACAGGAGCTCCAAGTCAGCTCAGTTTGGTTAAGATGATGCATCACTAAGTTGATAATCAGACTGAATTGCCATTCTGTTTGCCATTTTAATCCAATGCCAATTAAAGAATAATTATGTCGGGTATTTCTATTTATCAATATAATGAGGAAACATTTTAATAAAGGTCTCTGATGTCACAAAACGTTTCTGATTAACACGTCTGCAGAACGTGTATTTATAATATTTGCTTCCCTGAATGATATCCAACTTAAAAGATTGATATTTTTATTGAGCACTGAGACATTTTCTACAGCCAGGCAGGGCTGGTGTGGAGTTAGAGGGTGGTGGACGGGTCAGAACCAGAGTTTGCACAGACCTACATTTACTGTCTTCTTCATAAGCCCTAACCATGATCTGTCCCCTTCACATTAACCTGCGCTTAAAGGGCAATGCCACCATTTTTACGCATTATAAAAGTGGGTTTTAAAGTCTTGGCTGGGAAGAGCTACTGCATACGTGGAAAGAAGTAGTCTATTTGACTTCCCTGCAGGACGGAGACGACAAATGTTGCCACACAGCAAATCAGTTTCCTTCAAAACATGTGTGGATAAAACTGTGCTGTGGTGTAGGAACATAACTTGTAGGAGACGAGGTTGCTTCACCACTCACAGGTTTATTACAATAATATATAACGCTGCCAGGAAAAGCCAACGTTATTTAGGTCCTTGGTTGCATTCCTGTCTTTTTTTCTCCTTATAGTATGATCCGATGTTTGCTGGAAAGCATATTTTCATGCAGTGTATTGAGGAATCGTGATCAGGCCCTGAGCCTTGTGGGGTTTTTTTTTTTGAAGACTGGATAAGCAACCATCAGCACCCCTCATCATCTGTATCGGACGTTAATGGCATACTAATCACAGAGCCTGGTCCCAGACCTCTGAATCACTGCCGGCACCTCAGATTTCGCCAACCTAATAAGCCGTAATGGTCAATCAGTCCGAATTTGAGACAAAACTAATTACTGCGTGTGTGAGGACTGAAACGTGATTCCAAAGCGTCCAACAGGAACGACAGCTCGAGGTATCGATTCGCCGAGCGTTTCTTCACAGCAGCATGTGGTGTGGGTGTTTTTTTTTCCTATCATATTAAAGATCAAATGCAAACAGAGAGGCGCAAAAAACACAGACAGAGAGGGAAAGAGGAAAGAAAAAGAAAACGTAGATGTGGGGCTGCATTCTAAACAACTCTTACCCGAGGCACTGTGCTGTGCGTCGTTCATATGAGAAGCTGTACGTGGGGAAAAAAAGAAAAAAAAAAAAAGCTCATCACATTCACAGATGGCTTCCCAATCCAAGGCAAATGTCAAAAGGACTCACATGACAGCCGGAGCACCTGTGAAAAAGAGCACAGCGCGGAGAACATGATGGATTTACAGATGGTTGTATGTGCAGGGAGATGATGAAAAAGCCATCACAAATGTCTCTGTATCATTTTGTTTTCATGGACAAAACAATTTGTGTGTGTGTGTGTGTTAAAGTGGCCGCAGATGAAAATGCTCCCATTTGGGTCAGAATGTTTTTATTTGCTAGACGGATCCAAAACAGGCACTTCTGTCTTTTTTTTTTCAGATGAAATCTAAAGACTCTAAATTGTGTCAGAAAGGCCTCTAAGGGAGACGAGTAATGAGACTCTGTCCAATAAAACTTATTTACAGGACATTGCATTAAGACTAACAGACAAAACAAAACCAAAAAGGACTATTTTACGGAGATATAAGCAGCGACACTCGTGTTCCTCGCCAGGCTGCTGTTTCACTAAAGGTCACTTCGAACTGAATGTAAATTAGCGAGTATTTCCTCTGCCACTCTCAGATTATTTCACATTTTTGCTCCCTCGGGATGATTTGAATGACAAAGCTGCGCCGAGCTTTTTGAGGCTAAAGGCATAAGAGTCCGTACAAAGCCGCATTCTCTCCCAGCCTATTCCCAGCCAATACATATGCTAATACTTCCAAGTCACAGCTGGTTGAAGAACTTACAGTAGGAAACATTTTACAGTTAAATTTATTCAAACCTGCATTTGTATTGTTGGGCAAAATGGAGCAAATATCCAAGAAAGTTGGCTTTTTTTATTAATGTGAAGCTTCAGTTCCCCAGACAGACAGACTGAGTCTTAATGCCAAGAAAAAAAACAACTAATACCAACTTTGTCTAATTTCTTTTGATATTAGAAAAGTGAGACCCACTAATATGGAAGATTTAACTAGTTAAAGAAAGTGAGAAAAAAGTCACCTGGAACCATTCGCTCATCCAGATCTACAACAAAAGTTCACGGGATCTGTTCCATTAATTCCGTTCAGTGGTTTTTGTGAAATCATACGAACAAACGGACTCGGGTAAAAACAGTAGAGTGGCAGTAGGTAGAGCGCATACCTTCACCAAAGCCCAAACATCAACTTTTTGATCACTCATAAATACTAGCCACGTGAATACACCAGTTTATTTTCTCATTCATGGAAAAAAGCTACAACAAACAGAGGCCCAAAAGTCCCCTTTGTTTAAGTCAAATCTGGGTTGGGTGATTTATTTGATATTGGATCAACCAACAACCCAACAACCCAACAACCCAACCCACCCATCCGCCAAGAACTTGGTTCCACCCACCCATCAACCCAACAACCAACAGTGAGAGGGAACATAAAACCTCCTTGGCAGAGGTAATAACCATCAACACTATTATGAGTCGCGCTTCAAGAGTCCTCCATTTCCATTAATGTAACTTGAAAGCATCTTTCATGAATCCTCCAAGCCTCATCAACAACGTGTCTTTCAAGCTCAACATCTCCATTTCGTGCAGGCTATCAGGTATTTTTTATTCTTTAATGAGATCCATGCATTAGTTCCTGAGAAATGTCATTGAAGGTTTCATTGATCCGTCCAGTAGTTTCTGTGAAAACATACCAAGTTACTAAAGTAAAAAAAAACTTCAAAATGAGTTCAGCATGCAGCATGATTTTCATTAAATGTTCATTTTCATATAATGAGGACACACTGCATTGTATTTCTCTTCATTCCTGCGTTTGAATTATTTTCATGTGGGCATTTTACATCTTCCATACACCGCAGGCAGCAGATTGAGACAACCCATAAATATAAAAAGCCTGCAAGCCTGTGTCTGTTTCTTTGTCCATAAAGCAGTTCTAGCTGCTTTAAATAAGATATTATCACTTGACATAATCTAAGGCAAAATGTGTGTGTGTGTGGGCATAGAAGAGAGCGAGGGTGTGTGAGCGCTTTGAACATCGAGGAACAATAAAAAATTAAGGATGCTAAGAGGCCGTCAGAAGGGATTTATAATGGAAAACATTGACATATCAAAGAGTTTCAGTTTGAACACTGAAAGCGATTCATCAAACACTCTCATAATTATGTTGATATGTTGCATTGAAGGTTAACAGGCAGGCGAAAACACGATTTAGGTTCCGGTTGGCAGGGAAGTTCTGAGCATCAGATGGCAGAAAACGCTTTGATGAAATAAATTCGCAAAAATATCGCTCCCGATTCCTCTTTGTCTGCTTTTGTGTTGCCTCAGCATCTGTTCCTCCACCTGCTGAAGAAGAGGCATGTTGTCTGCTGTCGTCGAGGTTACCCCGCCTGCTTGTATCACACTTATTTGATAAGGTGTCTTCGATGTTTTGACAGTTGATCCAAATATGACTTTATATCTTTGTGGGCGTGTTCCAGCGACTTTGTTCTACCTGCATCAGTTCAAACCAACAGCGCACCCTGAGGCTGCAGCAGTATTCTGGATCACATCGATGAGACCAGACTAGCTGTGTGTGATGAGGCTGCCTCAGATCAAACATATGGGACTGGAGGAAGCTGACAGATTGGAATCTTAATTATACAAACATTTCATGGAGGCAGAGCTGCTCTCTGGAAGGAAAAACAACCTCATCGGTGCAATTAAACCTCATTGGATGGAGTGAAGGAGCATTTTATTGATTCATGTGAGGAAGCTGTAAGAAAAGAATGGTATAATTCTGGAGCGTCCGATGGTGTAACGTGATCTCCACCAGCAGATGTTGGTACAAGAAGGAGTTTAAGGAAGTCCTTGAGTGATTTACTATTTCATCTCCATAAGTTGACTGAAAAAACTAGAACGGCGCTCAGTAGAGTGCATACCTCCACCACGGCACATAATTCATACCAGCCACCTCAATATGGTAGAGAAACATTCAATATTTCAATATATAGAAATTAAAAACTCTCTCACATTGTTAAAGAAAATGAGAATTCCTTACTGGATTCCTCTCTTTATCCAGATCCTTGTCAGTTCTGGGACGTGGCCAATTCTCCATCCTTGTGTCGTGAAAATCCATTCAACAGTTTTTTTTTTGTAATCCTGCTGACACACCAATAACGCAATCAGCCGTCCCAACCCAACATCAGACCAGTCAACCAACTAAACCAACCACCCACCAACTAACCAACACAACAACCTACCAATCCACCAACCAACCTACCCAACCACCGACCAACCCAACCACCAACCTACCCAACCACCAACCTACCCAACCACCAACCAATGGACTGGTTGGTGGTTGGGTTAACCAACCACTAACCAAGAAGTTGAATCCACCCACCCATCAATCCAACCCACCAACAGACATGAGGGAAGACAAAGCCTCCTTGGCAGATGTAATCACCGTCAACACTTGTATGAGTCATGCTTCAAGAATCCTCCATTTCCATTAATGTAACGTGAAAGCATCTGTCATTAAGCCTCCGAGCCTGGTCAACACCTTGTCTTTCAAGCTCAACATCTCCATTTAGCGCAGGCTTTCTGCAAGCTCAGTCTGAGATAACCCTGGTGACATCACTGTGACATCATCTGCTGTACTTATCACAGTCCTTCTGTCTCTGCCACAGAGCACATTATAAAACAAAGGCTGAGAATATCTCACTATGTTCTTGACGTCTGAAGTCAGTAGACTGACTATATGCACATGGCATCAAGTCGTGTACGACTGTATGTGTTCAACAGCTTTTCAGTTGTGTGCCTTTAAAGGCAGATCTATCACTGTCATATTACCATATGTGCAAGACTTTCCTTTCTCTGGTCATGTGTTTCAATAGAACTGCTGTCATTTTATATTTAATCCAATGTGATATTAACAGAACTCAGCTGCTCCTCAGGATCTCCTACATTAGCTCGTATGCACCTTCATACAAATGCGCTGACACTGCTTGTGTGACTTGTCATCTTCCTCCTCTTCAAAATCTTTTTTTTTTTTTTTTTTAGCCTGTCATACCAGGCAGACAGTTTTCTCTCTGTACAGAGCATTAGATCAAATAGAAAATGACAGCAGTTATATTAAAATGCTAATTAGATAATTGGTCTCTTTCCTGTAGTGAATCTTCACTGAGAACCAGGACATACGTTAAAAATCTGAGATCTACATCTCCAGTAAACAGTATTACATGAATCTAATGGTATGTAAGGTAATCGCAGGCCATCCTGTTTCAGAGGAAGAACAGATGTGTGAACAGAAAGACAAGCTGTAACAAAAGTATTTTTTAATACTTGATATTTTGCCTGAGGCCTTTAATAGCACTTCTACTCCAATTACCTCTCATCTCATTTAGTTTTCCCATAAATTAATTTCTTTGTTGTATGGACACGGTTGTCTAAGATTGCAGTGATGTTTCAGAGGGAAATCTTCTGCTAGTAAAATTAACTATGATTGGCTCAAAACAGCTTGAGATGATATCACAATGTCTTCGCTTTCATTGAATAATTGAAATAAATCTGCAGATTGATTTTCTTTTTACTGCAGGTGTCTTTGCCACTGTAGCTCTGTAAAATGTTTAATAGTCTTAAAGAAATATTTTAAAAAGACCTTTGATTATTGGATTTTATTATAGCTCCAGCCATTGGTTCTGTTGGATCTGAACACACTGTTTGGGGTCAAAACAACAGTTTGGGATGTAATTTTTGTTGTTCGACCTTTTGTCTGCCAACTAAATCATCTAGTTGGTTTTACACTTAAGACGTTAGCTGCCCATATTATTTTGGGAATATTTTGGATTCAAAGACAATGCACAAATGTAACTTGATAAAAACAATGAGGGAGAAGGAGTTGGTTACTTCACTGAGAAGTTGTAGGTGTGCAGCTTTAAAAAAAAAAATCTTTCTGACATATTTCATGCAGATTCTTCTCCAACAAATTCCCAAAACATTACTATTGTTATGATTATTACATTATGATGACCAAAGGAATCAATAACTGGAGCTACCAAAATAACAACTGCATTGTCATAAAACTAAGTTTTCCATTAATAAGCTTAAATGTAATCATCCTCAGCAAAGATGGTGAAACATGTTGGTATTTCTGAAGCGTTGGTAAAAACTACGTCATCACAGAGATACAAACACAACCAGTGTTGTTTGTTATATCACAACCAACAATTCAATCAAACACCTGTAAACACCATATGTGTTATGTGAGGACTATTGTTTGTGAACTAATCATTTCAAAGACAGTCTTCATCGGTATGTACGTATCCTCATCATCAGGTGGCCCTGTTCCTACAACAGTATCTATCTATCTACAGTTGTCTCCCAGTATATTACTGCTCATGGTTCCCTGCAGATGATGTGATCGGTGCTGGACTCAGTGAGGAGGTTCTGTGTTTGAGCTGAAGCCTGACAGGCCGTGACACCTCCATACCTCTCTCTGTCACAGAGGCTTGCCGATGCCAAAAGAGGAGGAGGGTTATCTCGCTCCTTTTCAACTTTATCTCTTCAACCATATTGTTCCTCCAATTCAATCCCCTGTCTTCTCAAGTCTGTGGCCTCACTGTGTCTCCCTTTTTATGACAGATAGAGATTTTACCCTCTGTTCTCCACCTGGGGGAGTTCTGAAGAGGAGTCATCATATTTTCAGGAGATGATTCTGTTCCTGCCTCACTTCGAAAATGCCACAATGATTAAGAAAATCTGACAGGAAACAATAAATTAACGAGGAGACTGTAAACATAATTCCAGACTGGCCTGTGGACAGCAAAGCCTCACACACAGCAGCATTCATGGACAGTAATGCAGCTTGCATTCTTGGTTTGGACCCAAATTGATCATTTTATACACAAAATGCGTGCTATTAAAGCGTACCTGAGGGAGAGAGCTGTCGCTGGATGTCCCTGCATTCACATCCAACTGGAGGCAGAAACTTGGAAACCATGACTGCTTTCAAAGGAAGTGGAGGAGGTGGGAGAAAATGAAAGTGGAAGACAGCAAGGCTTTAATAATTAACTCGGCAGAGTTTTGGTCCTGGGAGGCCAGAGGAAAATATATTGATGTTTGAAAAATGCTAATTAAAGAAAGGAGCACACTTTGGTTTGGAAGGCATCCGTCTGCCCAGGCAGTTTGAAATCTCACTGCTGCCTGGGCTAATGGTGCTAGTAATGCCTTTGGGGAAACACGGCATGAAACACATAGGCGGGCGCTAATGAGTCTTGCGGACCTCTCCGGCACACAGGATGAATGAGAGCGATGAAGAGAAGATGCTGAAAGCAAAGAAGGAGCCACACTCGGTGGAGGACGCCTCGTATTCTTTTAAAATTTCATGGCAAATGAGGCAAGAGGGATCCCTCGGTGGGTAAAACTGGATTCACACGCACCTCATAGACAATTTGCTGGCAGCCATTATTGAGTCACACTTCAAATGGGATCCAGATACAACACGCAGCGAGGCACACATCCACACTGCTGCGTTCACATGGCAGCAGACCGAGCAGAGGAAGCAATGGATCAGCCTCTTCCAGCCGAGGTGGACTGAGCTATTATCCTGATTATTAGTTGATTTTCGGGGCCCGTGTTGATGCAGCTAATCACAAGGTTGATATGTTTATGGTCAGGAGGTTTGACCGCCTTAGTTGATTTGATTCATGACTCTAGCACCAAGTTTAGCTGATGGCTGATGGGAATGCAGATAGTTTTGCAGGGAATGGACAAAAATAGAATTTCAACCTCAATGCAAAGATAATGAATCACCAAAGTCTTAACGCTTCATCCTGAGGAGGACATGAACGTGAGTTACAACATTTCATAGCAGTCTATCAAACAGTTTTTGAGATATTTCAACCAAACACTTTTCTGTAGCGCCATCATGAGGTTGACGTTTGTGTGAGGGGACAGAGTTATTACGATTAATCATCTGGGAACTATGCATGTCAATTTTTTTGCCAATACATCTTGTAGATGTAAAGATATTTCTGAAAGAAAACATTGAGCTGCTGGTGGTGCTAGATTAAAGGTCAAGAGGTTCACCAGAGTCGATAAGATCCATTTTCTGGGGATGATGAATGTCTGTACCAAACTTTGTGATAATCTATTCAATAATTAAAGTGTAAACATCATGCTGGAATCAGAGTAACATGATCAAAAAACATTTTTACTAAAAAAGCAGAGAGGTGCAATCATCAAGTTGGCACCAGAAGGGGAAAAAAAATCATGGGATTACTGGCAACATTAGGATCCATCCTCTGGGGATCATGACTGTCTTGACAAAATCCATCCAACACTGCCGTCCCGAGGGCCGTCCCGCTCATGAGGCAATAAAAAAATGAAAATAATTACACAAAAACAAACACCCACGCACACGTAAGTGCTTTCATATTTGTCCGCATTTTTCATCAGTTGAAACTCTGTCCAATTTATAAATTCTATCAAGTATCCCTACTCTCACACATTTCCCATGACAATAGGCGAATAGCTAATAAATGACTGTCATTAAGTATTAATTTCCGGGCTTGTATGTTTTGACATTTGCCTCCAGCAAATTAGGTGCAGGGAACAAACAGAAACAAATTAACCGTCTCTGCATGTGTAGGTTTCTTTTGTGCCGAGCACTCGTGAGATGTAAACACAACAGCGTGCGCCTTCTTCTTCTTCTTCTTCTCTTTTTCTTCGACATGAAAAGGATCTATTCCTGTAGGTGGTGTTTACTCTGTGCTCCAGGGAGTTTATTCAAATGATTTTCGCATGTAGCTCTGTTTGATCTCTTGAAGTGAAGTGGATTTTGTCGTTTCTTCCACATCGTATACGGCGGGTTATGCCGCTCTTATTCGAGCTCAGATGGCGAGCAGGATGATAATTGCTGAAGTAGCCTTTCAGGTGCCGTATTTGTTTCTTGCTGTCTCGCTGCTTAATCAGACGTCTTCCACAGCTTGATAAAACACGAGTGTCTTATATCTGGTACAGTATTCTATTTCTGTCCCGTAAGAGATAGCAATCTGAGGACAGGGGAGAGATATCGCCTTTGTAGTGGCAGATCGTCAGGAAGATGAGATCCAATCTTTCTCTTTCTCTCTCTCTCTTTCTCTCAGCCGAGGACAGATACGGCTGATATATCGCAAATGCAAGGTCTCATCCAGCTCCTTGTTTCAAAATATGCGATGCACGTAGATGATAAAGTTGAAAGCAAGTGTATCAGAGCAGATATCTCATAACCAGGAGATAACTCGCATAACTTGACAAAGATTAGAGTTTGATTAGACACAGATTGCTTTATTGATCTCGGGCGCTTCCATCAGATCTGATAAGATCGTTAATTCAAAGCATCCCATTAAATGATATAACCTTGCTGCCTGGTGTGAAAATGCAGACTTGCGCCTCAGCGTGTAACCGTCCATTAAGTTGAAAGGTCTTTTTCGAGTGGTGAAATTTAACTAAGTGCACTTTTCTTCAGAAGCATACCAAAGAACATCCTTTTTTAAATATTCGACTCGACTGCATTTCAGAGAAAAACACTGTACTTTTTACTCCGCTGCATCAAGATCAAACAGCTGGAGTTTACTTGCAAAACACTTTTCATAAATAAAAAAAAAAAAAAAAAAACATATTCAGCCTCCACAACATTAAGTCCCATATATTTTATAAAAAGGGAAACATCTGACAAAAATACGAGGAAAAACTAAGAAGAAGTAAACTCTTAAAACATGTTGTTTCAATCAATACAAACTAAATGAACTGATAGATGGACAAACAGATGTACAGGTCACTGTTTTGACACAAAGTCTGATTCAATGACCTGCGTGCAGCTGTAAATCTACACGTTGCGTCCTCCTGAACTGACCTGACATCATCTATAACTCACACATTGTCACCCTGGCTTTAAAAAAAAAAGGTTCTACAGCTTAAGGAAACTTAAGAAGATTAAATTCCTGTGCCAAGTTCTCATCAACTTGTACAGGAGCAACAGAAAGCATCCTGACTGGAAACATCACAAATATGTATGGTTTGCACATTGCAGAGGACAGAGCGGCTCTACAGCGGCTGATTAAACTCACCGTCAGCATCTCTGGTACCCGTCTACACAGCATCAGTGATATCGGTAAACCGAGTAGAAACTAAAACAACACAGCCACAGTCAGTTCACCCTGTATCACCCAAGTATCCACCGCCTCACTACCACGCTACAGAGCAGCTTAGCTCCGCATTCACACCATAAATCATTTATTTTCTAGTGTAGCATAAAAGGGCTACAACTTACATTTACTTGTACAACCCTGCATTGTACAATTATCATAAAAAATCAAAGCCTTGAACTAAAGAATTAGATGGAAAAGAAGTAGCGTTGACAGACCATGCTAACCAGGCAAGAACATCATTTAGTGAATGCTAATTTAACATTATCAAAGGCTGAGGTTCATGGTGACAAAACACCAGTGTTTGTTTAAAGCCCGCCTCCTTAATGCCAAGTCTGCTCTGATTGGTCGTCTCTCACATGCCTGACCCAGGACAGCTAACTGCTAAAAAACAGAGAAGCTATGCTAGATCAACTGTGATGTGGCAAACCAGCCGCGAGGCATGAATTACGCAAATATGTGACCTGGTGATACAGTGTGATGTCACAAAGTCACAGAATTGAGGGCGGGACTGCTGACGAGGCGTTTCAGGAGCAGTGTTTTCTGTGGGAGAGAGGAGATTTCTTTGTCGCTTGACAATACGGACATTTATTCCCAGAAATATAATTCTATTGCAACAGCTTGAAACACCACTGGGATTTTATAGGGCAAAGATATGTTGTAATTAGATAAAGATTTTTGCAGATGAAAAGGCCCAACAGTGTGTTCGGTTGTTTGAATCAACATCTCGATCAACTGCAACAAAATTCATGCATTAATATAATATTAAAATTAATGCAGTAATATTATTCCTATAATATACTGCATACAACAGGGACTCACTTAGCACAAGGACCTCCACATTTGTTGCTTTATGTGTTTGTATACTTATTTAAGTAACACTCTGGATGCAGGACTTCTACTAGGAACGGAGCCCTTTCACCTTATTGTCTGACTAAATGTACTCAAGTATTAATACTTCTTCCACTCCTGACTAAAACATGAGAAACCCTGGAGCATCCAGTGGTACGTGATCATACACATCATGATTACAGTGTGCCTCAAACTGGGGAGACGAGCAGCTAATGTTCCCAGGCGCTCGCCTAACAATCGACGCCAGAGGTCATTAGCATTCACGGCGTCGCTCGGCTTTCCCCCTCGCCATCGGTCCCACTTCATCAGTTAAACAGCGAGCTTCTAACCCTGGCTTTGTTTGGTGGGAGAGTCCATGTCTGATAAGGGCCCCCCTGATATGGCTGACATCATTAATCACCAGCACTGTGGGAGGACAAGGTGGGCAGGTTGAGAGCAGCAAGTACTGCCATCTCTCCCTGCGGATCCCTTCTAACAGCACCGTGCTCCTAATTAATAGAGCTGGCCCTCTCTCTTCGCAGATATGCATCAAAATGCATGAAGGGAGAGAGGTAAACAATGGCATAAAGGGAGTTTAGGATTACTGTTCACTGTCAGACACATATAAAGAGTTGGAGTGATGGAGTGGATCATGTGCTTATACTGTACATGAGAGATAAAGCTGCAGAGACGTGAGGAGGAGAGAGAGAAAGAGTCGAGACTCAGCAGACGGAAAACTGATATTGCCAAGTACTTGAAAGGTGTAACCGCAAAATGTCAGCACCATCGATAACACCACCTTGTTGGCGACCATTTTTCATCTTCGCGTTAAGCGCCCGGGAGGGCAGTAAAAACAGCTGAAGTGAAGAGAGATGAGACGTGAGGCCGAAGCTTTAATTTTACTGCTCACGCACGCCGCTGGAACCAACTTTTAATTGCCTGTTACAGATGATGGATAGAAAAAAAAAGTGGGCCAGGCTGTATTTACGCGCAGCTCTGTCAGACGACCAGCTCGAAAAACTTAACACTGTTTAGAGGAATCCTGTCGCTGCTCGAGTCTGAGGGAAAAAATCAGAAAGTAGAGCGTGACAAAAAAAAAAAAATAGCGTTGGATCTGTTTTCTCTTTCTTGAATGGGTGAATGTTTGAACCGGTTGTATTTGCATAATGATAAAACACAGGAGACAAGATTAAAAAAAGACGAGAAATTCAAATTGCTCGTGTGGTGACAAAGAAAATGTGTTGTGTAACATATCTCCTTAGTAAACAAATACATAAAGAAAAAACGGAGACAAGAACATGTAGCAACATTTACCTTGCTGAGCGAAACAAGCTGGTTCGGTTGGTTAGTGTTGCTGGTGAGGTTACAGGGGTGAAGCAGTCTCCACGACCGTCATCTCCTCAGGAAGCCTGTGATGACGACCCCTTCTGTAGAGAGTTTGTGCTTCTCCTCTCAGGTAGGTGAGGAGCTCCCACCCATAGGACTGAATGTTACACACTCTCCTCTGCATGAACTGCCATTAATATGCTGAATTTCTTCACTTTCTGCTCCTTTTGCACGCTGGACTTTTGGACTTTTGCTTATATTAGCCTCTCCATGTAGTGATCTTTCACTGTATTTCACATTTCATGTACTGGTCTTTGTCTATCTGTGTTGTAATGCTGTCTCCATTGCTATTCATTATCTTGTGTGTTGTGTCGTTCCATCCATCCATCTTATTCCGCCAGGTCGCGGGGGCAGCTGTCTGAGCAGGGACACCCAGACTTCCCTCTCCCTGGACACTTCCTCCAGCTCTTCCAGGAGGATCCTAAGGCGTTCCCAGGCCGGCCGAGCGACATAGTCACTCCAGCGAGTCCTGGGTCTTCCTCAGGGTCTCCTCTTGGCTGGGCATGGAAGGAACATCTCCCTGGAAGGTGTCCAGGGGGCATCCGGTACAGATGCCCGAGCCACCTCAGCTGGCTCCTCTCGATGTGGACTAAGGGAGCGCCCCGCCACCCTGTGGAGGAAGCTCATATCAGCCACTTGTATCCGGGATCTTATTCTTTCGGTCTTGACCCAAAGTTCATGACCATAAGTGAGGGCAGGAACGTAGATTGACCAGTAAATCAACACAATTAAAGTGTTTCTTAATACCTGGCTGCAAATTAATTTCCCCCCGTGGGATAATAAAATTTGACTTGACCTGACTTGACGTGTGAACGTGTGTCAGAATGGAAATTGTGTTTCCCACTTCACTGTTGTTACTCTTGAGTAACGTATCTCACACTGATGTTCCTGCTGTACCTCTAACCACTCCTGTCACTGTTCAGATGAAGGGCTCTCATTCACTCCCCACACCTGAGGAATAAAATAGATATACAAGAAAAAGTTTGCTCTAAAATGAAGCTCCAGTCAGAACAAAAATGTACCTCCTCATTAATTACTTCCAAGTTGCCAGGTATGCACACAGATTCCCATTACTTCATTCTTTCTCTTGAGGAAGGTGCTTCAGGGATTCTGTTCCAGCCTGATTACCGCTGGCAGCAACGCCGCAATTTGAATCTAATGAAATATCAGTCGGCATCATTCATACAGTAACACTGAGTCCCCCCCCCCCCAACCCCTCCGGCAGGCATTTCGCAATTGTACAATCTCAATAACCAGCACAACTTCAAGCATTCGCTGGCGGCAATTTAGCTAAAAATGACTGAAATCTCTTCTGCAGTGGAGGGAGCCAACAGAACCGCCCTGATCAAAGAAGCTGCGACACACACACACACACCTGTGTTTTAATAACTGATTGCCAGGCGGAAACGGCTTTTGTTTCCTGAAATTGTGGCCACATCACAGCCTGTTCTTGAATATATGTGTGTGACCTTTTTTAGAGAGGCACAGAGGAGATGAGGGAGGATTCAGAGGAGAGTGACTTGTAGTTTGATGTAAACACTTTGTTTGACTGATGTATGATCCCGACTCGCAGGAAGTTTGGACTCGATTTAAAACAGTACAAAGACACAATATTTAATGTTTTCCCAGGTGAAATGTTTTAACAGGTGATAGTATCATGATTGGAAATGAAAAGGTTTGATTTTATTCACGTTTTACAACACGGCCCGACTTCTTGGGAACCAGTGTTGTAAAACTGCGCCGTAATTTTCATTTAACCTTCATCTTTGGGATTGTTGCTAAAAATAACTTTTAAGGACTGGATCTATATTCATTTTGATTGCATTTGATCATTACTGCCAGGGTTAGTTGATTAGTGATACAAGCCCAGTTGTCTTTTGTCTTTTGAGCCCATACCCATGTTTTATTTTCAGTAATGGCTAGGTTGCTGTATCTATATGTTTACGTGGCCCTGAATCCAAATTATTTAAAATACGATTATGCCAGGCGCTGTTATGTTTCCCCTGAGAGCAAAACCTGAAGGACAGAGGTTGCAGGTTGGGAAACTAACAAAGCACCTGCACAAATCAGAGAGAGGGTCAAAGCTAACTTGTCCCTTTTAGTGTTTGAAAGGTGGCGATGGGAATAAAACACACAGCCACTCATTGATTCTATCAAAATGACAGACCAACGAAGGGACTGGAACCAAAAACCAAAGGTGAGGTGGGAGTCATTGATCAGGGGGGAAACAAAGACTGATGTGTAGACTCCAATCTGAACAGGGGAACTGCGAACCCCACATATATATAATCATTTCTTCATAAGTGTATCTACTAATTGGGGCAAACATCAACCTTTTTAAATGTTGTTGTGACTTTTACAAAATCTGTATTTAGTTGTGTGTTTTAAATCAACCTCTGGTAGTTTAACAAAATTATCTTTATATCACTTTTATCAGCAGACTTTTATAACCCAGCCTTGAACATCTCTTCCCTCAAACTGTAAACAGATTTTCTTTTTTAAAAAGCGCTACTTCATGCCCCTAAACCGCCTTAATTAGCAGTTCATCTCTCATCTCTCGACGAGAATCCTGCACTCTTGGGGGTTAAAGAGGTTAAGACTGACGAGTAGAGCGGTCAACCTCCATCTATGCATGAGTACCTGAGTGAGTGTGTGTGTGTGTGTGTGTGTGTGTGTGTGTGTGTGTGTGTGTGTGTGTGTGTGTGTGTGTGTGTGTGTGAGATTAAAGGAGACACTGATGAAACGATTCCTTTCTGTTGGTAAGCATGCAGAGAGAAAACAGGCAGCGGGGATGCTTGACACCCCAAAACCCCTGCGCCGCGCCTCGCCATGGGAGGGCCCGGCGTCGAGTGTGAGTAATTACATGTGTGAGTACTCTGCTGCCCTGAGGCCTCGAAGAATCCCCTTCATAATGATCTCCACAGTCACACACACACACACACACACACACACACACACACACACCAAAACCACATTCATATTGTTTCAATCAGTCTCTCAGCCGAGCTAATTATGGGAATCAAGAATCGATTTTCGTCTGCTGTAACGTCCTCGTCCGTCGGTCTCATGTTTTCGCGAGTGAGATGAGTCTCTGTGGCTGCGATCGTCACAATATACACAGGAAAAGTTATTGGGTCGTTAATCTTCCGTAATCCTGAATCTCATGTGCATCGTGTTTTCTATTTCTGCCATTTTTTCTCCTCCTCCGAAACGACAACAGGATGTGGTCGCCTTTTTTTTTTTTTTTTCAGATTTGCTGAATCAAACGGATCGCGCTCGCACTCATTCATTTACAGGGCAACACGCTCTTCAGTCTACAGTTAAACAATTGAGGTGAGCTTTCCCTCCGCTAATCCATAATGAGATTCCTGGCGGTTTTACAACTGATACTGCATGATGAACTTTAATGAGATGCTTTTGGAGAAATGAGCCCAAATCAGCACTTTTGCTCGGATTACAGTCAGCGGCGTCGGAAAAGAAGAAAGACGAGGGGGGGGAGGAATCTTTTGCCAAGTGAGGGGAAAGCAGTATTGATCCATATGCATTGTCTCGTTAATTTTGCCAGAGGTGTGGATTCCTCGTGATCAATATCTAGCGACTGCATCTTCATTCTTCTGTGTAACCTATTACTGTCGGTGAAATGCGAGGCCCGCACCACAATTAGAGCTCTGGAGCAGCCAAGGCCAATCAATAGCACAGACGTATGATGTGTACAGCAGGAAGCAATAACTAGTCAAAGGCACAGGGCGTATTCTTTCCAAGGCTAAAGGCTAATCTGGGTGAGTGACTTCACATTCGTCAATAACCACCAGTGTTCTCCAAAGCCTGGCCCCGAGGCTTTCCAGCAGCAGGGCCTCAGGCTGCAGGGTCACATCCATCTATCTGCTGCAGTTATGAATAATTATTGACTGACTTATTTGCCTTTTGCCTGATGCACCGTGATACAGGAGAGGTTATACAAAACTCCCCGAGTGGCAGAGGAGAAATATCTAAAACATGCAGTGCACTCCAAATTTAGGAAGAAAACAAAAATCGGTGCAGCTTCAGAAATACTTCCATGGAGTCCAAGAAAGTAGAGTGAACAGCCAAATGTGCACGGACAGACCAGGAGGGCAGCAAAGGTTCAATGTTCACGGATCATTTAACTGTAATTCTGTAACCTCTTCAGGCTTTATGCAGATACCTCACTTGAGCGACGTCACTGATGCACGGGAGACGAATACCAACCAGTTTTAATCGCCCGCTGCAGAGATTTACTGCCGTGCAAGAACCATGCCAGTTTGCGATGTTACCGATAATGCTGATGCTCAGTGGATTGGTACCAGTGATGTTCTGGTCGGTTTTAATCACCCGGCCGCAGAGACTTCCTGTCCAGGCTTAGTGCGCGAGCCATGCCAGTTTGCGATGTTTCCAGGCTGATTGCTTTTTATTGCTCCTCTGTAAAAGCTGACAAGACCTTGGCACCAGAATTTAACGTCCTTAAGAAAGTACAGCCTTTACTTTGCTTTTATTTTTTCTACCAGTGTGGTGGTGTGAGAGGACAGCGACTGTGTTTCTCTGTGGTGTTGATCAGCAATCAACGCCGTATGACATCGAGCAGTAGATTGTTCTCTGGGCCAGTTGTTATTTCTGAGCTAATTGCTGTGAACGATGGGGTCAGTGAGGACAAAGAAGGAAATATGTTAATGCATTTACTGATAGGGGACACAAGTTCCAATGGTTTCCTGCATAGCCAATGCTAATAACGCTAACTGGTATGCTAAAGTCATTTCCATGATTACTGATATTGATTTACAGTCACTGTGTGTGCAGGAACCTCTGACTAGCTAACGTCAGGATGTTAGCATGACATAACATTATTTCACAACTGCTTTTTTATGACCTAGCTAGCTAATACCAAGCTAGCTAGAGGGACTCAAGTCGGACTAGGTCCAAGTGAGACTAGAGTTAAGGGTTAGCGTTGTGCTACTTTTGTTTTGGTTGGATTTTTCACTAATTTTTTGGGAAGATTTTAACACGAACTCTCCACTAATTGCTGGAGCATCATTGTGGGTGTTCTGCTCTGAGTGTCTTCATTTTGAAAGGTTTTTTTTTTGCCTTCGGGAGAATTTCCCTCCAGCTTGTGTAGACACCTCAAAAACCAATGCCACCACTATTATCACCCACCATTTATTCAGGAGTCTATATGGAAAATATGTTGATTATGATAATGTTTGATAAGCATGACCGAGCAAACTAATTAGGATTTTAGAAATGCTGATGGTAATATGAATAACGGTGACATGAGAGCGGTGATTAAAACCAGTGGCATCATGGTTTTTCTCCGGGATGATGTAAATGTTTCCATGTAATCAGCATCACTGAGCTCGGCGCTGATGACAGGTCTGCAGCTGCACGGTGAGGACGACATCGCTGCATTGCTCAGAGCTTCCTCCACCCAGCTGTATTTTCATATCAGCGGCACTGTGGCTGTTAGCATATTAGGCTGTCCTTTTCTGTCACTCCCTGCCACGGTTTACAAGTAAATGGAATGACTATAAATCACTGCTAAATCACACAGCAGAACTAAGATTATGTTTAGAATAATGACATAGCTATAAATCTTCCATGCTGCTGACTGGACTAGACAAAAAAAACAGGGGTTTATTCCGGGGTTTGTAATATAATTTCCAATTCAGATTAGCTTGACATTGATGGATTGTAACATCATTCTCTGAAAATGCAAACTGACTTTTTTTTCTGTTGTTGACAGGCTGACATTCTGATATTAGTTTATTGTGTGGGTGGGCTGTGCTGCCAATAGTTTGGGGCAATAAAAATCAAATCAAATAGATTGTCAAATCTAGAAGTTTTCATTCACTTTGTGAAAAAAGTTTTGGAGGACAAACTTCTGCTGCTTGTCTCTTTCAGCGTGTCATCGCCTACTGTTACGCATCCGGCTGTCTGTGTAGTAACAGAGAAAGAGATTATAGATATTGGTGCATTGTGTGACTAACAGCATCCTGGCTTTCTCTTTTAGAGTGCAGAAGCACTTACTGGAGAACAGTGATGGCTGTTGGTCATTTGTGTATGGATTTGACTGCCACGTTTGAGAAGTTGCGGCTCTCAGGTATTCACTGCAGCATGAAAAGCAATAAATAGCAGAGCTATCTCACTGTTAAAGTCCACTTACCTCCTGAGGGCCCAGCGCTCTATATGTAAATGAGAGTGGCTTGTAACAAGTACGCAGACACACTCACACATGCACGCAGGTATTCTCCCTATTTACTTCGTACGGCTTTCACGTGCACACACACACACACACATTTGTCAAGTGATTCTCGCTGTGTCCTGCCTTAGATGAAAACAAAATACTCAATGAAGTCCTTTCCTCCAGCAGGATGGACGCGAGGTGACTGCGTCCTCCTCCTCCTCCACCATTCGAGTGTGGTGCCTCTGTTTCCCCCCTTGTTTTCCTTTCTTCTCCTCCGCTTCACACTGGCTCGGAAACAACTGAATAAGACGGTGTTTGCCAAGTTGTTAATATCCTGGAAATCGTTGGGGCGGTTTGGAAGGTACGAGGCCTTCTTTGTTTTCTAGATCAGAGCGCTCGTTCAGAGAAAAGGCCTTTCAGCTTTCAATCACAATATTCGGAGCGCAGATGAAAGCCAGAACTTTGTTTTCTCCGACCCCGCCCCACTGCGGTGCGGCCGATTACCTTCAGACCTGAAAAGTCTGAAGGCAACGTCAGTTAATCACACACATCAGTCAGGCTAAAGAGAAAAGCAGCGTTGACCCTGCGTGTCCACGGCTCGTTCCCAATGGCGTCCTCATGACAGAGGGTCAGACAGCGAGCAGCAGAGAAAAACAAACTTCAGAAATGGAGTGGGTATTTAATTTATCGTGACAGCTTTGGCTTAACGAGCATTTCTTCCCAAACTTAAAGTCTGCCAACCGTCCTCTGCAGCTCCTGACAGTTGCTTAGGGAAACTCAACATCTTCGCCAGTTAGCCACAGAAATGAGCGGGACGCTTGCCAAAGCTTTGTAAATATACATGAAGATGAAGCGGCTCTGCCAACATCCTCCTGGTACACAGGGAATGAAACTTTAATGAAGATCCTCCATGCTAACTACTTTTAATGGAGGCTTCGGTCTGAATGACGATGCACAGCTGCCAAACATGTGTAGCGCTTTTCCTTGCCTGCGTATTCCGGGCAGGTTTGGACCTCGGTGCTGCTTCACTTGATGCCCGGTCAAGTGATTTCATGTTACAGGCTCGAGATGATGATGGAAATCTGGGGAAACACACTTAATATCAGTTGTTAGCTGGTACCTGCAAATTACAATGAAAGCAGTCAGCAACACTGTTCACATCATTGTTTAAAGGGTGAGTTCACCCAATAATGAATATTCAGTTATTATCTGCATCAGCTCCGAACAGCCTCAAAAATGTTTGCATATTTAACTTTATCACAAATGTACTGCACAAATAAGACACAGAGTGAAATAAAGTGAGAAATTCAGTGTTGATCATGTGTCACCATTAAACGAAGTACCCCACGCTGAAAACTGCAATTTCCGAGCGTGAGCGGTGAAAACACAGAGATGTTTGTGACTGAAAATTATCGCTATAAAAAGGTGAGACACGCTCTGCCAGTGGTTCAAGGGCAGCAGTGTGGCAGTGACGGTGCGTGCTGTGACTCACCTCCAGGGCAAAGAACCAAAACAGCAACCTTTTTTTTTTAAGTCAACAGCATGAAATCATTTCCAAAGCCGTCTCCCTACAGTTTCAATTTAAACAGAGCTCCTCGTTCTTTCCGAAGCGGAGCAGATCATTAAAATGTCTTAAAATACTTCTGACAAACTTGCCCACAGCTATACAGCGAGTGACTCACTATTAGATTACTATTTTTCTTCGTTTCTTCGCTTGTTTTTTTTTCTCCCTTAGCTGTTAAATGACTTTCTCATGTTAGAGTTGTTTTTATTTAAGGGAAGCATTGTGTTTGAGACGTAAATCACTGCAGGCGATCACATTTACAAAGAGGAGAGAGACTGAAGCCACAGACAAAATCCAGATTTACCCCTTTTTTTTTTTTTTTTTCGCTCTAAAGAATAGGTGCAGAATCTCGCCTCATATAAGCACAATATCCATTCTGACAGGCTTTAGTGTGGGGTGAGTAATTTCAGGGCGGCCTTAACCACCCCTGTCTGTCTGTCTGTGCAGCTCCACATAGAATCGCACGCCGTGCCGCGGCCTCGATCATAAATGAAAGTGACTTTGAGAGCAAACAAACAAACAGAGCTTAAGTGAATCAGTTAGGCAGAAAGAGGCATGTGGCAGGCAGGCAGGTGATGGATGGTGGCGCTTAGGAGCCGTGACTTTTGGGTAAGTGACAATGACACACATAAAGGTCCACCATTACCCGTTTTAAGATGCGGTTAAAATCCTTATCGACCCGCCCGCCTCACTTGCCAATATTCCAGAGCATCACGCCAGCTGGAGCTAGATTGCAGGCAGTGAATGATTTGCATTGACGAGAAACACGCTGCCTCCCCTCTGTAACACACTCTCTCTCTCTCTCTACACGCACACACACTTTAAACAAGTTTCCATATGTGAGGAGGGTTTAAAGTTTAAAAGAGGAAGGTATCCGTGGTGGCAGAATCGTCGGCGGGTTTCCAAATGCCGCACTCTGCTATTTGTCACAAATGCACTTCAGAGCGAAGCGTGCCGCGGTGTCAAATTAATACCTGACACCAATTTGGTCGAGGACACTTCCTTCCACATCACCCAAAGCTGCTAGAGACACTCACCTGTCCTGAATAATTGCATGAAATTACAGCTTATTCCACACTTTCCCAAGCCGCGCTCGAGCCGAGTCGAAACATCTTGTGATCAACGCACCCAGCGGTGAAATCACATGGCATGAAGACACGGCTCGCATCAGTCAAACACCTGATGGAGGTGATTGTCTCCAAACATGCCCGAGTCCTATATTTTAAGTCAGGAGTGGTGCGGGAGCTTGTGGAAAGGCAGAGTTATCAGGAGGAGAAAGCGTTCCTGTCTGTCATTTCTAACAATAATTGCACAAATTAGAAACTCTGGAGGAAAATAGCTGCTGGCATAATCTGGGTTGTGCTTTCTGGTGTTTTGATGCTTTCCTGAGTGCTCTTAACACTACGTTTCTGACCTGAAAACTGTTCCAATAAACTAGCTGGCTGTTTACTCAACCATCATGCCAATTTTTTTTTAATGTTTTTTGTCTTTACTTTGACAGCTGCTGGTTTTAATGTGCTGCCTTGGCGAGAGATGTGTGAACAACACGAGCGCGCTCAACACTCAAAATACGACACGAACCGAGCGTCAGTTTAAAAAATACAGATGTACCTGCGAAGGAAGACGTGATAGATGTTGTAAGTTTAGCGCTTTTTGGGGGAGAGAAAAAGTTTTTTTTTTAAAAAGGCACACAAAATCCTAAATAGCTGAGGTCTGAAAGCATTTCAATAAAAAACGTGCAGCGTGTACGATCACGTTGCCTCCATGGGCTTTACAGTCTGTACAGTGGACGACATGTTTACTGGATCATCCCTTCAAACCCTCCAAATAGTAATTGTATCTTAAGTCGACCGAGGATGCAGATGAACTGGACTTTTGGCTGGTTGATGGTCACCAGTTGTAGCTAAAACCTATAATGAAAAGAATAGCAAGAGATATACAGTGACGATGATGATGATTACATGTGAAGGTCGACCTGGAAGACACAAAAAATTGACTGACAATTGTAGAGCAATGTTGCAGAGTGATGTTCCTCTTGCTACCTTTGCACTGCTGATAATAAGCTGCCGGTAGTTACCTGAAGATCACCTTGGAAGTCCAACCGTAACAGAGAAAAGACGGACAATGGTTGGAAATACTGACGGGGTGAACAGGAAGTAACATCTTTCGATTGTGTACTGTTGAATTTTAATGTTGGACAAAATAACAACTCGGTGTGGTAACAATCCAACAAAACTACCCGGTTAGGTTCATGCTCCTAAGACGTCTCGGTCAGGTTTAGGTTAAGTCTTTGGACTTTTATAAATGTAAAAACAAAAGAAAGTATTTCGTGCTGTAATAACAGACTTCACTTCACACATCTGACCTGTTCGTATAGTTTTTATAAATATTCAAGTACACAACTTTCATCATATTGTTAGAAAGCATTATGTTAATTTTAATAGACTCTGCTGTCATTTACTTTTGACAAGTAAATGTCATAAAAAAGGTCAGAATATAATTAGAATAAATCAAAATAAATGCACGTTTACATACATTCAATATTTACTTAACTTATAATTCAATTATACTTCTCTGTCTGGGTAATTACTCTGAAACCAGGTGCTTAAGCACTCTAAACGTCTGAGTCTACGTACTGAGCTCTTAACAATGTTGTTGATTAAATCAGCTGCTAAATTGCTGAAAACATAATTATTAATTATCTCCATATCATGTAAATCAATTAGTGTTTTTGTCTCCCCTCAAGTAAAGTGCAGCATTATCTGCTTTAGCTGTCAGGCAGCTACTTTTGTTAAACCGCACACAGAAAAATTTATATTTTTTTATCATTGATAGCGAATGCCAGTTTTCATATCTCACCACTCAATTCAATTCAAAACTTCCCTTTGTGAACTTCTGTTTTGCACTCCGTCAGAGAGGAGTTCATTTAAGCTTGTGGGAAATTTGGAAGGCGGCAGTTTTTTGGTGGGGAGGGAAGTGTCGTACGAGATTGCTTTCTCACTTTCTTGAATTCATTGTATCCACAAAGTCATGAACAAGCGGCCTTGTGCCCTGCCCCCTCTGCGACAGGCCGGCCTGCCCATAGTAAATCGTTTGTGTGCGAGTGGGACTGAATCCAAAAGGCCCCTCGGTCAAGACCGCGGTGGAGATGAAATGGATAAAGACTATGAATAGAGATCCTATTTCCCCCCAGCAAGAGCATGACACGCAGATACACGGCGCTGGAAGAAAATCTATAAATGCAAATGGTGTTTTGGATGCACAGCGGTGGCTGCAGGACACAAGGAACTTCATATTATAGCTCAACAAGCTCATTGGTTCATGAACAGCCGAGCGGGCGCTGCATCGATTTAAGCAAATGCCTGGTTGTTGATTTGCTTTTCTTTTTTTTTGTGTGTGTCATGCATTTTTGTGTTGATGCAAATCCTGCTAATGTTCTGCACAACAACCTCACAGGAATTAACATCCTACGGCAGCAGTCTCATTATATATATATATGTATGTAGGTGTTTCTATATTATCTGATACAGAAGTGAGAAAATGCTACGACTCAATGAGATGACTCGCATTCAAACGTCTCTTTACATCTGATTGAAAATCATTCATCACACACAAATAAGTATCAGCAGCTCCAAGAAATCTGTAACAACAATGTTCAGTGTTTTTCCGCTTCACCTTTGTCATATATGCTAAGCACCTTGTAATTACAAATTATACAGTGCTGATGTGTTAAGCATGAGTCTGAGAGTATACAAGTAAGGATACTGCCATGTTACATCACCGGTGGACCTGAAAACATGAATGTCTGCGGATGTCCTCGGATGGCGCTCTGCACTTTTGCGAGGATACTCCGACAGACTGTGAATAGAGTTCTCTAACCCCCAGCAAGAAACATGACACACAGACACACAGCGCCAGGAGAAAATCCATAAATGCAAATCCTGCTGTGTTTATTGTGGTCGCTACTGAACGCGGAGATCTTCATATTGAAGTGCAATAAGCTAACTGGTTAATGCACAGTCCAGTGGGCTTCACATCGATCTCTGAAAATATCCTTGTAGACATGAGCATTTTTTCAGTCCCAGGCTGTTGTTTATTGTCCTGCTTTTCTGACTTAAAGCTGCAGAAAAAGGTGATAATACTCCAATTTAATATCATATATTAGATTACTTTTATGACTGCAATCAACTTATTCCCATTCGACGCCTTTGTTCTTTAATAAATGCCAAAAAATCTAACTCGTCCGGTCTTTTCTTCCATTTGCAGGACATGCTAATAACATCCAAGTTGCATAATACTGTCATGATAAACATGCTGCGTAAAATTCATATTTCTTCTTGACAACAGCAACATTATGTAGAAATTGTGTGATTTGCTGCCCCCCACAGTAAAATATAAACACCAGATGTTTAGAAATCGATGCACAGTGACGTCGGTGGTGCTAAATAATCTTTGTCAGCTGTCTGATGTCTCAACATCCCTCATCAGCTGCAGAAAACACGTGTCTACATCATAATATTATTGTTTTTAAAACCACTTTTACCATCTTCTGTGTGCAGCATCCGATCTGCTGCGTTCTACTCTGTTTTTACCAACACAAGAATAACAGCGAGGATCTCTCGGGTCCCGTCTCCGCCTGTTGTCCTGCATTCACAGCTAATGGGCTCCATTGTTGTGCTTGATAGTATTGTCATCCAAATTCCCCTTCTTTGATGTTACCCTCGTCTGCACTACATTAATAGATAATAACCGCCCAGCTGAGTCCACTCTTCATCCCATTTCTCTGTGGAAAGAGCGGTTCTGTACTGTACGTGATGCATCATTTATGGAGCTGAGTGGGGGATAGAGTCTCAAACGGCCAAAGATGCCCAGTGATGCTTCTGTAGTCCGAGCGATTCAACAGCTCTGCTTAAATTAATCATACACGTCATGTTTTCTAGCACACAGGGTTGATCACAGCGTGTGTGCAGTCTGAAATCACCAACCTGAAATCTGAGGAGCTGCTTCCAAAACGTGTTGCAATATTTCTAGAGAAACAGTAAAAATATAACTGCATATTCAGAGAACTCTACAATTCCTACAATAAAGGGAGAAATTCCTTGGAAGAACAAGAGAGCAGATCCGTGCAGATAAATGAGCTTCCTCCGTAGGTTATCCGGGCTCAGCCTCACAGATTGGGTGAGGAGCTCAGACGTCCAGAGGGAACTCGGAGCAGAGACGCTGCTGCTCGGTGTCAAAAGCAGCCAGTCGAGGTGGTCCGGGCATCTGATCAGGATGCCTCCCGGGCGCCTTCCTTTGGAGGTTTTCCAGGCACGTCCCACTAGTAGGACCCCGGGTGGACCCAGAACACGCTGGAGAGATGATTATATATCTTATCTGGCCTGCGATGCCTCGGGATCCCCAGGAGGAGCTGGAAAACTGGTAAAGGGAGCGGGACGACTTGTTTACCTTCCTTAGCTGCTGGATAAGTGACAGAAAACGGATGGATGGATGGAATGATGGATGCTAAAATAACTGCAGTTAAATGAATATCACACAATCTTATTAAAACCAGAATGTCACTAGACCACATACCATAACTGTCGTGTCACTCAGAAATCCCATCCACCGAAATAAATTATTTTCAGCACGATCCACATCCGTATCTGCAGAGTCAGGATATCCAGCAGAACTCTGAGGTATATAAAGAGATATATGGAGATATATGTAGGACAGCGTTATTATTAGACACGTTTGGCTTGTGAGCTTCAACAGAGTCAAGGTTGTATAAAAAACACCAAAATCAGCCACTGGACAATCTTTCATCTTTACTTATTACAGGAGTAGAAGTGATCGAGTCCAGTCGAGGAGCTGGTAAAGTCCATTTTATAAGGAACAAGAGGAAAGCATGTGTTTGGTGGATGGACGCACCTGTTTTCAAAAAAGTAAAAAATAAAAAACTGAACTTCGGCGTTTGTACTTTAAGCCATTTGAAGGTCTAAAATCATGTTACCTGCACACAGATGATCTGTACGGTTACGTTTGAGGACACTGAGTTCTTTGGATACCAGAGAAACTTAAAGACGAGTTGTGAAATCCTTTAAAACAAGACGACTTCCTGGATTGTATTCCACTGTCTCACTGGTACCTGTAAACAAACCACCAACGCAGCCTCCATGTACTGTTTTAATGAAGCGCTGTCTTGGGTCTGAATCCCCGCTGACTCTGAGCTACGAGTGTTTTTCAGTCCTGCGTTCACTTTCGGCACAATTCCTTCGAGTGACTCCGAGACGGTTGATAAATTCGAGCTCTGGTCCCGTGTTGGCTGCGCTACCTGTGCTTCATCCTATGTATGTATGGGAGAGCTATTTTTAAGATAACAGCATCTAATTGGCCGGTATGCACTAATGAGTGTACACTGATTAGAATATGAAGCAAGACTAAAAAAGCTCAAATAGAAAGCACATGGTTCAACAACGTAGAGGCGACATTTGCTTGGGCGGACGTCATCTTCACCACGATCACAGATCATTTATCACCCCAGTCGACGTCTCGTCATCATCGTGCCGACACACGACTGCTGTAAATGTACGATGTGATTTGTCGGTCCCTGTTGAAAAGTTCCTCGGACAGCCTGACACAATATTTTGCATCTGGCTGGTCGAACACATGTCCTCCAAACCGTGCCAAAGAGAAAACACTCACATCGAAGAGCTGAGAATTTACTGACCTACAAACGTTGAAGCACAACAAATCATCACTCATCCAGGAAAAAAAAGAGACCGATTGATTTCTCCCCCGGCCTTTGACATGGGAAATAATACTAACAGATGCAATTATCAGCGGATTCCAGAAAAAGCCCTAAATGAAGTAAACAATTATACATCGAGACAAATAATTACCACATGTGTAACCGTGTCTGCAATTAAAACCTTCCAGAACGAGTTTAAAAAGAGAGAGAAATTTATTCAAAGCTGGCTCTTCTCCAGTTTGGTATACGATGCAGGCGGAGAAGGACTGCAGCTCTCAGCGGTGTGTGTGTGTGTGTGTGTGTGTGTGTGTGTGATGGAATTGGTTTGAAATGCATACGGACTGTAATGACTCCCGAAACTGGGCTGATTCAGCGGCTTGAACAGGTGTTGTTGGAATTATATCAGACAGAATCCATTCATAGTTAATTTCACTCAGCCATACATGCTTTTTTTTTTTTTTTTTTTGCTTTCAGGCGCATAAAATCATCACAGCTAATTACTCCGGGATGAACACCGACACAAAATCTCACCGCTTGACCCTGACGAGACGCACCGGCACAAGCACTTAGGGAGAAAAATGTGAAATGCATTTTATTCAGCTGCAGGTTAAAGACAACAAATTCTGTTGTGCTTCTTACTTCTGATCGTAGTTTCATCTTTGCTACGACTAAATACTTCAGTTCCCATAATTCCACTTGATGGCTTATTTCATCAAGAAGTCCCTGCCTGGTGACATCATCAGGGTTAGTCTGTGCTGTTCTTTTGTTGTTCACGTTAGCTGACTCACTAGCAAGCGACACCTCCGTAACATTATTTTCAGTTGATGCAGAGGCTGCGATTGCGACGAGCCGCTAACATAAAGTCACCTAGATGGAATATGTTTCCTGTGGAGGGAGACGTGATGATCCAGGCCATCAGTCACCTAAAAAACAAAATATGTCAGTGTCATTGTGGGGGGAAAAGTTAGTGGGATCATCAGAGAGTATTGGTTCATCCTTTGGCCAACATGGCCATAATCTCTTGACTTGGCTTTTTATTTATTTATTCATTTAATACCACAATACACTCAAGATGTATTCAGAAGAAAGCGCGTGTGGGCGGGTCTAACTGCCGTGTTGCAGTGATATTGTGTTGAAAAGGACGTGGTTTGGCTGTCGTTAGGACATGTTGGACAGCGGTCACTGTTGTTGTGTAACTGTGCAACATCATTTTCATCTTAATTGATTGGCGTCATGTCAAAACCTCCAAAAAATATGAGACTTATTTTGAAAATAGCCGTTATTATCCGTTTGAGAGGAGCTCCAGAGAGGGTTTGTCACGGTGCAGAGAGATCCATGTCTCTTTGCCAAACCCGCAGACCTAACAGAAACATTCCTCCATGCACCGAGCACCGACAGAAAACATATCTGGCCGCATGTCTTTCAAACAACGTAGCAAACAAACCCATGTTAAGAGGGGTATCAGGTGACCCGTGCTGATACTGGATGTCATTTTCAAACCAAACACGGTTGTTCTGCTGTATGTGGGAAAAAATGTTGCTCCTGTGCAGTCGGGCTCGTTCCCACGCGGCCTCGGAGCAGCGCCGCAATAACCCTGCCAGCCCAATCCGTCTGATGGAGCCCTGCTTCTGATTTATCGTGGCTTTTCTGCAAGGTTAAAAAGTTATGGCTGAGTTACTACTTGTCTTCCATATTAATTACATAAACAGAACGGCGTGAGAGGCAGAGATGGGTACTGATATTCCCTGAAGTTGCACAGATCAATCAATATTGATCAACAATACCTTGATGCATGGCAACATCTCATGCCTGAGACCTTGGGCGAGCTTGAGTGATGATGGCATCCAGAAATGGCGCTGTCTCTAAAACAATCCCCCCACACACACACACAGAAAATAGATAGGATGGGATTGAGATCTAAAGTCGCACACACACACACTCACCTCACTTCCTCCCTCCTCTTTCTTACTTTCTGTCACGCGAACGCCACGTTCACCTCACCGTCGCACAAAGACACGTATCGCTCAGACCTGTTTCTCTGGGGTTTGGCGTGATGAATATGAAATTAAATCCATATGGTTCTGTCAATAACGTGGCTGCCAACAGCAGCTCCACAACCCCCCGTTATAAGTGGCTACACCTCGGGCGATACACAAGCTAATGAATAGTGCAAGCAACCAAAACGGAGCATTACTTCATAGCCCTGCACGGCGGAAATGAATAAACATGAGCGTGGATAGAGAGACAGAGACAGAGAGAGGGAGAGAGTGTGCGCAATATGAAATGTTTACTCATAAAAAAAAAAAAAAATCCTGTTTCACTTAAACACATTTTGGATTTCCACCCTGACACTTCAATTTAACTGGGTGGCTTTTATTTAAATCAAATCGGAAGGGAGGAGGCGGAGGAGGAGGAGGAGGAGGAGGGAAGTGAGGGGGGAAAAAATTGAAGAAAAAGAGGTTGAGAGTAAACACACAAACACACACAAACACATCTATTGCTACACACACATGACCACACACACATTCAAGGACGGAGGGGAATTAACAGCAGGCGGAGGCAGGTCTCTTTCCCTGGATGCTTCGGGCTATTTCAGGAGGCTATTTCAGGTCCGCTGTCTTCTCTCCCTGCGTCTCCTCGCGCCATATATCCATCTGACTGCGGCTGAGGGAGGGCGCGGGAGTATTTTTATAACGCTGCGTCTCAACAGCACCGTGTGTGTGTTGGTTTTCTTTTTTTTTTCTGTCAGATGTACCTCTGTTCACAGTTTACCAGTTTCTGTAGAGCGAGATGGCAAAGGGCCCCGTTAAACTTTAACGTTCAGCTGCAAAAAATAACACAAACGCTTGACACACGGAGCAGAGCTGTTTTTGGTATGATCTTTTTTTTTTTTTTGTGCATGGCTCCGACTGACAGGAAAGTGTCCAACTCTGCAGAGGATGCATTGATGTGAGAGGTTACGGGAGTAAGGACACAGTGTTTTCTATCTAGCTGTTGTTTTCTTGTGTTTTATATGAAAATGCCACAATTTGAAACACAAATAGACGACTGTTAACTTTTACAGATGCAAATCAGTGTTTCACAAGAATTCTGCAATGTTTTAATTTAAACATGCCTAGCATTCTTTTTTACCAATCAAACAGTTTTTTTTTTTAATTATGAACCTCTATCAAATGGTTGAGATTAAATTTTAATTACAAGACATTTTTTCACTTTAAACTTAATTAAACCATCAGTGTTCCAAATATCATCATTGTTAGTGGTTTCATCTTGCAATTACCTGATTAGCTTCATTAAAACAACAAAAAAGAAAATAATACTAACGAAGAAAGAATTTTGTATTCTTTGTTAAAATTAAGCTTGTACATCTGAACCCTGGTTGAGCAAGTTTTTGTTAAAATTATAACATAATTTAGGTATAAATTAGACCATTCTTTTCAGGAAGCCCTATAAAACTCAAATTGTTTTAAATAAAGTATGACTACCTAATAAATTTCACCTTAGTCATACATCAGGAGTGATTGTTCTGCTCCTGCCCTCCTGGCAGGAAGCCACCTGAACGGTTTCCCGCAGTGCACCCTGGGGATTTTTTCATGGCGGAGTGTTTTATTTCATGCTTGAGGTGGCTCAATCAGCTCGAGTTACATAACCATTTTTTAATTATTTTTTTTTTATCACAACTCAAAATGAGCTCTACTAAATTGTTGGGAGCACCATGAATTCACTGGATTTCAAGGCACTGCTGCGCTTTAAAGAGCAACAAAGCAGCCGAGTCGTCAGGGTGAAATGTTGGCAGTCAGCCCACGTTCACATCTGCGCATGTCAGAGTGTATGTAAGAGTTTAACACTTCTACAGTACGTTTCATATCATCATATTCATATTCTGTTTCATGACATTCATATCAGGAGGGAGGTGGAGGGGGTGATGAAGCCAGCGACCGCTGTTCATGACCGTGTTTCCAGCAACAAGTCGGGACATGTGCAGCTGCATCGGAAGCAACCAAAACAGATATTTTAAGCCAAAACTTGATCTTTTTCTAAGCCTTACCAAGTGCTTTGTGTGCCGAAACTTAACCCCTAAATTCCACCTGATCCATGTTCGGTCCGTCTCTGATCCACCACAGCAGCGTTGCGTATGTACTCAGGTGCAGCCGTGGCGGTCCGGACCCTTAAAGCTTCTACTTCTGCCGGTGCATGGTGCATCAAATCATCCAGCTTCAGTACAGAGCAAACAGGAAGTCAGACACCGTAAGAACAACAAATCATCCGGTTAATTTTTCAGAATAAAACAAAAAAGAGATCCCTGGTTTGGGTTAACGGACGATGGAGCAAAATGCGGCAGAGTCGTTTCGCAACAGCACATGCAGCTAGTGAAATTCCCAGGTAACAAAAGTAATAAGCACAGTGTTTCCACAATATCAATCTAGGAAAAATTAAACCTGAAGAAACACAAAGGTTGCAACATAAACACTTGTTTACTTTCAACAAACATGTGGTATGCAGAAAAACTTGCACTGCCAGCCTTTTTCTTGGTGATTGGGTTGAACCGAACCCATCACATCAGTAATGTCACAGATGTTCTGACAGGCTCGACTGGTGTGATGCCTTGCAGAGAATGTGGATACACACTTCCTCACACTTCTCTCTCGCATGTACAGTCAGTCTACTGAGGCAGGTTTGGCCGTTTGCTATTTCCTCATAAGACTGATGCACAAAGAAGAACAACCGTCTCCTGGAACCTATCGTGTCTCTTACAATATCCGTATGGCGGCGAACATGACTTATTGCCAATTAGGAACAACAATTTAGCGCCGTCCAATCCCCTCCCTTTATATTCCAGAGATATCCGCATGTTGAAAGGATATCTATAATGGAAAGGCCCTTAAAGACATGTATAGAGTTCCCTGGAATGCTTTTCCACCCCTTTCAACTCCTCTTAATTTCCAATGCTGCGGACGTGCCTCTTGTTTGTATTCCAGTTTCGTCTCTGCCTTCCACGCTGCAGCACCATCACTCTGAAATGAAGCTGAACGTCCCGAGGTCTCCGACTGGTGCTTGCCTTCTTTTGTTTAGCAATATCTCCATCTCTTTTACAAACCTCGCCCCCTCGGCTTATAAATGATACATCTTTTGCTCAGAGCATACCTCACATCCAGACTCGGGCTGAACGTTTTCCATTCTAATAACTGTGACACCTGCACACACATGCATACGTCTTGGTGTTGCGGTGCTGTTTATGCATCCCCCTGCGCCCTGCCGCGTTTCCTCCCGGCTCTACTGCCCCAACCTCGCCTCAGACACACCAAAGAAAATGATGTTGTTGTAGCTTCAACTGCAAATGTTTTATTCTGAGAAGCTGCTCCTAACCCAGATGTGACTTGCTCAACTCCCGGACCATTACTCCAAATAACTCTGAGTCACGCATCCCCTCCCTTTTCCTCTGATCCAGCCACTCCCTCCTTTTGTCCCGACATTCTCCATCATCTGACCTCCTCCGCCCACCTGCTCACCTGTTCCCACTTTCCCTTATCAACCCCGCGGTGCATAAACTGACCTATTTCCACCCAGTCATTGCCAGATGTCTGTTTCCTTTACCTTTTCTTTTTTTTTTTTTTTTTTGGTTTTCCAGCCTGTTGTTTGGTTTAGTTTGCCTATTTTTAAAAATTGGCATGTCTGGTTTTGACTTTAGTTTGTTTTTTAGAGCATTAGAAACCTGGAGCTCACAGTAGTTTCCTTTGTCAATCAGAGGCTGCTTATTTCTTCTTATTATTTTGGGCGGTACTGCTGAAGAGTGACTGGAAACAGGATGAGAGGGAGAAGGGAGGGTGTCCTGCAGCAAAGGACCACAAGGAAGGGATTCGAACTCTCGTCCTCTGTGGTGAGGACACTTCACCTGGACATGGGGTACGTGCTCTACCGACTGGCGCCATGCGTTTTGGCCCTTCTTATAAATGTAAGATTTTGAAAACTACAGATAATCAGACGCTGTGTTGTCAGTGTTGTCGTCAGCTCTGGCAGATACTGAGATTTATTTCGGCCAACCACAGAGCAGGCTGTACGATCCACTTCCTGTTTACACTTGTGCCCATTGTATGTGAATGGTCATGATATGTGTTTTCAGGTGTGTTCATATGGACAGAGAGTATTTCAGATACAGAGTTAAAACCCCTGCATTAGTCCTTTTTGTTTCTAAAACCCTGTTTCCAATGTTTCCTGTCCAGTTTTCCTCTCCCTCTACTGCCACCTGCAGGCCCACCAGGACACCTGTCCTGCATGTAATGCTCTGCTGAGGAGGGCATTTGAAATTCATTTGTGCCAAATTAATAAGAATGAGTAAGTTTATCTTGTTTTGACTCTTCTTTTGGGAGAAGTGGCGTGGGGGATATTGGGCCTCTGTGAAGTCTTCATCCGCTCCACATGAAAGTAACACTGGCGCCGACTTCGAGCTCTGAGAACACAAACAGAGTTGAGAGTTGAATTTGATCACTGAGTTAAATTTCTCTTATTGTGCAGGATCATTTATAAGCCACTTCTCTTTTTTTTTCCTTTTGAATCTGTGGCGCTCATAGCTTCAGACAAATAAAGATCAAAACTGAGGAGGGAGGCTTTTTTTTTTCCTCCAGAGCTGAAAGAAAAGTTGAAATTTGATTTTGGTGTTAAAGTGAGTTCAGTTGTGTCCAGGAGGAAAAAGATGGACCTTTTTATTTGAATTCTTATTTCAAAAATTCCCTCTCCTGTCTCACATCTGAGGGTTCAAACCTGTGTCTCCACCGAGTCATTACGCTTTTAGTAAAGAAGACATACTTTGCTCGTTTTCTGTCTTCCCCCACTGGCTGAAACACTCTCTTTAAGGCCCGCCTCCTGAATACCTAGTCTGCTCTGATTGGTCAGCTCACACACGCCTGAACCAGCATGGCTGACAACAACAACAATTAAGTCTTTAACGTGCCAAACTAACCACTATGGTGAAATTAAGTAAAAGTGTGACATGGTGATGTAGCGTGATGTCACAGAGTCAAGGACTTTAAGGCGGGACAGCTGACGAGGCGTTTGAGGACCGTGGGAGAGAGGAGCTTCAGTTGGTGCAGACATCTGCCTTTGTAACTTTCAAGATATTTTACATGCATAAAACACTGAGGGAAAGGGAAAAAAAATGAAAAAGAATAGATCTCCATTCATATTTTACAACTGGAGCATGCAGTGGCTGAGTTTGGCAGAATTCTGCTACATGACTGTTTCCATACCATAAGATTTACGAGGGCTTCACTGTGATCTTTTTTGGGGGGGATTTCAGCATACTGTATGTAACACTGATATATGGTTAACATGCCCCTGCAGTGCCCATAAGTTACAGTTAACTATAAAAAATGAGCTGCTTCTCCAGATGAAGATTTTTATTAAACTATTGACCAAAATGGTAAAAAAAATAAATTGTGTTCCCTTTTTTCTGCCAGAACCACGGCGTCATCATCACCCTGAGTTACAGCTCAGGCCTTTCTGTTTCTGGGGGAAATCCAGCTTACATCAAAATAATCCTGATGATGAACTCACTCGGGATCACATTAAGTTCGTGGGGAAACGATGCGGCAGTCAGACTCACATAGCGCTGACATCTGTGTTTCACAATGACATTCAACAGCGGCAATGTCAGACTGTATAATGCAGGGAAACAAATGAAATCTCACACCTCTGGCACATTTTGTTTTTGCGCTCGCTGCGAGATAATTAGATCAAATGACTCGGCAGGATTAATGTGATGAATATTGTGTTGCGACGAGATGATGAACAGCTGTGTCCTTTCTGGAGTAATGCGTTTTGTTTTGGGACTGTGGTTCTCCGTCGACATGGTTTGTATCCAGATATGTCAACATCTGCTTCCGATCAGGCGTCAGAATAACCCCCTCGAATGTCTTTTAGAATGACGGGGTTCCTGATCGCGTTTCTTTCTTTTTTTTCTTTTTTTCCTTCTGGCTCGCTGCGAAACTGCTACCGCTGCAGAACAGGAAAGAACACATGCTTAGATTTGGCCGTACAGCTGGCAGAGGCTGTTTGGTACCTTGCCTCAGGTACAGACTTCCCAACCTTGTCCCAGTTGTTTGGCATAGACAAATGAACGGGATCCAAATGTGTCTGGGACTATACGCAAGACTAAAAAAGTTGACTAGGCAGTCCTTCACTGTGGTCTGGGACACTTTTATTTAGATTCTGTGCCCTCCTGTGTTTCCTGCTTCAAGAGATGTTCCCTGCAGTGTTTAGTAATGAGGTCCTCCAACAACATCGTAGGACAAATACAAGAATATTGAATGAATCTGCAAAAACACCCGGTTCCGGTGTTTCAGGGACGGTCACTCCAGCACAGGAAAGGAGAAAGTATAAAGGAAAATAAGTCAACCAAGGACCTGTTTTAGTTTAGGATATAGGAAAGGTTAGTTGCTTGGTATACGGGTCGTGCTTCGGGAAAAAAAGTAATAAAAACTTCCCGTTCATAAGGGCAAACTTTCTTTTAATTTATTTTCAACTAACAGTCATGGAAGTTACTGTTTGTTCCACCTAAGCTGGTACAGCCTGTGCCTGCAACCAGGGCGAGGCAAGTTTATTAATACAAGGCAATTCAAAGTGCTTTACAGGAGCATTAAATCATATTAAGAACAAGACATTAATATTTGTTTTAATCTGGCATTTTAAAAGACAATAAAACCAAAGGTACACTTTGCAAATAAATAATGAAAGATTACAAGAAACTGGCTTTATTTATGACGAAGGCGAGCGGATAAAAAAAAAAAAAAAAAGTTCAAAAAGAGGTTGTGCGTCAGAGTTATTGGACGACACAGTAAAACTGTAAAGCTAACGGCAAAGACTTCAGTGAGACCTCAGGTGCTCATGGAGCTCAGAGGCTCTTCACCTCGCTCAGCGGTGCATTATGTGGTAAACATACATTTCAGCCTGAAAGGAGGTGATGAAAAACAAATTTAACTGTGATGTAAAAGCCAGTTGCTTTGGTAATGTCTGACCCTGGCCCCGTCTGCTTTCACATCCAGACGCTGCTTTGAAAACACCTCTGAGAGATTCATGCTCCCTTTATGCACGAAAATGTACATCACTGCTCGCTCACTCTCTGCGTCCTTCAGGTTTGTACGGATGTCCACTAGAGGGCAGCACTTAGACTTCCACTTTTCCTTCACCACCAACTGATAAACTCGTCAAAAAGCTCCGCCATTTTTAAAACATTTTTCTTCTCGTCCTGTGGTCATACCTCGCTTAAACTTCAAGCTACACTGCCTTCTATGACCGCCACAGTTACTGCTACATTAGGGTCGAATCTATATCCTTTTAGAAATTGTGCTGAAACATGGATAGAATTTCATTTGAATTCGCCATAACGCCACATCAGAGTCTTCGTATGTATTCTGTTTTATGAATTGGAGTGTGTTCATTGGCGTGCCTTCACCATGTGACCGACGTCTTCATGGACGCACGAGCCGTTCAAGACAAATAAATGAACCGTTACATCAAAACTCCCCTGAGGTGGGGCTCACTTCTGGGGATATCAGGCTCAGACGAGAAAACTCCAAAAAGCTTCTTGTGAGTAAAAGTGACGTTTCAGTGGGAATATCATGCAAATGAGCTGCTGCTTGCAGATTATGTAAGAGTCTGTTTCTCTATGTTCAGACTACAGAACATCACTTTTTGTCTGAAAAACCCTGGTTCTGTGACGTTGAACCCAGAGGAAAAAATCTGCTGCTCACATTTGTCTTTTCTTTGTCTCATCAGAAATGTTTCATCTTCTGTTTTGAAGATTACTAAAGTCTGACCTGTTTCTCCCGAACCTCCCCCCTCAGGAGCAATGAGGAGCAGGAGACCAGAGTAATAAAAGAGAAATTATTCAGTCCAGTCTGAGAACAACAGCAGAAACACAAGCAGGAGTTCTCCTGTTGTTCTCTTCGGCTCCTCTGAGTTTTCTTTTCTCAGTCTCATCAGACATAGATCATCTTATTTGGCGATCACTGGGAGAATACAGGAACAAAAGCATTGATCAATTTAAGACAAATTAAACCCAGACTGTGAAAAACACTTGAATTACAAAGAGTTCCTCTGCTGGGCTCATTGGGCTTCACAGTCCTGTGAGTCCTTAAAGCTAACATGCTCACAATAACTTTATTTAAACACTGACATTTTGCAAGTGTGTTTACTGTGTTCACCATCTTAGTTAAGCATGCAACTATTTGCCAATTAGCACAACATGCAAATTACAGCCAAGGCTGATGGGAATGTTATTAAATTAGAAAGTATTTAGTCATTAACCTATTCTGAAAATTATGTAAAATGATCCCGTCTCAGTCGATTCCTGAGTTAATTTAAAGCTGTTATAAACTGATGTTTTTTTCCCACCAAGTTGTCAAAAGATCTTAACTTGCTTGTAATATCCAGCCACCTGGCAAAAAAAAAAACTGTTTTTGTTTTTGTGAATACCCCTGAGTGAGAGTTACAGGAGCAAACAAGCATTATCGCTCTTTATTTCCTTATGCACAACTAACTTCATGCATATAATATAGTCAGAAACAAGTGCCAAATGCATAAAACTACATACCTTTGCATAATTTTCAAGTTTGGGGCTTTAAAAACTGACATGAACTATTTATTACTGGATTTGAAATATCATTGGATATGTAGGTGGCTCAGGAGAGAGAAGACAGAAGAGAGAGGAGGTCACTTGTCTACACGATCGCTCATTGGTTGTTGCAGGCTCTAGGGCGGACATAGAAGGTCAAACGGCTGCCATCAAAGCATCTGCAACCACAAATTTCAGCCATTTTTTCACATTTTGGAATAAGAGAAGATAGTTTCATGTTGTTGATGCACCACTGACACTTCATGGGTGAGTTGGCAAAACTTCATACATGCTAGTTTGTTAGCTTGTTTGTTTATTTGTTGATGTCTTGACTTGTATGGGCTAGACATCCGATTCTAATGCATCATCAGTACTTTAGTGTGCGATCACATTTGAAACTGTCGACTTGTGATCAGATTAGTCCCGACAGATTGCGAGGCTAAATTTGAACGGGCCCTGATGATTATGAAGACATACATGTTTTTCACTCTGCAGTCATGCACGGTGCCCTGCAGCAGCATCCCTCATCGGATAAGAAGTCCTCAGTCGCCGCTCCTCGTGGGTAATATCTTCTCACATGAGAGCAGACGCCGGCGGATGATGGGCGGCGACAGAGGGGGGGGGGGGGGGCCACAGCTGCTTTTAAGGAACTCTGGCACTTTTTCTGCACATCTCCCCACAGGCGCAGTGACAAGCTGACCAGAAAAGAAGAGAACAGGACGTATTGATCAGCGGCTAAGAGTAGAACAGAGCCACTCAGAGTATCAAACCCAGAGGGGGAGGACAGGAGAATTGGCACTTCTCCTTTCTCCTGCGAGTGTGAAGGACTCCAGTGGGCTCTTTTGTCTCCGGTCTGTCAGGGCCCCTCGGTGCCTCATTACAGTCAGCCCCGCTTGTCCCTGAACCAACGCTTTTAGCTGAAGTTTTTTTTCTTTTTTTTTTTTTCCGCTGGACACTTTGACTGTCTTTCCTGCGAGCTCTTGAATCAAATAAACTGTTGACCGAGGGAGAGATCTGGAGTGAGTAAATGTTAAACACCGAGCCGCAGCCCTTTCTCCGTCCGCCTGTCTGTCTGTCTGTCCGTCTAATCAGCTTTATATTTCTCAGTGGATTAGGAACAAAGGAAAACCACGCACAGGTTTAAAAGGTAATCAGCGTTTCTGTACCGGTTTTAGCTGTGGAGGGAAAAACTCATTTCATTTCATTTTCAAAGCGGGGCCGACCTACAGCACCTTGCTTCGGTAATTGTTACCCTCGGATAGCTGCCAAGAGGTTTGATGGTGTGCCAGATTAGCTGTGTGTGGTTTGTCTCTCACTTGGGCCCACCTTGTACCCGGCCTCTCGCCCAGGCCTACGCTGGCACCGGCTCCTACCATCTGTCTGAAATTTGGGCTTCGAACCCCTCCATCTTTTCCCATTTATTAAAAAAAACAAACAAACAAATAATTCCAGCACAGACAACTAGTGAGGTAACAACTGAAGAGACCAAACCAGACGTTCACGAGCTAGCATGGCTAGATCCAAGCACACTCTGTTCTTTGGTTGGCCTGAGAGAAGAAATCTAGGAACTAAAGGGAAGATTCACCAAATTGTGAATAAATGAATAAATGTATTCTCCTCCATAGTGTGCATAAACAGTACTCACTAACATCTTGCAATGTCTAATCTAATAATAATAATCTAATAATATCTACCGTGCGGTTGTCTCTGAATACCCTGCACAATCCACATAATGTGCCTGCCCAGAAACAGCCTCCATTGCTCTGGATATTCCACAGAGCATGTTGTGACCAACATTCACAGGGACTACGTCTTTGGTAGTAACAAGGGCAGGTCGGCCACTGGGAGCACCAGAAGGTGAGCCACTACACAAATCCAGCCGTCTCCCATCTAACGCCAATTACGTTTGCTTGCGCAACTCGGTCCCCTAACTCCACTGCCCTTGTTCCATATCTGCAGAAGTATCCTCGAAAAAATCGTGTCAACACTGACCCAGCAGTTGACTGCAGCTGACCCAATTTACATGGTTGAAAAGCTCAAGGAAAAGAAGTTTAAATCCCCAGAAATAGAAGCATCTAAAAGCCTCCAAACACGTGATTTAATGCATTCAATGCTGCAGCTCTGCAGATAACAGACCAGAGTGGCAGAGTGGACGCACCACCACAGTCCAGTGCAAACACCAGTTAAGGTTTTTTACAGCTGAAGTGGTACAAGCAGAGGACAACACAGAGATTCAGTTAGCAGACATTTTAATATGCTAATAAACCGAAGGACTCAAAGTATTTATTCTGTGTGATTAGCTCAGAGCCTCGTTACAGAGGGATTCAATGAAAAGCCACTTAAATGAGTTCTGTTGCTGCGTCCGTCCAGTTTATATTCAAATCGCACACTGATACTTGCATTTAGTGTATTGAGAGTGGAGCAGGAAGAATACAAACATCTGTGCAATGTGATAAAATGCTAATGGAAGCACAATAAATATTAGTCACCACACTTGCAAACATTCAATATCTGTTCAATACTTATTTGATGAGTTTAATATAAAATGTGGTGCAGCTTTCTTCAAAACGACTAAAATAGACTTTTTAAATACTGTGAAAAAACCTAAAAGTGAAAGTAAAAGATGGCTCCATGGAGCTTCTGTTGCGTAATCCAAGTCTACGGAAGCCTCAACATCCAAAATCGATTGTAAAAGACGTGATTTTAACCCTTTTTAATGCTAAAATTGTCACTGTAGCTGATGATTTAAAAGCGTTCAGCCTGTCTGAAGTGGGTGCCTGAGCTCGGTTGTGCCAGATACGTTCATAATTGATCCATGGTCCGTGGTAGTCTCAATCAATAATGGAATAAGAGTGACCCAGAGGCGTCAGTCGCTGGGAGCCTTTCAATCTGATCGGTCTTTGCTGGAGGGTCAGAACATGGGACCTGACTCGCTGAGGTTGGCAGGCGACGAGCACGCTTGAGAGACAACAGACAGTCTGGAAAGGGCAGAACATGTTGGCAATATTCTCTGCGGTGCACACACACACACACATCTGCCCACAGATACTCGCCCTCATGTCCCCGTCTCCCACATTACACCAAAAAGCACCTTTCAAAAGGAGCCACACCTGCTTGTCAAGGCCACGGTTTGAAACCACCTGATCACTGGTGCAGATGGATGGTCATGGACAACCAGTGAGCCTGGGGAGAGGGAGACAGCGCGTGGGAGTGTAGTGGTGGTGGAGGGGGCGCTGGAGTGTCACTCTGATGTACATGCTGAGGCTCCGGCCCTCAGAGGAACACGCAGCCTAACACCTCGGATTTCACACACAGTGACATCAAACACGGTCCGGGTGATGTGTAAAGGCTTCATTTGTTATTTGCACACTCTCTGTCACTCTCTCTCTCTCTCTCTCTCTCTCAGCCTCTGCAGCTCCTAATTATGTGCATCCACTAGCAGAGTATCATTTATAATTCCTACTCTTTCATTCGGTAAGCTCAAAAAGCATATACACCCTCCGTCTTCTTCCTCTTCTTCTTCTTCTTCTTCTTCTTCTTCCCCTTCCCCCCTGTGTGGAGGACAGAGGATGCAAATGGCGAGGCTCACTTCCACCAGAGTCCTTTGAATAAGTCATTTTTTGGGACTAATTATAAGCAGATCCTTGCAGGAGGAGGAGGGCACCTGTTGAAGTTGCATAACTGTCCTTGACTGACAGGCGAAGCATCAACACACAGTTGCCCATTAACCAGCGTGCATCAAACACAGTAGCTGATATAAATGACATTGAACAGCCTGTGTTCATCAGGAAGGCAAAGATAAAGGCTGACTGTGAATTCAGCATGCTTAGACCCATTTTGATGCTTCTTGTTAGGCCACAACCTCTTGTGGCTGCCGTAATTATTACGACTTCAAAGTCAGGAAAAGCAGTTTAAAGAGCGAAGAAGCTGTACAAAGAGGGATGATGATCTGGGATGGTGGATAGGTGAAACAAGACTTTCAGCCAGGAGAGTGCAGTTTGTGCAACGTTAACTTCAGCGTAGTCAAGTTAAGTCACACACACCTAACTGAAGTTACCTACAAGAGAAATTGTACAAGTAACGTAGTGTTTTTAACCGAAACCTCAATGTTTTCCCAAATCTAACCATGTAATTTCAGTGTCTGAACCCAAACAAACTGCTGTGCAGAAGCATTAGAGCTCAAATCATTTGTAAGGTCCAAAAAAGAACAAGCTTGATTTCTTATTTGGGCTGGCTGGGGCTTGACATGACATTTTTTTTCGGACTTACGATGGATACATTAGAAAAAAATGCTGAAAATAGACAATCTGTTCATCTTCCTTGTCACAGTCTGGTCCCTATATTACCCACAATGCAATTCAACCGCAGCCAGCTGGAGATTGTGACACATGACAGTGTGTTACGGTTGTAGCTGCTGATCTAGCCATGAGTCTCAAATAGAGGGCTGACGACTTCACTTTGTTCTAATGCTGCGTTCAATATTCAGCTCAGAGCTCCAACGTTTTCTAACCTCCTGCTCATAGAAGAACAAAGGAACTCCACTTGATGTCAGAATTCATTCTACTAAACTCAGATCGAACCCATAATTCATGAGGGAGCAGTTGGCTGACTTCACACAACAATGGTAGCACCATGTGGAGAAGTGGAGGGATGTATAGGAGCCAAGAGGCCACACCGCGGAGGTTTCAGTTGTGGGTACACGCGACAAAGAAACATCATTTTGTTGACGTTCTGTCAAGTTTTCTCTTCGGCCCCGACTGAAGCCCCGATCATCTGAGGACATGTCTGTGATTTGCTGCAGAGCTGCAACCAGAAAACAGACACTGCATCTCTTGTTTCTGGGTTTTTTTTTGTAATTCTTGGTGGTGCTTTAGTCTCATCTATCAACCACCCTGATGCTGCCTGTGGGCATGCATCATGCGCACATTTATGAATATATGAATACATATGAAAATGCTAAACGGGATTAATTAGTTGTTGGATTTAACAACTTCCCTGAGCTGAAGCTGGACATTTTTTCACATTATTCTCACCATATGAGCAGCGGTCTTTCTGTTTTCCGTTTCCCTTTGTTTTGTGTTTAATTGTGCATGGACGGTTTATTGAATGCTGCTTGTTTTCTTTGGAATTTGAAAGATATTGATGTCCTCTGTCGGTTCACGGGGACAAAAACAACTACAGATCCAAATTCTCCTTCATCTTTTGTTTTGCCATCGTATAGCGTATCTGTGTGTTTGTGTGTTTGTGTGTGTGTGTGTGTGTGTGTGTGTTGGACTGAAATTGAACACACACACACCATGCATATGGGCGTATAGTGCAGTGTGGTATTTACTTTCTCCTCTTTTAACAGCGGCCCATAAAAAGTTTACTGAGAGCCCTCCCTTCTGCTTTCATCAGCATTTCACTTTGAGCTCCTATTATGCAAATGAAATCACAGCTCTATAAACCATATGTAAATGGAAAAACACAAGCATGTCCATACAAAATTACAGTCATAAATTTGATCAACAGCGCTCTAATAATCTGAGCAGCAAGAGAAGCCTTCCTGTTCTGCACTGTTTCGGTGAAGATCCTCGCCGTTCTTCAGCCACGACGTGTCAAATTGGCAGAATTTCAGGGCCGACAGCTCGAGACATTCGCTCGCTCGCAGCTTCAGTAACTGCACGCTGCGTCTCCAAACATCTTCTTAGACTTGCTCAAAGTGCTCAAAATACCCTCATGCCACATGAAAAAGGCAGACAGCTCAATCACGCGTGATTGAATTCTTTAGCGATTACATTTAATCAGAATGCATTCATGCAAAAATCATCCCAGGTGTGTCCCGCGATTTATTGATCAGCTAGACGGGAAATGATAATTCACATCACACATGAAATATTTATACTTGAAAGCAGCGAGAGTTAAAAAGCAGAAACAAGTCAAGCGGAGAACAGAGTGAGATGGAGGACCAGATTTAAAGCCGCGAGGACCGAATGGATCCTGCAAGCGTCTGATGCCCGGCATTAATAATAAATACAGCCACAAGCGGCCATTAGCGGGGTCCGGGCCCGTGAAGCGAATGGTTTGACAGTGGGAAGATAAAACTGATTCATTATTTTGGATAAGTGCTGTGATTCTGAAATAGGAACAATGGAAACTGCGGATGAAATGGCGTGTGACAAATTTCCATTTGAAAAATCGGCAATTCTGGTGACACGACTGCGTGAAACCAAACGTAGCCCGGTCTCACACACTTTTAAACCAACCAACTCAAAATGACTACGTTTAATTAAGCGTCACTGAACGATTCATTCCTTCTTGTTTCCAAGTCTTTGCTTTAACACTTCTTTTTTAAATTGTTAATGTGAGAGAGAGGGATGTTGTACAATATGATACAAAGATGATGTAAACCTATGAAATGGTAATTAAAGAGGATTAGACAAATACAGTCGCTCACAGTGAAATGCTACAAACTAATTGCGTCAGTGAGGGTCTTTAACTCAACACAAACTCAACAAGCTAGCAAGATAATGACATAAAGCTGTAACGCTAACATTGTTAGCACACGGAACAACATCAGCGCTCAGTTGAAATTTATCTTCTGGCCACCATTCACTCTTCTTTTAGCTCTACTTTGGTCTCCACCATCCTCAGAGGGAAATATTTAGCTCTTTTACAGCTAAATGCTTCACTACGGTCACTAGCTCATGGCTAACTTTGTGCAGAGAAAGCTAGCCATGAGCTAGTGACTTACATATTGCAGTAAAGGGAGAATGACGCTTCTGTCGTAGGGCCATACTCAGAGAAGCTCCACCATCTGTAAGTTTCAGTGATGGACGAACTTAAAAACGGTAATCTAGGCCCCATCATGGTAAAGATCTGTAAGATAGTGTTGTGTCAGACCATTAACATCATGGTGTAAGTGAAGCCTTGACTACAAGGCGCTGCATGTAACTGCTGTAAACAAAAATAACCCAGAGAAGCAGAAAGTTTCCTCATATTAAGCAGAAAATCTAACCAGAAAATTATCAACTGGTGTCGCGGGCTCTCTGTTTGGCTCCTGCTGCGTTAATGGGCTCCGGTTCATAACAGAGAATGACCTGCTCAGCGGGACGCTAGTTACTTTAGCTTTCACACAGACTGTGACCCCGTCACCTTTACATCAGCTTCACAGTGGCTGACCACTGTGCTTGTGTGAAGTCAGAACAAAAGATGCAGGATTAATCTTTCTGTGTCTTCTGTAATGACACATGCGGCGATGCTGAAGGCGACTCTTGGCACCGAAAACCAGCGTTCCCCTTCTCATCCAAGAGAAGGAAAAAAGTACATCTTCATGGCTTTAACACAAATACTTAAGGTGACGTGTTAATATATCTTAATGTTGCTGGGTGTGAAGAAACACCTTAGACTTGACTAAATGGCGTGACATCTTAGGTTATATCTTAAAGGGGCAAATTCCAATTATTGCAATAAATGGTTAAACGTATGGAGAGAGTGTTCCTGACTGGAACAGATGAATTAAGAGATCTCTAACCACTGATGACCAAAATATAATATTCAAGCAACAAGTTTTTCAGCAGCAGCAGCAGCAGCAGTGTGTGTATGTGTGTGTGTGTGTGTGTGTGTGTGTGTGTGTGTGTGTGTGTGGCAGCTCTCTGAATTTAAACATAATGTTCTGTTTTCTTTTATCTGTGGCCAAACGTTACATAAATAACTACATGAAAAGATACAGAAAGAGATGTTCAGTGTGATATTTATTAGAAACAGGAATAAAACAGATCAATTAAATCAATAGTCTGTGCATTTAATGGCATATTCACATTTTTAATGAGCCATTTATTTATCTTTTGATTTTGTCAGTTTACGTCATCCATCACTTTCAGGGAATTGAGGATAAATTAAGGGTGTTTTTAAAGGATTGTTGTCTGAGAGCTGTATCACCGTTCCTTTGCAGGTTTTTTTTACAAAAAGATTTTTATGTTAATGTTCAAACAAAAACAGTGTGAACTTCGGAGCAGTTCCGGGAGGGTAACCTCCATGTAGACGCCTATTCAGCCTCTTTAATAGCTCCTGTCTTCGTCCCCAGAAGCTCGTTGGCTCATGGAAACACTGTGATGGGGATGAGGTGTGAGAGCTGATGTTACCCACCGGGCCTCTGGCTGACTATTGCTGTTATAATATATAATAAGATTTTGCATATAACTGTGTTCATAAAGCCTGCAACATTTTATGGATTGCATCAAATCCCATTTTGTTTCATTAAAAGAAGACGGTCCCCCTGCCTGTCCTCTGCTTCCTAAATTGACTGCTTGGCTCGGAGCGCCAGTGGGCCGGGCTGAACCTCTGAACCTTGTTGCGTTAATGGGCTCGTGTCGGTGGCAGGAAGTCTGACCCGGTCGCGGCGAGACAGCGGGAAAAACACGGTCCCCTCTACCTCTCGCACAGACTGTCACCTTCAAGTGAGAGTGTTCACATCGCTCGGCGGAGTGAGGTCCACGCCCATCGGCTGTCACGACTCACACACACACACACACACACACACACACACACACACACACACACACACACACACACCTTTAACAACCTGCTCATTAAAAACATAAAATAAAATAAAAGCTTAAACACAAGAGGACACACGAATAACCACCACATGCTCCTCACACACACACACTCAACTCTCAGGCTCGATGTATCCCGAGGGCTGATCAAAACCTCCGTATAAAAGCTGTCTTGGTTCCCAGAACATAGACTCTCCCCCTCTCCCTCGCTCCCCTGAGGCTCCTGAAACATCTTGCCCTGCCATCCTCCAACATCTGAGGCAGCCCAGAGATGAAACAGTAATTACTCACATATTGAGGTTACATGTCACATATCAAACAATATGGATTTTTTGGCTCATTGGGTGTGATCAGATATTGGCATCGCGATAAAGCGCTCGTCTCTGCTCGGCTCAGAAAAAAAAAAAAAAACACTCCCCAAATATCCAATTTACCATCGTGAGATGTTTTAAAAGTTTGATCATGAATTATACTTTGCATTTCATTCGCTGTGTATCTTCCGTGTAACCCTGCAGCCCACTATGGACTCTACGGCTATTTTATTCATCAAAGAGATTGTTGAAGTCTCGTCTTTTGAAAATGCGTTCGCTATCTGAAGGAAGTACATTTATCATACATCCAGTAATGGGGCTAAAAGCACAGCGGCCCCCATCAAGGTTATCCGGCTGCCATCTTTATACCATTTCAGTTACATCATAGTCCGTAAAGAGAGGACAGTGTGGTTTATCCGTCTGGTGAGGAGAGCACGCAGCAACACTTCAGCCCCGAACATCAGACGTAAAGACACTGAATGTAAATGTATCATCCTGATCGAACATGGAAATCTCAAAAGTCACAGATGAACATCAGGATATTTCTCTTTTGCATATGTTCTCAAGATAAACTAATAGAAATGTAATTACATTTTAACACATTGAGACACAGCTCACGAACACCGTTGAAAGAACAGAATTAATCATACTTTTCTTTCTGAAAATCAATTTAATATTTCGCAGCTTTCACTGCTCAGTCATTCGATAACTGACAAATATGGGATATAACTTGTGATGCATATTCAAACCCAAATAAATACACACTACGAGAACATATTGGATCAAAGACGTACTGTCGGTCGAGGAGCTGCTGAGTTTCCAGTCGCGTGTGTTTCAATTTAAAAGAGACACATTTTGATAAAAAGGTTTTGTTTTTGTTTTTTTTGTTTTTTTTAAAAAAAAGAGAGATGTGAGGAATATTTTTTGGAGAAGTGAAGAGACACGAATTTGAAGTTCACTCTGTGTGTTTTACATGCAGAAGTACATTCTGAGCTGTGATGCGTTTACTTACTGATGCGGTACACGCTGAAGTACCTGTGAGGAGGGATGTTTTCATTTTCTGTAGAACGTGCTGAAGTACATTTGAGCTGTGACTCATTCACTCGCTGGTGTGTATAGGCCTCCTTCAAGTATCTGAACAGCGATGCATTCACTTACTGCTGTTGTGTACGCTGACATCTATCTGAGCTGCGACGCATTAACTTACTGTCATACCTACTGGAGTAGCCTAAAAAAAATTGAGCTGTGATGCGTTCGTGGTACATCATGAAGTACATCTGACCACATGTCACACATGCTGTCGCACAAACCGGAGTACATTTGAGCTGTGATAGGTTCACTTACTGTTGTATAAACTGAAGTACTTTAAAATGGTGGTGCTTTCGCTGTCAGTGGTACAGGATGAAGGACATTTGAGTGTTCAAGCTGTGGTTTCCTAATCCTATAAAACAGTAAACAAAGTGTGTTGTTCAAACCTTTAAACTGAACCGGATCAATTCAAATCAACAATGTGCTCCGTGATTTACACCTCTTGTAACCTGTAACCAGCAGCTCAGTGAATAAGAGCGTAGCAGGCAATCATAATCTTTCATAGCCGACGCCGTTAAACTGCTTCCTTTTTCACAAGTGAGTCCTTGTTCATTTTAAAATGTTGCCCCCCTGCACGCCTGTTTGATTTGTTTGTTTGTGATTAAGATAAGATGCACTTGGAAACAAATAAAATGCAAAGTATTATTCTGACCTGAACACACGTTAAATGATGCTCATGACTCAGGAAAATAACGTGCACACTCAAACACAAATCTGCCTGTTGGTCGTCCACCAGCATTTAAAAATGATTAGAAAGGTGATGGCAGGTGAATCTTGCTGAGCACACACACACACACACACACACACACCGGCCTCCACTCCTCTCTGTGTAACGTCCAGTACAAATAACTACAGGTGAGAAGTAACGTGATCCAAACCGACAGCCTAGAAACTCGTTTGGCAAACTTCTGCATGTGTTGCCTCTCCACACTGAACGGATACAAACCATCTGTTCAAATTGTACTTGAAGGCTGCGTTTGTCCCCGACTGAGATCAGACCAGATGCAAACTATATTCTACATACGATCTCTCTCTGCACCCCTGCAGCCGCGCTTTAATGTCTGAGCATGTTAACAGCAGCTGCTGAAATTTTGAATGATGTGTTGGACATTTTTTTTTTGGTGTGTTAACAAGTAAATGAAACAGCCACGTGTGATTTTTTTGGGGGGGCGGCAGCGACTGCAGACTGCTTTCATCGTGAGCAGTTTGGCATTCACATTACAGACATCCTGTGTTAACAGTTTCTCCGTGTCGGCTCAGCCTCTTGATAAATCAGCCATTCGTAAACAGATTTGCTCATAAATCTTTTATGGGGACAGCGAGATGAGGATTGAGAGATGTTTCATAAGTTTTCTAAAATTAAAGTTCTTTCATGTTTTAAAGAAGCTATCAGTTATCTGAGGTTTTCAGCTAATAGCAAACACAGGTTGTTAAGTTCTTTTGGTCTTAACTTTTTAAAGGACTGCGATGTTAGCAATCAGGACATTTGTTAGCAATCAAAGACTATAATGTCACTAACCCCGTCTGGAACAATGCCCGGGTACAGTCACATTCACAATAAGCCCATGATGTGATCATGAGTTTTGGAAAAACAGCTGAGCTTTTCATCTCCTCCTGTGCTCTTCATTAGACTGTTTATGACAAACAGTGCACCACTTTTAAAGGACAAGTTCAACCAACGTGAAACCGGCTTAGTTGTCTTTACATATTCGCCCAAAAAAGTCAGAAAGTCAGCTTCTGGCGCTTCACGGCAAAACGGTGCATTGCAGCATTTTCTCACATAACTTAAGTAGATGAAGACTTGAAAAAAAAAAACTTTAAGTGGCTGAAAACAGCTCGTCTGGCATAATCCAAGTCTCCAGAAGATCCCAGACTGATTTGAAAAGACAACATTTACACCCTCGACGTGTGGTCGAGCTTGTGCACCTGCTTCAGGAGGGGTAAGTGCTCACACTTTGAAGAGTTCAGCTTTTAAAAAGGTGTGAATCACATCTTTATAAATCAGCTGGGGATGATCTCAAGGCTTCTGGAGACTAGAATCACATCGGACATCGGTTGTACGGAGGCATTTTATGTTTTAAAAGAAGTCCACATCTACTTCAGAACTCTGCGACTCTGAAAACTTCCTCTCCTTCAGCTGCAGTCTGCTGTGTGGGCAGGTTTGTTTGTTCTGAGACATGAAGCCCTATCTTGTTTTTTTTTTCTTTTTTTTTTAGCATTCCCACAGTTTCTGCTGATAGTAATTTCATTTTCATGCGTACGTGCTCGTCGACCATATTCCCCGGGCCCGCGGTATTAAATCATTCCCCCCATGTAATTTGGATTCATCTACACACACACAGATGGATGCGAATGAAAACAGATGATTCTGAATGCAGCATGTGTTTTTGGTTTGTATTATTTTGAGTGTAAATACTGTCCACCACAGATTTATCATGGTGCACGAGACCAAGAGTTTTAAAGAGCAATCCCAGTCAGGCAGAATGAAAAGATATGGCAATTAAGGTTTCTACAAACCACAGACTTCACATTTATTCACACCATATTTACATTTTTATGTCATATTAATGTTGTGCATATGGTCTCATTAGGCTTAGGCACAAAAAACACTTGGTTAGGGTCAGGAAAAGATTGTGTTCTGGCTTACGAGGTTCTGTCACTGCAAACAAGGATGCAAAACTACCAGGTTTTCTACGCAAATGTTGCCGATGTCTCATTCGAACATCCACCAACATGTCTGAAACAAAGTCCCAGCATCTTGTTAACAATATCAACTGGTTTTGTGCTCTCAATGGCAGTTAGCTGTATTGTAATGCTAGCATTTACTCTGGAGTCCATGCTGCAAACTGAGCTTTAAAACCAACTGTTAGCTCAGACTAGCATCAAGACTGGAAGCTAAGGTAAAGCTGTTCAACGTAACTAAATGTCCGCCTCTGCAATCATCATAATATTTTGCTTATAACAAGTGTAAAAAACAACTTTTTCTTGTTTCTCTGCCTCATTTCTTTCTTACGACCAAGAAAAAGCTCACCCAGTTAATTTATTAGCTTTAGCTCTCTTTTTTTTTTTTTTGTATATACGATGCTAAGCTAACCGTCTCCAGCTTCATATTTAAGCTGACAGACGTGAGAGTCTCATCAGTTTTCCTCAGAAAAGCTCTCAGCAATGAAGCGAAGAAGCATATTTCCCAAATGTCAAACTTTTAATTTAAGATGCAGACAAACAGAAAAACACACAGACACATACTAATACCTCCAACTCCTGCAAGTGGGGGAAAAGCGTATAAAAAAATAAAATAATGGTATAAGTGGCCTGTTCATTTTCTTCCCCACATCCAGCTGTATGTGACAGTAAGTGTTCTGTATAGACGGGGGTTAAAAATAGCGGCACTTTCAGCTGCGATCTTCACGGTCAGACCTGCAGCTGAAACTGAAAACAGATGCTTAAACATGTTCCCCTCACTGCTGTTCACATCAGCTCCTGACAGGAGTTCTTAGAGATAATCATAGTCCATGAAGATCAGATGGTGAAGCGTTAATGTTGCACTGCAGCGCTGGCTGTAAAAAAAAAAAAAAACTGAGGCGGCAGTAAAAATAAAAAGGTGAACAAACCCCCTGCTGCAACGGCAGAATGAGATTAGCGCTTTCTAATGAATGCACAATCAAACCGGAGTATTAAAGGATTTCAAAACCAAATCCTGTCACGTCTAAAAATGAGCTATTTGACGAATCCCCATCAAAATGTTGAGGTTACCGTGGTACGTGTTACGCACTGTGTCCAATCTCAGAGCAGTTAAAGTTTGTCTCACACAGAAGACTAAGACTGAATCAAATCCTGGATAGATTTATTGGTTTCTCCACATGAGCCCCACACACACACACACACACACACACACACGCCTCCACCCCCCTTTCAATTTGCTTTGTTCTACTGAAGTGCACCTTCATGCTTGCCTTTGCAAATTGCAGTTTTTACTTAACACAACTCCTAATTGCAGGCACATGCTCGAGTGGTCACGGTGCCCATCAGAGGCAAAATGAGTCACAACAGCGCAGCGTAGATTATTCTGGAATCAGCAGCCGTGGTGCCAGACTCCCACTCTAAGCCCCCCACCCCCACCCCCTCTCCCTCCGTGGTCGCAAACCAGAGCCGAGTCCATCTCTGGGGCACCGGCACCAGATGGCAGAGCCAGCAACGGAGCTGGGGAAGTAAGTGGTGAGGAGGAATGAGGAGCAGAGAGAGGAAATGAGAGAAAAGTCAGAGATTGGGGAAAGAAAAAAAAAAAGAGCAGAGCAGCGCGAGAGGGAGGGAGGATGGAAAGCGCCTGGGTTCGGTCTGATCATTAGATTTCTAAACTCAGACGGCTGCGGATGGATTTGCATAGCCTGGGGTTGGCAGTGGCCCACTTTCCCCTCGCTGTCTTTCTGAAAGACTGCCAGTGCATTCCATTATTTGTGTCAAGGCGGGTTCTGTGATGAAGAAAATAACAGCGCTGGCACATAGTCAGAGTTTACGGTCTCTCCCCCTTCCCCTCCTCCCCGCCGGTGTTCACTGTGACTGGCTGGTTCCTGAACGCAACCCAGATATTCTGCCGGGGAAGGAGGGCCGACGCCAAACAGAGAGAGAGGAGGAAAATACAGAGAAATACAGCGGGTGAAAGAAAGTGTAAACAAGACGAAGAGAGAGAATCTGTTAAAGAATGAGTGAGATGGAGAGATCAGGGCAGGACACACATTTTCTCTACAGGCGGAGCTCGAGGCCTGGCTCCCAGCCGGAGATCAGCTCCCACGGTTCAGAAAAGCTGCGAGACATTACCTTTCCATCCTGTACTGAAGGAACAGCAAGGACACACAGACGTAGGGGGGTGTAGATACTGGCTGAAGAGGCAGGATGGACTGCAGATGTCGGGATGGTGAAGTTATAAACCGCCTCGTGTCAGTCAGCTGAGCGCAGGACACACACAGCATACCGAATCGGCATTTAAACGCTACATCAGACCAACACGACTGCCGGCCTGTCGGCTGAACACGGCCCTCTGATAACCTCGTTCCTTTGATCATTTTGTTAGCAGGCTAATTAGCCCATTCATTAGTTAAGTCTGCTGCTCAGAACAAAATACTCTTGTTTCATTAAAAAGTTTTAACCAAGGCCGCTTAAGCAGGGGGAATATTATGCATTGTAATTTTGCTTTAAGTTTAGTTTGTAAAATGTTTCTCTTAATATTGGGGAAAACGGATAAACGAAGCAAATTAACATGTTTTTCTTCTTGTTAGACATTTAAACGCATTACTTTAAAGGTAATCAGTAGTTTATTTCCATAGAAAATGACACAAAAGTGATATATATATAAAGATATAATATGTAATATTTCAGCACCAAAATGTGAAATGACTAAACGTTTGTGATATACACTAGAGTGCCAAAAGTATTTGCTCACCTGCTTTGACTCACATATGAACTTAAGTGACATCCCATTCTTAACCTATAGGGTTTTATATGACGTTGGTCCACCTTTAGCAGCTATAACAGCTTCAACTCTTCTAGGAAGGCTTTCCACAAGGTTTAGGAGGTTTTTGACCATTCATTCTTCCAGAAGCTCATTTGGGAGGTCACACACTGATGTTGAACGGGATGGCCTGGCTCTCCGTCTCCACTTTAATTCATCCCAACGGTGTTCTATCAGGTTGAGGTCAGGATTCTGTGCAGGCCAGTCAAGTTCATCCAAACCAAACTCTCTCATCATGTTTTTATGGACCTGCTTTGTGCACAGTCATGTTGGAACAGGAAGGGACCATCCCCAAACTGTTCTCACAGAGTTGGGAGCATGTTATCATCCAACATCTCTCAGCATGATGAAGCATTCAGAGATCTTTTCACTGGAACTAAGGGGCCAAGCCCAGCTCCTGAAGAACAACCCCACACCATAATATTCCTCCACCAAACTGTACACTTGGCACAATGCAGTCAGACAAGTATGTTTGTTTTTTTTTTTTACTGATGGACCGCTAGTGGAAGGAACTGCATAATGTATGATAACACAAAGTACACTTCATTAGATGAACATTAGACCAAGTTCACTTTAACATAGTCTACTTCTTGTTAAATATAACATGCATGAGGAGACATGACTAGACTTAATGCTGTGATTATACTTACATGAACCACTGAAGTGTATAACCAACACAGAAACAGATCACACACAGTAACTCTACACCTAAGGCTCGCTTTGAAGTACACTCATATGTTATATGCAAGTATTAAACTACACAGAGGTATGCTTAAAGACGAATACCTGAGGTGCATTTATTTTTGTATAAGTAATGCATCTGTGTGTGTTTGTTTGTGTGTGTGTGTGTGTGTGTGTGTGTGTGTGACTGACACGTCGGGCTTTTGTTCCTGAGCAGATCATTTTAATATGTATGATGTTGTCTGATTCACTGTGAGTCTCCGACGCGTCCGTGTATCACCGTGGCTGTATTCCTCACATTAGGCTCTTGCGGCATGAGGCTATTGTTATTCATGGGGCCAAGGTGTTTTCACTGTCTCTGCATATTTTCAGGGATTTGAATAACCATCCCCCTGTGGCTGAGAATCTGCTGACCTAATGAGCCAACCCGACTGATTGACACAGGACACTCGTCGCAGGCAAGCCATTCATCATCACCTGCAGTGAATAAACATTGGAAATTTCACCCCTTCCAATATACGCTTGATAATGGAGCATTTTAATCCTGTTTGGAGTGAGAGAAAAAAAAAGAAAGAAAGAAAAAGCCCATACAAACTGCCAACATGTGCCTGACAATGCCTGATCACAGTCCCATGTCTTAAATCCACATGAGAAGGGAGTGGAGGCTGCCAAGACTTTCACAAAAAAAAAATCTGAAATGATGATTGCTTTTCAGATCCACAAAAGAGCTCATTCTACTATAAAATTGCTGGTGGCAACACAAATTGAGGCAGGAAAAGATGCTTCTTCTATCAAGAAAAGTAACTTCAGTTGACAAGTTAAAGCGATGAAATGAAGTGTGAGTGACAATGGTGTGAGTTAAATTAACTGAATGTGTTTTTAATTGTTTTTTTGTTTTTTTTTTGGCACTTGTGTATTCAGAGACGCACATCAAGCTGTCACTTAACAACTCTTCTTGTTGGAAAATCACTGCTGTTACGGCTTTTTGCCTTGTAAGAGGTTGGATGAATCCAAATTCCCAAAATCTGGCATTATCTTGTCAAAAGGGAGGTTTAGAGATAATGAGAATAAGCTTCGGCTGTTTTCTTTGAACTTTTTTTTTTCCAATGCGAAAAAAAAAAAAAATAACAACAACAACAACAAAAAAAGCCCCCAAATGACTGATTGAAAAATTGGTCCTTCACTGATGAGAGGGTGGAAGAGAACTGCAATCATAAGCTAAGTAATTTAGTCATTGAACAAATTCTACCATCCTGAAGCTCTCTGAGGTACATCGGTCAATGCAAGGTCAACCGGGCCTGATTCAGGTACAGAGACTATTCAGACGGAGGAATTTGTAATTTGAAGCATTTCATTTAATCCTTGACCAGAGACGAGCAGCAAAACATCGTGTTGCCGAAGTAAAACAGTAATAAATATATCTGACGATGTGACGCTGTCTTGGTCAGTGGCCTTAAGCTTTTAAACTATGGCAGTCTACCTATAATAACACATCATATGCAACGTCTGGTTAGACTTTCAAAATAAAGTAAACATAATATTACTTTTGGACTGGGTAACCTTATCCAACAGTCTTTGTTTTTTTATGTCCAGGCACAAACATATTTGGTCAGGCTTAGGGATAAAAAACTACTCGGTTAGGATCAGGCCCTAAAGGTATTTGGTTAGTTTTAGGAAAATATCAAACTTTGGGTTAAACTAACTGTGTTTAGTCATACGCCACGTAACATGTCATGTAAAGTACCTACGTAACATAACGTTAAAACAAATCAGTTCTAATTCTTGGTCACATACTTGATGTAAACCCTGGTCTTCATAGGGAAAGTCCAGTGTACGACCCGTCCAACCACAGACTCTGACTACTCTTATACATTATCCCAGCGGACCAGAGCGGAGGGGTGCAGAGGTTAACCTTAACCCTCCCACAGTGTCGACCTTAGAAGCGTAAGGCAACTGACCAGGCTGGTCGATTTTCAATCTTGCAGACATGAAAGTGATGCTGAACTTTCCTTCTGCGCAAACGAAACAGGGATTTAAGAATGAAGTGGATGATTCTGAGTCCAGTAATCAGCGGTGAAAATGGGCCCGTGTTGATTGATGTACTGCATTTCTGATTTCAGCTTAAAATTCTAGTGCCTGTGAATGTGAATTTCATAAATTACATATAATAGTCATTTGATGAGGGCATCAACAGTCCTCTTCACTCGCTCGTCATCATCAGCATTCCCACTTGTCATGAATATGTGTCACTGACACTATTTATACAGTAATGCTGGCTCTTACTGAGCAGCGTCTGTCATCTGTCAGCGGGAAAATTGCGGATTAAAGAACGCTTGCTACAATTTATATCGAGCCGCGGCCTGTTTACTGTGTCTGTCTAGCAATTTCATGGTGATCGTTGCATCGGAAGTTTCCTGAAACATTCGCGCACGTCCGAACGCTGAGGGTGAGTTGAGCACAGAGTTACTTTAGAAACTGCTTGGACCGGAAAACGTACAGTAGGCTTTGCCCTTTATATCTCTGGCAGTTCAATTCTGAAATCCCTTAGGGAGGCGAAACACCCATTTAAAGGCGGTTAAATGATGATTGATGAGGCGTCCTCACAATGAGCGTGGCCCCTTCCACTACTTTAGAAACAATCTGTTATCCCCAAAACACCAAAAGCCGGGCCACTTTGTTGTATTTGGCCCCCTAATTTCCTTGCGCCGAGGGAATGGGAGCCATTAGCCATTTAAGTGACAGCAGAAAGCTTCGAAGGGCAAGTTGTCCAGAGATGGAAAGTCCTCATTCTAACTGGAGGTCAGAGGGCTGCTGGTTTGTTGTCGCCCTCAGGGGCCTCGCACAGCACACACACATGCTCCCATTTAAAGATAGCTCCGGAGGAAGTATCCGGGAAAAGAAAATAGCAATTCAACGAGTAGGCTAATGTTGTTTACGTTTCAGTTCACTGAATCTATTATGGAACGTGTGTGCAACGTTATTACAGACTATTAGTCAAGGTGTCTCCTTTTTTTTTTGGCCGCGTGTTTCTTCTTTGCAGGCCTTTATAAATAAAGGATGAGCTCTTAAGATGTGTTACGTTCTACGCGCTTACTTTGCAGCAATCCTGCATAATCATAGTATAAGTGTGTGGGTTTGCATCACTTACATGAGTTTCTAAGCAGAAATGACTTTGTGATTAGGAGAATTTCTGTTTCAGCTCTTTTACTCTACTTATAACTTCGGGGTCTATTGGAATTTGAGGTTACCCAGCATGCACAGCAACCTCTCTGCCTTTCTTGATGATGACAAGGTGTGAAAGAATTGTAATTTTGATTGTGTGCTAACTATTTAGCTAAAAATCAACATGTAAAGATTCTGTCTAACCGTCCTGATGGTGAAAAAAAAATCATTAACACAGTTGATGTCTTTGAGTTCTTATGCTTAATACGAGCGTCTCCAGTTTCTTCAATTTGTCTTCAGTGACCTTAACCTTGTTTTTTTTTCTTGGCTTCCTCTGTGATCAGTCAGCTCGTGGATCTGCCCCCCGGCCTCACCACGGCCTCTGCCACCAGCCGACTCCACCTGGGCCCTCAAGCCTGTTTCCCACCGTGAGTCACCTCACCTCTCCGGCGAAGCCTCCAGCCTCCTCCTCAACCCTCCTCTCCTCTTCCACCAGCCTTATCATCCTGCGAATATAAAACCTTTATACCACCTCCTTGTTTCTTGTGTCCATGCGGTGCGTTTTTTGTAGCTGTATTTAGCTCCTGAGCTTTACGAAGTGTGTTGTTGCCTAAAAATACTGTGAGCGAACAACAAAGATCCGAAACATCTGATGCTTCTTGGCCAGAAGGGTCATGTTGTGTTGGAAATGGTGAAAAATACGCCATAGTTGGAGTCATAGGCAATCAGTCTATTAAATGTATTAGGTATAATGAGGACAATGCCTGATCGTGTCACTCCTGCTGAGGTTTGTGGCTCGGCCGTGACGTCTTTCTGTGATGACAACTATCAAATAGTTAGTTTGCCACATTTCCTTGGACATTTCTGCTCATGTTTGCTTTAGTAACGTCAAAGTCGCCTCAAATAAGTGACCCCCTCTGTTCCATGCATCTAACATAACTGAGGCCTGAACCTTGAAATGGAAATTTCATGTGCGGAGATACAAAGGACATGTGGATTTTTCATTTATCCCCTTAAGTGAGCGCAGAGCATGAATTTCCTATACAGTAGATGCTATAAATGCCGCTGCATTTCTTTGAATCGAGGATACTTCCACAAATCATAATAACGTCCTTTCAGAAATATAGAAGTGCTTAATGCCTCTGGATGTTATCTCTCTCTCTGTGTCTCTCTCTACATGCCTTGACCCAAGATTGTCACTTCATCTCTTCTTTTCATGAGAAAATGAAAGAAAAGCTGCAGCAAATCATTCTGCGACAGTCATGATGTTCACGGTCCTATTCAGCGATCACTTGCTTTGGTAAACCGTCCACATGTTCGTCGCTTCTCTTCAGCTGATATTACACCTGAGACATTCTGCGGGGTTGTTGAACAGAAAGATGAGCTTGAAGAAATGTGAACCGTTGACTGAGACGAGCTACTGAAGAACAACCCCGGCAACTAGGAGATAAAAATCAACAATAGAGATAAATTGCGATGCAGGACACACACACACAGCCTGGAAGCGAATTGATTGTCAGGTTGGTATTTTCATTCCACCCCTGTCGTAATAAATTGTCCACTCTGGACTGGTATTGATGCCCCTCAGCGAAAGGTACAGTATGTGAAAATAAGGGTAGAGATGAAGAAAATAAACCCAAAGGAGACAATGAGAGATCGAGGGAGGATAGGGAGGCAGAAAAGAGAAAGAATTTCACAGGGAAGAAGAATTACCAGGAGAGGAACAAAGACAGATAGAAAACAGAAAACCAGAAGAGAAACAGTCCCTGCGCCCAACAGAAGTCCATATTGACTTCAGCAGCGTGAAAACTTAAACCCTTTAAAGGATTTTTTTCATCAATGCGACTAACACAGAATGCCCCGACTTATCAGACAAGAGCCCACTGAGCCCTTTGCCCTCACATTACAGATTTCCTACAGAGAGCAAATGGGAAAACTCGATCCTTTGTTTTTCTGCTCTCGCCGGGCCCACAAATCTTTTTCTGATCACTGGATGCGTGCGGGGACTCCGGCGTTATTGGGATATTGGATTTCCCTTTTACCAGAATCGCTGCACTCATTTGGTCGAAAATGCAGACACAAGGGAACTCGGCAGAAAAGCTGGGAAATGATTCAAGAAATAAACAAAAAGATAAACATATCAGGTGCTCTCACAGGCATTCCCACAACACATCCCTGTGTAAAATCAGACGGAGGTTCATCGGATCAAACTGACGTTTAACAACTCAACCTGTCAAATTCACGGCTGGGCGAAAGTCACCGGTCGTGCTGAACCCCCCTCCGGCTCCAGGTTCTGCTTTTCAATGAGTTTGTGTTATTCATATAAAGTACATGTTAATTTGAATCTATCATGAAAACGATTTTATACATATAATATCATTTCTGGAACCATCGTTTCTAATTAATATCTGCAGTTATGGAGACAGTTTATAAAGTTCAGTCTCATCCACCACCTTCCCTGAGCACAACAGTCTGCTCTTTTTTAAACATTATAAAGCAGAAGTCTTATATATTCTATCTTGGAGTTGATATGTTGATATGTTCACCAGCTAACGTTGTGATTGGCAGGTTGTGTACCGTTAGTTTTGTACTGCTAGAAGTAGCTGCTTACTGTAGCTGAGTCAGGAGTTGATGCGAGGGAACATCATACTATATAAAAAAGAATTAGCGTTCAAGACGCGGTTCTGTTTGTCATCAAGAAGAAGCTGTGAGAGAAACGTTCAGCTGAATGAACCTTTCCAGCCTCCAGAGAATTCATGTTTACCCTCACATACTTACTCATGTGCTGCTATTTTTTATAGAATATGGAGAAAAATATATTCAGTTCAACAAGGCGGGTAATGAGACACGCCAAGAATTCTGGATTTTCGCCGGGGAAAGTGGAACATCGGCGCTCTCGAGCGATGGCTGGTGGAGAAAGAGGCAGCTCTGACATTGTCCTGATCAATTCAGCGAGCCGCCCACTCACAACCACGAACCATCGCTGCTCTCTTCACTCTCCCTCTGTTCCTCCACAACCTCTAACCCTTCCCTGCCCCCCGATCTCCGTCCTCTTCCTCACCTCTCACCTCCCCTGCCCTCTTACTCCTCCACCTCATCCTCCTGCAGCTCACATGAGACTACTCCTTGACCTCAAGTCCAGGGACGCGCTGCCTGTCTGATTATGTCAGATTAGCAACTCATTTGACTCGGTTTCTGTCCATCTGCCAGAGTCTTTGTCTCTTATATTGCTTTGTTAACTGGGAGAGAAGGAAGCGAGGGGAAGAGGGAAGAGGCACATCGTGAACAGCTGACATGACGGCCATTATTGTTTCCGTGATGGCCAATTATAACCTCTTTTTCACCATTTGTGTTGGTGCGGTAGACAGGATTTCAAGGTTTAAATGAATCGCTGCCTCTCTAATGACAGTTTACAGTAAGTGTCTCTCTTTTTCACAAAAGCTTCCGTCACACGAAGCCAAAAGTGTCAATTAAGAGCAGCAGCTTTCAACCCAAGGTGGTCAGACACTACAAATGAGTTTCGTTGTCATTGTGGAGCTGCCGCGGTGACACTTTAAAGTACAAGTTGAAAAAGAGAAGAGAAGTAAAAGTGGAGTAAAGTCATCCGACATCACTGTAACAGCACGATGTAGGAGTCATACGGGATCAACAACAATTTCTGGAATCTTATTTTGACAGTTTGAGTTCATTTCAAGGTTTAAATTCAAAGTAAAGCTTTTAATTCTGGAAGCCAGCCGCATCTAGTGAGAGTGATTTCAAGGGCAGAGAACCTTCCTCTATCTCTCTGAACTGAAGTTACATTAGTGAACCTTCACTGTGTCAGGCCAAAATATCCCAGAGCGCCATGACCCTGAATCTTTCCACAGGGAGTTGTTGACATTTAAGATGTAATCAGTGGGCCAAAATCCAGGCAACCTCCCACCAGTAGCTCACTTTTACCTTTTTGCACAGGAAGTGCAGAAGCTCCTCTTAGCTTGGAGTCACAGAGAGCTGCAGACTGACAGTCTTAAGAGTAGATTCACATTATTCCACCAAAGGACCGTGTTTGAATTCCTGGGATGGGAAGGCAGCTGGGAAAGTAGATTCTCATTTGAACCCTGAGGAAATGCAGCATCCGCTGCCAATATTTGATAAGCAAGCCTTATATAAATGCTCACAGTGATGATGCTAATATGCTAATATTTTAAAGTATACTGTTTACCGTATAAAATATACAGTCAATGAGCTCCAGAGTCTGAGAAGCAAAAGTGCCTTAAAGCTGCATTATTTCAAATGGCCAGCAGGGGGTAAATATACTGGTTTCGAAAAGAGGACAGATTGTATGTAAGCTTATGAGTAAAATGACCAGTTGAAAAGGTGCTAGTATAAAGTCTGCCGCAACACAACATGATGCATGGATATGATCCTTCGTGGCCTCACATATCCCAAGATTATTTGCACGCCCAAAAAAGACATCGCGTGGCGTAGATCGTCACTTTCGCGGGCCTGGGCAGCAGAAGTCGTAACGTGAGTGTAAAACATCTGGTGACGCGACCAGGAAATGCTCCAAAGGCAACGCCTGACGCGGTTAACAAGGTCTCTGAAGGACTCGCCATGGAAGAGGCCGGGTCCTTCGAAGGATGCAGACCCTGAATGGAGACACAGCAAATATTGATCATCTTAGCCAAGCGTGTTAGCATGCTAACATTCCCAGAGAAATCCACAAGTTGATTCAAGGTAACAGCATGGTCACACGGAAAAAGCAAAATCAAAAACATCACCTCGTCTGTGAACATTTGCACCTGCGTCACGTCCAATCTGCTCGGATATGACTTAAAAAAAAAAAGTAATTAATTTATGTAAATTGCTACAAATTGTTACCTGCAGCCGCTTTGAGTATCAAAATCCATCTAAAGACACCGGCAACTTTTATAAAGCGCATTTAACTAGATCAGCTCTCTGTGATAATGGAGATAAAGAGAGAGGAGAGCTGCTGCAGGTGAGCAGAGGAAGACACGCTTTGATCAGTAATAACTCTAAAGATCTCTGAATTGGTCCTGAAATGTTTTTTGTTGTAAGAATGAAATAAAATATGAAAAATTGGGCGAGAAAAAAAAATTACTTACTTTGGAGAGTTTTAGGTTAACCTTGCCACAGCAGATGGGGGGGTTAGTCATTTTCATTGGGTCCCTGACCTGCTGGTGATTAAGACAGAGGAGTGTGTTTGTGCGCGCAGTCATGTGTGATTGTGCAGTTGTATTTGTGTGAAATGGGATGGAAGAGGAGGAGACATGCTGAGAGACACTGTGATGGAGTCAGCTCCTATCTGAGGGGCACCTTTAATGACACGCGACGCTGACGAAAACCTCCTAAACATTTACAAATCCTCCTTAATATCTCAAAATAAAGCTTACATCCAATCCCGAGGACTCCGTCTCCGATAATTGTGATTGCGAGAGTGTCATCGTATCACATCACAATCGCCTTTTTCTTGATTAATTGCCCTCCAGATGCGTACTGCATATAGCCCAGCACTCAACTCAAGGACAGCCACCTGGCGTCTGCAGTGTGCTGTGAAGAGAGCTGCCTGCTCATCACTGTTTGATCCTGCGAGCGCCAGCAAACCGGTGTTTTATCAGGACGGCTAATTATAGGCGGAGAAGGATGTGGAAACGGCATCCTGCCTCCAGAGGAACGCAGCGTGCCCACACATTCATTTGTAAGAGCACGTGCTGAGAGGCATCCGAGGGGTGTTGGCACAAGCATTTTTTGTGTGTGTGTGTGTGTGATTGTGGGGTGCATGTGCACATACACACACACACACACACAGAGATGTCAGAATATTTCCCTCTGAGGTTCACCGCCGTCCATCCATCACAGAGGCGGGACGGCAAAATGACACGGCTAACTGCGCCGCTGTGCTTGGTCAGTGACAGAAACATTTCTCTGGCCTCAATTTGGGGCCCTTGAACTCTGCGGTCTTTGTTTTGTATCCTCCCATAACCCCGGGTTTCTCTATTGTGAGGAGATTTGTCGAGGTTGTGTCTAGTTTGGGGGAGGTAAACGTCTCGCTGGGCTCCAGTGGAAGTGGCTCTCGCATGCAGAGGGTACCGGAGTTCACCTGGAGCTCAGTTCACTTGTTTTGTTTGCTGAAAATGTCAAAAAAGAAAGGTGCCTTTAGCCACGACAGTCATATCACAAGAATGATAATGGTTGTTTTATGTGTTATTCATGATGATAAACTTCTTCATGAATTAGAAAACCTCCGCTGGAGTTAATGGATAAATAAAAGAGTGCATTTCTAATTATCAAATATTTATGACTGCCTAATTATATGCTAATTTTTCTTTAGCTTTCTATCAAAAAATTACGTGTCTTGAATTATTGAAAAGCGCGTCAGAGGAAATTAAAATTGATTATCCTATTCAAGTCTAAACACAGTGGAAAAAAGCAAGATTTAGAATATTGGCACGGCTAAAAGAACATTTTCTTTCCGTCAGCGAATGCAACTCTGCGTCCTCGCTGGAGGCCGACAAACAAATGCTTGGCGCAATTACAGCAGAATTATCAGCTCGATGCCGCGCAGCAGTTCATCTAAACTGAAAATGTATGTCGGCCTTCAAACCGTCATCCAACCCATCTTTTCAGGTTCTTCTTTTATTCCCCCGATCGCTCAGCGTAGGTTCAAGAGTGATAAAGTCTGTGCGGAGATGAAATGAAAGTAATCCTTAGATTTGGTGTGTATATGCATGTGTTTGTGTGTGTGTGTGTGTGTTTTTTTTTTGTTGTTGTTGTTGAGACGCACCAGCATCTCAAGGACGTCAGCTGACGACTCTCTGCCGTTTGATGCACACTTCAGGGCACGAGTCATGAAACAGATACTGCTTTTTTCTCCTGCTGTCTCTCATGTTTCCTCCATGCCGAACTTCCAGCATGTTGCAGAACCCGCCCCCCCAATCTCCTTTAAGCACGATCACGTCATATAAATTATCATAAGTAATTTCCGCGGTCATGACAGACCGGTGGGGCGAGCTCGGCTTCCTCGCTGCAGAGGCGGCCCCTCCGTAAGGGCTCCCCTCAGTGAGCCGAAGATGGAAACATTGATGTGTGCCATTCATCTTCATGTCAGAGGTGTGTGTACGTGTGTCTGCCTCTGTGTGTGCTGTGTTGTGCGAGTGCGTGTGATGTATTTTATTGATAGATGTTCTGACAGCCCAGACGTCTTCCAACCTGTCTGAGGCAGAAGAAGAAGCAGCCGGTTCTGATTTGTGAAGAGCTCAGAAGCTGCAGATGTCAGAAAACCACAACAGCTCTCTCCTTCTCACTCTCTTTTTCCGCCTCTTGCGTTCTTATACATGAGCACACAGATGTGATGGAGATCGAGAGCTTCCACTCGGGGAAAAATCTGTATTTACGCACCCCGAACAAATATCTAACATAGCTATTGAATAAATGAATGAATGGCTCAGGAGAGGCATTTATATTTAGCAGTAGCTGGATGCTGGTGCTTCGATGCACTCTGAGTCACCCCCAAAATGATAAACTCGGCATCATGGGATGTGGTAACTGGGACTGGTGTGCCCCAGTTGGAATAATTCTTAAGGATAAGAAAGGTATCAATGCCATTCAAACCATGGTTGTGTTAGACAGGCTGGATACTTATTTAGTCTAATCAGAGCTGCTTATTTCATGCTTCCAGGTTACTTCAGGGGTTATGCGACCTGCTGAATATGCAGAGTGATATTTATCACGTCGTCTCTGCAAACCAAATCCTGTGAAACAACAAAAACACTCAAAGTCGTCCAACGATTGAACCCAAGGGTGGATGTTTCACCTCCTCTGGCAGCAGGACAAGACATTTTGGCACTGTAAGGTGAAGTTATACGATGTAATGGTGGCGCTGCTGTAAGTAAGATGATAATAAAAAAAAATAAAAGCTTGCAGCTAGAGCTCCTCGATACCCTTCGTTGTTTTACACGTAGTTAATTTGTTCCATCTTTACGTCTTTTCCTCTTCTCCTAGTCGCATTTTCTATGTTACTTTCCTCTTTCCTGTCACGTTTCCCCACTCTCTACCTCCTATTTGCTCTTTGTTCCAGGCTTTTTGTGGTGTTACAGTGTGAGAACAACGATGACCAGTCAACATTAAGCTCACGTGGATGCGTGCAGGCTAGCAGCAAAAACATGGTGAGGGATTTCATTGAAAGGCGGATTTTTATAATTTGATCTCCCACAATAAGAAAAGCAGATTTCAAGGAGCGCCTCTGACCGCCTGCCATGGAATTGAGCTGTTAACTCAAAGACATTCAGTCCATGAAAATCCAAAAACGTGAAAAGTTCAAGTCTGAAATGATCTGTTGAAATGTGAATTATGCATGTTGTGAAGAGTATGAGGGTTAATGTTTGAACGCTCTGCCCTTGGCTACACACACACACAACCGGCTTGCATTACAATCCAATCCCACTTCCACTGATTTCATCCATAACTCTGGATTGTTTTGACATGTGTGATACAAAAAGAAAAAACACGGATGAAAAGGATCTTGAAACGATCTGCTCGATCAGAACCGCTGGAATCCACATGACAGCGGACGGTTACATCTCTCCTGCACTGTTCCTTCCGCCTCATCCTTCTCATTTCATGAATTCCAACACAGCGAGCGTAATCCCTCCTCTGCCGCAACACACCAGATAAATAAATCAGGACGGTCGACCTTGTGAACTGATCCGAGAACACAGTCGGACACAAACAAACCCGACCCGTCCAAATACAACCGATGCATTTTTTAATGCATTTGAACTTCCGGTGGCCCGGTCCAGCTGATTAACACAGCCAGATTCTGATGTAATTTGCCCGTCTTGTATACTGTACACTGTATTTATTTAATCACTCGGGCACTCCTGCACACTGTATAAGTATATTCAGATCAATCACATTGATTTCGATGCTTAATTACTTTGTTTTAGTAACGGTAATGTGGGTAGCATACAGCAGCACTGCCGTCTCTGCTGCAGATATAAGCTGAGCAAATTTGAACTACAGTGAAAAACCAACCCAACGCTCACAGTTTCCCAAAAGAAATGTATTTTTATTCATGGCGCCTGCACCTTTCAGCCTATCTCTACTAAACCGGTGAATAATTTCAGCCAACATTTGGTGTCTCTTTAAAAAAGCATTACACCTTTCACATGTATCAACAGATTTATGTCCGGAACATTCTGAATGTCTCAAAAACTCATTCAGCACTGAGAGCACGCATGAAATGTGTTTGAGATTGACCTCAAAGAGGTATTTTGAGTCAAGGAAATATTTCAAGTGCATAAGAAAAAAAAAAGAAATGATTCAAATTCAAATTGCTCAGTAACGAGGGCCGGTAGTCAGTTGCTCTCGCTCGGAGTACGCGGCTTTCTCCGCTCGGATGTTTGATGTCTGGACTCGTGCAAACATGGAGGGAAATTAATGTGTGCGATAGGCGGTTTGCTCTGGAGGCGGGAAGTGCAGATAAACACCTTGGAGAGTCGGGGGGGCTGATTAGAAAACACAGGATGAAGTACGTATTGTTTTTCTGCTTTAAACATGAGGTGTTAATGAACACAAACGCTCGGACTTGTTCGTGCACGCACAGTTTGAGAGCTGCGTCGGCTCCGAGCTTCTGAAACCAGCTTTAGATGCACACACACACATGCATCATGGCAGGTTGTTTGTGTTTTTATCCCGCATCATTCTGTGCTTTATTAACAATTCAAACGTGTCTGCTGCAGCTGGTAACTGTAAAGAAAACAAAAAAACAAAAAAAACAAGACGTATAAACCGGTGATACTCTTGTGTCCTTTTCTAGCTTCTCCATTCTGCTGCGGTTACATTGCTTGCAAAATCCACCCAAAAGCAGAGTAAGCAATGAAAAGCCTTTTATCAGCACAGCTGGGGCCCAAATATCCCATGAAATTGTATTTAATATTCTCTCCCTGCTTTCTTGCCTAAGAGATGCCTCCTCATTTCCTTTTGTGTTGCTGTAATGCAGAGAGTCAGACCCCGTCTGCGCTCCGAGAAGATCTCCTGCTGCTCGTCACCGTCTGCAGTGATGGCTGTTGTGTTTTGATCCGGTGCGGTCTATACAAAAAAAAAACAAATGTGTAATTATAAGGTACCACAACAGTGTATTTACATGTTATAAAGACATGGTGTGGTAAGTTAAAGGGATATTCCTGTGTAACTTTAATCTATGGTCTAACACACGGTGACACCGAGAAAGACCCCCCCCCTGAGAGATCTGCAGGGGGGGGGTTTGCAGACCGCTAGCTTATGTAGTTTTATCAACCTCAGGAAAGACCAAGATAACAATACACTGCATGCCTCTAACAAGAAACCACCCTCAATGCACCAAACTTCAGCAACAGTACAAGTAGTGTCCCACCACGTAGTTCGAGGCATCAAACATCGGCTAGCTTTGCCGGATTTCTACTGTAAAGAGAACACAGCTCACCACTCTCCTGCAGCAGCGTGCTCGGTGTGGTGAAGCCCTGACGAGTCGATTACTGAGTACAGTTAGAAAAGCCCCGATAATAACTGTTATAAACTGGTAAGACACATGAACTTTAATTGCATTTCCATGGAGTAATAATCATACGTTTTCATCGTTGAGCTGTGGAACTCTACTGCACTCAGTAATCGACTCGTCAGGGTCGGTTTCAGTGTCACGGTGTATTAGATTAAACTCACACCGGAATATCCCTTTAAGGTGCTTTAGTAATTTTGAATAACATATGTGGTAATCATGAAATAAGAAGTGAAAAGTGTCTGTTTTTCATCTTCACTTCACCACCATAAAACTAGGCAATATTATTATTATAACTATTATATAGGGCCTACTTTAAAGGTCCCGTACTGTGAAAAAAATTAAATTTCAGTTCTAATTGCTGTGAAAGTATCAACGCCCTCAAGCCAAGGAGAAAATCACAGTATTCAGAAACTGTGCCCTCCAATGAGCGGTCAAGACTTCTGTAAGGTTGTGATGTTTCCTATAAAACACCAGTTGATGTCTTACCCCTTAATTCCACCGGATCCATGTTCGGTCCGTTTCCGATCCGCCACAGCAGTTGAGCTGTGACTGTATGTTTGTACTTCCACTGGTTCTGCTCTGTTGTGTATCTATTTAGATCTGTAGAGGAGAATGACATTATCCACGATCGATTTATCCTCCTCTGTGGAGAGAGACACTCTCTGTTATTGGTACCTTCCTGTAAACACACTCATTGTGATGCATCGTCTCCCATATATATGTAAGCCTACTTATGCCTACTTGTGTGCTGGTTGTCGTGATGTCGTGCGGTGCACATTGGTTAGCTACATAATTAACGACGTGCACGGCCATCCTGTAGGAAAAACACAACGATTATTTGATCCGGGTGTTAATCATCAGTAAAAGTGTAATTCCACGTATGCCTATAGATCTTCCTAAATCCTACACGCTGCACCTCTGTGGCACGTCGCCCACTTCTCTGCACAACACAGCACTGCTGCGATTCAAACCATCTGCCGTCGAAGGTTTCAGTTTGCAGGTTTACCAGCAAAAAAAAAATGAGTAAGGCTGCTTTTGTCTGCCTGTGTATGAATTCAAGGACACACTGTTGGAAAATTATTAAAAGTTCATAGTGGTAAATCTGCCCACTGTCACCATTGTAAGCTGCACCATGTGCCCTGTGAGAATGGAAGGTTTGATAGGCATTGAAACCGTCATTTTAAGTCCATGAGCAGGCACCACATTGCTGTCCTGGGGAGTTGAGCCTATCGCATGTTGGACTGTTTGGCTCTCGCCAATAACAGATGCTCTGATTCTTTCTTTCAAAGCCTTTTCATACCTGAGGCAGAGTTATTTCTCAAACACACACACACTGCTGTTTGATCAGATTCTGTGGCTGACAGGAGTTCAGCTGATACGTCTAACAAACAACTGTACATCCGGTAACATCGTCACTCGCTGATTCAGCCGTCCAGCGTGACCAACCTTGAGCTCTGGCGCGCGATGACCACTGGGCTCATCGCCGCGTAGACATCTGTGAAAATGTCACATCATGTGAGGAGTTAATGCAAGTTGAAGAGAAAAGTGTGATTCATTCCATGTCTGACTAATGCGACTGTCATGAGTGAAGTGAACGGAAGCTAAAAGCAGAGAGGTGGGTTTCTTTCTTTTTTTTTTATTTCTTTTTTTGTGTGTGTCCTCTGTGTTGCCTTTACGACCATCGAGTCTATTTATTACCTGAATGTAACCATGGGAATGGAACATTTTATTTCAGCTCCTTTTGTTGACTCGCCACCTCTCAGAGCCCCTTCATGTCTGTCTGTTCCTGTGTTTTGAAGAGCTGTTAACAACACTCCTACAGTCTTAGTGAAAAAAAAACAAAAAAAAAAAGCATGTGTGAGGCCGTGCGGTCCTATAACATTCTGGAGGCAATGGCCCAGTGAGAGGGATGATTCACCGTCGACAGCTGGGTGTAAAAAGGGACATCGCTGTAAGGGAACGCACCATTATACGTGTAATGTCATTAAAAGCTGGGAGAAGGCTGTTTAACATGAGGCGGAGATAACACACACGTGTGCTCTCATATCAAATCTATCGCTCCCTGTTTCCACGGAGCTCGCTCAGGACACCTGAATAAACTTTGCTCAGGGTTTTTTAGGAATTCTAGCTTCATGGAATCTTAATATCTGCGCCCATAACTCCTGTCATTTGAACTGATGCCATAAATATCCGGTCCGGGCTCTCAAATCATTCCGTTTTTATTGAGAACACAGACGACTTTTTTTCTCCCAAAGCCAGAGAGGGTGAACAACATCCACAAACTGATTACCTCTCAGGCTCGGCGCTTGTTTTTGTTTTGTTTTACACCTTATTTGGTGCAGTCGAATCAAAACCCCGGGCTGTTTGCCCTCTCGGGTTTTTTGGCTCCCTTCAAGAGTGGAGAATGCTCCAATCAAATCCGATCTGCGTGAAACAACAGCTCCGCAGCCAGCCTGACACAGGTGATTTCACGCCACTTTCAAGTGAATCCTTGAGAGGGGAAATTTAAAGGTGGGGACCCAATCAGAGAAAAATGCAGTCTCTTACAAAAAAAACCCTAATAAAGTTGATTTACTGTTTTTTTGGGTCTGGTTGCTGTTATTTTCCTGCACCTGGTGCATTAAATTCACAGTGAAATTAGAAAAATAACTGTGTGGTAGTGGAAAAACTCTTAAGGCATAAATTCCATCTACTAACACAACAACCTGGGACCTGCAGCTCCTCAGAGTTCAGTGAGTTGCAGCGTCATGTGATAGCTGTAACCTTTTCCATTAGACACCAGAGATGCATCCCCGTGTCTGTGATTGTACCCTTTTGAGAAATCCATAACTTTTGACAGCTCAAGATTAATAATGTTTTGTCCAATAAACAGCTGACCCGAGCAGCCGTGTGACTGATTACAAGCCGCCTGCTTAAACGCCATCGTCAGGCGTTAATAGGAAAAAAAAAACTGAGGAGCCGATGGAAAAACAACTGCAGCTCTGCTTCTGCCCAAGCGAACAAAGATGAGGAGATGTGAAAGCTCTAAAATCCTGGAGGGGCTCGATTCATTTTTCAAAGAAATGATGTTTAGAGGAGCACGAGGGTGAGGGGATTCTGGCATATTCTGGAGATGAGGAAGCACTTTTTATTTTGGCTCATAATTAATAAAAGCCTTTGAAAATGGAGCTGACTTCCTCGTGCACCTCCAGCAAACACTTGTGCGGATTCACAAAATGAGGCTGACTTGCATTTTTAATGGGGAGTCTCCAGCTTTATCCATCTAATGACATCATGGGCTGGAGAGAAAGCTGCGCAGTCTGTGGCCTCCGGAAAATTCTCCTCTGCTGAAGTTACTTTGCAGCTCTGCGGGTCAGAGCAGGTAACTAAAGGGTGATAACTGATTACAGAGCGCATATAATTAGATTAGCACATATATTCTGCAGGAGAACTCAGGATTCAGACCTAAATAATTCACCGCCCACGCAGACACACCTGCCTCAGAGGAGCTCGTTTGACTTGGATGGAGTATTACTGACATCTAGTGGTGGAGAAAGTAAATTCCCACAGAAATAAAGCTGCACAGGTAGAGGAAACACTCAGATTCTTTACCTTGAATGTACACTGATATTATATCAGGGTTCCCAGGCATCCTGGAAAACCTGGAAAACAGTTGACCAGTTTTAGTAGTCATGGAAAATGAGAGAAAAAGCTAAATGTCATTTTATTTTGACACCTGTCTAATTTTTCTTTTGTATTTTTGATATCGCTCTTGTTGAAAGCAAACCCTCCAGCAGCCCGCGGCTACTGGTGTTCATGCTTTTTAATTATTGGTTATCACGCAGCCATAGATTACACACTGTAGTTCACAAGAGGAAAAGGGGGAACTGGGGTTATAAATTGATCAAGTAAGGAATATTTTAGTGTGTGCGTGTGCTCCCTGTCACTGAACATGTCCTGGAAAATGACCTCTAGAAATGAATATAACTGATGTTAGCCTAAAAAAGCTCAAGGAAAAGTAAAATAATAATATCATAATACAATAGAGGAAAGTTAAAGCCTAATAATTATCATAGAAATGTGAAAAAACTACAGTATAGTAGTTAGTAAATATAGATTACATTTATCTTCTTTTTTTCTCTACTGAAATATCAATTATTTAACATTTTCAGGCATTTTTCAGCAACAACTTCACCCACATAAACATGCTTTTAACCACATAAATACTAATACATACAGTAAAACTACAAAAACAAATTAGGATAATTATTTTCCAAAGCAATTAAAGCTTAAATTAACCTATTTAGTTGTTGGCAACAACAAAAAATAAAAATGTTTTTTTAATGTAATATTTATCTATGTACATATTTTTATTCATTGTTCTAAAATATGTATACGTATATGTTAAAAAAAAAATTCAAAAAAAAAAAAAACACCTCCGTGTTTACATTAAGTCTCCATGGACGTGACGTAAGCACGCACTTCACTTCCGGGTCTGGTCGTGCGGAGGAGCGGCGTCGCGGGGCGCAGCAGCATCCTCAGATACAAAGAAGACGGCGACGATGGCCGACATCTCGCTGTATCTCACCAACGTGAACGTGTCGATAGGACAGACGATGGAGCTGCAGCAGGTCTGTGAACAGCTTCCTCTTCGACGAGAGACGCGTTTACTCGTGTTTACTGAGTGTGGTGGAGTCATGGTGGAGTCATGGTGGAGTCATGGTGGAGTCATGGTGGTGCCGGTGGTTGTTGTTGTCACTTGTCAGCTGTGTTCTCTCTCAGGTTGTTGTCCCTCAGTGCAGCTGTAATAACACACCCTGTCTGCAGGGCCACAGGGAGGATTTATAGAAACACTGAGGTCCTGCAGCACCACCTCCACCCTCACCTCCACCCAAACCCATCCATCCATCCATCCATCCATCCACCAGAACATGGTGCAGACTGCAGTATGAATCTGTGCATTTCTCTGCATTTTGACAGGATCGATAGTCATTTGGGAAATAATAATATCAGTGCCAGCAAATAGATGAAAATTGGACTCAAAAGTAACAAATGTGGTTTATTTTATTAAGTGAAGTGATTTCACGATGAAATGGTTCATAAATCAGTTGTAAAGGTTAAACTCATCTGTTGCAGCTCCTCTGAATAATGTTTATAAATGAACCACACTAATTGCAACTTTTCAATAATAAATATAAATGCTTATAAATAGCTTTTCATTCTTCTCAACAGTGAAAAAACTATTAACTCCAGTTTTGTTCACTAAATTAGCATTTTTTTTATCATAGGACAGATATGAATAAGTATAAGTATTAATATGAGGATTTATCTGCATTTTGACTGGACAGAAAATCATCTAAGAAATAATAATATCAGTGGCAGCAACTCAGATTCTATCAGAAGAAGAAGAAAAGTAACAAATACGGTTTCTTTTGACTTAAATGTATAAAACTTACTGACATCGTCAACACTTTATATAATAACCATCATTAATAAATTATAAATGTATGGCGTATTTTATCTAGTTAAGTAACTTCACAGCGAAATAGTTCATAAATCAAGCATAAAGGTTAAAATAATCAGTTGAAACTCATCTGAATAATGTTTATAAATGAACCTCTCACCATTTATTAACCAATTATCATCAATCAGCTGAATATCAGTTGCAATTTTCAGTAAACAGTTGCTAATAAATAGCATTTAATTGCTTTGAATAAGCATCAACTAAACTTTTTTTCATATAATTGTTTATTTTGATGTTATGACAGATTTTATACAGTGTTACAGAATATGAATATCAAGATATCAAAGCGGAGGACGTGACCTCAGTGTCCTCAGTGTCCTCCGGTCCTGACTGTCTCCATGTCCTCCCACATCCAGAGCCCAAACCTGGGGAAGGACTTTGAGAGCGTGGAGCTCGGGGAGCTGGACAAGAGGGAGGAGCAGCAGCAGCAGAGGGAGAAGGTCCCTCGCAGGATCATCCACTTCTCCAGCGGGGAGACCATGGAGGAGTACAGCACCGATGAGGAGGAGGCGGAGGAGAAGGAGGCGGAGAGGAAAGACCTGCTGTCCTCCCCGGTCGATGCGGTGAGGGTGAGGAACGGTGGAGGGACGGGGAGAAAGGGAGAAAAGTTCAGTTTGTGTTTGCTGCAGAAGTCTCCTGCTGACTGGATGTGTTGTGTGTTGCAGTCAAAGCTGACCTGGGGTCCGTACTTCTGGTTCCACATGTGGAGAGCAGCGACGTCCACCATCTCAGGTTCGTTCATCGACGCCATTATATTCATCCTGAAGGAAACCATGAGGCCGTGCTCCAGTGTGGACCGCAAAAACTTCTCTATAGGCGACTGGAATATTTAATCATCTGTCGCACAACAAAACAACTGTCAAGTAACACAAACTCAAACTCTTGTTTTTACACATCAGTGGAACCATTTTGACTACCAACAGGCCTTTTAATGAACAGACTGTATTTTAACACACTAGCAGTCTAACGAATGGTGATTATAGCTGCATATTAATCGCACACACGCCGTTGCGTGCACAGCTAATTAGCTCAGCGTGTTATAAATACAAACTGCCACAGTCAGGAAGGCATCCATTTCTGTGCATCAGTACTTTTCCTCTCTGTTAATGCTGCAGGAAGGACTTTAAAAAGAGATTTATGTAACAATTTGAAGCAAATTACACATATTCATCACTTTTAATTGGAGATAAGTGAGCAGATGTTACGTTTCGTCTCTTCTGCGACTCTCTTCGCTCCGCTCACAGAGAGCGACAGCTGAGAAGATAGTTGAGAAATAGTCAGCAACAACTAAACTGAAACTAATCTCTAACATGGACTATCACTTTGTGAGACAGAACATTTCTTCTGTCTATATTTTGCAAATCTGTGCACATTTAGATGAAGTCTGAACAGTTGATGCTGCAGACACAGAATATGTGAGCTCAGCAGTGGATCAGAACAAGAATATGTAAAGTCATGTAGCCTGAAGATGAAGTGGTACTTTCTTCATTCACAGAAACATCATCTAATCATGGCAGCTGAAATTGCTTCTTATTCTCTTGCAGCCTGCGACTACCTGGGGGAGAGGATGGCCTCTCTCTTTGGGATAACATCAGCAAAGTATCAGTACGCCATCGATGAATACTACAGGATGAAGAAGGAGGTATGTCGCTCTGAGGTTTTGTTGTTGTTGTTGTGAGTCTGTACTCGCTTTACCAGCTGATGTAATTCCCTGTGTGACAGAGGGAGGAAGAGAAAGAGGAAAACCGCCTGTCGGAGGAAGCGGAACGATCCGTCGACCAGCCTCAGGACGACGAAGACGAAGAGATCACGGCGGCGGAGCAGCCGGAGGTGGCCGACGCTCGCCCCGGTGTGACCTACCAGATCGAGAATGAGAACCGGGCGCCTTCGAGCACCATCGTAGTCCCTGCGATTGTCACGGCGACCTAAGCATCCCTTAACAAAAGAAAAAAAAAAAGAAGGACGTTTGTGCTTTAATGTCTGTCTGTTTGTAAAAGAAGGAAACACTACTGTCTTGTTTCACCGAGCACCGTTTGGTTTGTGTATGACACAGCTTTAGATGGGCAGCGCTGCTGTATCGTGGTCGTCGGAGCGACATCGGTAGCGGTGGAGCGACTCCTCCGACTACTCAGTGTCCCTTTGCAACAGCGTAGCAACTCATGATGTGACGACAGCTGGATAACGGAGAGACATGCCATCACACGTGTTATCCAGCCTGTCTGCAGCACCATCAGTTGCTGCGGCAGCCTCCCCGATTTGAAACGTTTTGCTGTGGAGTGAAGGTGAAATGTTGCTCTCCCCCCACGTGCCTCTGACGGACCAGACACTGTGCCTAAATCACCAATACAGCCATGTCGGCGACCGATCTGGACGAGGCGTGTGTTTGAAAACGACTAAAGACGTGAAACAGCCTTTGGACTCAGCGAGTTCGCTCTAGCCTTTTTCAGATACCTGACGCACGTAGAACAGCTGTTTCTTTTAGTCCAGATCAGGTCGAACTGGTGCAAACCTCGATACAACCCGGCTGCACCAAAGAGCTGGCCCTCCTAACACTCCCTCACATGTCGATTAGCTCTCTGTGTTCTGTATTAATGTGTATTAAGCTGCATTGCACTGAGCAGATTTAGCCTTGGTTATCAAATCATCCGTCGGACCGTGAGAATGACTGACTGACCTTTTGTTAAAAAAAAAAAAACTATGAAAACGGGTTTAGGTGTTTCTCCGTTGCTCTTATTGTTATCAGCCTCATCTACTGTGGACGTGTGGACGCATGGTAGATGTGGTGTGTTCGCCTTTCACAATGGCAGGGAGCATTGTTACACTAAGTCTGTTTAACCAGTAAGTAAAACTTACATTTTTAACTGTTTTTTAGTACGATTTTTTAATATGTATGTATTTATTTTGAACTGAACTGACAGAGCACTTAATTTAAACTTTTTTTTTTTCTATTGCTTTAGTAACGCTGTAATGAATTGTTAATAAAATCATAATATTTGTCTGATTTTTACACACGTGTCTTTGTACTTCTGTCAAAATGATTCAGAGTAAACGGACCATCTTTGGTTTTCTCAGAGTCAGTGTTGGCAGCGGCGCTGTGTTGTGTCCCGCAGCGTGAGAGACGTGAGCGATCGTCTTTGTCACGGGGTAACAAAGAGCCTCGTGTTGTCCTGTGAGCAGACTGCTCTGAGGTCAGAGACCTCGTCCGCCTGCCGCACAATGCGTCCATTCTCGGGGTCACAGCGGGTTCCTGTGGTCCAGAACGACCTCCGCAGCCGTCACGCCCTCCACGCAACAGTGAAACATGCCACACTGAATGAAAACATGGATAAGGAGCAGAGGAATAGCTGGAGGGCCTGATTGTGGCATGCATATTAAAACCACTGTGACATTGGCTCGGTCATGACCTGCTGTAACCTTCTACAGCAGTGATGAACTCCTCATTGTGCAACACGTCCAGCGACACTGCCTGCATTTTTTATTGTGACCTTGGTTATCACACAAGATTTGTACAGAAAAAAAAAACAACATTTTATCAAGTCATTTATGGAAAGCCTTTAATTAAAACCTCTTTTTCTTTAAAACAAACAAAAAATCTTACTTCTGTAACATGATTCTCGGTTCACAGTAAGAATCGAGAAAAAACACTGTTGATTTAAAAAGATATCTAAAATGTACAAAGAACATTTGAATAATGAGTGTGTTCGGAGATACAATCTGACACCCGACACTGAAGCGTGGGAGAGCACGGCTGTTCAAAGAAGTAGAGTTCTGGCTTTCTGTGTTAGTTAACATACGGGTCAGAACTGTCAGGAAATGAGAGGAAAAGAACAACTTTTCTATGGATGTAAAAGAAAATGTGTTGCTTCTGGAGGAAGACGTACGAGATGATGAGGCCGAGCTCTGAAGCTGGTTTGCAGTTTTTAAGCGGAGCTAACGCTGACGTTACTCCAGCCAGCGGAGACTCCAGGAGGTGATCGCTCCAGCTGGCAAACAGATTTGATCTCCAGACAGAGCCAGGCATCGTTTACACTTGCTTTACATTTCCTGGGCTCACCTGGCACCTGGCAACCCACACGAAGGCTGGCTAAGTCAACAACCCACGAAACTCTGAATCTCAGAGCTCACAGTGTCCTTAACGACTCTGTAAGGACACTCCCACACAGAGTTCACAACCCTGCGACTCCCCTCCAGTTAGTTAGAAGTGAAGAAGACCTGCTGGATGAGATCTGAAACGTCTTTAAGAAACTAAATCACCTCTGGTTGCCTACGATGCAGCACTTATCATTACCATCAACCTGGATGACTGAGAACCTTCATCAGCATCTCCCTCGCTCAATTATTTTTTTGTTTGTTTGTCAGTGTGTTTTTTTCATTTCAATGACGACGTAGTCTATAATTTTAGAAATGTTTGGCAATCGTTTCTCATCGCGTGACAGGAATGCTCAGTTTCCGTTCGACTGTGATTACAAAAAGCCTCTGCTGATCGGAAATTATATACTTGGGGAAACTGCCGACTCACAAACAAAATATGAAAAGCGAGGCCCGATGCTTCTCTCGGCGGCGGCTTACATCTCGCACCGCGTCATTATGGCGATGACATGATGACCGTGGCTCGTCTCTAATAGTCACATGTGGAGTCAATGCCAATGCCGCAGCCGGGGGCCACACAAGGCAGCGTCTCACAACATCCAGGCTGACACACAATACCACCCACTGCCAGGCTGCACACTGCACACAGTCATGACACACTGCAAGATGATCCATCACGCTGGAATGCATAATGTAAAAAAACAACGGCACAGGGCAGATTTTAAATGATCTCTCCAATCACAGACGACTGTTTCTGTTGGTACTGGATCGGTATCAGCTGGGTTGTGAGCCTCACGGCGAGGCCAGACGCACCCTCGATGAAAAAGACTCGGATCCTTCAAAAACAGCCCCTGGCTGTTTTTATCCGTGTTATTTATTCATGTGCTTTCCAGTCAATTATGTATAAACTTAAAGCCTCAGATGGGAGTTTTCTTTCTGATGCACACATTGTGGAATCCTCAAGACTTGTTTGTTTCGTAGACCTCATATATCTGAGGTATATGGAAGCTTGTATGTGAGGGGCAGCTTGAGGCTGGCGGGATTTTCAAGAAACCAAGGACATTAGATTAAATGTCGATGGATCATTGTTGGTGGAGCCACGTTCACTCCTCTGAAAGCTGCTCACTGGCCTTTCTGAGGCCCAGCTCGACTTTCAAGGTTTGAAAATATCTGGATCTTCCGCGTCGTGCGGCCCGTAGAACCTGTGCACCAGAGACTTCTGCCAACCGAGCCGGCTAACTTCCGGTTCAGCACCCGGCTGACTTGAATGTGGATAAAGTAACTGTATCTCTGCTGGACTTTATAAATGTTATCGGACCAAATGGCGCCAGGTTCGTGGGGGAATGTTTCCACCTTTTTACAGACGCATCTTTCCCAATGTAAGCTTACGGGGAAACATCAGTATTGATGACATTACGTCCCATAAAGTCATATTTTCTTTTGCAACACAAGCTCAGCACCTCAGCTAACAGGCCAAGAAACGACCTCTCCTGTGGTCTCAGCAGATGGAAACAAATTCTCTGCTTTTTCGTCTGTCGCTGCACCTAAAGTAATCGCCTCGAGCGTTAACCTCCGCTGCCGGCCAGCAGACACCAAATCACAAACTAAATCTATGCAGCTGCTGTGTTGGGTTCAGCTGTGTCAGCCCCAAAAATAACTCACTGCGTCCAGGTTCAATACACCATAAAATATGCAGAGTTAATAATTCAGAGTGAGAAAAAGGGCCGGAAGCGCCATTAACTTTGTAATTAGTCGGTAAAGGAAAGTGGAAGAAGTGTAGAGAGCCGTGCCCGCAAGCACACAACTGTTTACTGCACGGGCAGGTTTTTAAAGGGACAGTTCACCCCCAAAATCAAAAATGCATATTTTTCCTCTTACATGTAGAGCTGTCTATCCATCTAGAGCATTTTTGGTTGAATTGGAGATATCAGGCATAGAGATGTCTCTGGAATATGACAGCATCAAAAGCCAAACTACATCCTCCGCCTGCAGAGGGAAGCATGCATCTACTGAGTTGTGACATAGGCTAGCTTTGCTAGCTTAGTTAGCTAGCCTCTCCTCCATGAGTAGCATGCTTCCTCCTGCCTGATGACACAGAGAGAAAATAGTCCCTAAATAAAACTGCTGACATGAAGGTCTGAATGTTATCTTGAGTTACCGGATTATTTATTTTGGGATGAACTCTCCCTCTTTAACAGATTATCTAGTCATTATTTTCACTTCCTTTTTTTTTCTAAGTTACTCTCTCTAGAGGCTTAAGTTGCTCAAGAGAAGATCATAAACTGGCAAAATGCTGCCATCCTGCGAGAGTCCACTAGAGGGCAGTACTGGATTTAACTGGAGTGGACTAACTGGGGTTATTATGGGCCAGTGGTGTCACTGAAGTTCAGACAGCGATTGTAAATAAACTCACTTTGGGAGAAGTTCAGGGACCATCTGAGGACATTTTTTGAGTAACTGCTCCAACAACTTACATGACGGTGTAGAAAGTGAAGCACATCGTGTTGAAAGAGTCCTGATAAGATATGAAATCAACAATAAACAGACAACGTGCATGTTCAGCTTCTCTTCTGGCCAAATTTTGGAGTCTGATTACGTAAGAAGAAGTCTAACTGAATGTCCGTTCTCGGTCTTTTGGAGAGCGGCGGTCTGCGAGCTGGTGCGGCAGAGAGGAAACTGACTCCCATCTAATCGAGCAGCTTCCTTGTGGGAGACATGAGACACGCAGCAGTCATCAGGCAATCTGTGATTAAGAGGGAAAATCCAGAGTTGAGAATTCACAATGCCATTCCTTGTGACTTGGTGTTTACTGGTGCAGCCTTCAAAGTGTGTGTGTGTGTGTGTGTGTGTGTGTGTTCATGCATGAATGCTTGCCCACATATATGAGCTTGTGTATTTTCAGATGTGTGTGAAAGGGTCTGTCCCAAACTAAAACCTATGTGTGTCGATTCCCCCACCTGCGTGTCCACGCGCCCAGCCTCGAGCGGCTGCTGCTTCAAACATACCTGACATTTTTGTGCAGGCTCGGGGTAGTGGGGGTGGGGACTACCTTAGCGTTCTGGGGAGACCAGTTTAGCAAGCGTTCTGACTTCTGATGTACTCTAAGGTGGTGCATGGGTCCAACCATATGTCCTCAAAAAAAATGTACCTCACCACACCTGAGTGCCATGTGTGCTCCTGCGCCCAGTTAATCATCAGGTGAGTCACTTCCGAATTATTGTTACAGATGCTTTAAATATTCAAAGTTTGTGCCGCACATGCAACACACCCCTTCAGAGCTGACTGCAACCTGTCTGGGTTGGGACGCAAAAAAAAAAAAAAAAGAAAGAATCCCCCGCTGCAATCCAACTTCCTCAGGATCAAACATCACAACAGGCTGCCGCTCAGTCGTAACACAGACATGCATATGAATGGAAACAGAGACAAAGGTGAGGGGGGGTAAAAAGACACAGAGGGACAGTGAGACATATAGAAAGACAGGAGGAGGGAGGATGATGAGAACAGCAGCAGCCCCTTTGATGTGGGCCTCAGCGGGGCCCTGTGTGTCTAAGACGAGGCAGGCCTAGTGAGGGCAGGGGATTTCCAGCTCTGCTTGGTCTCCTGTCTCACCCCCTTAGCCTTTGCTTCCTCCGTGGGCTAACAGCTTAAAAAAACAGACAGCCCTCTTATAACGAGACGAGGACTCGAGGGCCGACGCTGTCACTGGGGGAATGACAGACACTGACATTTTAGTGATAGTTTTAGTTTTGTTTTTGTTTTTGTAGTTTTTGTTCTTATTGTAGCTCGTAGATCATCGAGTTGCTTCTCTTTCAGTTCACATGCAACACGACGATAGTGTGACGTTTATGGAAATATGCCCTCTGTTGCATGAAAATCATGTTTCATCCACAGTTTGCCGTCAGTCCTCTTCATTCGTTACATTTTATCCTTCTCCCAAACACACACATGCATATTTATCTTTACATGCACAGAAATCATCCTACATGAGTGATTATGATCTGTGTTACATGTGAGTGGAGCTGCTCTGCAAAGTTTTCTCACACTCGCACAGTCAGTCTGTCTGCACAAAGTGCCCTTTACACACCCAAAACACACATGCAAACACGCAAATGCAGACACACGCGCTTGAGTGTCAAAGACGAACTGAACACACACACACACACGCACGCAAGCACATGTGCAACACACACACACTGGGTTGTGGAAAGTCCCTGGCACTAGCTGCCTCCTATCTCCGCTGCAAGTTTGCTAGTACAGGTGGCTGCTACAATGACAACGATGCAAAGATAATATGACCTGTGAACATTACATACGATGTACCAGCTGCTCGAGCGTTGAATGACCTGCTGTCGGCTAGGAAAAAAAAAAAAAAAAGATGAATTAAATGCAGATATAAAAAATGGGGGGTTTTCAAGGTTTGAAATTAACATCAACCACAAGCTAATTCTGTCCGACAAGCCCCGAGTTCATGTTCGGTTGTGTGGTTTTCTGTCTAATCATTCTGCTGTAGTGCTGCAAAGCAAGAGAACAAAAAAGAAAAGCAAACGGCTGAAGTGATAGATTTTTAATTTTTAAGGCATAAGACACATTGTATCCATGCCTCACATCATTTTGACCAACTGGACCCTCAGTGTAGTTAAGAATTCCAAATATTTGATATCTTGGTAAAACACTTCTCTTTTATTTGACAAGAAATGGTTTAGTTTCACTACTTTAACCTTCAAATTGTGTGCAGACTGTCTCCGTATATTTTGTTTGTTTTTGCTCTGTCAAACAGGGATACTTAAAGTGAGCGACTAGCTAAGGGTTTGTCTGTCATTAAGAGTTCACTTTTTTGTCGTCATTTGGCAATTACACATGAAGTACAACTTTTACTCTTCTCTGTTCTTACAATCATTATGTTATTTTGTTCTTGGTGCTCTGTTGTTCCGTGTTGGATGTCCGGAAAGCTGTGGGCCTGACTCAGTTTATGAGCTGTCTGAGGCCGGCCCACAGCTGGAGACGTCTTTCTTTTTGCCAAAAAAAGAAAAGAAGAAAAGAAAGATGATAGAGTCTCATTGCACACGGACTCTGTATATGAATTTAAGCATCTTTGTTTTTAAGTGGAGCCGCATCTATGTCTCCTCCTCGGGCCTGAATGGAATGTATGAGTCAGTTCAGTTCCTCCATCAATGGCCGGACCTGACAGTATCTCATTGTTATCACGTTGTCTCTGATTGTCAAACACATTATGACTCAAGCTCTCGTCAGCCATCGACCGGTGGATAAGCGCGTCCTTGATCACTGCCTCTCTGACGCTCTTCTCATCAGGATACAAATCATGGTTGTAGCTTCTCAAAAGTCCCCGTGCACAACTGACCTGATTTGTTTTAATATGCACGTATCGGTAACTGACTGATGATCAGACTCTCACAATCACCAGCTCGTAATAATTTAACACTTTTATCGGAAGTACAAGTTTTGAATCAGGGACGCGGTCAGAAGGACGGCCACGCACTCTGACCGTAAAGAGACACAACATGAACAAAACAAAGAAATGCAACACAACCACAAAGACACAAACTGTGAGATGCAGGCTACACAATGACGCAAAAGGATAACAAAGAGACATCAAACGTCTAGATCGCTACAAGATAACAACTTAAAGGAAACATGAAACAATAATCAACTGATCTCCTTAAAGGAGACTTCAAACAACTACAGAGTTGGTGCAGCTGTGGCTCAGGGGTCGAGCCAGCGTCTTGTTATTGGATGGTCGCTGGTTCGATTCCCCTGGTCTGTATGTTGAAGTGTCACTGAGCAAGATACTGATACTGGATGTGCTGGTCAGCGCCTTGCATGGCAGCCGCCACCATCAGTGTATGAATGTATGTATGAATTACTGTAGCGTCTGATTAATGCCCTTAAATGTAAATGTACAAACTAGCATAAAACTACTTAAAGAGTCCATAAAACTACTACAAACTAACATAAAATGACTACAAAGTGACATAATCAGACATAAAATAACTACAATAAGTCATAAAACAATCAAGAAGAAGAAGAAATGCCAAACAATGCCACTGCGTCACTCATAGTCGTCATTTACGTCTTGCCACTGTAGGAAGGGTGGTGACCTTCTTGTCAGTGTGCCCATTGTGTCATGATCAAAACCAGGGCTTTAAATTTGACTCATATCATATTTATACTAGAAAATGCGCCTCTGTTTCCCTGAATCTGTGCCGCAGTCTGGCTTCCCCCCCGATTCAAACGTGTCTTTGCCCCCTTTTTAAAGTAAAATAGGAGGAAAAGAACGTGGCGGTGTAGCGGAGGGAGTGTAATGAGGTATTAGCGAAATGTTTGCCACAACCACATAAATGTCATTGCCACTTGGAACAAGTAGCTGTGGCTCTGATTATTTTGGCCTCTCTGACTTTGAGAAACCTTGACTGGTCAGTGGGTGTTTTGTCTTGCAGGGTGGAGGCCCGCTCCCCTTTTTTTTTTTTTTTTTTTCAGAATGGCTTATGTAACTGTTGGTCAGAGGGAAACGGTAGTGAAACATCCTCTGCAGAGTAATGGGCCTGCATGGGTGGAGCGCGAAACTGCAAAAGGACACTGAGGTCCAGATGTATACTTTAGGTACTTTCCTCTGTAAAGAGCAGTCCCCCGGTGACTGTCACTCATGTTCTCAGGTCTGACTTACTGCGAGATGTGTGAACAGGGGTTTGAAACAAGGAGGCAGCACATCAGTCAGCCTCCTCCAGGGTTAATGACAAATAGCTCAGCGGGAGCTCAGGTTAATATTTGTGTGCACGCTATCTTCTATTTCAGTCATTCACAGACAACCATGAATGAAAGCACGAGCTACGTAAAGCACAAATTGGATTGTTTGTTTTTTTCCATTTCCATTTTTGAAGCAGTGATATACTCTGTCCTCCAGACAGACAGGCACCATACAGAAACTCATGGGTTGTGAGATATGATTACAATAATAATAAACACATGTTTTGTATTGGTATGTCAAGGCGCCTCATTAAATAAAAACAATGTCTATTGAAAACAGCTTTAAGTTTTTTGAGCTTAAACCACAAAACGAGCTGATAAAAACATCCAGAGAACAGCTGATTTGCTGTAATTCAATTTAGCTAATTACCTAAATAATTGCCTGTTAGTACACAATAACATTATGCAGTTGTGCAGCAGACAAAAGTTGACAAGTTAAAGCTGCATTAAGTGTTTTTAGACCACTTGTGCACACACACAGACATGTTGTTACCTTGCATGGTTGATAATGCTGACAGCACTTCCGGCCGACACGCAGCAACATTAGCAGTCGTGTTTCTGGTCACTTGGCAAATGTAACACCAGTATTCACTCTCTTTTGGGGTTTCTGTCCAGTGCTGACATTAACATCTGGTTCTGTAAATGCTCCAGTTTGTTGACCAGCTAGTCGCTAACTTTGCCTTTTTTGCTATTTTGTGCTGAAAACAGACGCCTGCCGTGTCTGCAAACAACTCCGATGACAGGAGCGAGAGGGAACCAAGTTAATAAAGCTGTAAAGCACTGCTTCCTGAGCAGATTTCACGATCTGCAGATGGATAGGGTTAGTTTTTTAAAATCATGCTGAAATCACATTGGTAGCATCACAAAATCCTGCGGTCGGCTGGAAACTATCTGCAGCAGGGTCCGCTTGGAAGCAGATTGAAAACCACCCTTTCTTGGCGATCTCGGCCAGCTTGTTCTCCGACACGTTTGCTGTGTTCACGTTCGCCCAAACAAACCGATCTCTGCGGGGGAAAACACTGCTGGTTTTTAATCTCCTTTTCCGAAAAAGGCCGGGTGTAGACAGCTCATTCCCTGATTCTCTATTGTTCTATCACATGTTTCATATTGCACATAGTCATCTGGCACTTCGGAATATAAAATATCTATTAGTGCAGCTTTAAACACATGAGCCTCTGGCTTGGCTGCAGAAGGTCGAGCGCAGAAACCCATGTGAAACTCTCCTCATGTCTAAAGTTAGAAAGTTCGACTAATCTTGAAAGGAGAACATAAAGCCTGGTATTTATAGAGGAGCTCTCTGTCTGGTATCTACAGGCCAAAGAAAGCAGCCAGTTCAGTTCTGTTTTAAAAATGTGTTTCTAGTAACAGTGTGTATATATTTATTCAGCTTCACTCCATCCTATTAATGGAATATGACATCCTCATCTGTGTCCCGTCACCTACAACCTGCAAAACAGGAGTACAAGAGGCAAACGGTCATGCAAGTGTTGAGTGTGTGAGTCTGCAGGGAGCGGTAATGACAAGACATCACCTAAATAAACACACACACACAGATAACATGGTTTCACTGGCCTGTGCAGGTCCAGCCAGCACATGTTACGTGATGTTTTGTCGATGCTGAGAGGAGAGAATGTGAAGAACGCCGTGTCCTGAAGGGACTTTTGAGAGTAGAGATAAATCGTGAGCGTAGATCATTGTCAGTGAGGACATCTCGTCCCAAATCTCTAAAATGCTAACACAAGGAAATCTCCCGACAGCCTTGAGGAAGAGGAAACTCCCTGCTTTTGTTGTGCTCTGCCTGGCCAACCCACGCTGCAGCAAAACAATAGATATTTTTAGCCTTTTGTTAAATTTAAACCACTTACCAGTGCCATTAAAATGAAATTGCTATTTACATTTTCAGCTGCCTTTTTGGCGAGCAGAAACCATTTCTCCAGCTCGCTGCTTTGATAAAAAAGCACTTGTGGCTCAGATCTTTGCAATCTCTTGTCTTTGTCACTGTGAGGGCATGTGTGGTGAGGTGCGCTCAAAGCCCACGATACCAAATACAGCCTCATGGCTAAGTGCTTGTTATGTCTGCGCCTCGTATGCAAGTGCTGTATATTTACAGAGAAAAAAGACTTTGGCTCTTTTATCTTCCTTTTAAAACGTCCCCAACACAAAGGATCCCACGCCTTCTGGAGTCGCTACTCGACCAGCCTGTTTGTCTGTCTGTGGGGGAAACGGTTCATGACACACAGAGGGAAATATGAGAGGAAGAACAGAGGGAGGCAGTCAGGCCACTCATTGTCCCGAGTTGACGATTCAGCGGGACAAAATACATGGAGACACGCAGTGAGAGAGGAATTCCCCGAGTAAGTTCAAACGATTGCAGATGTGCGCCTGGCCCCGGCTGCTACTGCACACATCTGGGCCAGAAAAGCTTCCCCGCAGCCTCCTCGTCCCCCATCCTCCAAGCCCTCCGCGTCTCCTCTTCATAACGCTGCCCTCTGCTCTACCCTGGAAAAGCAATTAGGGCAGAGAGCACACGGCCGGTGTAAGCTGCCACTCACCGGGCGGGACCAGTTCGCCAGCTGTGGCAGATCCGCGGCTGAGCTGTGCATCACGAGAGGGCCCTGAAAAGACCATTATCCCGGCGGCTGGGAGGAAAGATTTGGCGGAGGGAAAGTTTGGGGGATTTCAGAAGGGAGAAGTGCAGCCTTTGAGTAACAGTGCTACTGGAGGTCAGCAGTAGTCGCCACCTCCGCACAACTGCTCTTATAAAAGGTGCACTATGCAGCTCTGGGGAGGAGATTTTAATCCGAAGAGAAAGATCCTCACTGACACAGTTTCATAGTGCGCTCCTGTGGCGGACCCTGCCACCTTTCTAGCTTCAAACAGCCCTTATTTTCCTCTGAGAACAGCTTGTTTATTCACTTCTGGAGTTTGTATTATTACCTCATTAATATTGTTAAGTACTGCAGCTAAGGTTAAATGTCATGTCTGGACACTACTCACACCAGCTCTCCAACATTTAGTGCAGTTTTACTTTGAAATGCATGAAGCTCTTTCGAAAGACAAACACCGAAGTACGCCAAAAAAGAGAAGGTGTGAATGAGTAAGCCTGCATGCACGCAGAGTGGTGAGTTGTTAAATAACAGGGAACATTCCCAGCTGCTATTCATGTTTTCATAATTGATCTTCAATTAACTTCACACACAAACAAGAGGCATCCTCGTCACCTTCCTCTGCTGGCACACACTTGTTGTTTACCTCCTCAAAAGCAGACGAGCACCTGAGTCAGTCTGACTTGTTTCAGCTCACTTCAGGCGCTCCACCTCAGGCCACATGCATCCCCGTGCCGTGCGCATGCGCAAACACACACTAGTGGGAAATTCCCAGCAAAAATTCCACTCCAGCAGTCCTCTGCGAGCACATTCCTGCGTTTTTTTCATAACATCTTCGCTGCTGAAATGAAAGTCGAATTTACAGTTGTGGAGGCAGTTTTGAAGCTCCAGCGTGAGCCTCAAGCGAGCAATAAATCTTCCTCGGCCGAGGATATTGCATGTAAGCTTATCCCTGCTAGATTTCCTGGATGCTGCTCACTTTGGGGAATGTGGGGGAGCATGAAAGAACAGGCAGAGGGGAGAGGAGGGGGGAGACACCAAAGGATTTAAGAGAAGAGTCATTGCGTAGGTGAAAAAAAATGTTAAATACAGTAATATATCGCCCATTAATTAATTGTATTCCATCTCTGAATAGACTCCATGTTTTCCCAGACTATACAACAGCTCAGTGACTTAACCATCAGTCATATCAGTTGTTTAATTTTTGGGGGAAAGGTTTTTTTCTCATTCCAAATTCCCCTCGCACTCCCTGACGTGACTCCATGGCTGAATTCAGTTATTTATTCTAACTTCTGTTTGAGTATCTAGCATAACCAAAATAAGATCGATGAGAGCATGTTTTTCCATTTGCGGACAATGTGGACATTCAATTAATGAATGCATGAGTGTGTGAAAGGGGGGATTTTTATAGGCGTACAGTAGTGTGCACGAAGTGAGTCATGCCTTCTCGGTGACTTGGATCGGTCTCGATCCAAAGTGCGCCACAAAGCGTGTCTATCAAGCTGCGGTCTCGCTCCAGAACTGCCCAAGACTTAATAATACAACAGTCGTATTGTTCTTGTTGGTCTTCCACATATTGGTTTGACGGATCTCTTTCATCATCATGTCCGTATGTAATGGTCCCAAGCACAGTTGGTTTGGCCACCGCTGCATGATAGCCGACAGTTGGCATTGCTGCAGTGCAGCAGGGTGTTTCCTCTCTTCTTAAGCCATCAGGAGATTACTGACTCCACTCTGTTATTACTGAGGCCACCAGGAACTACTGGCCTCCAGAGTTACTCCACAGATGGGTTTTCCAGGTTCTGTATCAGCTATCTCTACCTGGAAATTCTCTTTGGTTTCCATTTTAGTGCAGCTGGGTTTATTTAGGTGCTTTGTGTCTTAATGCTGTTGATCGATTTTCAAAATGAGCCCTTTTTTAATAAGTATATATAAAGTACTATGTTGGCACACAGAGGAGCTGGCAGCCATAAAGAGACTAATATCAGGCTACGCTCAGGAGAGCTAAAACTCAAAGCTGATCCAGAAAATCAGTGAATACTAAATTCAAACCTTATTAAATGAGTGGCTGTTGGATAAACTGGAGTTGCCAGCTTTCTCTGTTTTTCTTCTTAGAGCTCAACAACGTTGAAAGATCTGGCGTCAAAGCCAGAGGGTGAGGAGCTAAAGTTGCATTTGCTGTCAACGCATGAGTAAAAAAAAAAAAAAGAAAAGAACCCTGCATGTCTGGTTTGCACGGCTGCTATCAAATGATGGGCATTAAAGGCAGACATAATGAGATAGCTCAGCATGAGGCATAATTGACCAGGAGGATGATACGGTGAGCAGGGTCTGACAAAGCTCACCAGTAGAACCTGATAGTTAAGGCCTGTCTGAATACGCCTGGTGGTGAGTAGAGTAAGAGACGCTCTGTGAGGCTCGCAGCCCTCAAATAAAGACAAGAGCGTCTTGAGAAAAGAAGAAGAGGTTTTGGGTTTCCTGCTGCCCTGTGGCACAGCGGAGTGAGACCTGTTTACTTCCTCACGTGGGCGACTTGCTCGTGAGAACGTCAAGTTCAGGCTGTTTTTTTGTCATTTGAAGCCGCCGTTTGGGCTTCAAAGTGATCCAGTTTGATTCGTGGGTGTTTTACTTTATATCCATGCATTTTTTTAAATGTGCAAACAGGCCTTTTCTACTCCATTCATCCTCCAGAACAGCTTAAATTCAAATAGAAGAGGAACTGTTTAAAAGTGAAGCTATCTATCGATCACACCCACCAGTCTGACATCCAGCCGTGTGGATTTCTCAGCACACTTATTATTCCATTATAGGCCGTGAATAGACAGGCAGGGCATCTAATTTGAATTTCAAGTGCCCATCGTCAGTGGATATCATCTGAGCCGTGTCTATCTCTGGGATATCATGTGCAGGTTATTTAAGGCGGGTTTTTTTTGTTTGTTTTTTGCTTTTTTTACATGTGACATTTATAGTAGGATATGTGGGTTAAAACCACGGATATCCCCTCCCTTCCATGTTGGCTCTATTGTTACCGCAGACACCTGTTCATATATGGCTCACCCTGAAAGAGCAGCCCCTGTCAGGTCCCAGTCAGCTCTTACTCACTGCTAAGTCAATTCAAAAACTCAGGTTTTACTGGAAAAAGAGGAGAGATATCGAGCGAGGCGGGGTGAGATCGGTTCAAACCAGGGACTCTCTGATCACCGTCAAGATAACCTTACACCTGGGACTGTGCCGTGTGAATACAGCAGTTAAACTAAAGAAAACCTTTAGTGGGTTTTTTGTCTCTCTGATAACTGGAGATCTGTCCCTGACAAAAAGCAGAATAGGCACGAATCAAAGCGCACGGCGTGATTGCACAATCATCACGATTCCTGCTACCGGCATCCTGCTCGTATTTCGGCCGTGTTTGCCTCTGGCTTTGATTTAATAAACTGCTAAGTCAAAACGCCAGATGCTAAATTTTCCAGCTGAAACTCATCTACATCGAGCGCTGCGGTGTCTATATTTCAACCCACTTTATAATGCATCAACCACATTGCCTAAACACTTCTAAAGTTACCTCACGTTGGGAGCGAATCACAAGCTGCGTCCGCTCACATGGCCCCACAATATCAATGCTGCGTTGGTCATTATGTGCTTTAAATTATTGCTCACCAGCAGACGGTAAAACTGTTGTAGTCCCTGCGGTTTAGATTATAAAGCACCATGAAAGGCTTCAGTCTTTCAGCTTGAAACTATGAGCAGACAGTATGTAAAATATTAAAGGGGCATCCTGACAGTTTTAAACATGAAGGTCAGATTACTCGCCACAAAGACAATAACACAGTCTGTAAAAACAGTCTGTGGCTCCAGAGGAAGTTTGATCAAATTTAAAAAAAGATCCTGATCACCGTCACCATCATGAAATCTGTCGCCACCTGATGTGAGCAGCTGCCCGCCATCCTGGACAGCTACTGTAGGTAGGGCAGCATTGATTGTTTCAGACAGCAGTGTTGAGCATGAGGAGGATGAACAGCCATCATCTGAAATAATCACACTACACACTCTGCAAACAAATTTCCAGTTTTACTGCAGTGCTGCGTGTGTTGCAGGGTGTTTCAAAAACTGTGAGGTTTTTGTAGGAACTTTTTAAGAATTTTTAAGAACTGCTTAATTAAAAAGAAGGTGAAGGGGGTTCTTAAAAAAAACGTGTGCATTATGGGAAATATAGGATCCAGCTCCAAACATTCTTGAAGTCAGGATGTCTCTGTTGCATCAGTCTTAACTGCATCTGTAAAAAGACACTAAATTGCTTTAAAAATCTTCAATCTGCATTTTTCTAAGCTCTGATCTTCACACGCTACACGAACCGGATGATTACACCTGATCCCCGGGGCGCACCTGGTCTTGATAAGTGTTCTCTGTGTCTCGTTTCTGCCCGCATTGCATTCACATCCCAAAATGCAAATTAGCTGGCAGGCATCATTCATCGCCTGCCATTCATCCTTCCTCGTCTAACTGCTTTTTGCAAGGTGCGACCTGCTTAGTTGTCCTGAGTGGTTGTAGTTTCTTGTCGGGCTGCTCGAGCCGGCAAGAACAGAGGGAGTGAGGTGACCTTTCAACACGAGGTCGGGCGAAACATTTTGTTTTTTTCTTTAGATTGTGGTTCACGCTGTGCAGGCTGCATGTTCACCTGGGTGAGATGCGATCATAATGCAAGCAAGACCACCTCCAGATGTGGTCTCGACTATGTGGTCGAGCTCTGATCACACTATGTTCTGCACACATTTACATGCCATTTTTTTTATTCAAATCAGACACACATACAGATTGCATGGTGGCAAGGAATCCGATAATGATTTGTATAAATTTGACTTTTATTTCTTTTCTTTTTCTCCAACGTGACGTTTATTTTCAGTGCATTTACATTTCAAATCTCCTTGTGCGAAAGTAAACCACCGTAAGTTGTGTTTTCCCTATTCTTCAGTCTCACTGGGGTCCTGACACATCCAGTATTTATCTGGAGGGTCATCACGGCAGCACTGAGGGGGATTCAGTCAGAAAACCAAAGATATTACCTTAATATTGCACGAGTGAAGATTAGTCAACACATGCCAAAAAATGTGGGCCGATAGCAAAAAACTCCTCAGTAAATAAAAAGCGTATTAAAGCAGACATGACCTTGCTGGAACATGATCAACTCACTGAAGCCTCGGGTACAACGGAGCCGCGGTAATAAACATCTAAACCAGCCAGTGTTTCACAGTTTGTTTGTCGATATTTTCTTTCAAACAGGTGAAATGAGGACAAATGTAGATTACAGATATAAATACACATTAGATCAGCAGGTCAGGACTTTAAAGGGGCACTGTGTAGCATTTACAATGTTAATGAGATAATAATACATCCATAACTGAATAAACAAGCTGTTCTCAGAGGAATATAGGGTCACTTTTTGAAGCTAGAAAGGTGGCAGGGTCCGCCACATGTAAACAAAGTAAAACTGTATGAAATCTTGTTGTCTTTAAGGTCAGTTTGTTTATTTAGTCTGTGTAGAAATTAAAAAAAATAAAAGATCAATCAATGAAGCTCTTTCTCTTGTGATTAAAATATCTTCCCCTAAATCTACAAACTGCACCTTTAATATAAACCAGGTGTGATTTTATTTTGAAAGCCCGGCATCTGTTGTGCATCCATGTCGGTCCCTGTAAAGTACCGGGGTGGTTTAGGGTTTTAAACTCCAATGTCACCAGACCACTTTAAAGAACGTCCACATTCTTCTGTACACTAGCTGAGCAGCCGGTCCTCAATCTAATGACTCCGTTTCATTTTAACACACAATGTTTTCTACATTTTTGTGTTAAATAACAAAAAACATTTCCTTCAGAGTCAAGTGCAATACCACTAATTGTAACGCAACTTAAGGCTATTGTGCAACCGCAGATGCTGTTTGCAACATGACAAACCACCAGATTATTTTCTAAGGAACAACATACAAGTTCCAAAAAAAGGTGTCTGCACTAAAAGGAAGCGAGCACACAGCTTTGTTATCACACACACTGAGCAGACCTGTATCACTTTTCTGCGTTTTTAGTTCACTTGAGATAAGCTGTTCCTAGAAACAGCGTGCAGCATGCAGCTTCTCAGAAACTGTGCTGTAAAATACGATGAATACTTTGTGTTTTTGAGATAAATTAGATTGTCTGCTTCATGTTCGCATGCTGCGTTGAAAAAATGCGTTGAAAATGTACATAGTAGTGCTCAGCAGAGGGTTGTGGATGGTTTCAGAGAAATATATTTGGGAAATTTTGAAAATATGCACAAAAATGTCCCTGGTGGTGGAAAGAAAGCCTTTTTACAATGTTTTATACAAAAATGACTCCAACAAACAAATGTTGTGTTTTGTTTCAGAGAAAAAAAAAGGCCTCATCGTAATCATGTTTCCCGCATTGCTTAACATCTAAAATTCTGTGCTTGGAAAACATTAGCCAGGCTGCGGCTTTGCAATATGAAAAAGTATTTTTGTAGATGGTGGAGATCCCCCTGCACTCCAGAGTTCAGTCCCACGCCTCGGCTCCTGGGCCCGGGGGTGGGGGTCTTTCTGGTTTCAAAATGTGAGTACAGTGTGCAAATGCTGCTGCGCTGATACTGTAAGACTGAGCTTTTGTGGAGTAAGAACAGAAAGACGGGGGGGAGGAGAAAGAGAGAAAGCAGAGGAGGTGGTGAGGACAGGAACAGGGGAGGAAAGTGAGAAGTATCAGTGGTGAAGGGATGATGGCATGGGTGGGGGGGTTTGCTGCCCAGGTTGTTAAATATCAAAGCAGGGGCTGCTCTGGCAACGCAGTAAAACACTGTGTGTATTTGCATTTTAGCCATTTATTTAACTCAGACAAGATCCTTAATAAGCCTGAAGAACATATTGGATTTAATGGTTTATGAATCATCCAAAGTCCCAAATGTGTACACTGAAGTTTCTAAAGAAGATGAAATCTGAATTTTTCTGGAGTTACATAATCAATGTTGGAAACTCTTGTGTTTATCATTCTGCATCACTGTTTAGTTTAGAAGGAGTACTTGTGGCCGCGCAGGAGTGGCAGCGACATTTTGCAATACTGGATTTTGCATTAATATTTCCGATGATGTTTGTTGTTGTTGCTAAAATAACTTATTGCGTACGCTTTGTGTGATCGGGTCATCAATGTAGTTCAGTGGTTAAACACAAACACTCCCGTGTATGTCATCTATGACTGAATCAAATACTGGGATTTTTTTTTTTGGCTACAAAACCATATCAGAAAGTATTAAAAGACCCCAACTGCTGTTTCAGTCGCAGCCCTGAGATTCAGCACCCTGATAATCGCAGATTATGATACCACGCTGATGAGTCATTATCTGAATGTGTCAGTAACTTGTAAAGAGGAAGCAAACATCCTCCATTCAGCTGCGTTATCTACCTGTGGACTGGGAAAATCCCTGGTGACAATTGAACTTCTTTATTTTCAGGAACAAGGAAATGGGACTTGAGTTTCTTCCAAGTGGTCGGCGCATGATTTTCTTTTTTTTTTTTTTTTTTTTTTACCACAAATTAATAAAACAATAAACCTAACTCATGTTCCGTTGTGAAGATGGCATTGTTTTTATGTGGCTTGACATGTGATAGGCAAAGTAAACCTGAGAGAATCTGTTTTCACCTTGTCACAGTGTTGCAGTGGATAGTTTTGCTTCGGCTGTGCAGGTTTTTGCAGAAATCCTGTTAGCGTCTCTGGCAGTATAGCAAAAGGAAGCTGTTTAGTTTACACAATACTGGTAATAAAAGAGGTAATGTTTCACTAAATGTTAAATCTTCAGTATCAAAAAAGGAAGTCACGCTTAGAAGATAAGACACAGATAATACACAGTGTCAACATAACCCCCCTTTTCTTTATTATTGAGATTATACGTATTATATTTAGTATGTCAGTTCATGCCTGTAACAGCAGGCAGCGGTTGGAGGGGTTTGTACTGAATTGCATTATATTGTGCTGCACGGACAATACAGTTGTTGACTCACCCGCTTCCCGACACATTTAAAAGACAAAAGTTAAATATTGTAAGATTCAGGCCTTTTTTGTTTTTTTTTTACAGCGTACATTTGGACTTGTCATGGCAGGGAAAGAACAGGTGTTACTAATGACTGTGGCACCTTTCCATGTAAGTGTTTCAGTGAGTCACGTCAGTGAGCCGGCTTGTACAATAGTACAGCTGTAAATAATTAAATAAACAGCTGGTTCCTGATAACGAGCATGCTGGCTCACTGTTACACCGTCAGAAATCGGGACACTCAGTCGAAATCAATCATTGATTTATTAGTGACACCTGTAATTTTTCCAGTAACAGTATGACAAGTCAAAAGCTGTGCCTTTATTTTGCACTCAATATTAAGGCCTACTATACAGTATGCTTCATAATATAGACTCTATAATGTGACATATAAGAATACTTGCTGTTTTGGTTTCCACAGGCTCCACTTATATATGTGTAAAAATAAAAATAAATTTAAAAGAGCCTATAATAACTAGAAAATCATTTTAATGAGGTAACCTTACAAATGTTTGGGGTCAATGACACTGCAGATGCTAAATCTCATGTAACCAATAAGCTATACAACAGTATTTAAACCATCTTAATCCTCTTATCAATGTTTTAGCTACAAAAGTCCAAAAGTAAGTAGTATATTCAACCTTCACGTGAGTTATAATGTCACAATGCTACAAAAATACTCTGATATAAGTAAAAGTAATCCATTGAAAAAGGTTAGTAGAGTAAAAGATAACAAGTATTGATGGACCAGGACATAATAATCCTTGTTATATATCTATATTGTATCACTGTTTTTCCAGAGACATTCAAGTGTAAAAAGTGCATTTTCAGGTTAGAAGCCTGTCAAGGTATATTTATCTTAACTACTTTACATGCTGTCGGCTACTAATCATAAATATTTTATGATAATTTATTGTTAGGGTGAAATATATTAATGTTAAAATAGCTATTAGGCTAATTACAGCTGTCAAACAGGCACTGGACTAACTGGCAGGTTTTATTTATTGTATCACCATGGTAACGAAGCAGGCCTCTCACACCGGAAGAAGTTACGGGTCCCCCTCAGTTCAACTTCCGGGTGGAAATATTGTGCATGAAGTAAAATCTGCTTGCAATTTCATTTGGACGAACTTCTCGGCCAAATTTAGGCTTTCAAAATGTCCCGAGGCTCGAGTGCAGGGTTCGACCGACACATCACCATCTTCTCTCCCGAAGGAAGACTCTATCAAGTCGGTCAGTGTGCGGGATTTGTTCGGACATAAGCCGGCTTGCTGGCTCACTTGTTTGCTAGCTAGCTAGCTAAATGCTCTGTCATGGTTCGCCTAGCTCGGCGTTCATCTTTATAACAACACTCCGCCAAAACGAAAGTAGTGTCATGTTAAACCGTGAAAGTCTTACGTGTGGTGTGCCTTTCGTTATTTTACGTTTACTTTACCGGTGCTTTAATTACACTAAACAGCGCGACTCAAAACAGCTAGCTGGCTAGTAGGCTAGTTAGCATCATTAGCATTGCAGTCAAGCAAGCTGATTCATTGCTGAAAGTGTCAACCCGTTATTGAGTTAGCTGTTGGGGTGTTGGAAAGTTGGTGTACTTATTATTTTAATTAAATTGTCCTGATAATGAGAGTATTTGTCGCAGGGACGGTAATTTCACGTATTATCTCGAGTACGGCAATTGTTGGTGGGACTTTCACCCAAAATATTAACCACACATGTTTGAATAAGTTGTAGTCGTGCAGTAATTCATGAAATTGATCCACTTTCTTTCCTTAACTTACCTGGACATGGACAGGACCTGTGTTGGTGTCATTTGATAAACAACAAAGAGGTCTTACATTCTAAAGTTGCCCCACAAACAGTAAATAACAAAGCGCATCTCTGAAGAGTTAAAGGGATGTAAGGGATGTCCCCAGATGTTCAGCTATAGATCCTGCAGGTTACACTTATTTGGAAGTAAAAAAAAAAATCTAAAGCAAAAACTTCTGAGAGCCTACAGAAGCTTTCAGTGATTCGATGCTGGCTAGCCAGACAACAGCTGTTTGTTTTTGTACGCTGGACTGATGAAAATCATGAATGCTACTCTTTTCTTTACCTTCCCCTTACATTAAATGCTGTTTTCAGATGAATTTGTACACTTAATCACACCCTCTTCTCTTTGCTTGTTTGCAGAATATGCTTTCAAGGCCATAAACCAAGGTGGACTCACATCAGTAGCAGTCAGGGGGAAGGACTGTGCAGTTGTTGTAACACAGAAAAAAGTACCGGTGAGTTGAAGTCGGGTCTTTGTTTTCACACTTGTGTTGGACTGGAAAAGTAGGGGTGTAACGATACATCGATCTGGATCGATATGTCAATTCAGTGATCGAGTAGCAGCGATGCAAAATAAAAACATCGATTCATATCACCACCATCATTAAGATACGCCTTTGTTTTGAAATGCCAACAGCACATCTGTGTCAATGTCATGCTCAGCTCCTTTCTAAACAGAGCTCTGTTTGTATTAAAATCAATAGATTGTTTTCCATTTAAATGTCTGGAACCATTGATACAAACAATATTTCCACTGAAGAGCTCAGTAATAAAACTGTCAAATGATAATTTAGTTGCTTTTTATCAGTTGATCTAAATGGAACTGATGGTGTTAAATCAGCATATTTTTAAGAAAATGATGCAGGAAGAGAAAATTCAAGTATCAGTTGTGGTCACGTCGTGTCCTCCTGCATTAACGCTTGTTTCTGGCAACTGTATACTGTTATGTTTTTTTCTCATTACATGTTGAGCTATCATCTTTCATTGTAACCTGATATGCTTCATTCATTTGTCAGTGACTTAATACGCATCCTGTGTTCATATTCCATTCGTCTGCCTTCAGAGAAAGCATCAAAAAGCCCCTCAGTTTCTCCCCACTGGAAAATGTTCATCTACTTTTGAAATGTTTCTCATTTATTTAGATGTTTTATTAATGATATATATTTATCATGTTTTAAAATATTGTCTGTCAGTCAAAAGACTGTTTGCCATTCATAGTGTTTATTTCATATTACATGAAAATGATAAAGCAATCATTTTACGTAGTTGAATGATTCTTTATTCAGTTTTTATTTAAATAGACTTTTATTGGTGAGACATTTGACTGCAATAAACTGTTGATTATTTATTAATCAGAATCTGAGACCATCTCAGAGGAGTGAGAGGATACTTACTGTCTTCTGTGTGTGTGTGTGTGTTTTTCCAATCACATGAAACCCCTCAGGCACCTCTTAAGTGTTAAGTAAATGTTTTAACACAGTATTGAGGCCACTATCCAACATTCATTCATTTTCTTCCTCGAAACAGGACAAGCTCCTGGATGCCGCCACAGTGACCCACCTTTTCAGAATAACAGATAATATTGGATGTGTAATGTCTGGGATGACGGGTAAGAAAAGATGTTGTCACTTTGTTGTAGACTCAGCATATTGCTTTAATGGGTGTATTTAAAGAATAACGTTTTCTGCACAAACACTCATTTAATCTGTTTTTATGCATTTCTTTCATAGTGTGCTTATTCAGCAGTGTGTTAGCATTTATTTCCCAGTTTTCTCTCCACTTTTTCTTTTACTAGAAGCAATTTTTTAGTGGTAGCTCTTAAACTTTCCACTATTATAACCAAGTGGTGATTTCTGCTGCAGGCATCACAGTCATTTTCAGTAAATGTGAACAAAAGTACTATGTGAAAACCAGTAAAAACCAAAATACATTTTAAGAAATTCCTTTTATTTTCAGATAACATTGAAAGTGATGAATCTTTATTGACGTTTCTGTTCTCCTCAGTCTCAGCGGTTACTGTAGTTGGTAGTTCCTCTTTCCTCTCATGTGTAATATCTGACACAGGAACAGCTTTCTGCAAATACAATTAAAACCTTGCATTGGCGATTTCATGCACAAGCATGACGGTGTTGATTGAACAAATCAACCGCTTCACAATCCCTTCTCCCTTCTGATGTCTTGAAGCTGACAGCAGGTCTCAAGTCCAGCGAGCTCGCTACGAGGCAGCCAACTGGCAGTACAAGTACGGTTATGAGATCCCAGTGGACATGCTGTGTAAGAGAATTGCTGACATCTCGCAAGTCTACACGCAGAACGCTGAGATGCGACCACTGGGCTGCTGTAAGTATCTATCAGTTTATAGTCAGTGAGGAGTTTACTCATAATGGTCGAGATGTGTTTGGACTTTAAGCAGATCCATACGTGTGAAGCTCTGGAGCTAAATGTCGCCGTCCTCTCTGACGCCTGTGTCCTGCAGGTATGATCGTGATCGGCGTTGACGAGGAGTTTGGCCCTCAGGTGTACAAATGCGACCCAGCAGGCTACTACTGCGGCTTCAAGGCCACCGCCGCCGGGGTGAAGCAGACAGAAGCCACCAGCTTCCTGGAGAAGAAAGTGAAAAAGAAACTGGATTGGACCTTCGAACAAACTATTGAGGTACAAAAACAAATCTCTCTTCAGTGATGTTGGACAGGTTGATGAGGGAGGAACATAAAAGTGAAAGTAACCGCACAGGTGGTTTCCAGCTGCATTGTGATTTTATAACCATTACTGTCATGTCAAGTCAATTATTATATGATACAACAGAAATAAGATAAACACTTATCTCCTGAACACTCCTATCTGTTTTTCCTCCCCTTCAGACGGCAATCTCTTGTCTGTCGACTGTTCTCTCCATTGACTTCAAGCCCTCTGAGCTCGAGGTGGGCGTTGTCACAACGCAGGAACCCAAGTTCAGGTAAAAAATAGAAATACATGGTGTTCTGGTCCATGCTACTTGTGTTAGAATTGGAATTAGTGCTCCCATGAACATTTTTTTACCTCCATGTGATATTCAGGTGCAGCTGTTCTGGTAGTAAATGTTCATTGGAGCATTTTCTAGTCTGCTGAATCTGTCTATTCCCAGCAATCCAGTTTCAATCACAAATGGTCAAGTGTGAAATACTCAGATAAATGTGTATTACAAGGAACTTCTGAGTGGATATGGAAGTCTCAATTTAATACTAATGACTCTGTGTGACCTACAAGACCAAACGAGATCCCACCAACAACACAGAGCTAAACTAAAAGGTGTCTCAGCCTGAGGAGAGAAGCCGTAAAACAGAGTGCTTTTTTTGAACGTCATCATTTGAAAGTTATTTATCTTACATAGCCTCAGATGGATTTATTACTTCATCAACATGCACCCTGCATGGAGCTGTGTTTAAAAAAGAAAAATAGTATAAAACAGGTTGTCTCTTACTTTCACTAACTTCCAAAATAAATCAACTCACTGGCCAGATCAAGATCTGTATGACGGGAGGGAATTGGTTCCTCAAATCACTTTTGTCGTTGGCGTTCGCCAGAAACAACAAAAAATGAAAATTCCTTGAAGCAGCTTCAAGAAACTGGAAGGAGCTGCTGTTTTGAAAAGTTACCCAAAGTCTCCCCGATCTCAGCAGATGTATTTTTTGACGATTGATTTCAGCTGTAGTCGTGGTTTAAATAGATTTTTTTTTTCCCATCTCTGTGTCTTCTCTCTCTCTCTCTGCAGGATCCTGACAGAGACTGAAGTGGACACTCACCTGATGGCCCTGGCAGAGCGGGACTGAGCGAGCAGAGACGCGTCACCTGTTGGATTAAGTTAGAGCATGATGGGATATTCAGTTCCCAGAAGGAGACCGGTGTTATCTTTGTTTGCTGTACATTTACCCCACTGTTTCATTCAACAATAAAAAAAAAAGTTTTTGGAGTAAAATAACTAATGTCTTTGCATCTATTTTTTTCTGAATACTCAGATTTCTGTTTGTTGCCATTTTTACAACAAATACACGGTATATTTAGCGTACTTATATTCTGCTCATGTAAACAGACGTCTTGGTTTCATCAGCTGTGTTTTTTATTTTCTGTCTGTCGGTTGAATTTAGCAGCAGGGGAAATGTTTCTGGGAACCTGAGCAGTGTACAGCTCTACCTCTCAGCTTCCTGTTGTGGGCCTGAATGTGTTGTATTCTCTAAATACACAGGTGCTGTGGAGAGGTATTCTTACTACTCACTGACCTGATTTTTCTCTACAATTCAGCACGTCAGAAATAGATTGCTTCGACTTACCGGATGTATCGTACAACAGGAGTAGTTTCTCTTTTTAAAGGGAAACTTGGTTCCCCCTCGATACTTCACAATGACAAAGTTGACATGCGGCCTCGTCCAGCTCAGCATGTATCGAGGGTTTGTCATCACCATGTGATCAGAAATGATGTGCTGTCAATCCCAGGCCGTTTCCCATCAGTGTCGTCACACTCATAAACCTCTCTCTGTCTTCATGCTGCTCTTACAATACCTAGAAATACAACTGAAATGTCATGCTTTTTCCATCCTGATCATTTACTTTCTGTTTAAATGAATGTTTATACTCTTATGTAATTTTCGCTGAAGGTACAACTTGGTCCTTGGAAAATCCCCCTGCAGTCCTGTACAGGTCTGTAACCTTGTTGGTGTTTACAGCCCAGAGGACGATTACAGGCTAGCTGCAGTGTACACTGCTATTAAACCTAATCACTCAGGGAAACCTTGACAGCACCATATAAATGCTGTTGGCTCCGGGTTGACTTCATACTGGGAATTAAATAGGGGTGTGCCGGCTACTTCAGGTGAATTCCTTTCTGAAAATGTCCTGATTGCTATCCACAAATCAGCTGACTAGAGAGGGAGGTAGATTTACCTGGAATTAGGTGCATACGTCAGATACTTGTATGTACTTGAGTCTTTTTTTATGCCATTCTCTACTAGAAATATTGAACTTTTTAATTGAAATATGATGTAAATATGATGAATATACATGTTTTTATATTAAAGCACCCAACAATATTTACAAGTACACCAGAAACAATCAATTGACAGGAAATGAATTGGTGACTATTATGATTATTTATTTAAAGGTGCGATATGTCAAAATTCGACCACTTTTTGAATTTACCCTCCCTACAAATGTCGACTCAGTTAGCCATATAGCTAGCTGACTGGAGCATACCTGTACTGTGAGCTCACGCTGCTAGCGCTGGAGGCTAATATGTTAGCATGCTATTTTCAGTCAAAACTCTTCTTTATTCACATTCTATTCCTATTTTTACACAATTTCTTGAATGTCTTAAAGTAAAATTCTGATTTATTTCACCATAAGTGAAATTGTGGGGCAGCATATTACCATAGTAACTACTAGCTGCACAGCTAACTGCAGCTACAGTTAGCAGCCGTTAGCTGTCTGAACTGGCAGCTTAGAGTAATGTTGTCAAAACATCTTATTTCTTTTTTATTTCATGAATGTTTTTAAATTAAAGGCTTTAATGGCTCCAGCTTTTCTGTTTTTCCTATGATTATTGCATTTTCCAGTATTTTTAAGGCTTACACTGTAATTTGGAATCTAACTAACAATGTGAGGACTTTTTCAAAATGCTTACGAACCAAACAGTCAATCAATAGTAAAGATAATCAGCAGCAACCATAATGACAATAATCATTGATACAAAATAACTTTTAAAACAAAACAGAGGCACTCCAGCTTTGAACTGACGCATCAAACAAGGACGGAAATATTAAAAAGTCTGAAAAATGGTGGCTTAATTTTAAAAGGCGTTTGTAAAATGTTTCGACCTCGAGGTCTTCGTGAGGGACACTATAATAATGGCTGTTTGACAAAAGCTGACAAATGTTCTTATATTTGGCTCTCCTCCGGATTTTGAAGTATTCTCTTTCCCATTTTCCACAAAACCACGATACAGTTTTTTATCTTTATTTTTCTTTCACCGAATAGTCCACAATGAGCCTCATGTCAACCCAGTAAAATCCTGTTTTTCTTACATTAAAACATGAGGATAATTATCTAAAGGTGTGTAGTATAAAAGTCAAAAATATGTTATACCTGCATACTTTCACTTCCATTATATTATCAATGGAAGACTTGCACTTGAACCTGAATCTGACTGTATCTGACGATGTTTCCTGGTCGTGGTGACACAGACTGATTATCTCTGGCACATATTCCCGCCTCAGTAAAAAAGATTTCCTCCTTACTAAATTTCTTTGGTATTTTGGTGCCAGTTCCTGCTTCTCTTCAGTGGAGCAGTACCAGGGGCAGGCTGGAATATTTTAAGTACATTTTGTTCCTCTTATGCCGCCCAGGGACTTTCAGTGCGCTGACTCAGAGACCTGGTGACCTCGCCTCAACAAGGAAATCCCAGACTGTTCCAAGAGACTGAAGCGCGATCGCTTCTGTCTTTCATAAGTCTGGGCTGCTTGATGACTCTCCTCCTCGTCACTGGGTGTAAGTGAGAAATGAATGGCTGTTTGACAATGTGGAAAGGCCGAGATAATCACATGGAGGGAATTTACACTCATGACTGGAGGAAACACACGCAGTCGATGCTGTTTATATCCATAAACTTCTTTATTCTGAACAGGTTTTTTGTTAATAGTGTTTAAATTCACACCACATATGTACAAGGTACAAAAATAATATCTCTGTATTTACAATATATTACACACGTCTGGTATTTACAGATCAATATATATTTATACAGTATATAGAAGGTCTATATGGAGGTCATGGTCTTGCTGTTTTTATGGGTTTTTTTTGGTGCAGATCACTGGGTGATCTGGACCGGTTTTGACCAGACTGGACGCCGTCTTCATTTTTGTGATCCCTGGGCCAGCACCTCTCTGGACCTGGACCGGGGAACGTGGACCGGCGTGTCCCTCGGATGTGGGGCCGTGGCTGGGCAACCCAATAGCAGCTTAACTGTTCACACCACCAGCAGAGGGATGCTTCTACTTTCCAAACTTTATGTCATCGTACAGCTGTAGGAGAGAAAATAAAGAAACATTAGGACACCAAACCTTAAAAACACAATTGTGTGAAGTTTTAAACTGGTACTGGTTGTGTGGACCTTGAATCGGAAACTGACCTCATCATCCGACAGGTCCACATCCTCCATGTCGCTCTCGTCTGATTCGCTCTCAGGCAGCTCCCTCAGCTCCTGCGCCGTCTTCTCAAACAACTGGCAGCGGATGTCTTCGTTCTGGCGCCCGTAGGTGAGATGGTACGGCGTGAACCCACCATAGTTAAAGCAGTTAACGTCCGCGCCGAGCTCCAGGAGGCAACGCACCAGTGTGGGGTTCTGGAGATCCACGGCCAGGTGGAGCGACGTCCGACCACTGCACTGTTCCTATAGACAACAAGAAGAGCAACATTAGGTTCCTGCTGCTTTTCCTTCAATCATGTGTTGTGCTACACGTTCAGCTCGCTGCCTCTCAGCGTTAACGACACCTACCTGTGCGTTGATGTCTGCGCCAAGCTGAACCAGGTTTTCCACCAATGAGATGTAGCCATTAATGGACGCCAAGTGGAGACAGTTGTGTCCTGTGAGGAAGAGAAAAGTGAGGAAAAGGTCAGTTAAAATTCAAGAAGATCTCTGGTGAGACACGACCGTCTGAGTGTCTTTATTGTAACTCGATAATTACCATTGTAGTTGGGGAAGGACACGATGGCGGCGAGGTGGTGCTGGCAGTTCTGGGTGATGACCCCGAAGCAGGCGAGGGAGCCCCTCTTGCAGGCGATGTGGAGAGCCGTGTTCCCGCTGTCGTCCGACAGCCGCGGGTCACAGCCGGCCTTCAGGAGCTTCTCGACCAGCTGAGGCTGCTCTGTGATCACTGCGAGGTGGAGGGCAGTCTGAGGAGGGAACCACAAAAATCATGTTTTAATCAGGAGCGTGACTTTAAAGGCCCGTTGTGTGTTTGATTAGAACGTCTGGTGGCTGATGATGAATCGTCTGGGTTGATGATTACCTGTCTCTGGTGGTTCTGGACGTTGAGGAAGGGGTGATTGTGGGACAGTTTGATCATCTGGAAGGCATGGTCTGTGGCTTCATGAATGATGGCCAAGTGGAGAAGCCTGTGTGGTGAGAACAGAGAGAAAGAGAGAGGTCAGTTAAAATAGTGCTTTTCAGAACAAAACACACAAGGAGGAAATGGTTTCCAGCCAAATGAGACCGAACAAAAGCCCGAGCAGTGGAGCGTTTCGCAAGAATGGAGTTTTGTCGGGTTATTTCCACCAGTTGTGGCTTGACACATCTGATGCTTTATCAGTTCCTGGCAGCGGGCCAGGGACTTTCCTGAACTCGCAGAGCGACATTAGCGCCGCCCAGACTGCGCTCTGAGCCAAAGTACACACACACACACGCGCATGTATGTGTGTGTACTTTGGCAGAGCGCGCGCGCACACACACACAGAGTTAAAGGCCTCTTGTTTTCGTGCAGCTTTCGACACTCTCATGCGCGCTTTCTGCAGCTTTCCATACACAGGAACGCGTAAAGTGCCAAACTTTACGCGCACGGATGAACATTTTGCAAAAATGCGCACTTGCATTATTCTAAGTAATGATAATAATAATAATAGTGGACAAAAATGAAATAAATATCTTTTTTTTTTTTTTTTTTTTAAATCCACTTACGTGTCACCGTCCTCCGTCACCGCAGTCCTCCAGGGCTCGTATTCCTGAGTGAGATCCTCGTTCTTGTTCGTCACGTTCATGTCCTCGAAGTCGCTCACCAGCTCGTCCTCCTTCAGGGAGTCCAGGCCGCTGTCAACGCGGTCCTCCTGGCACGGCAGCATCTTCCCGTGCTTGGGCTCCACGCTGTTATAATCCATTTGGTTGTGGTGTGATACTCTGTGCACGGCCATGTCGACTCTTCTTTTTTCCTTTTTCTTCCTTTTCTTTTCTGTTAAAGACTTGTCGGGGGAGGAGGTAGGAGAAGCAGCTCCGTGTCTCTCCTCGAGGTCAGGGCAGAGTGTAGCTGCGGAGGGAGGTGCGCTCGGTTTTTGAGCTCTCGGCTGGGCGGAGCCTCGGCGGGGATTTCCAATTGACTTATCTTCGAAAAAGCGAAGGGAAATCACACGGGAGCTGTGCTTTTGTGAGAAAAATCCCCCCCAAACAGACTCAGAACGAAAACTTGTAGTTTCCTATTAGACACCTTATTTTTTTCACCTGTGATGTAGGTTATAGGGGACATGTGATGTGCTTTATGTCAATGAATGAGGCGCGATGGGCATGAATGGGCCCCTGGTAGGCTCTTGAAGAATTCCCTTCTGCACTGTGGGGAAATTATCTTGTCTGTCAAGTGTGTTTTTTTTTTTTTTCTTTGCTAACCAAAGCAGCAAAAGCGGCTCTATTTATTTTCCCAAATCTGAATTTAGAGAACGGGGCATTCAAGCTACCAACATGAGAATGTACAGCGAACAATGAGCTTGAGGGCTCACACCTACTTCAGCAAACCACACCGTCCTATTATATAATTCATTTGAATGCTGGTGGCTGTTAACGACCACACAATAGATCAGATATTAGGCACAGTCGCCAACGCACGTTAACACCACACTGGTGCATTTTATCTAACAAAAGAAGATGAGTTTGCAACGTTACTGGTGGCTGTTTGAATTAGTTTGAGCAGCTGAGTTGGTTAAAAGTGTAAAACACATGATCTGCATATAAATATTATGTGTGTATTTGTGTTTATCCAACTTAAATGTGCAGTATGTGTGAATCTAAAGGGGCTCTGTGGAACAATTTGTAGCAATTTACATGGAATAATCTCCTCTAGTCTCCTCTCGGTCGCCTGTAGACGATATGTTAGTGTTGTTTAACGCTGCTGGATCGTGGATTTCTTTGTAAGGTCAAAAAATTGTGACTTTGTGCTCGATCTCGAGCGCTTCTTGTCAGCGCCGCTCTGGAGTCTGCTAACACGAACCGGCTTCCTGCTTTAGACATGTCACAGAAGATCTGTAAAGCTCCTTTTAACGGCAATTATCAACACAGTTTGGACGTCAAAGAAATTCATGTACCGTGTTGAAGTTAACTGTGAACAACGCCAACACTCCCCTCGCCTGCTAGCTGCACGGTGTACCAAGCTAACAGCGGCCTCAGTTAGTGGTAACATACATCTTGCAGACGCCAGCTGAGCTATGATGGAAAGATGTGGTGCGCAGAGCTTTTGCATACTGGCAAGACTTCGGTAACGCTCCCCGTACTTCCAATATAACTTCTGCAGGACGTTTGTGAGCTGACTGCGTTGCTTGTTGTTTGTTTACAGGATGAATTTTAGACATATTGCATCTTTAAAATTTGCATTTGCTGAGAAGCATCTAAATATTTTTTCATTATCATGACCAGACCTGCCATATGTACCTCAAACACTAAGCCCTATTCTTGTTTATTGTTTTTGAAATCATGCTTTAGTGTGTTGAAGCACTCGTGCACAGTCACAGGAAGGACGCAGGATTTCAACACTCGTGTCTTTACATGGTTACACTACAAAGCGTCACGCTGATCACAGGGGAGTGGGGGGAAAGATTCTAAAGTTTCCTTGTGGAGACTCCCTCGTGAAAACCAACACTGCGTTTTCCACAATGGGATGGTCTGGACTTACCCGTCTAGCATTGCACACGCTTAACATGAACCCTGGAGGTGAAATCCTGCACAAATCAGCCTCGATCCTGGAAAACACTCCGAACAGTCACGCAAAAAAACGTCTAACTTTACTACGAACGTTGGTAGGAATTTTGAATATTTTCCCTGTGATTTTCCTTTGACCTTTGTGTTATCTTTTCTCTCCCCCCCCCCCTTTTGTCCCATATTTGCTCAGAGGCCTCAAAGAGGAAAGTCCTTTCTGTTACACAACTTTGGTTTACAGAGCGCGTGATCGAGCTACCTGTCTGTGCTCTCCTGACATTTGGGATGAAAAAAATTCCCAGGATGACTTCTGTTTACACTGTGAAAGGAGGACTTGATGAAAACATGGCAACAGTATCCAGGAGCAGTGAAGCGCTCACACCTCTACAGGGCGATACTCCGTCGAGATGACGCCACACACAGACAGGACGCACATGCACACACATGCACGCTGGGCAGGGCTGTGATGTCACAACCTCTCGCAGCCTGGCCGTATCTGTGCGTGTTTGTGAACTTGCGTCACATCAGATGAATGTCGCCCGTGCAGGCTAACAGTGACACCGAATTCCACACATTCTTTCACCTCGCAGAGTCATGATAATGATTCTGCTGAGGACGTTCTGTTCTTGCAGCTCTGTGTTTTGTTTTTTTCTTTCCTCCTCCTGTTGCCAAGATTGTTTGTGTGTATATATATGGTCAAATATTCGGCCCGCATGGGAAATACTGGGACTTCCACTTGACATCTTTGAGAATTTTTGTGTGCGTGTGAGGCTGCGCAGGCGCACTCGTGACCACACGCCTTGTGTTTACACCGTTGGTTGCCATGGACACTAACGGCTGTGAAAAAGAAAAAAAAAAAAGCCCTGACGCCAGTTCAGTGTGGAGTGCTGTACATTGCCCTCTGTCTGTTCGTTTGGTAAAGTACCACTTATCTGAGTCAGCGCAGTGCCCTCAGGGGGGCCTCACACCCTGTTGGTGAAGCGCTTAAGTCATGAAAGGCTCCCATGTTCTCGTTTAACCAGCCACGCCAACCTCACCCTGCATGCTTTGAGAAAAAAACAAAACAAAAAAACTGCTTGCTTTTGCACACTGCAGCTACGTGTACAGTAGTTGCCGGTTTATTAGGTACAAGAAGCGAAAACTAATGCAATGGTCCTGCAATAAATTCTGCTGCCGTGACTGTTTTAATGTGCAGCTCCTTGTTGGAGCGGTTGATTCGTCACTCATGCTGCTGTCAGGTCGATGTGAGGCCTGGCGAAACATTTCACACCAATCGACGGGGAAAAATAATCTAATACTGAAATCACGTCATGGCTAATTTGTGAAACCGAGACAATTAGTAATATCTGGAAAGCAATTTGTATTTTACGCTACAGGGAATTGTTTGACATTTTGGGACCTGTCACGTTCTTGCAAAGATCCAAGCCTTTAACCTCTGAGACAGTTCGTTTAAATCTTAAAACAGGAGGCACAACGAGGCCTCGACAAGAGGTTCAAAATGTGCATTTAAGCATCTTATATAATGTTAAATCTGTCTTAATCAATTTGTACACGGATAAAACATACTATGCTATTATGCTAAGCTAATAGCCTCATGGCTCTAGTTCTTGTACCTGCTTGTATACAGATTAAACAATAGTGATATAATGTGTTAATGGAGCGTGAAGCGCGCTGATAGGCCTTCATGTTGTTAGCTGTTTCTGCTAGCCTCCAGTAGCCTTCTGGCTGTAGCTGTTAGCATTCAGGCTACCATCATGAGAGTGATGTTGGTCTCGTCTCATCTAACTTCTGGCAGGAAAGCAAATATTTGATTCCCCAAAATGTTGTTTAACGTTGCCTCAGGTTACTATTTGTTCAAGTAAAATAAGATGAGCTGCAGCCAAATCACATGTAAAACAGGCGAGGCCAAGTCATGACGAGTGAAGTAATGCATGTTTTTATAGCGTTTGAGACACTGAGACACAGTTCGAGACACGGCCACGCGACCGGATGACTTCATTTTTCAATCTCGTCATTCGCAGTTCAGTAGCTCCAATCTGCTCCGACCTCAGCCGCCCCACCAAAAATACATCCTCAGCTCACCAAATGTGCGCTTGTCATCGTTTCATGACAACCTTTCCTCCCGTTTCAGGAGGAAGCCATCACTCCATTATTACAGTAATCACTCATGTTAACTCTAAAGCAATCCATTCCCTTGTGTGGGCTCAGTGACGCAGCGCTTCTGACAGCCAGAGTTTACACAAACTACACCCACTGTATGTTTTCACAATGTGCGGCTCATGTAAAAAGGAGAAAGAAAGAAGAAAGGAGTATTTCAGTAGGCAGGTTCACTCATGGTTTGTATTAACGGTGGGTCAACAAATGTACCGTCGGTTTGTTTCTTATCATGTCATTATATCAGGTTACATGCCATCACATCTGACATTATATTAATAGAGTGATGAGGGAATCACTGTGTGTGTGCATGTGTGTGTGTGTGTGTATGACCTTTTACTTTCATGACCTATTCGATGAGTATCAAGGAAAAGAAAAATCAACAGTACATGGACGTTTGTTGTTTGTTTGTTTTTTTTAATCCCGCGCATTTCCTGGAACAAATAAAAACCAGCTGTACAGACGGTTCTACCTGTGCTGTCATGAGATCTTTGCTGTTATGAGGAATTTGGTGGGGGGGAAAAATAGAGTGTTTTTGCGTCTTTTCCTGTGTTTTTTAGCTTGTGAAAACCTGCCAGGAGACATCTGAGACACGGGGCTGTTGATTGAAACTTTCAGAGTGAGGTGAAAAACTCTGCGATCCTCCCCTTTTGTTGCCTCAGTTTCGCACTGAATGTTCAAATGTATGTTTTTTCGCGGAAACGTGGGTGTTTTTCGGTGAAGGGGTAATACCTTTATTTCCTACCCCAGGCATTCCCACAGTGTCGAACACACACACACACACACACACACAAAAATACTCACAAAGGAATTAATTGTAGGTGATACGATCTGTCCTACTGCCCTACTGCCACCAGGCATCTCTCACGGTCATACTACTATCAGGTTCATAGTTGTTGGCTAAGTCTGATAGCAACTGGGAAATACTTTAAAGGGTCAGTTCACCCAAATTACTCAAAAAGCAAAAAGAAGCATATTTTCTCACTAACCCTGGTGCAGGGGTCAGCAGCCTTTACTATCATCCCTCAGCAAGAAAATCTGCAAAATATAACTGTGTCGTATAATGAAGGTAATGAAGCCAAGAAAGTCTAATTTAGCCGATTATCAATAGGCCTAAATGAGCATTAATTATGCTTATGGTACTTGAATTTCCTTTTCAATGATTCCATGTCTTGGTGCATTTATGAAATAAAAGAACAAGCCTGCAATAAATAGAAATAGAAGAGCGATACAGAACTCTACGTGCAGACAAACTTAAGTCCTCCCGTGTTTGTGAAAATGTACAAAGTCGCTTCATTTGATAATAAATTAAACACAGGACAGTTAAAATTATATTCTAATCCATTTTTTTTTCTTTTTTTTTTATCCTCAGCCACATGCCGCGGTCAGCCCTCGGGCGTGAGCATAAAACACAATGATATTAACACACAATCATTCAATTAATCACAACTGGATAGAAGAGATACAGTTCTGTGTGTAGGCTGCACATTCTTACTGTCAGAGAACGTAAGAATCACTGTCGGCCTAAAAGAATGTGCAGAGCGACGACAGAGCTGCAGGTTGCAGAGCTCTAGTCTAGTGTTGTTTAGCCTTTAGCAGATGTTTTGAGATATTTTGTCTCTGAGATTTTCCAATTTGTTAATAGTTGACTGGAATATTCAGATTTGCTTGCTTGTGCAAGATAAGAAGACCGATACCAAGCTTATGACTCAAGCTAGAGCCGGCAGGTGAATGACTAATTTTAGCTTATTTTAGCATCAAGACTGGGAACGGGGAAACAGCTCATCTGGCTTTAGAAGAGTTGCGGTTTTATTGTCATTACTGTGAGAGATTACCAGATAATAAGTGAAGAATGCACGTGTCCGAGAAATACTTCCAGCATGTTACGCTCCATAAAAGCAGAAATTGTAGTTTTTAACGCAAATAAATCAAGCTAGATTACTAGAAAAATGAAAATACAGTTGTTATCTACTCAACCCCATGCTGACGGAATGTCAGGTGAAGTTTTGTCATCCATGAAACATTTGTGGAGTCTCACAGCGCTGCAGCATTCTCCTGACGAACTGAAGAAGATGGGGACTTGTTTTAATATATGTTAAAACGACAACATTGAATGGCTTCAAAAAATTAAAAATCCAAAATATTTACAACCTCGTTTTGCCACAGAGCTCGTTCACTGCTTCAGACGAGGTCTTACATTAACTAAAACTTCAGGTAATACTTTTAGTCAAAAAATGGTGTGCGTGACATTTTAAAACAAGTCACAGGTGTGACTGAATGCTACAACCTTCTAGTGCTGTTGAAATATTTTGTGGACTACAAAAACTTCCAGATGGATTTGGCAATATCTGAATTTGTCCTTTAATTAATGAGATTCACAGGTACAGGTACTGCAGACAGATTATTTACCTTTGGAGTGAACCATGCTAGCTGTTCCCTGCTGTTTACAGTCTTAATGCAAAGCTAAGCTAATACGCTTCTAGCTATCAGTCTAGACAGTAAAACTGCATATTTCCCGCCCATGTCAGCTGATGTTGAAATTAACTACTTAAAACAAGTCAAAATGCAGTTGAAGGGGCGATATGTCAGAATTTAGGTTGAGGATGTTCTTAAATTAACTAAAATGATCAATAAAATGTGAGGAAATAGAAGTTTTGACATTATGACGTCTTTGAATTGAGTTGCAGTGATATCTACTGAAGTTAGCATGCTAACAAGCGCTCCCCGGCTCGTCCCAGTCCAAAGGTCCAGTACTAGTGGTGTAAATACTAACACAGTTCTGGTCTCCAAGCAGCCACTCCAGAACCTGAACCACTGCCTCCACAGCCATCTGATTTGATGCCCTTATTTTGCTTTTTGCGTACAAATTTAACAGGTAGCCATTTTCTGACATGTCGCGCCAGGATCTCCGTGTCCGTGCACACGTAGAACCAACAGCTCTGTAACGCAACAACAGAGTTAAATGGGTTTTTAACAAGACGGTTGAAATATTTAATATGGTTTTAACAGTGGTTTCGCGGAGGAGGAATGCTAATGTTGGGGATTTACAAACCCTTTTTTCTTGGCCTCAATCCGCAATACTTGCTGCTGCATATTGAACAAGCCGGCAATGTGAGAGTGAGTCTTTTTTTGGGGCATGAAAAGCTGCAGCGGTTCAAAGAGATGAGATAAAAGCATCAGAGACCTACTTTAACTTGTTTTTTGATTCATTCTTTTAATGGTAGGAAGCAAGTCCTCGCTCGCATCTCTACCTGCTCCTCACAGGCTGAGTCAATAATCAGATCGGCCGCGCTTGTTGTGAAAGATTGATCACCGAGATTCTTAGAATAGAAGCTTATTTTCAAAGTCACAACAACACCTTTTTTGAAAGGTTAAAGTGCGTGTGAAACCAGCGGGTCTGAAATTGCCTAAGACGATACAAGGAAAAAAACGTAAGACTGTGTGGTTTGAGGAGATGGATTGAAGTGATTGCACGCTTGTTATCACAACACCGGCCGTCCTGTGAGTGCACATGCAAAGCAGCTCAAACAATGCAAATCCGTCTTCCAGGGTGCAGTTTGTGAGTAGGAGGAGACTTGAATAACATGCAAATTGACCATAAACTGTGTGCTGCACTGTTTTGGTTTTACTCCCATTCTTGAGTTCCTTCCTACATTCCTTTGTGAGCAACTTTATTAATAGTCCATTGTGCTAGTAGTCCCACTCTGGATTTGTATGAGACTGTGAGAAAAAGAAAGAAGAAGAAGAAAAAAGAAAGCTCACTATTATGAAATAAACCGCAAAGACAACTCAGACTTTCTGCGAGTGTGCTGTACTGCCCTAAATACAAATTAGAGCAGCGAAGTTTCCTGACACACTTTACATAATGTGTGAAAATGGATCTGACTGGCAGCAAGCCACGGAAATAGTGAGGCTACAAGACAAAAACCGCAAACTGACTGAGCAGCACAATCTTTTTTTTTTTTGTCTGTGTGTAATATTCTCTCATGTCATTTCTGCATTTTAGTGAAGGCCCGCTGTGTCGCAAGAGAAAACTCCAGCTTCTTGTTTGTGTGTTGATGATGACACACACCGGTTTGAGTTTTTGTTTAATGATCATTTTCATAAGCTTAAAACTCAAATAAAGCCCCAAATGACTAAATCATTCATATAGAAAGCATTTATGTTCATTATTTAATCATATTTAAAGTCTTTTCAGTCATGTTTTTATTCCTAAATCCAGTAATCCAGTTTTAAACCACGCTCCTTTGATGATGGTTATATTCTTGTCTCTCTCATGAGTTCTGTCTGTTTCCACACTAGAATAAATTAAACTCTTCAGGAATGGATTTACAGTCAAAGAACTGCAGTTCAGCACAGGTCTTCATCGCCCTCCTGTGCTAGAAATATGAATTGCGGACGCTGCAATCATGTTTACTATGTCAGCTGGAAAGAAACCCTCTAAAAGTTTTAAAAATACACACAAATAGGAACGGCAGTGTGAGTAAAAACCTCTGTTAAGGCATATATAATATAACACAGTACATTTCCTAGAGGATAATATATGTTAAGGATAACCAGACAGATATCAAACCAAATTCCATCTTTGTAATGTGACAATATTTCCATATATATTCACAAGAATGTCATAAAACATCCAGTCGGCCTGCATGATTAATCAAAATAATACCAGAATCACAAAATGACCAAGTGCAATATCAAAATCAAACATACATTGTGTGCAAACAAAGCTTTCTAATGAGGTGCTGTAGTGCTGAGGAGGTGATCTGACCAACAAATCTTCTTTTCCAGATTTGTTGGGTACAGACCTCAAAAAATGTCATATAATCAGGATATAGACAGTTTTTTCACCGAAAAATTAAACTTGTTATGCAAAAATGACCATTCCCACAAATGAAATATGAAATGCAATATTTGTCAAAATAATTGCAATATAATGTGTTTTACCACATCGATCAGCCCTCATACCCAGTCATCTACAGGTGTAGTTTAAATGGTATGATGGTATAAAAGTGTACATATGGTTATGTTCCATAGCCCTGCTGAAAGTTTACATTGGCTGCTTTTGCTTGACTGCAAGTCTACAATAACCTGTAAGGAAATATATGTCATTACTAACAGTGTGTGACAGTGTGTGTGTGTGTGTGTGTGTTTACCATTTACAGAACAGACAAACATGCAACACACATCCTCACATAATCCCACAAGATCATATCTGATGCAGACGAGTCCTCATACAGCCCTTGTGGTCTGATCTAACAATAGTTTGGCAGGACTCACTGTGATGCGTTCACAGTATATAATACAGCTTTAGATAATCCCAAAAAGTAGGTTAAATATATACAGGGAGAGGTTTAGAAAATTCAAACTAGGCCTACGGAAGTGAAATGAGCCATCTAAAGGATTTCATCCAGCAAACAAGATGAATGTTTCCTTGATGGCATATAAAAGTCATTTCTCTTACACCTGACCTTAGATTAATCACATCATTAACACCAGCAATAGAAGCAAGTCTCTTCTTTTCCAACTGTCAGTGATCACGCACTGTCAGACAACACCACGGCTCCAGCCTCCACCCACTCCTCCATCTCCCCGTCTGTCCATCAATCCCACCCAGGTGACTGAGAAGAGAGTCGAGCAGCGATCCGTGACAGCTTTCGCCCCGGGGTGCTTGAATCATCTGCCAGTCAGACAGCAAAAGGCTCTCTGGCACCTCTTCAGCATTACCCCTGCAGCTGAACAGGGTGCCTTCACCGTCAGACACCTCCTGTCTGCTCCCAGCACTAAAAAAAAAAAAGGTATTGAAGCTCCCTGACAGACAGACTGTGATGATGGCGCTGACAACATGTATCAAACATCTTTGAGTTTCGACCTGCAGGTCTCAGTCATGAGTCAGCAGTCAGCACATATGATACTTCCTCTGTGGTGTGTTACCCACCCACCTCAGCTTCCTCAGCAGTGCTCGCTCCCTGCTGTAGATTTAGTCGAGATTTTTCCAGGTAAAAAGACAAGAACTCATAGAAAGCAGGATTTATAAGCTTTTAGATCTTAAAGGCCTTTCACTAATATTTTACTGGGGTGCTAATTATTAACCAAGGATAATAAACCTTATAAATGTAATAAATCATAATGAAGCATAAAGACTTTGTCACATTCTGTCATGTTATCAGCAAAAGTTATGGAGTCACCTGCGGTTATAAACTCTTATGCAGTATGCAGTTTTATTCCATGCATTAAGTTGTGAATTAATGATGCTCTACAGTCCTGTTCCAGACAGTCAAAGGTCAAACTGTCCATTGAGACGTCTTCAGGGAGCTAAAAAAAACATAATAATGATAATTTATTTAAATATACTTGAGCATCAAAAGTAAATTTCAGGCAAAAAATGTACTGCAAAATGCAAATAAAAGTAACTCTTCCACAAATTTACATGTATGAATGGTGTAAAGGCTCCGATATTGGGCTCTAACGTAGAGTAAATGTGTGACAGACAATCCAAACTGTCTAAGGTCGCGTGTGAGGGAGGCAAATGTACAATTCCAGAGTGTACTGAGTATTTTGAAGGTGTGTGAAGAGTGAGTGGAGGGCAGTGGATATGGCATCTTCTGCGTACGAGACAATGTACATAAGTAGTCCTGCTCCAGTACTCACTTGGTTATATCCATCATTGTTTTATAAATCTCCAAAGCATGAGTAAATTATTTAATACCCATTGTTAAATCTATTTGTTGCAATGACTTTACAACGGGTGAGTTTAAAAGCGACACATGACTGGAATTGAAAGAAGAATTGTGCTGGTAAGATCAAAACAGACAACAAAACAAAAACAAACAAACAAAACCATAAAAAGAAATGGTCATATGAAGAAATCTCACTATTAAATAAATAATTAGAAAAATTAGATTTGAAGAAACAAACTGAAATCCTAAAAAAAAAAGAATTATAAACAATTATGAAATCATTTGCTGGTCTGCACTACCTCATATGTGGAAAATTAATCGTTTATATTATGTTTAATCTTTTAAAAAGTAAAATCAGCATTTGTTTTTATAATACTTTCACTGATAAAAGGGTCTAACAGAACCTTTACTCTTTAAATCTTGAGTCAGAAATACATATGTAAGTGTAAAAGTCAAATATAACAAACCATCGCAGACACATTAACATACCTGCAGATTCAGTATGTACGAGGTATTGCGAAAAAGTTAAATGAACTACAAGTCCCGAGAGCCTTAGCGCGGCTGGTTACCCATACTAACATCTGATTGGACGGGCTCAGTAAAGCTCTGCGTGATTGGCTGACGGTGGCCATGTTTGCGTTACCAGCTGTCTAGATGCGAGCTAGCTAACCGGTTAGCCGTCTGAGGTGTATTTGCCTCATTTTTCGGGCTGAAATCAACGAACAGCCCGTCCAGCCCGTCAGCACCGGCCCATCCGGACCTCACGATGCCGGTCCACTCCCGGGAGAAGAAAGAAAACAACCACGAAGACATGGAGGTGGATTTTCCCGAGCAAGACGGCAGCAGCACGGACGAGGAGGACACCGTTAGCTCGTCCGTGTCTGAAGATGGAGACAGCTCGGGTAGGAAAAAAAAAAACAGGCCTTAAACATCAACACACAGCTAAAATATTAAAATACACTTCTCTGTCGGACGTGGCTCCGATACAATATGTGGCTGTTAATGAAAATGAGCTCACGTCCCGACCCAGCTGGGTGGGTACAGGCTGAGGTGGAGATGCTATGATGGTGATGGCTGTGGGTGAGAGTAAAGAGCTGATGTCAAACCTGTGGTTGTTTACATGAGCAGAGATGGACGATGAGGACTGTGAGAGGAGGAGGATGGAGTGTCTGGATGAGATGACCACCCTGGAGAAACAGTTCACTGACCTGAAGGAGCAGTAAGTCACACACCTACACCTGTCTATCCTGAATGGACACTTCATGTTGAGGGTGGATTTCTACCTGGAGATGCACCTGGAGTCTTGGTATACTCTCTCCAAAACACCACACATGTCTGTCATTAATCACCGTAGTATTTAAAATGATGGACCGTGCACTGAAGACTCACCTGGGTCACCTGGCTGTCTTGTAAAGGGTCTTTTTGCAGGGACCGTTCTCTGTGGTGCTGTTTATAAAGTCACCAGCAAATCACTTGTAACATCTTGGATTGTGCTCCTCAGATGTGATCTTCCCTGTCAGCCATGTTGACATCAAGCCGACCGTCATTTAAACTGGTCAACGGTTAAAAAGTGTCCGTAAAATTATTGACTATATTATAAAAGCCATTTGAAATCATTATTCTGGACATCAACAACATTTACATTTAGGGCATTTAGCAGACGCTTTTGTCCAAAGCAGTTTGGGGTTCAGTATCTTGCCCAAGGACACTTTGACATGCAGACCAGGAGAATCGAACCAGCAGCCCTCCGATAACAGGACGCAGGCTCTAACCCTGAGCCACAGCCACCCAACAACTCACAAAAAAAGTAAACAGATAACTTATTGATAACATTATTCTCTTCAAATCTTCACGCGACATTTGAATAGCAAACCATGACATTCCGGTGTGAGATCTGTCAGTGTGTTATTTAAATGTGCACACAAATAAATTGATAATAACGAGTATAACTGACTAGTTTATCTAGTGCTGACTGGCAGGGACACCTCCCTAACACTGAGGTTTTGAAAATGCTAATAATGTTTTCAACTCGGCTGCTGCATTCAATAAAAACTCTCCTGTTGCAGTCGTGCCACAGCATCCTGTTCTCCAGACCACAGTTTAGTTATTCTGCAGACCAGTGAGAGACTTCTGCATCTCTCTTCTGTTCTGCTGCAGTGCAAGATATTTTCGAATTGCTCAGCTTTAATGCTCAAATAATGTAAGTTTATGAATCGATGTGCCTCCTCGTCATTTTCAATGTTCAGGTTGTACAAGGAGCGTCTGAGCCAGGTGGACATCAAGCTGCAGGAGGTCATGGCAGGCTGCGCCCAAGAGTACCTGGAGCCTTTAGCCAACCTGCAGGAGAACATGCAGATCAGGACCAAAGTTGCTGGTGAGTCAAATTAACATGAATATTTAATAATCGGACTTAATGTGCCTGATTTTGTGGACAGAGATAGAAACTATGGAATTAAAACTTGCTTTTTTCGCAGTTAAAAGTCAAATCTTTACTTCTTGCTGCTTCATGTTGATCTTAAGTTTGGATGCTTGTCACAGGGATCTACAGAGAGCTGTGCTTGGAGTCGGTGAAGAACAAGTATGAGTGTGAGATCCAGGCTGCCTGCCAACACTGGGAGGTGAGGGGTCAACGAATGAGTCAGACCACATTTTGTTGTCATATAGTTTTGCCTTAACAGTGTAGGAAATACACAGTGCCACAGTGTCCACTAACTTAACAGGATGAACTGACCCACAGTAACTTCTCCTGGAGATGGTTTTTAATGTTTTTTGTGTCTTGTTTCTGTCTCCCAGAGTGAGAAGCTGCTGCTGTTTGACACTGTGCAGAGTGAACTGGAGGAGAAGATCAGACGACTGGAGGAAGACAGACACAGTATTGACATCACCTCAGGTACCGACCAGCGCTGCAACCAGCAACTGTCGGAAATGTCTGTTTTGATTATTTATCAAATAAAAACCATCAGAGGTTGAGCTTACAGTGTCATCCTGACATCTGGCCAGCATCTCCAGAACCAACAGTATTCAGTTTATATTGTTGAGAAAGACAGCAAAGTATTCTTCACATCCATTTTTAATATTTAGTATAGGAGCTGCAACCAACGATCAGTTTTATTGTCTTTCTCGATTAATCAATTGGTGGTTTGGTCTATAAAATGGCAGAAACAAACCAGAAAATATTCAAAACATATTTATTTCATAAGTTTATACAATCTATTGATTAAATGTAAAATACAAGTACTAATAAACCTGAGATACAGGGTTCAGTAAGTGTTGTAATAAACATTGCATATTTGATTGAGATGCAAAGTTTGCACTGAAAATCTATGAAACTGATGCTTGAAACATGATGCACATGTCCTCCAGAGGGAAGTGATTCGTCTCCTCTCTCTAATTTTGTCCTCTCTTGTTTTTCAGAGTTGTGGAATGATGGATTGCACTCACGGAAAAACAAGAAGAAAGACCCGTTCTGCCCCGTCAAGAAGAAGAAGCCTGTTGTCGTTTCAGATATCCTTTTTCCTTTTGTCCCGTCCTTGTCTCATTACTCCCATCACTCATCTGCGACGTCCTGTTGATGTTTTCCCGCCACTTCACTGTATATTCTTCCTTAACCGCTCTTTCACGGCCCTATATCGTTTACATGCTGCAAGATCTGGATATTCTTGAAGACTGGACCGCAATACGGAAGGTATTTTTGTAAACGTACGATGAAATCACTTAGCGAATGTTTTGGAGTTGTGATTTGACCTTTCCCGTCTGTTTCCTCTGCCTCCTCACAGGCGATGGCATCGCTGGGGCCACACAGGGTGAAGGTGGATGGTAAGAGTTTTCTGCTCGTCCTTGGTTACAGTCAATATCTGGCTGAGTGCAGCGATCGACCCGCAGTCACACAGGAGAAGCTGATTCAATACTTGGAGCTAAAAGTACTCAAGCTCACAGTTGAAAAGGAGACAAGTGTTGCCTCCTCAGCTGTCTTTGTCTCTCCTCCTGTCCTTTTTATGTTTCCTTCTGTATTTCTTCCAAACATCCGTGCCGTACATGCTGTCTCCGCTCACGTCCTCTTTTTCCTTCAAACTCTCTCCCTGCAGTTCCTGCAGTCAAGCCGGACAGACATCACCATGTGGCGCGCTCCGAGGACGGTCGACTTTTCTATGACAACCAGTGGTACTGCAGGGGACAGGCCATCTGCATCAACAGGAAGGACGAGTACCCGACTAGGTGTGTGTGTGTGTGTGTGTGTCTGTGTGTGAGCAGAGTTAAAAAGCTCTTTGGTATAATTAGAGTGAGCGATGATTCTGGTTTATAGCCTGTGTGAGTTATAACACTCACCCGATGTGTGTACTCATCTGTGACAGTCTGTATTCCTGACTCATTGTGTGTGTGTGTGTGTGTGTTGTGTGTGTGTGTGTGTGTGTGGGGGGGGGAGTTAGGCAGTCACACGGAGGATTTATTTGTGATGGAAATGATCGGGGACAGATTTAAACAAAGACAGACAGTGTGAGCATCAGGCTCTGTCCTGTGTGCTGTCGGGGCAGGACGCTCGGTGAGCGCTGGTTGTGTTTTGATGTCAGTGTTTTTTCACAGCAGCATCCCTCAACAGTCTGCTGCTCAAAAGCATACTGGAGAGTGTGTGGACGTTAAAATTCATCATCATTCATCATACACTTCCATCTTTTTAGGCTCAATATAGTCACACTCCTCTATGACACTTAATGTTATCTGGCATCCATCAGTGTGTATGTACTGTGTAGCTCCAGACTAGGAAAGATTGAGGGACCAGATGCATGAAATTGGTGGCTTCCCAAATATTAACTCCTAGTATTTCTAAATAGGTTTTCAGTTTATAGACGCATTTATACTGTTAAAGTGACAAGATGAAGTGTACTCAAACCACACTGTGGGCATACTGAGGCCTTGGCCATACATACACGGTTATTCCCAAAATCAAATCTTTTCCAATGTGTTCTGGTGTTCTTGTAAAGACTTAAACTGTGTTCTCAGTCACTGAAAAGGGACCTTTTGGAAAAACTCCCACCAGGGGAATGATATAACTCTCATTGTCCGTGTCTGGACGGCAGAAGCAGAGGATTTTTTTTGAAGCGATGACGCAGACACCCACTTCCTCAATAGGTCTTATGAGTGTATAAAGCATCACTGACTAATCTGAACTTGGAGTATGTGTCATGATATTGGAGTATTTGAGTCTCTACACTGAGGGAATGGACGTTGTCTATATTTAGAGCGAAACACGCTGACATTTATGATACAGCGATGGAAAAAAAAAAGACACATGAAGTAGAATTATCCTGGAGGGCTCTGTGAGGGAGCAGTCATGTTTCTGTGCCTCGTTCATGGTATTTTCTTGTTTTTTGTTTTTAAGAACACCAAAAATACCCCGTGTACATGCTGAGCAGGCCTAAATACTGTTGTTGATTGTTAATGGACAAATGAAACAGAGAGGGGGGGGGAATGTGGATGGTGGTGAAAAAGCTCCAGAAAGATCTTAGACAATGAAAAATGTTCAAAGTAATTCAGTCTGAAATGAGACGTTTTGCTTTGTTTGTGTCAAGTTTAACTTGCAGTGAGATTCTGTCATCACATCTCATCATTTCCTGTCAGTATTTAGCGTTTAGGTATACAGATTTTATCTTTGGATGTTACTTCCTTAAATAGTGAAGTATGGTGATAAGATTCTAGTTTATACTGAATAGTAGAATTAAAATCAGTTTCACAAAGACACACATGCACAAACCTAATTTATTAGAACTGTTGGCCATATTTAGCAACCTGACATCATTGGAAAAACTTTAAATGATATTGTGGATATCTGTTAATATGAAAATCAAGATTGTATTGTATTTCATGTGCTAACATCGTTGTGTGTTTGTGTCCCGCAGCGCCATCATCACCACCGTCAACAACGACGAGGTGTGGTTCAAACGGCTGGACGGCACCAAGTCAAAGCTGTACATCTCCCAGCTGCAGAAAGGCAAATACACAATCAAGCACTCGTAAAAAAAAACGAAAACACACACACACACACACACACACACACACACACCTATACAGGCACAGACCATCATCTCTGCTGTGTTTCATTTGTCTCCTTTCTGAGTGGTATCTTTTTTCTACATTACGTGCAGTCACACAAAACACAGCTAACTTCAGTCACTCTGTGCAAAAGTAACAAAAGAGAAACTGTCCCACAAACAAATAGCAACTTATTCAGCTGTAAGGAGACAATCTCCTCTGTAAATATGTAGGTATGTTGATATTACTGACGAGGTCACAAAGTGTCATTTTCTCTGGAGCGGAGATCAACGCAACGTGCTGCTAAAATCAAAACAAAGGGAGAAGAACCGGAGCAGTAGCGAACTGTGAGCGGCGGAGCTCAGTCGCGTGCCTTTCTGAGACAAGACAATGCCTGAACTCTTAATAACAATGCAGTGAAGCCTTACTCTGTACTGTGTTAGCACCGGGAGGACTGAAGCGGGTCAATGAATGAGTGAGTGTGAAACCTCCCCCCCACACCCGATCTGTGTGAGGATGCCGTCAGCGGCGTGTTGGATTCGCCTCTGCGGACGCACCGGTTACTTTTTTGAAAATGTCACGCTCCACGGAGCCTCATGAATCTGTGTTAGGATCCCCAGGGAGGCCGAGTTTGAGATTTGAGTATTTGATTTATCGCACAAGTGTCAATGATTAATCAGTTTTTTTTTTGAGTAAATGATTACAACGTGAACATAATGAGATAGAACTCTTCTTCGAGGAAACACCCCGGGGTTCTGTTGGAACCCACTTGGGGAGCCGCTGTACTAAATGATCTCTTGATGTCTTGATGTGTTCGTCTAATTTTCCCAGCACTATGTTTTAAGTTCAGACAGAGGCCAGCCACACGCACTACGCAAAACCTCGACAGTAACAGGAGGAGCCCTTTGTATATAAAGACGACTGTATGTTTTTCAGTATTTCACTGTGATTCTTCCCTCCATCTCCTATAATGTTGTCTGATAGTGCCTACAGATCACTACAGAAGGCAGGACTGACTCAGATGTGTAACTCACAGTGCCATTTGTCTTTTTTTTTTGTCTTTATTCAGTCCATTTTGTGTGTGCGCTATGACTGTAAGAGCTGAAAGGACTGGGTATCAAATCCTGCAGTGTAAATGTGACACCTCTGAAGAATCAAACTCTCTCCTGTTCCCCGTCCTCTCTCCCTCTGAACCGTCACTTCTCTTTCCCTGTTCCCCTTCGTCTTCTGTCGAGCTGTCAGTGAAAAGGTTCCTCCACATTGACGTATTAACAGTTCAACGAGAAGGTGAAGAGATTCTTTTTTAAAAAAAAAAATGTATTTACAATCCGTCCGATCAAACCCTATTTTGTTTTTGTAAATGATACTTGATTTAAGGGGGATCTTGCTTTGTGTTGTGTTTACGGTGCTTTATATACATATTTCAGTAACACTTTATCATAACCATCATTAATAAATGGTAGTTGATATTTAATTAAACTTTAGTTAATAGTTATTTCACTGTTAATAACAATTAAATCCATAATTTGATGGCAATTATAAAGTTGCAACTGGTTAAAAACTTTTACATTTCATAGTAAATTAAGCAATAATAAATGCCATTGCTTGTTAAAACTGAAATAACCATCAACTAAAGTTTAACTAACAATAAATGAACCATTTATTAATGATGATTAGCATAAAGTGTCACTCATATTTCAAAGTATTACCTGCCAATAAAAGAGAAGTGCTCACAGCATTACCACGTGAACATGAACATGCCGTGTGCGTGAGGCCGGATGTGGCTCTCACTGAGAACTTCTTCTCGATAGTTTATTGCAAGTTTTTCATTTCTGTTTTTTGTTTGTTTGTTTTGACATTTTTATGAACTCTGGTTTCTTTCCATATCAAGAGGGGGAAAAAAAAAAGAAAAGAAAGAAATCATATGACATTGTGCCAATGCATGTACAGCTGATTAAAGATTTTGTTTGTAAAAATTTGAAAAAGAGTCAAATGTGCACATGAACAATTATTATTCACGCTTTAATGTCCAAAAGAGAGCGAAGAAACTTAAAGCAGCAACTTTTAAAGTTGTTCTGGAGAAAGTACTCAATAGCTGAGTTTCATTCCCAGGTCATCAAATACCAGTTTTGGGTGAATGTTTCAGGTCCTACACCAAAGACATGAGACTGGCGTACCCCGCCACTCACTCGCCACTCTGTTAAGTTACATCACGTCGATTTAACTTCAGTAGATTTATGTTTCCGTTCCACTTTCAAAGGCTTTCTGCCTGCGTTTTCCAGCAGAAGGGAGAAGTGTCTGTGCATTTAGATGATTACAGTATCAACCTGCACTGCTCAGCTTCAGTCAAGCTAATTTCCTTTTCATGGCCTTAAGAGCTTTTGGATAAAATAAGAATATCAAGAGCTTTGCAAAGAACTTAAATATCCGATTTGGATTTGGGCCAACATACAGCCCAGATACAATCTTATATAATACTCCAGTGTATAATGGAGAAAGTCCCTGACAGGGCTCAACCCAAAGTCACCCCTGAGGTTTGCTGAACTCTGCCTCCACTCTGTGACAAAGAAAAAAAAAAGAAAAGAAGAGGAAAAAAAGTGGTGTGTGTTTGGGAGAAACATGCTGAGCTGGTCCTATTTGATAATGGCTCGTTTCCTTTCAGTCACTTCTTTCTGCCAGAAGGACACTCACTAGATTAACACCACATGCCGGTATCGATTCAGGATCTGCGCTGATGTACCATTTTCTTGCCCTCGCCTCACACACACTCCATCTGCCTGGCCTTGGGCCTCTGCAGACACCTCGTGCAGAACCACCGCAACCTCTGATTGATCTATCGGGAGTATTGATTCGCTGTGGCACTGTAGCCAGAAACTCAAAGCAATCAATTCAGAGCCTAATTGGATAAATTTCCCATTTAGATGGAGCTTTATAACCAAAACCTGTGTGTTAATTGAGTAGCACTTGCTCTAATTCACCACGTGGTCACACCAGGTCAAGACCACAAAGATTATGAAAGAGAAAGTATCTTAAAATCTCACATTTCAAACCACCAAGTAGGTCTGCTTTGCACTCCTCCTGTTGCACTACCACTTCAGGCCAGAAGGTGTCAGTCGTGCTCCACAGTGGAGGGGCAGCAGCCTCTGCACTGGTTGGGAGGAGGGAGGTGGTCTGTGAATCTGGGGCACCCTGCTGCTGAAGCCCTCCAGCTGATGAGAGAGGGAGAAAGAGAGGGAGAGAGAGGAGGGATGAAGGCACAGTTTGATCACAGCTCGCTGGCCACGTCTGCTACTGCAACAGAGAGAGACAGAGAGAGACGGAGATGGAGAAAGAGGAAAATCCCCATCACCGCGTCAAAGACAGCAGCAGCAAACAAGCAGCAGGGCTGTCTGCATCTCAACACGCCATGCAGCATCTCCTCAGAGCTTTCCTTGAATCTGCTTCACGCACTCCTGTGAACGTGCACATGCACCGCTGAGTATGGTCAGAAATATACGCAACATGCTTACCAAACACACATAAACACACACACACACGCACACACACACACACACACACACACACACACACACACACACACACACACACACACACACAGACGTCACAGCAAATGTCAGGATTTTCTTTTGTGGTTTTTGGATTCTGATTGAATGTGGATACTCGGTCCCTGAGTTTCTGGCCGTCTACGGCAGCATCTATACTTAATGAGTAACCAGAACTGGAGGGTCATTGGGACGTGTTTACTGCAACACTGGGGCTAATTAGACCGTGAAAGTGTCACACTGTGCTAAATTCTTTATATCCCCCTTCCCCTCCTGTGTGATGTATGTGTGTGCGTCGCTGTGCATTTTCAAGAGGCCGTGTATGCAAATCTCTTTGTGCACGCATGCATGTTGCTGTGTGCCGGGCCTGCGCGTGGGCGTGTACCTTTGATGCCAATTGTGTAAGAGAATGTTGAATGCATACATGTGTAAGTTTACATCAAAGGGATGAGGCGAGCTGCTCATCATCAGCGTTAAGTTGAAGAGGGAGACGAGAGCGGCGTGGATTCAAGTGGACAGCGCTGCAGCCTGCAACCTGTGATCTAAATGCGCCTGCTATCACCTCGCTAGGTGTGGCAGTGGCCTAGAAACCACCATCAGCATCAGGCTATAGGCCCTTTTATTTATCTCTCTCTGTCCATGCCGTCTCTTCTCGCATGACGTTGATGCCTCGTCACAGACAGGACTCTCTTGCCCGTCGCACTTGTCTAGTAAGTTTATATGCCGCCTATTGGAGAAGAAACATTTTATTTGGGTCATGGCCTGGACACTAAACTTTAAAGCTGTGCGTGCTCTCCATTTACGCATTGATCTGTTCCGTGCGTGCTGGCTGACTGACGTGGTTTCAGAGTGGCTGCGAGTGGAACAAAAGTAGTGAGAACACAACCACACTTAATAAAATTCCATTATTTTTTTTAGAATTTACGCAGCCGCTCCTTTCAAGTGCATGTCCATTTCCACACATTTGTTCTATTTGTCAAGTAAAAAATAATAAATGATTCACTTTTAAGGAGCTCAAGCGTAAGTAATAACACACAATTCTCCCACAAAACGACAAATGTCCTGTCAAGAAAAATGTCAAATTCATGTTGAATAAAACAATGCAGCGCGTCCCTTAGGATGACATTTACAATGTGCTGGGAAAGTAGTTGTATTAGTCAACTTAAGATGGCACCAAAGAAAAAAAAGGTCTAAATCCAACAGTAGGTTACAGAAAGGTCTATCTTACCAGGCATCCACTTCACACAAGCTGTACAACAGATGCAACAACACAGAGATTCAGTATCTATCAAGATACTCCTGAGTATTCTTCTGCCAGGATCTTGTGTCCACCACCAAGCCCTCGTTTCAATGAGGTGCCAGCACTGGTTTGACTATTTCTAGTGTTTTTACATGACGGGGCTCCATATTTGGTAAGAACATAGAGCCTTGTGTAGGAGTTGTTCTCCCGACTTCTCAGACTACATGCCAAGCATAGCCCCCCAACTCCAGTTTTGCAGACTTTAAGCAAACGAACAGGAAGACAGGCGTGCTGTGTCTTGGCATCTGTCACGTACCCCTGACCTCTCACTTATGTCCTGGTATTTAAAAACTAACTTCTGCAAGAAGGAGGGACAAGAACGAGGAACAGCGTCCAACAGTATCTTAGTTGTGACGGTCAGCGATCACAGTTTTTGCCATGTATCGAACGACAGGAGAGGTCTTTGATGGCTGAAATGACAGATGCAGCGACTGTCACATCACAAACTACTAGTGGAGTATCTCAGGTCTGGCAGGGTTTGATTTCCAGACGTCAGATCGTGAAGTCTTTCTGTGTACCCAGAAGAAATCTAGTGACCTACAGACCCTCAGAGCCAGGAAGATGGCTACTGTGAAGTCAGTTCAAAGAATGCAGCCTGGCAGAGAAGTGACAGCCTTTGACTGTCATGCCTCAAAGCGGCACATCTACTCCTTACCCACCGAAGATCATCCACCCTTGGGAGCAGCTATGTTTTCTCATGGGGCATGGCCAAAGAGGCTGCGTAACATTTTGCATCCCCGCCATCTGATTCTTTAGCTGTCAGAGAGTCAGACAGGAGGAACTGCCTGCCAGCCTCTTAGACTGAGCAACAGTCTCAAGGCATGCTGTTGTATCAATGCTAATGCCAAGCTAAAGTCCCAGAAATGGCTGGGCTTTTCAGACGGTGTGTGAGGAGAGTGGGCGGGCCGTGAGAGCTGCCCAATGTGTTCTGTTCTCCCTTCCCTGTCAGTCACATTCTACTATTCGGGTGTATGCCTCAGTGATCTCCTTTTGTCAGGTGGGGTTTAGAGAGGGTTTATTTTTAACCACCCTCTGCTGAGGTTGACTGAGGCGGCTGCATCCTGGGGTACACTACTCTGCCCCTCGCTAGAAATTCCCAGTTTATACCCAGCGGACAGGGGCCTTTAAAGCTGTTATCCATCAAGATGGCATTGCTGCATGCTTTCACAACAGCCCAATGAGTTGTGCCACACAAACTGCATGCTTAGTTGAGGGTATCTTTGAGGTGCTGCCTTCAGACAGAGCCTTGTCTTTCATGCCACCTATTGCCTTCACAAATGTATATTGGAAGCCCCCCCCCCCCTCCTTTGGCTGGCTGTGTACACTCAACAAAGAGTGCAACAGCAGTAGAACATCTGTCGAGGACATCTGTATGTTAACATCTAGGTTGGGGCCCTGCATTTTTATCAGGTGTTACATGTTGGATGCTGATATTGGTTTAAATAACCTGTGAATGACTGTGTGAGTCTCTGTCAGCCAGCTTTGCCTTTCTCTTTCCTTTCTGCAATGAAGACTTTACCAGGATCTTAACTCAGACTTCCTCTTTCTAGGCAGCACCTGCAGCAGTACCGACAGGTGAAATGTGCCATTTAACTTTGCTAAATTACTGCTCAGTGAACAGTTGGTGCAGCCTTGTCTCTTGGAGTGGGATACTGCTCCCTCTTGAACTTTCCCCAAGTAGCTTGTTTGGCACCCGGTAAGTGCTACTTGCTTACATGTCAGATTTTTAAAAGCAGAGCGCCATGATGACAAGTGGCCAAGTTGTTGGAGCCGTGTTTGAGGGATATGATGAGTATTCCTTCCAAAAAAACAAAAAAAAAGGGTAATGAGAAGAAATGTGTGGTGATGAAAAGAAGAAATAACAAATTTGCTAAAATCTGCAACCAGCACATATTAATGACATTCCAACAGTCTGGATTAAACATTGGCGTTTTTTTCCTAAACCTTAAACATCATTATTTCGACCTCCTTCTAGTAGTTCCAGAGTTCTCATCTTGTGAGAGAGCGGTGATATTTGATTTCTGGAGTAATAACTCTTTTCGACTTGATAGCATGAAACCGAGGAGCTCCACCGGGCTGACGAGCCTGCATGTGTCAGGTTTATTTAGCTGACCAGACGAGGTGGCAGTATCACCTTCCACCTCCACACCCACTGTCCTCAGACACCATACAGTATCTCCTCATTAAGTCAGCTCTGATATGCAAAGTAGTGCTGGCAACCACTGTGACATGGCAGAGGCAGACCGGGACAATGTTTTTTGGTGTGTGTGTGTGTGTGTGTGTGTGTGTGTGTTTATCCCCTTCCCTGTCTGCATGTGTGTGTCTGGATGGGCTCCCCAGCCAGTGGTGGCACTGTAGCTATGACTTTACATACAGGGGGTATCAAGTTCAGCATCATCTCCCCCGAATGGATAAACACACATAACTTACCCGTCTCTTACAGGCTCAGCCTCAAGTGCTCAGTGCAGGCTCGATATGGAAATGTAGTCAAATGGCCAACTGGCATCAGCGACAGGATAAGAGACCACAGAGACTTGGTAGTCAGGCCGATTCTCCTGCATCAAAATTTAGATACGTAAATACTTTTTCTCAGCGTTCTGGTTTTGTTTGCTCACCTTCTGAAAATACCTGCGCACCAATGTGTGTGTGTGTGAACGCAGGCACATGCATGTTTCATCTGAACGTACGCTTGAATGTGCGCCAGCCATGTTTACTGCGTGTGTGTTTGTGTGTGTGCATATCAGGTTGTGTATGTTTGTGCTGGACGCAGAATCAGTGGAGTGAGAAACAGAAAGCTCAGCCAGCCATTTGGCTGCAGTCCTAATTGGCTGTGCACTGTTGACAGGATGCTGACAGAGCACATCGCACACACAGGTACTCTGTTTTTCTCAGTTTCATCTTCGGGGTTTGTGAAACTATTTCCTCTGAGGAATTCCCTGCTCTACTCATTTTCAAGCATGAAAAAGAACCTTAAGTGGTGCCCTTTGACAAGTTACAAAGCTTGTTTTTCTACCGTTTGGATGCAGAAAAGGGGAAGGGGAGGCTGCCAGCCTTAATGAGATGCTGCTCTGCTTCTTATCGGGCCAGGCTGGTTTACTGTTGGGTAACCTGCTTGGCTTCTGTCTGTGTGTGTGTATATGTGTATGTGTGGGTGCGTGTGTGTGGACAAACATACGAACACACATGCAACTCACGGCTACCCTTTAATTAGCATTCACACACAAATACTGTGATTGCTTTTATGTGTAATGTTAGCTTGCAAAGTGCTAATTTGCTTTGTACTGTACAGCTGAGAAAGACCAATCGGCACCATCCTGGGCTCAGAATATCCAGAGTACCACTCCTCATAATGGCATACTCTTAACTCTGTGGGGAACATTCATGCGCACACTCACACAGAGCCTTTGATTGACAGCAGAGACCACTGGGATGCAAGTGGAAAGAGGGGGGAGGGGACGCTAGCAACATCTGAAACGAACCATGGCTAAAGACGGGAAAGGTTGGCGCCTCGGGGTGCTTTTACCCAACACTTTACTTTGATGGGTCACAATGATATCGCTTAATGCACTTCTTTCTCTCTCTCTCTGCTTCTCATTCATAAATACATTTACTGAATCTCCGAGCCCTTCAGGTGTCTTTTCACATTGTGAACACTATGTAAAGTTATGTCATACACTGTATGCCTCTAAGAGTTGTAAATGTAATGTACCCAGTCGGCCATGTTTGCAAAGAATAACACAAAGTCATCAGGCTCATCGGTCTAGACTCGAGGATAAAGATGTCATGATTTTGCCATAAAGGTTTCTGGGTTGTGATAGTAATGTGTCTTGTGCACTTTGTAGTTGTCAGTTTCCGCTATCTAGGGGAGCTCGTACAGCTGACCGCCTACTCGGCCACCATTCGCCCTTTGCCTCAAAACCACTGGCTCACAATCAGCAGCGCCCATCACTTTTTGTAAAACAGATCACATCGTTCAATGGTCGTTCACCAGGTCGGATTCTGACTTAAGCGTTTGTATAAGTCATATAATTAAAACAATTTTTTTATGGTGGAGTGCTGAGGATGAATTGATACATTACAGATATTAATCTCATATAGACACAACTCCTTACTCTTCCTCGGTGTCATGCATCGTGCAAAAGGTTGGTTTTAAAAAAAGAAGAAAGTATTTGAAGTCTACAAGTTTGAAACTAACACATGTGATCAAGAACTTTACTACAGGAGGTGATGGTGCTCATACTGTTTTTGTCCTCAGGGGGCGCTAGAATCAACAGGAAACAAAAGTACCTCGTCATTGCTTTAATAAGCTGAATAAAACATTTAGGTTTTACTTTTGGATTTCACTGAGATTTCTACTCCTGATATCTTTAATTCTGGGTGACACTAAGATGCAGTTGTGAAAGTATTTCTTGGAATTGACTGCTTGTTGTTATAATTGCTCAAGTACTATGATGAGAAAACTGAATGAAGCCCCCAATTACACCACAAGTTGTTATTTTTTCACTTCAGTTTTTGCACTGATTACACGGTAATGTGTTAACCGGGACTGCTCATTTGCAAATATTAGCCTGCTGGCACATTTAACGAAAGATGTCGATCATGGTAAACATTATATAAGCTAGCTAGCCTTGTTAGCATCAAGCTAAGTGCAGCCTGACAGAGCTGCCAGTATGTAGCAGTTTAGTGTTGTTAATCATTCTTTCACCACATTATTGGTTCGTTACCTGAAGTATGGCACATTAAAATACTTGTTCATTGCAACCCTAAATATACACATTGTTAAGCGCATCCGTCTTTCAGGGAATCTTCCAGAGTAGAAGTTCAGCATTGAGAGGCGCTGGAGTGTCCTTAATTCCCTTTAAACCGGAGGGAGAGTTTAAAAGGTGAATCTGCTGTGGGGCTGAGTCCAGACAGGAAGTTAAGAGCCATCAGGGGAAGACCCCACATTTTAAAATACAGTCTCCGTCTCCTGTCTCTGCGTCGTGCTCCCGTCTCTCCAGCTGCCTTTTTTTTTTTTTTCCAGTGTTACATCACTTTTTCTGTGTGTGGTGTGTTTCCTCCTCCTTACACTCTCTATCACAACTCAGTCCTCGTCCCTCTGTACATGCTACGTTATACATGAAGACTTCAGTTGGGGTTTAAAATGCTTTACCGGCTTTGTACATGATGCACATTTTTCCATCCCACAATCGCCTCTCCCTTCCTAACTTTTTTATGACTTGAAACCACAGCGATAATAAACAGCGGCTCGAGGATTCAGGGCTGTCATTCGCTGGTGTTTTCTCATTCTCTCTATTTACTTCATCAGATGTCTCACTCGCTTAAAAGATGGCATCGAGAGGGCGTGACTTGAAAAGTAGACTTCTGCAACCTGAAACCAGCCAAGTTCAGTGTGCCGAGAGTTTCCCCCTCATGAAGCTGTAGATGGGTTTGAATTTGAAATATTTAAGTGATTCTCCAATTTTTATGAAGCTCAACCACTGGAAGTAATATCAACAGAGCCAATAGGATACGACACATGTGATCCTCCAGGAATATGACAAAAAACAACGTATATATTAAGTCCATTATATAACCTGTGTGTTTGTGCATTGTTGTTGTTGTTTAGCGTTGTCTTAGAAGCAGAATAATTCCAATTGCTGTGGCCTCAGCATTAGCCGCTGGAATTCAGTTCAATAAATGTCATTAGTGGTCTCCACATAAACAGTTAAAGTGAAGCAACCCAGTGGCTCAGAATAACACTGCCCACTTCAGAAATCCTCCATCTTTGCATGTTTGCTACCGAGGAGAGCCTCAGTTGACTTCAATCTAATCACAACAGTTAGCTGGTCAGTTCATGTATAACGGCGTCTCTGACATTATGTACGTGATAAGCAAGGCTCCAGACTAATTTTTTCCACCAATGTCCCAGAACGGTCCGGAAAAAAACAACTTTAACTGTCCCGAAGTGAATGCAAACCATCCCGAAATCACAAATGTTTGCTGCTTTAATTTATCAGCATCTGTAGCTGTTAGTTAAAAGCATGAGCATTAAGACTGTTCTTAGCTCTGACTAAGCACACATAAATAATGGAATGAACAATATTATGTTTTGTAATATGTCAGGAAAGACATCAGGGAAAGTAAGCAATCCTCTGATTAAAACTCTGATTTAGCTCCGTTAGCTTCTTCATCTAGAACCATCGTCTGGTTACTATTTTAATTCGTCCAGTTTGGGTTAGGGTTAGGTTTCATTTGTCACTACACGTCTGCTAAGCTAATGGCGCTAACATCAGCCTAAGCAGTATTTGGCGTTGAGTGTTACAGGGTGAGCATCATTCTGGCTAAACATCAGCATGTTAGCATTGTCGTCGTGGGCACGATGACTAAGTACAGGCTCAGACATCTTTTGTTTGTGGGTCAGATCTGGCGAACAATCATTCCACGCAGCATGTGGGCCGGCTGAACACGTCTGGTACAGTTTTGCTATCTGGAAAAGCTGCTTGCGTGGCTGTAGACGCTTAGTCTTTTTGATTAATAGTCACAGATTAATCAACTAATTGTTTTCTGCTCTGCTTCGTTCATTTGCAGTAATACAAACTGTTGCTGACATGGCTGGAAATGACTCTGCAGCACCTTGCAGCAAAAGGTTCAGAGTACGAGACGTGAAAGCAGTTCGCTTTTATTTACAACCCCCGTTCCAAATGTGTTGGAACATGTGTACAATCCTTAAAAACAGAATGCAGTCATTTATAAACTAATGCTTTCATGTTTTACACTGTGTCTTTTAGTTTTTTAGTATCCAGTTAATAGGTGTAATCTGTGCTTTAAGTCATGTTATCACAGATATCTTCAGGGGAGACCAATTAGTGTCACGGGAGCCTACACACAGCTTCCAAAACTGACTTCCACTTGTGCCTGTGTCACCCACATTTCACTCTTAACGCCACATGAAATGCACAGCTGTGAGCTGAGCAGTAGTTACGAGGGGTCCTTGTCAATGTCTGGGCCCATAGGCTTGGCCTCGTCACAAGTCTACAAAGCTGACATCAGATCGGCTGTCAGCTCGGTTTATTATCAAGGCTTTGCCTCTCCACTGTCGAAGCTACTGTAGCAACTGCGAAGCTGGAAGGCAGGTGTTGAGCACGTGATGCCGAGCCATCCGAGGACGCCACGAAGAAGCACTGACTCACAAACACAAGAGGGAAAACGGTGTGAAATTGTCCCAAGTGCTGCGGTGCCTCTTCAAATCAAGTCATTAGGTCGCGCAGAGGTCAAGCTCATTACAGCCCCAGCGTGTGTGCCAGGTTGATAGGCCAGTAATGTGAAGGAGAAGCAGCTGTGAAGTGGATTCATCACAAAGAAACGTTTGAATATTAACCAACTCCCAGCTCGGCTGATGCTGAATTATGATACAAACTGTGTCTGGATTTGCTGAGCAGAGGGCCGCACGGAGGGGGAAAAAAGTGAGGTTGCGCACAGTATTCACCGGCCAGACCGCGTAAACATGAAAGCATGTAGGTGTACCGGAGTCCGTGCGTGTGCATGTGCGTTGCATTTCGACAGTTGGGTGTGCGTGGGCTGCCGGGATGTCAGAGGAAGACGAGAGAGGCAGAGAGCAGCAGCAGCACCACGCATGCATACTGTACCGCACAAGTGTACTTGTGTGTTCTCGCACAACGGGGATTTCTCGGCGCTGATCTCAGCGAATTCTGTTGCATCTCCAGCAGTGTCGGGCGACATGAATATTCATGAGGTCCTCTTGTCTTTGGTAAAAGCCTCGTGTCGTTTCCACAGAGGGCCCCCGGCCAGGGAGGTTGGGGGGGGGGTGCACCGCTGAGGTGAATCAATGTTTCATCGCAGGTTCACCTTTTTTGGCATCTGGGAGAGCCGGAGGGAGGTCGTGTCAGTCGTGACCTTGTCGATTAGCTTCCTGTTTATCGAACGATGGTGATGATGTGATCTGCGATTCACCTGAATTATTTCCCACGTGGCTGTGTGTGTAAGAATTATCTCAGCTTTACATTTTTTTAAAAAAGCACACACACACACACACACACACACACACACACACACACACAGCATGTGAACGTGTTAAGAACCAGCCCTCGAGCTCTCCATTTATGAATAAGTAAATAGAATTTCCTGTCCAGCAGTGGCTCCATTCGCCTCAGCCCTGCCCACTAGCTTCTAGCTGTGTTTTTTTTTTTCCCCCCCCCTCACATGGTCCTCTCTAACATCCACACACACACACACACACCCACATGCACACACACCTCTTATCACCCCTTTGGCTTAACAGGCCTACTTTCACCTCCGGCTGCAACAGCGCCGGTATGCCTGCATCTTCCAGTCTTATGTAACCCTCAGAAGGAGGGCGAGCAGAGGAGCAGGCTCGCTCTGTCTTTATGTGCTGGCTTCATTGAGCCTCAGTGATGCCCGGGGGGGCTTGTTAAGCCCCGCAGACTGCGCACTGGAACATACATAAAGACAGAGCGCACTCAAGAGCTACCTGACCGCCCCCCCCCCTCCTCCATCCATCCATCCACATACATGTTTAAAGCGAAAAATGAATGGGTGGGGAAGTGTTTGCATCTTCTTTATAAGGAGACATTCTGTTCCCTTTATCTGCCAGGGAACTAATGCAGGGGAAGGCTGGGGAAAAAAAGGCTTTTATTGTGAAATGGATGCTTCCTTTAATGGGTTAGAGAGCGAGGCAGAGAGAGAGAGAGAGAGAGAGAGAGACTACACGAGGAAGGGATATGCAGAGAAAAGAGAGAGGAGGCACTAATGGAATCCACCGTCAGCCAATCGTCTTCAAGCCCAAACAATTCAAACGGGCTTTTTATAACGACAAAATTTGCTCTGCTTCCGAGGCGATTCTAACTGTACACGGTGTGACGTAACGGTGCCTTATTGTGGCTTTTGTGATAATGTGAGCGAGGCTCTTCCTAAAAAAAGAGTGGAGAGCCGGATTTTCCAGTGGGGTCATTAAGAGTACACCTGCCCTCATTAATGTTTCACCGGGTCAGGAGCAGGACCAACGGCAGAATCGCTAAGACGGTCCAGCTGGTCTTAAACGGCCAGATGAAAAGCTGCGTTCAGATCAAAAAATGTGTCAGTGCAACACGGTCAGAAGGTCCTGGGTTCAAAACCTCATTTCTGTGTGGAGCTCGCTTGCAGAGTTTCCACAGTCTCTGTTATTATTATTATTTTTTTAACTCCAGGTGTCAGGTGTTCTTAAAGGCTATCTGGGCGGGCAGGCGAGCTGAATTGGAAATAAAAATTCAGATAGGTGTGAACGTGAGTGTGAATGTGTTTGTGCAGTAATCCCTGCTTACTGGCAGAAAAAAAGGAACGGATTTCACAACCAAGTCCAGCAAAAAAACACAACATGTTTGCTGGTTTCAGCCTCTCAGATGTGAGAATTAACAGATTCGCACTCGTTGAAATAGAAAAATGTTAAAGTTTTAGACGGTTGGTTGGACAAATCAAGCATCTCCTGATTATGGGCTGTTCTAACTACTGTCTGACATTATTTGGATTAAATTATATGAAAAAAATGACAATCAATTATTTAACTTGTAGAATAAAATAAAATTCACAAAGCTTGTTTTGTCTGACTAACAGTCCAAAACCTATGGAGGCCAAGAGCGGCATAATTATTTTAATACTGCTGTTATCAACTAATTGATGAACAAGTTATTTCTAAATAGATTTTGAAGTCTCTTATTAGCTGTCCATGGCAAGCCCTTAATTCCCTTTTTATTTATCAAACGTTCAACTATTGATTGTTCAAACCGGGGATATTAATAATTAATGATCAATCATGAATCGATTCATTGCCTTTAAGATTTAAAGAAGTATCTCGTTACACGTTACAAATACTTGCTCATCAAATATATCAACACTGTGAGAAAATGTGTCCGTTTAAAATTTAAAAAATAAAAGGACACAGGGACAGAAAGTCTGATGGAAACACGTCCAACATCTTTTTATTAAATGTCATTAATGATTGAACTGCTAATCGCTCGTCGAGGCAGCCGACTGTCAGTTAAAGAAATTGCTTGAAATTTGATTTCCATCAGTTTCCAAAAGAACGGAGCTTCAGTATCCAGTTCTACTTCCGTCATTTACTGGAGCGCGCTGCTCACTATACTGTTGGGTCCCATTAACACAGTGACCCCGGTACCGCGTGCCGGCCTGGACTCTGTGCCCGCTGGCCTTTGTTTGCCCCTCTCACTTGTTGCCCCTCTCCTGTGGCTAAGTGTTAGCCTCTTAATGGCGGCCTGTGGCTGCCCCGCTGAGTGCACCTGCCCTCACCAGGCTGCAGCCGCTCTATTATTCAGCAGCCATCTCAGGTGACCTCTCATAAACACTCTGTTATCATTTAGGATCCAGTGTCTCATTAGCGGTGCATTCAGCTTCCTCAGATATTGCCTTAGTGACTTCAGCCACCCGCTGCCCTCACACGACCGATTGATCCTTGGCTGTCTGTCATTCGGCAGCCGGCGCCACCGAGCCGCCGTGATTGGTCCTCATCGGAGAGGCTGACTACAGGTGGAAACTGAAGACGCCTCGGCCCGGCGGCGGCCGCCAGGTTCGGCAGGCCACTGCTGTCGTCTCAGGTTTTCGTCTTCAGAGTCCCCCACAGGTTTCTTAGTAAGTGTGGATGAATTGCGTTTCTTTGTGAGCATACAATACGACTCTTTATCAGCCCACAGGAGCGAAGCGTTGAAGGGGTATTTTTAGTTTAACAAGCTCTGCCTCTGTGTGTTTAGCCTTTGACCCTCCATTATCACTGGACGGGTTTCATTGGGACAAACCACCACTTAGATTTGGCTCTCAACACTAAATACAGAAGCTCCATTACTCCCCAGTTCGCCTTGAGGCCTTTAATAAAACATGCTTTGATGCTTTTGAATGGCCTCGTGTCTGTCTGGTTGTGTATGTGTCTGTGAAGAAAAGAAAAAGTGTTCTTTTACTTGTATTCGTTGTAGCTAGCGTTGGTTAAAGGTGCTATTTTGCAAAAAAATAATGATGCTCTGGGTTTCCCGACGCATCAGAAACTGACACTTTGGGATGATGGCCGACCCGCGTCAGTGTTTAACGAGTTGTAAAACCTGTGACTCATTTTCCTTTGGAAAGTTTATGACCACAGCTTTTAGTTTGGCTGATTAAATGTGCCACACTGTTTGTTACAGTGACATGAAATGTTTAAAATGACCGAGAACAGCCTCTCAAACCATAAAATCAGAGTGTGTGAACCCGCCCGTGTAGGTGGATCTGATGCCTCCTGTGAGTAACAGGAAACTGACTTATCTTTTACGGTGTTGTTGCTCAAGATGACAATCCGGAGGAAAATGACAACGACTCAAGATGACAATCCACCATCAGTGTCAGACCAACACGCCCAGGGGTCAAGTACATTTGCTGTTTGCACAACGTGGGCGCTGGGTGTTGGTCTGAAACTAGCCGTGACCCTTCTGCTGCGCCACATGTAAGATAAAGCCCTTGAAGTCTTGAGGACACATGCAGGTCTTCGTCTTTGTTCAGACTGCAGGCAAATTAGATTTGTTACTCAAATCAGATCTAAAAGACAAACTGCCTGCCCCATTATTTGCAAGTGATCTGGCTTGTGTGTCCATCACACCGTCATCTGCGAGGGTTGCTGTGGTGATGACCTAGGCATCATTAATTAGGCGATTTGGCTTCAACACGAAGCGATGTGAAATGGAGATCCATCATCTCACCCTCCAAACAAACAAAAGAAAAAAGGGATTCTGCTCAGTTGCTGTGATTGACTTCCATATCTCTAGATTTGAAGTTGTTGTCGTGACGCAAAAGACACTCGGAAATCCAATTTGAGCAACCGGGACTGAGACGCATCTGTAGAAACGTCACTCAGTAGCTGAGTTGCATTGTGGGTAATGTAGGCAACAGGTTTTGAAAAGGAAGAAGAATAAATTTAATGCTGACATCTCTGGTGCCGTAGGGATGTTGATCATTTGTTTTCAAACTGTAATGCTCTGTAATGCCAGACCAGTTGACTGATTTTTAAAAGCCTGGTTTCCTACATTACCCACAATGCAACTTAACCACTGAGTGACACCACTGGAGGCAATTCATTAGTGCTCCCCGCGACCTGTAAACAAACTTTAATGTGTAAAATGTGTGGAGTGACCCTTTAATGCCACCTTAAACAACAACCTCCAGGTTATCTCACCTTATTTAGATGAGAAAACATTGCAAAGAGTGAAATTGTTACTTAAACTGTCAGTTATAAACATCCATGACAGTATTGAGACCAACTTCCTGGTTCAGCTGTGACGTACAGTATCTTAGAAAGATTAGCTTGTACTCACTGGTACGATCACCTGACAGAGAGTTCCTCACCCTGTCCGACCTTTTTATGTCACTGTGCTTGTTTTTACAAATTAAGTCCTGAATTTCCAAGAAATAGGCCCTAAATCCTTAATAGAAGAATTCAATTTTCCCCTGAGGTTCTGAGATTTAATGACATTTGTGGATGTAAGGAGCTCATGTGATAACGTGAAGGTACCAATTTACAGAATTAGCTTCGTGTCTGATGTTTTATTTTATTTTAGACTACTGTACAGACTGCTGAGCTGGAGGAGATCACACCGTCCTCAACACGCTTGATGTTGGGTGGCACTGCCCTTTATTTGTCTCCCATGTCAGCTAGCACCGAGCCTTTTGTTAGCTGCTCGACTCTCCGCCACAGTGTTTTCAAAAAACAAGCCAGAGAGGCTGCTAATTAAGGGCCGGGCTGCTGTTTGTATTTAACAAACGAACCCTCCTCATTAGTCTGCCAGGCAGTAATTAGAGGGAGAACGGAGGGGAGAGAGGGCGAGTGGAAGGGATGAAGAGGTGAGTGACTCTGCTCAGCATAAGAGCTTCACGTCAGGGAGGGTTTAAAGACGACTGCTTGACCGCTTGCTAAATCCCCAAAATTGTTGTTATCGATGGCACCAAATTGACCTTTTTAATCACAATTATGTCAGTGGATGAAATGTGTTTATTCTCTTTGAGTATGGATAACAAAATGTGATCCTGACTTAGCTAACAGGAGACTCGGTGCAATATAAGTTACGTAATTACAAACTAACAGATTGCAAGACTAGAATTGCTTAAAGAGCTCTGACGGAGACCGCCTGGTTCCCTTTTGTCTAGACAGCCGCCCAGACAGAGGCAGTGCGCCCAAGGACTTAAATAAGCTGCTCAGACAGCAGAACATGATGTATTTTAAAATTTAATGAAAACCATTAACGGAGAATAAAAAAAAAAAAAAAAAAAAGCTGCTTCACCTGCTGAAAATGCTGAAAATTAATAATAAAAAGAAGGTCTAGGAAAGCAAACAGCAATCTGTGCTTTGGAGGATGAATTAAGTGTTGAATATAGAGCTGTATAGAGAGCGGGCGGTTATGTAACCATGTAGGCAAGAACGCGTCTCTCATTTTCAGGTTCCCTCTAATGCTTTTTAAGTTTTGAAAAGGAGTGTTTGAGGTGGTTATGAAGTCTGATTAATCACTTTCCCGTCGAAACAGAAGGCACTCGTTTAATATGATGTAAACCACTTAGGGAAGTGTTCTAATGCCGCCGTGTGCGACTGTTTTTAACCCCACTGACTTCCATTTACATTAACCGTGTCTGTTTCCACTGCTAGAACGAGGCCGAGGGGTCCGACGGGCCTCCCGAGCTCACGGTGACTCACTCGCGATTCTCAGCCATCGCTTTAAAATTTCTCGGCGAAGGCTCATCAAAGGAAGGATGATGGCACAACTATTTATATCAAGGTAATTCTCTGTTCTGAATCAGCCCCTGCTCATCACTGCAGCAGGGGTACGTTGGTGTGGGGAGATGAGGAGATGGAAATCATCTTCTTCTTTTGGCTGGGAAAAACCGTGCGCTCGCTGTTTCCAGCGGACAGGCGGCCTCAGCTGGCCAATGAGAGTGGACTGCCAGCCGCCCACCTGGTGACTAGGCCTCTGTGTGGGTGGACACGGCGGAGAGGACACTGCTGCTCTCCAGCCTCGTCTCTGCCGTTGCATGTACAGACACATATTCGCTTTCATATGCATAAAAAGCCTCGATGCATTTTTTTCTATGCCAGTCAGAGCAAATAACTTCCTCGTTTAATGTAACAGATTTGTTCTGTGGCACGCACGCCGCCTCTCGATGAGTAATTTCTCAAGCTATTCAAGATGATTTTTTGGCTAATTACTCAAAGGTTTTTGAACAGTATCCATTTGTCAGAGTCTGATTTTTGCTGTGAGTGTGGCATAATTGTCCTCCGATGTTTTTATAATGCTCACATTTGTGCAATTGTGGCATTGTGGATTTACGAAGCGTAGTTCAGAGTCTCTTCAATCTATTTTCATGTCTTTAAGGCTCAAGCTGTCCCATTGTTTGAGATGTGCTATCTGTCTTTGTTTTGGGCTGGTTTTCACATTCCCTCAGGACTGAGTGCAGGAGAGTCAGATCACCTGTGTGCAGGTGTGCACCCGTGACTCCTGATTGAGGAGGTCGTGATGACGCCCTTTTTATGAAGGCTTAACAAAGGTGGGGAACAGACACCCAGGTGGCTCTGATACTCATTCAGAATCTGTCCCTGACTCCCTTGTTGTGTCTCAATTCAGTGTCTGCATCCTTCTGAGGAGCAATTACGTCACAATGCTGCGTGAAGGCTGTCCCAATCCAAACGCTCCTCCAAATGCGGCCTTCTTTTCCCTCTTTTTGGAGGATGCACCGCTACTATCCTTCATGGCCTTCATGGCGACATCACGTGGCGTAGATCGTCACTTTCACGGGCCTGGGCGGCAGAAATTTTGACGTGAGGGTAAAACATCTGGTAACGCAACCAGGAAATGCTCCAAAGGCTAGACCGTCCCATTTAACAACGGCTGACGAGGTTAACAAGGTCTCTCTGAAGGACTCGCCTTCGAGGACTGCAAAGGCCGGGTCCTTCGAAGGACGCAGACCCTGAACTGAGACACAGCAACTGAGAACCTCGGCCCTTCGGTTTTGACATTGTATTTCACTGGGGCTTGTAGGAGCACATTTGTTTATCATACCCGGAAGAGGCATTTTGTATAGTAGCTGTCATCGGGGCATCCCCTCTAGATTTACATGTTTTTGTTTATATCTTAATGTAGGTTATTCTGGCATGTAAGCAGTATTAATGGATATTTGGCCCACATGTTAGCTGTAAACATTAGCATATTATCACCTATAAAGTATGACGGTGTGTGTTTGACAATAAAGCAACATAAGCATTCATTTGGAGTCTTATTTTTCTGCCCACCAGACACGTGTCCAGTATTATCTCTGCTTTTTAGCTGTTTTTGGTCACCACCAACTCCTGTGCTCCACTTCTGTTCACCAGATAGATGCTAACGTTGTCAGGTCGTGTACAGTCGGGTCTGAGAGCTTTTTAAATGAAATCTTCTGCTTTGCCTTGTATCATAGAATGAGAAACAAACAGTGACAAAAAAAATTGCAAGCTGTAAAACGAAAAAAACAGCAAGTTGGAGGAAACTAAAACCTTTTCATGGAGCAGAGCAGATCTGTAGACTGTAGACGAGACTCGAGTGCTAGTGTTCACAAAGCTCACACAGGAGCACTGAACCCAGACGGGCCGAGGCTAGCTGGCTTTCTGTACTGAACACTGCAATATAATACATAACATCAAACTGTTTTTTCCTCCTTAAAGTTGGAATTGGTAACTTGTGTGGCCTTCTATGTCAGATTTTCTCAGGCTTTTTCAAACCTCTCTCCTCGATGTCACGCTGCTCCCTGTTCTCTTCTCTGATACGCTCTTACTAATGAGTAAGAGCTTTTATCTTTGAGACTGAAATATTGATGACCGTCCGGGGTCGTCTGAGGTCTCGGCCGTATCCTAACCTACCTGCGGAGAGTCACCTCCTAGTTTTTTTTTTTTGTTTTTTCGGGCCTGAGGTTACAGATGACATGTGTTCACACAGGGCGATGCTGTTGTGCAGAAAAGCCTCGGCGCGGTGTTGATAACAAGGCTTTTTTCCACTTGCTGACAGTCGGCCCCCCCCATGTCAGTCAACACTGCTCCGGATTAGCCCGCGCTGACGGTTGGCTGACCGACCCATCCTGGGAACGAGCGATCTGCCCTTCCCACACTGTCGCCCGTCAGCACCTTTCACATACAATATTATACAAATGCAGAGCCTCTCCATTCCCATCACATTCCCCCCCTCGCTGTCTCCTCCAACTACCCCTTGACAGCAGTTTTTTTTTTCTTTTTTTTTTACCCCCACAGCACAAAATGTGGCCCGCAGCTCGTCACAGCAGGACAGGAAAAGTCTGAGTCGGCGAGTTGCCTCAGCTTTCTTGGCACTCTGATATACTGTCAATGCAGGAAGAAGTGGCAGAGGGAGAGAAAGACGGGAGAGGTGGTCGAGGCCGAGGGGGGGGTTACACAAACATGCCGAACAAATACTGGGATCTAAGCATAAACCAGGCTGTCACAACACGTCGACTGTCTAATTGAATTGTTCCTGGCAGCCCGGAGAGAGCACAGACCATTTTCAGCTCGGCTTTATTGAATTATTAAATCACAAAAGGAGGACGGTAACATTTAAGGGAACATTCTCCAGGCTTGTTTCGGGGGGGAAACGGCGGTGTGACTCCCCCCCAACTGTACGCAGACTAACAAGGCTGGAAACACGATTATGTCTGAAAATTGTATTAGTCTGAACTGCGTCAGCGTAGATTGCCGTGTCTACATTACCTAAACCCCCGGCCCCGGTCGCCGTAATGACTTCTTCTGTGTCGAGTTACATTTGAGCCATTTGTGTTATGCCCAGACGTTGCGTATATGGGTGATGAATAATTGAACAGTTGGGCACGTGTGTGTAGATTGGTAGAAGTGTGTGTGTGTGTGAGTTGATAAATGTTTATGCTTGTGTTCGGAGGGAGGGAGGGAGCGGGAGTTTGGATATTATGCCACTTCATAACAACAAATCTGTCGTCTGGGACTGCGGGACAAACGTTGGACCGTTCTCACTACTGTTGTGCATTTCAATTGCAAACTAATATGTAATTTATACTCTGTGTCCATCAAGGTCAAGAGTGAATTTCAGGCGTATCCCCGGCGCCGCTGGCGGGGGGCTCGGAGTAAACAGCCTTCCCTTGGACGTCCTTGCCCTGTCTCATCTGCAATGCCTCCCCCAGCACCACTGCATTATGTTGCATTTGCATCGTATTGCCTCTGCATTGCCTCTGCAAAACTGGCCCCCGTTCTCTTCCCCTTTTTCTTCTCTTGCCCTTTTTTTTTTATACATCTCCTTCTCCTCTCTCGTCATCCCTCTCTCCAGTGTCAGGTTGGTGCCAATCAGCGGGGGCTTGGCAGCGAGCTGTTGTGCAGACGGGGCAGGACATGGCTCAGTACGTCTGCAGCAGCAGCAGCAGCAGCAGCAGCAGCAGCAGTAGTAGTGTTTGAAGTGAAGGTAGTGGTGGATATTGGCAGGGAATATGCAATGAGCCCAGGAAAGATTATGTTGCGGTAAAAAAAAAAAAAAAAAGGAGAAAAAAAAATCGGGAGAGAGGGGGAATACATCAGTGGGAGGAAATCCCTCGCAGGAGGATCCCAGCTCAGCGCTTTCTCTCTGCCACCCCCCTCACCTTCTTTCTCCTCCTTCCATCACTGCCTTGATTTTTTTTCCCGCCCTCCCCCTTCCTCCTCGTTCCCCATGCTGCATCTCTTTCCTGTCTCTTTGGATTGGGCTCTCTGCATTGATCTTTCTCGCTATTTCTCTCTCTTGTCTTTCCAGTCCGGGGGGTTTTATCCCCACTTGGTGGAGCTGCTGATGCAATCCACTGCCACTAAATCCCCCCCCTCCCTCCTCCTTCCTCTCTCTCCTTCTCCACCCACCCACCCACCCACCCATCCATCCATCCATCCACCCATCCATCCATCCACCCCAGATGCCTGCCCATGTGTATGTGTGAGTGGGCGTATTTGCTTTTTGCATGTGCATGCATTTGTTCTGCATATAACTGTGTTGTCCGGAGCGGAGGGGGGAAATATAAAGCTTCAGTCTGATTATCACTTTGACGACGTGTCTCGACTCTGTCTGGACAATACGTACAGGAAAAGGACAGTTCATGACCGTACGTGAACTCTGATGGCACTGATGGTGGTGTCAGTGGGCCCCCATGTCTCAGAAACGTCCATGGGTGCTGGTGCCTTCAACCCAAAGGGCCCGGGGTTGATGTATGTCTGACCACAGTCAGCTGACTGCACTCCTGACGCCCAATAGGGAGCAGGCTGCTCTGCCAGGCTGTTATTAAAGGGCTGTTTGTATTGCCTGCTGTTTCTTTCATTAGCAGGAATCTTATATCATCGCCTCTGCATATTGCATGAGGTTCAGGGAGGCTTGGTTGTCGTGACACCGCCGTAATATTTCACAGCAATCAAAGATGGATGAGCCCATTCTTCTAGGTAAATAGAGGGAGGCCTGGCGCCAATGAGGGAAAAGCCCAAAGATGGGTGACGGTGACACTGACGCGCTGCAGAAAGGAGAAGAAGAAGAAGGTATAAAAAAAATAAATTAAAAAAAAACTGGAAGAGTGATTGGAGTCCATAAAAATGAAAATGCACTGTAAGACAAATGGAGCAGGCAGAGACGAGGGAGCAAGGTAAATGAGGGGGAAAGAGAGAGGGAGAGGACAAGAGAGGGAGACAGAGCGAGAAATCAAGACGGAGGGAATGACAGAGTGAGGAGGATAAAAAAGCGAGAGATGGGGCTATTAGAGGTTGAGAGAAAGAGTTAGTGAGAGACCCACGCTGCTCCCAGTAATTGAAAAGGCACCGGGACTGATTTAGAGGGGAGCTTAGCTGGGGTTTGTTGGGGTTGGGGTGGTGGTGGTGGTGGTGGTGGTGGAGGAGGAGGTGGGTGGAGAGGGAGGGAGGGAAGAAGGGAGGGGGGGACACGCTGCATTGCAGAGTACCGAGGAGCAAGAACAGCCAAACCCCCCTGCAGCGCTTTGCTCCACCACCTCTACAGTCGTCATTAACGCAACACGGTGAAAACGACCCTCCAAGGCCCATAATAAGCAGTGAGGCTGCAAAAACATTATGGCTAAATCCATACGAGCTAATTACTGTAGGTGTCTCTGCGTTTCTGGCATGAATAATACAGCGAGGTAAAAGAACAGGAGAGGACAGGCCGCGAAAGCAAAAAATAAAGATAAAATACAGTAATGAAGGGAAAGTTCCAGTGTTGCCCAAGGTGAGGCCCATTCAGCACGGAACTCAAGACATATTTTCAAGTAGTATTGTGTAGTAGTGTGTGTGTGTCCATGCACAGCGTAAAGATCAAGCCATTATGAAAGGTCCTTCCTGCTGTTCTTTAATTCAGCGCCGGGTGAAACTGGACCCTTAACTTCAGCGAGAACCGGTCTGCTACTTTCAAATGTTGCTGCCTCCACAGACGCCACAATGGAAAAATATGCCTGTTCAGCTCAATATAACAACATCCATGACACGCTAAGCAGGCGCTAATGGACTTCTGCCGCTGTGTGTGTGTGTGTGCGTGTGCATGTGTGTGTGTGTGGCAGAAAGTACCAGAAGCTTCCCCAGTATTGATGTTGTGCCCGGCTCAGTTCACCTCATCCACTTCCTTAACTTGCTAATACAGCTGGACACTACACCAACAAACAGGGCTCCATGTCGCCGCACAGATGCCACACCCACCCACACACACACACACACACACACACACACACACACACACACACACAGACTGCATATGTTCCCTCACACACACCAGACACACACACTCCTGCTGTATGTCACTGGCCTGTCTCACAAGTGTGTCTGTTCTTTCCAGGGGCGCTGATACGTGATACCTCAGCCCCAGTCAATCCTTCTCGCATTACTGCCTCCGCAGTGTGCTGCTTCATTTACACGTGAAATATTGATGTTCTTAATTTAACCCCCAGGGTGCTCAAGTGTCCCTTCCTCCCCTGTGAGGATAGGGAGGCCTTTTCCAGGGAACCTGCAGTCTCAAGTGCTGACAAAAACACCCTTTCTGTCTTGGGATTGGTCGAGAGGGCGTGTTTGGTTTCGACTCATTGGTTGGTTGGCAGCAAAAACCTACCAGTTTTCCTAGCGGGTTTGTCCTGTGTGTGTGTGTGTGTGGTGGCCCACCTGTTCTCTGTGTGTGTGCACCTGTGCTTGTGTTTTTAGGGTTTATATGTAGCTGTACACTGTGCGCCTTTCAGAGCGCGAGTGAGGTAATGTGTGTGGAACAAATATTGAAAAGTAGCTTGTTGTGAGCTAACATCTCTGGATTTCACTCAAATAGCGTCTTTAGCAGGAAGGAAAATAGAAAGCAAAACAGTCCATTATGCTTAAATACAGACCAAATTTCTATTCTGCAATATAGAACTCAGTTACAAAGAGGTACTGTGCAGTTTTTGGAGAATAAATTCAAACCCATAATACTCAAAATTAATGAGGTAATAATACAAAACTAAAGGTCGAAATACAACAAAAATACAAAAAAAGGTCCCCAGAACACTGTTTAAGGCTTGACAGGTGGCAGGGTCCGCCACATAAACAAAGTAAAACGGCATCTAAACTGTGTTGTGACTTTAAGGTCAGTTTGTTTATTCAGTTAATTCAGTCATGAAAACAAAGAGAGCAGAAAAAAAATCAGTTAAAACTACAAAGTGCTCCTTTAAGCTAACAATTAAGACAACATGAAAAATATACAAAATGAGCCTTTATATTGGTAAATGAGTCAATAAATGTTTAAACACAATACGGTTTTAATTCAAATGTAATCACAGAAATTTGCGGGTGTCATCTGTGTCTGTCACAGGTCACCTTTCAGCCAATCACCTGCAGCGTTACCAGATGGGAACTGCTCGACTGGAAATGATCAGTGGTGGGGAAAATAATGACACATGAGTCATAACCACGAGAACAAATAGGCGCATTGTGTAATTTTACAGACCACGCCAACAAATCTTCCCACATCAGGTCTGTTTTTTTTTTGTTTTTTTTTCCTGCGAGCTGATGTTGCTGTGATACGTGAAAGGGGATGTCCATCACGCTGACAGCTTGTTTTCGTCCAAAAACATTTAAACTCAGAAAGAGATGCCACTTACAACATAATAAGATAAGAATACTAATTCAGAAATGTTGATTTGATACATTTCCATAACTGAATGAATGAGTTAAACAATTTGAGACTGTGTGTTCCTTCAAGTTTATTCAGTTTGTCCAGTCATGAAAATATTATCAGTGAAGATTTGTCTCTTCCAATTATAATTTCTTCCCCAAAACTACACAGAGCTCCTCCTCCGAGTCGATTCAAGCAGCAGAGGAGAGACAAACACCCCACCATCGAAGCCTACACCGCTCATGACTGGCTGGAAAAGAGGTCATATAAACGCAAGATCAGTTACAAGCATCACAGAATGGTCAAATTATCAGTCAAATTATCGTTCATTCCCGATCAGACAACACACAGGCAGCACAACTGACCCCACAAATATAATAATTACCGGACGCCTGCCCCCTTTCTAGCAGCTCTCAACATCCACAACCACATTTTGACCAGTTAGCTAGCTCTCGTTAGCTCACACAACGACAAGTAATTCCAGATAAACCAACTAACTGCTGCCAAAAGTTAAAGAAAAAAACACAGCTCAGCTTTAATTTATTTGAATGAGGCTGAACATGCTACCGTAAACAGCTGGTGTGTTGTTATGGGGGGGGAACGTGTCACCATGGTAACCACTAACTGCTGCTCACTGCAACTGTAGCTGCTGCTGCTCAGAAATCCCGGAAGTGTTGGTGGATTTGGACCAGGACGGGCCACAGGCTAGCTGCTGGTTAGCATGCTAAGCCTGCTTTTCCAAAAAAAAAATCCCAAAAACATAGCAGTCATAGCTTGAATTAAGTATCACTTGATAGTAATTTAATTTAAATAACATCCAAAATTAATTTGCAATTCATTGCTCCATTTATCAAAATCACATTACTTATTCATGTGACTATAAATTCCATAATGTCTCATTCATTTTTGAGATGGTTAACACAGCGCAGCTCCAGCAAACAGCTCTGCTATTTTCCCTCCAGTGTAAATGTCAAGGTTTGAGCACCTGACTGGCTGAGGTGGCCTGGAACAGCAGAGCGTCAGTCCCAGCCGTCAGTCAACTTTACAGCCCTTCCTATTGGCTGGGCTGGTGCTGCAGGGAGGGGCCAGGGAGGCTGGGTGCATCTGGTCGCCTGCCTCTCTTCAAAATCTAACACAGTGGCTGTAATTAGGGGGGGTGACCGACATACTTCCCAGTTACTGGCAGCCTTTGGGCAGGGTTTTCTCTCATCCTGTTTCTTGGTATCCGCCCTTCCCTTCACTGAAACTTCAGTTTATCTGATTAATGCCAGTAAGTTGGTTCCTCAGTCGCCGGCCGGCATCTAATTTAAAACAGATCTGCAGAGATAATGAGTGTACAAGGAGTGTGCAGAATGTTGTGTGTTTTTCCCCTGAAAGCAGAGCCCCGCCCACCTCTGTGTAGAGAGGATAAGGTGTGTGCATGCCTATGTATAGAGGTATGATTAAGTGAAGTGCTCGCTGCTTTCTGTAGGTGGGTGGAGGGCTGTTTCAGCCTGTCTCTGCTGCTCTCTAAACACGGTCAAATTACAGTCCAAATATAGTAAAACAATGCAGCTCTTCCGTGGCTTTTTAGACATTTAGGTGGCACGTTGTCCTGCACATCCGACACTCGGGGTGTGCTGTTTTTAAAAAAAAATAATTAAAAAAAAAAAAGTGCTACACAGCTGCAGTGTTGTGGCCTGGTTTACCTTACTAGGACAAGCCAACATGGAGTCATCGGCAGAAGCAGGAGGGTTTATTCAAACTCCCACTTGCCTTCTCAAAAACCCCCAACATCCCGGTTACAGCATGTTCCTGTTGCCTAGCAACCGGCCAGGTCTTGAGAGAGAGAGAGAGAGAGAGAGAGAGAGAGAGAGGAAAGGCATCATGGATGTGTATGTATATCCACGGCTGAGCGGGAGAGCAAACACTCTCGGCTGCCTCTTCCTCCCCTGTGAGCAGCTCACTCTCTCCACAACCTCACTGCCATGTAATGGAGCACAGTATTACACACCGCGAGTCCTGCCTCGGCGCCGCATCAACCCGGTGACACCGCACACGGAGAGGACGCCGCTCAGAATCAGTCAGCGTTATCTGTCTCGTGGGTAAACAGCACACAGACTTTTGGTTATGTCTGCTCAAGAAAGATGACATAAGACGTGATAAAGTTCATGGTCTTTTTTATTTGAAAAAAAAAAAAAATAAAGACTAGCATGTACAACTTGGAATGAATGTAAACTGAACTCAGATGAACAGTTGCGAAGACTGGTGCGCCGACACTCCTAAACAGCATGCGCTGCAAACACAGTACACCTCTCACTAATGCTCCTTTTACTGAGTCGAGAAACAGAAGAAGAAAAAAGAAAAAAGTGAAGGCCAGTGATTCTCTCTTGCATTAAAAGAGGACAGACGCTCCATCTCAGCGAAAAGAAAGGAGGAAAAATAAAAGAAAATAAAATAGAAAGCTCACCGTAAGACTCTTTATGTCCCCCCCCTTTCGTTTTAAAAAAAGGGCGGGACGCACAACTACTAAGATGGCTGTCCAAATAACATAACAAAAACAAAAAAAGAACATGCCAAACATTTTGAAAATGTGTTTTTTTTGTACATTGTTTTTTTTTTTTTTACTCTTTTTATCTAGCATACAATTAAGTCCCATTCCACTTCAACGCTTGAGTTAGAACCTGGTATTATATTCTCTCATCTTTAACAGTACAGGGTTCCTCTCCAAATACAAAAAAACTGTACCAAACCAACAAGAGGACAGCTTATAGTGGAATCAGCACGCTCTGGTAGCCCGGAGGAGGGACGGGGGAGGGCGGGGAGGGGGTTAGTGCTCCGGTCTCAAGCTTGCATGCATGAAGAACAGAAAACAGAGAGAAAGAAGAGATGGCCAGCTCAGACATTTACCACTAGCAAATGGAACTGGAAGGAGTTCGCCAGATGCTTTTGCTTGAGTCTGAAGGTAGTAGTTACAGGGTTTTGTTGTTTATTATTTTTACTTGTTAAGTACTGATGCTAAACTGATCTCCGGGGGGAGGGGACAGGATCACTAACCATCATTTTTCATGCAGAATATTTTTTGTATGTATTTTTTTTTTGTATATTTTTCCTGTGTGGACAGAAGGATATTTTATTTCAACATTCAATTATTTTCTATACAGAAACAGTATGAATAAATGAACATTTTTTTTTCTCCAAGAGGTAAGTAAAACATTTGATTTTTTTTTTTTTTGATTTTTTTTTGTTTGTTTCTTCTAAGAGGGGACAGGACGGGGCGGGCAAGCTTCACTTTGCAGTCATCATCTGTACAAACTCTGCAGAGAGAGGAGAGAGGACAAAAGACAATAAGGACATCAGATTAAAGCTCTGGCACAGCCTGTTGCCAGTAAGAGCAGTCACCTGCTAAATTGTTAAATGCTTTATTAATTTTTTAATCAAGTTGAGCGGGTTCAGAACACACATCCTAATTAGTGTCCCCTTTCCAAACGGCTTCCACGTTCATCTCATTAAAGCCATTTGATTAAAAAGCTCTGGCTTTGTGCTTACACTTGTGCGAGTAAATAAATAAGAGGAGGCTGTCACTGTCTGCACAGTACATATTCTCTCTACAGGACAATGGGAGCATAGAAGTAGGGCACTTTTTTTCAGCCATGACTTATGGACTGTTCATAATATATCAACAGCCTTTCTGGAAAGTCAGCGCAGCCTCTCGTGTAATGTGCCACGGGACCGATCGTAGCGGGGAGGGAGGAAGAGGGAGAGAAGGCAGCCAGAAAGAGAAGAGTGAAAAGGCTCCTGGCACACTGATGATGATTCAGAAGGATGGCTTTTCTCTCCCATCTCTGTTTCAGCAGGCTCCATCTATAGTCCCTATCTAATAACTAATATTATGTGTGGCTGGCTTGTCTTCCAGTCGCCCTCAGAGAAATACACAGCTTGGAAAATCAAGTGCTCTGGTCCCCTCTGTTTAATAAAAGCTTACAGCATGGCCTAGAAAACTAAAGCTATTTGTGCACCGTGACACTTCAGTGTGCGCTGCCTTTACAACAACTTATTGTACCTTCGTAGTTGACCTGTCCGTCTCCGTCGATGTCTGCTTCTCTGATCATCTCGTCCACCTCCTCGTCCGTTAGCTTCTCGCCCAGGTTTGTCATGACGTGACGGAGCTCTGCGGCGCTGATGTAGCCATTGCCGTCCTGGGCAAAACACGGGATCAAATGGGTGAAATGTTAAAAAAAAAATCCTGCAGACTTCCAGCTGGTGGGGTTAGCACTGAGCAAAAGGGCGGCGGCAGGGATTAAACAAGCAGGAAGTCGGCAGGTACCGATCATCATACTTGTCAAAGATTCTCAGGTTACTCGGCTTGTTGCTCCGCATTAACATGTGACCTTATTTACCTTGTCAAATACCCGGAAAGCCTCGCGGATCTCCTCCTCGCTGTCTGTGTCCTTCATTTTTCTGGCCATCATGGTCAGGAACTCGGGGAAGTCGATGGTTCCATTACCTGGAGCGGGTGATCAATGAGGCACATTTTAATCAGCAGAAATTGCAATCACTTAAAAGCAAACTCAGATAAGCAGAGATAATATAATCCAGCATTTAGCTGATGAAAAGCACCTGAATGAAAATATTAATTTAGTCCTGCAGTTTTTTTTTGTTTTTTTTTTAATTTATTTATTTTTGCTCTCGTGTATGACATTTATCTTATGGACCATAACTTCTCTCCGGAGGCGTCCCTGCCAGTGACGGAGCAACTTGAGACATAATTAATCGCAGAGAGGAAAGCAGCCCTCCAATTATTTAGTAAACACCTTCCTTCCTGTGATATGCACAGCGAACTGCCGGCTGAGAGGAGCAGAGAGGATGTGTGTGTTTCTGACGCTGTGTGTGTGTTTTCTGTTCTTCCTCAGGGAAGCCCTGGGAAGATGTTGCGTATGTTGTACACAGAGCAGCAGGACTGCAGGGGGGGGACCCATGGCCAGTCATCCATAATGTAGACGTATAGTATACTGTGCAGCTTGGCCTTCCAGCAGCCTGAATAAATCATAGGCTGTGTCCCTGTCAGAAACCCCGGCTGAGGGCGGAGGCTGCGGGGAGCTTCAATCCAGATGAAGGTCGCTGCTATCTACTCTTATCCATCTGTAAATCCAGATTTTGTTTCTCTTCAACGCTGCTTTTTTTTCATGTGTTCTTCATGTGCTCGTCCAACATTCTGATCATTCTGATCAATTCTGAATCAATCAGTGGTTTTCACTTCTGGTGGTGTTAATGGCAGCTGCGGTGGTGGCGGGTATGCGTGCAGTTAGATCAATATCCATGTTGCTTTTGTCAAGACAGGATTACCAGGGGATCAGACCCTCCTGACAGGGGGAAGGATCTATGAGGAGCTCAGCAGCTCAACTGAGTGCAACCACAGGGAGGGAGGATGGGGAGGGGAGGGCCGGTCCGACAGTGGTGGAGGGACTCGCTAATATACTCGGAGACGTTGGGAGTACGTGTGGTGGTCTTTTATAATTGCAAGCTGAGAAAAAAAAAAAACTCGGGATTGTAGTGAAGGTCAGGGACACCGAGGGCAAAGTACCCGGAGGGATTAGCCCTGGGGTGGGACGGATGGGGCGGGGGGATTGTATGCAGATTAACCAATAACCAAGCGTGGCTCGTGGAGCGAGACGGTGAGAGAGAACGAGCGAGAATGAATGTGTGTGTGTGTGTGTGTGTGTGTGGGGAAGGAAAAGGGATGCAGTAATGTGATGGGGCAGATGGTGATCTCATGGCCTGGGGTAACAATCTAAGGACCTGTTATCTAACACACAGAGACAGCCAGCAGCACCGAGGGAACACATGCTGCCACTGGGGGTTGGGAGGGAGGCTGATGGTGGTGGTGGCGGTGGTGGGGGGGAGGGTTGTCCCAGTCTTGGAGAAGGGCACAACTGCAACTGGAAAACCATGTTCTGAGGGGGGACAGTGACTACAGAAGCAAGGCAGCCCTCGAGTTATATCTGCTCAACTGCACCTCGAGCCAGCTGCTGCGGCGGAGGGAGGGAGGGAGGGAAGCAAGGAGGGATGAAGATATGGGAGGAAGGCAGGCGGGAAGAGAGAAAATGGTGGGAGGGAAAGGGAGAGAAAATAGAGAGGGAGGGAGGGAGTGGGCGGCAGAGAGAAAGATGGAGATGAGGGAGATGTGAAGAGGAGAGAATATAAGGAGTGAACCGAGTGGGAGATGGTGCGATTACACATAAGAGGTGCTGACGCAAACTATAGAAGGCTGAGGCATCTCCGCGCTGCTGCTCTGTGTGTGGTCATCGTTTTTTCCTGCATCATAAAGCCAACTTCCATCCCCGAGATGAGAAAAGAGGGGCCGGGTTGTGTAACAATGATGATGATGGTGGTGATGGTGGTGATGGTGGTGAGGGGATGTGCTGGGACTCTAGGCTAATAACATTTGACGTATTCAGTCTATAATTAAACAGTTTTCTCTTGTGTCACACCGGATGTGATCGAGTCTGTTACATGCCAGGAACACTGAAGCCGTCCTGAATCGTTTTCAAGCTGGATGGGTTGGCGTGTTTGCTCATCTGTGTGTCGGAAAGATAAACAGCAGGAGTTGATACTGTAATTGCGGCTTGTTTTTTTTTTTTTCTTTTTTTACACTCCAGTAGCCAGACGACTTTCCTATCTTACAGCTCTCTGCCTTCCATCCTGTCTTCCATTCACTGTAATTCTTTGCCACGGCCTCCTTGTTTGGTAAATAAAGCTGATTTTCAATGGGCCAGCTGACATCCCATGGCTGCTGCCGATGTGGGTACTGGATGTGCAAAGCGCAGAGAGGCCTTATGTAACCACTTTTATTTTCCATTACTAGCTTCATTGCTGTCTGACCTAGATTGCATCAGCCAAGGGAGGCAGAGGCAGAACAAGGGGATGTTAGTGATGGTGTGTGTGTGTGTGTGTGTGTGTGTGTGTGTGTGTGTGTGTGTGTGTGTGTATATGCATGCTCTTGGGTGTAACTGGGGGGAGGGGGGAGGGGGTTGCTGAGGATGGTGGGAGGACGTTTCAATAAAAGAGGCAGCCTAGCCGCGGTGCGATTGATTTCTCCTGATCAATGTCGTCCCATTTCCCCCCAAAAATCCTATAAGCTGACAGAGCAGCACTGAGGGTGAAGGCCCCACTGACAGCTAACATCCTCGACTCTCCCGCCCCAAGGACAGCCAGGTCGGGAGCCACTAGCCAACTTCTCTGACTCCGATCTCTCTTCCCTTTTTCTGTCTCAGAGCCTTCAGGATTCACTGCGGTGGAGGATAAACGCTCGACGAACCACTCGTCACAAGGTCAATAAAAGAATCTGTCAGAATTGCGGCACTGAGCACGGCCACGCTAACGCCGGCAAAGTCTTTTGACACTTACTCCACTCACAGGCACTGAAAGCACTGAAAGCACTGAAAGCACTGAAAGCGCCTCCCGCGCGTCCATATCTCTGACATTGTCGAGTATGATGGAGCTGAACACGCAGTGACTAAACTGCTGACACACAGGGACATGTTATATGAAAATTAAGCTGGCTCGACAGTTGGCTTGGACAGTTGGTTGACAGTTGGTAGAAAAAGGGGAGGGTGGAGCGCGACTATACCACACTGATGTGTTTCGAGAGGGGGAAGTAATGGATGCTCTTATCTAATCCCTTGTGTGTTTTGTTACAGAGGTTTTATTATAGATGTCGTGTAATTAAATGGTCGTGTGAAATCATGGTTCTCGTTCCCCCTGAAATGATTCAAGTGAACCGAGGAGCTCGAACTAAAAGTGGATGAAAGAGTGTCGATTTTACTGCTGACTGACAGCAGCAACAACTTATTTCATTGATTAAAAATGCACAGGAATGAAACGGCATCGGTTTATTACCTAAATATTAAAAACCCTTCTCCTTCCACGTACACTAAACTCTGTAAAATGTGAGGAACGGCACCATTTAACTGCTGATTATCCACCTTTTTTAAATTAATTTCCCAGCAAGCCAGAAGTGAGTACATGGGGCATATTTCTCCTCCCTGTATTGAAAATGATTCACAAAATAGATGTAAATCACTGCTATGTCTATAATGCGATGCATTTATTGCGCCCCACGGTTATTTAGTCGACTGTTTTAGTTGAGATGTAGTGGTAATTATAGCTGATTGTCTGTAAGCACATGAGCTGATTAGGTGTGTGATAAATGAAGGCTGTCATGTGAAACTTCAGACTCTAAAACCTTTTACAATGAGTTAAGTCAAGAGGAATGTACTCGATCTGTATCCTTATCTGTGAATGTCACGGAAGAATCAGGCATGTATACTGACCGTCAGCGTCCACCTCGTTGATCATGTCCTGCAGCTCGGCCTCTGTGGGGTTCTGGCCCAGCGACCTCATGACGGTACCGAGCTCTTTGGTGGTGATGGTGCCGTCGCCATCCTTGTCGAATAAGGAGAAAGCCTCCTTGAACTCTGCAGGGGGGAGGAGGGAGGTGAAGGTGAGAGAGCGAGGTTAGACGAGTGTCGCTTTACAGAGCCGGGTTGTGTTAGGACGCTGCAGTCAGGTCGAACAGGTTAATCAATCCCTCGTCACCTCAGCTGCTCTGTTCACTGAGTTCACACTCGTCTGCGAATGAGCCCGCGAGTGATGTTGTAAATGTGCTGAGCTCCAAAACCACACAGAGATCTTTATCTCGCGCCATGAAAGAAAAAAAACAAGAGCGATCACAGCACATTTTAAGTTGTAGGGGGAGAAAAAAAAAAGCAGAGAGATTTTTTACTGCAACAACTTTATTGTCTGCAGCAGTTTGCTCTTTGTATGAGCAGGCTTCTAAACTACGGGCCATAAAACTCCTATCCAGGGAGAGCAGGCACTGGTGAGCATTAGCCTTGGAGCCTTAGCACAAGCTAATTAGCCACAGAGGGGGTTTAGACTGAGAGGAAACTGTGCAGCAGCCTCCAGTTTTTAGAGGCCACATCATTTATTTATTGAGAAACGTCAAGGTGCCTCTGTGATAGAAACTACTCATAAACTTGCACGGAAACTGTGACGGCACAAGTTTTAGTCCTGAGTCACGACAGGCTGCTCGTTCTGCTTCTTCCTTTTTATTTCCTGTTCCTGTTCATTGAGAGACACTAATGATCCACTGAGGGAGGGCAGCTGCCAAAGCCGTCAACGTCAGGTTTTCATTTAATTTTCTCTTGAAGTGACATGGAAGTACCCAGAACAGCTAATGACAGATATTACCTCACCCATGTGTCAGATGAGGGGAAGCTTTTTCAAATAACACATTATGGAAGTGATCAAACAGCAGCCAGTAAATGTGTGTGAGGGGAAGGAAAGTAGAAAAACTCTTCTTGTTCCTACCTGCGATCTGCTCCTCTGTTAGTTGGTCAGCCTGTGGTTGGAGAAACAAAAAGTGAGAAGGAGGGAGAGAGAGTTACAAACAATGAAGTTACTCAACAAAACACTCATTCCAAGTCTTAAACCGTTTTCGTCACTACATTCCTCGCGCTCCCCACACACCGAGCGCCACACAGCTCAACACTGGCCGCAGTGTTCAGGGGTCTGAGCTGGAATCTGCGCTCAGCATCGGCCAAGATTTACCCATGAAAATACCACGAATTAGACTGAGGGCTGGTAACTTCAGATTTCCTGAACATTTCCTCTCTGAAGGGTATTTCCTCCTCTAGGCAGAATCACACCATGCTAAATTGATCTTGTCTCTGTGATGGTTTAATGCCAACTGCAGAGTTCATCTCAACTCCAGTCGGCCTTTCACTGCCATTAAATCAGATGCTGAAAATCAGAGCTGGCTCAGACTGATAGCAGAGGCTTATCAAGATGCTTTTTTTAAAAAAAGGTTGTGTTTGTTTGATAGACAGCCAAGAAGCTAACACACAGAAAGCTCTGTGAAGACACTGGATAAGATTACATCTCCAGCTGATGAGTGGCTCCATGGGATTGATGTTCAAATTAGTAGGCTACACCACGGCGGTCCACATGAGAGGGACCGCTGGGCAACGCGTCTCCAGGCGTTTAGGCAGGGTTGTTTCAGGACATATCAGCATGGGAGTGTTGTTTTCCACAGTCGTACCAACAGGAGGAAAAAAAAAAGAAAAAACAGAAAGGCCTGCTGGCTTGGCGCGGTTCGGTTCCCCTCCCAGCCCGTTCTCCTCCGCTAGCGCCGGCTCTCTAATGGCTGATAGTGACTCACACGCGCTTTAAATGGTGAGCGAGCTTCCACTGCCAGGCCTCTCACGTAGACGGACCAGGCGTCTTTGCGAAGGAGCCACTGATTTCAAACAAACACGCTCAGTAGTAAAGTGTGAACACCGAGTGTGTGTGTGGTGCAAACAACTCCCACGAGCACCCTCCCGTCCCGGCTTTCTGGTGAAAAACAGGACTTATTATCATCATTATTATTATTATTATTGTTACCGAGCCACGCTGACAGAACTGTGCTCGGCAGCGAAGAAGGAACACACACAAAACAGTCACAGATGTGCACATACATGCCCGTGCACGCTTGTAAACACACACACACACACACACACACACACACACACAGTCCCTCTTAATGGCATTCTTCCTCAACACCAATACTTTCCATCCCCATGTTTCCTGTGAATTAGTCCATGCAGTCAGTTCTGCCTCACAGCAAATTCCTGCAGCCCGTCGGTGTGTTTATGTGTTTGTACAAGCTGAGTAAATCTGAGCCTTGGACTCCATGTTTGGAGTTACTTTACTTTAGTATATCGAGCCGGTTAAATCGAATTTGCTGCGTAACGACATGATTGTGTTAAGAGCGGATAAGATAAGATCGTCGGATCATCTCATGACACACTCCGCGCTGACCTTTAACTTTCCTTAAAGAAACACAGAAGACCTCGAGTGAACAGCGGCCACGGGATGGATTGATCCGGCCAGCGAGAGGTTTTATTGATAACTTTGGCGGCGCTCATGCGATTAGCTGACACGATTCAATAAACCGCCCCGCACACACACACACATAGCGCTTGTTTTTCCTCCTCCCTCCCTCCCCGCGCCCTCTTCCTGTCTCCATTACCATCTGTGAGGATGGGAAATGTCAAGAGACAAAACAGCTCTGCCCGGCGCTGACATGCCACCCAGCTCGACCGGCGCTCGGCCTCCTCCGGTTGTTCTGCTGCTCCTCTCTTCGTCTCATCTCTCCTGGTTTTTTTTCCCCTCATGTTAATTTCTGTGTTGATGAGCCTCCCCTCCCATCTTCCCTTAGTCACCCTCTCTGTCATGCTGTGTCACTCCTGCTGTCTCTTTCTGTCCCCCGCTGTCTCTCTAAGTGGACTGGGTGTGGGGTTTGGTGACTCAGTGCTATGGATCCTCCCTTGGCTTAGGCCCAAGCTGTTGGGGCCTCATGGTGCGGCTGCATCACCAGGCCCACTACCGGCCCATCCCTTCCTTCTTTTTTTTTCTCCCCTTTCCTTCTTCTTTTCCTGGCACTTGAACTTTGGCCAATACCAACGCCTCCTCCTCCTCTTCCTCCAGACCTTTCCCCTCCGTGTGTCTCTTATGCTCCCTCTATATGTCACATACTGTTCAGAGGAAACTCCCTGTGATTCACCCTCCACAGTGTCTTTTGCACAGGGTTGTTCTCTGCCAGGCTTCCAGTCTTAATAACAGCTTGTAGGGAATTAGGGGTGTGTGAGTGTTTGGGGATGGGGGAGGGGTCTACTGGCAGTGGTCCGCTGGCACGAGTGGGTCAACCACTCCCACTGTTGCCCGGGCAGCCGGCCCCAGCACTGCGCTCCAAACAGGCCTGTGGGAGACAGGAGGCGGTTCACCGGGCCAGCGAGGAATATCTTCTCGCTCTCACATGATGTCATATCAGCCTTGTACAAATACACAGCATCGTTCCCTGTTCACACCACGTTTCATTGGATAGGGGGACGCAAAATGGTGCCAGAGACCGCCAACGATTATCTTCTTCTTCTTCTTCATTAATGCTGCACGCGTGTCTGAATATTGCTGATCTGTCACTGTGAGGTGCCCACACAATTCCTGAAGTAGCTTCTTTGTATTCGCCATGTGAAAGGTGCACAACCAGCTGTCACGCTGACAGATGGGTGTGACACACACACACACACTCACGCTCACACACATTTCCATTCAACGTAACACAAGCACAAACACAAAGAGTCAGTGTGGCACACGCGGTCCCTTTCTATAGGAGCACTGAGCTCCAGTGTGCTGAACGCCTCGTCTCTTTGAGGCCGGACAAAAGACAGTGAGGCCTCGGGGCCGGCCTGTGTCTGGAGGGGGGTGGAGGGGGGGAGGAGGAGGGAGAGAGGGTGGGTGTAAACAACACCAGCTTCCCTACACCCCGCGGACGAGGCCGGTCCACCATATGGCCTGGTGCTGGTAGGTGGCCGGGTACTCCTCCGCACCACAGAGAGCGCTTCATCGCTCCGAGACACCGGGAACATAGGACATGACTAGGTGTTGCCGCCAAGCACATAAATTATTCACGGCAGCAGATCCGATGTCCGTCAACTTACTAAACATGCATCAGCAAACAACAGCGTAACAGGAACAGGATAGGGCCTTAGCATGGCCCGACTACTTATTCGATACTTCCACCTCAATGGGGGAGGCTGTTTCCACCTCAGCGGGCGTATTGATGCATTCAAGGGGCTTACGCCGGTGGATTTAACTTTTCAGAGATGCTGATACGCAGGCCAACTCCATAACAATTCCGCTTTACACTCCAATTACTGCGGCGCGTTGCAACGTGAAACTGCATTGCAGCTCGATACCATATATGGGATATTTGATCACAGCATAGAGGTGGAGGTGGGGGTGGGGGGTGTCTACAGCTTCTTGACTCCCTCAGGCTATTAATGATCTATCAAGCTCGATAATCAATGGATTAGTTTGAGGGCCTCTTTTCCACATGCAGATCACTTCCACTGGGTAACTTCTCCTGGTGTGACGTAGCCTGCAGAAGGGCTCCGTTACATTAAGCCGGGTGCAGATGTCGGCGTGTTGCGTGTGTCTCCCAACATCTGGGGGAGGTGGGTCAGAATGGCGTGGTCGGTGTGCGCACGGCCACACATTCTGCAAGTCACTGAGGCCTCTGGAAACATCGTGGTTTCCGCTGGCGGTTTTTCAGCGACTCGTACCTCTTGGAACAACAACTCTGGACACACCAGTCCTGTGACGTTCATGTTTTTCTTGCAGATGTGTCAGAGAAAGTGGAGGAAAAAACTTCAGCAGCTGTTTGGGGTGTTTTTATCGGTGGCGGAGACTCCAGCTTCTTCTTGGACGACTCTCCCATGGGTGACACATTTGCGTAACATCGCAAAAAAAAACATTTGCAAAGAGGCAACCAAATCAGCCGACATAACACAAATAGATAACATAGAATCAAGATAAACCCTCAGGGCCTGCAGTGAAGGCGGAACTGCGTCTCCCTTTTTTCTCTCTCTCTGGTGTGTATGTGCGTGCGCGTGTATGCATGTGTGCGTGTGCGTGTGTGTGTGTGTGTGTGTGTGTAGCCTTTCCAACACCAAGCAGATACAACACAGCTATAAACCTTTGTAATTACAGGATATGGTCAGTTTCCGATGCGGAACACTTGACGGGATCTACAATAGCTGCCATCATGGCGCGGCTCGGCGCGGCTCGGCGCGAGCAAGCAAAAGATGGTGCAACATATAGAAGAGGAAGAAGAGGGGGAAGCCAAACGCACCCAGAGAGAGAGAGAGACAGAGAGAGAGAGAGAGACAGGGGAGCGTCATATGCGGGTTTCAAATTCAACATGACGCCTGAAACACGTTGGCTCAGGAGGAGAAACCGTCTCCAACACGCCTGCGCTTCCTCGGGCGGATTGTGAAAAAAAAAATAATAATAATCTCCCTCCCTTGATGCATTTTATGGCTGCAGAATTATGCTGTAATGACTCAGAATAGCTTTGCCAGTTTATATTCCGACACCCACCCACCAAACCCCACCACCGCAAACATCTTTGTCCAGAAATTAACTCGATCTGGTTCCGTGCGCGCCGCGGAGCTGCCACCCGACCCGCCGCCGTGAAGCCCGGGCGAGCGAACAAGACGCCGTGTGTGAAATTGCGCAGTTGTAAAGTCAGGAAACACGGTCCCCAGCTTTTTTATTTTATTTTATTAATACGAAGATGAACACCATTTCACACATATAAAAAGCAGACAATGTGGCTTCACATTATAAACACGTCTAATGCGCCTTTTTCTCTGTTCTGCGGGCGTCTCCTTTACGCACACGGAGCCGCTCCGGAGAGGAATCAATGACTGAAACAGGAACAGAGATAACAAAAAAAAAAAAAACTCGCACAGCTAACACCTGCTTCACCCTCCTAACAAGCCGGATTCACTACACTTAAACACGCATTTTCCTCCTTTTCCCTCTTCCTTTAGGTCTACAAACAGAATGAATGACAAATACATACCATGTCGGATGAGTTGTGTGCTTGTTGGTCTGTGGAGGCAGACTAGGAGTGTGGTCGTTCCTTAGATGGAGTTCCACTGGCGGGATAGGAGTGTGTATATTGGCCGTGGCCAGAATGGGGGGAGGGAGGGGGGAGGAGGAGGGTGGTGGTAGGGGAGGAGAAGGGGGGAGGGATTGCCTTTGCTGTATCCCTCCGCCACACCAGCACTGATCACTCACTTCCTTATTTCAATTCAGGGCTGAACTGCTGCAGCAGCGCGGGGCCTCCAGCAGGAGACCTGCCAATCAAAGCTCTGGGGTTTGAAAACGCCTGCAGTGCATTGAGCTGCATCCTTATAGATTTAACAAAAAAACTCATGTTAAAGCGCATGAATGTGGATGTTCAGTTCCATCTCTGCACTGATGTTTTCAAGATGTGCATTTTAAGAGTGTTGCCTTTATAACTACATGATGCACCGGGGGGATTCGAACCTTTCACAGCTGTGTGTTGTTGACATGATTAATCTTGCTCAAGGGTTTTTGTTTTGTTTTGTTTTGTTTTTGGACTGACATCACAGGGAGCAGCGCTCATGTCATGTGAGGATAAGGTCCTGTGAGGTAAGACCTCCTCTCACATGGCTGTTTTATAATCACCTCCAGAAGGCCAAATGTGTCCTACGAGTAATGTTTGATGGAGGTCTGGAGATTTTTTTTAGGCCAAATTAGCAGCAAAAATGCAAATTAAGGATGAGCCCAACAAGTTATAAAGGCATTAGGGTGTAATAATTAGTGGATAAAGTGATCCCTGTACCTGCCATTGAAAGATATGCCACCATGTGTCCTGTCTTTTTTTTTTAAAAAAAAGCCTCTAACAATTCATCTCATCTATGATTTAACCCACATTTCCACTTCATCACCATCACCAACTCATTATAACATAAAGAGCAAAATTACTAAAATCATAAATATGAAAATGTTACTGTAAAGAGCAGATTAATGCACTGAAAACTTATGCATCCTTTTATTTGTAGTTGTGTTGCCTTAAGATGCAATTTTAAACTCATAAGGAAACTCACAGCCTTTTTTTTTTTTTTTTAAAGGCAGACTGCGCCTTTAAATCGGAGCAGATCGCTGTGAGGCCTCCTCGCGTGTATTTCACTAAAAAATGACCTTCACTATAAAAAAAAAAAATACCCAAATCAAGTCCCCATAAACGCATCACGAACACAACATCACCCATCTGACCTTCCTTTAATAGCGTCATATTCCTCCCAGCACGGCGGGCACTAGTTCGCAGCCCACCCCGCGGAAGGATACCTCTCAGTGTAGGAAGCGGCCCGGTTGACACTGGAGAATTTTTGCTGTGCCGGTTGTGTGATCGCGTTTCTGATTGGCCGCTGCAGACCTGCAATATTATACTCCATGTGTCGGGCGCATCGATTGGCTACACGGGACCTGCATTGCACCAGGCAGTAGCACTTGATGGGGAAATATAATAAATATAAATACAGGAAACGTAAAAACAGAACTCAGCGCAGCTTTCAGCGCCACGTCGCCTCAGCGTTTTTTATTACCGACGGTGATTATTTATATTTGTTTTGGCTTTTTTTTTTTTTTTTTTTTTTTCCGACGGAAGGAAACTGCGACAGGTTTTCATTGGTGCGGGGTGAATGTTTGATAGGCTCGATATGGGATGTGCGCAGACTTACTATTGGCTGCGACGAAGTGTGGTAGGCCCGCGTGAGGCGAACAATGAAGCATGGCACAACCGAGGGTGTGTGTTTTTGTTTTTGTTGTTTTAGTTTTAAAACCATCCTGAGTAAAACACAATAAACTTTTTAAACGCAGAATTAATTTGGGAAAATCAAGATCATGTGTTCTTGTTTTGTTTTTGTTTTTTACCTGCACACATTCATACAAAACTCCTCCAGCAGCCTGTTGGAGGTGTGTGTGTGTGTGTGTGTGTGTGTGTGTGTGAAGTACACCTGGACAAGAAGCACCACCCTGTGGACAGATTGGACAACAGGACTAGTTGGTTTGAAGAAGGTGTCCTGTCTGAAGTCATCGGCCCCTTGTAGTCTTAAATCCACTGAAAAGTGTATGTAGTTTGGTGGGCTGCTGAAATGCTTCTCACAACCTGTTTTACAAACCTTCAAGGTTCAATGACTGTCCTCAGACACTGAAACTAGACGGTGGTTTCTGCCCCACAGCCTGAAAACAAAAGCTTTGAAACAGACCGACCTGGCCGCTCCGTGTGCATCTCTGTCAAAAATCTAACTTTCTGTCTTTATGTGCTACTCGACATCCCATACAAATCATAAATATTCTGTTTATTACATAATCTCATGTTGCCTGCTTTCCTATTTTTAAAATTCTTTTAAAGGCACAATATGTAGGAATTTCCAGAATGTTAGCAATTAATAGTTCCGACGATATCTCAGTGCTTTAATGTTGACTCACCAGCTAACCAGCGAGCCCCGGCACCGTCACGTCTCACAGTACTGCTCTTCAGTTTCCAGTCTGGGCAGCTTCCTCCTCCAACTGGTAGCTGCCGTTAGCCAGTTAGCTCAGTTAGCCATGCAGCTAGCGGTTTAACATAGTAATATGCAGCTTACCATCGTTTACTGGAAAATTCCTGTACAACACTGCTTTTAAAAACAGCTTTAAATATGTGATCAGTCATAGATTTGTGGATGCATAAAGTTTATTTGAACAAGATTATAAAAGGCAAGTTTATTTGTGCTGTATCTCATTTTATGTCTGTCATTAATCACAGTTTCACTCTGGACTCCTAGAAGAGGAGCTGTCGCACTGTTTACAGCTATTGTGGATCAAAATAAACATTTTTTTTTTCCATTTTAACTTCCACACAAGTGTTTAAGCACAAACTCTCTTCTGCAGTTCAGTCCGAGGTCCGGGCCGTCTCGTCAGGTCACGTGAACTCTAACTGAAGTTGAGCTACTTCATGCGTTAATCTGCTGGAACTAATCGGGACTTTCTTACCGAATTTGTTCAGCGTTTTGCCCTGTTTAACAGGAGAAACAGCTATTACATGAGCACATGTTAATTTTTCTTGCTGCTCTGCACAAACACTTATTTCTCCACTCGTTCGACATTCACAACGAGGCTCCGGCCAGTTTAACCAGCCACCGACAGAGCGGAGATGCCAGGATGTGTTAAGTTTTCTTTTTTTAAACTACATTTACTGGAATTGGCAGTCGCTGAGTTCACTCACCTTAAACCGCCTCTTACCCTTTAAAGACGATGAATTAAAAACAAAAGGGCCTGAGGTACTGAGTGTGAATTAGTCAGCACCCACACAAATGTTTGAGTTACACCAGTGATTGTAGGATTTGAACAACAGGAACATTCATCCTTGAAAAGCAGCTTTTTTTTGCTCAATATGTGGCGTGTTGACAGTTTTTCTCTTGAAGGGGCCCTCACCTCGTCCCTTGATGCGTTCGGGGACTCATCTTAAGAGCCTTTTTTTTTTTTTTTTTCTTTTCATGCAGAGCACAATCTGTACACATCGGGAATGAACAGCAATGTGGATGTGACATTTCAGAGAATGCCAACACCATCATCAGCCCCCCTCCCTCTCTCCCAGCACATCAGTATCTGTGTGCTCACGGGGGCGGTTCAGAAATACCCGGCCCAGAGTTTGCCTTGAGCTGACAGGGCAAACGCCTCATTAGAACGCACGCCCCTCTTCTTGTAACCCTCCCAGCCTCTCCGGCCCAACACGCCACGCTTGATTTAAATGTTTTTTTTTTTTTCTTCATCCAGTTGCTGAATGTGCTGCGATGTATGAGCTGCGGTTGAAATGCGTGACTGATTTAATAAGGAGAGAGTTTTCTGTGGAGGGGGGCTGCAGCAGGAGCTTGGTCTCTCCCCCCCCTCACTCTAGCCCAGAGATGGCCCCTGTAAAGTGGTTCGATGCCTGCTGCAAGGGGGCCACTTTCTGCTGAGCACTGAGTTACACATGGCTCCACATCAGGAGGAATTAAATCAGCAGTGCCGTTCTCCGCATGTCAGGACTGCAGCAAGGGGCAGCTTAGCTGGATTTACTTAACCGTGCTGTAATAACGTAAAGGCTGGTTTGAATAGAGGACAGCAAAATCAAAGCACAGGCTGCTCTCATCCCCCTGCCTGGTGCAGAAAAAAAAAACCCCAAACATGCAGCAGAATTCACTCCTCTATTGCTAAGGAACAGTTATTCTAACACTTCGGAGTAGAGGAAGACGCTACAGTCGGTGTGTTTTATCTCATTCTGTAACCCTGAGATTTAATTATGCGTACTTGCTCAGTTGTCAAAGTGTGTGGGAGTCATGTGGAATATTCTAGTAATTACTGAAGATGTGTCTTTTTAAAAAGGAGGGGATGGGCGATTCCTTCAGAGTTGTGAAATTTACAGGTAAACTGTTCTCAGGTATGCAAGAAAGACAAGTAAGGAGAAAAAGTAAACATGGTTTTGCAGATTGAGACAATTGATTCTGTCAGCAACACCAATGGCGACAACAGAGACTGAATTAATTGAATAATTCATGAGAGTAATTATCTAAAGATATTACAGCACAGCGACGAACTCGATATATATGAATCTAATGTGAAGCACAAGGCAAACAGATGCTGCCTCTGTACCAATAAAAAGACTAAAAAACAGATGAATAACACCTTTTATTTTCTGTCCTTTTTTTAATGTTTTTGTCTTTACACATAACGGTAACAGGAGAGTGGGATAAAGCCAGACATGACGTGCACAAAATATATCAAAACTCTCTCTGGGGGAGACAGACAACTCAACTGCTGCCTCCTCTCTTTCACACAACGATAGATAGAGAAGGGAGGGAGGGATGGGAGGGAGGGGAGTTCAGAGTGATGAAGTTAAAGTTTTGAAGGTTAGAGGTAAAGCCCCTCCGGCGTGCCCTCCTGCTTCTTATACAGGACGTTTTCCTTGGACTTCTTGAAGTCCTCGTTGGTGACTTTCATACGGCGCTCGCGTAGAGCCATGAGGCCTGCTTCTGTGCAGATGGCCTGGAGGACAGAGGGGGGAGAAACAAAAATGGAGGGGAACAAAGGTCAGACTCCAGTTTGACTTAAAAGAATTAGACTAAGTGGAAAAACAAACACTGCTCTGCTTTGTCTTGTCATGAGACAACAGGGTAAACTAGTAACTCACGCGCAGAAAACATAACAAAATGGAGTTTAAACTAGTAAAATGTGGAAGCAGCTGGTTTGTAGAATAACCAGAAACACTACTGTTCATTTATTTGACCTGATAAATACGTTTCTGCTTAATTCCAGCGTTTGTTAATGACGTTATGGAAGATAAGTAACTGAGTGTAATTCTGTCAGACTCCACAAGAGGGCAGCAGATGTAAAGCTTGAAAAGTAGAGTAAACACTCTGGACTGATGTTTTTGAAAGGAGGATCTAACACAATTAAATAAGTGTTGATGCTACGATAATGTAGAATTGTTGCTCCCCTTCAAACAGCTTCATACGGTTTTCTCCTTTCTGCTGAGCCACAGTGTGAACGGGCTCACTGCCAACAACTCACACAATCAATAAGTGGCTGGAGTCAGAGACAGAGTACATCTACAGGGCAGGGGTGGTGTTCGATTGGACAAAACCCCTACCGGGCTGCTTACACCACCCTTCTGGTTAGTCTGTCCTTCCATAGAAGCCAATACACTTGGAGGAGTGAAGACAGAACGGTACCGACCAGCTGTTAACCCGAACAGATCAGAGGGAAAGCCACCTGTGGGTGGACAGTGCTATCCTTACCTTAATGTCTGCTCCTGATAGGTCGTCTTTAGCCAGAATGAGGTCATCGAGGGTGACATCATCTGCTACTGTCATGCGGCTGGTGTGGATCTGGAAGATTCTCCTTTTGGTCTTCTCATCCGGCAGAGGAAACTCGATCTTGCGGTCGATTCTCCCTGAGGAGGAGGGAGGAGGAGAACAGAAATGTCATAACCTGCTGCTTTGAACAGCTTCTTACAGTCATTTGGCAATTTTAAATGTTTATGACATTTTATTCCGTAGAAAAATGCTAATATTTCGTGCATAAACACAGCAGTGTGCTAGTTCTTAATCAAACCCTGATCATGTTTGGTTAATTTCTCAAATATTATGAAAGCAATTAAGGAAGCTTGTTTGCCTCTGGGCTGCTGCCTGCATTTTACTTTTACAGTGTACAATAAAGTAAGCTCCTGGACATGCAGGTGAATGACTCGCTAGTCAGCTGGATCGGGGACTACCTCACGGGGCGGCCACAGTATGTGAGATTGCAGAGCGCCATCTCAGACACCGTACTGAGCAGCACGGGGGCTCCTCAGGGGACAGTTCTCTCGCCCTATCTGTTCACACTGTACACCTCGGACTTCAGGTACAGCTCACAATCCTGCCATCTGCAGAAGTTTTCGGACGACTCTGCCATTGTGGGCTGTATCTCAGGGGATCAGGAAGCTGAATACCGAGGTGTGGTGGACAGCTTTGTAGAGTGGTGTGGACAGAACCACCTGCAGCTCAACACGGGGAAAACCAAAGAGCTGCGGGTGGACTTTAGGAAGAAGAGTAACCCTCCAAAACCAACATCAAGGGTACTGAGGTGGATATAGTGGACTGTTACAAGTATCTGGGGGTCCATATTGACAATAAACTAGACTGGACAGCCAACATCAATGCCCTCCACAAGAAAGGTCAGAGTCGCCTCTTTCTCCTGAGGAGACTCAGGTCTTTTAACGTATGCAGGACCATGTTGCAGAAGTTCTACCACTCAGTTGTCTCCAGCGTCATCTTCTACGCTGTGGTGTGCTGGGGCAGCAGGGCTAAGACAGCCGACGCCAACAGGCTGGATAAGCTCATCAGGAGAGCTGGCTCTGTCCTGGGAGTTGAACTGCAGTCTCTGGCAGAGGTGTCTGAGCAGAGGATGCTGAGGAAATTGCTCAACATCCTGGACAATACATCGCACCCCCTGCATGCAACACTGGACTCCTACTGCAGCACCTTCAGTCGCAAACTGAGAGCACCGAGGTGCTCCACAGAACGCCACAGGAGATCCTTTCTCCCTGTGGCCATCAAACTTTTTAACTCTTCCCCCTTCTCCATATAGGACAATGAAAATATCCCTGCACGTCCACAAACACTTTAAACACTTTAAGCTGCTGATTCGCACCTTATCTGCTATTACATGTCAATAGCTCATGTATCTTTTTTTTATAGTTGCAATTTACTTTTATTTCATTGTATTTTTTATATTATATTTTTGATTTCTATTTGATTTGATTTATACTGTTTCCTTGTACTGCAACCCTGGCACAGCAATTTCCTTCGGGATTAATAAAGTCCTTATCTTATTTGAGTAACTGATTTTATCAGCGATCAGCTGATCACATGAACTGCAAACAGTCTCGGTGCACAACTGGTGCAAGTCTGAATGAATTAATAAATGATTTAGTATGTGCTGAGGTCAAAGTAATTACTCCAGAATTATGAGGAAGAGTTTTGTACAGTTGAGTGTAATTTCTCCTTCCTGCCAAGACTCAGACAGCAAGTCACAACTAAAGATAGACTAAGACTCATTCAGACCACCACTGACCAGGTCTGATGAGGGCTGGGTCCAGAGTTTCTATCCGATTGGTGGCCATGATGACTTTAACGTCTCCCCGCGAGTCAAAGCCGTCCAGCTGGTTGAGCAGCTCCAACATGGTCCTCTGGATCTCCCTTTCACCGCCAGAGTTTGAGTCATACCTACACGACACAGACAGGAAACATTTATCTTCAGCATTTATAGAATCCACTACACCGACCTACATCCACACTTCAAGGACGTCCATCCTGCAGTCTTGTTTTCACTAACCCATTTAGCTGAGTTGTTTGCAGTCTTTTCTCTGTGAGGTAAAAAACCCTGGCTAGATCTACAGCACAAGCTCATTTATTATTTACACGAGTCAACAGAAGTCATTGATTCAAATCAGCCAATATCCCACCCACAATTTTACTGTCGCTGTCCGTTTGTTCTTTCCTGTTAGCATAATGTAAAAATAAAGACTTCGATTTTATATTTTCTGCACTGTGAGTTGTTCTCAATGATCTTGTCATCTTGTATTCAATGAAAGAGAGAAAAGCTACAGCATTAACTCACACTCACCTGAAACACCAACATTCAAAGTGTGATGTTCATACTCAGCCTGACCTGTTAATATGCCCTCAAGCACCGAGTAAAAATAAAACTGCGATATATTAAAGACATAGCCAGGTATCACACTTACTCATCCAACACCTTGTCATCCACCTCTGATTCCTCACACCACATGTGACATTATCACTGCTCCCAGTCTCTCACGTTCTGTCTAAAATAGCTCCGAGCAGACATTTATGTACCTCTTGGTGCCGATGGCATCGATCTCATCGATGAAGACGATAGAGGGCGCGTGCTCCTCCGCCACCCTGAAGAGCTCTCGGACCAGCTTGGGCCCGTCGCCGAGGTACTTCTGGATCAGCTCTGAGCCCACCACACGCAGGAAGGTGGCTGATGTCTGATTGGCTACAGCCTTGGCCAGCAGTGTCTTACCTAGTAAGTGCAGAACAGTTCAAGTACAGTTGGTTAAGAGTTATCACTAGTTTTCACTCAAGCTGCCCAATATCCAGATACATGTTCTCAATTACTGATATTTATTAGTGAAAGGGTACGATGATTTGCTTCATTCATTCATAAACTAGTTGCAACGTAACATTCACACAGATGATTAGTGATTAGTACCAGAAATAACTAAACGTATGCATCACTGTAATGCACACGGTTTTAACATACAATTGCTGTCTACATAACTAAACCTGATTGGTATTAGAAAACAATTCTCTATCCAATTTATAGAGACAGGCAGAGGTCAGCGTCATTATGGCAGTATGTGGCAGTAATAGATGGTGATAATATAAAGATAGAAGGGATTCTATATTCCTGTCTCGTTAAAAATACAGCTTGGCAGCCGCAGCACTGCAGCCACTTCAGGATATTACAGCAATTATAGAACGATTACAGGCACACGTGTCTGATAAGTTCTCACAAGTCTCCCCAAACATGTCATCTGTGCATACTGCTCTCAGACTGACAGAACGTAGGAGGTTACTGACACTTTTACCTTCCCTGCTGTGGTGCCCTTTTCAAAAGGTCTCTAATGGCCGAATGGAATTTGCAGATGATGTCAAACTGGTAACAAGGCCTTCCTGTCTGAATTCCTCTAAATAACACTTCATATTAATGTGACTGAACTGGAAAATCAAAGGGAAGGGTACACGTTTAGGTGTCGTCCTGGTAGCACACACTAAGAGCTTATGGTTTAGGGAATAACAGTGACATCACAGATTATTGTCTAGATGCAGAAGAGAACTTTCAGACAGACAGACAGACTGATATACTTTATTAATCCCAAGCTGGGAAATCAGAATCATTTTTTTGATGATCACTAGTTTGATGTGGAGCACACGAATCTTCCAATTTTATTGGTCTAGTCTTCAGTTATCTTTTTATTATATCTCCACAACATGGAGTAAGGAGGTTACTGTTTCAAACAATCATGGTATGTGGGTCATAGCCCATACATGTGGATTACACAGCATGTCATTTTTTCCACGCCCAGAAACTTTTAACCACTAGCAACATGTGCTGAGGTTAGCCGTCACACTATTGTGAGGTAAAATTAATCAACAGGCAGAACGCCTGAGTCCTGATTTGTTTGGAAACAGTTCCTGTCTCCAGTCAGCTACAATGGAGTGAGTGTTGTGGAAAACACAAGGACACCGTGTTGGCATTGCTCCATTGTTGTGCGATACACAGGTGTTTGAGTGCTTTGAATGTTTAAATATAGCCGCGGTGGAATTTATTCAAACACTCATCCAACTGCACTAGCTCCTTATTGATATATTTATTTAGTATTTTCAATTTGATAGCATAAAATATGCTTTACTGCTTTAAAACCTATAGCAAAGGGTTTGTACAGCGTAATACAGAATTGTTCTTGTCCTTATCTTTATAGTATATTAAAGTAAGTAACACATTTAAAAAGAAACATAAATTCTGCTTGGATTTTATGATTACTGGTTTAACAGATGCACTTACCTGTACCAGGTGGTCCGTACAAGATCACGCCTTTGGGGGGCTTGATGCCCATCTCTTCATAATACTCTGGATGTGTGAGAGGCAACTCCACTGACTCCTGCATATAACAAGAAAATCAGACAGTCAGCCTTAGTATCTAACTGATTAACCAATACAAGAAACTGACATGACCACAGACCTAACATCCACAGAGATTTTGGATCTTGTATTTCTTTAACTGTTAGCCTCCCTTGTATGTAGTTTTACTTGACCATTTTCAAGTTAACAGTTTAGTCACTGGTCTTTTAACACAGCAGGATGAAGCCCTTTTGTGACATACCTTGATCTCCTGGATCTGATTGTCCAGACCTCCAATGTCAGCGTAGGTTTCTTGTGGGGCCTTCTCCACTTTCATCACTGTCACCAAGGGATCGGTGTCATCCATCAGCACCCCAATCACAGCATGAACCTAAACATGGTGCACAAAACAGGGATTTACAACCAAGTACAACCAAGAACACAGGAGGGTGAAAATGTTTTAATTTGTGAAACCTGATTTGGTGAATTATAAGATACTTGCTGATGACAGATCAATGACTTGTCACTGCATCACTAGTTACTGATCACTTAGTTGAGAAACACTACAAACTGTAATTATTTGCTTTTTATTGTCTTGAATCTGACTCTGTAACAAAGATATCTGGATTCAAATAAAAGTATCGTATTTTTAAGAAAGTAAAACTAAATTACGGATTCTCACTGATATTTACCTTGTGGTTGAGCAGGACAGAGCAGCCCGGCTCCAGCAGATCCTTATCCACAAAGGACAGGATGCTGACGTAGTGCTCAGATCCCACTGAGGTGGAAACGATGGCGTGGTTGTCATCGATGATTTCTTCTAGAGTACCCACAGACATGGGGGTCCCGCGCAGGTCATCCACCTTTGACCTCTCCTCCTGTATAAAAGATAACAGGATTATTGTCTCTACATTAAACCCAAATATACAGGGCAAAAGTAAGTTACAGAGATATATAACAAGGACTCACCTCCTGTTTTTCCTCCAAAGGCTTCATCTGCTCCTGGTTCCTGATGAACTCCTCCTCCATCAGTAGGTAATCTTTGATCCGCTCCTGCTTCAGCAGCTTTAGGCGGCACTGAGTGTGAGGAGTGACTGAAACACAGGCCAGCAATTGTCAAGGCTACATGCAAAATAATTACATAAACGTACTTTTCCTTGCTTGTCAGTGGCATGCATTTTCAAATCTCACCATTTATTTTAAATACCCCATCTTGCCTTCCTTTTTTAACTCAGTAGTGCCATTTAAGTAATTTCAATAGTATTAGTCTTTCTATTTGGAATAACTGCCAAACATTATCCCCAGTTATATCCAAGGAGCTCAATAGAACTAGGCAGGAGAAATAACAACTCTTCTAATAACCAGCATATCTTCAAAAAGGCCACGGGACAGACAAAACACATTTTCACAACTGTTCCTTTTCACTTCCTTACCCAATGGTAGTTTGCTAGCGGCATCTGGTCCCTTGGTCTTCTTCTTTTTCTTGCCAACTCTGGTGGGAATGGGAGGCTCATACTTCTTTTTCTTATCCTTCAATTGGCACAGAGTAGGGTGACATATATCAGAATAGGTTATTTATTGGCAGAAACACATATATAAAGTTTGGACTAAAACCTGTAATAGACCAGTGTTTAACAAACAGCATGATCAAATATGGAGGATAATATTTAGCTATCAAAACAAGTTCAGACATTAGCTGACAGAAGCTGTGTCATTCTCACCTTGTCATCCTTCTTGCCTCCCCCTGGACCGTGGCCTCCACTCTGGCTTTGACCCTGGGAGAATATCAGGCATATATTAATAAATCTGAGAGGAAAAGTAATATTCAGAGTATTCTGGTCGTGATAGACAGCGACATCCGATCTTTAAAAAGCGAATTAGCTGTTTACAGTGTTGCTAGCTTAGCTCCGCTACCTGCACAATTAGCTGTACTCAACACGTTGACATGAGCTTACATTGAAGCGAAGACAAACTCTGCGACATTAATGTCATCCACGAAGAAATATGACATACTTAAATAATAATAAAAAGAGGGAAAGCTGCCGCTCCAATATGAATGACTCCGCTAATTAGAGCTAGGGTAACGACTGCAGCCAACGGAGAAAAAAAGCTAACGTAGCTAGCATTCGGCGAGTAGGTTCATAACTACTAATAATTCTGTTATTACCACACAAACAAGACATACACCCACATATACCTACATGTCAGCACTCATGTTAACGTTTCAAACCCTATGGGTTATGCTATATGGGCGAATAACACGTTTTAGTAAAATAAATATACGAGCCGGACAGAAAATTGCTTGCTCACTTACCATTGTTACTTGTCGCTCTGAAGTGACGTCAGAGGCTACGGCACGTCTGCAGGGCCAAACAGCGGGAGAAAAGCGGGTCGCTTGTCGCCGCCAGCATGAATGACCAGTCCACCGCCTTTAGTACAATTCTGTACTGTCAAGGTTTAATTTGTAAAATTAACCAAATATTTTTTAAACGTAAAACCATTAGTTTTTCATGCAAACACTGACTTTAAGTCAGCCAGCCTTCTTTCTTAATGTTTCTTATAGTTCATTTTAAAAATAACATCTTCCTCGATGGCAGCCATAGAGATTTTTTTGACACATTTCCTGTACATTTAAATAAAATCTATTTGCAATATGCTGTATAGCATTGGACAAGATTATAACATGGTGACATCATTCTGTACCTTTAAGTTGATTCCACAGTTGGCTGCATGTTTAAGGACTTCAGGGTCTCATCTGTTGTTTTAATCAAAATGCTCCTGGAACTTCATTACACTAATTTAAATGAACCTCACATGCGTTGTCATGGATACTTGCACATTATTGCACATTGAGGCTGACTATCATTCCTGTGAGCCCTCAGAAGAGCATGTGAAGAAGCAAACTGTCAACTGAATCCTGTATTTTCAACAACACAGTAAGTTTTTAAATGAGAGTTTATTAAATGTTTTGAAGATGAACAAAAGAACAAACGTCCAGCATTCTCAGTACTCCACGGTACTGCAAAGAGGGTGAAATAAAAGCATTTTTCACTGTGCGCATGTTTGACAGGCACACATATTTCACAGAGGTTATTTATTTATCTTGTTTGTTTTTACCCTCCCCTGTCACACTCATGCACATGATAAACTGGTCATCATGCACACAACAACATCAACGCATGCCAACCATCCTAATGAAGTCATTAAGACAACATGCTAATTGTTGAGGGCTCTCAGTAGTGGTGCAGCTAGTCCATATGGTCTAAGTGCAAAGCTGCTGAACAGCCACTGAACCTAACTGGGTCAGATTCATTATCAGTGGGCTTGCTCTCCTTTATATTACACATCATGTCATGTTTAAATAACTGCTTGTTCCATTAAAACATCACAGTTGTAATGAGGATTATACATCCACTTTCATTTTTCCTCCATATTACTCACAGTGTGGTCAAACATCCTATTCAGCAAGTCGTAAATCAGCTATCAGGTCCTCACACCTTTTGTGAACATAATAATGAAATAGCCACCCATGAAGTTTATACTAACTGAACCATGAATGGTATCAGCGCCTCTGCAGCACAGCAGAATCAACCACATTGTCATGTCCTGTATGATTGTTCCATTAGGGTGTGTTTGAATTGTCCCCAACTCAGTGGAGACGACAGCGGTGTCATTGACTCTCTGGGAGTTGTCGTGACTCAAAAAAAGAGCGCTAACAATGAGTCTTTGTATGTCTGCATCTGTGCGAGTCTGTCTTGTAGCACACACGCACACAGACACACAAACAGACAGGAACACACAGGCAATTGTTCAAAGCTATTATTATCTGTGTAGGCACAGCTTCACTGACATATTCTCTGATTCTCTATTAGGCGATATTTTTTGTGTGTGTGTGTGTGTGTGTGTGTGCGCCTGAGTGTGTGAGTTTGTGTTTGAAGCATGCGTGTGCATGAACACTGGCAAAGCCTATCAGAGTATTCTGTCTGAGGTGAGATCGTCTCCATAGCGAAGAGTGGGCACTGTGAGATTTGAGTTATTTTCGCCAGTTCTGTTATTCTGCATGAGATATCGGATTTCATTATTAAAGGAATTCATTGTTATTTCATCCTGCTCTACTTTTAAAGAACTGGCTCGCTGAGTCTGTTGCTGATATCTCGGTTTTAGTACTGACGAGAGGGAAGTGTTCACATGCAGGTGTAAAGATAAACAGAACAGAAGACAAGACAAGAAAGACTTTGATTCACATCTTTAGTATCTCTTGAATTTGGAGGAGCAGTAAGCTGCAGATTGTTGAATGAGCCTTGCCCACACACAAAACAAAAGCAGGTTTTTCTTTTCCAGCTATTTGCTAATGTCACTCCACGGGGTGATTTGAAACTCTGTCTCCGGCTGACTTTTCCCAACTGTTGATTATTTTTTTTCTAAATAATAATCTTGTTCTTTTTCATGGTTTCAACCACACTGTGCTAAAAGATTGGGACCAAAAGCTGCATGCATGGCTGGGGCTGCTGCAGAGTAAACTTAATATTACATTACCCTAAATTCTGATAGCATCCTGGACGGCCTTCATCACAGCAGGGAAACACTACATAGTGCATGTGGTAGTGCCAGTGATGTGTATCCCAACGCACCCCTTGGCCCCATCACCCTAATCTTGCAGAGATAGAGGGGTAGAGCAAAGTGCTATTGCTGATTTGTGCACATCAGTCCTGCATTTTAGCAAACATCAATGTTGCAATAACCCCTACTTTGATCATATATGATAGACTGGCAGGGAAGGTGTCCTTCCAGTGGACAAAATATGGTGAAGTGACCTCTTTTCACTATAAATATATATCATGTTTCAGCAAGTTGGTGCCCATTTTTATTTTTTCACCCGTGCCCCTCAAATATCCTGCTGCACCACTGCTCTTACTACTATCTTGAAGGGGAAATCAATGCTTGGGGAGAGGGGTTACATTCAGCGTCTCTCTTTTTTATACAGTTACATACATCATCCACTCTGCATATGTTTCATTAGAGCTGTGTGCCGCCCGAATCTCACCTCCCTCTTCTCAGTTTGTGCTGTGGACTGAAAAGGATTTTGCAGCAGATGACTCACACAGAAAACATGTTTTTTTGTTTTGTTTTTTTTCACAACCACTGGGAATCCTCTTTAAAATTCGAGTAGACTCTGCACAAAAACATGATATCATTCTTGACGTGTTTTTCTTTCTGCAGGTTTGCTGCCCTGTCGATCAGGAGAGAAACACACACAATTATGTTAGATAATCTAAAGCTGTGCTGGTGACGTCAGAAGTGGAGCCTGGAGGATTTTTCTCACCCTGCAATTTACCTCTCAGATACATTCATAAGGAAAATGAAGATGCCTATACCATCTTCATAAACCAAGTACAAAATAGTGTCCACAAGTGGTTCTGCCTCCTGGTTGAATCAATGTTTTGAAGAGTCTCGGCCTGTTTTGCTCACTGCACTTACTGTGAATCCAGAGAACTGTACAAAAAAATACTGAAATTAATATAATGAGCCCTGGAGCTTTTTTGCTGAACCTACGTGTACGTGCACAGACACCACCAGGGTGTGAAAATGTCTGCGTCTGTGTTTGGAGGCTGTGCAACCACACAAGTAAACAGTAGACTCACATAATAGGTTTCATCTCAGACTCAGGACAGCAGCAACCATTCAGCTGTAGAGAGGTCTGTTTGGCTTGTAATCAGATTCTTTTGGGTTGTTTTTTTTTGTCTTCTCTTTGCTGTGATTATAAACGAGAACAGAGCCGACGACGGAAGCTATTGAATAGGGTACAATGTGCCTGTCGCTGAGTCGTGAACGCTGTGAAAGAGGACTAATTGTGAAATTACGCAATCTATAATTAAAGATAAACATTCAATTATCCATGGAGCAGGTTTTAGTTTTTTTATGTAATAATTACTGTTAGACACACGCACACACAAAAAAACCCCAAGGAAAATTTTATGAAAGCAACATTTTTTTTTCTCATTAATGTCCTTTACAGTCACAGATACAGCAGAGTGGACGTGGGTAGAGCCATAGTAAAAACTGTCAAGTGTTGTGGATGAGTGGAAGTTGCATTTAGGCGTGAAGTAGCATGTAGTGCATCAAGACTTTAAGGCTTGTGTACAAGGGCGCTAGGCAGGTGTTTTTATCACCATGGAAACTGAAAAACCCCCGTGAAAAGATTCCTGCACGCCGCTGATCCAGATGTGACACTCACAACAAGCTATCATGCATCATTCATGTAGACACGGATCTTGGCAGGGAAAGCTGGCTGAGAGGGCTTGAGTCTTAAGCTGTAGCTGCTGAGGGGTCAGGGAAAGGTGGTGTTACGTAGCCATGGCCCAATTTACACCTGGAGCAAATCTGCATCACGAGTTATCAGATCGCAAGTGGACAGCTCTGAGTTTGTCTGTCCACACCTGGCACTCGAACGCGTCTCCACATGCGTCTCGAGTGAACACTTGTTGTCGGCTCTCGCTTCCCTGCTCTGTATGCAAATAATCATGTACATTGTTTCTGTTTCCAAGGCCCTGTTCCGACCTGGTACCAACATGCATCATCAGTGGGGACAACTCTTAGTACAGGTGTGAAAACCCTGTTTCATGTTCATGCGTCTTGTAACCGCAATTGTCCCAGACTACCTTACGAAATGTGTGATTTTAAGGGTAGTTGTGTGACGAGAAACTTAACAAACTGTGCGTAAACAGCTACGCCACTTTCAAATACCGTACCTGTGCCTTCTTGTCAATTCTGCTTTAAATGCGACATATTGAGTTGTTTCACTCCTTGTAAAAAGTGTGACTTTTCACATCGTGCCAGCCGTGTATCTAAAGTCTAAAGTGCATCTTGCCTGCCAACATTCAGCAGCTGTTGGAGCAAACTGTAGCAACTAACACAAAGTTTAAGACAGAAGACGACATTTTATTGATGGTCAACATGTTCAATTTTACAAAAGACATTTATCAGTATCTGATATAGGCTACTTCTTTGTTTCCTGTGGCGAAATTCCCCAGACTTCCTTCAAAAAAATCACTCAACTTACTAAATTGCTGTGTTAAGAGACATTTTAAACTTTGTCAAACGCTGTTTACAACAGATGCTTAACTATTCAGGCCTTCTTGTTAATTCGGCAAATGTTTCATATTAAATCATCTTTTTACCAGTGATGCACGTGTTAATTTGCAGATAGAGCAAGAAAGAGAGATTTGATCGCAAGTGGTCACTGGAGACGCATGTCATGTTTTGATGCCGAGTGTGAACTGGCAGATTGGTCGCTGTCCACCTGTGATCGGCTCACGCAGGACGGATGTTAACACCATGTGTGAATTCCTTCCAAATGTAGTCCAAGCATTCAAGATCAATCTGTCCCCAGTGTGTCCTGGGTGCATTCACACCTGCGCTTAGAGAGGTCCCCTTGTGATCGGATCACCGAGGACGTATCTTAATGTCAGGTGTAAGCATGGCAGTAAATGAGCTCAGATCTCTTTTCTTCAGGGAGGCAGTCCACAGTGTCACGTTGTCCTTGAACTCGTCCTCTTAGCCTCTTTGTATCCTGTACAAAGGATTCATGCTGTTTCCCCTATCTGTCCACGCTAGTCTCTGCCAGCCGGTTGTTCATGATGCCGAGGGCGCCAACCCCTCCCGAGAATCCGTTCTGCCGCGAGCTGGAGCCGGACTGGCGCGGGTGTCCGATGGCCATCTCCGAAAGCTGCTTCTGCATAATCGCCAGGTTCACCTGCAGGACACAAGATGCATAAGGAGAACGACAGGTGAGGAAATATTTGTTCTCTGGGTTTGAAGTGTAACCTTTAACTAGTAAAGTCTTGCGAAACAGCCGTGTGTTGGCGTAAGAACATCTGACTTCACAGGTGTGATACGAGGCTGGCAGATGGTGTTTTTTCCTCTCCTCACTCCTCAGGAGCGTCGATTCAAGCGAACAAAGACGACTGAACAAGTGTGACTGACTGAAACCAGACATTTACAACTCCCACACACACACACACACACACACACACACACACACACACACACACACACACACACACACACACACACACACACACACACACACACACTTCCCTTTTAAAATTTCTCTAAAGAAAAGGAAGAGACAATTTGTGGAGAAATTACACAACCGGTGTGTAATGCTGTTTCGCTGGAGTTCAGTCAATATTAAATCAAACAGAGTGGAGCTGTTTCACACACACTGAAGTGTATTTTACCCACATTGATCCTGACTAAAATGTATCCTGAAGGCTGAGCCTACTTACTTTACAAATCCTCCGACTTCTACTGTGATGCCACTCTGAGATTGACATTCTTTAATTTTTAATGAAATGTCAGACACATATTGGATGGATTAGCATGAAATTACAGACCCTGGTGTTACTTTTAGCATGGATTTTAATATCTCTGCGCTACTTGCTGCATTAGTGGAGAGAGAGTCGGGCATCAGTGCGTAGAACCAGAATATTTTTATATAATGTTTATATCGATCAAACCAGAAGTTTGTGGAAAGACAAACCAAGAACTTTTTTTAGTGAGTTTTATTTAGTTTATGTTATGGACGGATCAAAGCTTCCCCAAAGGTCCTGTTGTGAACAGGGATTTCTGGAGATCTAGGTCGCAGGTAATCAGGAGCTATTGGGTGCACCTGTGATCTTCTCCCTTAGGTGGCTGCAATCAGTCAGCTGGGAGACTTTATTAAAGGGGTTCAGTTCTCCTGCTCAGATGGTCGCGTGTCTCCAGGGAGGCAACACCTTCAGTCAGCGCTCTGCATTTTCTGTTTGGGTGAAAATCTGAGTTGAGCATGTTTGAGACTTTTCTTTCTTATGACCCAGTTTCTCTGATTTTGATCTATGACTCTCACTTCATCTTTGGTTTTCGGGCCCAATGTTTTGATGGAGTCAGTGGGTGGCTGTGGGTTTTATTCCCATCACCACCTTAAAGACACCTTACAGACACTGGGGGACCAGTTTGCTTTGACCTTCTTTGTGATTTGTGCAGAGCTTTGTTAATTTCCCGACATGTGACCCCTGTTGAAATGAATGTACGGTGGCAGAAAGATATTTCCTTCCTTGGCATCTTGTGGTTTTATTCCATTTACATGCTAGACTAAACAGCAAACTGGTCACTTTAACATCTCAGACTATCACCTCAGCTCTACAATATGGTATCAGAGACAGGAGGGACTGGGGCTAACTGCTTAGCATGCTAACTTCACTAGACATCTCAACACCATATAAATACATAAATGTGTTTGGCATAATATAAAGGTTGTTGTTGTTGTTTCTTCTTCTCACTCTGAGAAGGTCGGTGTGTTGCCTGCTGCTGCCTCCACCCCTCCCTCTCACCTCTTTTCCCGGCACAACATGTACAAAGCCAGTTCTCAGACTTTTACAGGCATCTCTGATACTCAGCCTGAACTACCACTTCATTCAGTCATTCATTCATTCATTCAGTCATTCATTCATTCATTCATAAAATAATAAATCGCTGAACAAATCAGTGGGTTCGGACGTCAAGGGAGAAAAGGGAAATGACAGTCAAATTGCTGTCAATTGACTGTAATATGAATTCCTGTTCCAGACAGTCATGTAGAGCACTCATGTTACGAGTCCGTTCTGAGGCTGGTAAAACGGTCCCATTGTGCTGATTTTTGTTAGCATTGTAACACAAAAACACTCATTTTTAAAGAAAACACTGGGAGGGAGACCGACAGAACCGGAGGGAGGGATCTGAGGATGAAGCTGCAGAAGGACAGGCAGACGAACTGAAGTTCAGCTCAGCTTCAGCTCAGTCTGGATGAGTGAACGATTATGTGGCGATGCATGCACCGTAAGGATGACTGTGAATGTGAAGGTCTGGTGATTAGACCCTTTGTGACACCCCTGTTTAAATGCACTTCAGTGGCCGCCAACTCTCTGACGATGCTGGTCATTTTCCTTCCGTCTCTGTGCCTGTGACTTTGTTTACAACGACTGTTCATTTGCATAGGAAGGGGACAATTTTGGGCCGAACGAATGTGTGCAGATATAACGAGCACTGAGATAATTTTCTCTTCGACGTGCAGTACAGGATGAATTTCACCCTTCGTGGTTGCTTTCAGAATCACACAGGTTCTTTTGTCAGATTTAGTTGCTGTGAAATCCAATTGCCCATAACTATCTATAACCATGCTAACAGCTCTGTGCGTCCACTTGGGCAGTGTCATCATGCTAACATGCTCAAAATGCCAATGCTAACACGCGTATGCTTAAGAGGGAAAATACTTATCACAGTCACTTCTGCTTGTTTGCTAATTGGCATTAACACAAAGTACAATGGGATGAATTACTTTACTTTAGCTGCTTCCTTTCTTCCTTTTAACCACATCTTGTCAGACCACTGCTACATTCAGTCAAATGTACATGTACGTTTGTGTTACACAACGTATTTCTGGACAACCTTGTGTTGCGTTCCATTCATATGTATGAAACCTTGACATGCGACACACAGACGAGGTACACTGTGTGCAGCAGCTCCACCACATCGTTCCACAACAATATCACCGCTGAAGAATGGCCCCCCGAGGGACTCCTGAACAGTTCTTGCGGCGTTCTGTCACCACAGAATGCTGTTGCCATGAGCTGTCCTTGGTTTGCACTGCATTGCGTTTGGATGGTGCACCTCAAGTAACATCCACCTGAATGCCGAGACCCCTGGTTTCCCAGCAGAACATACCATTGTAGTTGTTATCGCAAACACTGATTTGTATTAAAATGTGTCTGCGCTCATGCTGAGTTTCTGCTTTTGAGAATTGTGCAAGGAAGCTGCAACTGAGCATTCAAAATTCAATTCAGCGTATGATGACTGAGAGGAGGGTGAACGAGGAGATAATGGCCGCAGGGAAGCAAGATTACTGACTCAGTGTTCTTTCTGTAACTTGTGAGCAACATAATCAAATTGCTCATCCGGATAAGTGAATATCTTGCATGTAATAACACATACGATTACATTAGCCAGGTGGAATAGAACACACGCTGCCTGCTCCAGCCCCAAATCTCTCACCTTGTTGGCCGCTAGAAAATCCCTCATAGAGATCATCTCTCCGGACATCCTGCGCCCAGTGTCGGTCTCGCTCTCGTTGATGGCGTCCGTCTCGATTGAAGGGTCTCTGCGGGCGCGTAGGTGACCCGGGGCCACCACGTTCCGTCTGGGGTGCCGATGCGGGTGATGACCTCTCCTGGGGAAACAACAGCGACAAGGAGCCTCCAGCCTCCTCAGCAGCCAGTTCAGGACCTGCTTGATGACGATGGAGATGACGTTGAAGAGGGAGTAGATGCAGCAGACGCCAGTTAGGATGAAGAAGAAGTTGCCCAGTCGGTATGCAGCTGTGGCGTGGCCCTCGTAGACGACTCGCTGGCTGCTCACCATGTCTCCAAAACCGATGGTGCTGAAGGCCACGAAGCAGAAGTAGAGCGAGTCCAGGTAGCCCCAGCCTTCGGCTGCAGAGTACATGAGCGAGGCACAGCAGGACACCAAGATGGCTGCTGCTCCTAGAATGAGCATGACACAGTAGACTGAGGGCTTCCAGCCAGCCAGATCCTCACCTTTCCCTCCCCCACTTCCTCCGGCTCCACCTGATTTGTTTCCCCCGGAGACTCGCCGGCCATTTTGTGGGAGCACGGCTTTGTTGTGGCGTCGCTCGTGGCAGGACTTGAGGACGACGGCGATCACGGTGATGACACGTTCCAGAAAGAGGTTGAAGAAGAGGATGGTGGCGGCGCAGCCGAGCAGACCGTAGAACATCAGGAAGACTTTTCCTCCAATGGTGGCAGGAGTGGTCATCCCGAACCCTGGATACACACAGAGAGATCGAGCAATGAGCAGAAATCTACAAAGTAATACCGCCATGATCAAATGAAGGGAATGCTAAGAAGATGAGTTGAGACGGAATAAAAGCATTGCCTTCAATTGTAAAGTGCTTAGTTTTACTCCACAGGCGCACACTTACAGATAAAATTGAGCGTTAAGTAAGTGAGTGGCTATTTGCAGAGCGAATGCAGTCATTGCCTCGAGCCGACGCACCTTTTAAACCAGACTAACATCGTCTCGGTCATAAACAAAGATGGCTAATTACTGATCTAGTCCCAATTCACTGGGTTGCCATTGGTGACGCGCTCTCCCTACTCTGTGTCTCTTGGCCACTCACTCACTTTAAGAGCTGAGGTGTTTTCAGTCCAAGCACATCACCGCAATCAGTCCCAAAGTGTCGGCTCGTCTAACGTTTTCACAGCATTCCCGTCAGTTATTTAGCAACTGAAAGACTCACTGGAGCCACTTCACGGCTCATTTTGAAGATCTTCCTTCCACTTTCAAAAAAACGGTTCAGATCCATTTAACGGTTTTTGTGCCCTGAGGGGGGAACAGAGGCGACGTTTGTGTGCGACTTCTCCTTTGTCTCACATGAAGTGGCAGATGAACAAAATGGGAGTCAAAGCGAGAGGTCTTCTATCGACTGCACGGATCTCAGTGATTCATCCCCCTTTTTCATCCCTCATTTAACACTGAAAGCTCAATGAAGCACCGTCTCTCCGTCTGTCGTCCCTTTTCCAGTTTATTACATTCAAAACACTGCTGGACATTTGAACTATTTATTGCAGTTTGGTGGCGATTACACATCTACACACACTGTGTTTTGTGGTGCGATTAACTGACTGCATATTGACGCAGCAGTGTTGCATTCATAGATCATGAGAGCTCTTCTCACCAGAAACACAGATACAGGAAAAAAAAAGAAATAAAAATGTTACTGTACGTCAAGAAGAGAAAACACACTCCGCAGCACGACTAATTACTCACAGTGCCCGAGGTAGGCTTCTCGTGGAGGATTTGATTGCCTCCGTATTTGTTCTCGAGCTGCTAATTTGGTTGGAGTTGTCTTCCAAGCACAACGATTAAGCCAAATGGGCAGAGTTTTTATAGCCATGTTTGCCTTTCCTCATTATTTCATAAGCTGTCTTGAATGAATGTGATGCTGGTGACCTGTGTTACTGCGGCAGACTGACGGTGAAAGCTGAGGGGTGCTGAGTCGTGACCTTTGTCTCGTCAAACACGCTTATTTGCTTTATTACTTAGAGTTACAGTTTATGAGGAAATTGATTTCACTCTCGTATCTGTGAAGCAGCAACCAGCAGCAGGTTGGCTTAACGTGGCAAAGACGAGAAACGGACGAACAGCTTGATGGGCTCTTTCTGAAGGTGATTAGCTTTATGTGCATGCTCCGTCTCTTCTTCTCCGTTTTTGGTGATTTTTAAGCGCCACCTAAAGGCTGGAATATAAACTACAGCATGTTGAGTCATTTACAATGGATGTATTTGGACACAAATATTGAAACGATGCAGAGAAAAGATCATTTTGGTACGTGTGGACATGGTCTAACTGACATCACACCACCAGGCGTGTCATGTTTCACACTTTGTTCTCTGTAAAGGTTAAACAAACAAACTGGAGGTACCGTGAGGCTGCCAGGCTCGCTGTTGCACCCTGTTTTCAAGTATTTGTGGTAAGCTAAACTAGGCTATCAGGCTGCTGTTAGTGGCCTTAAACTGGAAAAGCAATATTTACGGGCATTACTTGAACGTATCTCAACTCTGTTTCTGTGAAATTATCTTTTTCTTTCTGTCATTATGTAAATTCTCACTGTTGCTGTGGAGAAGATGTCGCTTAGAGGCACAAAACGCTTTGCCATAAGTTCAAAATGTATCCAGAGTTCAAAAGCAAATAGATTTTATGCCATTCACTGAAGTATGTGCTTTATAAGTGTCTGTTCTGACCGTACAAGATTATCCCTCCTCTCCTCGTCCATATATTGATCCCAACTCTGACACACACTGTACTCCCCTTTGAAGATACAAATGACGTGCGAGTAGCTGGATATAGCTGGAGGGCTTTCCCTCTGAGCAAATTAGTGTCCAATATAATCAAAATTTCCGAGATAGCTGACATGAATTAAATATCAGTCGTCTCTCTGATTTGTTCACTTGCCACAGCTGAATTCAGAGTAGTAAGTAGGATATCTCTGCAGGAGGTTACAATGATGATGACATCAAACGGTTTTACGGCGATGAATCTGTCATCGGTAAGTTCAGAGACGGGACGCAGTCTCAGGTGAAAATATTAATCAGCGGGGTACGTTACTTACACTGCTGCACCTCCGACTGAGCAACACGGTCAATGTTTGTAGAGCTGCGTGTTACAGCGTTCTGGAGCTGCAATGTATCACTGATCAATGACGCATTTTCACATCGAAGGATACATGAACGCTATTTGATGATATGTGTGATGAAGTCTTCAACACTCCGCCTCGGGGAAAGTGCAGCAGAACGGCTGCTGGGGGAGCAGAGGAATACAACATCTTTGAAAATGAGCATCTTGAAAACTGTCAGCGACTTTCAGGATTCACAGGATCACTCCTCTACTCGTCTCTCTCTTTTTAGGTAACTTGGAACATCCGCCTCCAAACACGAGGACTGACTGTACCTCGTATTAAAATGTGTTCATTTACTGACTTCATACACTCTGGCCCTTCATCTCTGTGACCCCCATTAAGACACTAATGGCCTCAGGGCCAGTCGTTTTAATCAGAGGGTCTGTCAAACTGTCAGTCATCATGAAGCGACTCGCTTCAATCATAGATGTTGAAACGGCACAACGCACCAGCCGCTGAGAAGAAAACAACAGTGAGAAAAAAAACAGAGTGTTCAAGTGTGAATCACTGTTATTCACAACAGCAGATCAATAGATGTATCGCCACTACGTACAACCGTGCTGCTGGTTTAGAGGGATTGCTCTGTTTCTCCACTCTGGCTCCAAAACAAACACAGAGGCCTGCGGTGCTCTCAGACAGCCACAGCTGAAAAGGAGAACCTGATGTCAAGGATAAATGTTGCTCTGATGTCGGCATTAAATTGCCTTTTCTCAGTCTGGTTCTGTTGAATTTGAGGAATCCATTCTCAGGCACCGAGTCCAGACAGAGACACGTTGCACATCTGGACTTACTGACAGTTCTTGCGACATAATCTCGACGCGTCAGACAGACGGAGGTGTGAGAAGAGATGCACGATATGGATTTCAGATAATTACCTGCTTCTTATGTCATCGTTTTAGCTAACTTCCTGTCCGTTGTGTGATTTGCAGTCCCTCCAATCTACATCACATCAACACAGCTCTCCCTCCTGATTGGATAAAGAGGGCACAGATACCAGAATATGTACTTTTCTCTTTTACTGCATGAGCAGGAGGAAGAAAGAGACAGCTTACTGACGATATACTGCAATATAGAGCTATTTAACACTAAAAATATCACTTTCAGCAGCTTTAATTTCACATTTTTGTCTTTTAAACAGTTCCTCGTCTGCAGCAGATGCACATGTGAGGATGTAGTGATTGAACATGGATGACATATAATCCATAGCTCTAAGGTTTCTTGTGTTAAAACTCTTCCACTCCACATTATTAATCAATCATTTATAGGCTGGATATATCCTGTGTAATTAATTAATTGCTTCATTTTATTAGAGGAGTGTGTGCATGTTGGTTCCCTGCACGGCTTAACAACGGACCAACATCAATGCTGCTGTGACGAGTCAGAAAACATTCATGTTGGGGAGCAGATTGTCATCTGGGTTCATGAAAACTGAGCATTAAATGCAGCTTGATGTCAGCGTACAGCAGCTCGATCCAATGATTAATCAATGAGCTGAATTTATCGCCAACAACTCTGATGAATTATCAACTGTGTCAGTCATTTTTCAAGCAAAAGTGGCAAAACATCTGCTGGGAGGAGCTCCTGAACTGTGAGGACTTGTCACCTTGTTTCTGACATTAGTAACAGTAAATGAAGAGGGTTTTGAACTTGGAGACACATTTTTCCCACAATTCTTTGACATTTTATGGACTGAAGGGATGAATTGAGCAGCAGAATAATGGCTGATGACGAGCCCTGTGTGGGAGAATTTGTTAGAGACTTCACAGAAGATGGAAAACTACGCAAGAGTCAATTTATAACATAGGCAGTCACATTATGGAGAAATTAAAGATGAACACGCAGACAGAGCGCAGATAAGCTGTGATAACTTAAGTTTATGTTTTCAGATAAAGCTGATGGAGCTGATGGAGCTAACTGAGAACAATGCGCCTGTTTCTCCACCTCACCGATGGTCGACACCACAGTTCCCACGAAGTAAAACGCGCCGGTGAAGTCCCACCGAGGTCTGATCGTGTCCACACGGATGCCCGCCACGTTCGCCTCCTCGTAGTTCCTGAGGAAGTTGTTCAGGTCCTTCTTGCTCAGGTTGTACTTCTGGCTGAAATGCTCGAACCTCTGCGTCCAGCGCTCCTTCGCCTCGCGTTCCTTCGGCTGCTCCAGCGCGGAGAAGACGGCGGCCCCGCAGAGGAGGTAGATGACGATGAACAGCGCCAGGAGCAGGAACCTCGCGTTGTCCTCGTTTATCGGACCGGAGCCGCAGCAGCAGCCGCTCCGACATGCCATTATGTTGCTGTTGTCACCGGGGGGAGGCTGCACTGACGGACCTGTGGCATGGTGCTCTCGAATAAAACGCACAGCCCTCGAAAGAAATCATTATATATATTTTTTTACGGCAGAAAAGTCCTGCGCAGTAGAGTTTGGTTGTTGTTCTTGAAGCAGGATATTATAGATCGACTTGTCCAAAGCAGTGGCATCGTTCCTCATGAGCTCCCAAGTCCCAAACCCTGCATCCAGGCGCGTCCTCATACGACTCCTCTGTTCATCTCCACCGGGCTGCACTCTTCAGTCTGCGCTGACAAGATGCTCAGAGAGGCGAACAGCAACCTGTGGATGCAGAGAGTCGTGCTGCTGCTGCTGCTGCGCTCTCTCCGCTCCTGCCTCTCCAAACAAGTCTCCACCCCTGGGCGCGCGTTTTTACGCACCGCCGGCGCAGGGATCAACTCGCAGCCTCTGTCCATTCATCGGTCTGCTTCTGTCCGATCTGATGAATTCAGCTGCTAATCCCCACCTTCAGAGCTGAATCTCATAATGAGTCTCAGACCGACCTGGAAATGTTCGACCTGATCCCAGACCGCGGAGGTTTGATTCGGACAATATAGAGCGCGTTTGCATAGCGAGATCAATATCACTTGACCTTTTTGCACATTCGGATGAGGGATTCAGGCATCCTGCTCGCGCTTACCGGGGGGACGATGTGAGCAAATGTCATGACGGGGACGATGGTCCGAGATAAATTATTCAGGATCACAGAGACAACAAAGAGCTATTTCTGTCAGACATGATGATGATGAAGATGATGATGCGTCCACAGCCTTTTCAGAGCAGCAGCTTACCTACTGTAGGTCACACTTTACCACCAATGATGTATGTTCAACATCACAGAGGGTTAAAGGAGCAGTATGTAGGATTTCACATGAAAATAACCATAAGAATGTGCCACCTGTTGATTTCACACTCTGAGCATAGAGAGGGCAGCACGTGATCTGCTAACTGCTGCCAGCTGTACTCTATACATCAATGACCGCAGCTGCCGTTAGCCTGTTAGCTCAGTTAGCCGTGCAGCTAGCCAGACTCATGGAGGCTTCATACTGCTGAGAGTAGGAGGTTTTCAGACGCCGTGCTAGCAGGTTAGCATGCTAACTTCAGTTGACAGGACACCAAAACAGTTTTTTTTTTATATTTACATTGTGTTGATTATTTTACTTATTAGAATTAATACATTGTGCAGCTTTTTAATTTAATTAACTCTTCATTCGGCAACAGCAACATGCTTACTTTGCAAGAACTTATAATAAAAGTGTGACATGTAAAAAGTTGTTAATATTACACATATAGAAGCATTTAAAGGGGGTTATAATGGAGGATGTGTCACCTGTATACATTTGTAATAATGTTAATAATGATAAATAATAGATGAGACTTGTGAATTCAAAATATTGAATTGAATGTTCCCTTTATAATAAGATGAAGTACCTCAGCATGCTCAGTGGTGACTTTTCTAATTAGCATCCTACAGCATAATAATAAATAATTAGTGAAAACATCAGCTCATGTTTCTACACCCGGTCTGAAAATGGAAGTAATTTTCTGTGTCCTATATTTGTAATTACTGTTGTGCAACACAACGACTGGCAGCCTTTGGAGCAGCAGCTCATCAGCTTTGAGTGTCGTCTGTGATTGTTCCTGGTCGAGGCCACAGCAAGAAAGAAAAGCGTGCATGGAAACCCTTTTTATACTGAGCAGAGACAGCGGTTTAGTTTGTGTCTATAATGCTTTATAATGTACCTATAACACATTTTAATCATAGTTACAAGAAGTTTTATGTAGAAGTTTTTTATAACCAGTTTTTAATGTCTAACATCTGCTTATACTTGCATAAAATCCACATAACAATAGGGATTATAATGTTCTGCAATAAGTACATCTTAATACACTGTGACTCTTAAGTTATTAAGCTTTGAATTCACCTTACCAAGTTATTAGAAAATAAAAAAAAACGTTCCTGTGTTGTGATTCTTATGAAGCGTTCTGATTATTGTGATTGCTTCTAACGGCACTATAATGTATTATAAGTATGTTTTAGTGCAGTAATTAGTTATGACACTTTCTTTAAAGCATTATGAATATTCACGAGTGCCTATTACATGATTTAACAGCCTTACAGTCGCATTATAGACGCACAGGAAGTGTTACAGACGGCTTTAACTGAAGGAGTCGGATCTTTCATGGCCATTCAAGTACTGAAAAGTTGCTTTTTAAATAAGATTTATTCCAAAGAAGTAGTTAATATGTAAATTTGATTGTAATCTCTATTGTGTCCCAATTCAGGGGCTGCATACTTCGAAGGATGCGTTTGAAGGCCAATTGAGTCACAAAGCTGCACAAAGGCTGTCCCAATCTGAAGACTCCTCCAAATGTTCCTCCTTTTTGCCTCTTTTTGGAGGATGCACTGCTACTATCCTTCGCAGCCTCCCATCGTGATGTATTGGTAAGAGTGGGAACATCTGGTGATGCAACCAGGAAATACCCAGAAGGCGAGACCGTCCCATTTAGCAACAGCTGACACGGCCTTCGAAGGTTGCAAATGGTCCGGGTCCTTCGAAGGATGCAGCATCTGAATTGGGACACAGCCTATATTTGGAAAAGTGACTCAGACATAAATAAAGTCTTAATGATGGAAAGGCAATAACATGAGGAATGTTTTATTATAAGACAAGTATATTTATGAGAAGGTCATCTGTTTGTATGGATACAACTTAAAATCATGCACGAATCTTTAGCAAATGTGCTAAATTGCCTCAAGTGCCACATTTAGAAAAATCAGAGAAGATGGAATAGAAAATGTGTTTGGTCATAAAGACAGAAGATTTTGTCAGGGGGTGAAATCGGTGGAAATTAGAGTCATTACAGTCACAAAAGACGTGGAAGCAATTAAGAAAAGAACAGGAATACCTGATAAAGTGATGCAACAGTGAAGGTAAACAATCTACCTGAATGTTTACTGTGCACAGTGACTCACGATCTAATTACAGCCGTATCCTGACAGATTTTATAGACTGGACCAAATCCATGATACACAGAAGAGTATTGATGTTTTCCCGGCTATTATCTGGAGATTTGTGTTTGGTGGAGAGTCGCTTTCTCCTCTCTTGGCCTCTGGCCTGCAGCAGCGGTTAAAGGCTGCAGTGTCAACAAGTCATGAAATGAACTTTTAATGTGAGACAACCAACATGGAAACTGTTGATCAGTACACTTGATTATTGAACCAGTGATTGTTCTGCTGTGCTGTACAAAGCAGAGCCTGATTTTGTGGAGGTGGCTGCAGCTCCCGTAGAGACGCTGCTTTCCTGCAAACAAAAACACTGACAGTTCAAAGTTAAAGAGCTCAGATGAAGATCAGTGAGATGTTTTTATGATCTACTTCACCAAACTTCTCTGAGTTTGTGTGCTTCTCATCCTGCTCTGAGAGAAGTCCTTTAATTTCTTTTCGCAAACTTCAAGGGATTTTGCTTTCACTTCCTGGAACTTGACTTTCCAAGTATGACTAATAGCTGGCTGTATGCTGCATATATAAAATAATAAAAAATAGACTGATTAACTGTTCTTGTTTCACTCAGCGCTGGAGATTATCAGACTGCGGCAGCTTTATTAATAATATGAATTATTGTAGACAGATGCACTCTGAGTCTGAAACCATTACATCTGTAAAGCTGCCCTCTAAATCTGTGCTTCCCTGCAGATGGAGGTCGGTTCACTTCTCTGCAGTAACCGTTTCATTAGTAGTCCACGACTTGTCTCGGTACACATTTCCTGAATAAAAGAAACCCAATCCCCACGGTCCTTCAGACCGCTGGAAGTGATTGTAGTTTGATAAACCAGCAATTTGATTTTATAAATTGTACACTCGTGTTTGTGAATACGTGGCGTTTATTATTGGTCATTTAAAAAAAAAAAAAAAAAGAGTCTTGGCATTCACAAACAAGCTGGTGGGAGTGAACACATGCCGTTTGCTTATTCATGCATGCAAACAGACGCGAGCAAACACACACATACATTCAGTTCACTGTATATGTGGCTTTCATACCGTCGCCCACGTGTCTCTTTCTCTTTCCTCGGCACGTCCTTCGGTCTGTACATGGCCTCATTTTACCAACCTCTCTCCAATAAACTGCCACATTTAGAGGAACATCGTCTCGGTTTTTGCATTTCATCAAGCCGCAGGGGTGCTTTTATTTTCCTCACTAGTGCTTATTTTCTACCGCAAATTAACGCAAAATGTCAAACTATTCCTCTAAGTCTGACTCGGTCTTAATCAAATGCAGGCAAAATTAGAAAACCCTCTGCAACAAGGCTGTCTCAGATCTGCAGCATCCTGTGAACAGCAAACAGTAACTGTGTCTTCATCTTTGTGTTTGGGTGTTTTTTTAAGTGCCCATTAAAAATGTCAAAATTTAGCAAAAACAAAAAGGGAAAAGAAAGTTTTTTGCTTGGTACTGTGATGAAAACAGACTCGGTAGGCAGACAGACATGTGACTGCTTCAGTAAAGCTTCCACTGAGGACAACATCACGCGGACTGACGAGGAGACGAAAACGCTCTTGAAAATAACACATGAAACAAACTTGGATTCGTATTTTCTTTGGCTGATCCTCCAGAAATTCAGCGAGGAAAAAAAAGAAAGTGCTGCAGTTAAATGGAAAAAAATGGCCAAAATCAACTGGAAGCGAAAAGGAACACGCTGCTCTTAATTCTGGTTTTTAGTTACATCCTGCCAGAATATGAGACACACAATACGAAAGACTTGTCTCACATGGTCTTATTAGGAGGAAAAGTGAGTTTTTCATGACTTCTATACGTTCCCAAAGTGATTCATGCGCCAAAATGTACAAAGAACTAAATCTGTGACGGGGAACTTATTAATTTATATAGGACGCTGAAGCATGTAATCACCTTACTGTTGTTTTTTCGGTGGTATGAAATCTGTTTCCATGGAAATACACTGGGAATATTCAAATGAGCTGTTATTCATGAGCTGAACGTTTGTAAAGCACAGTAGCAGACGCTGCTGTAAACTAACGGTCTTCTTTGCCTTAAGTGCCTTTTAACATTACCTGGATGTGATGAGTGAGCAGCACTGCTCGCAGCTCCAACACCAGTCACTATGACTTCACCGTTTTTCCATATCGTCTGCCAAGGTTACAGCCATTTGTCGCCAGCCGCTAAATCTATAAGTGGGCACTTCACCTCATTTCGTCCTGCTTCATGAGCAGCATCATTAGGCGAGCGCTCTAATGATTTGCACGCACACACACATGCACATGAACGTACACCAGATTTCTGACGCGGGATCATACGTGAAGCTCTTGGGTCCACACTGCTGAACTTGTCCGCAAGCAGCAAGAAGCTGGAGCTGGACGACTCCTGCAGCTCCGGGGCGGCTGTTCTGTAGCCGATCGTGAACTTTGACCTCCCTGTGGAGCGTGGCGAGATAAAAGAGAGAAGCTTGCTGTCGGGGCAGTAGGCCCTATTAAAAACTGAGACAAAACAACACAAAAGATCCCTGTGGAAAATCCTGGTCTGCAGCAGGAACTCTTCACCTCATAACACTGAAAATATAAAAGAAGAAACTCGAAAGTTTTGACTGATCAAGCGTAAAGTTTTAACATATCAGTTGTTTGCAGAAACACATCCTCTGCTCTGGTGATCGGGCTGTTCATAAATCTGAGAGTTTGACACGTTAAACACAGTGTTTCTCATCATAACAGCTAATGAAGTATGATTTATAAAACACCAGTTTCCCATCGGGCCAGTACTCAGCAACACTGATCCACCTGACTGTCGACAGCGCTGTGATTTCCCACTACATGACAAAACAGCGAATGAAACTCGAATTCCATTAAAACTAAATCACGACGTATTGGGTGAATGCGTTTACAGTGCACATCTCTCTCTCTCTCTCTCTCTGGGAGGGAGACATCCATCCACAGTGCATGGGGTAACCATAGTAACTAGAAACTAGGTTATAAAGTTCATCCACTGTCTATAACTGCTTATCCTCTGGAGGGTCACGGTGCCGATCCCGGCTGACGCTGGCCGAGAGTCGGGGTACATTCTGGACACGTCGCCCTGCTCATCACAGATACGAGGTACAGTATATGAACAACAGGTGCACCAACCTGTGGAGAGCGTGCAGGGCGCCGACTATATTCTATCAACAAGATGCTCCAGAGAAACACGATGAATATCAAGTACACGATGCCGGGATTTGTGTCTGGGTGTTGAGGGGTTTGCGAAATGTGCGAAATCCTCTCTCACCTTCGACACACAGCCTCTCTGTGTTTAGTCAGTGGGATTCAGCCACACTGTACCATAAAGTGTCACACATACAGCCTGTAAAGCACAATATGTATGTAAGCAGCATTCTACAGATGGTTATAATACTGTGCCCACCTCTTTTACTTCAGCCCCAGTGATTCTTATACGCACTGAAAGCACATAAAACAGGCAAATATACAGTTGGATGTATCAGAGTCTAATGCTCTTTTTGGGTACAAACATAAGATAATGATGTCGCTGCCGACTGAAACAAGACAACACAGATACATGAAGTCCAGCACATGTGGACTGGATTATTTGATGGGGCATTTATGGGTCAGCTGGCTGAATAAACTCTGTGTGACTGAAATGTCCTCAGAAAATAACAAAACATAGTGAAGCCTGATATTTTTATTTCTTCTTCTATGAGTGACTGTAGTGTGGAGGACTCAAACTGCCAAAATCAGAAATAAATAAATATATAATGTCTCAATAAATTAAGTAATAATCAATTAAAAGCACCAAAATACTACAGATGTGACTGATGTCAGTATTTCTGCTTCAGTTTGCTTCTGTATGCATCTTCCTTTGTATTAATTCAACTAAAGTTAAAAGAAAATACAGCAATAAAATACATTTCTGGAAATATACAAAGGGAAAATAATTAAACAAATACATTTAAGTTATTAAATTCATACATGATGTTAAAAGATTAAATGTGAAAGTAAAAACAAAATGCAGAGGCAAATTAAAGCAGACGTGTTTTCTGTGACATTCAAACATATATTTTTATATTAATTATGATTAATTTAACATCATTTATTTAATTTTTTAGCCATTTATTAATTTATATATGTATTTCTTATTTTGCCAGTCTCAGTTCCCACAGCCACAACTGTATTTCCCAAATTAATTTCTCATTTCAGAGTCAAGCATGACAATCAAGGCAGAGCTGTTGTTTTTGTCTGGGTTGGCTTTTTTTTTTTTTAATGTATTTTGCTTTTGAAGACGTTAAGTTTCCATAATGGAGCTCCATCATTGTCTTCGCTGCACACAGTCACACTTCACGAGTTCCTTCATTACCACAAATGTCGGCACCAAAGTTTATTTTCTCTCCAGCAGAGAACAGAAAAGTTCTCAACAAATGCACTTTGTTTGCATCTTTAAAAAAAAAACTGAACAGTTTATTTGTCTCTGTGAACCACAGACATGGAGGTAAAAAGTGATAAAATACTGCAAGACAGTGCGACGCATTGTTGAATTTTGATGTTCTGGTGAATTATGACAGATTTATCCTTTAAGCCTCAGGTCTTAAAACTAAGAAGAAATGATTATTTGCAGGCTGGAACATCCAGCGTTTATCTCCTTTGTTCACCCATGTTTGCATTACCGACAACGAGTTCATATTAAAATGCATGAAAATAATTAATTTCAGATTTTCGAATATCCTGCTCACGGTTAAAAGGCTGAAGGTTGCGTCTGAGGAAATTCTTCCCATTTTTTTTTTTTGACATCTGCCATTGTGAGGTGATGCCTCAAGTTTTCTCTGAAGCAGTTTCACCTTTTTCTCATGTTAATGGCTGCGTCGTTCTAAGAAACGACTCGGCTGCTGTTCCTCCAGTTTTCCATTGTGCGGACAAAAGCGGGAGTTGTATCAGCAGATGCAGAAGAGTCGGGATTATTAGTGAGCCAGTTAAGTGCTGCCGGCCCTCGACGGCTGCTCTCTGTATGTGCATGTCTCTGCGGGGAAAAGCACATATATGTCTATACATATTTATGTGTGTGTGTGTGAGAGAGGCCTTCATCTCCAGAGCCTTTGATGCTCACAGCCTTTTCCTGTCTTTTGTGAAACGGGGGCGGGCGAGGGTGGGGGTGGGGAACGTTGCACTACTGTTCTATCCAAAGCCATTAGAGACCACATCCTCTTAAGTCCACTGTAATTGGTCAGGGAGTGATAATGAGCTTGTTCCCACTGAGGAGGCGTGACTGGACACAGAAACAGAAGAGCCCAAATAACAAAATGAATTGGAAGGACCTGTCCTTAATTCTGACCCTGATAAGACAAGAAAATGATCCACGATCCTCCGGGAGGTGATGACAGTTGATTTGTGGACGTCACCCCCGACGGAGAGCTCGCGTTTTTTTGTATTTTACACTCTGAAACAATGGAGATATCTTGAGCCAGTCCCATTCCCACCTCCGACAGACAAGGCAGTGATTTTTATCTGGAGCGTTAGATTGTACGTCAATAACATCACGTCACAGATGTGCCGGAAACAGCTGTAACAGAAGAGAAAACAACAATGGGTCCATTGTGAGAGAAGCATGAAATGATTCGTTTCACTCGCAGAATCTAAGCCATGCGGTCCGATAACATCTGGAAAGTCTAGAAGAGCCGCACGACTACTCGGCTGGTGATCCAGAACATCACTGAGCAGCTTTACTGATTTAGGTTCAGTCATGTTGTGATGGATGCAGAAGGTTCTGATGTTTCTGGGTTTTCAAGATTTTCCTTTTAAACTTTCTGGAGAAAGATAAACACGCTCATCTCTCAGCGAAGTCATCATAGATATGAAGACTATCTATAAGAAATCCCTCCTCGTTGTGTCTCTCAGTACCTTCAACTAAACAGTTTCCATCATTGCTCCGGCTGCCAGGTTCAGTCATTGTTGCCCTCAAGGACTTTTACAGCAGCAGCGTTGTTTTTACAGTCAACGATCCCGACACATGTAAGATATGTAATAAACACGTGTTGCGAACAAACTCACCTATTAGCACGAACACAGACACGAGAATTTGCACGACTCATTACAGTGCTGATAAGCATGTGCAGCAGTTACGCTGTGCTAATTATTCAGTCAGTGATTACTGCAGCGCGGGAGGAGACGTTTTACCTTAACATGAATTAATTTTGGTGAACAATCCTATTTATAATCTCAGTGTTCATGATTGAGGGATCCGATTGGAGGTTTTGCCGAACTGTTATCGCAAAGAGAAAAAAAAAAATTATATCTGCATTTTTTTACTTTCTCTCCACATGTGACATGAAGCAGGACGTGTGAAAATATCTGATCAACACAAAGCATTTAGGTAGAAAGCTGAGCATTTATGATAAAGCCCAGTTGACATAATCGTTCTCCCTCCTTCTTCTCTACGTCACCACATGAACAAGCTGCTGTAATCAGCTGCTGTAGCAGCAAACAGGAGGATCCTGCTGTTTACCATTCACAAGCAGGAAGGACCGCCTGTTTTTGGAGTTCTCCGTCCTGATTGGATAAAGTTTGCAGGGATACCAGGAATAATATCTTCTCTTTTACTTCCGGTGTGGGGGAGGATAGACATGGATCACTGACCAAACACTGTAACAATGATCACTGTTGGAATACAGAGTGATTTCAGAATTATTCTTAAAAAACAAACAAACAAACAAACAAAAAACACTTACAATTTCCACATGTGAATGACATAGATTCATATTTAAAGCTGCTGTGATTGTCACATTTGAAAAGTCAGATTTCATTGTGACAGTTTAATAAGTTAATTTTACGTTTTTCCAAAATATATGTTGTTGTAATGCAGATTTTTTTACTGCAAACTAAAACCAGATTTGTTGTATTCAGCATGTGAATTCGACAACATCTGACTGTCGGATATGAGACGACTGAGCGTCCTTGAACAAACTCGACCGGCTGAAAGTGAACACATGACACGGTAAAACACAGCAGGTGTTTGAAAGTCGGAGCTAAAGAGATTCAGTTAGAAGCTACAAAAGCACTGAGAGCTGAACACGGACTTTTAAAAAGCTCTTTCTCTCAGGTTTCATCATGAGTTGAGTTTCGATTCGCGGGGCGAGACAGGTGCTCGTCACGGGTTGGCTGCAGTCGCTAGACGGGGCGAGGTCCGGTCCAGCTCAGCTCGGCGCTGGTGGAAAAAGACGGCACAGCACTAAAACGTCATCTTGACCAGCACAGTAATGCTGCTTTTCTCACACAAAGCCTTGGATCTTTGCTTTGCAGACACAGCAGCGCACACTCTAGCATCTGAAGGACTGCTTTCTCTTTAGAAAGTAGTTTTCTCTATGAAATGGTCCTGTGCATTGAGTTCCTACCGTTAGATTAAATCTTTTTTGTTTGTTTGTTTGTTTTTTTTCCAAGTAGTCGTGAAAGCATCAGACAGAAACGTACAGATAACCATTTTCCTCGCCTCGGTTGCTGCTATCTGACAACATTAATTTCATATGCGATCAAACGAAAGTTCAAGTTCAAAGGTTTCGCCCGCCGACACCTCCTTCTCCTCTAATCTTCCCGGTGTCCCAGAGAATCACACATATCACGAAACATCCTAAAAGACCTCACACTGTGGTTCTGCCCTCTGTGGTATGCCGTGGTGAGGTCTGCCTTGTTGCCATAGTTATTTCCAGTGCCTGGCCCCCTTTTGATATATCATAGCAGCCTTTATTTCCACCCATGTTGTACCACATTGCCCATTTTGGCAAACCAATCTGATCTGATGCTGCCTCTGTTTTGCTGTTTTATCCAGCCGTGGCATCCTGCTGGGAATGGAGTCATTAACACGGGGGAGGGGGCTCAACTTTTTCAATCGCTGCGAATTTGACGGCGGCCCGTGAGCGTCACCACGGTGATTTAACCCTTCAAAGGAGAAATCGCACAGGAGCTTTGTGGAATTGTTAAAAAAAAAACAAAAGTGGGATCATCATCATACATGAGTGTGTAATGTCTAGTTTCTGTGAGTCATCTTTGGTTCCATGGGGAAGCCGAGAAATCTACTATGATGTTCAGTGGAGATCAGTGATTGGCTGGGAGGATGATTGGATGGTAACCGTAATAGGAGGGGTCAATCGTTCGGGTTAAAGGTAATAAACTGTGTCTTTTGGATTCAGGGCTATTAGCATCAGTAACGCCAGTGGAAATGTAGCATCTGAACCAATTATAGATGCTATCACCATGGTTTCAGCCTAAAGGTCGCACGCAGTCGGAGGTGTGAAGAGGAAGCAGTTTTTCAGAGGAAGTGCTGACAACTGATGCTGTTCATTTGCTCGTGATTTAGTGGAAGCAGATGGTTCTGTTGTTTTCGTCGAGCAGCGTGAAATGTCTTCGCAATATGGACGCATTATAGGAGCAGCGTGTGTGTGTACGTTTTTATCCTGCAGGTGTGCACGTCACGTGTTTTTGTGCACTTGGGCAATTTTGTCAGTCACGACAGTAAAGAGAGCACAGAGCAAAAACACAACAGAGGGATCAGCGTCCCAACAACGGAATCAAACACTTGCTGATACCAGATGCTGTGCACAACTGACCGCTACTGGTTTCTTTACCTCTTCTTCTTCCCTGTTAGATGGCAATTCAATTGTTTTCATATGGATTGCCAAGACGTTCAGCACAGATATTCATGGTCCCCAGAGGATGAATCCCAGCGACTTTGGTGATCCCCTGATGTTTGTCCTCCACACACACAAAAAAAAATTAATTGGGTTAAAAATTGACCCAGCTCATGTCGATGGACTGATATCACTGTGTTGGTGTCGTTCCTGGATCATCATGATTGATGTTGTTCCAGGACCATCACTGCAACTAACCAATCAGACGGAGTGTTGTTCATGGAGGGTCAGAAAGTTCACATTTCAAGCCAGCTGATGTGGCTTTATTGGCTGAGTGTGGGAATCTTACCCAGGAGGTTTAGCATAGTAAATTACAGGAGAACAAACAGTATCAGCTATTGCCCCAACTTAACAAAACATTTTTCTGTTTATGTTAGTTAAAACTTGGACTTTCACAACGTTTAACATGTGTTAGAGAGGATAACTTCTCCTACGCGCTCAATTTTCTGGCCTTTTTCACCCCCGAGTTGCAAAAAATGCGACGAGTCGGTTGCAGTTATGGTCCTGCAGCGACATTATTTATGACGTCCAGGAACGATATCAGATCGTGCGAGGGTCAGTGTAGCACTGTGACAGCACTGGTTTAATTCCTCCATCCACCATCATGGTTGTCTGATCCACTTACCAAACAGTAATGTTAAAAATAACACCACCACTGGGTCAAAACAACCCCGTCGGTGCAGGGAAACGTTAACCCAGAACTGTCCGTGTTCTGTATTGACTCAGACACTTTCTAAAACACGCTGCGGAAATAAATAACCCCAGTGTTGTTTATAAAGTATATAAATCACACAGCCAGGAGAACCACTTTGAGGAGAAACCAGACTTTTCTTGTTTGCACAGCAATAAAAATGATGCCAGTCCACCAGTGTTAGCTTTTCAGTGCGGCGATGCATCCGCCCATGTTGATGAGGCTTGTGCAGCAATCTGTTGTAGGTCAACAACGAGCCTCGCAGCACCGCTCGGACAGATTGAAGTCCCCCAAAGATCCACTTTGATGTCACACACAAACACGCTCACTGTTAGAACCGAGGCCTGGAGGGACGACCGCGGAACAAATGCTGTTAGCCAAAGAATGATGAACATGTTGTGTGAAAGTTAAGTAGGTTAAAATCATTAGAACGAGGAAAATATGATGTTTTTTAAAAAAAAAAATAAAAAAAAATGCACACAGCCTACAAACAAACTTCCAGGCATGATGCATATTTGACGACATCATTACGAGCCACATGAAAAGTTTGAGAACAAAAAACATAAAACATCTGTGCATGACTTGGCTGGGAAGCTCTTTATTAGGAATGATGTATTTATTAAACGGCAGCTTGGCTTTCTATGCCGCTCGCCGATTCCCGAATGATAAACAAGCAATTAAACGCTAACGAATCAATTACGGTGCCAAGCTGTGTTATTAACTTTACACATGCTAACTAACCAACCCAAGCATCATCATCATCATCATCATCATCTTCCCCACCACTGCATCCAGCTGGAAAGGGAAGCGATTCATGTCCCCTGCCAGCCTCCGTGATTGTGCTGTCACTGCAACAGCTGTAAATTAACGCTTCCTCATCCAGCCTCTCAGCAGTCAGCCACCAGCGCTGCGCTGCAATAAACCTTCTCGGGGACGTTGGGGAGCTGAAGCTAATGCATTGATATTGCAAAATGAGATAGAACTGGTGAGCTGTGTACTGGGTATCTGTTTGTGCCCTCTCTTTACAGCAGGATGTGTTTGTGCACGGCATGCGAACAAACTTAAGGTGTTTTTAGAAAAAGATGTCGAGGATGTGACGTCTCGGTTTACTCTCACTTGTGACATAAATACGGTACTTCAACAGGTGTTCGAGCTGTCAGCGACACTTTCAAGAAAAAGTCGTCATTTTGGATTTGGGAGATTGATGCTTCCTCTGTGATTTTATGCCATCAAGCTAGAGCCAACAAGCAATTAGCATGGCATTAACACTGGAGGCAGAGGGAACGACTCGCCCGGCTCTGTCCAAAGTACGAAAAAAATGCACCTCCCCGTCTCTAAATTAGCCTGGAAGCCTGGCAACCAGCAGAGCCCTCGGCTTGTGTGCTGGTTAAACAATGAAGATATAACATGTTAATTAGAAAGCTTTGGAGAAACTGCTCTTCTTTATTCTAAGATGAGCTAATTGGCTGCTGTGCTGCTGCGGCTTCATATTTTACGCCCCAACACGAGAGTGGTATTGATCCTTTCAGTGAGAAAGCAAATAAACATATTTCTCAATATGTCAAAGGTAATGAAGCGGCCAAAGATTGTGCCTCTACCCTCTCTTTAGTCATCCGTCTCTACAAAGTGTCTTGAGCTTCAGACGTAGATGCATTACGTCTTTTCTTTGTCATGATGAATGCTTGCTGATGGGAATGTTGGCACTCTGTGAAAAACAGAGACAGCATAACGACTTTGCAGCGTTAAAATGAGGGAACATTAATTGTGCAGCAATCTTTTGTTAGATTTTTTAATTCTCTTTAAAAAAACAATAAATCAGGGAAATATTTTGGGTTACTATACTTCTAACAGTTCCGTGTTTTAGGACTATTGATTGGTAGATTGACAGTGAGGTGAACCAGATGGTTCATGGGGAAAAAGCTTCGTTCAAACTGTGAGCAAAAGATCTGCATCTACACGGTAAAATCTGAAAAAATGATTGTCTCAAAAAGTAAAGAAACTAATAACTTTGAGTTGCTGAAACACTTTTTGCTTGCACAACTTCAAGTAGAAGTAGACTAATACATTTAATTCTTAAACTCAGTGTAGTTGGAACTGAAGGGTTAAATGTAAAAGTTAACCTACAGAACATCAGCTCATCAGCCTCTGCTGTATCTTCCTGGTCTCGTCTCCACTCCGGTGCCGGACTGCTCAGTTTCATACGGTGACAATAGCTGAGCTCCAGAGTTTTTCTTGCGCTTTAGCTCAAGTGGTTTTTTATCACCCCTGCTGGGTTTTATCTAACCTCCAACACATCTATGATACCTCCACGTCACCACCAGACATCTCAGCCTGCCGGCCTTGCCTGCCTGCTCTCCTCATCTTCCACTCCTTCAAGATCTCTGTCGCAATATAAAATTACTTTTTAAATGGATTTCCTGCCTCAGGCTGCTGCATTCTGGGTCCAAACAAAACCCCGCTGTAACAAGTCCAGTCCTCACTCTCCTCATATCAGGCAAAGGAAAACCGAAACAACGAGCTGAGAGATGCTTAAATGCTCGGCGGCGCCCTGCAGCGACAGGTGATGTTTGTTAGGAGAAGCAGTCTCTTCCACATGAACCTCGTCCTGTGATCTATTGTTAATATAAAGATATATTCATGAACTTTAAATGTAAGCTTGTTTAATCTCACGCTGGAGACGAGTGCTTTGCATACTCTGAAAAGTGCCACAGTTCAGACGTGGAGGGCAAATAGGAGGCTAGTATAAATTGTGTGTTAGCGTAATGGTATTCTGAAGACTTTACTATCCAATTTAGCTGACAGTGTAAGTGCGTATATTTTTTTCACACCAGCGGGGACTGAGCCTTTAACCCTGTCACAGTCGGTGGTTCATGACTCCACTCCCTCACGCAGACAGAACGACTTGGGTTTTATATCGCAAAACACACACATGCAGCCAGTGAATTTATACCAGGTGCATCAAGTCTTAACTCTCCCGTGCAACATGAATACGCACAAAGAACAATAAGTACGCTCTGCACAACCACGCAATAACAAAACAGGTACAAAGCCATCAGTTCCTGTGATGTGAGAACAATTTCAAGTCTAATTGGGCTCACGCTGCCAAAGAGGAGCCGGAGAGAAGATTAAAAAGAGGAAAGCCGGGTGAAGAGTAGAGCGCTGGAGGCTTTTCTTCACCCCCTGCCTTGCTCTCCGATCTCCATCCACCCCTCCACTTGTCCAGCCGTCCGCCCACGCGACTTCAAGGAGTCACCGTTCCCTGGCAACCCTGTGTGATTTTTTTGGGGTGGGGGGGTGGAAACGCCTAAAGGTGGGGACATAATGATGTTAAAGAGGGGAGGAGGGTCAGGAGTCGTGTCTCATCTCACCTCACACTGACACTGGGTGTTAAGGTAACTGTCGCGTGATATCAATTGACAGGCCAGGAGGGAATACTGAATTTACTCTACTATAACCACAAATCCACGGTTAAGTAATATCTGTAGCCGACTGACACGTGAATTGTCTCTCTCTGGCAATCAACATCACTCAACTCGCTTCTCAAGAGGGTTCACGTCCAGGAGGAGGAGGTTGCGTGATGGCAGGGCGCTGACTGTGGAAATGTACCAAAGAGCTGCAGAGAAACAAGTCAGACGACGCTACGTTGAACGAGATGACAAGCAATCATGATGAGAAAGAGCTCACCGACAGACGGAAAACAACCCCTTGTGCCGGAGAAATGAGTCTGCATCTGAAGGACCCAAAAAGAACAAAAAAAAAAAAAAAAACTCTTCTGGCTGATAGAAATGTGTGTGTGCTCCTCCCAGAAAGGCCCGGCCACATTCTGACAACAGCGTTACGGCTATTTTTAGGCATCCACCTCGACCGCCTGCCTAATTAACATCTTCTTGTGACATTGTGAGCGAAAACAAAGCTTGTGATTGGCTCAGGGAGTCTGGAGTGTCTTAACAGAGCTTTTGAGCTTTTCAAGTAATGGGCAGCCGGGACTGATTGTATACTGATTTGACATCCTTGCTTTGAGAGCGTCTTTGCAAGTGTGTGCGTGTGTGTGTGTAGAGAATAGACGTAGCTGTGAATCGGCATATGGAAAGTGAGTAATGAATCATTGCTTCATTCAGATTTTAATGTTGCTGAGAGGCCACCACTTGAAAAGAGGCTCTCCCCGGTCTAATTTGGTTGCCGTGCCTGAGCCAGCGTGCTGCCAAAAAGAGAGGGGGAAATGGACAAAAATGTCAGAGGTCGGATTGACAGCAAAGGGAAATATGAAAAGGTTAGCGCAAATGACGTGAGCGCAACATGGAAGTATAAAAAAAAAAATGCTGGAAGGAGGTTTTGGGAGTGAAAACAGAGGCACGTCTTTTGATAGAAATGGACGAGCGAGGGTGCTTCTGAAAAGAAAACACTGCTAATCAGAAACTGGGGAGTAAATAAAGATGAACTGAAGGTTGTGATATAATGGCTTAAGTGCCCTAATTGCCGGTTCTTTGTACAGTATATGACAGGTTCGTGAAAGGACACCGATTCAGTGCATTCGACCATCAGCACAGCGCCTGAAGCAGAATCAATGTTTGTCTCGTGTTCACTTCACGTCTATATGAGTGAAAAAACGACGGATAAAAGTGATGTGAACGCAGACGACATTCAAACACTTATACGTCCTCTTGAGAGAAATTGGCAAGATGTGGCGTTTCGAAGACAGTTTAAAGTGCTTTACATAACATTCATTAAAACCTTTAAACAGTAACTGCGTCATAAAACAACACACACAAGTAAAAAGGTTAGAAACTTGAGTTATGGTTGAAATAAATACAAGATGGTTGAGTGCAGAGTAGATCAGCTTCAGTCGCAGGCAGCAGAGAACATTAAAGTTTTTAATCTAGCATCTTAATTCCGCCACTCAGTTTGTTCTCTGGGAACAGATACGTGTAAACATCCATCATGTCAGCAGGCAGCAGCAGCAGATGCAGCACCGGAAACTCGAAACTCACTCATGAAGTTCAAAAGGTCTTGTTCAAAATTCACTTGTATAACTGATCCCCGTTTCACTGGTGACGGAGAAAGACTGAATCACGTACGACACGGTTCAGCAGGCAAATATGCAGCTATGCACACATTACTTTGCACCAATCAGAGGGTCGGCTGCGAGCAGGGAGGCATGATGTCAGACTCACAGCCTCGCTGTTTACAGCATGTGATCTTGAGAGACTCTTGGGAAATTACACACACGATGTGAAGTATTCATAAAGATATCTCTGGAGATCCACGGGACGGGAAATTGCAGGCTATCGAGGAGATTCTGCCAGAATCACACTGATATGTTATCAGGTTTCATTAGAGGAATGTGCAGCGTGAAGGTGGACTGTCAGCATCCAGGTCACACCGACAGCACCGACACCCCCTGGTTTTAGCCGGCATGGTGAATCCTAAATACATGATGTGTTCCGTTATCCAAAAATGTCAGCGCACATAATTATCGGTGAAAGGTGCTGTTTTCTACCAAACTCTGAGAGATTAAAAGCGCTGCTAGCTCTACACTAATGACGACAGTACAGTCAAAGGTCAAGATTGTAAAGTCAAATGTGAAACCCCGTTTTGATGAATCCTAGCAGGGCGACGCACTGAGCAAAGTTTCAGAGTTTAAAAGACTTTGACCACCTTGTAAATGGGGTGAAACCTGAGAGGAAGGTGTTGGTTACTGACCCGCGAGGTGCGTTGATGTCATTTGTGAATTTAACTGGCAGCTTTTGATGCTGGTTGGCCTCCACCAGCAGCTTGTTTGAAGCCCTCCAACTAAAAGAACAATACAGAGGAGCGCTCCCGCCATGTAGCTTAGTAATGCTGTATTAGATAATTAGTCAGTGTCAGTGACAAAGACAATTGATGGCCGTCGTTGTGGTGGAGCTAAGTGGTACACACACTCTCAGTGATCGTCTACTTTGTTCTCGCTGAGTGTACGTCGCCACTAATGGTCCCTTATCTACTTCTGACAACTCAGAACAAATGCTGACTAATCCGTCTCTGTACGAGTGACACGACTTTATACTTTTTAACAACATTTACTACTACTTTTTTGGGAATATGTATGTGGTACGAGTTGAATACGGTACAGTTGTTAGGGTTAGGGATCATACTTTCTCACTCGACCATCTTTTATCCTCCGAGCCCAGTGTGAAGGTTTGCCAAACTCATATTGCCTTAGTTTCTTTCTTACAGCAGCAAAAATGCTGATCTGAATCTGAAGGGACGATTATTTCCCCCCCAAGATGTTGGTGGAGACCAAAACAGAGCTAAAAAAACTTTTTGCCAGATTGCCAGAAAAAGACTTCATGAGAAGATAAAAAGTTTTTGCGAACATGTGCAATATCAACTTAAAGATGATGTCAGTGTTGTTTTGAAAACTTGTTTCTGCTGCCCTCAGGTGGACAAAACAGTTAATGCAGGATTAAAACGTGTCACTACATCACAGCATCACCTCAGTGCTGCAGCACTTTTCCTGACATTTTAGCATTTTATATGTAAATATCTGAAATCAATTGAACTTTTAAATATACAATGTTTTTCAGGCTCTTTTTGTTTTTTTTTTGCATTAATTCTTTAAGTGCATTGGATTTTTTTGAGCCCAGAGGAGTGCAGCTATTAATCACCAGGCCTTGTTGGAAAATCAATTTTCAACGTCCACTGCTTGACAAACTGTCTGCCAATGAACAGTTGATGTAGTGAGATTGCTTCTGTTGAAGCACAGTGACAATGTGACGGTGTATAGATTATGTTACTGTTTCCATCTAGTGGCCAAAGACGTGCAGTACACCTTCAGTGATAGCAATAAAAAAAAAAAATAAAAAAAAACACCTCTTCATCTAACATCTGACCTAAAATCACACTATATATATATATATATAATATTATCTATATCACTCATTGACTTTTTAGTGGGTACTCATCTCAGTTTAACTTTGTATATCATCACAGTATTATTAAAATGCATGGGTTTTTTTATGGTTTATGCAACTAATTCAGTTTTTAAATCTTAGTAATAATCTGAAAATCTTAATACTTTAAAGGACATTTATTGATGAGTGGAAGTTGATCATTATACATGTTTATTTCAAACTTTTTATATGTTTTCAAAACTGTATTCTAACAAAAAATGTGCAACACAAAGTCTTAAACCAAGATTATGAAGTCTTTTTGATCCCATTGACTCACTAACGATTGTTATGTTGCTGTATTTTCACACATGTCCACCATGTTTGTTGGTTTGCGAGCACGATTACACAAAAACTACTGAACAGATTTCCATGAAACTTGAAAGGAGGACGAGTCACGGCCCAGAATAGACCCTGTTAAGTTTTGGTGTTGATCCAAATAAAGCGACTGACCCAGGACATTTTTTGTATCACTTTCTTTAACATTGTTGGTTCAATTGTTTTTCAAAAACCAGCTGTATAAGGTGGCTGGTATCTTTGAGAAAGTACAACCTGATGCAGATCATGGATCTAGTAAGGCAGTGTGTGTGTATATTATAAATCCAGAGTGATACACAACCAACACATTTGATTGGATTAGGCTTCATTGCATCAAGGGGGACTGCTGGGCCTTGGCAGAGGTTTGCACTCTACTCTGTACCATTCAAATGCTTTCTTATTTTGAAACTTTATGTTTTAAAGATTCTAAATTTCTGCAGATCCAGTCTTAAAACAAAAATCCTTAAGATTATGAAGTCTTTAGGATCCCATTGCCTCACTAACGATTGTTGTGTTGTCGTATTTTCACAGATATCCGCCATGTTTGTTGGTTTGCGAGCAGGATTACACAAAAACTACAGAACAGATTTCCACGAAACTTGGATGAAGGACGAGTCACGGCCCAGAATAGACCCTGTTAACTTTTGGTGTTGATCCAAACAAAGGGACAGGATTTTCTTTTGTATCACTTTTTTAACATGTTATTTCAAGCATTTTTAAAAGAAATCAGCTGTATTAAAGTGGGTGGTATCTTTGAGAAAGTACAATTGATATTAGATTATGCTTGATTGGATTAAAGGAGACTGCTGGGCCTTGGAAGAGGTTTGCACTCTACTTTGTGCCATTCCAACTCTTTCTCATTTTGCAAACTGTACGTTTTAAAATTACAACATGTCTGAACTTCTGAACACACGTAGTTGTGAAATAAACCACCTCACTTCAAATCAACCTGATGACAGACGCTTCTTTAAACAATCAACAACTGTCAGCTTTGTAGTTTGACAGCTGCGGCCAACAAAGAGGACAAAAGGGTCAGACGCTGTGTTCAATAACACTCAATCACACACACACACACAGGTGGAGGGCCCTTGTCGGCCAGGTGAGATGACTCTTTCTTCTCCGTCGTGGCTCCCTGCTAGGCTCTTGACCTCTGGCTGGAGAAGTCCCAGCCACTGTTCCGTGACAGTCCAAAACGGATTGACTCGAGCGAACGACCTTGTCCATCCCCTCTGGACATCTGCAGGCTCACTGAGTGCAGACGATCAATCCTGCCTTTTAAAAAAAAAAAAAAAAGCGGCGTGCCATGCCCACAGCCACCATGAGAGGGCGCTGAGATACTCTCGAAACTCATTTTTAACCAACTATTGTTTGCTCTTTATTATTTCTTTTTTGCGTTGCTGTTTCTCAGAGTGAGTCTTTCCTTTTTCTGCTTCACTGTCTCTGTCTCTCAGTCTCTCAGTCCTTTCTGCCTCTCTGGTGTCCATCCTTCTCAGTGTCTGTGCGTATGTGTGTTTGTGTCTCTCTGCATGCCTGCTTGCGTATGTGTGTGTGTGCATGCGTTAACTGTGTATACTGTGTGTGTGTGTGTGTGTGTGTGCACGTGCCTGTTCCGCTCTCTGTTGTGGAACAAATTACACAGCGGCTGGGGAGCCAAATGACTAATCAGTGGTACACAGATTAAAATCCAATTGCTGCAATTTGAAGCCACACAGGAGTAGTATGGGAAATTAACTACTACAGTGTCTGCGCCGCTGTCTCCACCAGGCATACCTGTTAGATGTTGATCTTTTAATTAGCGAGGCCCACAGAAACTTTAGATCAAAGATCCTAAAATGGGAGAGAAAAAAGAAAAACAACAAAAGACGAGGGATTTGGAAAATACAACAAAGATGATAAGTGACACTGTAGTTTTTAGCTTCTCCTGTCCTGTTTGTGTTTCCAGTGTGTTTTTAATGCATCTCAGGGGTCAAATTGCAGATTTGTCTGAGATGTAATCTGCACATGAAAGACAATAAAAAAAAAAAAAAAAAAAAAGGTGAACAAAGTCTGAGCGAACCACAGTCGGTGGTTAATTTGTTCATATTCACCAGGAGGGACGTTAAGAAGATGAAGTGCTGTGTTTATGACGGTGCCGGGGAAATGGGATTGCTTGTCTGCAGTCCATTCATTCGCCATCACTGTATCATCCCCCTGCCCACAATAACCACTTATCAACCACAGGCTAAAGTGGCCATTGCCAGAGCTTACCATCTCCGACTTGGAGATAGATTGAAAGTGCCGCCGCTTGTTTATTTTCAACTACAGCCCAGCAGACAATTCATTTCTCCTCGCACAAAAGAAAAAAAAAAAAAAAAACACGTTCAGGGGAGGAAAAATGAATAATGTGAATAATGAGCAAGCCCTCAGCCCTGTAGGTGAAAACAGGCAATTGACTTCCCTTCTTATTATATCGTGATTTTTCTCCCTGTTTTTTTTTCTTGGATGTACAGAAGTGCAATATGCTCTTGAGCACGGCTGAGACACAACACGAACGCTCGCCTGGAATAATCTCAATGGCAGAAAATAATCTCATTTTGTCTGGGAGTGTAAAAATCCTGTTTGCATGGCTGTGGCGTGCGTCTTTGTGCCGGAGCGTGTCATGGCAGGCGGGAGACGTGCGTGCAAAAGGCTGTCGCTGGAACCATAACAATCGCTGCTGGAACATTTCATTGGGAATGAATTGAAACATGCCACGTTTACCTTTTTCCACAGATGTGACATATTTTAGTTTTGAATCAGGCGCACAAAGGGGACCCTTGTTTTTGTGGATGTGTAAACAGTGTGGAAAATCCTGTCAATGCCAAAAGCGCACTTTGTGAAACCTTTATTGACCTGCTGTGGGTTTGCAAAACACACCTCCCCCCCTTTTTTCTTTTACAGCGTCGTCCCTGCATACCTTCATTCAGGAGGCGAGCTGCACATACCTGCTGCAGCCCCTGTGGACACTGAGCTACTCTGCTGGACGCTTTGTTCAAGGGTATCGGTGTGGTCGCTGCAAAATAGAGCAGAGATTGTGTCAAGCCCTCCACTTTATCTTCACAGGCCCACTTCTGCAAAGTTTGGGCTGCGACGGGAGTTTAGCAGCGCTGATCCAAGGCCCCCAACACAACTTAGCGTACTAGCTAAACAGTTATCTTAAGATGTCGATGAAATTGTCGAAGCTTCACTTAAAATGAAACTATAATTATTTTGAAACTTCTCCTGCGCTGGCCGCAGGCATGCTAACGTTAGCTTCAGTGGGGAAGTTAGATTTCAGGCTATTAAACAAAGAAAGTCTTTAGATATAATTGTGTTTGACCAGTTGTTTTCTACAGTAAGACATGTTGCACTGGCCAGCTTTGCATTTCACTTTACTAATAGAACAACTCCAGCGAGTGCTGTCCATGCTCGGATTGCCACTTTCAGGCCACTACTGTCCAAAGTCGCCGTCACTTGAACGAACTGCAGAGCTGATGTGGTCTCGCTCTCTCTCTTTCCCTTCTCACTGAGTAACTCTCTCACCCAGATGTGGTCTCAAGGTACCAAAATTTAAGATGGACCGATTTAACATAAACCTGTACTCAGTGGTACCGCTGCAAATCGGTCCGTACCGCTGGAAAAGAACAAGATCTTCCAGTCAGATTCCAAATGTCAGAGTCATGGTAGACGGTCAGCCAGGACCTGTGATGTTGTAGTATGACGGATGGATCAGGTCTCAGATCCGGACTAGGGAGCTCGCGTGCCACATTTCCTGTCCAGGCCACCTTCATTATTACATGAGCACGAAATAATGATTTCAGAATGGCATGATTATAAGCTTTTATTTAGTCGTGTAGCCATCAGGCATGCCACTGTCAATAAATCATTAAATCACTGTAGCCCGGGGGCTTGGTCAGAGGACCATCCAAAAGCCATTACTCCAGATGGTGCATTAGGATGAATATCATTATGATGATATCACCCCCCACAGGTCCTCTCGCTCCTCTGTCATTTTCATCATATTTTATGGCTTAACCATCAGGCCGCCATCTTTGTCGCCATCCTTTTAACTTCCTGCAGGTATTGTTCCGACATGACAACAGTGTGGAGGAGAAGTGAGGGGTGGTTTTTTTGGGGGGGGGCCTCTAGATTAAAACACTTTGGGCAGGTTGTTCTTTCTAAACCCCTTTTCATCGTATTAAAGAAAAAAAAAAGCTCTTTACAACCCTCGACTGGGAGAAAAAAAGAACAGAAGAAGATTCCTGAGGCTGTAACATTTTCCTCCCCTCTACTCGCCTCTACTCTCTTCTTCTTTTGACTGTATTTCTAAATTTACCCATCCATTAGCGGGAGACATAGAAAGAAGACAGAGTTGCTTGAGCTTTTAACAAGGCTACTTCTTCTTCTTCCTCTCTTCAGTGTCATGCTCTACTGGGCTTCAAAACACGCAGTCCTTTCCTTTGTGTCTTGATTATGGCCGGTGCTGAAAGAGATGAGATTGAGGGGTTTGTTGAGCTTGTGTGTGTGTGTTGGCGAGGGGGGCGGTTGGCATCAATAACATTTTAAGGAAAGCTGCAGTTGGTGGTATTTGGCGTGGGAAGGGGGGTAATGGTACTTGGTTGGTGTGTGTGTGTGTGTGTGTGTGTGTGTGTGTGTGTGAGTGTGTGTGTGTGGAGTTATGTCCCAGTTATCTGCTACAGATAATTGATGTGGACAAGCTCGACTGAAATCTCTGTGACAGCGATAGGCACGCTGCACACTCGCCGTTGATGGATGCCCATGTCAATCTTTCTGACCCCCCTCGCCTCGTTCACGCACACACACACACGCACACAAACACACTCTCAGAAGCAATGAGTCCTTTTCAGCGGGGCACAAAAGGAGCAGTCTCCTGGCACGCCGTCACCAGCTGAGCTGTAACAGAGCAGTGCTCAGGAGGGCACTGGGGGGGGAGGCAGTGGGAGGATGCGGGTGGAGGACACGGGGAGAATGGGAAAATATTGGGATGGAGGGAGGATCAGAGGCGATATTAATGAAGTAAAAGAGGTGGGATATGAGGAGGGGGAGGACGGAAGGATTGATGGAGGAATACATATAAAAAAAAAGTTGTTGAGATGAGGAGGTGAGGCAGGTGGCGAGGAGAGGCGGTTTGGCTGGAAGAAAACTACGGAGGCACATAAAGGAAGAAGAGGACAAGGAGGAGTGTTTTTGTTAACTGTGCTGAGTTTCCCTTGTGATGCTAAGAGTTCAGCTGCTTAGCATTCATTCTCTCTCTCTCTCTGTCTCTCTCACACTCACTCCAACTTTAAAGCTGGCTCAGCAGAGAACACATAGATGTTAAAGTGGCGTGATTAATTTAGGATGCGGCGAGCTTTTTTGGCCAGCACGCACACACAGACACACACGCAAACTCACACATCAGCATCTGAATGGAGGTGGTAGTTGTAGAGAAATGGCCTTTCTCACTGGGATTTATCCTTATTCACTATCCATCAGGTCTCACAGGTGGGTTTCCACCTGACATAATGAGAACTTCAGTTCAGGTCTTATCAAAAGGGCACAGCCGGATCCAGAAGTAGGCTAGAGATGCTATTTATATCTGAATAAAACAGCTTTTTTTTTTGCAATCTCACCCAGAGTTTGATGGGAAGGTTGATAGCGTCCTCACACAGAGGATGGTTAGCTGAGCTTCACACAGAAAACATATGAAACCGTTCTAGCTGTCAACAAGACAAAAAGTCCACAGTCAAGCTGGCGGCTTTGTGAAGCTTAACTTAGGCATTGCTAACCTTGCTAATTAGTAGGAGTGTAACGATACAGCGATCCAGATCGATATATCGATTCAACAATGCAATAGCATTGACGCAAAGTGAAAACATCGATTCATATCGCCGCCATCGTTAACCCTCCTGCTGTCTTCACATTCTGTATACAGCCCTCTTGTTCTCCGGGTCAAATGATGTGGATGCCAGTTTTGCAGATATAAATACTGAGAAAAATACAATTTTGACCCTGTTACACTAATCATTAATAAAAATGTTAATGGTTTCTTAAATCATTGGCTTTGATAGAGCGAACCTACAACTGATGCGTCACCGTTTATTTTTGTTCTCGTCGCCAATCACTCTCTCAGTTAGTTAACACAGGATTTACTGATATTTTCTGCTAATTTTCTCTCCTCGTCTGTTTACTCTTCCGCTATCGCCACGCCGATGACTCAGTATATGGCAGGATGTGAACCGGCTTACTAATAAAATAAAAAGTGCAGGGTTACCTCGTCATCTCTGCGGGGGAGCATTTGACCAACACGGCACAGGATGTTGAATCATCAAAATTTGAGCAGCTGATTAAGAAATTGCTGTTCATTTAAAAAGGAAATGAATGACTGATAAAACAGAGCCGATAAGCCAAAATTTCAACAGGACTTATTTCTGAAATCCTACCAGCGCTCGGCTACAAGCATCGTTAATATTTACATTTCATTTCCACCATCTAGTATTAAGGGAGGATTTGTTGAATGACTTCGTCTAAACACGTCTCCCAGAACGTCAAACTATTCCTCAACAGCCGACATCCAGGGTCTCCTCAGTTTCCTGGTTATCTTCTTCCTTATGGTGCTGATGAAGGCAGACTGGGGCTCAGCAGACCGGCTAACCCAACGGGGACGGATGAATCGAGCAGCATTCAAGACACATACCTGCTCTCATACAACACAGACCGCCTGATTCGCCTCGTCTGTTGGTCCGCTGCCCATTTCAGATCGGTGCCTACCTGTCGCTCCCGCACACACACACACACACACACACACACACACACACACATGCATTAATGCCTCAGACCAATATGTGCAGGGGGAAGTGAAACAAACGCCCACTGGTATATCCGGAAAAGAAACCCGTACTGGTGGAGTGGAGTGGCGTGTGCGGTGGCGGTGGTGGTGGTAGCGGCGGCGGCGGCTTTGGTGGGCACTGTGATGAGAATTGGACCACTCTCCTGGCGTGGGTAGCTTTCGTATTTTCGCTGCCACGAGTGCCCGCGGTGCAGTGCCGGGGCTGGCTGGCAGGCTCGGGGAAAAGGACCCATCTGTTGTATGAGATTATTTCAGACCAGATACAGCACAGGATGTCACCTGTTTGGAGAGACTCGGGGGGGAGGGAGGGAGGTGGGATTACGGGGAGGAGGGGTACGTATGTATCGTATGTGCGAGTGGGAGTGTGGTATGGAGGTGAACTTCACGTGTTCCCGTCCCATCTAGTCACAGTCGTATTCATGTCTTTGTGTTTAATGTGATTCTTTGTGTTCTTTTCCTGGAGAGCTTCCAACCTGTAAATGTGTTTATAGCCGGCACAAAGAGACTCTCTACGGAGAAGATGCAGCCGCCCTTTAATTTATTGTTTCATCCTCCATGTATTTTCCATTCCAGCTCTTTCATATATTATCTTCAATAATATGGATTTGTTTATTTTTAAACAGTATATCCAATTTTATTATTTTTTTTTCCCGCTGCCGCAGCAACTCGATTTCAGCAACAGCTCATGAAAGTTCCCGTCTCAACTCATATTGTGCAGAAAATGGACAAATGCTCCTGAAATGATTCGAGCAGGAACCAGCAGCGTTTAACCGGCGTCATCTTTACATTTTTACCTGGTTATGTAACAGTCTCAGTTTAATACTGATGCCTCCGTATGACCTCGATAAACCTGTTAGACCATCGCAGAGATGATTGGCTTCTTAAGGTCAACAATTATCAAAGGTGTCGTGCTGGAAACCAGTTGCCAGTTTATGCTGGTAGACTCAACGTTAACAGACGTTAGCAACTGTTGCAGAGCAGAGAAAGGAGTTAAGAGGAGGCGCTCGAGAATCTGGATGAAGATGACCCGAGTCCTTCCCAAAGAAATCCACACTTCTGGAGTGTTGTTGCTGTTTTTTGGGTTATATTTTTTTGCTCTCTTGCATGACAGACACTTCAGTGATGATTGGATCTCCAAGCCCTTAAAATGTTTATGATTTTCAGCCAGATTATGCAAACAATTAATATTTTATTTCTTTACTTCCTTACCGAAGTGGCGATGTGGCACGCCGGTGCACACCAGCAGTACTACACATATGGGTTCCATCTTTGTGTGAGTCCAATTATTAATCTATCACAGCCACAAATAGTTAATTACCTCTTTGACAGGCAAATGATCGAGTTGTTGGTGACGTGAGGCGAGTGGTGCTCATACTGCTTTTGTCCACGGGGGCTGAAAGATTCAACAAAAAAAAATGTTCCTCGCTGCTTTAAATTCATTTTCTTCAGCTTTACAGTAGGTCGAGTTTGAAGCTGCTGTACCTCAGCAGTAGTGTGCTTTGTCCAGCTCAGTTTCCCAGGAACTACATGTATAATGGATGACTGCACTTCACAATTTACGCCCAGTACCAACATCCAGCGTCAGTGCATCAAGGAGGAGTGAGCCCTTTATGTGGTGAGGTGGAAAGTAAGAGGAAGGAGGATTGGGGGTGCTTTTCTTTTTTTTTCTTTTTTCGTTTGACAAACGTGCGATGAATGTTTGCGGTTTTATCAACCGTAACTGTGATCCTCCCCTCCTCATCCATACTCCCCCTCACGCCACCTGCAAAGATATCACCAAAAGCAATCATTTGAAAACAATGGCATTAAGCGTCATCGAGGGTTCTGCAGAAGCCAGTGCTGACACTCGCGTTTGGTGTTAGCGTTGCTTTGTCTGTCCTACAAAATGGATGAGCAAACGTTTCCTACAAGACCAACTAAATATTTTATAATGACATATGATGGTCATCGCTGTAACAGAAACTATTCGGCTTCATTTACTGTTCCACAGAATGGAACAGTTTCAGACAGGCTAATATAATAATGTTGTCTGTTTTATGATAATATTGTAATGTTGCTCAACAGAATACAGACGCAGGAGCAGTTTGAAGACGGCACGAGCTTCAAACAAACCCTGAGGTTAGCCAAAACCAGTTGGAGGAGAGATGAGGGATCATTACTTATGAGATTATGAGATTCTGGGGGGCACAGAATTAGTTTTTAGCTTCCAAAAAAAGGACGGTTTACACGTGGACAGATTGCCAATAGGCTCCCGGGCACAGACATGTGAAAGGCCCCCTACTTACCACGCAGCAAGTCGACAGACTCGCCACTGAGAAAGCTGCGACGCTTGGAAAAGTATTTTTGCTCAAGTTCTGTATTGAAGTTCAAATTCAAGAGGCATCAGTTTGAGGCAGCTTTGCACTTCTACAGCTCAGAGGGAAACATGTTTTACATTTTCTCTGATAAACTGAAGAGTTACATCCTCCTGTCCGGATTAAGTAAAGGATCTACATACTTCTTTCACTGCCGTCTAAACCTTTTTTTCATATCGTCCCGACACAGCAGGCGCAAGTTTTATATCCAAAATTGATTCTGAAAGCAGATCCATTCTGCTGTAAAACATTTGAATTGGTTTAATTTTGTTGTGTGCTTATATTAACCAGAGTAACTGCAGATTCTAAGATCCATCCATTATTGCCTGGGGGATCAAAATGACGACATACCATAAAATATCCCACAGTGGTTAAGATCGTGAGAAAATCATTCCTAAATTCATCCCTTTATTTGGATCAGCACCAAAAGTTACAGGGGTCTATTCTGGGCTGGAATCCACCCACCATCAGAGTTTTGTGAGAATCTGTCAGGTAGTTTTTGTTTTCTCCCTTTTTAACCCCTCTGAGTCTTTGACTTTATCTATCTGTGAAATTACAGTTTTTCTCCTTCATCGTGTCCCCCAGAACTCAGCTGTTAACTTGGTGAGCTCAAAGTTATCATAACTTATCAGTAGCCAACGTGACAAACACAAAACCTAAACTGTAATAAACTTTTTCTCTCTCTCTAAGACAGAGCAGGGTCCGCCCCGCCCCGACGTCACATCAGAACCTCAGACACGACAAAGTGCCACTGAAGGAGTCGGACCTTCGGCCAAGGTTAGAGCGATGCACCACCTGCATTCTAATGGCTGTAAAGCAGGATCCCTGCCTGCAGGTGATGAATGAGTGTCATGTCAGGAGGGAAGGAGGACGGGAGGAGGAGGAGGAGGAGGAGGAGGAGGAGGAGGAGGAGGAGGAGATGAGGAGGAGGAAATTTGGCTCTAGAGATGTTACCCACAGGATGCTCAGGCACAGACCTCAGGAAGCCCTAACCCCTTCACTCCACCATCTGTGGCTCAGAGGTGTGTGTGTGTGTGTGTGTGTGTGTGTTCGGTGCACACCAAAGTACATGTGTGTAGGAATGTGTGTAGTTTTTGTACTTTTAGCGTGTTGTTGTAAAGTATATTACAGAGTGTGCATGTTGCAATTGTTGCATGTTTGTGTGTGTGTGTACGTACCTCGTGCATATATGAAGCTATGTGGCTGATTACCTGTGTGTGTGTGTGTGTGTGTGTGTGTGTGTGTGCACTCCCCTGCATACCTGTATAGTTCTTTACATGCTTGTGTGATTTCGTACACACACACACACACACACACACACACACACACACACACACACACACACACACACACACACACTCTCTCTCAGCACCTTTATCACCTCTTGCACCTCCACCAAGAGGAGCAGATGGGAGAACAGGAGAGAGGGTTCCCACGTCCGCTCCCTCCGCCTCGTCCAAACTCAGCCCATCGCCGCCCAGCCCGCCTCGACCCTGCCAGAACCAACGTGACTCAGCCAAAACACACACTCACACTCTCACACACACACACACACATGCACAGGAACACACACACCTCTGCTGGAACCCACAAACTCCAAAAAACAACGTGCCAAACTCATGAGCACAAACACAGTTAAATACACATTTTATGCACAAAGCCCACACATTCATATTTAAACACACACACACACACACACACACACACACACACACACACACACACACACACACACTCACACACACTCATCAAGTACTTTGGCTGTCTGAGTGACACCAGCGAGCCAAATTATGATGAGGTTATCAAACTGCAGTTAGGTGCACTATCTCACATCTATCTCCAAGTTATAACGACCCCGCTAATAAAAAGCTGCTCAGAAAATCAAAGTAAAAGCACGAAGCACACGACCTGCTGCTGCACCCCGAAACTGACACAGCAAGAGAGGAGCTGGTGAACACGGCGGCTGAATGAATGATAACGTTGCTCTCTGATCGTTGAATATGTAAATAAACCAACACGTTTGACATATTAACTTCAAATGTGATGATACTGTGGTTCAGTGTGTGTGTTCGCTCTCTGCTGCCCCCCAGTGGCCGAGATAAAATCAGAAATTGCAGTTTAAAGGTTTTTCTTTCTCAAATTAAAAATACAACATGATAGGATGAAAAAAAGTACTGACTGATGTTTAAAGTCATGGCAGAAACAGAACATTTCGCAAAGCTTCCTTGTGATATTACTGTTGGTGACTTAGCCACCGCTAACGGCTCGGCTACTGTCCAAAAACCAAAAAACAACAGTGAGAATCACAGTTTGCCTTTTCAAAGCACTGAGATTAAAGCCTGTATGTCAGAGTAAAACACACAACTGTATCGATAAGTAGACACATTTTCTTACTTACTGATCTTTCCACATGTCCAACACATATCAGTAGACCAATAATCAGATGATATTGGACTATCACAGATATAGGTACCTTCCTAAAGGTAATCATGTACATTTAGAAAATATTGGCTTTATCAAATACCCAACAGACTGTAAACTGCACTCATGTTGTTAAATGTTCTGAGAGAATACAGAGGACTCGACCCCAGCGAGGACGAGGACTGCCATCCAGGACGAGTGATGCTACGTCCCTGGTCGCACTTCTCAGCAACATATTTGCCAACTGCATCAAGTTGGATCAAGTCAAACGCTGAGCCTGTTCAAACATAAATGTCAAGTTCAGCCTCAGGTGAAAATGCCAGTGTCTCTACCCCCGTAGCCGTCCAGCAGCCTTCGACAGATGCGACTGGCTCACTCGCCAAATCCATTGATTTTCCCCGAGACCAATTACCCCGGCGTCAGAGATCTCACTCACAAGTTCCGGACGGCAGGGGGATTCTCTGACTTTAATCACACATCAATGCTAGTCCCTCAGAGCAATCTCCACTGTTTATCCCTAGCCCCAGCCCTTTGCCAACTCTATATCGATCACTACCCAGCTTTAGCCCTGTACTGCGATCCGTCGCTATCTGTGTCCATCCGCCAGCCGTCCCTCTCGTTCTCTCTGCTCTCGGCGGTAGGAGAAAAAAAAAAAAAAACAGCCAGAGGGGGCTTAGGCGGCAGAGAACAGGGCGCGAGAGTGATGATTTCCTCATGAAACTGCCATTGATTTTGTGACATGCTGATGCCATCTCTTGTTTCTGTCAGGGGAGCGGAGTGAACGAATTATCTCAAGTCTTGACAGAGCAGCAAAGGTGTATGTAAAACCATGCTGATGGTGTTGGGGGGGGGCCCAGGTGGTTCATTAAACAGCCAGGCAGGTGGACAGTGGTGGGATACGGTGAGTTACGCACTTAATGTTCTGCAGATCCGGAGGTGCAAATTGGTATTTAACTGTTTAACTAATCAGAACGGTACAAGCAGAGATGTGGGATGACTAATAATATTAATCATATCAGTTCTAGGATTGTGGTGTTGTGCACACTGGCTCACTGTCAGTGGCTCATCTGCAGGATAATATCATGTGTCAGAAATAGCATAAGCAAAGTTTAATTCACACAACCTAACTTTACACAGATATTGTACTGAATCTGGCAAAAAGTCAGTTTGTTTCAGTTTTTTCTCTGCTTGAGCTGAAGTGCAACCGAAACAGGAGGAGACGCCGTTTTCCACTCTTGCGATCCCTTGGTAACGGTGAAACAACTGAAATAACTGCAGGAAGTCCTGCACTGAAAAAGAAAAGGATGTCACTGATGGATGCAAAGAAGGTGAAGAGGGAACGTGATAGAAACTGAGGGTAGAACTGTGAGTGAACAAAAGGGCATTCACTCAGTGGAGAGCTCTCCAGTGTTGCGTCAAAGTCTGTTTCCCCTTACGACCGCGACTTAAGATGGATCAAAACCCGACATCTTACACAACCTGCCTGCTAATTAAAGAAACCAAGTGTTTCACTCTACCCCTTCATTGCACTTAGATCACTGTTTCTCAGACAAAACTGGATTCTTAAGGTTGTCTTTCCAAATGTGCATGTTCGCCTATGTCTGTCAGGAATATGATTTGCAGGCTGATATGCAGCACTACGATGCTTTAATTACAATCCTATGACAGGAAGCCTTTTTTTTTTTTTTACCTTTGTAACGAAACATTGCAGCTCCTGCCCTTTAGCTGCTTTTGTGATTTCAATAAGATTTCAATTAATTGTTCAGCCGTAGGTGAGAGTGAACTGAAACCAGTAAAGTTTCGGGCTGGACAGATAAATAATGAACAAACCTCGCTCTGAATCTCCACACAGCAGAGAGAGGCTGACAATAATCTGTAGCTTTATTACTACAAGCGCCTCCTTTTCACATTTTGGCTCTTTCTTCAGTTCATATATTGTCATAAAAAATATAGAGAATAGTCACTTTATGTAGTTTTATTTATTCATCAGTCATTTAATTTAAAATCCTCGTTCTGGCTGAACGCAACACTTAATAATCCTCATATTTAAGCTTGAAATGACTCACACTTTCAACATCTCAAAGGCTTGGCAATGCACCAAATGTCATGGTTCTGAGTCAGGTTCAAGCACACAGAGGGATAACGTGGTTTCCTTGTCTGATTTTGAAACCTGCCCGAGGAAAGATGGCAGACGTTACGTGTGCTTTTTGCAGCTGAAACCTTTTGATTGACAAGGCAAACATTAAGCTAACTGCACCGAGCAACCCCTAACCGCTTCTTCCATGTTGACTGTAAGTGACATTGGTTGACATTTTTCATTTATTTGCTTTGCACTGGTCAAAGCCCAGTTCAACCAGTGAACAAATCCAGTCCTGTTATCTTCTCAGAGGATTCGAGGTAAAGGCAACAAAATCTACAGCAAAAGATTGTTTTATTCTAAATAACTGTGATCGCTGCTTTTCTTTGGGCTTTTCTTTTTTTGATAAGGAGTCGATTTGTAATGGAAAATAAATAGTGACAAGCGGATTCAGGTTGCTAACTTGATTTCTGTAACCCTGCTGTCGTCTCTCGCTCTGTTCGACATGACAGCGCTCTCTGGTATGGGCCTTCATTTTCAAAAAGGTCATTGATGATGCAGGGGACACATCAGCATAAATCTGATCCAGTGACAGCTGTGCCTGGGAGCCATCGCTCTCACGGCGCGGACCAATTAGAGAGGGTCTTGTATCAATCAGAAATCAAATAACATCTCATCAAAACGCACGTCTGTTTTTGATTCACCCCTCTCCCCCCCGAGAGAGCCGCACTCGCCCCCAGATCCCATCTCCATCACCCCGCACCTCTTATGGCCTCTGCTTGTATCTTTTGATTTTTATAAAACACCCACCCACATTTTTACTAGCACATACATTTAATAGATATGCACTCGAAACCCTTCACACACACACACACACACTCAGGAGCACACACTGCCCAGGGCAATGAGGGACAGTGCAGGTAACCAATCCAATTAACACTGTAATGAGGAGGTCCCCAGTCACAAACTGACTTACTCTGCATGCACAGTGTGTGCTCTCATCTCGCTAGATTCAACACACAGGCCCGTTACAGATCAGCTGGATTCTGTAGGTTAACTTGTCTTAAGGCGAACATAATGACAGCTACAGTCATTTACGTTTGTGTGGTGAATGTCCATCTTAAAAGCCAATTATGATACAGATGACGCATAGCTGTAGCTAGCTAGCAACATAGCCCAAAAGCGACCAAAAGACAGGTCAGGCTGAACTCTGATTCCTTTTGCTACGGTGTCTTTCTTTAAAGTCAACGATAAATGCTAATTGTTGACGCACTCCCAACAAGCTGGAATACATCTTGGCCTCAGTGTGTGCTGCTACATGCTAACCCATGACAACGATCATCTACATGCATCTATGTGCACTGGCTTTATCCCTGACACCTCTAAAACATTTGCAGTAATCTCATTCTTTCACCTTTACGTTCAACCCATGACAGTGTTCATCATCTACACTATAGCTATTGAGTAGCTTGCTCATTAGCAGAAATTTTGTTAAAAATTCACCATCATTTCACCAAACATGTATGTGGCTAATTTATTGTGCCATTGAACAACACAGGGCTGAACAATAAAATGCAATTGTAGTTAATTTATTCTATAAAACTCAAAAGTGTTGTGGATGAGTTAAGGAGTCTTTGCCTGAGGAGTGAAGCTGCTGTCTAGTCTGGTGGACGGGGTACGGCAGCAAATACTCCTGTATCATTTGTCAGACTGGTAAACAGACTGTGGCTGAGGTGGGTGTTGTCTTTTGCAACAAAATGCAAGTTGTTGTCTCTTTGTGCAACTCGAGGAAAACTATTTTTTTTATGGTGGAGTTAAGAAGTCACACAGCCTTAGGAGAGAAGCTGCTGTCTAGTTTGGGGGATACGGCAACAGATACTTGTTTTGTCAGATGGCAGCAGGGTGGGTAGGAAAAAATACAGGTCTCTTTTTTTATGTACACTGATGATTTGACCATTGTCAAGATATAAAACATCATTTAGTATCCGTTGAACCCATATCATGTTCCACAGAGGGAAAAGAAAACCACCACTCACCTGTTCTGTTGTACCTTCCCTCAAGAAGGAGGTGTTACCCATTCATGTGTAACTTAGGAAGTGTTGAAATCCAGCATGAGTTTCTCTGCTTATCAAGCAGTTGCGGACAAACAGTTATTGAATTACATGAAAAAATACTCAAGTGCATAGCAAATCACAGAAGTGTGTAATGGAGTGCCTCGAGAATATTCTCAAATATCAAGCAAAGATTAAGCAAAGCGGTTTCATGTGAAGGCAAATACGCTACGTGAAGCCTTCATTAAATCAGATTTTTAATTGATTTGTGCCACTTTAACAAACGCACACGAGTAAACAGAGCGCTGCTATTATTAGTTTTATCAGCAGTGGTGGCAGCACTGATAGAAATCTTCTCACCGCCGCATGAAGTGCAGCGAGAAGTTGTTCAAGGAGAGAGAAGAGAGAGGAACAGTGGACTGAAGTTTTCAGGTGTTGAAGGAGCTTTGATGAACCCTCCTACTTGTGATCAAAGAGGCAGAGTGACTCAGCCCCTGAAGCTTAAGTTTTAGCCACTTGTTCTCTCCTCGGGGTTGGAATACAAGTTGCCTGGAATAATAAAAGCACCTTGATGAGGCCCCGTGACGCACGCGGCAGCATTAGGGCAGGCAGTTTGATTTATGACTCTGACAAAAATCCTCTTGTTTATGATCACACAACATCTGTTGACGGTGAATCACTCCTTGTAATCAGCACTGTGCTGCCATTTGATCATTTTATCTGTCACAACACTCTGCAACTCTCTGTGTGTTGAAGGCACTTTGTAACACAACAAAACATAGGTGGTTACTTGGTGTACGATTGCACTAATAGACCCTGCAGGGTTACTGTGTTGTTTTGTGTGTGTGTGTGTGTGTGTGTGAGTGTGTTATGAGAATTAGATTAATAAATCTTTGGCATCGCTTTTTTTCTTTCTCATCAAAGCCGATGAACATCAGTGAGCTGTTGAAACATCCTCCACTGCCATTAATTAGAAATGTACCAAATACCAAAGACGACGATGTTGCAGCTCCAGACAGATAAAGCTGCAGTCCGACCCGGAATCGGAACCTGACTGTTATCCCGTTTGTTTTTTGAAGTGAGCGCTTGTGCTGCTGCCACTTCTAATTCCGAAACACTAATTCAAAGAGGATTCGTAGGCATCTTTTTTTTCTAGGTCAGACATCACAACTTCACAACAAATCCTTTTCTCCCCCCTCCATCCCTCCCTCGCCTCCCTCCAATGCTGTTGTTTGGTTTTTTTTTAATATTCTGGCGCTTCCACTTTTCTAAACAGCACTTGTGTTAAAAAATGACAGGAGCATAAAAGGAAAAAAAAAAAACAGAGGAGGAGGCCGAGCTGTGGAGGTTACAAAGTGGAGCTGAGCATACGACGCGAGCAGCTCACACAAGTTGGCACTCGTAGAGACATCGCCTTTTTTTTTTTTTTTTTCCTGATGCCTGTTTGTTTTCCTTGTTCGGCCACCAACATGTCTTCCTCTAAATCCTCTGCTGTTCCCCTCAGAGCCATGAAACAAAAAGCAGAATGCCAAGTGAGTCTGTGAGACCCAATACGAGAGACCTTGATCCAGAGGGGGCTTAAAGCCATCAGCTGGCTTGAAGGGTGTTGCAGGAAGCTCCAGGCGCTGCCATGTGCTTTAGTGATAATCTGTGATATTTCTTTTTTTGTTGGTGCTAAATGATCACCTCTGAGATATATATATATATATATATATATATATATATATATATATATATATATATATATATATATATATATATAAATTTTGCAGTGCTCTGGCCAAGCGATCACTTCAGACAAGTGTCACAATTACTCTGACATTTAGTGGACTGACAGCAGCTGCCACAACCACAATCATGGGCTCGTCCACTCCGACGACTGAAGAGACTGTAAATAACAGACTGATGTGAACACAATTGGACATTTAGGTTTATATCATCAAATGGGACTAAACGGCAGAACAATAATGATGAATCTAGTGACAAACAATCACAAGCCTGTTGGTCACAGAAACATACCATTTATTGGGTCAAAATCAAAGTCCCCTGCCCCGGACAAAACAGTTGGATGTAAACGTTCACTTAAGGTCACTTAAACACACAATCCAACTATATGGTATTGTTAAGATCCAGGCAATGGTTGTGGTTATGGCTAATAAACTATGGTAGGGTTAGGTGACTTTCACAAATATCACTTGATATCAACAACTATCCTGCAAATCAGACGATATCTAATAAAATGTTACCAATCAGAAAGAGAAACTTCTCTTCAGTCCTCAGTCAGATTTCCCCTCCACATTTGGCACAAACATGCTTCTCTTCGACCTGTTAAATAACACGTGATCGCCCCCGATTTCTTCTGTTGATGACGACTGTTTCCTCTGCGTGCTTGGCCAGAGGTGGTTCGATGCTGTGAGCGCAGGTTTTTTTCTGCTGTTTATGCTAAACCAACCACAGTTGCTGTTTCCAGAGAAGCATCAAATTTATTACCGCTTAAGCACCCAAGGGTTTTTTCTTTTTTTTTTCTTCCGAGGAAACAGCGACCCACTTATCAGTGTTTACACCAGCAAATAGAAAATGAAAAAGTGAATATGAGCTTTATATGTATAAAAATGTCACATATTATCGCTTGGATTCTCGCTCTTATTTACGCGTGGCCCGACTTGGTGTACAGACACCGAATTTACAGTAACACTTGAGTAAATCACCACCTTGGGAACTCTACGGTTGATCAGAACGATCCTCTGAGGTCTATGTTTAGACACGAGAAACCCCCGAGGCTGAAAGGTTTGTTTTTTACAACAGGGAATACAGTTAAACTACAGCATGATGAAAGTGTGTCACACACACAGCGTGGCACCCGCGGTGATAAAAGATCATAACTGACTGTTCAGCCTCTGAAGAAAAAGCAGCATGCTGACAACATTGGCACTATAATACAATTAGAAAAACATAGAAATACGACAGTTGACATTTCTTTTTAATGCCTCTGCCAGGTATTACGCTCCGGCTGATGTATAAACCGAGTCCCTTTTTAGCGAACGGGCTCTTTGATCGGCACAAGTTGGTTCCTGTGTAACCTCAGTAAACTCGCCGGGGTTCAAACGTTTCTGAGGGGATAAAAAAAAACACACACACACACTTGCGGCACATTTTGGACATCGCACATAAACAGAAACAAAACAAAACCATGTAGAACCGGTCGTTGTACAAATTCTTGTGTTTTTGTTCGGCTCTGTGTCTCCATCGTTTACTTCCAAACAAAACAGCTGTAACTGCTGTTTACTGTGAGGGAGAGCGTTTAACTGAAAGGAAAAGCAAACTTTCTCTGCCACAAAATTGGGAAATTGCGCGTTCAAAGGCTCCAGTAAGTTTGTTAAAGTGTCAGTGAGATTTTTCAGTGTGTTGTCCACCACAAGAAAACAAAACAAACAAAAACACCTGTTGGGATGGAAACGGTCTTAAGACGACACTCAAACTTAAGACGGTCTGTGTATGTTGTGGTTTACCGACTCCTCTTCACCGTGTGCACGAGCTGAAAGTGAACGTCGTGTTGCCAAATTGATCCAATTTTCTTAATTACATTCACCCGTGTCTGTTTGTTGGTTTGTCGGGGGAATTTCCAGAATAAACCACATTAACATATCATGTCAGAGCTCCCTGACTGATCAGAAACTGTAGAAACAACGGACAGTGAGAATCTATTAGCTAACATTAGCATTCAAGCACTTCCTGGCTAACATTACTGTCTGATTAAATTGTAAAGTACTGCAGAAATACCAACGCTCATATTAGCCACATTTATTTCATCCCGTGTGTTTTTCACCTCCAGGAAATACGTCCTGACGTCCCTCCAGATTTTTATCATCCATCATCTTTGTAGTTTCTGATCAGTCAGGAAGCTGTGAAATAGATTCTCTATGTTTGTATCCGCGTGAACATGGGAAGAGAAATCAGTCTGAACAATGTTTTAGAGCCGCTTAAACAGAGACGGAGAGACTGTTAACACAGCCGTCCAGAACTTCCATGTTCATCAGCGCATCTCGGCAGAAAAGGGATGAAAATTAGCGTGTTCACCTGAGACTACTGATCGTTCCCGAGTGAGCCAGATGTTTGTGGGTATTAGTGGGTTTTTTTTGTCCAGTTTCGTGAAAGGGGAACAGCTGAACAGGAACACGCTGGTGGAAGATCCATTCTGTTTCTGTCTGTTTCCTTCAGCATCTGCTGGATGCTGACTCTCTCAGCCTGAGGCGAGATGCTGCTTCAAAGTCGACAGCTCATCAAGATAAGTGACAGGTGTTGAGGTGTGAACTTGACCAATTGAGTAGGAAGAGAAAGGCGGAGCTGACGATGCACTTCCCGCCTCAAGGCATAAAGTTACAGATATAAGCGAGTGTTCCCGTGAACATCTTTTAAAAGCGTTTCCTCCGAGGGCCCAGAGGTGAAATTTGTAGTTTAGCAATCATCTCATCCCACAACAGAGTCGGGTTGTCAGAGCACTGTAAGTCATCATTTTCTTGTTTTCTTTCTAAGTGAGCCTCACATTAAGGCGGAGGGACTTCATCCCAAGGGCGGCGCGGTGCGAAAACAGTTCCAGCTTTTGTAATGAGGGTAAAAATTACAAAGCTCCTCTGACCCTGCTCCAATGCCAAGGGCTTTGTGGCTTTATGTGCCTATTTATGACCACTTCCTGGGTCCTGCAGCTGAAAGGAGGGGTGGCGAGCGCAGGGTGCCACTGTGGCTCTATCACTCTATTAACAAAGGGAGGACACACGGAAGGAGCAGCACATTCATCATCCAGCCAGCAGCCGGCCCTGTGGAAAAGACAATACACATTGCTCTGAGCTCACATTTGCTTGTGCTGCCGCAGATGTGCGTGTGTGTGTGTGTAGGTGATGGTGTTAGATCCCTGTGTAGTTGAGGTAAGTGATGGCGACATCCCACAGATCCTCTCCAGACAGCTGGGAAAACTCTAATGAGCCTGTGAACCTGCTGAGAAGCGGTATGTGTGTGTGTGTGTGTGTGTGTGTGTGTATTTACCTGGATGTGTACACAGCCCTGTGCTTTTCTTTTTCTTCAAAATCTGCGATGCTTATCCCAAGACTCAGTGAAAATAGAACACTCTTTTTGAGTGATACATCTCTCATGGTTTGAAAAACGCAGCTCTTCACATTCCCTTCATCTAAATGCAAAATAAATCAACCTCTTCTGAGCAGCAGTTGTCTCCGAAGTCCTGCTTAGTTCCCGACAATCTATATAGATTTATATCTTATATCTTTCTCCTCTTTACAGACTGGATTTGTGTGTTTCTATGTGTGTGTGCGTGTGGCTTTAGTTGTGTGTCACTCATGACAGCCGCCCAGCGGGAGGGGAACACACTCCATCTTGTGACCTTCGCGGGTGCTAACGCCGTTGCCATGGCAGCACGGCTTGATGCTTTCTGACAGGTCTGATTTGCCCTTGACAGAAATATGGCTGCAGGGCCGCGCATCTCGCCAACCCCCCCCACACACACACACATTGTCCTTGTCTCATATACAATATATACAGTCTCATATTCACGTGCGCACACACACACACACACACACACACATGCACACATCCATATGCCCACACACTCGCTCCTCATGCAGCTAAATTACATTTTAACTGGAGGAGCTTCCCCGGCTGGGAGGCCCCCTGCTGGTCCGATACAGCTCGAGACTAAAGTGAGACGGAGCCGTTTGAAGAACAGAGACTTTGAGAGCGAACACACACACATGCACACACACGCACACACACACACACTCCATCCGTCCTCCCCTTCTCCCCCCCCCCTTCACTTGACTTCCCCGCGTGACTCTTTATCTCGGGCTGGTTCACAGGCTAAAGGTTCAATAAGGGTTGGATGGAATCACAGGACGGGGCTGTGTGACTTTACATCCCCGCCACTACAGTGGTAGTGAGTCATGAGCAGATATTTCACTAGGTAATAGATGGTGGTGTAGTGAGATAACCTGATATATCTGATGATGGAGCAAGTGCAAACACACACACACACACACACACACATAAAACACACGCGCCCCACTTCCACTATTCTCCCGGCTCTTAATCTCTGTCTGGGCTGCACGGGGACCCTGAGTGCACCTCCCTGACGTTGACAAAGCGCTATGGGTGTTTTTTGGCAGTCGTCCTCCCCCTCACCTCCCCCTCCCTCCACCACCACCTCCCCCCCCCCCCCAGCTACCTGCTCGCCACTTCATCAAAAACCACGGGCACCAAAATGGCGAGGGATCCATCAACTCCCCACGCTGAGAGATGATGTCATCAACGAGGGACGTCTCCTGGGGGATTGTTGCGCTGATGGCTGACATGGATCAGAACCACAGCGAGGGTGAAGTAGCCCGCAGTACTGCAGTGGAAAACAAGAGAACTGCCGCATCAACGACACCTGGATGTGAGAGTGTGTGAGCTTATTTTTACCTTTATTGTCAGGAAATGTTAAAAAAAAACAAAAAACAAATCTTTGCTCTCCGTGGAAATGAAAAATAACATTTTGATTCTAACTGTTTATCCTTAACTCACCCACGTTAGCTGGTGTTGTAATTAAATAGCACAAATCTGGAACTGTAAGAGAAGGAAGACAACTTTTTTCTGTGTGTGTGTGTGTGTGTGTGTGTGTGTGTACGTTTTTGGAGAGTTTTCATATCCCATGGAGCAAAAGAAAGAAAGAAGAAAAGCCTCTAAAGTAAACAATTTTCTTTTCACCAGAAAAAAAAAACAAACCATGAGTGTAACTCACTGTGGCCCCCCCAAGGACAAAACAAATTCAAATTGGAAAAGTGGAAAAAAACACTGAGATATGAAAACACACATGAGTGACAGTGCAGACATTTAGGGAGAAATCCAAACATAAACCACAAAACTGTTTCAGAAGGCAGACAACTGAAATGTCCAGACCCCCCAGAAGTGTTGGAGACCTGATAAAATAGAATAAAAAAAGTCCTCCTAGACAGACGCACAAGAGCCAGCGACAATGACAATATTTAACAGCAGATAACGGGAAGGTAACTTTTAAAAATAGAAGCTGCCGCGCTCACCTGGTGTCACCTGTGCTTTAACGAGCAGCCGGCCTGCAGTTTAACGATGTGTTCGCTGACCATCGACAGCTCGCTTAGCTCTGCTGGGCAACAAAAGGATCCCACGGTTTTTCCTCCAGAAGAGGAGGAGGATTATACCTGCTCCTGTCCAGGACATTTAAATCATTACTGCAGTGAATGTATACATATATTTAATTTGAATTTCTTTACCCTAAGCTTTCTTTTTAGTACATATTCTTGGTCTTGTATATGTTAACACACACAGCACCAGGTTGTCTGAGCTGCATCAGCTTCCTCTGTTTCTGAATTACAGCTGTAGCACATTTCTTTTCCTCGTTGTTGTTTTTCTTTTCTCCTCAAGAGTCCTCACTTTAAACATCACCTTTAATTTTCACGTACTTTTCAAGGTTGCAGTCGGGCGCCGTCCTGCCAGCCGAGAAGTATCGATCACCGAGTGCGACGCAACCTGGAGGACAGTTAAGGTGGAACTACTGTCTTCCTGCAACAACTATCCACGTGATATCTCACGTGACTTTACTGGCTTTTGATGTTAGTATTGTTTCTTATATGAGGCTCCTTTTTCAACATCACGGGCAATATTGTATTACATTTATATAGAACTAAACTTTAGGAGCGTTCCACCTTAACTGTCCTCCAGGTTACGTCACATTCGGACGGTGGCAAACACAACAATCAACCGCTAACATGAGTTGTGCAAAAAACTTCATTTTAGTAAACTCTGTGTACACAAACAATGTTCTCAGTGCTGGTGTTCATGTGTAGAGACCCTGGTGACACTACGAGCAAAGTTTTGTGTTGTGTCGAGCCTTCTTACTGTTTTAAAAATAGAGATTTTGATGCTATCGTGAAAGTGCCCCCAGCACTCCCATTGAAAATGAGTTTGAGCCAAAAACGAAAATACAGTAAATCTTTAAAGTGCCTCTTTCGCCGTCATTATGCTTTTGTGCGAAGATTTGACTTGAGTACATTCACAAATAAAGCCTCGGTTGCATTCTGGCAAGAGTTTGACTTTAACTTTACATATCAGCTCTACGTGTTTTTTTTCTCTCCGTCTGTCTTCAGAGTGTCTGATTTTCTTCCTTGGCCAACGTTCGTCTCCATCCACCCCCTCGGCGTCTCCAGCGTGTTTCCCCGAGCGGCTGTAACACGAGCAGCGAGCAGCGGTCCTCTGCAGGACGTTGACATGGACATGATGACTACATGACTGTGTACTCTGTGTAATTGTGTAATCTCTCTCTATAGCTGCTGTAAATCCCATTTGAGGTAATGTACAACACTTTAAGGCTCCCTAAGTCCTCTCGCCTGACACTCATCCTGAATTTGCATTTTTCCGGCTCTGTCTTGGTTTTTTTTTCCTCTTTTCCGGTTGCTCTCTGTAAATATGTTCAACAATGACCGGTCATTGTTTAACCACTTGAAAAAAAACCATTTGAACTCATTGAGACACAGTTAAGTGAACACAGATCCTCCTGTCTAGTGTTGTGTTATCAGGTATTAACATGTCTCTGCGCAGCCTGTACCTGCGGATGTCATTTCACTTTTCCCCTCTTTACAAGAAGAACTTGGATTCCTCCCCCCACTGCTCAATTCTTCAGCCCCCTTTAATTGACATAATTACAGGATTACAGTGTAAAGCTGCCACTCTTGTCAGTCCCAGGCTGTAACCGGTTGAGGTGACAGTGCCGAGGCGGGGATCCACGCTCCGCCTCTCGGTTTGACACCAACATCCAGGAGGACAACAAAGATAAGGACGGCTGGAAGGGAAAGCCCTCGTTCTGACAAGAGCAAATTAACCTGCTGTGCCCAACAGAGAGCTGCCGCTATCGGCCCATTCATGCCGCTTCCTCCCTCGTTTCCTTCCTCTCCTCTGGGGCCCTCCTTTATTTTTTTTTGAATGTTTGATTTGTTTATTTCTTACCCTGTCTGTTTGGGATCACTATGAATCACGAGCCAGTGTGTTCATCATTATCATCTTTTGTTCCTGCTAATAATATAATCTTCCTTCTACTTCTACGCCGTCCCTCCCACTCTCACTTAGTCCAAAATTATCCCTCTCATTCTCGTCTCGTTTTTTTTAAAAGATGCACTTAATTTCCCTACAAGATGGCCACTCAGTCTCTCCCCTCCCGACTCTCTCTCCCTCTCTCCATCCCCTCCCTCTCATTATTGGTGTAGCAGCGCTGTAGCCTCCGGCGTCTCACCTGGTGTGGGTCGTTGCTAATCATGTCCCGGAGCTAAATTGACTAAAATGGCATCTTTATCAGGCCTTTGTTGTCCATAATACCTCTGCAGCACCGCAGGCGTGGATTAAATCCTGACATATCTGAAGTCATCTGCTGCTGCCAAAGAGTGTCTGTTATGTTAGTTAGAGGGTGTGTTTGGTCCTCTTCACCTCGGGGAAGCCCCGGCGAGAGGTTACGCAGAGCAGCAGGTTGCCAGGGGGTGACTTATGGCCGCTCATGCATACATGTATGTGGTGTGTGTGTGTGTGTGTGTGTGTTTGCTTGGGAGCTCCCACGGTCTCATGTCTAATTAAGAACGGCAGATTGGTTAATAGAAACGCTTGCTGATTGTGTGTTAACACGTTACATGACCTCCCTTAACATCCGGTGCTAAAGGCCTTCGCGTCGCCTCCCCGTCGCCGCCGCCACAGGTAGACTCCATCTCTCAGCGTGACCTCTGCTGTCAATACAGAGTCGACCCGAGTGACGAGCCGTTCGTTTGTCTCCTCCTCACTCCGCCTCTGCGACGTCCGCCCTTCCCTTTTGTTGTCGTTCTCCGCGGCTGAAGCTCTCACTCAGCTCCTGCTAATCACACCGCTGCGTATCACCTGGGTGTGTGTGTGTGTGTGTGTGTGACATACTATACGGTTTACACAGTTACATGTAGCATTGTGCACGACATGTGATCACACACACGCTAATTGGAGATTGATGAAACCCACAGGTGAGGGCTCGTCTGTGTGTGTGTCACCGCTGAAAGCACGAGGATGTCGAGGCTGGACAAAAACACAGCCAGCCCGCTGACACCTCTCACAATTGGATGCTCGTCGGCAGATCAATGGCGCTGTCAATCCAAATGCCGTTTCCCGCTCGCTTCTATTGTTGTTACAGTTCAGGCTTCACAGATGATAGAGATCAGCGCCGGCATAATAATAAGCTGCAATTTTCATTTATTTAGAATAAATATAACCCCCTTGGTGGCCGCGCGCCGGTGATTAGTCGATCCTTCCAGGTCCCCCTGTCCTCTTTATTGTCCGTCCATCTCCCGCCTTCGGTAATCCCATCATGCACCCTCACAAGAGCATCTCACAGGACCTGCGAATGTAGATTATTCTCAAGTGTAAATCGATTGTGACGCTGCTCATGAGGAGACAGCTAATCCGATTTGATCAGAAAGGTTGTTCAGTAATCGTGAGAGGTTTTTATTGGTGAACTGGTTTTGTTTGGCTCACGGCAATGTGAAGTTATCCTTCACTAGAGTTACTGTGAAGGAACAAAGTCCTCGTCTGTATTGTGAAGTGTTTAATGTGGCAGATTTTCGTGCCAGACGTTTTGACATGGGAGGCCAGCAGAGCAGCTCGTACCTGCTGTTCATAACAACCTCTTCAGAAAACTTACCGATAAACTTACTGGTTATAAATTGTTCAACACCTTCAGCTGTCGATGAGGCCCAAGCTCTTCATTTTCATTGGTCATCAACCTGTTGACTGGGGATAAAGTTCCTTTTCTGTCGCCCAAATCCTAAATTATAATCCAGAACCATCAGGTTATAGACCGCGGGGAAAAAGAACAGGGGTATTACGGGTTTTCAGCCTCAAAAATATGTCAGAGCCACTGACTGTTTGCTGAAGATTTTTTGGGATTGAACGTGGATTTCTCACTAAATATCTTTGGATTAATATGGATTTCCGTGTGTGTGTAATATCTACATATTGCAGTCTCTAATCTTCATTCTGCTGCCGAACGTACCAGACAACACAGCGTTTCTTTTTTCATTGCTGGAACACATATTGTTATTGTGCATACATTTTTTTATTTATCTTAAATTGTAGAAGCAAATTGACGAGGGCAACATGAAGACACAATTAGTGAAATGCTCTGATTGTTTGAGAGCTCGGTTGGCTCCAACATGTAAAAAAGAAAATGTTGGTTTGAGGCCACTGGCGACTTGGCAGAAACAGGTTGTGCATTTATCCTCTTCCTGTCTTTTTTGCATCTCGATGCTGGTTCAAGTCCAGTCCTGGAAACGCACGGCAGAAAAAAAACTTCTGAAGTTCCTCACACAAGATGCATATATACTCTGTAATGCTTAACAAGGGGGGGGTTATAATCACATTGACACAGACACTTTGGGCTCCTGGTGTCGGAGCAGCATTTCCAGAGTTTGTCAGCAAGAAAATCTGCTTTTTCCTAGAAACCTCATTCTGCCTCCTGCCTCTCGCTTCAACGCTCGCTTCGTCATTCGGATCCTTTTTATACCTTGTTTGTTTACTCGCCTCCCTTCTGTCCCCCCTTCGCTCCCTTTTTTTTTTGTATTGACTCTACATAAAAGAAGTCCTGCACACCACAGCCCGCTGCGACTGATCTGAGTCGATGTTACAGTCCAACCGTTTGCTCATTTGACCCACATCTGCTGCAGATACATAGATATGTATGAGTGCACGCGTGTTTTGGTCACGTGTTACCATAAATTTGCCCTTATGTTGGCAGCCAGGAATAGCACTCATGACCCTGTCGGGCTGCACGCGTGGCGGCTGACGTGACAAGTTAACATGATACTACATCACTTCGCTGTTGCTCTACATGGGAGCGATGTTAGAGACGACACTTATTTTTCGGGTGAAATCATCCAATTTTCTTTGTCCGCTTTCATCTTTGCGGTTTTGTCTCATTTGATCTGCCGCCCTTGTTTTTCTGGCGGACTTTCAAAACTCCCCTCCTGTGCTAAATACTCATCATTATTCTTCCATTCTCTCTCTCGTGTGTGTGTGTGTGTTTCTGTGCGAGTCGTCCCAGCAGAAGGACGGCGAAGGGTTCAAAGTGACGGAGCGAACTGGAGGTCAGAGCGGATTGTGTCAACAGTGACGAATTGTCATGTTTGATGACGAAAATAAAGTCAAACAAAAGCACGAGGGAGGCATAAAGAGAGAGAGGGAGGGAGTGAGTGAGTGAAGGGGGGGAGGGAAGGAATGAAATAATGAAAAGTGAACCCAAGAGAGCAGCAGAGACAGAAACAGGCAGATAGACATTATCAGCGATACATGCAGGGAGTTGTTCTCTGCCCGGACAGAGGCTGGCAGCGTCCGTGAGTCCGTCCTGCGAGGAGAATGAAAGCATCTGTGTCAGCCCACAGGCATCTGGTTGACATTGCAAAAAAAAAAGCTGCACGACCACTAGGGACCTGTCTTTACAGTGTTGGCCTCTTTTTTCTCCTTGTTGTTTTCTATGGTAAGAACATGCTTTTGCACATTCCCAGCAGTATGGGGAGAGAGAACATATTTTTAGCGTTCAGTATGCCAGGTGCTGAAAGTTGAAAACATTTCAGCTTTACCCCCCCCAAAAAAAAAAAAAAAATGGGGGGGAGAAAAAAAAAAAGCCACAGTGCTTTAAAAAGCATGTTTACAGTGGTCTACACCAGCAGCACAGTCATCTGCTGAATATACTGAAGCCAAAACAAGGACGAGCGAAATGCTGAATCCAGAAACTCTAAGAATCTAAGCCTGACATGAAACGTCTTCCCCTCTCTGTATCGATCTCACGATCGAATGGTCAACTGATAGTTTAATGTATTCGGCTCAGATTTCAAACCACTGAGGCCGGTCTCTCTTTTGTCTCCTTCATTTTTTTTTCTTTTCTTCAGATGGCCAGTTCAGCAGAGGCAAAAAAAAATGATCCATGACAAGTTGATGGATGGTGATAATAAAAGGTTTGCATAGGGCACCGCCGCATTCAAAATGATCTCCTGTAGCCTACATAGCGTTGCCATATAAATATATGTCCCAGCTTTTGCTTTGTCTGCATAGTTTCAGCGGCGTACGAGATGCTGGTGTGTGCGGTTTCACATGTTTAGCGCTGGAAAATGTTGGGCTTCGACCGCGGTGTGTGTAATTTGCTTGGTTTCTGTGGTGTTACTGTTACGATATTCGATTGTTGGGTTCCATATTTAACATGTCCGGGCTTTGATTTGTGTAGCTTTGCTCTGACGTTGAAGGACGAGTTCACCAAAAACGGAAAGATTCAGGCATAATCTACTCAACCCAATCCCAGCGGAGAGTCGGGTGAGGTTTCGTGTCAGTAAAACATCTCTGGAGCTTCGCAGTGTTGCAGCATTCACATAAACAGCTGAAGAAGATGGGGACTTGTTGTAAAACGGAGCTTCTGGAGACTTGGATTAAATGCCGGACGACCTTTATGAAGCCATCGTATGTTTCTTTCCCCGTCTACCTCAGTTGTTGAAGTGAATGCTGCTTCGCTGTTTCGCTGAAATGTTTTTGTGGACGACAAAACTTCACCTGACTCTCCATCAACATGGGGAACAAGTAGATACTGACTTTTGGTAATTGGGTGAACATATCCTTTAAAGATGTCACCACTGAACGCCACAGGAACTGAGAACTGGATCTAAATATTCGTACTGCTCGATCACTAACTTCATGGGTATTGACCTGGGAAACATTTTGGTCCCTCAGCCTTTAGATACCATATTTCAGGATGCACTCCTGTGGCTCCATCCCATTTCCAATTTTTACCCTAATCCCTCGTTTTCGAGAACCCCCCTCGCCCCCAGAACACAGTCACAAAGGGAAATCTCCCCTGATGAAATTGGACGACCTTTTAAAACCCTCATATATCATCAGTAGTTGTTGATTCCAGATGCAGCTGGACAGCTTCAAATATGCCCTCTTCAGCTCTGCTGATTTCTCTTGTGTTACTGTGGCAGTCCTGGTGATATCACAATGCCATTTGCCATTTATCTGATGAGGACAGAACAGCATTCACACTTCCAATGGGGAGACATGAAAATGTGGTATTGCTGATTTGTGCATGACAGCATTTTGACTAGCTATATAGTACCCTCAGCGAAAGTGGTCTGGCCCAGAGATGGACCATGCAGCACGGCCCAAATACAGCAGAAACTAGTCGCCTATAAAATAGTGATTTCTCAGCCAACTATGACTTTAAAGGCAGAAACACAGCGGCCCAAATGCTGGACATCTGACACGTTTGGGGAGACTCAGACGAGTTTGGGAACAAATCTGTTCAGAAGCTTTTGGAACTGCGCGTGTGGTCAGATTCAACTTGCAAAGATTGAGAGTGTCAGCGGTCTGAGGATTGGACACCACTGGATACTGTGATTGGTCGTTGAACTGCTCGCACACAACCATTCTGATTGACAATGGTCTGCACTCCGCTCTGTCACTTCCTGTTTTCATCTTTTGGATTCCTGGCACGAGATTAGCACCACCCGATGTTAAGGAGACTTACTGCATCGAGCCCAAGCGCAGAACGTACACGCTGCTGTGTGGCTGGCAGGAGTTGATGTGGTATGTTTCAGAGGCAACGGAGTGGTTGGATGAAGGCAGCTGGCCGTGGGTTTGAGTCTGGGTGGTGTGTGGGCCCCTTAACTGTCTATATGCAGGTCCAAAACCCAGACCTCTGTCATAGGTCACGCATGTTCTGGCGACCAGATCTGGACCACCTGTAGACTGTGATTTAGGGCTGCGTGACCAATTTTGCTATGACGACTGCTTTATGTTGTTACAAAGAAAAGGGTTACGACACGTCATAACAACAGAGTTCGGAGAGTTTGGGGGGCCGTGTAGCCTTTAAACTTCACGCTACCACTGGATGTGAAGGTGCAAAATGACGTGGTAGGGGCTAAGTGGTAAGGGGCAAGAGGTTTATTGGGATTGGGCCCAAATATAGATTACACTCCCATAAATCAACTGATGTGAATCCATTAGCTATACAGTCTGTTCCTGCTTTGAACGCTAAATTAACTGCCGCATCTGTAGGAAAGAGTCTGCGTGTCCATTAGCATGGCCTGGATGTTTCCTCGCTATGTACATGTATATTGTATTTCTATATATAACAGAGACCCTATTTCCTTTAGCAACCTTATTGATTGCCACTGGAAATTGGGTTCATTTCAGACAATGCCGTCTGTTCCTCAAAAGGTATTTGTTATCTGATCAGTTTGATTTACACGTCTCTGTCCTTTCTAGAAGCTGTCATTCATTACAGTCTTTCGCACTTCCAATTACTACATTCTTTTCACTTGTGAAGCATTTTTTTTTTTTCTTTTCCAAAGCCCGGATCTTGGCTGTACAAGTAAGGGAAAAAAAAAAAAAAAAAAAAAATCTCTGCATGCGAGAGAGTGCTAAAAAACCTGAGTGTGGTGATGAAGGCCATTGGAAAAGGGATAAGTGATTCAGCAGGCGGATCAATAGAGAAAGATCCATGCCTCCCAGCCGGCTCAATCAGACCCCCTGGAGGGCGAGAGAAACATTAGGAGACGGAAAGATGGACAGAGTGTGTGTGTGTGTGTGTGTGTGTGTGTGTGTGTGTGAGAGAGAGAGTATGCTTTCATTCAAGACTTGATTAGACCAGCAGAGAGAGAGAGAGAGGGAAAATGTGGATCTTTTGTCTTGGTGCTTTGGCATTTCATTCTCAACTGCCATGCCAATAAACCACACTGAGCCGAAATGAATTATAATAAATTGAACTGAACTGAAAAGAATTGAGAAATAGAGACTAAGTGCATTGGGACGAGGGGAGGTGGAGGGGGGGATTTCCTCCCATGATGTGATCGTGAATTTCATTTTTTGAGAATGCAAATCAGACGCTTTGACTCACCGGTCGAGTCGAGGCAATGACACGGTGCCCTTGACACGATGCTGAACTTTATTTTTTTGTTCTCCTTTAGGTTCATTGAAGCCCGGTCTTAATGCCCCAAATTACTCCATTTTTTTTCACCCCCCCTCCACAGGATGATTCACTTTTCCACAGCGAGTTGATGTGTGATTGATTAAAATAGAAGCTGAGGCAGCTTGAGTGAGGGAGCCTTATCACACCGCTGCACTGATGTTAACGTCTCTGGCTGCTGGTGTGGATTTCAGCATTGACCTCTGCTGAGACGTGTAAGTCAACCCCATTGTCCTTGCATGACCGTCACACTGATGCCCCCACCTCCCTCCACCCAAGACAGTTCAGTTTAGCCCCCCCGACAGGCGAGCGCATGCCGCAGCCCACCTCCCACCCGGCAGCACTCACTCCGAGATGTTTTCCTTACTTGAATAATGTATCAATTTCTACAGAAACGGCAATGTTTGCATTTCTCTCTCCCTCTCTCTCCCCCCCTCTCTCTCTATCTCTCTCTCCCTCGCTCTCTTCCCCTCTCTCTGGATGGTTCTCCCTTTTCAGTCTGAAAATAGAGTGCAGAAGAAGGCTGTTGCTATGGTGATACATCCACTGGCGTTGCCCGGGACATTTTTAGCCACGCGATGCGCGGGGGGATTTAGCTCGCCTGTAACTTTCTGTAATTTCCATTCTAATTATATCACTCCTCGCCTGCGCTGTATGCCACCGCATGGGGTAAAACAGCAGAGCGGCGGCTGGGTGAGGATCCCAGCCGCCGCTCTCTCCGCTGCCCTCACACCACATTATGCGATAGTATCGTATAATATCAGCCATTCAAAGACAGAGCAGAGACGGGGACGGGGACAGGCAGTGTTGGGTGGGGGGGGGAGAGATTTTGTGTGCACGCTTGCTGCACTGGTATGTGAATGAGAAAGTGAGACGGGAGAGAGAAAACCGCCAGAGCAAAAAAAATAAAAAATAAAATAAAATAAAAAAGAGTAGCGACTGCTGCTCTGCTGTACGTGACAGGGACGGCGGCTCTACAGTGTCATATAAGACACGAGTCTGTTTCCACTGAGTGGACAAATCAAATGAGAGGCAAGCTGAGATTAGGCGGGAGCTCTGTTAGCAGAGAGAACCAGCAGGGGGTCTCAGCTATCACTAATCACCAGGCCGATCAACTGTGCACACAATATTACACCTTTCTAATGGATGGAAGAGACGGAGATAAAAACCAATATACTGACATATTTCACAGCTTTACTCCATATTGATATTTTATATGCATTAAACCGGCTTTTCTTTTTTCTTTTTTTTCTTTTTCTGGTGCGAAGAAATGCTTCAGAAAAAATGGACAAATTCTGGAAAATGTGGAATTCAGTTCAGTTCAGCTTTATAATCAAGTAGCTCTCTGACTGCACAATATGACAGTCGCGGTTGAGAAATGATTAACTGTGAAAGTTGCGTGCAGAATTGTTTTAGAAGGCAGCATCGCTGTAAACATCCTGTGCATCCAAACATAGAGGGCGGTCATAGCTCTGGATTATTTTACAGATAGGAAATAATTCAAAACAATTTTCATACTTAAATATGACACATCTTTCTGCCTGATTAAAATAAAACTGCAATTTATGTATGAAATTATATCTCAGCATCACTGCAGTTGAGCTTTAAATGTTAAAATGTTAAATAATGAAAGATAAAACAATTAAAATGTTTATGATTTCACCACTAATCTTTATCCATATGGAAATTTAATGAGCAGCGTGGGAGTTATAATAAAACGATATAGTTTAGAACGTTAACTTTCTTAGCTAACACATTATGAGATGTATCTTTTCATGATTATTACTTCTCACAGTTCATCAAAAATCAAGGAAAGCTACCAACCCCATCACTCCCAGTGAAGGCCAAGAGAGCTGCGTGTCGTGCAAGTGTGTTGACAAAACATGTGCACGCAGAGAAAAGGGCGGGAAAACAGACAAAGACAGGAAGTGACAGGAAACACGGGGGATAAACTTTCAACAACAGGAAAAATAAACTGGAACATGGCAAACTATAGTTCTTGGATTGTTTAATATTTAAGGGGAATGTTAAAATATACAAGAACTGCCGCAGTGACACTAACAACCCGACAGACGATGCCGTTGATCCTTCATCTTTTGTGGATTACGTAGACATTTCACAGCTATTTATACCTTTTGTTATATTTATGGATTACTTTGTTGATAGTCCGTTAATATCTACATTTCAGTCCACGTATCTACGTTGAGTAAAAACAGTTTATTGAGCTGATTCTTTCCCGACCCGACTTGTACGAAGGCTCACTGTGCAATTTGGTTTAAGTTATCCTGTGAAAGAAGAACTTCTTGGCTGGTTCTGTGTCACAAACCGTCTGGCACGTCAGGTCACCTCCACCTAATTTTCAACCAACAGTTGTTCTTGTTTTTTTTTTTGTACTTTCTGAAACTGCCCTAAACCTGCTGAGTCCAAGACAAGCAGCCAACAACATTTCAACCATTCATCTTCAGTCTTGTCACTTAAACGGTGTCTTCAAATAAAGCTTATAAATACATTACTTAGCCTAGAAATGAAGAGGAGGTTTCTGCAGATTCGTCCTTCCTGGGCCACTAACTTCTTCTAAAATATACCAACATATGCTTGTGTTTGCAGGTCTCTTACTATAGGTTCTTGAATAGCAGCGACAACCAACGTGTGAAGAGTTTTGTTCCAGGATGAGAGACCGTGCCCACTTACACTTACGTAACAATTTACACCAAATGAAAGCTTTAAAAGTCCAGAAGAAGAGTTTAAACAATGTGTAAGATTGTTCACTTTCAGCTGTGGACACCATGTGTGTCTTATATTTCGGTCCAGGTGGCGATATCGTCCCGCCAACCACCACCGCTAATGACTTGTGGGGCAGTGCTTGGGAGTATTTACCAAAGTGAGGGCTTATTCAAAAAAGTGTTGCCTTTCTAAATAATTCATGCACATCAAAGGCCCCTTCCTTATTGGACCTCATGAATAAACCAAAGCCTCGGTCAAGCTCCGTGTTTCACGAGCACGGAAGAAGAAAAAAACCTGGGGAAAAATATTTAAAGTTACCCAAAAATAAGAGAGGAGCAGACAGAGGGAGGGCGAGTAGAAGCAGCATAATAAATAGGACATCTCAGATCTCGGCGGCTCTCACTGAAGTAGACAGCTCGAGTTGTTGAAGCTGTTTAAGAGTCCAGAAAAGTTAAATGAAGCATGTTTAGATGTTTAAATGTGGATCTTCTATCCGCTGCATAAATAGAAAATGCGATGATGAACAGAGAGAGCGAGGGATTGTGAGCGTCCCTCATCATTGAGTCGTCTTTTTCTAAACTGAAGCATATGCGACGGAACGAAGGGGCTGACTGATGTAGCCGTTCCCTTGTTGACCGCGACATCTTGTATTTCCAAGTGTCATTTTACGCTCCATTAGGGCCGCTGATGTTCATTAAAGATGACTGCCCCTTCAGCAGACAGGGCATCACAAACTAATTACAACTTTAAGCGTCCGGCGACCCAAACCGTCATTCACTGTCAGAGAGAGAAAGAAGTGGCTCAGGATATCAGCTGGGATTATGTTGCATGGGCAGATACATTGTTTGGAAAAAGTTCACAAGGAGTTAAATCAGCTGCTGTTGAATAAAAACAAAAAGGACTTTGTTTTGAGGAGGGCAGAGTGCACGACACACGCTTCAGTTAAGCAGCCATCTTTAGTCTTACTGCATCGTTTACTCCAACATGTCCTGCAGGTAAAAAGGTCCTGTTTTTAATTATTCATTATTAATTGCAGCAAAGCTATAAGGTTGCAGGGAATCGCTCTCAATGATCCATTATCTAATTTCCTGCATTATCTCATTCTCCCCCCTTGTCGACGCTCATTTTACCCACTTGGGATGAAAAACAATTACTGGACTTGACCTGCTTGTGTTATTTTCCCTCCTGTAAATGTTTGTTGTTATTATTTTTGGGACCATTTCAGGCTCCTATTTTGGAGGTCGAAAGTAGAGCGATGACAGGAAATGAAAAGGAGCGAGATGGAGGCTGAAATACAACAAAGATATGAACAGGAGACTTTGGAATATGTCAGCAGTGTTTTACCAGCTGGAAGACAATGATCACAATTATCTTGTTTTATTTCAAAAAGGCCCTGTGGAGCTTCAGTGTTGTGTTGCATGTTTACGTTAGCGGTCTGCATTTCTACACTAACATTAGCTACTGTCACAGAAAATCCAACCTGAGTCCTTCACAAAGAAATTCAAAGTTCAGCGACGTTAAACAACTTGAGTTTGTGTAGGCGACCAAGCGAGACGACACTCACTGGACACAAAATCCACTCACATATGGCCTATAATAAAGTGATTAATACATGTAAACTGCTGCAGATTGTTATATAGACCCTCTTTCGAACAGGTAAAGCTACATTAGCACTTTTTGGTCAGTGCTAACCTGAGCATGCTATCATACGTATAATGACAACTCTATCATTCTGAGGTTTAGACGGTTTAATGGACTTAGTTTTGTGTGTTCACATGCTAATGTTTGGTACTTAACAGCTTCAAAGGATCAACAAAGTTATTACGATATATCCTGTGGGGAGCGTGAACGTCTGCTCCAAATCATCATGGTAGTCTATCCAATAGTTGTCACGTTTTTTACTGAAAACCACAAATGGAAACACACGATGGTGCGAGAGGATAAAACGGGATGTGAAGTCAGCAGGATGCATCTTCTGGGAACCATGAGTTCATGACGATCCACCTGCTGCATGTCGAGATACGTCATGAGTGAGAAAGTTGACGTGCTGGAGGCGCGAAAAGTCAGGGGATCACCAAAATCCCCACGCTCTATCCTCTGGGTTCAGGTTTTAAAGGATAAGTTCACCCAAATAATTATTTACTCGCTTCGATGCTGCTCAGCTGATGAAAAGTTGGGTGAGGTTTCGTAGTCCACAAAATATTTCTGGAGCTTCACAGCAAAACAGCGTTGCAGCGTTCTCCTCAAGAGCTGAAGCAGATGAGGACAATGTGGATTAAACCAGACGAGCTTTGTGGAGCCATTTTAGGTTTCAGTTGTTTCAGAACGCTGCAACGCCCAGAAATGTTTTGTGGATGACGAGACTTCACCTGACTTTCCATCAGCATCAGACTGATGTTTTCATTTATTTTTTTGGGGTGAACTTATCCTTCAGTGGAAATTCATCCATCCAGTCATTCATCCGATATTTTGCCTATAAGCCAGAGTGGCGGACCGACCAACGTCCCCGGAGTCAACGCCGCTCGAACGGCTAAAAATATGGAGACAACAAATCTGATGACTCACTGGGAAATTCACAGCTCAGACGAGCTTCATCTTTCTGTTTTCTTTTATTTTTTTTAAAAGAAAAACCTAATTCTGGTTGCGTTCAAACAAGCCCCCTTTTTTTGGAAACTTTTTCTTTTTCCAGACGCACAGATGCTGCATCACTTCTGGCACTAATCATATGCTGAAACCACACTCGACATGCCATTTGTTATGAGGGAATAACTTTTCCTCTGTGGGTCAGCGTTGCCTGAATCCTCTCTCCCCCTCTCTCTCCCTCTCTGTTTGTTAGCCCTGCACACATTTGCTGTCGTGCGTCTGACCCACTTTTTTCCAGCCAGTACAAAAGATGGTTAACATGTGTCAGCTTGTGCAAACAAGTTCCCTGTGCCTTTAAATACTCCTCTATTCATTTCTAGCCTGAATGACCTTTTTGGTGTGCAGGTTTTTGGTTTTTTTTTTCTTTTGCTGTTGGCAAAGTCTGCTTCAGTCTGCTTCAGACTGGGCCTGTGATGAACATGCAATATGAATTGAATTAGCCGGGCCGTCCTCTGTTTAGTCACCACTTAATGTAGGTATCAGTGTTTCGGTTTCACCGCTGTCAGCTTCAGAATAAGACCAATGCAGATTTTAGTTGTGGACTTTGTCTATTTCTGTGTTTGGCACGTGGCCTTGTGTCTTTTCTCTGTGAGTTAACATTAGCAGTTTGAGACATGACTAGCCATGTTGTATTATTAGTCCCAGCGCAGCAGCTAAGCGATGCCTTTTGCTTGTTTTGTCTGCAGAGAAAATGTTTAGCGTTTTGCTCTAAATAGTCGACACCATATATAGTGAGGCGGGTATATACAGTATATGTGTGTGTGTGTGTGTGTGTGTGTGTGTGTGTGTATATATATATATGAAGTATTTACAGCGTGCTCCACTGATCTTCCTCACTTGGCCTCTTGCGGTGTTCAAGTGAATATTGCATATATAAATGTCCTTTGTACGAGGCTGCACACAGATATAGAACACTGCAGTATTTGGATTTAGCACACGAGTGAAATCAATAGGATTCTGGACCCCTCCACCACACTCTCTCTCTCTCCCAGTCTTTTTGTGTGTGTCTCTCTCTCACACACACTTTCCCCTCATCTTCCTCAGCCTCTCTGCCAATCACCCTGCCCCCCATCCTAACCCACCCTCCTTGATTGGAGGCAAAAGGCAAAGCAGGCAGGCTCGGTTCCATCGGAGGGCCCTCTCCACAGCAGATAATGGTCCATTCCACTCATTTTGGCTTCCTTTTATTTGTTCACATCAACATCAAAGCCTGTCCGTCTCCCTCTCGGCTGGGGAGCGGGGCTTTAAGTCTTTGACTGATCCGCCTCGTTCACTCGCTGCGCTGCCCCGGTGATGTCCGTCCCTCATCGCACGTGCAGCTAACGTACACGTACGAAGACGATGCACGCGTACTTATGCGTTAATACAGACTCAGGGGACACGGAGCTGCATGGACACACACAGGAAGCCTCACATGTACTTTATACCCAGATGTTCTCTCTGTGAATGAGGTTATCCCCGCACTCATTATGGCCGAGGCCTGGATACACTGAATGTAAAGCAGTGGCTCCAAACCTTTTTGAAACCGTGGCACCTTTACTTTGTGATTTTATTTTGACAGAATTATTTAAAGTCAATTGAACAAAAGTTACATTACAGCATATTTCTACGACAAGTTTTCAAGGATGCACACATGACCTCATCCTTTCCTGCCTGAAGATGTTTCGTCTCAAAACGTTTCTTCTTCGTGAGTTTGATGAAACATCACAGTGTGGGATGGCGAGCGTCTCCCATCCATGACATCATAGACGAGCAGCGTTTACCGTAACGTCTGATTTGAACTCTTTTGGTCAGACTGCGTGAGACTTTTCTTGGGATTTATTTACAGTAACAAATCTTTCTATTGTTCCCTCTGACAGTCGCTTGTTTCTGACTGATGTGCGCATGGAAGAACGTCAGAGAGACAGAAAGCATGTTGTGTTACTGTGGCAACCGTCAGCTGTCATCACCAGACTGAGCTGATAGAGGATCACAGAGTTGGAGACAGAGTTACACTGTATGGATTTTAGAGTTTGATGGCGTCGGAAGAAGATGCATCTGGTTTCATACGTCCTGTTCCTCTGTCCCATAAACAAAGTGTGACGTGACTTAATGTTGGAGCACTTCTACGGTTTGGAACAACGGGAAAGTTTTTTTCCTCTTGCATTTTTGGCTGCTGAGACGCACCAGTTTGCTTTTCCATCACCAGTTTTACAGCGCCAGCGATGGACCTGCTCCAGTACGGCCAAGCCACTCCGGTCCCTCGCAACGACGATGTGATCTGAATTTGCTGCATCTCTGATTTATGGGTAATGCGGTATTTTGGACCAGCTATGCTAAACTGATTGGAACATCTCAGTAACAAAATTAAAACAATTAATACTGGTGTCCATAACAGTAAGCTGCAGGATAAAAGTCTTCTGACCAGCAGCCGTGGTCTTTAAGGGACCTCGTGTTAATCAATAACTTTCAGTATTTTTTTAATCATTGCTGTAATAAAAACAGCAACTTAAGAAACCGGCCGACAGATCCCCTCTTGTGTTTCAATCAAATATCTTGAATGTGGGTGTTTTTTAAATTATTATTATTATCATGAAACAAGTGGATTTTTCCTGGAGACTGTCAGCATGGCAAAATAATTTGACTGAAATTTCAAAGTGAGCTCGATAAGCCCAGAAAACCAGATAAAAAACATGTGCTCCGCTTATCATCGCGGCCCGCGTTGGTTGTTAAGAAGTTCCCTCGCCAGAAAGTGCCGTCCGAGGGCTTAATGTTCGAGAGGTCCACTCTGTCAGACTGAACGTCACGAACACACACACACACACACACACACACACACACACACACACACTCATATGGATGTACAATGGCACAAGATCAATTCCCGATCAGACGATTGGAGCTCCTTCTCTTGGCGTTCTTTAGGAGTCAACCTCTCCAGCTCTCTCTAATTGGCCCCTAATCTCTTCTTTTCTGTATTCTCTCCCTTCCTCTCTCTCTCTCTCTCTCGTACGCTGGCTTTATTCTGTCCGTCTGGATATCTGTCCTCTTTCCGCCTCCCCTTTTTTCTCTCTTGGCCTATTTCTCTTCTCGTTCCCCCCGTCGTCCGACCACCCCCCGTTTCTTCCCCTGCGTCTCTTGACACAGCTCCTAATTACAAAACACACAGGGGCCATTAGCGCGGACCTCCAGCCGACGCCTGTGCCTCTATCCATTCATCCCCTCCCCTCCGTCCCTATCTCTCCATCTCTGCCCTCCTTCTTTTCTCCGTTGTTGGTCAAAAGTCGCTTTGTGAGGGATCCGTTAGGCGAACAAAGGCAGCGGGCTGCAGCGGCGCTCAGAAAGGTCACAGTGATGTACGGCCCTCGGCGCTGCCGCCAGGGTCAGGCCTGTCTCAATGGGGACGCACTTAACGCTCACACAGCCAAAAGCATTACGGCATTTTAAAGGAAATGCATGTTGTCTTGGCTCTGCTGAAAGGGGGAATTCACTCAAAGCAGAAACAGGCAGGTTCTTCTTACTGTCAAGTAAACTTCATTGGTTCTCAAAGAATATGGACGGCTTACAAACAAACCTCCTCCTGTCACTTTCAGCACGGATTAAGTTTGTAAGCTCATAACAGCAACAGAGGAGCAAATTAGAAATATTGCATGAACAGAAAAACTACTCAAAGAGCTGCGACAGTCATTTTCTCCATTTTTGGTCCAGATGCCAAACACTTCACACTGGAGTGTTTTCACTGGTAACCTCACTGATGTCGTCCAAAAACAGTTCACAACTTGGTTGAGCTCATCATTAGTACAAGAAGGAATATTGATATTGACTGTTGCTCCAAGTATCATTGGATATTAACCTTTACTTCCACCAAGGAGGTCATGTGTTCACCTTTGTCTGTCTGTTAGTTTGTTGGCAGGATTTCACAAAAACTGCTGAACAGATTTCCACAAAATCAGAATCGCTTTTATTGCTGTTTGTAGAAGCAAAATATCGAACAATACTAGTATTGATAATAAAGGTATATAAGTATAAATGTGTCCAGATTTACGCAGTGGTGCAGAAGGTTTGAAAGATCGATATTTGCGCTTTAAACTATTGGGGGGTATTTTTTTGCACCTGCAGGTTCACAGAAGTCTGTGTAAACTTTTGACTGTGACTGTACGAGGCGACAATCGTGCAGTTTAGTTCTGCATTCTTGGAAATATTGGATCAAGGACTTTTTGTAATTGAGTGGCTTGAAAAACAAACAAAACAGAGGAACTGTAATAAGATCCCAATGATCCAACCCACTCTACACTCACCTCTCATCCCCCCCACCAGGGAAACTCATCCCATCCAATTCACCCACATGAAAACAAATTGTGGTTAAACAGGTTGATGCAATAATTACGCACCCATCCAAACAGCACTAATGGAGGATTTGGCACTTAACTATTTACTCTGAAGCCTCTCAATTAAACAAAAAAAATAAAAAATGCAAGTTTCTGGATTCTTCTCACTGGTTGAGTTACGGCTGTACGAGCTCGGCTCCGGGACGCCGCCGGTGCCTGAAACAGCAGCTCGTGTTTTTTTCTATGAAATTGTACAGCGAGTAGGAAGACGAGCTGTTTGGAAGTGGCCGCGCTCATTGTCCTTTCCTCTGGTGAATGGCTCTCTTGTGCCGTGTGCTCTGTGAGTGATATTTGTGTTAGGCTGTACAGCTTGTATCAGGCCTCCGGAGGACCAAGAAAATTGAATCCCATTAGCGTTTTCATTCAGCCTGTGTCTCTGGATGTGTATACAGCTCTGAGATTTGCCCCCTCCGTGAGCCTGTGTGCATGAGTAGCATGTCAAACGCAGCCAGCTGTGTTGAAGCGGGCTCAGTTGCATTACTGCACATGATGTGTGTGTCTGTTAGTGTGTGTGTGTGTGTGCAGCTATGTGGCAGGGACGCATGCGACAGGCAGCCTTGACCCCACTTGTGTCGCACGAGTCGCACATCCGTTCGGGGCTCCCGTCGCCGGCTGCCGCGGCTCCTGGTCGTTACAGCAATCACACGTTAGATTTATGCCGCCGCCTGATGTTTCATGGCTTTATAAAAGGAGATGAAAGTGGATCTCAATGGCCGGATTGAGAGAGAAAGAGGACGGGCGGGTGGGGAGGGGAGTGGAGTGAGTGATAGAGGACAGAACAAAGAATGAAAGAGAATAAAAAAGGGGAAGAGAGGATCCAGTGATGTCCTTAGCATGATGCCTCGTCGTTAAATCAAAAGCTTTTTTTCATGAGCCAGCAGTGAAAAAAAAACCCAGATAATTTACTCTCCGCAGCAAAGTTGTGTAAAAGAAAAGGACGGGAAATATAAGCAAATAAAATGTAAAAGGAAAAAGAAATAAATGTGGCATGGGTGACGTCAGGAGCAGTTAGAGGCTAAACCAGGATTGACCCCCCCTATATAACACACACGCACACACACTTATTGCGTAGTCAACCCCCACCCAAGCCCCGCTCCGCCCCGCTCCACTCCACTCGGCTCCCGAACAGCAGATGGAAGGCGTCATTACTGCTGCAGCTCTGGGACTGACAGACACACACACATACACACATGCAAACACACACAAACACACATCGATGCTGCCAAAAAAATTATAATACCCGGTGGTCAAGTTCCCGCCATGAAGCATACCTGCACTGTAGGTGAACATGTAAAAAGCTGAGACTCCGTCAGTGGTGGAGCAAATACACAACTGCTACTCTGCACACACACACACACACACACACGTAACTCTGGCAAGACAGCCATCGTCTCTGCAATACCATAAGCTCGTTGGTTTTGTTTATTGTTTGTCTCCGGGCACTGGAAGGCCTTTTCACACACACACACACACACACACACACATAAACACACACACACACATGCGTGCAGGCGCTCCAAATTGTTCGATTAAGTGGGTCATCCTCTCCTACCGTCTCTTGAAAGAGAAAAGAGCTTTTTTGTACGTTTTCTAGCCGAGAGGCAATCGCACCCTTCCATGGTTTTGGCTGCACCTTTTAAGAGTATTTATGGAAATGACAGTACAGCACTTTGGAGGGCTGCACGCTGCTTGGTTGCTTAATGTGTGTGTTTGTGTTGCATGTGTGTGCACGTGTGTGTGTGAGGATCTTTTTTAAAGAAAGCTCACTTGCTGGGAAGATCAGCTGGTGTCTGCGGCACGCTGAATGATGTGTATGATGTGTCCAAGTGTGTGGTTTGTATCTTGATGTTTGCTTTTTTTTATTTTTGTGCGACGGGTCCGAACTGTGTGACCTGAACGGTGCTTGGAACCACGACTCTGCGGCACATTTGGCTAAGAGTGCACGTGGGCTGACCTGCCACGCTGAGAGTGAAAGCCAAATATCCTCCAGCCAATCCACTTCCGCTGTCTGAGAGAGAGAGAGAGAGAGAGAGACGCCGAGACAGAAGGGGGGAAAGAGAAAAAGAGAGCTGAAGTGTCCATCTCTCTCTCCATCCGTCTGTCTGCCTGTCACTTTGGACAGCTCTGTCGCCATCCAGTCAGATCAGACTCCTTATCGTTTGAGCTTCTCTGGACCGGTTCGCCTCCAACAGCCACAGCTGCACAGGAAACGTGGATGAAACAAACAAGAGTCAAAATGAGGGGCTGATGAGGAACGTTATATTTCTCATGTTGGGAGGCGTAGAAGAGCCAAACGATGACCGCAGTGACATGAGGCGCTGACTGCAGGCAGGAGAAACGCTGGAAAACAAGACAATTAATCACAATGTAGTGAGAAAAAGATAGTTTTGAACAACAATTAAAGAATAATACGATGTTATCACATTAATCCAGGATTATTATTTCATGGGATCCGGAATTAAACACATGACGTCAGAGCGATGTTGTGTAACGCGGACATTAATATTCAGAGTTATCACTGCATCACCAGTTTAAATATTTCATGCAATTATGAAGTCATAAATTAACAGTTTTAACTACATTTTCAATCCTTTTTAAAGGCCAACACAGAAAAAGACACCGTCACGGAAAAAAAACAATTCTTGTGTCAGAAGATTAAGTTTATTCTTCGTCTCCTGAGCTGCTGAGTCAGCACACACGTCTCGCTCAGCACACCTGACGTGGCTCCTCGGCTCTCACTGTAAATATACATCCAGCCCACAACTCGCTCTGAGGAAACGTTCCTGTAGTTTCACGCACCTTCTGTCATTTTGAAAACATCTACACTAATCCATCACTGGCCTCCGTGACAGGACAGATAAATTTCATCACGGCCAGTTTGTCAGAAGTGGACGACCGCACAGGTAAAGTGACAGAGACGTATCGGCCCTCCTGAGAACACCGATGCGTACGTTAGGTGCTGATGTGCTGTATCATAAACTGGATCATAAGAGACGTCGCTTCTATCAGATTCTGAGATCCCACATCACCGAACAGCTGCTGCTGTTTTCATTCATGCCTCTTCTCTTCAGTGACAGTATAAAAACAAAACTAGAAAGTAATGTTTGCTCCATGACACTAACTTGTGGAGGGTTTGGCCACTGGAGGCACTCTGGATTCATTATTTTACAAGTGTGACTTCATGAGGGTGTCTGGTACTGAACTTTAAGGGTACAAGCTGGAAGACTAATTGGGTCGGCACCAGCAGCTACCAATTAGCTTTAAATCAATCTGTGCCAAATTTAGAAGTAGTGATATCGTGTTCAAATGTTACTTTGGTGAAAGTCGCCCGTACCATAGTTGAGTAAAACACTGATATTAAATGAATTTAACTCATAAGAACCCAAACCCATTTTATGCACATTTACAATGGACATTTCAAGGTTTTAGGACATTCAAAGTGTTTGTTACAAGCATGTCACCACAGGTTTTTGCAATAAATATACATAAGTATCAAAAGTACAAGTAAAAGTGAACTTTACTTGTATTTACATCATGTACTGTATGTAAACTGTAAACTGTACAACTGATTTACAGCCCGGCCAATCATCAGATCTGACATTCATTCCCTTTTCCTATTCTTTACTTTATTGTCCTGCAGTTGATCCCAGGATGAATCGGAGACCTTCGGGAACTGGTTTTGAGACGAAGACAGATCCTGAGTACTACAGCAGGTTTCACACCACTTCGCTCATCAACAGCTGACAGTGGAAATGTGCCAAGAAATGTCACGCAGCACCAACAGAGGAGAGACGGAGGAGAGCTGCAGCCCAGAAAACATGAATGTAAACGATGGATGATTCTAAAATGTGCTCTGCGAATGTTTTACGATCGAGGAGCAACGTCTCATGTCAAGTTACGCTCAAATAAAGAAGAATGTTGAAATGAGAAAACGAGGAGGGGAAAGTTGCTCACGGAGGTGAATGTGTGTGTTGTGTGGTGTCTGTTTGTTAGGGATAGCAACTGTAAAACCCTCGTGGGTGACTTCATTGTTTACAAGGAACAAATGTAGGTGGTCACAATGTAGGTGGTTTCATCCAATCGCAGGAGAAACACTAACACACAAACGGTGAGGTTTAACACGATGAAATCACCTGTAGTTTGTGATTAAACTTACCAACTGAAACACCTTTTGCAGGATGAGATGTTAATGTGTGTGTGTGTGTGTGTGTGTGTGTGTGTGTGTGTGTGTGTGCACACCTTTGTTGCGTATGTCTCGCAGGAAGGTTGACATGAAGCTGAGAAGGAGTGTGAAGGGCAGAGCACCTCAGGAGGAATGACACGACACAAGCATGCACACGAACACGCACACACATACAGTACGCACTCAAACACACCTCCTCTCCTTTCTTTTCTTCTCTCTCTTCGATGACTCATCCCACCCAGGGACAGCGAGTGAGGGAGGAGAGAGGAGGAGAGGGATGGGAGAGAGAGTGTGAGGGGCGACACTACAGTGGAGAGAGGAGAGGCAGCTCCACTCTCACAGAAGACGTATACGGCTTTTTTTTTTTTTTTTTAACGCGCTGACCTTTAATTTCAATGCCATGCTAATCCGATTGTGCGTGTCACTGTAAAAGTTATTCCCAGCAAACATGTTTTGTCACTCTCACTGGTCCCACGCGGAGCCTCGCAGATGATTCCCTCACCGGCACCTTTTTATTTTTTGGGGGGTTTTGAAAACGCTTTTCTCTCCCCCCCCCTCCGTCTTTGCGTCGCGGCAGCTCTGCTCACGAACATCAGACGCCCTCAGCCTCACGCTGAGCTTTGCTCCGGTCTGCCCCTTGCCGCTCTGCTGTGCTCATTTGATGGTATCTGTTAGAGAGATCCCAAACTTCCTATGCGTTCCAGGTCTGTATCGCTGTGCATCACAGACCGTAGACCCAATTCCTGACTCTCTCTCCAAATCCCATAGTCCCTAATGTCTTTATCTTATGGTGCGAGGGTATTTGAGGAGGTAGATAGACTCCTGAGGAGCCGGGGATGTTGTCACAAGAGGTGATTATACTGCACTGAAGGAGGAACACTATTGAGCCGGCTGTATTGCTGACTGTTAGTGTGTATTGCTGAGGATACGTCTGTATTGCTGACTGCTGCAGAGCCCAGAGATAGTTGAGTGGTCAGGTCCCATGTGCCCGTAGAGCAACATACAGCATATGCCCCTACTGCACCATTATTCTACCCTCACTGAGCTCTTTAAGGGCGCAAGCTTTGCTTAGCAGTCAGATGTATCATCCCAAAATATAAAATGTCCCAAATCTTGGCTTAAACTTGACCTTTAAAAAGCGGTTAATGTCCAGAAAGCGTTGCACTGCTCTCGTAATAAGACAATAGGTGTTTTGTTATGATGCGGCGTCGCATTAGCTTTAAATAATAACTAAGACGGAGCTCGATTTTAAACCCCGAGCTGCTCGTTCGGCGTAAAAAGCGTTAACTAAATGGATTCACGTTAGCAAAGATCAATTTCCTCATCAGTGTTTGCCGCTGCGTGTCGTTGCACGCGGCGCAATTTAATGTTGAAAATGACCGTTTTTCAACTTTATGCTCCTTTTCCCCTGCTTTTGGTCATTTTTTACTGCTCTCATTTCTTTCTCTTTTTTTTTTTTGCCCTGCAGAAATGGCAGCAGGATTGGAAGTGCTGCTAGATTGCCTCAGATAATGCAATGCTCTCAGGCGAAGCACAGGTGTGTGTGCATGTGTGTGTGTGTGTGTGTGTGTGTGGGCCCGGCTGGCTGCCTCTGAGGGGGGAGTGTTACTGCCCAGAGATCCAAACTGATCCCCAAAAAAAGTCCCACAGCAAGCCCAGACAAGCCCTCACAGCACGCTGCCAAACAAACCCTCCAGAGGTTTTTCCTGCCGTGATTACTGGACCTCAACTGAAAAGAAAAAAAATCATTCGCGGCTTCCTGTCTGAAAATGGTGAAAAGCCTATTTGCAGTGATTTCTTAAATTAGGTGCAGGAAATGGGTGTTAATTGGCAAAAGTGCCAGTGGAGCAGCGTGGTCAAAAGCAAAGTTGTGATGTCTTAATAGCTCGACGCTGCATAGATTACCTTCTTCACACCCGCGCCAGAAAGTGGGACAGCAGAGTTAATCTGCACGTCCTCACGAAAAAGGTAATGATGAAGGTTTTTCTAGCAGAGGAAGGATTGGCTCGTTGGTTACGAGCTGCAGCTGGTGAGCTAATGGCTAACATTAGAGTCTCTCTATTACTTATTCAAACTGTGTGTAAATAGTGATCAGCGTAGTGAGACTGGCTCCTCATAAACCTTACTTTCATTATAATATCAAGTCTACCACCGTGCTCGTTTCTTCCTGGAAAACAAAAGTCAAATTACAACAGAAAGGAAGTGAGTCTGAGATCGGGCGACGAATCAAGGCATTGTTTCCCCCGGTCATTATCCCCAGATATCAGTTTAACAGCTGGAATAACTGTCAAGAGAGCCGAGCTGATGGTTAACAGGGAGAGTGATAGAGACTGAAAACACTGAGGCTGTTTGAAACCAGCTTTCTGGTCAAAACAGGCAGCCTGGCTGCTAGCAATATGTTGCTAGCAGTATATCCGGACACAGCCTTGTAGGTGGAGCTCCGTTCGTTCCCATGAAAGCTGCTCAGTGGCGTTTTGAAGCCAGGAAAGCTCGACTGCCCAGGTATGAAAAAACCCAGATCTTCCATGTTGTGCCACCCGTATAGTGGGCTCACGTGAGACTTCCGCCAACCGAGCCGGATAACTTCTGGTTTAGCACCCCAGCTAAATTGATTGGGGGTAAAAATGCTCTTCTAGACTCTACAAACTCAATCTGAACAAATGGGTCCAGTTATGACAGTGAAACGAGTCATTTTGTGGGGGTCGTGACATAAAATGGAGCAACCGCTTTACAGACACTTCGTTCACAATGGTAGCTTATGGGAGAAAGTATTTTTGGGCCGCAGTGCATCACGTGACGATGTCATCACACAGTGTGGCTGGTAAGAAACCTGCACTGGATTACGGGTTTTTAAAAGTGGGTCAAAAGGAAACCTCTGCGCTAGCTAGCCTGCTTCCTGTCTGTTAGACAACTTTGCTAAGTTGCTAACAAACCAAAATAGTTAGCACAGTCACTTGTATGGTTTTTTTTATACCACTGACTCCTGGCTTATAAATATCTAACTACCACCTCCACTGTGGCAGCGGAGGGTTAGATAAGAGGCGGGTGATGCCACACAACTAATTAGCTACCAAAGCTTATTATAGCTCAGCTCCCCTCAAAGGTCACCACTGGTGAGGCCGTTTGCTATTGATCAGCAAAAAGAAAATTTGTCTTGCTGTCAGATTTATCTCAGCCTCACAATGAATCCACTGATCGCTCCAGTTCCATTGAACTGAACTGAGTTCACCTTGAAATTTTTGCCATTGTGAATGCCAGCGTGACCAGATGTTGTTTGTTTTCAGACAACATTTGCACTGTTTTTTCTGCTATTTTTATGTCTAAAATAAAAAAAAAAAATGTGATTCATGCTTTCATTGGTGAGAGAGGGGGGGAAAACTTCCTCCATGTAGAATTATAAATTCCTGGCAGGACCAGACAGCCAGCGGCTTGGAGTCAGCATACAGAGAGCTCCAGCCTAGCCAGCTGCTGAGAGCTGCCATCCCCAGAAACAGAGACCTTGGCAGGGGACAGTGTTGAGACACACTGGGTCCCCTCCTCCAGCCCGGAGCCCTGTGAGTTCTGCTCAGTGGAGGAGAGAAGAAGAGCCCGGCCCAACGGGAGGCTTTGCTTGTCAGGGCCCTGAGCGTGTTGAGTGTGTACTTGTCGGTGTGCGTAAGTTTTTTTTGTGCGTCATTTTTGTCTGCACCAGTGGCGTGCATGTGTGTATGTGTGTGTGCATGTGTGTGTGTGTGCCGACCCGAGCCACGGCGAGATTTATAATGTCGCACGCATGTGTGAGTGTGAATGTGGATTCTGTCACCCACTGGGCCTCACACACAATCCAAAATAAACGGCTCCCACCGAGGATTACTATCGATCCGTGTGGAGCACTCAGCTGCATTTGGAAAGAGAGAGAGTGGGAGAGAGACTATACAACTTCCCCTCTCTCCCCCTCTCTCTCCCGGCCCGTCTTCTGAGGAATGTTATGTGTCTGCCTGTCTGCAGAAAAAGTGTAAGGGATGATTTGGAAACACAGTCCACTAAACTGTTACAATGACAAACCACTGCTAGCTGTCTTTCAGACATGTGAGACAAAGAGTATATGTGTGTGTGTGTGTGTGTGTGTGTGTGTGTGTGTGTGTGTGTGAGTGTGTGAGAGGGAGTGAGGGAATAGTAGAAGGAGACTCTTACGCCTCCCTCTCACTTATTTTCCTTCTCTGAAGTAAGTGAAAATCTTTTTGCTTGTCAGACTTGAGGGAGAGACGGGGTGAGGAAAAAAAAAAAAAAGAGAGAGACAGCGAAAAAGCTGAGAAACACACACACGGGGAGACAGAACGAGAGAGAGGAAGTAAAAAGAGGCTGTTTGATTGACAGCCAATACGCCTGCCTGTTTCCTGTCACACACATGATTGCCGACCCGACTCCCCCCCCGGATCAGGCCCTCTGGGCAGACAGGCCGAGGACTGCAGCCCCGTTTTAAAGAATGAGGGATCGTGAATGGATTGGACGCCTCCCACGACCTCCAGGCTGGACGTGTGTGTCTGTGATTTGACAGGATTGTACGTGAAGATGAGACGACATTAGAAAACGGACGACACAGGTCGTGGGTAAACCATTCAGCCCGATCTTGCAAGACAGCGTGTCAAGCCTGGTCAGGGGCCCAAAGATTTGACGCTGTAGGTAAACTTCTAGTCTCACTTCTCGTGGTTGATTGGTCGTACGTTGGATTTACCTCCAGAGAACAGGGTTTGTGTCCCATCAGTGACTAAGAGTCAACAGGGATTTGTTCTCCTCAGTTTTGTCCCATGTCCCCGTCCACTGACTGAATGGAATGACGGCTGCTGGGTTGTCCAATCCCAGATCTGAGCTGAGATCGAACTGGATCAACCAGAACTGGCCCAAATCAGGGGCCACAGCTCATCTCTATCATTTCTGTTGTGGTGGACTGGATCTGGCCCACATGCAGTCACAGGCTGGGTGAATGTATCCGGCACAGTTTTTAATGTCTGGGGTACTTTTGTCACTTGTGTCAGCTGAAGTGAGTCACAAGACTAAACATAGTTATTACAACTTGGAAGTTTGATCTTTTCCTAAACCTTTTGCAATTAAAAATACTAATTTTTGATTGATTTAGAGTCTCAAGACACTTGAGAAAGGTCTTTGTGACTGAAACCTGAAACGTTTTTTTATAGAAATCAATGCAGAGTGTGTGCAGGAATTACTGTCTTTCTTTGGCATTGATCATTTTGGGGGGGATTTGATTCCTGGCTTCATCTCATCTTTTCCTAAAACTAACCAAGGAAGATTTGGTGCCTAAAGTCAACTGTGAGCATTTGACACCGTGAATATCCGGCTCACATGGTTGGTAACCAGCTCACATCTGGAAGTTACCTGGGTTACTCCCCCACAATCATGTCGAAGCATCTCTGACATCAATAATGATAAAAATCTATGACTGGTCCGATTAGACGTCATCAATAATATCTACAAAAGGGTTGCTCCGGTAAATCTACGGTGTGAGGAGCAGCAGCATCAGATCGGTTCGCTCTGACAGCAAACACACAGAAAAGGTTTAAGAGTAATGTGTGACAAGCATTTCCTGTGGTTTTCATCTTTATCTGCTGAAATCTGACACCAAACACTTCGTGTTACGCACAGTTTCTGTGTTTACACTCACTGTATTAGTCACCGTGAACAGGTGATTTCATAATGAATGACTTGACTCCATTTTCCACAACTTTGATGGGGCAGATTACGTAAAGAGACACTTTTTTCTTTAGAATAGAGGAAGTGATTTTCTTTAGCGGTTAAACAGCCGAGCCAGATACATTTTGTTTGTTTTTTTTCTGCCACTTGTTGACTCGAAACTCAGAAATATTAGATACTATTACATGTTCCTGCTCATCACCTGCAGTATATGCTGGTATCTGACCCAACAATGACCAAGAAAAAGTACTTTTGCAGGTATTCTTAATGGTATTTCAGAGAGAAATCGAACAAATGTTGTCGACTCTTCCTGCATGAAGGTTTTGCGTCCAATGAAAAGCTTGGTGCGTTTACAAAGATAGACTTTAGCTTTCAGTAGTGTTTCTTCTGCCGGTTCTGTCGGCGAGTACCAACTCAACCTGAAGAAAGACGGTCAGTCCTTTCTCGTTTTGTCGGGAATCGAATATCAGGAATCGAACAGCACTCTGATCTTTAACTGCAACCCAGACACTATCTCTCAGATTACCTCTCATCTTTTTCCTCCTCCTCTCCTCCTCCTCCTCTCTCTGCTGTTTTAGGGGCTCACAGATAAGATCTCCCTCAATGGCAAACTTTGGAAGACATCTTAAAGATCCCCACTGTCACTTCAGCTTAATGCAGCCCTCTGGGCTCTCAAACACACACACACACACACACACACACACACACACGGCCTCCCACTAATAACAGGGGCATGGAGACGCAGTCTGGATTCAAGGACTCGTAAACACACTTCTTCTTCCTCCTCCCAACAATTCTCTTTGATCTTTATCAAACAAAACAGTTTCCTTGGTGTATTTCGTGTTTCCTCCTCACACGCTGCGCTGCACTTTTCCCGCGTCGATTTCCCCCAAACCATAAATAAAAAGGGAGCACGTTTGGATTTTTCCTGACTGTGGGGCTTTCAGCGGGCCGATCACTGCCACGTCTGTCAGATCCATTAATTCAGAAAAAGTGTGCAAGCAAGTTTTCTGGTTAACTGTTTCCTGAGGCAACGTGTTTACATCTCAAGCTCTCTCCCCCCCCTTTTTTTTTTTGCATATTGAATCACATTTGATTTATTCTAAGCAACAAGCCGGCACAGCAGACATGCATTACTTTTGAAGGGTGTAAATGGATCATCAGCGCTCCCCTTTTATATTTTATTTTAATTATTTTTATTTTTTTTTCACCCGAAACAGCACTCAGCAAAACTTCCTCCTGCAGAGCCACGCAGTGCTGTTTTTAACCAAGATCGAGTTCAAGCTTTCCTGTTAAGGGTTCCCACTTCCTGTGTTCACAGAGAGAGGAAAAAAAAAAAAAAAAAAAAAAAATCATGTCCTTCAGTTTCTGGATCCCATGGTCCATAATGATCTGATCTCTGTCTCCCATAGGCGGGCCGTTGCTATGGCAACCTGATGACGCTCTGAGGAAGGACGTGAGGGGGAGAAAAAAAAAAGGGAGGGAGGCAAAGGGAGACGAGGAAGAAGGTAGCTGCACCGAAGACTGGGTACGATTGAGAGGATGGCTTACTCTGTTTGAAAAATAAAAAAATAAAAAAAAGGTGCATGCCATCTTTTGCTTGTGCTTCACACAGAAATGCAGTTTAGAAACTATCTTTGGAAGTGCATAATGCATGTGTATGTGTGAAGGGATGTGATCTTGGATGGGTACTCACACACACACACACACACACACACACACACACACACACACACACACACACACACACACACTCAGAGTATGAAAGGTGTATTGTTTTTTTTTCTTAAAAACGCTGCACAGAGAGCACCAGAATGTGTTTTTTCTGATCCAACACAAATGGAGAGAGAGACGATCACGTGCGGAGGACATGTCCCCTCCATCCTCCATCCATAATGGCTCCTACAACCCCTTTCGCATGGCTCTCTGCCTCCTTTTGCTGTTGCCATAGCGACCACTCGGGGAAACAGACTCAACACAACTTACTGACAAAAAAAAAAGAAGAAGAAGAAAAAAAGAAAAGCCCCTTACATTTTTTTTTTCACCTTTTGGATGTTAACTGCACTGAAAATGAGGCTGAGACTTGGTTGAACAGCAGCAACATTCATCATCATCATCTTCTTCTTCTTCTTCTTCTTCTTCTTCTTCTTCTTCTTCTTCTTCTTCTTATTGTTTCTCAGTTAAAGATAGAGAACAGATATACACATTCTGCACAGCCTCTGCCTTGATCTGTAATTATTTTTGTGGTGTAAGTGCACACAAAGTTGTCCTATTTTTATTTATTTATTTGTTTTTGCATTTCATTTAATTTGTTTTTTCTTTCTAAGTTTTTTCTTGATTGTGTGATAGTGTTTGGAGTGTATGTGTGTTTGTGTAACAGCTTCAATTCCTGATAATGCTGTTTAGCTGTAACATGGTTGACATGGTTAGAGGTGAGATATATCCCAAGGTGCAATAATGACGCTGGTGACTCGTCCTGTCAGGATCCTAGACGATCTTCGGCTCTACCTTCCGTACACAATGGCATTCTTTCAGTGAACGCGACCGGCGCTAGGACCCAGGGCGGGCGCCGGGGGAAGTCCTCTGCTGCTGGCGGGGCAAGGCAGAGCACAGAAACACACACACACACACACACACACGTCCACGCACACACACATATACACCAACACACACACGCACACACACCGAGCTCCTCTCAGAGAGGAGAGAGAGAGAGAGAGAGCGCAGAGAGGGATAAACAGAGAGAGAGAGAGAG